>NC_071392.1:7678599-8878599 GCF_022682495.2 Desmodus rotundus | reverse complement strand
CTCTGCCACTTGTAAGATCTGGGATCATAAGCAAATCGTTTAACTTTTCCGTGGGAAGAGCAACAACAACAATAATGATCTCACAGAGTTGTTGCAGCAATGAAATAGGCTGCTGCATGTGAAGCCTTCACATAGCACCTGGTCCCCAAGAACCACTCGATAAACATCAGTTACTGTTATTATAGCCACTACCGCCACCCCTGGGGAAAGAGAGAAGTGGGAAGTGAGGCTTTGGCTAGTAGAGAAAACAAAATGCTGGCTTTTATAAAACAGTTGTTCACTATTCTGCTCCTGGACTCGTTCTTTAAAAATAAAAAAAAAAATCCTTTCACCCCACATCACTTAAAAACTGCAAATGTGCCAACTTTTCCCACAATTAGCAACATGTGACACTACTCAGATATGAATAGTTATTTTTAATTCTCTCTAAACCTCGCTTTTACAAAGTCTTCGCAAATTGCCAACAGGCATTTAAAATAATTTTACACGAGTCGGCCTAATATGTCCAATATGATGTTTCTGGCACAAAACGGTACAAAGTTGCAAGTCCCCGATGCAGACATGCCTGAGCTCTCGTTAGAAGCAAAGAAGACCCAGAAAAAGAAAGAAAGTCATAAGAAAACTAAAACTGACCACAGCCCAATAGCAGAACCTGGGAGCAACTGATGAGGACTGCAGAATAAATGGCCCTGGGTTACATCAACAGCTGCTGGGACTCCAGCTCTTGACACAGCCTGGCTTTGAGGGATGAGGCAGGGACTGGAGGCAGGGACCAAGATGGAGACAGAGAGAGACACGTCAAAGTTCCCCTTGTACCTCTCAGTCGTAGGTTCTGTTCCCTCATCCTCATCCCCAGCTCCACCCCCTCCCTCTTCCAAACGTGAGCAGAAACCACAAATTCTAGAAAGCACAACATTAATGTGGGTGAGAAGAGACTTAGTTGGTAGCCCGGTACAGCCCTCTTAAATACAGGCACAATTGCATCAGGATGAACCCTGATAGCACTGCACACTGGCAACTGTCTTGTTCAAGTTCAGTGTGCCAGAGAGTCGGGCAGTGGGGGGAGACAGAAGACGCCACTCCAGGAGAGTAGGACTCAACAGGAAATGAACAGCCTGATTGAACAGGAAATCGGATTGGGAGAAAAGCACACCAACATGCCCCAAGCATGATAAGGGAATCAATCAGACTTATGGCCAAAAAAAAAAAAAAAGTAGAAACATGGCAGATGGAAGTTAAAATGCAATTAAATTTGCAAAGAAAACAAAAGCAAGGGAGAAAGGATTCCAAGAAAATAAATGCACAGCACAAGTAATGTACACATTGGAAACAGTTAAAGAACTGGATGGATGGTGCAGGGAATCCGTTTCGTGCCCACATCAAAGGAAATCAGAGAGAAAGAGCGTGGAACGTAAGTGATTCTAGTTGTGGAAAACAGAGAATGAGCAGTCCATAGAGCAATGATGGGAGTGTACGAAGGAGAAGGCCGAATAGAAGTGGAAATCAGGAGTAACAGAACTCATTCCTAACCTAAAGAACAACTGTGTCAGCAGATCAAATGGGTGTCTCGCTTTCTTTAAAAGTCAATTAAAAGAGACCCACATCTACTCATATGCTTACAAAACGTTTCACTACAACAATACATTCTCTTTAATTTAAAAAAAAAAAATACACATATAAGCACCCAGGCAGATTAACCAGGTTGCCTGGAAACTGAAACATCTGTCAGGCCTCAGATTTCTCCAAAGTGAGGCTAAAATCCAGTGCGCTGGTAAATCGATGCCTATAGAATTTCAAAGAAGAAATTGTTACCATCCAGCTATTTTATGCCTCCAATTTATTATCTGCCACATCAGAAAGGGATTTTCAGATGTGTGAGCTCTTAAATACACAGGAGATTCAAGAAAATTGTTTGCATTGGTAATCCAATGATCTAAAGATTAAGATAAGAGTGCCAGGAAGGCCCACAGTGACAGCAGTGAAAAACTACATAGTTAAGAGATAAACACTGGGCAGAAACTTGGTTGTGAAGCTGTAGTCACAGGCGGTGAAGGGACATAGGGTTTTTGCAGGGGTGGAAATGTTTAAAATCTAATGATGGTGATGGTGGCACGATTCTCTAAATATACTATATATCATTCAACCGTATACTTAACATAAGCTACCCGTGTGGTGAATTATACCTCCAAAAGCTGTTTGTATTAGTCAGAGTTTTCTAGAGAAGTGGAACTGATAGGATATGTAGAGAGAGAGAGATAAGAGAAGATTATAGAAACTGGCTCACACAGTGATGGAGGCGAGAGGTCTCATGATCCTTTTTTTTAATTTTTCAGTTACAGTTGACATTCAATGTTCTATCACTTTAAGGTGTAGAGCACAGTGGTTCGACATTTACATAACTTGCAAAGTGCTCCCCCTGATAAGTCTAGTACCCACCTGGCACCACACATAGTTATTACAATATCATTGACTATATTCCCTACACTGCACTCTCCTCCCCCGCGACCATTTTGCAACTGCTGATCTTCCCACACTGGAGGGTGCCCACTGGTGGCCCCAGTTAGGGTGACTTCCACTCAGCACCCCGATTCATGTGCTAGTTTCTTCCATGAACACCCTCACAAACACACCCAGAAAGAATGTGTTCCCAGCTATCTGAGCAGCCCTTAGCCTAGTCAAGTAAGTTGTCACATAAAATTAACCGATACATGGCTTTAAAAACAAAAATCAACTCATGCAAAGAGGAAAATCTATCAGGCTAAATATAGTTAGATACAAGTGATCTGGATTTTTAAACCCAAGATTGTATCAACAGAGCCTTAGAAGCAGGGAAGGCAAGTGAAATTGAGCTAAGCACCTCATCCGCCCAAGGTGCCATTCTTTCACCCTTGACTCTGACCATCCGAACAAGCTGATTCAAGAAGCTTCTGAAAAATGTAAGGTATATGACATATGCCTCCAAACACTGGGAAAGATCGAAGGTAAAGAAAATACAGTCCACATACAAAAAAAAAAAAAAAAAAAAGGAAAGAGAAATGGAACTTTATTTTTTAGTTGAAAACACTTATGTCAGAAAGAAGAACAAATATAACAACTATAATGCTAACTATATTAGTCTCCCTAATTAAAAAAATTAAAACTCTCAAACTGGAGCAAAAGACAAAATATTATACCTAAAGCAAAGTAAAACAGATAGGATAAGGGCAAAAATATGAGAAACCTAATTTCTTGAGCTGATGAAAAATATAAATATTGCAAACCAAGAAGCTTCATTTTAAATGGTTATTTTTTATGTCCATTGCAACAGAAAGATGACCATGGTATATTTTTAAGTCGGAAAAAATGTGCCTTTTTTTTTACACCTGTACAGGACGACCCCCTGGCAAATTGTGACAAGGTGTGTTCATGTGTGTGCATACCCCCAAAATAAATAAAGGGTGTTTACCAAGATGTCAGAAGTCGATTTAAGGAGTGTGTATGGTTTTGAAAGGTGGGGGGTGGAGGTCTGATTAACATTTTTAACAATGAAAATATAATACATTCAAGCACGTGTGCACAAAGGACATTGTCAATTTGTAGAGAGAAAACGGTAAGCACCACTCAGTGGCACGTATCCAGAGAATCATTTGCATTAAAAAACAGTAAGATTGACAGTGAATATATAAATTCTCATAAATTCTACAAAACGAGTTACTGTATGCCAAAACATATACGAGTATAAAGCTAAAACTAAAAAATGAAGAAAAGTTTATAAGCTTATAATATAATGATGAGGCAGCTATATAATAATATTATATATAATATAATGATCACCAGATCAAGCAGCCAGAAAACCATGGAGGGTCTGAGTAATCGTGTTAATATGATTATTCAACTGGCTAATCAGGCTGGATTACATAATTACAACATAATTAAATTAATACATATATTGAATGGTATACATAGAAACAGAAAATATTCTCTATTTTTAGTGCCCATGGAACATTTTTTAAAGTTTATTTAGAATTAGACCACCTAAGAAGTTGCTAAGCCATGTCCTTAGCTACAATTCTGTCAAAAATCCTAAAGACTTTTGAAAGCCAACTAGCAAATTTAAAGTCCATCAAGAAAAAAAAAAATGAGCAACAGCCAAGAACGTTTTGACAAGATGAATTAGTGTATCGTGCCATGCTGGATACAAATTGTACCACAAAGCTACAACTAAATAGCATCATACTCGCCTAGGAAAAGACTGACTGAAAGGAGAATAAAATAGAAACTCCAAAACAAGACCCAAATGTGCAGGTGTGTATGTGTGAAATATTATTACATTGTGAAATTAACGTGTCAAGTGCAGAGAAAAATGGGCACATTTAGAAAGATAACGAAATTAAATCTCCGTCTCATCAGAAAACAAATTTTAGATGAATTCAAAATTTTCAATTAAGTATTTTAGAAAAATAAAACTATAAAGTGCTAGAAGAAAATAGTGATGCAATTTTCATAATCTCTTCGATGTAGGTTTTTCTAAATATAAACCATAAATGGAAAAAATATTGGTTTATTTTAAAATATAAACAAAGTTAAAGGGCATATTTACAAATGGCAAAAATTATTTGCTGCAAATATCACCAAAGTTCAATGGTTTTAGTGTAATGGGGGATCCCACCCCCAGAAGTGGGGGAGGGGTTAAGCTGCACACGCGTGCATCACCCTGCCAACCAGGGCCACGCATACTGGGCAAAGCAAAAGATTCTGGGGGAGATCATTTAAAAAGGAGCATAGGGAGACACCACTTCCTTTTTTAATCTTCCCTCCTTCCTGGGCAGCCAGGGATAGGAGATCCTGGGTCCCAGGCATTGGGGATGGTAAGAGGGTAGGGGAGGAGGCTAGGGCATCTCAGCAACAGGCTCCATGCTCCTCCCCCATGTGGGCCTGTCATTGGCCTCCCCGCCTGCTTCTAGCACAGGCCTGTGAGACTAAAATATTAGTTTGGGGGGTTAATATAGGGAAAAAAAGTACTGAATGGGACCAAAGTTTACGTGCCTTCAGTTATTGAATCTATGTAATACTGTAATGACAAATGTTTAAAAAGCTATCTTTGATGTCATACTCCAGATATTTTAGGCAGAAACATACCATTACTTCAAATTATATGATTGTTAAATAAAAGATTCCTCTCTTTTCCACTGAACTCTGTCTTTGGAGTTTTTGCCTGGCAGGCGTTGAGCAGTAGGACCAGCACCCCACCCCCACTGGTTGGGTTCAGTAACACTAATATATAAAGTTTGTATAAATTAGAGAACACCCCGATAGAAAAATATATATGCTATTTATAAAAGAAATAACACCTGAGAGAAATGGTCAAAACCCACAAATAATCAAATAAATTAACAGAAGAGAAATATGCCATATTTGACCTATATGATTCTAACTTTTTTAAAGGTTGATACACAATATAACTAAGGGTCAACAGGCAAACTCATACTTTTTGTGGGAAACTGTAACCTTTTCAACATGGGAGAACTAAAATATATATTTCAAATGCTTCACCTCTTTCTACCCGACAACATTACTTCTAAGAAGTTATCTCAAGGTAAAAGGGACTTATAAAGACGAAGAACAATGAGAGTCACTGAGTGGTACTTAGGACAGCCATGAAGCAGAAAGAACTTACACACCCAACAACAAAGACCAGCTAAGTAAACACAGCACCTTAAAAACTATCCATATGAAATGACATCAATTATATGTTGTTATGTAGGGAGAAAAAGCAAACAACAATACAGTAATGGTCCCATATTTGGAAAAAATAATAATGAATGCATTGATACATGTGTGTTAAAACTCAAGCAGATAAACATATTGATTGAAATGTTAATAGTGATTCTCTGTACATGTTGGTATTACAAGTAGGATTTTGTGTTCTTTTCCAAACTTCAGTTTATAAATTTTCCACAATCAACATGTGCAACTTGCAGAATAATTGTTAAAATCATAATGATCATAGTAATGGTATCATGCTGATAATCATTCATCTTTTTCTCCTTTCAAAAGCATTAATGGACTAATTTTTTCCCCTTAGCATGAAAAGACCGTGGATTCCCATTAATGGAAAAAGACGTGGCTTGCCATCCCCAAGGGACACTTTCAGGGGGATGATTACAGCTGCTGTGACAACAAGGGGAGGATGTGATGTCACACAATGACCCAGGGCCTGCAACGCGCCCATCCCGGAGCAGAGCTCACACTGCCAGCTGGGAACCCAGCAGAGACCTCATTAAGGGCATCTGTTCGGTAATTACTACAGGTTTCCCTCCATCGTGCATCCAACTCTGAAAACAGCCCAGCCACAGGACTCCAGCTCCTGACTTACAGAGGGCCCTCAGCTCCCACTTGTGCAGAGTTCAGAGTGTCAGCCCCCAGAGACCCAGGGTCAAGTGTCGGCACAGTGTGTCAACGCAGCCTCGGTCACAGGGGACCAGGAGGGAAGAAGCCGCCAGAGGACTCTGTCGCAGACAAGCCTCGAGGAGTGTAACTAAGGGATCTGATACTGCCTCTCCCTAGCATGTTTAAATATTGTCATTTCCATTGGAGAAAACCGAATATGCCTCTAACCCATGGCCAGAAGAGCAAAAAGCTGCGAGTGCACAGCAGGCCAGGGGATCCACTGCAACGTTAGAGTGCATGACGAAGTCTCCGACGATAACTGTGGAGCCCCAACCCCTGTCCACACAGTGCTCTGTCTGCTCAGGGGAGGGGCAGGCTGCTCTACTGCAAAGAGCCAGACAGACCTCAATCCAAGTCCCAGCCCTCGTACTTGATCTCCTGAGCCTTGGGTTCCTCAGCTGTAAACTCGGAATAATAATGAGTAAAAAGGGTTGTTGAAAATTAAATGTAAAGCTCTGGTGCTCGAAAAAAGTTCCCCTAAAAAATATGTTCACAGAAAACCAGATGGACGGGTCAATGAATTAACTGCTCCCTCCTTAGGTCTCCACGGGACCAATGCAAAGCTGCCTCTCTCTCCAGCCACTCCTCCCGCCAATCGTAACAAGAACATGTGCTGGGGTTCTTTAACAGGCTGTTTATCTGCCTAGAATGTTCCCAGAACCTCTCCCTGCCCCTCCCATCCTCAGCTTGGTGCAGTTCAGTGATGCCCAAACAAAGCCACACATCAGAGACTTTTATAACTGCACATGCCCGGGCCCCATCCGCTAACTAGAGAATCAAAGCATGGGAGCTCGGAAATCTTTAACAAGCTTCCCTTCGGTTCTTACAGCCCTGGAAGTACTTGAAACCCAATGACCTAGTAATTCTTTAAAGCTTGCTGGTGAGGTTATAAAATGGTGCAACCACTTTGGAAAATAATTTGGCAGTTCCTTAAAAAATTAAACAGGAATTCTCCATACGACCCGGCAATTCCACTCCTGGGTATTTACCCAAGAGAATGAGAACATATGTGCATGCAAAAACTTGTACACGTATGTCTATAGCAGCATTATTCATAATAGCCAAAAAATGGAAACAACCTGTGTCTATCAATTGGTGAATGGATACACATGTATCATATAGACCAACGTAATGGACACTCTGCAAAATAAAACAATGAAGTGGTTATCCATGGCAATTAGACAACTCTGAAACTTTACTAAAAATCACGAACTGTACTTTTAAAATGAGTGAATTTTACGGTATATAAATTCCACCTCAGTAAAACTGAATGAGGAGAACGGAAGTGAGGAAGGAAGAGAAGGCAGGAGGAACCAAGTCCACGCCTTCGCTGACTCCTGCAGGCGGTGAGCCCGTTCCACCCTGTGCTACCCTGATCCTTTATAAGTCCTCCAAGCACTGAGCCCAGGGGTGTTATTTTTTAATATCAGTCTCCCCCTAAGACCACACACTTTTTAAGAAAGAAAAAATTGTCTAACGTCTCCTTAGATTTGCCAGGCAGTCAGTGGGCAAACATCTGTACGAGAACCCAGTGAGCTTTCCGTTGAAACACACTGTAAGAGGCACGGGGTCCTCCGAGCTCCACACCCAGTCTGCCCCCCTTGTGCGTGGTCACCAACCCTGTCACTGCGATGCTGAGAGGAGATGCTGGCTGTCCCACAGGTGCTTCAGATTTTCACCAAAGGCATGTCCCACAGGTGTTAAGAAGAGCCCTTCCTGCCCTGGCCAGAGTGGGTCAGTTGGTTGGAGCATCATCCCATAA
Organism: Desmodus rotundus; assembly: GCF_022682495.2. NCBI lineage: Eukaryota > Metazoa > Chordata > Mammalia > Chiroptera > Phyllostomidae > Desmodus > Desmodus rotundus. Next base: position 8,870,408 of record NC_071392.1, on the reverse strand, counting down.
ACCAAAGGTCACAGGTTCAAATCCCAGTCAGCGCACATACATAGGTTGCAGGTTTGGTCCCCTATCGGGGCACGTGTGAAGCAACTAATGATGTTTCTCTCCCTCTCTCTCTCCCTCCCCCCACTTTCCCTCTCTCTCTAAAATCAGTAAAGCATGTCCTCAGGAGGGCGGGAGGGAGGGAGGAACCCTTCCCTGAAAGCTCCCATGCATAGGTGGGCTCACACGGAACCATTTTAATGACTGAAGGGGTGAGGAAAGAGGGAGAGAGAAAGTTTATGGGGGTGGGGTGTATGTGTGTGTATAAAGTGTGTGTGTGTGTGTGTGACTGGAGAGGCTGGGCTGCACAGACAGACCATGCTGTGAAACGCTCAGGTGAGCTGCACCTGGTTCGTGGGGTACCAGCAATTGGAAGCTGAGATGAGCCCAAGAGAGGCCTAGGCACTGAGTCAGAGACACATGAGCTGGGACACTGTAATGCCCATTCGTGCAGTTACAGTTTAAAAAGCAGGTAACAGAACAACATGTGTGGATCCCACCTAAATACCAACCTGCAACAGACCATTATGAGAACCCGGGAGAAAGAAAAATTTGGAAACAGAGTCACCTAACTATTAACAGAGGTCATCCCTGAAGAATGAGGTTTCCTTTCCCGAGTTCCTAAAATGTACATGAATCATTTTTACAGGCAAGTAAAATTAATAATCCTGTCTTCATTTTCCTAAAAAAGTGAAGTAATTAGGAAGAGGAAGCAAGCCTCCAGCCCCCACAGACCACCTGCCTCTCCGGCTGTCTCACAGCTGGTCTGGTTTGTCCCAGGGGAGAAGGCACACCCAGGAGGATGCAGGAAGGCCCAGGGACAAAGGAGGGATGCCGTGCACACAGCAGCAGCTCGTCACCCCACAACAGCAGGAGTGGCCAACGCACACCCCCGGACTGACTCCACCCAGTCTAATCGGACTGTGCTTGGGGACACACCTCTGGTGATGTCCCTTCTGCTTACAAAGGTTTGCTGCCTGCCACTGCTCTTGAGAAAAAAAACAAAACCCTTCAGCTAGTCTACAAGAACTCCTGCCCACCTCTCCAGCCCCTTCTAGAGCCATATCCTTCCCCTACCCACCTTCTAGCCACAGGACCTTCACACAGGCTGTCCGCTCCACCCGGGTGCACCCTCAACCCCTTCACCAGGGAAGCCACCCCACCCAGTCGCACAGACTTGGTCCCTCCCACCATCGGGCCCTCTCACAGCACCCTGGCCTTCCCTCGAGGGTGCAGCACGGCCGTGCCACTGCTGCTCGTGGGCCTTGCGGGGCTAGTCAGTCTCATTCACGCTGGGTCCCCAGTGCTAACGCGGTCGTTGTCATGCGGCAGGCCCTCCCTCAAGAAAGGCCCAGTGACTGACTACACTGTGGGCCGGCGGGGCACTACAAAGTATGAGCCAGGAGAAAAGCCAAGGCCAGACCGCGGAAGGCCTGTGAGCCCGTTTGGGAGTGCAGGCTCGATCCTGCCTGCCGTGGGGAGCTCCTGCATGGTTTTAAAGTGGAGGGCAGCAGGTCAACCGTGTGTTCCGAAAGAACATTCTAGCTGCTGTGTTGAGAGGAGTCTGGAGGGGAGGCGAGTTGAGAGGGAGGTCGCGAGACCACTGGGAAATCGTGCGACAGACTCAGTGAGAGACGGGGAGGGCGTGAACTAAGGCAGATGAGAGGGAAGGGAAAGTTCGAAGAGGAAAGGGTTTGGGACAGAGCATGCAGAGCACCCGATGGCTAACGAGATGAGGCGGGGGGCAGGGGGCGGGAAGAAAGAATCGAAGGTAGTTCCCAGATTTCTGGTTCCAATGCCCATGCTTTCTGTAATGCAGAAGTTGGCCTCGAGTCCTGGTTCTGAAACTGGGCACTTTGACCTCCTGAAGCCCCAGTTTGTGCACCTGTAACATGGAGCTGCTCGTGGGTCTGTTGCAGGGTTATTGGTAGAATCAAATGAATTGATGTTAGGGGAAGTGCTTCACAAACGGCAAAGCCTTATTATCACCGTCATTAACAAGGGGGTCAGCCCAGGTGAGAGCTGCCTAGTGAGAACAGCCCTCCTGAAACAGTAGTCACTAGGGCCAGACTTCCAGTCCTGCACCACTGCCTGACTTCTGCCTCATTGAAACGTTTCACCCGCTTACACAGTTGGCCTCCTGAACGACCCAGATGAGAAAGGCAGAACTTGCATCTTGTTAGAGAGCAGGGTTTCCCCAGGGCCCGGTGGGTGGTTGGGATCTGGTGTTGCTCAGAGGCCATGCTGGTGCGCTCTCTAAGAGAGGCCGGCTTCCTCTTCAATACTCACCGACTTGACAAAATGTGAAAACTTAATGTAACTTCCAACTGTTAAAGGAAGATGAGTCACTAGACACAACGAGCCTTTCTTGGAAATTGTGAGCAAATGACTTTGAAATAAAAACCCATCCACTTTCCCACCTGCTGCCTAAATCCCTGTGTTAATTCGGGGTCAAACAACACCAGCCTTCTCCTGGGGCCTCCTGGAGAGACAGAGCTTCCCAAGGGCTGGAGGCTTCCACTCCTTTGTGATTCCAGGGCCCACGTCTACGCCAGCTGAAACACCTTCAGGTTTTGCAGGAGGAAGAAAGGAAGGAAAGAAGGGAGGAAGGGAGAGAGAGAGGGGAAATGGGAAGGGAAAGGAACTAAGATTTAGGAGCACCTGGGATGGTCTCGTTACTGGACCGGCACTTAACGCGTCCTATCACATACCGATATTATTGGTCCTACTTTGCAAGATTCAAAAAGAAGACTCCGAAACGTAAAGAGAGCAGTTTGATCCTTCATAAACGGTGTGCACCAGAGCTCAGCAACCCGACTTCTGGTCTTTCAACCGCACGCAGTACCCTAATTCTTTGAGACGATCTCCAAAAGTCAAGATGTCCGATGAATAAAACATACAATTCAGCAGGTCTGACATTGCAGCCCCCAGTAAAAAATAAATAAAGAGTAGAAAGGGGACTAGCACTGACCTGAACTCAAAGGACCTCCTTTGAAACCCTCACTCATCAGTCACTGCTCCAGCGGTAACCTCACTTGAGAAAGCCAAATTAGGCTGTCTATGAAAAGCTCTTTCTTTAAGGCTAAACCAGTCCTTGTAGTCATTCACGCAAGATAACTGATCCTTCTCCTACGTCTTTTCCCAAGCCCACGGAACCACACCGGAGCTACTCTGGGCTGTTATCAAGAAGAGAGGAAGCCCAGCTCTGCATCAGAAGCAAGAAAAGGCAGGAGTCATCAAATCAGTTCGTGTGGTCCGCCCCCCCCCCCCGCCCCCACGAGAAACGAGTCCCAGCAGCAGCATCTGCGGACCAGCACTCACAGAGGTAGTCTCGGGTGCCTGGGGCCTCTGGCCAGCAGACGCTGCCCTCCCGAAAGTAAAAACCAGCTGCCAGCGACTCGGCTTCCAAGCCTCCCCAGGGCTCCTTGGGGAAGGCCAAGGCCAAGCTCCTGCCACAGGAGCCTGCCTGCCAAAAAGCACAGGAAGTGCCAACCGGCTCTTCCCAGAGCAGCTGGCACCAATTACCCAGACCCAGCTGGAAGCCCTCCGCAGGGGTGAGGCAGGAGCTCCAGAAGCCTGGCCTGGTCGGAAATCCTGCCCTAAATCAAAGACAGCCTGGCAGCCTAGCTCGCCCTTGACATAGTGGCTGGCAGGGGGGCTGTGGGAGGCGGCCCGGGGCAGGCTGGGGGGCACGGTCCAGGAAAGCTACCGTGGGTCTGGGACCCTTGCCCGCTCCCTTGATTTCAGAGCCTCTCCACCTCACAGCCAACCAGAGGTTGGGCACCTGGAGCGTGCCAGGTTCCTACCTTCCTCACCCTGCCGAACTCGCCAACGTCACAACAGAAGGAAGTGCTGTGCCCACTGGCAAACAAGGGGCCTGCGGCTCAAGGAGATTAACAATCTTTCCTCAAGGACAGGAACTGCTGGGACGGGGTCTAGAGCCCAGGTCTTTGCGTCACTTTCTTTTCGGAAGCCTAGCCTCCTGGCGTAGGAGAGCTAAGCGTCTGGAAAGGGACGCCCTTTGCAAAGCCATCGCAAGGGACACACTGAATCCTGAAAGACCATTAACTGGTTGCAGAGATGGGAGCATTTGGAGGTCCACTATGGACTCATCAAGAACAGCATCAGACACCGACGCCCAAGGACACAGAAGTGAGTGCCTCTTGGCAGGAAGGGCAAATCTTGAACAACTGAAAATAGAAGGCCAAGGTCATCCTTACAGCTTTCAAGGACGAATACATATGGGTGTTTGATCCAGAAAGACTCAGAGCTGGTTATTATTATTATTATTATTATTATTATTATCATGTTAATAATATTATGGAAATATATTATTATGAGTATATACTATGGATATATAATATTATTATTAAGGAAATAATAATAAACATATTTCTAGAACCATATATCAGGTGTCGTTTCAAGTACTTAATGTACTTGAACCTATTTCATCATCCAAAACCCCAGGAGATAGGCAATACAATTATCTTCTTTTAACAGATGAGCACAGTGAAATACAGAGAGGTTGAGCAACCTGCCCGACACCACACAGCGGATGAACTGCGTCGCCAAAATTCGAAGGCAATCAAGCTCCCGCAATCACGCCCCTTCACACATACTGTCTCTCTGATCCAGTGGGACCCATGCAAGGGTCCTCCACACTGTTACACAGTGTACAGCCCCATTTATTGTTCATGACAAACAGACCCAGCAACATGAATTAAAGAGATAAAGCCTTCACATCACACCAGAACGGAACGAGAGCCAGCCCTGCAGCAGGCAGAAACACTCAGAAGTGTCCCGCATCCCCGCATTTCCCACCGGAATTTGATGTCACAAAGGGAAGCGGCAGCTACACACCAACACTCAGGTTCCTTCCTCAAGTCTAGTTCAGTGATTACCTCTGTATCAGGAGGAGACGCCAGTCTTCCCGCCCTTATTCCTCATACAGAACACTTCCCTTCTGACACTTCTGGTCACTGAATCTGTGGGGTTTTCTCCCCTCCAAGAAACTCTGTGACACCAGCTGGGTGTCCTCCAACTGACCTCCACCCTGACACAACCCACCTGGAGCCAACATCAGACCCCACGGGTTAAGGTTCAGTCACATGAGAGACCGCTCCCCACTGCCGATGCCAATCGCCAGTAGTAGGACCCCAGGTTCGCACAACGTCTGTCCAACTGGGCTACAAATGAGAGGTGCCCATGACCCCTCCGCCTTGGATCCGATTATTCCCTAGAACAGCTCACAGAACTCAGGGGATGTTGTGTTTACCAGTTCATTAGAGGGTTTGATGAAGGATACAGATGAACAGCCAGGGGAGCACGGGGGAAGATCGGGGAGGGTTCCGAGGACAGGAGCTTCTGTCCCCGGAGGTTTGAGGTGGTCACCCTCCTGTACATAGACGTGGTCACCAACCTGAAAGCTCCCCAGACCCCACACTTTTGGGGTTCTTACAGAGGCTTCATTTCCAGCCCTTCTCCCTCTCTGGAGAAGGTGGGCAAAGAGGGCTGGCTGAAAATGCCACGCTTCTAACCATGGCTCGGTCTTCCCGGTGACCAGCCCCCCTGCCCCCAGAAACCACCCAGAGTCTTGCACGGTGCTGGACCCACACCACAGCTCAGCTCCAAGTCTACAGAGCTTGCTCCCCATTTCACATGTCAGGAAACTGAGGCTCAGAGGGGGGGAAGTGACTTGCCCAAGATGCAGAATGGGGACTAGAAGGCGGAGGTGAGTGCCAGAGCAGGGACCACGGGCTCCGGTTTGATGGCCCATCCTTTCGCAGGCCGCCCCACCCTGCTCTGCTCCTCTTCAGAGGAGGGGAGAATCAGGGCAACTGGTTCTGACGGACAGCCGTGGAATATTTCACCTTAGATCCTTATGTGGTTCTTTGCTCCCCACTATCACCCCAACCAGGTATACAATGCCCAAAGGTCTTGCCCCCTGGCCCCACCCGCCCAGACAAGACACTTGGCGGAGAGATTAGTCTGGGCTGAGAAAGTCCTCAGCCATGTGCTCCAAGGGAGGCCAGGCCTCGGTGCCTGGGCTAGAGAGTGGGCCACACCCCCAGTGCATACAGCCAAGTCACCCCTGCCTGGACCACCCACGGAGCCCTGCCCACCCAGGAACTCCTCTGGGAGGAGTATGGGCCAGCAGGCCTCCTCACTCAGCATGGTTCCCAGCTCCCAGCAGTCCGAGGGCAGGACAGGGAACCCTCACCCCAGCCCCTTGGGCCTCTGCTTGCTGTCTAGGGGCCCCTTATTTTTCCTCCTCTGAGACAAGCTCACAGAGAGAAACACAGGGGCAAGGGAGCTGGTAGCAGTTGCTACAAGAAACACAACCCTCTGTTAGCAACGCCTCTTTCAGTACAGGCCTAGAATTTTCCACAACACCACCAGGTCATTGTTGAGGGAAGCAGCTTCTCTGCTCTACACGCCCCCCCCCTTTCACACCCTCCCACCGGCCGTGGCTTCCCCCATGTCCCTCTGACACCCTGGAGGCCATCACCGTGGGAAGAAGGGAAATGGGGGCCTCCAGAGCCCCACTTTCTCATCTGCAAAATGAGAACCAAAAGAGAGCGAAGGAGGCCCTCTCAGGTGATTAAAAAAGAAAAAGCTCTTTGTGTTTTGCAGAAATACTTCCCCTTTTGGGGGAGAGTGTGTGTATCTGGGGCAGCCTCAGAGAGAAAGTAAGAATCTATGAATTGACTTAACACGAACCCAAGTAGGCACCCAAAGCCCAGAAGACAGGGAAACAATGATACACAACAACCCTTCCTCCCGACCCGCAGCCATTCACCCTGCTGATCATTACAAGCACAGCCCCGATGGTTTCCTAGGGAGGGAGCTGTCGAATCATGGAGGGCCCAGGACACTCAGCACCTTCTGGATGCGGCACAACCTCAGAGTCATGTGTCCAAGACCTCTTCACCACATACCTGACTCCATCACCTGAGAAAATGATGTAAAGAAGTCGAAAGGCCATTGGCCCTGGGACACAGGAGCCCAGGGCTGAACAGGCAGCCGCTGTGGGAGGCAGGTTCACAACCCTGGTTTCTTCCACCTGATACTCCCGGAGTGAGCCCCACCCCACCTGCAGCGCTGATCGGCTCTTTCTGGTTTCGCCCCAGCCTGCACTGGCTTAGCAGAAACTCCCTGATCCCTCTTCTTGGAGACAAGGGGCTGGTCCCGAGGCCCAGGCCAAAGTCAAGTCCACTGTGGGAGGTGGCATGGTACGGACAAACCCTGGCCTGAGGGGTCAAGACAGCAGTGGCTTGAACCCAACTCTGCCACTAGCCGGCTTGTGGCTTTCAGCAAGTTTCCTGCTCTCAGGGTCTTAGGAGTTCCTCCCCTAACATGGGGGTGGGGGTAACCACCACCTTTCAGGGTTGTGGCGAGCGAAGCTCCGGCTCAGTGCCCACACCCCACACTACCTATTCTCGACACAGCCTCCGCCACAGTGTCCCAGCATGCCCACAGGCAGGGCAGAGGCCGGGGCTGGAGCCCCAGGCTAGAACGTCAGAGGGACCCCCCAGTGCTTCTCTACGGGGGTGCTACCGGTGTTCAGGGCAATTCCTCACTGTGCAGAGCCGTCCCCACATGCTGCAGGACGTCTAACTCCTCTGACTTCTGCTCACTGCAGAGACTGTCCCCAGCAACCCGGCACGGTGGCTCCCAAAAGTGCCCCAGATAATACGCCCCTGGGAAGTACCACCCTGCTAGAGAACCTCAGCTGAAGCCTTCTCCCTGCCCAGTCTGCACGAGAAGTGGACACCTCCTCCTCGCCCAGAAATATCCATTCTCAGAGAGAAAGTCTGTCAGGAACCCTCCCAGGAAAGTTTCTCCTTGACCTAGCGGGAGGGCCACACCTCCCTCCTGCAGGGTCCCCAAGACACCCATTGTCCTCCTAGGCCTCCCCTGGTAATATTCTCTGAACATGCCAGTACCTAAGGTAACACGAGTTCCTTCAGCAACACGCTCTGACGCAGAGAGTTTGCATAATTAACAGGCTGGAAGAGGAAGTGATTCCCAACGACAAAGGGTCGGACACCTGAGAAAAGAAGAGACCTGGGGACCACGGGGATCTCATCAGGCTCCTCTTCCACCTGGAGGAGGGGAACTGTCCACCTACTCCTTCCTGCTGAAGCCGTGTGACAAGCTGGCAGCCACAGGTGTGGGCTACAAGACATCTGTCTGTTCTCAAAGCAAGTCCTGACCACCAGTGCCCCACACAGACGTTGCAGGAATCCGAGTCCTCGACCTTGGAAGAAATAGTTGTAATACCCGTGACAGACAGCACTTGAAAAGTATACACACACACACAGAGATAAGTGCATGAGTCTGCATAATGTATATATTAACATATTAGTTATATAATTATTCTGTGAGTGATACGTAGTAGTTATATAATACATAGTACAGTCATTAATATCTAGTAATTGTCATTATGCATTACATAGTTAACACACTGATTACATACACAATATCGACTCTCTCCACTATGAGTCCTTGCAAATTAATAAATGATAAACTTCCCCAGAGGAAAAACAGACAGGCTGAGGACATAAAAAGGCGATTTTACAAAAGAAGGGAAACACGCGTGGCGTTGAGATGCTACCTTCCACCTCTCAAACCAGCAACTCTTTTCTAAATTAAGTGTCTGGTACTCACGACAGCATGTGAGTAAACTGATGGGCAGCTGCTGGCGGGAGCGTGAACTGGTATTTCCAGAGGCGAGTTAAGCAATATATTTCAAAATCCCCCCAAATATACACACCCTGGGACCAAGCAATTGAACTTCTAGAAATCTATCCTGAAAGAGCATTCATGGATGTGCTCAAAGATTTTGTCTTTTTCCTTTGTTTATTCTGGAAAACTTAAAAACAACCTAAATAGCCGACACGAGGAGATTGATGAACTATTCTATACATAGCAGAAACAAATCTAATAAAAAATATTGGATTACCAAACATTATGATTGCATTTTGTTTACGAAAATTAGACTTAATTTTGAGCTTAGACTTAATTCTGGAAGTAACATGTCCAGCCCATGGCCCACTGGGGTCACTTCATTAGAAAGATCGAAAGTGGTCCAGGGGTGAGCTCCTGTCCCTTGGTCTCTTCAGGCCCTGAGCAATTTCCTGCTCCACCTCCAAGCTCGAACCACCCCCCAAAAAGCAAATTAACAGAACCCTCATTTTCAAAGGCTTGGGGGCCTGGCTTGGCCCTGCTGCTCCCCAAACCGACATTCCAGGCTCCCTGACCTCCCAGGCTTCACCCACCTCCTGGAGAGGGCGAGAGGCAACCCCAGACCATTGTTTGAAAACAGTGCCCAGTGCTGGACCACAAGCATCAAGAAGCCATCTCTTCAAGTTCAGCTTGCAGAGGGTCAGCCCATGTCCTGCTCCCTCTAAATAGCCACAGCGATACCTCCAGTCCCCTCCTGTACCCCTCCTGGTAAAGGGTTTAAAGAAAGCAGCGAACCACTGGGAGATCAGAGGACAAGAGGCAGCTTTTTTGCAAATATTTCAGTAATACAGTACATCCTCCCCTGCCTGCGTATTCTCATTCTCTCTCTCTCTCTCTCTCTCTCTCTCTCTCTCTCTCTCTCTCTCTCAACTTCTGCAGAAACAATCTCCCAGTCTCTCTCTCTCTGAATCTATTTCTATGCCTGTCCCTCTCACCCTCTGTGCCTCTCTACTTTCTGTCACTCCCCACCCTCTCTATCATTTCGTCTGTTAGGCTCTGACTTGGCCTCTGTTTGTCCCTATTTCTGACCTGGTGTCTTGGCGTTTCCATTAATGGCTCTGTGTCTAGCTGCCTCGGTCATTCTGTCTCTTTGTGGGTCCCTCTGCTTGTCTCCGTCCGTCATGTCCCCGTCCTTCTGTCGCTGACTTCCCTTCGCTCCTTCTGTCTCCATCTCTCCGCCTCCATCCCAGTCTCTCTCCCTCCCGAGCTGAGTTACTAAAACCACAGCAAGGGAACCGAGCCCTTCAGAGATGCAGCTTCCCAGGGATGCGGGGTTAGAGCGGCAGCAGGGGCGTCACGGGGAGCCCCAGTCGCAGCGCCCGGCCACGCGCAGGACTTCCCCGGCCCTGACACTGCTCCCCGGGCTCCTGGCGAGTGCCTGGCGGCCCTGCCTGACCTCTGGCCACCCCCAAATCCCTCGTTTAGAAAACACCCTCACTGCCACCACCAGAAAGAGCGCTTGCCCAAGCCGCAAGTCGGACAGGGGAGGAAAGTTCTCACCGATGGTGAAACTGTAGCCATCGATGCTGAAAGTGGCGCTCCTGCACTTTTTGAAGCCCTCTTTCCTGCTGCTGGCGTCCGTCATGGCTCGGCTCCCCGGCCGGTGTGTCCCGGGCTCCCCAGCAGCAGAGCAGCAGCCCCACGCCCACGCCCCGCGCTCGGCCCCGTCCCCTCCCCCGGCAGCGCTGCGCAGCTGGTCCACCGGTCCGCCGCGCGGGTGGCGAGCTGGGCGCGGGACCGCAAAGTCAGCTAACGCACTAGGCGCACGGCAGAGTCAGCCAGCATGGCAACTGCCCCAGTTCCAATGCCAACTTCAGATGCGACAGCAGAGCTGAGGACAGCAGGCAGGTGGCACCCGCACCGAGCGTGCGTATGCGGCCGGTGGGTGGGAGCCGAAATCCGCGTCTTTTCCACCCGTGTCTCTGGGAGCCTCTGAAACCCGCGCGCTACAGGCACGTCTGTTTTCTCTCTCAGCTTCGCCTGCCCCTCTCTGGAGGCTGGTGGGGTTCGGGGACCCAAGGGAATGGCTCAGATTTGGCGTCGTGCTTCTAGATGTTTTCTCTGGCAGGCAGGAGAGCTCGCAAAAAGCACATCAACAGATGGAAAAGCAAACATTGAAGCCGGGCAGATGCTGCCAAAGTTTACTCCAAACAAGGAAGTCGGGGAATCGCCACGCCCACTTCCTCCCAGCAGCTGTCCCCTTAACCAGCCTGGAGCCCCGAGATTACTTCTCAGCAGTCCCCGGCCGAGGGATGGTTATCAAAGTAACCCCTATCTGTGGCCAAGCGCTTTCAGACCGAGGCGGCCGTTGTGCGATTCACAACCAAGCTCCAGCCCATTCCAAATGGCTCGTCTCAGCTCTTTCCAATTGGGCTGTGCCAGATAGGACACTCCTGAGATTTGTGAAAGTGGGCGAGGTTTGCACAATCCTACAGCTAACCCTACAAAAGAGGAAACTGAGGCCGAGAGAGACTTGACTAAGGTCCCACAGCTGGAAAGTGGCAGCATTTGGCCACAGGTGTTTCATTTTATGACACCCATCACTGGTCCTTCCAGAACCTGGAATGACTGAGTTAGGCAAGGTCTCTACAGAGAAAATCCTTCCCTCCCACCAGCAAGCAGCCACCACACATTAACTATCGCTGTGTTCTGTGTCGGGGGCAGGGGGCTCGTGTGAAGAAACCAGCGCCCAGTCAGTCCCTGAAAGTCCTCCCAGTGTCACAGGTCAACAACCGTGCCATCAATGCTGAAGCTATTGTGGGACCACAGTTAACTTAACCTTGCTGGTTGTGACGGAATGCAGCACAATGAACAGACATCTGTCAATATTAAAAGAGTCAGTTAGGAATATTCCTAACTGGTTCTCCAGCTGAGTTTAGGGAGCAGTGAGTCCAGAATCCGACTAAAATTAGAAACCCTCTGCCCTGCACCCCCCAAAAAGGCCCGTGTACACACACGTGCAGTATGCTACATAAAATTTCAGGGGAGCCGTGAAACCCTCAAGCCCACGGGAACACAGGTTGATGAATGTCCCAGGAATTGAATCTTCTTCAATGGACCACATATTTTTAGAGTAGTAAGAATTTGTAGATGTCAGCTGTCGTTGGAACTTGAGCTACAAATGTTCCCAGGAACACCTGGAACTACACTCACATTTACTGTTTCCTTAGGGTGATGGCAAGATTAATTGATCCACAGGCAATGGGTGTCACGGACCCCATGGTACCTTTCAGCTCGGGAGTCCAGGGTGCTCCGACCCCGAGGTGCCCCCAGAGACTGGTCATGGATACAGCAGGGAAGCACAAACAGGTCTCTATGGACGGACAGACCTGACCCCTGGCTCCACCACTCATCAGCTATGTGGGCTTGGGCAAGAGCTGGACATCCCTGAGTCCCGCTTTCCTCATCTCACAGTGAGGATGGGGAGGTGGTGGGGGAGACCGAGGGTCGCACTGGGCCTTCAGCGACTGCGGTCATCAGGCGGCTCCCAACTCCATTATATAGACACTGCAGGAGATCCTTCTCCATACAATAATATACAGGGTCCGGCACAAATAACACCCCTCTTTTATTACAAAATCTTTCATTACAAAATCATAAGCATGTGATTTTGTAACATAACAACATCATCCTCAAGCACACCCTATGACATTTTAGGTGAAATGTTCAAATTAAAACTATAAATTGTTACACCCATATTATTACCCTACCCACCACACTTAAGCAGGTGTCACTGCTGCCGGACCCTGTATTTTAGTTATTGTTATCACCATTGATTTTATCAGAACATTGAATATGTACTATATTACACACCATATTATATATTATAATACAGTTCTCATTTTCCTGTATTTCCCCTGCTTCTCTAAACCTGTAGCAGAAGCACTTGCCTTCTCTTGTACAATGAGGAGCCTGAAAGCCCCGAGCTCCAGTCTCCTACCGTAAATTATTGAGGGGAAGGTACCCTGATGCAGTGGAAATTTGGCCTTGAGTTCAGAAAATTAAAACTTGGTATTTAACCGCTCTTAGCAGAACAGCTTTTTGGAAATAAAATATGTAAAAATAATAATAATGTGATCATTTCTCGGTCCTCTCAAGATTGGTAAAAATAACTTGCCTGAACAATTAGAACTGTTTTTAAACTGCTTCTCCCCCGAATCATTATCTCTCCCCCTGGTGTTCAAGACTGCACTCCTACAGGCCTGCTTCAAGTGCTGGGTCTTAAAACGGCCTTCCCAGTGTGGGGCTGCTGCATCAAACCAAGGGGAGTGCAATGCTAACGTTGCATAAGCCAAGAAAGAACAAGCTCAAGACCAAGATCAAGAGAGAGAAAGAACGAGCTCAAGACCAAGACCAAGAGAAGTGTTGCTCTTTCAGAGTTCTCCTTCAAGCCTGCCTGTGAAGTAAGGAAACATCCAAGATGGCCAGGCAGATGTGCGGATCCTCGGCTCCTGTGGTCCGAGCAGGGGCCAGCAAACTAATGTCCACAGGTCAAATCTGGCCTGTCACCTGTTTCTGTAGAGTCTTTGAGCTAAGAATGGGTTTTACATTTTTAAGTGTTTAAATACGATTTCAAAAGAAGAACATGCCGTGTGACTCGTTGAAACCATATGAAATTCAAAGTTCAGTGTCCACAAAAAACAAAAAGCTTGATTGGAACATAGCTACGCTCATTTATTTACATGTTGTCCACGGCTGCTTTGAAATCGAAAAGCAGAGTTGAGCGGTTGTCTCTGAGACTGTACAGCCTGCAGAGCCAAAAATATTTAGTGCCTGATCCTCTGCAGGAAATGTTTGCTGACTCCTAGATTACAGTAAATATCTCACACCTGTCTGGGCTGGGATAACCTCTAGCTTTATTATATTTCCTTTAAAATAAGTTTGAAAATGAATTGATCTTTTTTTAACTACTGGAACAGACTCTAACAAGGAAGGCACACTCACAAATGTTTGTTGCAGGAAGGAAGGTAGGAAAGAAACAATACACATTTTACTCGTTTAATCCAGTCTTAGCCAAGGTGAATTATGCGGAGATTAATTTATCCCGAGATGGCATGTTTGACCCTGACTTCCTGCCAAGAAAGTTGAGTAGGAGCAGAACTCAGAACCCAAAGCAGTTCAGAGCTCATGAATCAAAGAGTGCCCTTCAAAGTACAACAACTGTCCATGGAAAAATCAAAATCGTGCAGCAGACCCCTCTGCATCCGGTGCTAACATCATGTCCTATCATGTCCTGTGTCCGGTGTCGATACCTCATTCTCTATAAGGAAAGGGTCAAAGTCAGGTACTTATTGCTCATTGGTTTTTAAACCTCCAGAAAAATAATGACACACTATAAGTAGGACATGCTATCAAAAAGTCAGCTTTCCAAGAAAATAACTTTTATTCGTCATACCAAAGAGAAGGCGGCCCCTCCGTACCTCATGGATGCATCCCACAGTTCTCACACAAGACGCAGTCTACCATTGGGAATTTTCTGGAGCCACGGCCCCAGAATTGCTAACCCAAGTTCCCGCAGTGACAGCACTGTGCACACCCCTCAGGGACCCCCACTGGGCTGTCTGACAACCACTCCAAATTCCAGAAAGGCCCCCTCGCAGTCCACGGAGCACAGAAATGGCTGCAGGCGGTGAAGTTCCAGACCCGCAAGCCTGCTCCTCGGGCTGTAGCTGGTAGGATCCAGAGAGGGCTAGTGAGTATCTTTGCTGGGAAGGGGAATTGTGAGGAGGTGACAAGAAAGTTCCAGTAGAGCCCACGCCCTGTTCCCAGCCAGTATCTGAAAACCAGCCCCTCCCAGATTCCCTAAGATGATCTACTGCCTTATACTATGTGCCCTTTCTGTGTGACCCAGCGTGAGGGGGTTTCAACACACATCCTACCAGGAGGAACGTAGAAATGAGCAGAGAAACAAAGAATTAAACCAGCACCAATGTGCGCCACCTCTGTGTTAGGCATTGTGCTAACCAGGAAACAGTCTGTCTGTGGGGACTTTACCAGCAGAGTAAGCCCCCCGAACAACCCAGGGAACGCGGGAAGGGTCAGAAGGAGAGATCAGTCTCAGAAAGTCTGTGTCTCTGGAGGCAATCTCTCCTCAGCTCTCACTAACTCCCTTCTCCACTTCATTTTGCTCCTATGGTATCGCTTCCCGAGAGCCTGTTCTTTGTGTTTCTATCAGGTGGGATTAGGGATGTCAGAGACCATCTGCATAAATAGGGAGAATAAAAAGCAAAGCGTCTCTACAGCCGAGGGTCTGTGAGGGCTGCCAGAAAGAGGCCCGGGACTCTGATGGAGAACACGGGAGTCCCCTTGCACAGCGAGGCCGCTGTCCTCTGTGATGGTGATGGCCTCCTATCAATGCCTCAACTGTTTCTCTGAGTTTACATGTTATTAGTGCCTTCAGTGACTCAAAAATCTTTCCCTGAGGTTCTCCCAGAACAGAGGCTTCCCCACAATATTAGGCAGCCAGTTAGAGTGCATTACCTTTCTTTTTTGCTCTAAGAACTTGGGCGGGATGTTCCAGGAGCCTTTGCAGGTAGGAGATTCGGAGAACTGGACACACTGCAGAGGGGTTGTGGGGAGCAAAACGACGGTCTTGAATTTCTTTTTCATAACCCAGAATATTAGGCCCGGACTATTCTTCCCCCCAGCCCACCCGGTTTGCTTAGACCCCCTTGTCGTCCTTCAGGTCCCTGCTGATGTCCCAGATCCTCCGGAAAGCAGTGCCTGCCTGCCGTCCCAGAGGGAGGTGGCCCCTCCCTGCTAAGCCTGCCCGGGACCCCATTCTGTGTCTCCATCCAAGAACCACCATGCTACTTGTCGTCTCTAGGGTCACCGCACAGGCACACGCGTGCTGGTGGCAAGGAAGGGTCTCCCCTCTCAGCCCCAGCACAGCGTCTGGCCTGCTTGGGCCCTCGCAAGAACACTTGATGAGTTAAGGAGTAAACACGGATGTGACCTACGATGCTCCATGGCCAGGAGGTGACGTGACTGGGGCAGGACAGTCATTCTCAGTCACTCCCTCTCTGCTCTTACTCTATCTCCCTCCACGTTGTGCCTTGGAGCCAGTTCAAACCACAGTTCCATAATAAATAGGTTAGCAGCCTGTCACATTAATAACATGAAACAGAAAGCTCCTCTACTTGCTAGCTGTGTGACCTTGAGCAAGCTGCTTAACCTCTCTGAGTCTCCGTTTTTCCTTCTGTAAAATGGAGATGTGATACTTATCTCACAAGGAATATGCGGGTGATAATGAGATACATATGTTAAAGACTTACCCTGAATATGACGCATAGTAAAATTTCAATAAATACCATTTTGAACATCCTCGCAGTCACTAGGGCACTCGGTCCCTTCTGTGCTTGTTTGCCACCTGGAGTACCTGAGTTGATCTGTACTCAGGGGCCAGAGGAGCAAGGATCAGAGTTCACTCACCCCCTGGGTCCAAGGCCCCGGAGTGTCAATCGCCCCGTGAGCAATGGAGCCAGAGGTTCAAGGTCTCCATCACTCAGCTGGGCTGCACACACTCACCTCCTGAGAGCTGCACAGGGGGCTGGAACAGGGCCAGGTTAGGTGATGCTGCTGAGAGGCCCAGAGGAAGATAAGGGCCTCCATGCTCTAGTCAGCACAGTGATGCCAAGGGGACAGCACTGTCCTGGCATGGGGAGGGAGATGGGGCCAGCGTGGAGAGCGGGGGGGTGAGGGGAGTAACCGAGCCTCTCCTGAGCGTGCTCTCTGAGCCAGGCCTGTCGGTTCCCTTCTCTGGAGGATGCTAACTCACAGGTGTAAGGATGAATCTGGAGACAATGGGGAATGGATGCAGGTGGCCATCAGGCAGCCTGAGAGGTCCCGTGAACCGGAGAATCTGCAGGGGTTGTACGTACCATAGGGAAGGTCTGAAGACCAAGGACAATTTAAGAGAGGTGGCGTGAGCTTTTGAAGCCTTCCTCACAGAGAGCCCCTCCCTGGTAGGCCTGGAAGGGACCGTGAGCCTTCCCTGCTCCATTCCTGCCTTTGTCTCAGGGCTCCACTTAGACATTCCCTACCAGCTCTTCTCATTCAGATGCCCTGGAGGATTCTGGCACTCTGTGCTTCCTGGGGACTGACAGGAGGAAAAAAAAACCCCACACTAATATTTATTGAACACCTACTATGTGCCAAGTCCTTATCAGTCCTTATCAGCGAGCCTCTGTAACAAACATCCAGAGTCTCGGTGGCCTGACACCACAGTCAGGGCTTGTTTCTTGCTCATGACAAACCCCAGTATAAATTGGGGGTTGGGTTTTGTTCTGTGGAGTTACTGGACTTTCCCCACCATCCCCTAGGTCCCCAGTGTCTGCCTCTGACCACTCTACATCTGGCTGGGACAGGAAGGAAGAAAGAAAAGGTGGAGGACCATGAAGAAGGAGTTCAGGGACCAGGCCTGAAGAAACACGCATCCCTTTGCCCAATTATTCAGCCAAAGGTTAGCTATAGAGCCCCTCCAAACTGCAAATGGGGTCTGGGCAGCGAAATTAGGAAAGAAAAGAGAGTTTGGTTAACATGGATCCTTGGAAACCCTATCCTTTCCACTGTTTTGAGCAAATCTGACCACCAAGTCACCAGGTGCAGACAGGGTTTATACCCGTGTGCCAAGAGCCAAGGAAAAAATCTGCCCCAATCCCAAGCCCAGGCTCAGTCAGTCGAAGCTCCCGTGCCCACCACCCTGACAGACATCACAGCTTTGCCCCCAGGAAAGACCCTTCTTCTTCCCATTGTCCAATGTCCGTGTGACTGCTCACAGAAGGCTTAAGGGTGTAAACAATTTTAATGGTGTGTTAGAGCTCTGCCTTTAGAAAGCAAACCAAACGAATAATTCACTTACTTGTTGAAAATTACATTGTCTTGTGACAGATGGTTTTTTTCCTTTCTGTAACTAGAAAACATAAAGATATAGAAAAACAAAAACCCCACTACGTTCAGAGGCAAAGGGAATTGCAAGAAGAAATTGGGCAACTGATCTTTTCTGGCCAGCAAAATTTGCCACATCAGAGATGCTTGACGGGGACCTGGGGAATATGGGACTGGGGTAAATACAGCGCATCCAAGGTTACAATCCGCACGGCGACAGGTCCCAGATGGATAATCCGCTACAGGACAATCAGCACGCACCTGCACTGGGACGTGGGGAAGGGAGCTGAGGGGTCAACACGGGTCGGGCCACCTTGTGCCAGGCACTGTGCTACGTATTTCACACCTATCTGGTCCCCTATCTGGTCTCCAGCCCTCCACTGAATGACAAAGACTGGAATTATGGGGTTTGGGTTTCTTCCTGTGGATCTGACACCCCTGGGGAAGGCGACTGCTCCCCGTGGCAACCTTGGCAACAGAATTAGCAAGAGCACCAAGAACACTGGAACCGAAGAGAATAGACAGGCAGCCCAAAGGGGGGACTTCTGACACCAGAGGGGATCCAAGCACCTGGCGTAATGACTTGTGACAGAAAGATCCTCCCCTGTCTATTGTCCACAGGCAGCTCCATTCATCCAGGACGTCCTTCCAGCTTAGTGATCCACCGCAAACAAAGGAGGCAAACGTATTCCTTACCATCAGCAAACACACACACACCCATACACATGGCTAGGTACACATACACACACCACCCTTGTGTCCTGGCTGTGGTCCCTGATGTTGGTGATAACGACAAGGATGTTGGTGTTTTGGAGTAAAGAGAAACTATGTTTCAGAGAAAGGCAACCTGCAGAGCAGCATACAGAGTGGTTGCAGCTATGTCAAAAATGCACTTCTGAAAGACAGGGAGGAGACACGCGGAACAGTGATTGTGACCGCACCGCAGGACTGGGACTGGGGGGGCTCAAGAGCTGGATGATTTTAGTTTTAGGTAATAGTTAATAAGCCTAGTAGTGCATGTGAAAAGCCACTGTTTCAGGAACTGCAGGCTCGGCCCACCCTGGCTCCCGGAGACCACACGCAGTTCGATCTTTGTGCTCCAGAAGCGACCATAAGCCATCAAGGCGGATCCGAGCCACTGTGTTCCAGGGAGAGACAGTCCGCCACCCGGGACGCAGATGAAGAAAATCGCCCAGGACACAGGACGCAGGACCCAGATAAAGAAAATCACTGGTCAGCGGATGAAAGGATGCTGGGGAAATTGCCAGGCTGCAGCTTTTATCTGATTGACCTCTTTCCTGAATTCCAAATCCCTTACCTACACTCCTTTCCCTTGAATTCCAGCGCCCTCATCCACACTTTTCTTCCCCTTATAAAAAGGGTCGGTTTAAAATGGAATTTCAGATGGTCTGTTAGGGTCCATACCTGCTGTCTTCCCGGATCGCCGGCCATCTGAGTAAAGTGCCCATAAAGATCCATCCCTGTCCCTGCTTATTGGTCCTGGAGGTGACAGGCAGCACGAACGCCAGATTTTCAAGTTTCAGGATCAGAGGTGACTCGGGCTCCCCAGGGACAGCGACACCGGGCTTGTCCTGATTCCTGTGGACACAGAGTGGCTGCGCCCAGTGCCCCCCCCCCACCCAGGAACCTTGGGAGAATTTAGTTCCTTTTTTTATGTGTCCTCCAAATGTCCTACTATGACTATAATTTTTTAAAAGAAAAATAAGTATTTTAAAAGTCAGCCGTCCATCCAGACACAGGTATCTAAATTACTTCCTGTGTTTTTCATGTGAAAACATTTTCTAATTTAAGATATACATCAGAATAAATGAACCAGATCAATGACCCATCCCTGGACCGGAAGCTTCACAAGGGTTACGACGGTGTTCTGCTCACTGATATGTTCCCAATACCGAGACCAACGCCTAGTACCGAGCAGGCGGTGGTTGAATGAACACATGAATAGTCTGGTTCTGACAGGGGCACCACGCAGAAATATGGAAAAGGACACATGAGCCCCCTGAGGCCAGGATGTGTGCTAAGCCCCCTCCGGACACCACGGTGACATGGTCCGCCTTGACCGCTGCTTGAGTGAAGGAGAATTCCCATCCATTGCCTGCAAACTCCTGGCTCCTCTTCTCAGGAGGGATCTCATCCACCAGGACCCCCTAGGGACGTCCTGCTCCCACCTCCTCAGTAATGTGACACCTTCTCTGTTGGCGCTTTAGAAATCATTGGGCATGTTCACCACACAAGGCGAGTGGATGCCCAGACAGATGGACACCGGACCGTGCGGCTGGAGTTCTGAGTCACGGTCGTGAGTTACAAAAAACCAGATGGGAAAAGCGTGGAGCCTCCCCATGGATGTATTGCCTGAAATCTCAGAATCACAAGCGAATTTTCCCAGATGTTGGTTACACTGCTGCCCGGAAAACTCTGCCAGAGAATCAGACAGTCTGTATTATCATAATAAAGAAAAGCGGTTATAGTTGGCGGCAGGTGGGAGGATCGATGATTTAATGCTGAAATGCTTCTGTCAGGTATTTAAGTTACCGAAAGGGTTTTTTTTTTTCCATTGTGATAAAATCTGGTGCATACATTTGGCAACCAAGTTTCTAACAAAATGCCTCTCAAAATCACAAAGGGCGTTTGGCAGGATGGAGGCGATTTGGTTTCCTCTTTCCATACAAGTTGCCACCTTCATTAATTCTCCCTGGTTTTGAAGTTGTCCTTCAGACCACAAAGCATCACCATCGATACCAGCCTGCACCCAGTGACATGGGTTTGACTCGGCATGTGTGGCAACCGAAGCAAATCACAAGGGAAACTGAACTGCTACGATGTGGAAATAACAAGTGGGAAAGAGTACAATGGGGTCCTGATTCACTGATTCAACCGAAAGAAGAGAAGGATCAACGGGTCCTTCCAGGAGTTTTCCTCATTTCTAACTCAAGATGGTTGAGTTCCCCACTATGGTCCAGCCACCCTGCCAGACCCTTTCTGCTACAGAACCACCTTTTGCCCCCGCACCCAGCAATTCCCAATTCCTGCACAGAGACACTGAGGCCAGCTACAGTGAGGGGACGTAAGAGTGAATCAGGGGCCGCCCGAGTCCTCTCCAGGCCTCTGTCCACCACTGAGGCTGCCTCCCCTCACCTTCTGAAAGATGTAAAGTCTCAGGCACCTCCTCTCACTGCTCCAACCTCTTCCTTTTTAAACAAAGCCCACAGAAAGCAGTGAGCAAGAGGGAGACGGGTGCTTCCCATCCTCACATCTGGAATACAGACTGTGCCCCTGACGTTTACTGCCCTTGACCTGCCCTTGAGGTTTCTGTCCCTGGGGAGGGTGGGCTTGGTTCCCACCCACAGCACTGGCCCAGGCCTCCCCTCCCCCCACCCCATCCCCACACTGACCACCTTCAGCTTCCTCCCATGCAAAGGGAAATGAGAAAACCCAACTGTCATGAAGATGACTCACCGTAGGGTCAACGGCCCCTTAGAGGACTGCAGGCCTGTGTCTCTGACGTTCAGATGGACCCTCGAAACCTCCCAACAGAGACTCTCCTGGGAAGATGGGAAGAGACCCAGCTGCCTTGAAGGAGTAGGAGGGAGGAGAAGAAGGAGAAAATGCCCAGAGTACCCAGAGGCCCAGAGGCCCAGCAGCCAAGCTCCGCAGTCAACCGCTGGGGCCAGGCTCTGGGTCACTGTCCCTGCCTACAGACAGCTCACAGTGAATAGATGACAATCTGGTGCTGACAAACAGGAGGTGGGGGGAGCCCGGCAGGGCGGCCATTACTGCAGCCCACAGTTTCCTGCAGGAGATAACATTAACACTAGTCTCTTTTTTTGAGATGAGTGATAAAAAGGCAGGAGCAAAAGTAATAGTTGTTTCTTCCTTTCTAGTGTCCTTTGCATCCTAACCACACTCACCGCATTTTCATCCTATGCATACTCACGTTCACTGCAGCCAGGGCCAAATCCTGGGACTGCTCTTGTTGGCTGCATGACCTCGGGCTCTGCCTCACACATGGCTGTGTGAGGGCTTCATGACTTAACATGTGAACCGTGTTCAGAGCCGAGTCCAGCAATGTAGTAGCCGCTCAATGAATACCAGCCCTGCGATTGCTGTCGGTATTGCTGTTTGCACACCTTTTGCATTTCTGTGCACCTTTGACACCTGTGAAGGGTGGGGAGCCACAGGTAAAGGGACAGAGGGTCGGAGAGGGGGACAGGTTGCCCTAACAATGAGTTTGTGCGGCTCTGGCACCAGAACTTCTGACTGCCCGTTATTCCCAACGCTTCACGATATTTTACAAAGTTGTTGAAAACCCCTGAACTCGTGGGAGGAAGTTCACCTAAACAAGGAGGGAAATGACACTGGGAGGCAATGAGACAGAGCCAACAACCTGGGGTGCTGGGATGCTTCGAACCCCAGAATCTCCCTCGGAGTGTGGTAAAAACCCTCCACACTCTGAATGAAGTCTCACAGGGTCCCTCTGTCCCACAGTCCCCAAACTGCCACAGACCAGGGCACCAGGAACCTCCTTTGGAAAACAGGCTCTTCCTTCCCTACCAGGGCCCCAGGGTGCTGCCCACCCAGCTGCGCTTTACCGTCAGCACCGCTAGGAGGCGCCAGTGTGCTGGCAGAACCCCGGGTGGTGTCTTTGCACCAGGGCCCACCCCTTATCTGGCAGAAGTGACCAAGATGAAGGACACTGAGCCCACTAGTAGAAGTTAAGGCAAGAAATCGTGAAATGATTAGCCGTGAGGACGTTAAGATGGACGGCCTTCATCCGCGTATTTTCCCACCCAGCACGGTGTGCTCAGCCAGGCCTCCTAGGTGGCCCAGAGACCCTCGCGAAGCACTGGCGGCAGCGGCTGCTGCTGCTGCTGCTTTGGAAGGGGAACCGCTTAGGGAACTCCCGAACCATGACACGAGGCCGGTCCAGGGCAAAGAGCTCACAAGAACAAGATTCAAATCCCAGCTCCACAAGGCGGGAAGAAGCATTGCACTCGGAGTCCGGCGTTTCCATTGCTTCAGGGGGACTCACGGTGCCTGCCTGCTTTTCCCTGAGCAAAGGTGGGAGCAGAATAAACAAGGGTGTTGGGAAGATTTCGAACCCTGTCGGTTGCGCGCAGTGGGGCTTACCTTGCTCTCCTGCACCCTTGAGGGTGTCCCCGGTCTCCCCTGGGCTGTCCAGTTCCTCGGCAGCCTCCGTCCTCCTGGCTCCTGCCCCTGACAGCAGAGAAAGGAAACATACTTGGTCAGGCACCTGAAGGTCACCAGAGGAGCACGAGCAGCTGACCAGTTCCTGCCTGGACTTTTCACTTGGGCTGGCCTTGCCCTCGAATGCCCAGCTCCCTCCCCGCTGGCCCTCTGCCTCCCCCGCCCCTGAAACACTGGTGTTCCCAAAGGTTCCATGACAGGCCCTTGTTCTTACCCAATGGTATCCATCCCCTTGGATACTGTTGTTGGTTGTGTTGGTTTTTTTTTTTTTTTTAATTTTTTGTCTTTTGTTGTTTTGGGGTTTTTTTTTGGTTCAAGCCCAGTTATCTCCACTTTCCCCTCACCAACCTCCCTCGCCCCACCCACCCACCCCCACCTCCCACCCTTAATCAAGATTTGTATTTATTTATGTATTTATGTAGAGGGGAGGGGAGAGAGAAAGAGAGGAAGAGAAACATCAATAGGTTGCCTCTCCTACAAGCCTCGACTGGGGACCAAATCCACCACCCAGGCATGTGCCCTGACTGGAATCGAACCAGTGACCTTTCGCCTTGCGGGAAGACACCCAACCCACTGAGCCACACCGGTCAGGGCATGTGCTCTTGACTCCTACCTCTCCCACCAGCACGAGAAGGGACTGGGCCATCTGGGCAATTGGCAAGCCACCACTGGGCGGGGGGGAGTGCCGGCTGGGAGAATGGAAGGAGCTCTCTGCAGGCCCCTGGAATGAGCCCCAGGTGGCAAGTCTTCCTGGTCCAGAGGAGGCAGGAATAGAAAGTAGACCAAACTCTGCTACAGAATGTCACCTGCCACAGCTCGGTGAGTATTTATGATGCCTCCCATTTTCCAAGTGGAAAAATAAACTAGAGAGGTTAAGTCATCTGCCCAAGGCCCCTAAGCTCCTCAGTGGCAGAGTCAAGGCTAGAACATGGGCCCTCAGCAAGTCCGGTGCACCATCTTCCTCCCCACAGCCAGAGCTCTGGGTATGAGGGCTGAAAAGTAAAGTCCATTCGAAAGTGAAAATACTCCAGCGTAAACTTTTCTTAAGGTCGTGTTTAACTGCCCCCATTTTATAATGACCAGAAGTATTTTCTCAGTTTTCTATAGTTTCTATGCCCCCTGAGCATAGATAAATGAAACGCAAACACACATCTTATTATCCCCAAGCCCAAAGTGAACAGGGTAGATAAAAGACCCATCAGAATGCCAAGGCATTGGACACAGAGCAAGGCTTCCCCACCCAGACCCACTGCACCGGGGAGGGGTAGTCGGAGCGATTTAAGGCCAATTTGAAGAGTGTTTATCTGCCAAACAGTGGCTCTTCAACCTCCTAGCTGACCGGTCACTGACTCATCAAACCCTTGTTTGTGGTAACATTTTGTGAAGTTCACAAAGGTCCGGGTTTCACTGAGACCACCCAGTGTATGGTATCTTTTGGGAATGACAACTGCACATGAATTTTGTGAATTTCATGTTTCCTGTATCATGTTTATCATAAATATTAAAGATTTTATAAGAATAGAATGGGTTTTTCTTGTCTGACGCACTTTTAGACCAGCCTGCTACTTTTTCTTATTCCTGTGGATGAATGGATTTGCTTTCTTGATGGAAAACAGAAAGGGGCAGGGTGAGGTCAGTCTGCACAGAAAAGTCCTGGGACTATTGTCCACGTGTACCTGCAGGCCCCTCCCCCCGGGAGCAGGCACACGCAAACACCCACACTCAAACTCCGTGGCAGGTGGCACATTCACAAAATAAAAGTTCCATCTGGGTGCCAACGTTCACATATCCGTGTCAACGGAAAGAAAATCCCACCATTCATGCAGCGGACACAGCACTTTCTGGAAGAAAGGCATTTGAAAACCAGGAGCATTTTTGAGCATCTAGTGAGCCTCTGGTGCTCTGCCACATACAGTCACCCAGAGTCCCAGGGCCCTGACACCCACACCACTGCTGGGGTCCAGTCCTGACCCCTGTTCACAGAAGAAGGAAAGTGAGGCTCAAAATGAGGGTGCACCAGGGGCCCTAAGTCACCACCACAAAGCGCCGGAGGTCAGATCGGAACTCAGACCTGCCCTTCCCCCGAGGCTCTGGCTTACAGGAGTCAGGGGAGGACAGAGACTAAATTCCACAGCAGCCCTGATCCATCTGATTCACCAGGCCTCACCTCGTGCTCCGATCGCCACCTGTCAACTCAGGAACAACGGCTCAACGATGAGACAATGACATCTCAAAGAGAAGGACATCAACCTCAATCACTGTGTGGGTCCTAATAAAGACGAATCAATACCCGCCCTCTTCTGGGAAGCAGCCTTTCTTTCCGCACAATCACAGGGCAGAGCGTGACGAGCTTGTCTTCAATTGCCACAGGTGCGTTCCAGAAGGGACGATGACTCACCACGGGCAGAGTGAAAGGGAGGTATCCAGGGTCGCAGTCTCTGTTGTCGGCAAGTAATTTTTAGATGGCTGTGGGAATGTTACCATACTATGTGAGTTTCTCCAGGACGCATTACATAGCTGCTCCGGAGTTACAGAACATTCCAGACCTTTCCCTGCTTTCTCTTCAAGAGCATCACTCGATAATTTAAATCTATTCCATTCCTAAAGCAAAACACTTAGTAAACACTTCAGCAGACACTGGGGAGGGGAGAAAAGGAATTTTGAAAGCAGGTCTGCCACTAACTTGAGACGAAATCAGCTAAATGCTAATTATTTTTCACATTTAGTTTCTGTATTTGGCAAATGGCCTAACTTGTGGAGAGCAGGTTCATCCAATGAACGTCTGCCAAAGTAACCATTAGCCTTTCCCACCTGTCCACTCTCTGCCAACCCTTCACACCCTGTTTCAAATCCCATCTGTTGTCCAGTCCCCTTACTCCAACCCACAAGGATCAGTCCCTTCTCTACCACCATTGGTGCTTTTGCTCACATCCTTGTCACTTCGTATGCATATTAAAATGTTAAATATGTGCCACATGACATGTGCCAGACAACATGATGGCAACTGAGGACAAAATCAACACTAACAGTAGGTGAATTCACCGAGTGCTCACTAAGGGCAGGTGTTGTTCCAAGTGCTTTTGTGTGAGGTAAGTCAGTTCATGCTGGCGCTCCATGAGAAATGTCCTACTCTTTCCCCAATTCTACAGATGAAGTCAGCCGAGTCACTCAGTAATTGCTCGGGGATACTCGGATGCTAAATGACGGAATCAGAACTGAGACCCTGAGCCCTGGCAAGTCATCGCTATTCTACAGCTGCCCCTCCTGGCTCACATTCAAGAAGCTCGTCACTGAACAAAAGGCAGACATGGGACCAGAAGAGGACGCTGAAGTGGGACATGATTGAGTGCCCTGAGGAAGAGTGACCAACACAGACTGAGGAAGTTCAGTAGGAATTTGTCAGGAAGGTATAGGAGTCAGGAGATATTCCAGGGATTTTTAACATTTCCTAATCAACCCTGCACCTAACTCCGAATTTCTCCTCGCCTACCATTCTGTAAATCAATGAGTAGGGTTGTGTTATATTCTAAAAAATGACTTTGCCTGGGCTCGTAAAGAGTGTTGTGCTGGTAAACCAGTTCTCCAGGGAAGAAATAGGCTTGGGGTGGGGCTGGGGCTGGGGGTGGGGAAGCCTGGATTTGTATGTGCAGATTTCCTCTGTCGATAACTGCGGTGTAAATACTCCCACCACAGCAGACCCCAGGTTCCAGCAAGTCATCACTCAAGGCATCTATGAAGAGCAGCCAGTGAGGAGTCAAGAGAATGTGGGGCCCTGAAAACCAAGTGGAGAAGGAAGAGTGGTCAACCCAGCCCAACATCGCCGACAGGTAAGTAAAGAGGAGGAGTAATTGGATTTGACTATTGGGTTTAAGAAAGTCCAAGTCACCGGCTACTGTAACGAGCGCAGTTTCACGAGGACGGAGGCAAAACCCTTTATTAGAGTGGGTTTAAAAGAGAGGGGGGAGAGAAGTTAGAGACAGAGGTAGGGAATTGTTCGGAGGTCTTTGCAGGGCACTGGGGTGGCAGCTGCGGTGTACAAGGCACGGAGGGAACATTTCTTTGAGGTGGCAGAATAACAGCATGTTTACGTGCTGATGGGGATGATACCATCCCAAGGGGGACATGAGTGACGCAGAGAGTGGAAAGGGAGAATTAGCGGAGAGATGTCCCTGACAACGGGGACTAGGCTCGAGTACAAACATGCATGCATGCCCCACAAGTGGCCCCATAATCTACCCAATGACATGGGCAGAACACTCAAATGTCGTTCTTCTTCCCTACTTACCTAACCTCTCCCACCCTCAACACACACATACACACACACACACACACAATCCATCAGTGACCTCCACTGGCCTGAAAACCAAGTGGGGAAGGAAGAGTGGTCAAAAATCTAACCATTTCTGTCTGCCTACACTACTATTGGCCTGACCTGAGTCAGGTGTATTTCTCTGTGGGCTACACAACTGTCTCTCATCCTTCCTTTGTTAAGGGACACTTCTGAGGGAAATATAACAAACATATAGAAAAGAACCCAAATCTTAATTACACAGCCTGATCAATTTCCACAAAATTCACACATCCGTATCAAGGGTGACCACCCCCTGGATCATGAAGCAGGACCATCTCAGGGTCCCAGAAACCTCCCCAATGCTCCTTCCCCACCTCTCACCACCAGGCCAAAGTCTGGACTTCCGTCGACATTGATTAGTTTTGTCTATTTTTAAATGTATACAAATGGAATCACATGGTCTAGCTTTTTTTGTTTCTTCTTTATTTTACTCAAAATTATATTCATGAGGTTCATCCATGTTGTCTGCACATAGAAATAGTTCATTCTTTCCCTTTGCTGTATTATATTCCTTTGGACATATATGCCACAGAGTATTTATCCATTCTACGGTTAATGAATATTTGGATGGCTTCCAGGTTGAGAGAGTTAGGAACAGTCTGTCGTGAACATTTCCCTTCACATCTCTTGGTGCACCTGTGTAGGCATTCCTGTCCAGCATGTCCTCGGGAGTGGAACTGCTGGCTCCTGAGTGATGTGCCACATCCAGCTCTGGTAGAAGCTTCCAGACAGCTTCCCAGTACAGTTACACCCTTTCACACTCTCATCACAGTAGAGAGGAGTCAGCAGCTCCATTGCTCACATCCTTGTCAACACTCCTGTTATGCTTCTTTTCCTGTTAGCCATTCCAGTAGTGTATGGTGCTATCTCATCATGGTCCTGGTTAAAGAGCCTTTTCATTGGTCTCCCTGCTTCCACTTCTGCCTCCCTCCAATCCTCTCTCCAAATGCAACCAGAAAAACGTTCCTCAGACACAAGTCAGAGCACCCCATCCCCCTTCTTATCTCACTCCAGTGGCTCCCACTGCACGCGGAATGAACTCACACCACAATCACAGCCTCCAGGTCCCCGCACAACCTGGCTTCCACCCACCCACCCCATTTCATCTCACACGGAGCGCACTGCCCGCCTTTCCCTGTGCCCCAGGCACGCCAGCCTCCTTCTCTCACTTAAACAAGCGGAGCTCCCTCTCACTTGGGGGTCTCCACCTAGAACACTACCCCACCCCCAGGCCCCCACCCCAACTTCTTCAATACCTAACTGCTATTAATCCTTCCAGTCCCAACTTACAAGGCACCTCCTCAGGTGAGAACTTTACCTAAGCCCTCTATCATGAGTTTATCTCCTCTGCATCACCCGCCCATCTACACATATCTTATTTCTGGTTCACATCCTACCATCTTCACTAGCTTATAAGACCCTTGAGGGCAAGGACATGACTCTCCTGGTCTCTCTGGCATACCCAGGACCTGGCACATCACAGGAGCTCAATCAATTGTTATCAGCTGGTCGACTTAATAAACAGTATCCCTGTCTGGGGAAACGTAAGCTAAGCAGCCCTTTCTCACTGAGGAAAATACAGCAACATGTTCTGAGACGTTCAGAGGAGAAGCATCATTTATGGATCATTTATTAGCCTTTGTTTACAGAGCACCTACTACGAAGGTGATAAGCCCCACATACCTGCAGCAGAAACCATGACATCATTTCTTCTCATCTGCATTACCTTGAGGCGGCTGGAGACCCTGCTCCCTGAGCCCCCCGCCCCCTGAGCCCCCCGCTCCCTGCTTTTGTCCACTTTACCTGGGTTCATATTTACTTCAGAGGTGCAGCAGCATGTAAATAAATTTACCCATTTAATTCAGAGAGTGAATTAATAATTCACTGATAATTAATAATTCTGATAATAATGCTGGTAAATCATCACTTACAAAATGTGGGAACCGAGAAGGGGAAAACAATGGCCACCCCCAATTCTACTTTCCCAGGAAAAGTCGGGGTGTCTCCTCCAAGTGTCTGCTCTTTCCTTTTCCTTTATTGTCGGTGTCGTCCCAAAGGCTCAGGAGAAGGCGCGTCTGGAGCTACAGAGCAGGGCGTTTGGGGGATTCTAGTTATTCAGCCATCACTGGTAGTTGTGGATTGGGAAGGAACTGGAGATAAAAGTATTAAAAGCTTCAGGGTTTGGACCTGTTTCTGGCTCACTTGCTCAAAACACCTTCCACCTCTGGCCTTTGTCGGGAGCCTGGCAGTACACTAGCAATTCAGCAAATGCTGCCCTGGAGTCAAGAGTAAATCTAGTATCTCCCAGGACAACCAAATAAATTCAGCCATTTTTCTCAGGAGATGGGGGACTGGAAAAGGAACCATCCCCGTGCCGGGCACCACAGTGCCAGCACCTTCTACAACTTCCTGAATCTTCACAGCGGCCCCAGAGGTAAGTGCCGTTGCCTTTTTGCTCCTGAAGTCGTTGAGGCTCAGCAAGGTTAGTGAACCATCCACGGTCCCACTTAGTAAGTGGCGGGATCATGCCTGAACCCAGATCTCTCCAGCTCCAAGGCCTCATTCAGCTGCACTGAGAGAGCTCACCTCCACCGTGAACAGTGGCCAAATAAAGAGGAAGAACAGAGGAGGACCGCTCCTGGGTGGACTGAAAACGGCTTGTGAACCCACAGGGCTGAGCACAGACTGCCCAAAGGGGACTGGGGAAACATGGAATTAATTGAGATCGTCACAGGGTGAGATTACCCTTAATAGACCACCTAAACCCTGGGGACACAGCCTCAGTACCATCAGAATTGCAAACCAGAGTCTTGTCTCTTCCCGGGGATGCATTTGGGAGGTCAAGCTGCATGCTACCACCTTGGATGCAGGTGTATTAAATAATCCCCACTTGGGGAAGGAGCTGGGCCATTCAGGGATGGGTGAGGCCACTTTGGGAGCCCCAGGCCAAGATTTGTTCCACTGTGGACCTCAGTTCCAAAGGGCAGGGTCAGAGGCAGGGTGTGGGAACAGGAGTGACCCCCAAGCATGCTCTGGCCCCTGGAACAGAAGTGCACAGCATTCCCTAGAAATGCTGTGGGTGGGAGGAAAGTCAAGGCCGAAGAGCCAAGAACTGCATCTGCTAGTCAAGGGGAGTTTTCCCATTAAAGCAACTAACCAGGACCTTGGCGCCTTGGGAAGACTCTGCTGTCTTCTGTCTTGCCAAGACCCCCACTTCCTGCAGCCCACGCGATTTGCCTCCTTGTCCAGCACTGCAATTAGATGTGTCACTCTCCTTTCAAACACAGGCTAGGTGGCGTCAGGGGTAGAGAGAGCTCCATCCCTTGAAATATCCCGAAGAGGCTGGGTGGCCCCTGCAAGGGGTTGTCAGGGACTTGATTCAGATTCAGGTGTTAATTCAATCGCCTGTTCCAATTCTACCACTGTTTATTGCACTGTGCAGGTGTACAACATAGGCCCAACCCCTTCGTGACACTGGCAGGTCCCTGGAGAAGACAAGATGTGAGAGGGAGGCAGAAAGAGACAGGTAACGACCCACTGTGATAAGCACTGTGAACAAAGAATAGGGGCTATGAGGGATGATAACGGGGGAAATGAAGAACTTTAAGTCAGCGTTCAGATTTACGTTGAAACAGTTCACAGTGGCAATTGGAGGTCCATTTGAAAGCCATATCCTTGGCCTGGAAAGAGCTGATAGGTCTTGAGCCAGGGGCTGGTGGCAGAGGTGGGGTGGAGTGACCCGACTGGATGCATCATTTGGACAAGGAATGGACAGGGCTGGGTGGGACTGCAGAGGTGAGGGCTTGGAAGAGAGGCGAGGAAGAGGAGACGACTCCCAAGTTTGGGACTAGCACATTTGGAATTGTGAATTACAATACTGTATAACTCCCCAGACTATGGGGCTTCGAACCCAGATCACTAGGCCCGTCTACCCTTCGGTGAAGTGTAGGCCAGCAGGCACACTAAAGCCATTGCTTCCTAAATCCTTCCCATGTCACAGCTGGAAGGATTGGAAAGTAAAGTTTTACTCTGACACCCCAGCCCCCTTTCTGTCCTTTCTGCCTCTGCACCACACCTTGCAGAACCCCAAGACTCTCGTGCCTCCACCACAAGCCTCATGCCTCCACCACAACATTGTCTGGGACATCCATCTAGGAAAAGAACCCCACCGTCAGGAAGAAAAACGCAGATGGCCCAGTAAAAAATAGGCAAAAGATCTGAACAGGCATTTCACCAAAAAGGATTTCCAAGTTGCCAGTAAACCTATGAAGAGGTGCTCGCTGCACTTCATCAGTCATTAGGGAAACACGAACTTGAACCATCATCAGCTACCACTGCACGGCCGCCCAGTGGTGACAGTGAGAAAGACAGATAATACCAAGCGTGGGCAAAGATTCAGAGCAACTCAGTCTCTCAAATAGTATGGATGGGAACTTCAACCGAAACAACTACTTTGAAAAAAAGTGTTTGCCAATTATCTGCTAAAGCTGAACATACTCATACCCGATGACCCCAGAATCCACACCTAGGCATTTATCCAACAGAAATATCTGCATGTTTGTGCCAGAAGCTATGTGTGAGAATCACTATTCACAACAGTCAAACTGCGTGAAATTCAAATGTCTGTCCACACGAGAACGGATATAATAATTGTGACATATTCGTCTGAAGGGATGCCGTATGGAGAGTGACTACACAGGTGCCACATAAAGAACATAGGTGACTCACAAGAATAGTGTTAAAAAATGAAACCAAAGGAGAACCAAGATGGCGGCGTAGGTAGACACACTGCGCCTCCTCGCACAACCAGAACTGACAGAGAATCGAACAGCAAGGGGGACCAACACCAAGGAAACAGAAAATAATCATTCATCCAGACCGGTAGGAGGGGCGGAGACGGCACTGGGGTGGAGAGGACTCGAGTGGCTGTGGCGGGACTGAGACTGGCGGAGTGTGGGACAAATGGCGCAGGCAGTCCGAGCACTAGCAGACCCTGCGGCCCCACATCTGCGCAGATAAACCCAGAGGGCCGGACTCAGAGTGGCGGAGAGCGGGGCAGGCAGAGTGGCGGGTAGCACCTTGCGGCACCACATTCGCGCACAGATAAACCAGATGAACGGCGGACAGAGAAGCAGACTGCTGCGCAACCCAGGGCTCCAGCTTGGGGAAATAAAGCCTCAAACCTCTGATTGAAAGCGCCCCTGGGGGTTGGGGCGGCAGGAGAGACTCCCAGCCTCACAGGAGAGGTTGTTGGAGAGACCCACAGGGGCCTAGAGTGTGCACAGGCCCACTTACTCGGGAACCAGCACCAGAGGGGCCCAGTTTGATTGTGGGTAGCGGAGTGAAAGACTGAAATCCGGAGGAGAGTGAAGCGGGCGCCATTGCTCCCTCTCGGCCCCGCCCCCACGTACAGCATCACAGCGCAGCAGACCAGCATTACCCCGCCCCGGTGAACACCTAAGGCTCCGCCCCTTAAAGTAACAGACGCGCCAAGACAAACAAAAAAAAAATGGCCCAAATGACAGAACACTTCAAAGCTCCTGAAAAAATACAACTAAGCGACGAAGAGATAGCCAACCTATCGGATGCACAGTTCAAAGCACTGGTTATCAATATGCTCACAGACTTGGTTGAATCTATTTGAAAAACAGATGAAAAAATGAAGCCTATGCTAAGAGAAACAAAGGAAAATGTACAGGGAACCAATAGTGATGAGAAGGAAACTGGGACTCAAATCAATGGTGTGGACCAGAAGGAAGAAACAAACATCCAACCAGAAAAGAATGAAGAAACAAGAACTTGGAAAAATGAGGAGAGGCTTAGGAACCTCCAGGACACCTTGAAACGTTCCAACATCCGAATTATAGGGGTGCCAGAAGGAGAAGAGGAAGAACAAAAAATGGAAAACTTATTTGAACAAATAATGAAGGAGAACTTCCCTAATCTGGCAAAGGAAATAGACTTCTGGGAAGTCCAGGAAGCTCAGAGAGTCCCAAAGAAGCTGGACCCAAGGAGGAACACACCAAGGCACATCATAATTACATTACCCAAGATTAAACTCAAGGACCTACATCCAAGATTACTGTATCCAGCAAAGCTATCATTTAGAATGGAAGGGAGGATAAAGTGCTTCTCAGATAAGGTCAAGTTGAAGAGGCTCATCATCACCAAGCCCTTATTATATGAAATGTTAAAGGGAGTTACCTAAGAAAAAGAAGATCAAAAATAGGAACAGTAAAAATGACAGCAAACTCACAGTTATTAACGACCACACATAAAACAAAAATGAGAGCAAACTAGGCAAACAACTAGAACATGAGGGTTGTCAATAAGGAAGTGGGAGCGGGAGAGGGGGGTAAAGGTACAGAGAATAAGTAGCATAGATGATAGGTGGAAAATAGACAGGGGGAGGGTAAAAATAGTGTAGGAAATGTAGAAGCCAAAGAACTTATAAGTATGACCCATGGACATGAACTATGGGGGGGGGGGGGTGTGGGAGGGAGGGGGGTGGGCAGGATGGAGTGGAGTGGGGGGGAAATGGGACAACTGTAATAGCATAATCAATAAATATATTAAAAAAAAATGAAACCAAATGCAAAATAGTACATTTTCTGATTCAATTTATATGAAGTTCAAAAATAGGCAAAATAACACATGGTGATAAAAGTCGGGACCATGGAAACCTCTGGGAAGGGGCGGTGGGGACTCAGGCTGGGTCTGAGGAGGCGTCCCCCGTGCTGGTAATGTTCCCGTCCTTCACCTGGCTGCCAGCTCAGAGGTGGGCCCATTTCATGAACATCCATCAACCTGAACCTTGTGACTTGTCCACACTTTAACATATCTGTCACACATCAGGAAAAACATACTCTAAACACCTCTCAGAAGGGTCCTTCCTATGGCAGCCAGAGGCAAAACAGCTGCAATAAATAACCAAAATCATACTCAAGGTAAACCAAGACCATAGCCAATCAGTGCCAAGCCTCAGGTTAAAAGAATGAGGATTTAAGAAAATAACAAATAGTGCCTCGGACAATGTGGCCCAGCTGGTTGGGTGTCGTTCTGTAAACCGAAAGGTTGCCAGTTCGATCCCTGGTCAGGGCATATGCCTGGGTTACAGGTTTGGTCCCTGGTCAGGGCACATACAGAAGACAACCAACCAACATTTCTCTCCCTCTCTTTCTCCCTCCCTTCCCTTTTCTCTAAAATCAAAAATAAAATAAAATATTTTTTAAAAAACAATGAACAGTGAACTCATTATATTTTCAAACATTAATTTTCTGAGCATTTTTTCACATTTTTGGCCTTGATATATTATTATTAAAACATCTGGCTGCCAAGTTGTATTTTGGCTCTAGGATCTGGATCTGTTTTGGAGGATTACAAAGGCATAATCATACCCCTTTCACTGTAGCCTTTTTTTTTTTTTAAAGATTTTATTTATTCAAAGAGAGGGGAAGAGAGGGAGAGACACATCAGTGTATGAGATCGAGAGATTGCACAGCCCCATCTGGGGACCCGGCCCTCTACCCAGGCACGTGCCCTGACTGGGAATCAAACCGGCGACCCTTTGGTTCACAGGTGGGCACTCAATCCACTGAGCCACACCAGCCAGGGCTCACTGTAATCATTTTACGTGTGTATATGAACACACACCCCTCTGCCCATGAGGATCTATACTGTACATAACACAAGCATGTGACTATGCAACAAAGAGAATGATGCCCGTCACCACCCACCAAATCGGTCCAGTTATGTTATCATCACCCTCGGTCTCTGTGTGCATGCTCCGCGCCACCAAACACTCATTTAAAAACTCAGACACTATCTGAGCAGCACCCTGGTCATCAGAAACCCGTGCTGTGTAATGAAGAAACACGTGCTTCGGACCCCACCTCTCACCCATCTCTGTGCCCCGGGTAAGCGATTCGACCTCTTTCCCTCAGTTTCTGCTCATATGGAAGGGAGGAAATACTTCTTAAATTGTGGGACTAGAGTGAAAGTTTAATTACATCATTTACGGGAAAGGTCCTGGCACACACTAGGCCCTTAAGAAATGGTAAACTGTTGCGGTAATATGTAGCAGATGTTTTATCTTGTGATTCTATCATTTTAAAGCAAACACATTAACCTCCTCTACTTCCTCCATAATTTAAGGACAAAAGGTCAGTTCTTTGGAACTGGCTTCATAGACAGGGCATTTTCAGAAGGTGTCTAAGAACATGCCAGGCCCTGTCTTCTCAGAAAGAAAACAAAAAGATAAGGAGGTAAGGCAACGGGACCTTGAAATTTGAATTCATGGAACAAGTACCTTTCCAGGTACATATACTAAAAGTAAAATGAACCACAAGTTAACAATTCAATGAAAAGAAGGTCCAAAAAGAGTCATAAAAATACATTTTACTTTATTGCATTTCGTATGTTAATCAAATTTCTTTCAGTAAAGTGAGACCCCCTCAGTGATGATGTGTAAATAGTAAGAAAGAATAATGTCAACTGCAATTGTCTAAAGAACCTTAATATTTTGGTAACTGAATAGTATGTTCTTTAAAAAATGTTTTTCCTGAACATGTTTAACACAATTCTACTAACATTTTGTCCACTTTTTATTAGAAAATAAGCGTGGATATTAATTAAATAAAGTATGGCACATTTCTGTAAAGGACTTTAAAATGTAACCATAAAAGTTGTATGTTCAAAGATATTTGACGATTTGGGAAAATGTCCAAGAAATATTTCAAAATGGCCACAAGCAGAGGCTGTGGAATAGTTCCGGTACAGTGGGATTACTCCAGTGTGATACGTACCTTTTCACAGCACAAATATCTGTTACTTTTACAATGAGACAAGAAAACATTCTCCTTTCAAAACCGATCTGCAGCTGTGACCTTCCCTCCCTGTCGCTGCGCTCTCCCTCGCATCCTCCTCATTTTGGCCATGCACATGAGACCTGTGTGAACATTACACGGGATCCAAAGGAGAAGAGGCATCCGTTTGCAGGTGAGTACACGGATGTGGTCCAGATGTTAGGCCTTAACAGCATCTTCCCAAACAGAGGGAAAAATGTGCATGTCCGAAAGGACAATGTGGTGAATGGTGACCTCAGGGCCTCAGTCTGGCCTCTACCTGGGTGTGTGACCCGCCACTCACAGCCTCTGCTCCTCCCTTGGGCCCTACGGGGACAGCTTCCTATGGGTGGCCGTCATATGGGTGGGCCCCAATCCTAGACGGGGCCCACCCTTGTTTTACTTTCATTGGCCCTCTAAAAGCCTCATCTCCAAGTCCACTCACGTCACCAGGTACAAGGGGTTAGCACTCAACATACGAATTCTGGGGTGGGGAGCGACACAATCAGCCCCTGACAAGTTCTCATCAGAGAAAGAAACACAGTGAGTAGGAGGGAATGGTTCTGATAGAACCAGGAACGTCCGATGAAAGATTCTCTGTGGATCTGCCTGCAAAGTTCCCAAAACAGCAGCCAAGCTCCGTTTTGTTCACAGGCGCCCTGGGCGTGGGAGACCGTGGGTACATCTCCCAACAAAGAAACAAACCGTCCCAGCTCTCACGCCCGCTGCCAGCTCACAGCTCTGCGTTCGCGGCTCCCCTACTCGCGTTCCATTAAAGAGAGATTGTTGATGCACTTACTTGAATATTTCACTGCATTTCACCCTTGTTATGTCAAAAATGTGTAGAAAATGGAAAAAATGACAGGCTTGGGAATGACTGATTCGCAACATAAGTCTCATAACCTTACTACAATTGACATGAAAATGGGAGTTATTATGTGGGCTTGAATCACAGACTCTCCCACCTGGGAGCTCACCGAACCGAAGCTGCTGTGCATACATTTGTGACGGAAAAAAGGAAGAAAAAAAATACTAAGTTCTAAAAGCAGATGAAAGATGGGGCCTAAAAGACAAGCTACAGTAACGTGGGATCTGAAACATATTTTAGCTCTCAGAGAATATTTTCCCCTGCAACCTCCACATGCCTTATCCAGCCTCCCTCCGCTGGACATCTGTGCACTATTTCGAGACCTGACGATGAGAAACTTTCTAGAGGAAAGAGAGGATTCTTATAGGAAAGCAAGAAACTGCCTAACACAGTTCTTTGCTGACCACTAAATTATATCAGACAAAGAACTCCAGCGAGCATGATTTGACAAGTCCCTGGCCCAACATGGAAGCATCCTTTCTTCACGAACCCCAAGTCCTATTAAACCCCTCCTTCCGCACCCCCCGACATTCGTATTCCATGGACTTGGCTTTAGTGGTTCTTAAATGTATCTCTATCTTTCCCCCCTTACTTTGCCATCTCTTACCCTAAAAGTGTTAGCTATTATTACAATGCAGAAATGTTCTACCAAGAGTTTCTGTACTTATTTATGTTGTGCTTATTTGTTTTTAAGCCAAACTTAGCGTTCAAGTAATTTTGTTAAACTCTGGAATATGCACCACTAGCAAAGGGGAATGCTAGATTTTCCATGAGACACTTTAGTACAGGCATAATCTCATCGCACAGGGGCTCTTAGGAAATACTGCCTCCAGGGTGTTGCCCAACGCTGGTCGGCTGCTCAAACCTGCCACCAGAGGGCGCCAGCAAGAGGTTTCCGACAAAGCTGCGCCAAGGCGAACCTCGTGAAAGGTCAATTTATGCCAGAAGTACTTCTGGATCTACCCCAAACTGACTGAAGCAGGAATTTTTTACGTGTAAAGGTTCAGTTTCATCAATGTAGGACTCCCTAGATTGAAAAACTTTCTGATTTAAATGATTGATAATCTTTGAGTTTGAAGCTGCATACCCCACACCTTTTTCTTTTTTTTCTTTTAATTTTTATTGTTATTCAATTACAGTTGTATGCCTTTTCTCCCCATCCCTCCACCCCACCCCAGCTGAACCCACCTCCCTCCCCCACCTCCACCCACCCCCTTGATTTTGTCCATGTGTCCTTTATAGTAGTTCCTGTAATCCCACACCTTTTTTGAAGGGTCATCTTGCCCCTTGACCTGGAGAGCTTGTTGCAAGCCTATTGCTTCCTCATAGACGCCTGAGATGGGTTCACAAACCGCCAACAGTGGGCCCAGCCCACCCCCTAAGGAGAGCAAGTGGGTTCAGTCAGCACCTCCCTTCCCCCAGCGCACGGGGATAGACTCTGAATACCGTCCACATTACTCGGTATTACTCAGGTACATGCAAAAATGTTACGTGGACATCTTACTCGTATGTAGTGATTGCATACTCTGATGAGTCGCCTTTTAAGTCTGTTTGCCTTCATTGTAATATTGCCGTTCCCCGTGTATCCTCGCTCCCCCTAGCCTGACCCCCGCACCCGCCCTTGAACACGCCCGGCACACCACGGGTCTCTGCACTGGCCAGGGCTTCTTCCCTTGCTGGTCTTTCCCCAGACATGTGGTGTCAGCGAGCCCCGGCATCCCTGATCCCCTGTCCCCTGCTGGGTTTTCCCATGACATGTATCATCTCCTCTATCACACCGCATCATGTTCCTTACTTTTTCCATATCGTCTGTGTCCCCACCTCCACCCCAGAACGTGAGCTCCCCGGGGCGAGGATTGTTGTCTGCCCTGCACTATTTAGGCATCTGCGGGGCCTAGAGCAGTACCTGGCACATGTGTTCAATAAATATTCTTAAATTAGCATACAGGAATGAATAACATGAAGATGCCCTGAGTCATCTCTTTATCATTTACATTCGGAGGACTGCATCTATCATATCCCATTTGCAGTTGTAGCTAAAACTGAGGTTGGTGCCAATCATTAACCTCGAGTGGTGCTTAGATTTCGAACCAAAGAATAACTAGGGTTTCAGCTTCAGTCTATCCCACTTCTAGCATGACCTAGCGCAGATATTCTAGAAAACCCCTCATCTAGGGCCTGAGGATCCTCCATCACTGCACTGTCCATGTGATCTCTTCCCTTTCGCGAGTAGAGCAGAGCTGCCAGGCTCCCCTCTTCCGCAATCTCCCTGAGCCAGCTCCTGAGTCTCTCCCCAGACGCACCCCCTGCAAGTCTGTAGTGAAGAGGGGGCACAGAGAGGCTGCAAAGCCCCTGTTCATCGAAAAGTTCATGCTCATTTTCTCTGTGTGTGTCTATACGACAATGAAGAGAAATCTGCCCCTCGATGCCCCCAAATCAAGTAAGAGAGTGGGCATTTTCAACGTGGCCCCAGTGTCTTTCCTGAAGAAGTAATGAAAAGAATCAGATTACATCAAAAGTAGGAACCATCACAAATGATGCATTAGACCTGGCCAAATTAAAAACGTTTGCTCTTTAAAAGACACCATTAAGAAACTGAAACGACAAGTCAGCGCAGAAGAAAACATTTGCAGATCATACAACTGAACTGACTGGTGTGCAGAACGTGTTCTTAAGCCTCCCGATGCAATAACAAGCCAAACAGCCCAATTTATAAACGAGTGGGCCAGAGACTTAAATAGATACTTCACCAAAGAAAATATACAGATAGCAAATAAATGCAGGAAAAGACGTTGAGTGTCACTGGTCATTAAGAAAATGCAGGTGAAAACCATAATGCGATACCTCCCCAGCCGCCAGCAGGAAGGCCCTAATCAAAAAGGCAGGTGATCAGTGCTGCTGAGGGTGTGAAGAAACCTTTAGACACGCTAGTGGACACGTAAAATGGTACAGCCACCTTAGAAAACAACTTGATAGTTGCTTAAAAAGTTAAACACACATTTACCCATGTGACCCAGAAATTACACTGCCAGGCATCCGCCCCAGAGGAAGGAAAACGCATGCCCCCATGAAACCTCTCACAAGCTAACCAAAAACCAGGAACAATCCATTTATGGCGACTCCCTGAAGGTCCTATTACAGAGCATCTGTACACAGCCACCCCATTTGCACTATCGAGTGTGCCCTGTCTCTTGCAGGTGAGCTCACCCATGCTGGCCACGCCTGTACTAAGGAGCAGTAAGTGACCAAAAGCTGCCAGGTGCAGCTTAAACTTAGGACATGTAAGGATTCTGAAGCCTCTTCTCCCATCCAACCCAAGCTGTGGATAAGACAGCTCCTTGAAGAGCTCCTTAAAGAAGCTATTCTAACAGAGAACCACCAGAGGGCGTCATGCTACAAAAGAAAAGATCAATGAACTGTCTTCTCCAAGGGATCACTTCAAGTCATTATCAAATGTCAAGGATTTCTTTCCAAGTCCCGCTACAGAGGTGGCCCTCAAGATGACCTGTGACCTCCAAGGAGTTCTCTAGATACAGTAGAAAGTTCACAGACTGGACCAAATATTATTCAATTCATTCACTTCATCTCTATTGAGCCCCACTCTGCTCCAGGCCCTGGGCTGTGGCTTGGGGACAAGGAGCAGGACCAGGCATGTCTGGTTCTTAAAAAACTCAGGCCAGTGGGCCAGACCATGGCACAGGACACTGTTGGTCATCCTTCTGCCACTGGAACTGAAATTCTGTGAGGCAGGGACTTTTGCCTGCTTTGTTGCCTTTCTATCTTCAATGCTTGTTAAGAGCACCTAGCACATAGTAAGTGCTCAGTTAATAGCATTGAATGAATGAATGAATCTAGCTCCAAAGCTTGCACTCTTAACCACTGTGTTATACCACCTCTCTATGAACAGCAGTTCCATATAACTGTAAACTGTATAAATGCAAGGGGTTGTTGTTATTAAATGCTTTATTTTTGGCCCAAATCGTTGGGTTCTGTTCTGCTCCATTCAGCTCCACCTCCTCACTGTCCCCAGCATAACTGTATCATTCCCGTGGCGGCCTTGGCTCGCACAGTCCCCTCTCCCTGGAATGCCTTCCTTCCTCCCCAGCACCCACCAAATCCTATCCATCCTTCAAAGTCAGCTCAAACCCCACCCACTCTGGGAAGGGTCCTCCAGCCCTCAGCCCACGTGCACTCCTCTCTCCTCCCAATTCTCCTGGAATTACTGAGAGGCTTAGCTTGGCTTGTAATTGTTTTAAACAGAGTCGCCTGACTTGATGGCAGATTCGGGGGCAGGGAAAGGGAGGACAAGGACAATGTCTTCCCTGACTCTGAAGCCTGTACTAGGGGCTCAATGACCACCACTGGCAGGGGAGACCCCAACGTTCAGCTCACCCCGCTGGTCTGGCAGTGCCGGAGCGTGGGGCTGACCGATCTGGAAGGAAGAGAAGCAACTAATGGGCCATCTATGTCTACCACCAAGTGTTAATTTTAGCTGTGATCTGTAGGGTGTCCGGGCATGGAATACGATTAGTAAGATGAGAGACCCGCAGCAAACTATTCACCCCTATGTGTTGCTATGGTGACCATTAACAACGGCAGTCAAGAAGACGGGTCCAGTGGTTTGAGAGGACGAAACCTGGCATTGAATGTGGTGCCACTTTTCCCACTTCTTCCTCGGATGGGCGGGTCCAACTTTGAAAGGCAGGGTCATCTGACCGGGAAGCAGTGGAGAGCTCACTGGACCAGTGGGAGAACCGCTGGTCCAGGAGCCCAGCTCCCTGCAGGCCCACGGCTAGACTGGGAGTCACACGTGGTAACTGCGCAGAAGCTTCATTCTTCAATGCGACCTCTCCTCCCTTTCCTTGGGTTCAAACCAGTCTCACCCACCTAGGAGTCCCCTGGCTCTCACCATTCCCCCCTTGCACGTCCACCCCCTTAAGCATTAAGCCCTCAGGGCAATGAGGTTCTGAGCCTTCTGAGCCTTCTGAGC
Source organism: Desmodus rotundus (assembly GCF_022682495.2). NCBI lineage: Eukaryota > Metazoa > Chordata > Mammalia > Chiroptera > Phyllostomidae > Desmodus > Desmodus rotundus. The sequence goes on along the minus strand of NC_071392.1, from coordinate 8,828,460 downwards.
CGCATCAGATAATCGCAGGAGCAAAGCCTCAGGTGTGATCACCACAGAGAATTTCAGTCAAACCAGAGATGACATCTAGGCCTCAGGTGTGTTTCAGCTCCAGGCCCAGACAAACAGAATGACCCCAGGGACCACCGCCTTGCAAAACCAGACAGGACTCCGGCCACAGCTGGTGTCAGGGCCACACGCACTGACCAGCTACCCCCCACCCTAAAGCCAACCAATCAACGGAGACCCCACCGCGATGAACAACTGTCTCCTTCTATTACCCCACCCCACCCCACCCCCAGAAGCCGTCGGGGAGCCAGGTCTTATAGCTCATCTGTGACTCCTGGTCTGACGCCATCTACTCAAACACCTTTACTTTCTCTGCTGCAAACCCCTACTTGCATTTCACTGGGCTTTAATTAGTGCAGGCTAACACACCCCTTTAGTTTGGTCGCAACATCAGCCCTGGTACCAGATGAGCATCCCTGAGTCCCAGGAGCCAGGTCTCCTGACTCCTTCCATCTCCTGAGTCCTGTCAGGAAACAGATCATAAAAATGGTAATTTGAGGATGACTCAAAGGGTCTGGAGGCTTCACAGTGCTACAAGCACCCAGTGGGTGGAGACCAGAAATATCCGCTAAACTTCCTGCGGGGCCCAGGGGAGCTCCCACAACAAAGCACCCAGCCCAAAACATCATAGCGCCCAGGCTGGGGAGGTCCTGGTAGGGTCCGTGCAGCCTGGCTTGCAGCCCTGCTCTGCTGCTCACAGCTCGACAGCCTGGGCTGGCGACATGACTTTGCTGGGTCTCTTTCCCACGGGCCAGTGAATCCATGACAATGCAGAACCTTTGCTCTTCGGGGAAAGGCTGCATTCTTGAAGACCTGGTATGACGTGCACCTGGAAGGAGTCGAAACCAATCCTTAGAAGAAGCGCGGCATTTGTTTCCCAGCTGGACCCCTGCAGCCCTGTGGCGTTAGCGTAAACAGTCGGGATTCCATCTGCCGGCCAGCTTGGAAACTACGTGATTCCTGATGGATTTCTTACATTTGGAAGGATCGCATGAATGGCATGCACAAAGTCAGGTTTTATGGATACTTTATGCTTTTCCAAATTCTCACAAAATGTAATGGCTCTACGTCTGCCCTCCCCTGCCTGCTGGGGTTGTTGGGAGCATCAGGTGAGGTCTCTAGCCACAGAGCCCTGCACCCCCGGGAGGGGCAGTTGCTGGTCCTGGTGGTTCCACCACACCAGGGACTTCGAGGCCCTTTCTCCCTCCCTGACCTCAGGCCATCTCTTTCTCGTGCGGCATCCTCCCCAGCAGCGAACCTAACGGACTAAATTAGCACTTGCTCAAGCTTCCTGAGCTCGTGTCTCTTTGAATTAACATAAAAACATGATGCCTTCCCTGTTCCTAAGATCCTGTAAGCCAGGGGTGTCCAACCTGTGGCCCTCAGGCCGCAGGCAGCCCGGGATGGCTGTGAACGTGGCCCAACACAAAATTATAAATTTACTTAAAACATTTTGAGATTTTTTTTTGTGATTACATGTTGCAATGTATTTCATGTGTGGCCCAGGACAACTCTTATTCTTCCAGTGTAGCCCAGAGACATCAAAAGTTTGGACACCCCTGCAAGCCATTCACCTGGCGTGGGCACATCCTCCTCGTGGACCCAGACAGGAAACCCCTGTGTCTCTGATGCAGCTGTCGCTCCCCTCCCTTTCCACTCTCCAGTGAGTTTAGAGAATGAAACTGAACGGGTTAGACAATGGCCGCAGGACATTGGGTAGCTCAGCAAAGTGGGGGCTGCCGAGAGGTGGTCCGACAAGTCACGAGGAGGCAAGGCGGGTCTCTGGAAAGGAGTTGGGGGCCTGATGAACCCCCTTCCCCAGCCCTATTGCTCCCACCAAAAGCAGCATCGACGCCTTCCCGTTTTCCCCAAAGCACTGTGTTCGTACCATCATTATAACCACGGTGCATTGCAATAGAGCCTGAGATGCTTGCCTTAAATTAATGTGCACTTTCCACACACTATCCTAAAATAGCCCGTGGGCCCCAGCACGGCCTCTTTGGTGCCCCCGCTGGGAAGGACTGTTAGTGGGTCTCTTTACCATTGCTTTGCCACTGAAAAGCGCTCCTTCCTAGCCCTCCCCTCCTCAGATATCCCAAGTCACAAATAGTAATAGCTAAGATGTATCAGGTCCTCCTGTTAGCCAAGCCCTACACTAAGTACTTTAGAGGAACACTATAGTATAGGTTACTATGATTAGCCTCGTTTCACAGATGGGGAAATTGAGGCACAGGGAGGTGAGGTAATTTGCCCAGAGTCTCTAGTAAGTGGCAGAGCTGAGACTCAGATCCAGGTAAGTCTAGTTTCCAAATGCTCGCCCCACCAGACACGTCCTCGAGCCCCTCACCAGCCCAAACCAAACAGCCACAGAGGCAGGAAAGCTGAAAACCGCATGGGTTTCCTCTTTCGTTTCGTCCAGTGGCCCAGGGACTGGGGCTGTGGTTTCTGGGGCACACGAATCTGCAAAGACAGACAGCCCCCGCCCCCAATCTCTACAAACAGATCACGTTTCTGGGAGGGGAGGCAGCATTTAAGGCCACATGGCTGCTAACCCCACGTGTTTGGGAGAGGAAGGGGTTCATGTGAAGACCAAAAGAAACTGGATTTGTGCGAGTTGTTTCCATGGCTTCATGCTGTCCAGCCGAGCTGGGGGTCCTGCCAACTCCGTGCATTTATTCTCTTTGACATATGACTGCTCCCCATTCCCTCTGCCACCCCCTCCCGGCCCAGGCAGGTGCAATGTGGAACAAAGCCTCTTTACCTGTCTTCCTGGCCTCCCCAATCCATATTCCTCCACGCAGCAGCAGAAGCCAGAGAGATGCTTGCATGCAAATCCCAAGTGCAAGTAAGATGCATCACTCACCTTCTTAAACCTTCAGTGGCTCCCCACTGCCCTCAGGATGAAGTTCAAACCCTGGCCTGCCTACCTCCCAGCTCCAGCTCCATCCCTCTCAGCGTCAGCCCCTCAGAAGCACTAGATGGAACATGCTCTCCGACTCCTCCCTGTGACTGTCACCCCACAGCACCCTCAGCCCCTTGTGGGCATGTCCCACTCATCTCTGCGTGCCCACTGCCAAGCATAGAGAGGGGTCTGGCCCAGAATACAGCATCAACGCAGGTGTGAGGCTGGCCTAGACAGCCAGGTGGTTCTCATTCCAATGGGGCCCAGGGCACCACCCTCTGCCAACTAGGTCGTGGGGAAGAAACTCAGGAGCCATACCAGACAAGACGTGCAGGTGGGAAAGACAGAGGTCCAAGTCTAGACAGCAGGACACAGCTTAGCACCCCCCCAGGTGGAGACCGTTTGAGCCAAGGACCCAAGCAAGGATCAGAGACACCGACCGAGGCAATCACTGGGGCTGCAACCCAGAGGGACACAGAGGGAAAGTGAGGGCTCCCAACAGGAAAGAAACACAGGATGGACATCAGAAACAGAGAAGGGGACACTCCCAGCCACAGCTCCCCCCCGACCCCCAAAGGTCCTGTGGGAGGGCAATGCCTCAGCTATCTCAGCCAGTTTGCAAGGTCACAAACCACACTGAGGGCTGTCCCTCCGGGACTTCCTACAACTCAGGAGTCCGGAAAAAAGAAGCTGTGCCTTTCAGGGAGAGAGCAAGACTGTCGCCCATGAGCTGCAGGATGTTGTCTGTTATCTGAAGGGTCATCCTCTGAGAATGTCACTTCCCAGCAGCGCTGAAATAAAGCAGCCCCAGAGTCCACCCTTTCCAGCATGCCCTGGGGTAGCTAGAAAGAAGCCCCACCCTCGGGCGGAGGACTTGCCTCTTATTCATCTTCCTGAGGGCTTCTCTGACCCTTTCCAAGGCGGACACGCGGCAGCCCGGGAGCTTTCATTGAGCTGTTGACAGACAGCAGCAGTGCTTGGAAGTGAAGATTTCCCACAGCTGATTTCAGTGGTGGCTGCCCTGCGGGGGGTCTGGCATTAAGGTCAGCAATCTCCTAACCAGAGAGGCTTTCCCTGGCCACACCATCCAAAAGAGCTCCCCCTGCTGTCCTGCTGAGCCTGCCTTACCTATTACCCCTTAAAAGCATGCATTTGTTTGTGTGTTTACTATCTGTCTCCCTGCCCACCCGAAGGTCAGCTCAGTGGGAGAAGGGCCCTTGGCCTCCCACCACGTGCTGGGAGCCTGGCACATAGAAGACCCTGAGTCTTTACCGAGCGCTGCCATGTGCCGAGCGCCATTGGAGTGTTTTGCAAAAATGAACTCATTTGAACCTCCAAAGAGACTTACAGGAAGTGATGTCACATCATGCCCATTTCACAGCAGTGGAAGCACAGAGAGGTGCCCCAGATCACGGAGCTCCCAGATGGCAGAGCCGGGGTTTGAACCCAGGCAGTCACCTGCTCTCCGACCACCACAATGCCCCTCCCATAAGGAGTTTATGAGGCTCCATCCTGCCTGGACTCACCATCCAGCACCTGGGCTCTGGCCCTGGGCCCAGAGAGCTACATACAATGTTCCAGGAGCTGTGAACAGCACTCCCACACATTACCTTCCATAATCCTGTGAGAGAGGTATTATCACACCTACTCGACAAATCTGAAAAGTTTATTTTTTATTGTATTTTTCCCATTACCATTTATCCCCCTTCCACCCCCTCCCCCCAGCAATCCCCACACTGTTGTCCATGTCCACAAGTCCTTTTCCCCTTCTGCTCAGTCCCCCACCCCCAGAGCTGTCATCCTGCTCTCTGTCTCTGTCGATGAGTCTATCACTATTTCAACTGTTACTCCAGTTTGTTCATTAGATTCCACACATGAGTGAGATCACATGGTATTTGTCTTTCTCTGAGTGGCTTATCTAACTTAGCATAATGTTCTCCAGGTCCATCCATGCTGTTGCAAAGGGTAAAATTTTCTTTTTAGAAACTTGCCAAAGGTCGAGAGAGGAACATGACCCAGTGCATCTGACTCCAGGGCCTGTGCTCCCTTCCTCCCCCTCCCCCTTCTCCTCCCCCTCCTTCTCCTCCTCTCCTTCCTCCTCCCCCTTCTCCCCATTCCTCCTCCTCACTGTCACCAGGCAGACCTCACGCAGTCTGTGGGCACGTCTGCTTGCTTCTCGCGCATCTCCAAGACGACCGGGCGTAGAAAATTCTGAAACACATTGCCGTGGCTGTGTGCCTGTTACAGCCACACACACACACACACACACACACACACACACACACACACAGAAAATGATGATACAAGGCCGCGGCCAGCAGATGTCTCTGTTCAAACCTAACAGACAGCTGCACCAGGGCATCTCAGGACTACCCCCATTTACGCTTAATAATAACTGTCACATTATTATCTCTGACACTAATTGCAGGGATTTGAACAGATAATCACAGCTCAAGCCACGAACGTCTCCTCCGCTTACTAAAAGTCACAAGGGCGGGGCCTGTGACTGGGGCCTGAGTCATTGTATGGGCTGCGAGAGCTCCCAGCAGGGGGCAGCAGCCACAAGACCAGCTCCAAGGTTTCTGGAATACCTGCTGCGTCTGAGAGGGCAAAGTCAGGTGGGTAGGGCGCTGAACTGACCACTCAGAGCTCCAGGTCTGAGCCCCAGCATTGCCCTCATTTGCTGTTTGACGTTGGATAAGTCGCTCTGTGTCTCTGAACCTTGGGGAAGAGAGAATGGAACCCACGGGCCTCTCATGAGGTCTGTTCTGGACTTGGCATCCTGTGGAAAGGCAGAGGCCTTGGGTCCCACAGAGCAGGAGCCAAAGGAACATCTCTCTTGGGATTCTGCTGTCCATGGAAAAGACCAGGAAGAACCGTTCTGTGTTAGAGACAGTTGTCCTTCTGAATGTGAAGTGCCTAATATATTAAAATAATCATCAGAATGATGGATAGATGGATGCTACATGTGCTCATGCATTCACTCTTTCATTCAGGTCAGAAATAAAGTGCCAACCTGACCTTGACTCAGACCAGGATTTGCTAGGCGAGAAGATGGCCAGGGTCGTGACCTGGGTCCCGACTCAGGGTTTCTGCATGAGCCGAGGTGGCATCTTTGGGACAGGGCCCAGGAGGAGGGGCCAGGCTGGGGAGAGAAGACACACTCATCTGTGCACACACTTCGAAATCTAAGTGGAAACGCCCGTGAATGGCCAAAGGTGCAGACCCGCAGACCAGAGGAGAGCTGGGGATGAAAGACACACACCTGGAGCCATCCACAGGAGGGTTTTATTTTTCCTTCTCCGTGATGCTGAAGAGACTAAAGCTACCACTTCCTCCCTCTGACAGTCTTTGAAGTACTTCCAATGGGATGGGACAGAGGGCAGGGGCGCTCCGTGGCCCTCCCTTCCTTGGGCCTGTCCACTGCTCCCCGAGGCCCCCCCAAACAACACAGTGGGGATCTGGGGGGAAGAAGAGGGCTCCCTCACAGAGGCCAGTGGGAAGGTCATCCTGGGACTTTGTGTCTGCCCACTCAATCCACACTCAGTCTCCTTCGAGAGAAATTAAGGAGAGAGAGTGAGAGAAGGTTCTGAAGGTTCTGAGAGTGCAGAGCACAGTTCCAGATGGAGGGTGGAGAGAAAGAGCAGGAGGTGGTCGCCAGCAGCGCTGTGCCCAGGGGACCAGCAAGGACTCGCAGGACTCAAGTCCCACAAGGTCAGATAAGCCCCACACAGGAGCAGGCACAGGAAACTAGAAACACAGGAATCCCCGAATATGTGGGCACCTGATATTTGACGAGGGAGCCAGGAACACTCAGTGGGGAAAGAAGAGTCTCTTCAACAACGGTGTTGGGAAAACTGGATAACCACGTGCAGAAAAACGAAAGGGGACCCCTATCTTACTCCGCTCACAAAGATTAACTTGAAATGGAGTAAGGACTTAAATGTAAGGCCTGATACCATAAAGTTCCTAAAAGAAAATAGAGGAAAGAAGCTCCCTGACACTGGCCTTGGCAATGTTTTCTTTTTTTAAATAGGACAGTGAACGCCCAGCAGCAAAGCCAAAACTCATCAAACCAAAAAGCCTCTCTCTGCACAACAGAAGGAAAAGGAGGCTTGCAGAACGGAAGAAAATTTTTGCAAACCATGTATCCAATAAGGGGTTCAAATCCAAAATATATGGACTTACACAACTCAACAACAACAGTCCAATTAAAAATGAGCCAAGGAACTAAATAGACATTATTCCAAATAGCCAACAGGTACATGAAAAGGTGTTCGACATCACTAATCACCAGGGAAATGCAAGTCAGAACCATAACGAGATACCGCCTCACACCTGTCGGAACGGCTGTCATCAAAAAGACAAGAGAGAGGTGCCGGTGAGGATGTTGCGGGCCGTTGGTGGGGATGTAAACTGGTCCAACCACTATGGAAAACAGCATGGAGGTTCCTCAAAAAATTCAAAGTAGACTTACCATATAACCCAGCAATCCCACTTTTAGTTGTATGTATATCCAAAGGAAATAAAAACAGGACATCACAAAAATGTTTACCCTCCTGTGTTTACTGCAGCACTATTCACAATAGCCGAGACATGGAAACCACCCGAGTCCCCATGAACAGGGGAGTGGGTGAAGAAGATGCGGTGCATGTCCCTACAGTGAAATATAAGTCGGCCACGAGAAAGAAGGAACTCCTGCCCCTTGGGACAACATGGGTGGACTTTCAGGGCATTATGCTACGTAGGGCAAGTCAGGCAGAGAAAGACAAATACTATATGACATCATCTATATGCGGAATCTTAAAAAAGCCAAATTCTTAAAGATGGTGGAATGATGGTTACCAGGGGCTGGGGGTGGGGGAACTGGGAACTAGTAAGGAAGTCAGTCAAGGAGAGCTAATGCACAGCACAGCGATCGCAGTCAACCGTGTTGTATCATAAACTCCAACGTTGCTAGGAAACTTTAATTGTTCTCACTACCCAGAAAGACAAAATTAAGTGACCTAACAGCGGTGTCGGCCAATGCCACGATGGCCGTCGTGTTGCAATGTGATCAAACCAACACTTCGCACACCTTGAAGTTATTTGTCAACTACATCTCAATTTTAAAATAAAATAAAAAATATAGGAGAAAACTGGCCTTCTGCATCAGCCTAGTTATGGAAATGAGGCAGGAGGTTGCTGCCTTCTGGCTCACCAAGCTCCTAGCCTGGGGCTCCTCAAACCCCAAGACCAGAACTGGGACCTGCCCCAGAGCCTGAGGTGGCCAGGTGCCCCTGGATGTGGGGTTGGGAAGGCGCTGTTTCACACCTCCCTGCCTCTACCAACTTGGCTCCTCCACTGTTCCCTTTGTGTCTCCCACCCTCTCCCTTCAACACCCACCCAAGTCAGCTTTTGCCAGAAGACTTCCCTTGGGCCCTCCACCCCTCTTCTGTGTCCCATCTACCCATATAGATGACCACCGTATCCGGTACCTCAATTCATTGTGTGTGATGCTTTCGTGTCTGCCTCCTTCAATAAAGGGCGGCCCACATGGCCACCGCGCTGGCTGGCATGATGTCAAGATAACATGCAAAGGTAGTAGCCAGACTAATCTGCTGAGTGAACAAACTTTCATCGTCAGCAATATGACAGACGAGGTTGCCCAGGAAAAAGACTCCTCGCACAGGACACCTAAAATCCCCTTTCACTCATGTGGCTAAGCTGGCCTGAGAGTAAAAGAAGTGCTCAGGAGTTAGAAACCATGAGAAACCAGAAATCCTGAGAGAGAAGCAAGTGCTGAAACTGGCATTCTCTCTGGAGGCCTCTGGCCACCCCTGGGGTTTAGAGACCGATTTTAATGAGCCCCGCAGGCATGGCACGACAGGAAGTAAAGTCTGGGGCTGAATTAGAGATCTCACCAAAGCACAGGACTTCCCCCAAAATGCGCCATCCTCAATGGCATGATCTAGATTTTTTAAAAACCTTCCCACAGCATGGGCAAACAGCAGAGATCCTGAGTTTATTGCCTTTGACTCTGGTGGAGCATGAAAAGGGCCGGGGGCGGGGTGGGGCGGGGAGGATCTCCCTAGAGAATGCTTAATCACAAAGCCTTACTCCCCTGGATCCAGAACCAGGATCTACACTACCTGTGGGGACAGAAAGCCCCATGTCAAACATTTAGTTTAAAGTGGTCCCAGGTTGAGCAGGAAATTCCAAGCAGAATGAACGAAAGGGAAACCCCACCCAATGCACTGTACTCAAACTACACATTAAATATAAAGAGAAAATAATACAAAGCAAACAAAATAAAAAGGTAGTCAAACAACCACTAAAGTGAGAGCTGACTTCTCTCCTGACGATGGAAGCTGAGCACAAGGGAGCTGCATGGAACGCAGGAATTGCCGGCCCACCGGGACCCACCAGGCGGTTGCAAACATACCCCCTTTTCATGTGGCATCAAGTTCCTCCTGGGCAGGAACAGGGACACGCCCTCTTGAAGCCATCTCTTCTCTCATCCTCTGTGGGCAATATCTTCATTTCCCCCCCCATACTATTCCATTCAGCACAAAAGCAAACCTAAGAAACGTCGGTAAGGATTCCTAGTCAGGCTGTCCTGTCTGCAGCCGAGAGGCCCAATCAATCCAATCACATTATGTTCTAGGCTAGGAGAGAAAAGCAGTATATTTTGAGGATGAAGGAGCATTATCCTGGTACCACTGTGTATTAGCTTTGTGATTTTGTGTAAGGACCTCCTCCTCGCTAAGCCCTCATTTAAAAAAAAAAAAAAAGATTTGAATTGGGAGATCTCTGAGTCCCGTCCATGCGCCTGGCTTTCACTAGCTCCTACTGGCTGCTTTCTCTCAGAAATACAACAACAGGGAGAGAACAGCACCGTGTCTTCCTCAAAGGCTACAATTTTCTCTCTTCCACACGGCACTATGGCAGGTTCCAATATGCTCAGGGGAGAAAGGCGTAAGCAGCTGGGTGGAGGGTTGAGCAAAAAAGAAGAACTCCTGGACACGGACCACAGAGTGGTGATTGCAGGGGTGGAGGTGGAAGAGGGTATAGGGGAGATAAATGGTAATGGAAAAAAATAAACTAAAAAAAAATAATTGTCTTTGAGAAAAACTTAAATATCATTTATATAGAGTTGACAAATTAATTTAAAAACTTCCCAGTAAAAAAAGAAAACTGTAATCACACAAAATGCAATAGAGCTGAAAACACGACAGGGACATGCAGTCACTGCGTAAATTACAAAATGTGTCACAGTTCAGTTTGTTCTATGCTGGCACAAGGCACACGATTTCAGCACAGAAAATGAAAAACGGTACCGGTGGCGTCATTCCCGGAAAATGTCTGTCAGCAGCAGATCAGAGCAGGCCCTCTGGCCGCAATTCTGGAGCAAGGGGTAAATAAGAAAAGCAGCCCCCCGAGCAATTCCATTGAAAAAATCAGGGCATATGAACGCGGCAAGGGTGAAGGTAGTTAGGATGATGGAAGGACAGGACGTTCTAAACTGGGAACAACCCAGAAAATTAAAGAGGCAGTCTTTATCAAAGGGTCAAAATGGGAGCTACACAGAGAAAACAGGAGGCCCTGCCATCAGACGGCCTGCGTTCACGGCCTAGCCTGACCGCGTAGGTGGTACCCCTGGACCAGGCTGCGTAGTCCTTTTTCTTTTTTAATCCTCACCTGAGGACATTTTTCATTACTTTAGAGAGAGAGGAGAGAGAGAAACATTGATGGGAGGGAGAAACATCCATTGGTTGCCTCCCTGCGATGCCCAGACCAGGGATCACGCACCAGGCAGGGAATTGCATCTGGAGGGGGATCGAACCCGCAGCCTAGGCATGTGCCCTGACTGAGAATCAAACCCACAACATTTCGGTTACAGAACAACACCCCAACCAACAGAGCCACCCTGGCCAGGGCTGGGATGCATGACCTGTAACGAGTCAGCTCCGCTCCGGGCACCAGGCCCCTCATCAGCACGGTGGAGATACTCACGGCCTCCATGCAGGGCACCTGTGAGGATTGCATGGGATCCTGTGTGGAAAGCCCTGGCACGGTGACTGATGTTCAGGACGTTGCCAATCTATGTTACTTCTTTCCCGCACCCCCATTTTTCCCCAGTGGGAAGCAAGAGGTGAACAAGCAGAAAGACAAACCGGTTGGAAGCAAATGAAGCTGAAAGCGCAGAATGGCTTTACCTTGTCTGAGTTCATAGAAAGGAAGGAAGGCCCCCTGAGAAGCCCAGCCCTTTCTCCCCCCTCCATCTCCAGCACCGACCTTGGAGGTGCCTGCAGACCCCACTGCTGGGCTCTCAGGGAGGGCTTCCTGGGACGGCCCTAGTCACTCCCTAGAGTCAGGCCCTGTCCCCTGGACCCCCGTTTCGAAGTCCTGGCCACTGCTTTGCTTCTGGGCCGAGTATCTGTAGTTGTTTCTGGGGGAAAAGTTAACCTGCAAGACTGTAACTGAAAGGGACAGCATGAGCCCTCATTTCGATCATAAATTATTACCGTCTTCCTAGAATGGATCAGCCGTTCTGGTCGGTTGTCGTTTCCTGAGTAATTGCAAGAAACATGCTTGCTTCAGTCCCGGGAGCCTGCAAGGCCCCGCAGGTTTAGAAAGCATGGGCCTGGCCTTCGCCCAGTTTGAAAACATAACCTTATGCCACTTGAACTGGGGGGCCTCTGCAGATTTCGTGTCAAGTTTTTTGCCTTAATTTCTGCCAACACTCAAATCATACATTTTGTCTTATTGTTGTGAGATCATTAACATGCACCCCATCTTGTATCACCCCTTAACCACGTTTTATGAGATGTCTTCCCAATGCCACAACATTCATGGGAAATGTACACCTGGTATGCTGTACTTATGAAAGATAAAAAAACAAAACACAGGCAGGTTACTGACGACTCAGAAATAACGTCAGCTAGAGGTGGCATTGTACAAGCCTGTTCGTGGAAAAATTAACTGTTGAGAAGGAAGTACTGGTAAAGCTTCAGAGTTATCTGACCCCCCAGGGGGACCCCTGAGGTTTGCTAATTAAGGTGCCTGGCACAAAGTTTGTGGAAAACTATGAAAAGTCCCTCTGGGCAAGTGTTCCTGCAAACAGTTGGGGTTACCTAGAGAGCACATCCTAGCGGAAACTGTCAGAACAGCTGCGAAGAGGAGGGGGAGACAACAGGGATCCCCAGCTACCTGGAGACCTGGGTGGTCCACACCAGAGGTAACACTGAGTTAGGTGACCTGCCTAAAGGAGGTGGAAGTGAAGGCTCTGCCAGGCTCCAGGCTGAGTTCTGTGAGCAGGGACTAGCCTTTCTAGAAGGATCTGCAGCATTTCAGCAAACTGCGGGAGAATATGGACTTCAACTGGACCTGAGCCCGGGTTCGATTCTGACTTTATCGGCTTGCTGCCGTGTGATTGAGTGCATATTATTGAGCACTGTCAGTATCTCCCATTTAATAGGGGTTCGCTAGATGCCAGGCAGCCTGCGGAACACTTTGACACACACACTATCTGTTCATTGCTACGTCTGTCATGTGAAGAGGATCGAGTTATCCCCTTCCATAACTCAGGGAACAGACACGAAAAGGCTCCGCAATTTGCCCAAAGCCAAAGCCGTGTCTGTCTGACTCCCAGCTCCTGCCTCCCGGCCACCACACTGTGCACTCACCCTCTCCAAGCCCCTGTTGTTCCACCTGCAAGATGGAGAGAAACAGGACGACACCTGGGCTCAGTAAACGTTAGCAGGTATTGTGGGACCCCATGAGTCCCCAAAAAGGTGCCGGAGGTGAGTCATCAGGGTAAGACTACAAAGAAGGTTCATTGTGTTGGGCTCTGACAAAAGAAGGTGCTGAGAGAAGGGGGCTGCAGGGAGCCCCGGGGAGGGGGAAGAACGCGTGGGCACGTGCCCTGCCCTGCCCTCTCGCCCTGGCCTTGGCACAGCCTCACCGGAGATGCAGGTGGCAGCCTGGGATCCTCCCAGCTTCCTGACCCCCAGCCTTCACGTGTCAGCTACCTTTGCTCTGACTCCATGGTCACCACGCAAATTTCCGAGAGCATTCCATCCCTCTCTGGAGGAAAGAGTTCACTGTTCATTCCTGTCCTGTGCCGGGGCCACTAAATTCATAATTGACGTTTTTTAAAACTCCAAGATATAGAAGCCTAAAGCCTTGCCGGTGCTTCCTGACGTCACTCACCCCCTCCTCTCCTCTGCGTAGACTTCCACCTCCCACACTTTCTAACCTCCCTCTGCCCTTTTCGGAGTTCCGAGCCCTCGCATTTTCAACTCCACCTCTCCTATGAAGTGATGTGCAGTGTCTCCCTGGCAGTAAGAGCCTGCACGGCACATACTAAGGCTTGAAGACTCTCAGAAGGAAGAAGCTGTATCATAAATATAACCTAACCCGGAAATCACTCATCACTCTCATCACGAAAAGGCGACCTGAGGTGCGGAAACGCGAAGGGTGCAGCAATCAACACTCTTGTCCTCTCCAAATCGGTGGAAATTTCACTTTAGTCTGCCCCTCTCGGTTTGCTATTGACTCATTGGCAGTCAACATGAAACCACTCTGGGATTCCATTGATTCTGTTCAATAAACACGTCCTACACCCAGACTCCCTGGCAGGGAGCTCCTTAAATCACATTTTGTGCCGACAGATTCAATGATGCCTGTGGTAACCATTCTTATGTAGCAGCACCAGCCAAGGTGTCAGGTACTGGGGGTGGGGCTGGGGGAGGGGAGAGGGATGCGGAACTGACAGCTGCCCTCTTGTCCACTTCTCAGATTTTAATTTTAAGGGTAGCAAGATGAAGGAAAGACAAGATTACAATAATAACTCAAAACTCACCCCCAACACAAAAACAGTCCCTATGGCATCAAACCCTCCATGCGCATGCGTCCATGTTAGCCGAACTGCAGGTCTGAATCCCAGCGCCCCCAGTTGTGGGGCGGGGTTGGAGCTGAGACCTTGGACACGGGCTCCGGGCTCTCTGTGCCTCCCTTTTCTCGTGAGCAAAGTAGGAATCGCGATGATGGTCCCTGCCTCGTAGGGTTGGTGTGAGTGCTACAGGAATTGTTGTAAAGCACTCGGAAAGGGTCTGCCACGTAGCAGGGAATACATAAGCGGGGTCTGTTAATTATGGCACCCACACTGGTATTTAACTTAATTTGCAATAGCTGCTGTTTATTTGCTCGCTGCCATTGACGACGCTACGTATTCTTTGTGCCCCTGTGCTCCATATTCGAGGGGGCGGGGGAGCCCCTCAGAGCTGTGTGGCTGAGACAGGGAGGCAGAAGGGCGCAGCCTCAGTCGGGCCCCTGCACAGGGTGCTGTGGAGTGGGTGGGCTGCAGAGGGCAGGCTGCAGGACTGCGGGCTCCTCTTTCCCAGTTTTGCTTGCCCCCTTGTCCCTCTTCCTGCTATATTCCCCTCCCCCAGATCACCCCCGTAACAACTAGTGTGTACCCTGTACTTGGTTTACACCCATCCAATCAGATGCACGCTCACAGAGAGAATGGGCGTGTGTGAGTACGTGTGTGAGAGACCGGTGCTTCTTAGAGATGGGATCACACTACAACACATTTCTATGCATCTTACTTTTCTCATTTAAAATGCCTCATCGTGGGGTGGCTTCTTTCTACATAAGTTTGTGCTTATAGTGTTAGATGGAGCGTTTATTTCAGCAAGACTATCTGTGGGGGTCCGTGGGGCCAGGGTTGAGGGTCTACCTCTCCAGCAAGTGCTCACATTTCCTTTGCCTGGAACCCAGGGCACTACGAATCCAAATGTGTTCTCTGTTGTACGTCACTGTATATTACACAAATGTATATTTATATACCATACACATGGAATATCTGCAGAGATAAAGGCCTAAAAGAAACTTTTTTCCTCCACCCAAACTCAGGACAAAATAGATAAATAACATAATGTTACTTTTTTTCTCACTGTTGGTAGGCAAAATTTCTTTTAGTTCATTCATTCACGAGGGTCCCAGTTTCATGCAGGGGTTTCAGTTCCAATTCCCAAGAGGTTCCTTTAATTTCCTGTAAGCTCAGCTCTGCATTTAAAAAGATGTTTGCTGTGCTCTACCAGTTACTCCAGGAAGCTATGGGAAGAGCTTTTCAGGACACCTGCTGCTCTGTAAAGATGGGACGGAAGTCAGAAGCCCAACAGTATGTCTGAGTACCCATTCGACACACGCCCGTCCCCCCTGCACTGGGTCAATGTCGTCACACTGCGTAGCTCCTATGACTTTCCAAAGTGTCTGTTATATTCTTCGGTAAACTCATCAACCCCATGAGGTGGACGGTGCAGGTGTGGTTATCTTCATTTTCTCACACAGGAATAGATGCCCAGAGAAGTTCAGCGTCTTACCCCACAGAGGCCAAAATGCAAACTGGAGGCGAGACCAGGGGTAGCGTCTGGACTTCCTCTGACCCCCACATCCCCTCTCCCTGCCCCCCACCCCCTACCCCTGCACCATCAGGCTCCTGCCACAGCAATTCTCTGATTTCTCCCCTGGTCTCTCCTGTGACTTCCCCCAGACTTCAGCTACCAGGAGCCAGGGTCAGGCACCAGGATTTAAAACACAAAGAAGCGAAAGTTCTTCCAAGGGGCTCCTAGGATGGCAGGGAAAACAAGAAAATCTCCCCAGTACAATGCACTCAGGTACAAGCTGCAGAGAGAACAGAAGGAGGACGTCACACAGGCCCAGATGGCTCTGGTGGCCTCTTTCCAGTAGAGGAGGGAGAGAAAGCGCTACCCAGAGCTGAGCGCAAACTCCCCCCCACCCCGTTCAGCAAAACGAGTGACGTTTACAATAAAACCCGTCCACAATGCAAACAGTGGACTCCACAAGAGCCAGCCATGTGAAATGCTGACAGTGCAGAAGTACACCTGCACAAACTTTGAAAAAGCAGTTACTTTTGATGGTATTTAAACTTGTCAAGAACATAGTAAGAAAAACTTCTAAGTTATTTTTGTAAAGAGGAGAGGTATTACATCAATGTCAAAACCTGATAAATATATATGTAAAAACTAAAGACGAAGCTCACTTAATGTCAATGTGAAAATTCTAAATAAAATATTAATCAACAGAATGCAGCTGCACATTGATTCTAGTTAAGTTGATTCTAGGGAAACAGAGGTGGTTCGATATTACTCAATCTACTGATTATTCCTATTTATTGATCTAAGGAGAAAAGCACACTGACTCCTTACAGGCTGAAAGGGCATCTAACAAACCTCAATTCTTATTCTTGATTTTTTTTTCAGCCTAAATAAAATAGGAATCTTTAAATAACTCTATGTGTATAGATATACATGTATATATGTATATATGTTTATATGTGTGTACAGACCTATATCCTTAACATGACATTATGTTCCTAACATGTATTCTCTTCCACATACATGTATAGATGTATAATATGTATATTTGTGTGTGTGTGTGTGTACACACACGCACTCACTCTAAAGACAGCATTCTAATAAATCAGAAACAAGAAGGCTGGTCCTGGAGCTGATATGAAGTAATCAATGAGTACAACTAAACAATATAAAGAAATAAGCATAAATTCTAGAAGAAATAAAACTGTGATTATGATATGGTTATATATCTGGAAACTCCAAGAGAATTGAACAATAAGCTACTACAAACAAGAGGAGAATTCAGTGATATTTAGAAGTACAAACTCTATATAAAGTAGTTTTTACAAACCAACGGCTTTTTTTATACCAACTAAAACCAGTTGTATGATATATGAGAAGGAAAGATCCATTTAAAGAGCAACTGTAACAAACGCCAAAGAATGAACTTAACAAGAAATACGTAAGACCCACGTGTAGAGAACTATAAAGCCCACTGACGTGCACACTTGGACGTGCACGGAAAACACTTGGACAAATGTAAAGACATGCGTAGAAAGGACACTTCAGCATCAGTAAGATGCCAACTTTCTTCTGGGTTACTATGCCAACCTATCTTAATCCAAACAAATGTATCAACAAACTGGGTTTTATTTCTGTTTCATATTTAACTAGACAAATTGATTCCAATAATCATATGGAAAATTAAACAAGCAAATACAGCCAGAAAGTCTCTGAGGGGAGAAAGCGATGAGCTGGAGCTAGGCTTACTACACCCGTAATCAGTACAATGCAGTGCTGTCCTGAGCAGACAGGGGGACGGGCTGCTTCTTCTCCACTGGTCACGCCCACCCATTATTTCCCGCCGGTCTCTGCGCTGCCCTTGTGTCCCCGGAGCACCGGCTGACCTCGCCCCCTGGCTTCCTGTGGGTTCAGCCAATGTGAGGCCAGGGCAGGAAATCAGAGGGTGAGAACAGGGAGGTGAGGGGGTTTCTCCCCTGCTCCTCAATACTTCTCAGGCAGTGTCTCTGCTCTCGTGAAACTACAGGTCCCTCCTGCACAGCCTGAGTTCCCTCTCTTGCTCCTTCCGGCCTTAGGTGTCCTGGCTTCCCACCCTTGTAGGCTCCCTGAACCCTGACCACACCTCCATTAAAGTCCCTTCATTTAACCATTTGAGTAGAATTACGTTTCCTGCCAGAACTTTGACCTCTCCATAGACTAATGAAACAGAATAGACAACTCAAAAATAAACTTGAATGTACACAGGGAAGTTGTGTATAATAAAGTTAGCATGTCCAATCAATGGAGTAGTAATGATGGACATTTCAGTAAGTACTGTTGCGACAAATGGATAGCCATCTGGAAAAATATAAAGTATATTTATAGTAAAATATTTATATTTATGAAGTATATTTATATTGACCCCAAGATACTTCCAGACCAAACAAAAACAAAATAAAACCATAAAAAGATCAGAAGTAGAGAAACTAGTATAGTCGGACAAAGGGATATTACTCAGCAATAGAAGGGGATGCACACCGGCGCACCTTGGAGATACTGCAGGCTCACTTCCAAATCTCCCCAATAAAGCTAGAACCATAATAAAACAAGTCACACAAGCCTTTTCAGTTTTCCAACGCACATAAACATTATATTTACATTATACTATAGTCTAGTGAGTATGCAATAGCATTATATCTTTAAAAAAAATGTATAGCCCTGACTAGTGTGGCTCAGTGGATTGAGTGCTGGCCTGCACACCAAAAGGTTGCTGGTTCGACTCCCAGTCAGGGCACATGCCTGGGTTGCAGACCAGATCCCCAGGGTTGGCGGTGGCATAACAGGCAGCCACACATTGATATTTCTCTCCCTCTCTTTCTCTCTCCCTTCCCCTTTGCCTAAAACTAAAATATTTTTTAAACATGAACTAAATTTTTTTTAAACTATGTATATACCTTCATTAAAAGGTACTTAATTGCTTAAAAAGATGTTAGCATCATCTGAGCTTTCAGCGAGTTGTAATCTTTTTGCTGGTGGAGGTTGTTGCCCTAGTAACACCACAGATCACCACAACAAAAATAACAATAATGGAAAAGCTTCCAATAGTGCAAGAATTAATATGATGCAGGGAAAGGAAGTGAGCAAATACTGTTAGGAGAATGGCGCCAACAGACTTGCTTGGTGCAGGGTTGCCACAAACCTTCAATTTGTGAAAAAATTTAGAAAGAAACCCACTGTCCGGGATGAACAATAAAGGAAAGCGCAATAAAATGAGGTGTGCCTGTATTGATACACACATCGTCGGAGGCGAGTCTCAAAAACATGCAGAGTGACGGAAGTTTACACAGAAGAATTTGTGCCGTCTGATTTAGTCCCTGTATAGGGCATTGAAGAAGAGGTTAACCTAGGCGGGGATAATCGGAACAGTGAATCTGAAGAGCTCCTCTGTGAGTGGGAATGGGGTGCGGATGGACTGGGAAGGGGCGTGAGGGACCTTTCTGGGATGGTGGTGATATTCAGTATCTTGATGAGGGTTTGAGTCACCCAGGATTCTCAACAATCAGTAAATGTACCCTTCATTGAGATTTTCACATTTTGTTGTATATAGGTTTTATCTCAAAACCAAAAGATGGCCAACAAATATCAAACCCTAGTCAGCAGTACGCATGTGGACTTATTTAGGAGGATGTGTGCGAATGATTGCAGATGCAATTTAATTTCAAATGCACCAAAAGGAAGATAGGTGAAGGATCAATAAAGGGATGGAAAGATAAATAGATATAAAATAATGCAAGTATAAAAAAATTAATGGTGAAATCTAGGCAGTGGGTATAAGGTGTTGGCTATAAAATTATTTCAACCTCGCTGTATACTTTAAATGTTTAATAATAAAATGTTTTTTAAATACTAAAAGAAAAAGCTCTGAGCCATGCTACCACAGGGATGAACCCTGAAGTTGTTATGCTAAATGAAACAAGCCAGTCACAAAAGAAAACATGCCTAAAGTAGTCAAATGCAAAACAACTTCAGCTCTGAAGTCTCTCCTTTCTGGCACATTAGAACTCAGACTTCACAAAAAAGGGAGGAGAGAGGAAGCTGAATGTAGGAAGCAGAACAGTGGATGACAGGAGATGGGGGCGGAGACTGGGGAAGATGCAAAGGCCTGCAGGTGGGCAGCTGCGATGGCTGTACCACAGTGAGAATGCACTTAATGCCACTCACTAAGCTGTACAATCAAAGTGGTCACCACAAGTAAAAATAATTTTCCTCTGTTATTGAATTCATTGGGGTGGCACTGGTTAATAAAAGTACATAGGTTTCAGGTGTACGATTCTATAATAAATACATCATCTGCAAAAAATGAATTTTAATTAAAAAATACTAGACGACAACATGTGAGAATTCCTTTATAACCTTGGATAAGATTAAAAAAGGCCTTTATCGTTGTAACTGTGACTCAGAATCCAGAGATGTTTATCACAGAATTGTTTATAATAAAGAAAACCGGAAATAGCCCCTAAATCCATCAGCTGTGGAGTGGAGAGGTAAATCATACTACATATACAGAAGAGCACTGATTAAAAATAATGACGTATAACTATATTGATATAAAAATACTTACAAAATATTACTGGATGACAAGTAATACACTATAACATAGCATATACGATATAATCTCATTTGTACAAAATGTGTGTGTGTGTGTATATGCCTGAATTGATATTTGGAAGGATGTTCACCGAAATGTTAATGGTGGTTATCTTAGTCTGGTAGTCTGTTCGTGATCTATTCTTTGTACATTATGTGACATTTTTTTCAATAATCTTGCATTATTTTTATAAAATGATAAAGGCTATTTTCAACTCATACTGAAACACCAAAAGAATTTAGTATCCACTACCAGCTGATCTCCTTGACCCCTTGCAGCTACAGAGATTCATTAATGCTATGCATGCCCAAACAGTGAGCGAGGGTGTGTGTGTGTGTGTGTATGTGTGCAGAATTAGCTCACTTAAGTTCGGAGCTAGTCCCTGCTTTCCAATGGATTAGAATGCAGACTTCACCAAAGGGGAGGAGAGATGAATCTTAATGGCTGAAACCTAAACCTCAATCAATGCTTGCCTTGCAAAATTCAAAAAGAGCTAAAATACAAACAACTTAGACAGATGAACGTGATGTGCTCTGGAAAATGGTCAGATGACCCCAACCGGTGTCAGTGAAGACATCGATACTAGTGATAAAAATGCATGCAAAGGAAAGATTAAATAAAATCATTTTATGATATGTAAGAGTGGGAAAAATAATCTTTTAAATCAATGTATTTTCTGCAACTTGAGCTTTGTAAATAAGTGGAACAAAAATAACAAAATAAGTGTTAGAAGTACACATATGACTTTTTTCAGTCCCTTCAAAGTTGTATATTCAAGTAGGCCATTAAAAATTATTTTTTGAGGAATTTTCTGAAAGGAGAAAATAGGACTCACCTTGCTTTGGGGGTCATTGCCCCTCAGGACAGCTTGAGAAGCGGTGCAGGTGCAGGCAGAGGTCTGGGGCCCTCCTCTCACGGTGCTCTTACCCCTCCCTCTTCCCCACCAGGACTGAAGAGAGAAAAGCAAAAGGCTGGAGGCTGGAGAGGGGCCAGAGCCTGCACCTCCTTTCCTTCTGCCTGGGGAACCCACAGTTAGCATGGCTCGGAAAAAGTGACAGAGTGGAAAAGCAAAACTCGGGCTGGCAAGGCCTCGTGGTGTGTGGAAATCCCTGAAGAACAGTGTTCCCTGCATCAGGCGGGGCTGGTCCTTAGGGAGGAACACGGCGTGACCCAATGTGAGCTGTGTAGGAAGTGACCCGGGAGAGCCTGAGGGGCAACGACTCTCCTGGGTGAGTCCACAGAGGCCCAGAGAACCAGCACAAACGGAGCCAGCCTTAAGCACCCACCCTCTGCCTCGCTCTCCCAAGCCAACACACTGCCCAGGCTCAGGAGGACGACGACCTTTTACTAGGCTGCTGCCTCCCTCAGAGCAGACTGACCCGGCCTGAAAGTCCGAAGAACCCCAGCCCAGGGCTCTACTACACTAAAAGCAGCATCAGGAACAAACCCCACAGACACTCCGCAAGGGCCTTTACGGGCCCTGCTGCCCAGAGCTGAGACCGCCTTTGAAGCAATGACTCCAGCAAGTGGCAGGGAAGAGAATCAAAGGCAAGTGGTTCAGAGACCCCCCCAGCCTTCACGGGACCCTGGGACCCTGGCTCACTTTCCTAAGGGGGAAGGCAGCAGGGGTGGGGGGAGCAGGGGCAGTTCCTGGAAGCAATGCCAAATGCACTGAGGTCTGGCACTTGCCTGTCACACGTCTGTTCTCATCAGTATTGCTGGTCACTGACCTAAGCTTTCAGAAGGCTGTGTGTGTCTGTTTAAATTAACTCAGAACAGGGAGCTGCTGTGGGGGCTGCAGAGTGAGACCCCGGGAGCATCACCGCTTCACCCATCCACCCTCTGAGTTTCCAAATGAGAGTTTTCTTTTCACATTAGTCAGTCCTTTTAATTCAGCCAAGCTTTTCCAAAGAATTTAATCCCAAATGAAAAAGCATCCCTGGATCCCTAGCTTTAATAAATGGACTCTCAAAATCAAAATCAAAACAGAAGTGTCACTGGTAAAGAATCATAAGCACCCTAGTCCTGGCTGGTGTGGCTCAGTGGATTGAGCACCAGCCTGTGAACCAGAGGGTCGCCTGTTCAATTCCCAGTCAGGGCACATGTCTGGGTTGCAGGCCAGGTCCCTGGTGGCGGGTGCATGAGAGGCAACCACACATTGATGTTTTGCTCCCTCTCTTTCTCCCTCCCTTCCCCTCTCTCTAAAAATAAATAAATAATCTTCATAAAAAGATTTATAAGTACCCTGATGGCTTAGAATTTGTCAGAAGAGTGGGCCCCAGGTGCAGGGTCTTGTTTCTTTCTCTCTCTCTCTCTTTTTCTCTCTCTCTCTCTCTCTCACACACACACACACACATACACAGGAAGTCCACATCTCATCCAATGTAACTGTGATAGATTAAATGATAAGATTATATCAAATCTACATTTGCATCCTATACAGTAGTAAATGTTAAACCTCCCAACAGTACTCAACTCTTGTACAGTACTCAGTTTACAAGCCACTTGTATCTCCATAATGGCCTTGGAAATTTATTCCATAAGAAATGGTGAGACTCTACTTGTACTTATTTTAAAAGAGCAGAGAGTACAGGCTTAGAGACAAAAGCTCTCCTGCCTTAGGATGCTGAGCTTAGCAGAACCCAGGTATCCTGACTTCAAATCCGGTTCTTTCCACTAATACCAAAAAGACATGGCCTGTGCTTGGAAAAAACTAACATATGCTACAAGGTTAAATCCCCCACTGCAAGGACGGTGTGCATGTATCTTTTCATTTTTGTTTTAAAAGGTTGTTTAAATAGAACAAGAACAAATAAAAGGTAATGGATAAACACAATATTTTTTAAAAGAAGATTCACAATGCATTAAGGATACCTGTATCCTTACGTCTTATGAGGCAACATATAAGCCAATCCCACTTTCTACTAACCTCATCTTTTTCTCTTTAGGGGAAGCAGTTTTTCCCACTAAATCTGCTGAATCCTTCTAGAAAACTCAATAATAGACAATAGGAGTGAGCATCACAACCTTCTTGGGATGAAGCAGGAATGCATGTTTGGGACCAAAAGGCTAGTGCGAGAGATCTTTTTTAATGACATGTTACCAACTAAGGATGTTTTGTCTCACTTACACAAAACAGGACCTACCCTACGAAACGGAGCCTTTGAATACATTAAACTAAAAACTGGAGAGTTCCCCTGTTCCCTTCGATCTTGGCTGAAGAGGTGCAGAGACCCAGTTCAGGCATCATCTCGAATATTTGCATAGCATCTTACAGTTTCAAAGGACTTCTACCTCCCCTGCGTGTGGTTAGACTTTCCGGCTACCTAGAGAGATCCTTCTATCATCCCTGTGTCAGAGAAGACACGCCGAGGTACCAGGAGAGTGTCCTGCCCGAGATGACAATGAAAGCCACAGATGGAGACCCAGATCCGCTCTGACTCCAAAGCTTGTGTTTCCATGCCTCCCTTGTCACCAGCCCTAACAATGCCTTCCCCAGCCACACACCCGCATGTCCCCTCAGAAAAGTTCAGATACCGGTGTCCTTGTTCACACTTGGCCCTAGATCCTGGACAAGCGGGATTCTCCAGCCCTTTTCCCAGGTCCCCTGGGAGGAGGGAAAGCGCGCCTCCTCTATCCTGGTCTTTCCAAGACAACGAGAAGACTTCTCCCCGCAGTGCCGGCGCCAGAACAAAGCTGGGGATAGGGACCCTTAGGGTGCCTTGCCAGCGGCTGTTTAAGCCCCTTGTGCAATATGGTCCTTCTGAAATAACCCGTTATTGAGCCAGACATGAGTTTTAACTTGTAAAAGAAGTTATGGGTAAGAGAATGAGAAAAGTAAAATCCCGTTGGGAGACAGAGCCTTCATTTCTGCCCGAGGTAAGAAGCACCCCCCCCCGCCCCCGATCTCAGGTCCCTCCAGGCAGCAGCTCCCCAGGAAGCCTACTCCTGGTAAGGAGACTTACCCAAGGCACGGCGGCCTCCAGGCGGGTGCGCCTGGGACATGCCCTCCGTGCGCTTCAGCACCGGGGACAGCTCCGGACTCGCTAACTTCGCGCGCCCTTCCGGGCTCCCCGCTGCCGGCTGAGCCTCCCAGGCTGTGGGCGGGGTGGGCGTCTCGCCGCGCCCGGGTCCAAGCCTCCGGGTCTTGGGGAGCGCGAATGGGTCTCTGCGAGCAGCGGCAGCCGCCGGTGGCGCCTCCGGCTGCGGTGGCGACGAGCCCAACTGCACCACGGCTTTGCGGGACCGCGCCAGCGCCGAGGAGACGGAGCCCATCTCCGCGGGCCAGGCAGGGCCCAGGTGAGCGGCCACGTCTCCCCGTGGGATCCACACCCCTTGCCTGCCAAAGGCTTACTCCCTGCACGCACCAAAGCGCCCCCGGGCCTCCGCTCCGCCTCTGACCCCGCGGGTTGCTGTCCCTCCTTGACGAGGAGGGGGAGAACGAGGCCGCAGGGAGGGCTGCGCCCCCACCCCGGGCGGACAAAGGATAGCCCAGGCCGTGTCCACGCCAGACTGGCAGTCTGCGGTGGATGGGGACACTTGGAGAGATCTGTGTGCACAGGTTGTCGGGAGACTTTTCTGGGGGAGGAGGGGGCGGGTGGAGAGAGGGAGGGGCGTGGCATTAGGTGAGGGATACTTTTTTCTCTACTTTCTGCCCTCGATTCACCTAGGCTCCGAGCCCCGCACGTCCTTCCGGCTCCTCCCGACACAGCTGGGCCGCCTCTGCCCCCCGGGAGGATGGAGAGTTTAGCGAGCGGGGAGGAGGAGCCTACACGTGTTTTCTTCCCAATTACTCTCCTTAGAACCCACATCGAGACTCTTCCAGGGCCCTGCTCGCCACTGCCCCGAGCAAGGTTCGATCATCCCCCTCCCCGGAGAGCCTCCTCCCATGCCCCTCTCCCCGTGCGTCTTCCCCTCCTGGGGACCAAGACTGCCCACTCTTCCCGTCCCGGTTCAGGCCAGAGAGGGCGGTGCAGGTGCAAGAGGAGCCAGTGTGGCTGGTTCTCTGCAGGAACGGAGGGGGTCAGGCGCCAGTCGGTCCTGGGAGCTCTCCTGACTGGGAAGCCAGAGCAGCCAGGGACCCTATTCTTAGTCCTGCCCTGCCGGCCCCATCCCTCCTCTGACTGCGGTGGAGAGGGGATGAGGCCTGACGCCGGGCCAGAAGCAGTTCTGGTACCCAGACAGGTCTTGCCTGCAGTCACACAACCAGTCAGTTGGCAGTGAACCTGGGTCTTATGCCCGGCAGTCCTCTTCCTAGACCCAGTGTCCTGGCCACACTGCTCTCTATCCCAAAGGTTTTCAGGCATTGAATTATGCAGCGAGACAATCGGGCAGCACACAATTGCAGATCTAATGCTGGAATATGGGCCGGGGATTTCTCCACTGGCCTGGGAACCAACCTCCCCTCCTCTTCATTCAGTTCCCAGCATCCTGGTGTTTAAAGTAGGGACAAGTCAGAAGGTGAACTGGGAGAGGACAGTTGTGAGCCCTACACAGCCCACTGTCCTTGACACTGTTTCTTGTGAAGTGAGCAGAAGCTGAAATCCTAGACCCTGAGCTAACATCGCACAAAGGACCCAACACCATTTAGGAGAATACACTCCATAATACCCGGACCATGCAAGGACAATGGGGAGAGGCCTCACACAACCCAGCTTCTCAGAGCAGGTGACAGGAACACAGAGGGTCTGTATAGCTATATTAATCTTTAATAATTTTAAATTTTTTATTCTTCCCTTGCTCACCTGATAGATGTGTAGGTTAAAAAAAATCCTCATTCTGGGGAAATGGCCTTTCAGAAAGGGAGCTCCCTCAGCAGACATTTCCTATTCTTGCACCTCAACTTGATATCATTAGCAATTCCAGCCCTGGCTGGTGTGGCTCAGTGGATTGAGTGCCAGCCTGCAAACCAAAAGGTCACCAGTTCGATTCCCAGTCAGGGCACATGCCTGGGTTGTAGGTGAGGTCCCCAATAGGGGGCGTGCGAGAGGCAACCACACAACGATGCTACTCTCTTTCTCCCTCCCTTCCTTCTCTCTAAAAATAACTAAGTAAAATCTTAAAAAAAAAAAAAAAAAAAAGGTGCACGTGGAAGGAGGCAAAATGTTGTGGACCCACCCTAAGTGACACATTCCACTTGGCTGTCCCTACTGGGAAAATACATAAATGTAATACTTCTTAATAGTAAAGAGTTGCTCTCCTAAGCCCCCATAGCCCCCCCCCCACACACACACACAGGCTAACCCAGGCCCTTCC
The DNA here is from genome assembly GCF_022682495.2 of Desmodus rotundus. Lineage (NCBI taxonomy): Eukaryota > Metazoa > Chordata > Mammalia > Chiroptera > Phyllostomidae > Desmodus > Desmodus rotundus. Next base: position 8,802,233 of record NC_071392.1, on the reverse strand, counting down.
AAAGGACACACCCCCTCTTCCAGGAGGGTGGCTCAGCCCCACTAAGGTCTGGCTGCAGACACCACTGCTGATAGTCAGACTCGCCCCGTTCTCCTGCCAGAGGGGAAAGATGAGCCGGGAACACGGTCTCTTTTTCCCCTTGTGTTCTTTCAAATGGGACTGTGCACGGTCAGCTTGGTCAGAGGAAGTGTCAGAGATGTGCCAGCTGTGGGCGACCTCCTCACCTCGCCTGAGCTCTCCCAGGCCTCCGACTCACCCATCCCTCCAAGGCAGGAGAGCCCTTTCCAGATCTCTGCCAGTGGGTGCTGGACAGAGGGTACATTGAGGACCACTGGAAAGACTGGACTCACCCATCAACATCCTGTGGGGATGTCCCCGAGTGACTTTGGATCCCCAAGGTTTTACCATTGACAATGCTGCATGTTCCCTGAGCACTATGCTATGGGAAAGCCATGACAATGGAGAACGTCCCCACCCCCTTTCATGTCTCAGAAAACAACTGGAAGGAAGGAAGGAAGGAAGGAAGGAAGGAAGGAAGGAAGGAAGGAAAAATTTAAAAATATTTTTAAACCCAAAGGACTTAGGTAAGAGTCAAGGATGCCCCTGAGCTGACCTATGACCTCTGACCTAGACAACGAACCTCCAAGTTCCCATGCTTTGCCTTATAAATGATTAGCTGAACTATTTTATTCCTCACTGATCAATTGGACAAAATGCTTGTTTACCAAACTTTGGTTAAATTTCTCTCCGCCCTTCAGACTGCTGAACTCTGCGCACTTGCAGCCTGCGCCAGCAGACAGCCCGCCTGGGAGCTGGCTGGCCTCAGTGTAAAATGCTCTCTGATCTACCGTCCAGTCCTGCTGCCCGTTCTTCTCTTCCCCACACCCAGCTCCTTCGAGCCCTGTTCACTCCTCTCTATAAAGAAAACTGCTTTCCCCTAATACCTTAAATAGACACTTGCCTTCTCCCAATTGTACCAGTCCCCTCCCCTCTTTGCAATAATCCTTTCAAATAAAGTCATTCCTGATGAAGTCTAGATTTGTTTTATTTGATGCTATCTTTAAGAGTCCCCTTGTAGAATATAAGGATCCCTGACAGGGGACTCTGAGCCTCAGTTAGCAAATGCTGTTTACGGAGATTAATTTACCCCTGTTGAGTAGAGGGAAGGGGGGCAGGCAAGAGTACTTTGAGAGCTTACTTGGTACTAGATGCAGTCCTGGATATTATATACACGCCATCTCCTGTAATCTGTATAACCATCTTATGACATAAATATTATCCTCATTTACAGAGAAGAGCTTGCAGGCTCAGATACATGAAATGATTTCCTTAGGACCCCACAGAGTCCACACAGGAACCTGGGTCACTAACCAACAATCACCCACAAAGGGACCTTAAAGATCCCAGAGTCCAGCCTCCTTCTTGGTCAGGCTGGAGCTAAGGGAGTCAACCAGCATGTTAGTGGCAGCAGATCTCAGCAGAGTAGGGGCCAAATCCTACCACCTGGTCTCCATCTCCTTCTGGCACAATCGCAGTAGCAGTTTTCACCAGCTTCGCAGCTCTGTCTTGCTGTCAGCCTATTCTAACTGCTCCATGAGGAAGACGTGTTAACAATTCCCAAGACAGTTCAGAGAGCCCTAGAGAAAGCCCTGAACTCATGTAATCAAATGACTTCATGTCAAGTCACAACACACAGGAGCAGAGAAAGAACTCACCTGGGCTCCTTCAACATCACTTGGGTACCAACAGCTTTTTGTGGTCAACCACACAGAAGTAGACATGGCTCCTGCCCAGTGGAGACTATGGGAATATAATATAATGCTGGCCACCTGAGCTGCACCTTAGGCATTGGTAGATAAAAGGAAAAATGCATGTAGCTCAGCCTTGAAAGTTCAAGGCTGACCTGTTCCAGGGAAATCTGAGAACCAGAGAGGGTTGGGATGTAGAGCCCTGGCATTGTGACGTCATTGCTAAGCCTCTGAGTACTTACAGGAATAAATTATTGTTCTTAAAAACAATGACACACAGGATGTTTTCCCGCTGCATGTTCCATCATTTCATTTGTCTTTGTAGTATCCTGGTGAGTTAACAAAGGTGAATGGTATTATTCACCCTCCTCCTATATGCAAACAAAAGCGTAAAAGCTAAAATAGATTGCCCAGACGTAAGTGGTGAGTAAGGAGAGCTACAAATCCAGTTTAAGCCCTCAGATCTTCTGGCTCCAACCAATGTTGTGTCTACTGTAAAAATCAAGGAGAAAATTGAAGTTGGATCTGTGGGCCATCTATCTATTCCAACTTAGCATCCAATGAAGGACTTCCTTCTATAGGGCGCTACAAAGAAAAAAAAAGTGAAATTAAAACTTGAAGTCCCTAATTAATGGCTTAAGTGAGAGTTCATTACTTTTTATGATATATCCTTTTTCTGATAATTAAAGTGATGCACATTTTAGGTAAAATTTGGAAACTACATGAAAGCATAAAGAATAAAATTCAAACCACTCAGTCCCACTGCTCTAACACATCTTTTATTTTGCTGTTCAAGTACAAGTGAAGTATATATTGATTTTTAACATTTTAAAGGGGCTTGAGATTTTTATCTTCTTTCAAAAGGAGCATGGGTTCCCATAGGTTAAGAAACACTCTCCACCACAATGATATGTCACCTCCCATCCAACAGGATGGCTGCTATTAAAAAAAAAAAAAAAGCAGTGGAGAAGTGGTGGAGGAAAAATTTGGAACCCTTGGGCACTCTTGGTAGGAATGTAAAATGGTGCAGCTGCTGTGGAATAAGTATGGCATTTCCTGAAAAAATCAGACATAGAACTACCATACTACTTAGCAGTACCATTTCCAGTTATATACCCACCACTTCTGGTTATATTCCCAGAGGAATTAGAAGTAGGGTCTCCGAGATAGGTGTACACTCACGTTCACAGCAGCATTATTCCTAACAGCCAAAAGGCAGAAGCAAGCCAATGTCCATCAAAAGCTGAATAAAGACAACATGGTATATACATACAACAGAATATTGTTCCACCTTAAAAAGGGAGGAGATTCTGACACTTGCCACCACGCGGAAGAACCTCGAAGACATCGTGCTAAGTGAAACAAGCCAGTCCCAAAAAGACGATACTGTATAATTTCACTTACGTGAGGTACCTAGCGTAGTCAAACTCATAGAAACAAGAAGTACAGAGGTTGTTGACAGGGGCTGGGGGGAAGGAAACGTGGGGAATTGATTCATGGGTACAGAGGTTCCATTTTGGAAAACGAAAAGTTCTGGAGGTTGGTTGCCCAACAACGCGAATATATTAAACACAATGAAATTGTACTCTTGCGAATGACGAAGATAGTACATTTTATGTATGCCGAGTGTGTTGCACCACAGTTTTTACCCCAATTATTGAAAAGAAAGAAAGAAGCAATGACGTGGCAGAGGAGCACCAAATCAACCTGTGTCTTCTCGGAGGTGGTGACTTGGTAAATATGTGAAGACAGGCACTGTTGAGAAGAGAGCCCGCCGCAGCTTCCCCACGTGATGGGCTCTTCAGGCCCTTGGCTCTCCCCTCCTCCTCTAGCACACTCCCTCTCTATTGGCTCGTTGTCGTTGTTTAATGCTTCTCCTAAAGCTGAGTTCCCAGACCGAGACCTTCATCCAGACGTGGGCTCACTGGGACAGAATGCTTTGCAGCCGTTCCTCCCTGTCATGGCGAGCAGGCCCACGCCCCCCAGCCATGTGTTCTGAGAACTGTTCTGAGAGTATCACCAACTCAAACCCCAGGCCCACTTTGTGGAAGGTACTTCCCCCACTTGGTACATGGGCCTTGGAACCTAAATGCAGAGTTTTTAATAGGCCTATTCTAGAGTTCATGTTTTGTCTCAGCCATGTTAAAGTAAATGAAATTGAATCACTTCCAACAATCAAAGAAGAAAAGGCCCACTAGATGTTGTGACCTAACTAAAAAGGACCAAATCTGAAAGGCACAGGAGTCCCCTTCCCAGCTCCTTCAACTCTTCTTCCCATGATAAATTTTAACATCTGAACTTTTGTTGGATCAAGACTGAGAAAAACAGCAGACGTAGCAAGTCGGTGTCATTTAGTGTGCCTGTATTTCATTGGTAGTGGCTGCTGACACACTGGGCTTAGCAGGAAGCTGGAGCTGAGGGCAGGCAGAGCAGGAAAGAAGGCAGGGATAGATTGGAGATGCCTGTTGAAGACAGGAGCTCAGAGAGAGGGGTGGGCATGCCACCAATTTGCCAGCAAGGCCTCATAGGTTTCACGGTGGCTGTTTCTGCCAAGGCGCCTGTGATTGACATCTACAGGCTGTTAGCAGGGGAGTTCCAATTGCTCTTAATTGCCCCTACCCTGCAGTAGGAAATAAAGCCAGAAAAGGAAACCTAATGTCTATAATTCCCTGAGACTTTAAAGGACATCTGCCAGTGCTGGGCTGATTGTTCTGTTCCGCCCCGCCTGCCCAGTGCTGAGCCAGAGCTAAATCAGAAAGAGGAAACATCATTCTAAAGGAAACCATTATCATGTTATTTTTAATTATTTATATTATATGAAACATATGTGTCTGAAAATATTTTTTGATTTATATGCAATGTGTGTATCTGAAACAATCCTTAGATAGAAAGACATACACCATATACCATAGGCCATATATAAAGACACATAAAATCATAGCAGAAATACGAAGGAAAAGAAGGATCAATCTCAGCATCTCCTGTATTCCAGCTGTTAAGTTAAAAGAAATTCAGTGTGTTTTTATGTGATAAGGCAGACAATGACCTGGAGCCAAATCTGCCTGTCGCCTGTCTTTATGTGGCCTGTGAGCTAAGAATGTTTTTTAAAGTTTTTAAAGTTTAAAAAGACTATTTCATGGCATGGAAAAGTATATGAAATTCAATTTCAAGGTCCATAAAAAAAGTTTTACTGGGTCCATAAACAAGCAAAGACTGTTTATTCAAGGCTTGATACATAGCAAGGGGGTCAGCCGCCCTCACCGAGGTTTTGGCAGAGACTCCGAGGCAGGCAGAGGAGCGGGAGAGGAGAAAGGCGTGGGCCTGGGGAAGCTGTAGAGGAGCTGATAGAAGTGGGGTCTCCTGTGTGATTGGTCAGGAAGCATGTTTGTCTTTCTCCAGTTGGTCCCAAGCTGAAAGCAGGGGCGGAAGTTAGGGAAGCTGTCGGTATTGATGACATCTAGGCCATCCGGGGCCCATCGCACTGGGAGTTGTTGTCTGGCTTCCTGGGCTGGTTGCTGCAGGTAGCCGGTCCCAAGTTGTCAGTTTGTATATGAGTCTCTCAAGTGCAAAAGGGTAAAGGTCACTTCAATTTCACAATTGTACAACCACTAGCCACAGGCCAAGAACTGCATCAGATGCTAGGAATAGAGAGATAATACAACACGGCCCCCACCCCACACAGTGGGGGAGGTGGGTGCGTAGGCAGCCTGTGGGGAGAGCAGTCTATGCCTCACCTCTTGTAGAGATGGAATTAAAGCTTCTCTAGAAAGAGCTGTTGACCCATAATCCTCCAAAAGAGATTATCGCTGCCTTCAAAGGTGATTCGAAGCCCTTAGATCTAGGAAATGTTTTTATATCTCCCTGACTGACTTTTAAAAGAATGTTCCCAAAGCCCACGCAGCAAATGTCATGGGTAAGTCCATGACATTTCTTTACCAAAGAGTTTTTAAAACTTAAGTCCTCACAATAGGACTTCCTTTGATTCACTGTTGCTTCCACTCTGACAAACCAGAAGAGTGAAAACTCTATAAAAAGTAGACCAAACCAAGGGTAACAGGGGGATAGATGGTGAAGGAAGGAGACTTGACTTGGGGCAGTGAACACACAATATGATATACAGATGATGCATTATAGAATTGCACCCCTGAAACCCATGTAACTTTATTAACCAATGTCACCCCCAATAAATTCAATAAAAAAGAAAATTAAAAAAAATAGATTAAGCCAAGGTGCAACAGCTTCCCACAACCAGTTTCCTGAATTGTTTTAGAAATATATTCCTAAAAATTAAATGGCACTAGCCAATCAGCAATTGTTATACCTCAGGCAATGGGAACCCCTCTGTCCCAGTCCAATTTGCCAGAACCCCCAGCTTTCCACTTGGCCCTGGTTCTCACCCCACATCACATGTCAGGTTGTTCCATCCATCTGTCCTTCCTGGATCTTACAAGTTCTGTGGGGCTCACTGAGGTTTATCAATGGCATCCATCGCTTCTAACTCTTTCTATTAGCCAAAGCAAGTCACATAGCCAAAGGCAAGTCAAGACAGCAGGGAAGCATGAACAGAGAGGACTGAAGAATCAGGGCCAGCAACAGTCTACCTCTCAGCACCTGTCTCCGCCTCTGCCTGCTGGGGCAAAACCACAAACAGGGAGGCTCAGGAGGCCTGTCCTGCAGCTCCACCCTCGCGTCCCCTCGGGCTCGGTAACAAAGCACAGCACCGCAGCGAACTGAGCTTTGGAATAGGCAGATTTAGGTTTGTTACCTAGTGTTCACCGTTTACATCGTTGAAACCTTGGGCGCAGATTTAACCTTTCTCTGATTCCCATTATTTTCATCTGCAAAATAGAGATAATAACAGTATCTCCTTCAGATGCGAAACATCACATTGGCGAGGGCACAGCTGGAAGCGGATGGCACCTCAGCCTAGACAATTTGACAAGAGTTTAATAAAGGGTCTCACCTATAGAGGTGTGGGCAGAGTTTAGGGAAAACAAACAGGGAGAGAGCAGCGAGCCTCCCGGGGTTAGCAAGGGACATGGAGGGACATGGCCAATCGGCAGTGAGCCACAGGAGATTAATACCCCTACCACCTTGCCCTCCTGCTCCCTCTTTCCCGCCAGTGGCACCCATTGATCAAACCCAACAGGAAGCCAGAGAACAGGAGCCTGTTGCTGCAGCGAAGACAGGGGAGCTTCCCAGGTAGGGCTGCCAGATTTAGCAAAAACGAACACAACAGCCCAGGTAAATTAAACTTTCAGACAAACAACCAATGCTTTTTTAGCATGTGTATGTCCCAATACTGAAATTCAAACTTAACGGAGCCCCTGCACCTCCTCCGGAACCCTACCTCCCAGGGCACAGAGCAACAGAGGGTGGAGGGCCCGTCTGGGGGGCAAAAGGACACAACGCAGCACGTGTTCCTTTTGTTGATGATCCTGTTCCACCCCTTTCTGTTCCTCACTAGAGGTTCTGAAATTCTCGGGCCAGCCTTTATTTCTCTTCGTGCTGACACTTATGAAAAACGCCACCGTGACCGTCATGACTGTGGAAAACAAATGACTTTCCACCAGCTGGTAACAGAAACCTCTGGGAGATCCACACCTCCCCGCCAGCTGCAGCAAAGCAACGAGGTGTCTAGGTTCAAAACTGTCTGTAAAAGTGGTTTTTTGAGCAAAGGCATCTTCTGAGACAGCCAGACTGTGAAAGTAAGCTTTTACCTCTTAAAGTCTATAATTCTACTTGGTCTTCTTTCTTACTAATGTATTCCCCTGGTAATGATATTCAAACTGATATCTTTGTTTTCTAGAAAGTGTAAATACTTATAAATATTCTCCTTTTTACACACAGAAAGAGAGATTCCGTTGAAGGCTGTGGCTCACTCCACTGCAGAGGCAGGGAAGCCCGCAATCCGCAGGGATGGCCAGTACACTGCAGGCCCAGAGACGAGGTGTTGTTGCAGCCTGGGGGCCAAAGGCGATCTGGAGGCAGAGTCCTCCCCCTTTGCAGACTCAGTCTCTTCGCCTGTGGCCTTCAACTGATTAGAGGAGGCCCACCCACACTATGGTGGGTAATCGGCTTCACTCGAGGTCTGTTCGTGCTGATCCATTCGAGGTCATTTCCTGAGGTCCCTGGCCAGTTTTCTGTCCCACGGTGTCTAACTCTACGTATTCGTCAGGTAACCAGGCTATGCTTCAGTAACAAAGACAGTTTTGAGCGGCTTAACCCAACAACAAATGTTTATTTCTTGCTCATGTAAAGATGAATACACATCGGACAGCTTTCCCGTGTCCTCCCTGGGGCACCTGAAGGGTCTGGATGGTTTGCATCTTTGCACCCTTCTGTCAGGGCTGGCGGCAGTGAAAGCCGTCCCTTGGAACAGAGGCCCATGGGCAGCACAGCAGCCCGGCCCGGCCTGGCCCAGCCTGCACATTCTCTTTAAGCCAGGAAAAGATTAATGGCACTTTTCTTTCTCCCACATGCGCAAGCTAAAATAAAACCTATGACTCGAGCTAGATCTTTTTTTTATTTAAACAAAGAGTTTGAAGGTCTATATTAAATTAGAAGTAATAATAGTATCTACCTCGTTGTGAAAAGTAAGGGGGCTCATGCCTGGGAAGCAGGTAACAATTACACACAATAAATGCACTTATCAGAGACTGGCTCTCAAAATCTCAAACTAAGAGTTGTGTGCGTGTGCACTGGAACAGAAACTCAGAAAGTGGAACAAGCAAAACTGGGAGGGTCATTAGATATGGTGGGGGGGCAGGGAGACAGGGGAGAGAGACCCAGTGGCCAGCCCTGGGACAGAGAACAGCCAGGCAGAGGACCCTGTCACCCTGGGTCTGTTTGAGGGCTCTATCCAGGGCCTGAGTGGGGCCCAGCAGGGAGGCAGAAGTGGTGGATGGGCAAGCAGGTGGGCTCTTCTCAGCGTGTCTAAAATAACTTATAAATGATTACCAGCTATGTTATAAACTAAGACTAATTTTGAACACTTTTCCATCTTTGCATCTGCTAGCTCATATTACTATTCTATCATCTTTGGAGCATTTTAAGGAACGTCAAACAAATTCACACGTAATATTTACTTGCAAACAGTAATAATCAGAGCTGGCCTTTCTGAGCTGCTTCCTATGTGCCAGGGATGTTAAATGGGGCACTTCACTTGTTGTGTGGAGCAGGGAGGGCTTCAGGTGGCAGGCACCCTGCATTCAAAGCCCAGCTCCCCAGTTTCCCAGGGGGTGATGTAGGGGACTATCTCACCTCTCTATCCTTCAGATGCTGCCTCTGTAAAATGGGGAGATAACCAGAAGTTTGCCCCCGAAGTCTATGTATAAAATGCTGGTCCCTGGTAACATGAATACGTTAGCACACCTCATCTCATGCTATCTCGACAGCGCGGTGAGGTTGGCCCAGTATTAATCCCATTTTGCAGACCAGGAAGCAGGTTCAGGGGGCTTGAACTCCCTGTCCAAGTTCATGCAAACTCAAACCTAGGTCCTTCTGACTCCGACCCACACATCTTCTTAACCTCTGTGTTATGCCGCAATCTGCAGCATTTTGAAAAGGGCAGAATTGTTTTGGATCTATGTGCATTTATTCCATTTTTTAACTTTTGAAGAACTTTTTGCCACTTTGTCGGAAGGGCCATTTATTCCGACTGGGGCCACAGCATATCATCATTTGTGGCCTGAGTCACCAGTTCTGGGTTAGGAGGAGGGGGCTGTGTCTGAGCAACCAGCCGGGGTGCCAGTGACAACCCAACCTGAGCAGGAGATCAGACAGGAGACGGGGCAACGCCCAGCTGAGCCCAGGGCATTGCCACTCCCTCTGGTCCCCACAATAACAATTAAATGTAGGCACGACTGCCCAGCAGTGCGGGAAGGGCGACACAGAAATGTGAAGGGACTTGTCCTTGAAGTCAGAGCTGCAGCCGGGACTGGGACTAGGGCTTACAGTGTGGGGTGGGGAGTGGAGGCCCACGTTGGTTGAAACGGCACTCCTTGAGGTTTTCATTTCCTTTTGTTTTGACACCCTGTCTGAGAGGGGTTGGGAAGTGAAGAGTAAGAGTCCCACTACCCAAACCCCTCGAATTCTTTCTTAGTAAGAATTTGCGTTTCAGGGTCTGTCTCTAAACAAGGACCCTGGAGGCGGTGCCCCTTGGCTTTGCTCTGCTCTGGCTTATGTCGCTGAAGCGCAAGGCCCAAACAAGGCTCCTGAGAATGGGCCGCGCCCCTTCCTCCTTGCGAATCAGACCCCAGGAAGACTGTGATGGAAACAAATGGGAGGTGGGAACAGCTCCTCTTTATCACCAAGGAGACAAAGTAACAGAGGACCGAGGCTGCTTTCCAGAGAATTAATACAAACCCCAGCCCCCTGTGACTCACCTGCCAACGGCCCCTCCCAAACCCACCACTCCCCCGGCCAGAGGAAGACTTAACTGCTTGGAACAGATGAGTTTAGGTTCCCTTTCTGTCCTAATGAGGGGAAAACAACTTCACTTTCTCTCCTCTACACAGCATCCTAATTGGTCTCCACGCAGCCACATAGCTCAGGACAAGCCTTGGAAATTAATGGTGCTTTTCTAAGAGTAATTGCTTCTGCTCTAATCAATCATATGCTATTTCTTGCTACCCACGGGGCTCAGCATTAAGACTGCCTAAAGGAATCAGCAAATTGCCCGAAATGCACTGCTCTCAAGCCTCCCGGTCGCTTAATAAATGAGGATGAGTCAGCCCAGGCTAGGGAGTCACCTCACATCCCTCATAACACGTGAATACGCTTCTTCAGAAGCATATCACAGAACGTGGGGCTGGGAAAGGTAGGGGCTCAGATATTTTTAAAACTTCCCAGCTGTTCTAACTGAAGTGAATTCGCATAACATACAGCTGACCGTTTTCAAGTGTACAATTCAGTGCTGCTCAGCGTATTCACGATGTTGTGTGACCACCAGCTCCCTAGCTTCCAAACTTTTCCATCACCCCATCGGAACACCCTGCACCCAGAAAGCGGTCACTCCTCATTCTCCCTGTCTGCAGTCCCTGGTGACCCCCGGTCTGCCTTCTGGCTCTATGGATTAGCCTGTCCTGGGTGTATCACATGAAAGAAATCACGCAGTATGTGACCTCTTTTTGACTGGCTTCCTTTACCTAACGTGTTTTCAAGGTCCACCCGTGTTGCAGGTGTATCAGTACTTCAGTCCTTCTTACGAGTGTTTAATATTCCAATGTGTGAATATGCACGGTTTGTTTACCCGTCCCCCGCCTCTCCTTGATCCGAATTATGCAGGTTGGACGCCAATGCACACCATGCATGAAGTCCAGCCCCTCCCTCCGGCCGTCTAAGGCAGCATCTGACTGGGCAAAGTGGGGTTACGGTTGCATGTGAGAGAGTTTACTCTTGTATTATTCATTGCGTATTGTATTATTTATCGGTACTACAATTGTAACCCTAGTTCCGCCGCCCCTGTATACAGCGCTTTTCCCACATGTTTATCACACCGTTGTTATGTAAAGTGGCACGCGAAGCACCTTAATAGGAGGTTGTCTTTGATGCCCTCAGAAATACGGAAACTATGAATTTCCCCATGGGGGTTGTACTACATAAGGAAATTATGATTGTGGCCTCAAAGTACCACAGGAACGAAGGTAAAAGTTACCTGTCACAACAAGGCAAAATAACACACATTGCTGAGTATTAAACAGTATTACTGAGTTACTTCTAACTTGATTCGGTGTGATAATGGCATTACTGTTCTGTAAGGAAATAGGCTCCTTGTTGAGAAATGTGTACAGAGCCCTCAGGGGTGCGAGGACCCATGGACAGAGGCTCGCTCTAAAACACGGCTGCCCGAAGAGCAAACGAGCGGGGAAAGGCAGGGAGGGGGTGGGGGGAAGGGGGTAGACGAGGGGGGGAAGCAAATATGGCTCGTGCATTATCACTGACCCTGAGGACGGATAGTCTCTCTACCTTTGTGATTCTTGAATGTTTTTGTAACATAATCGGTTTTTTAAAGGCTTGCTGGAAATGGAAATGTAAAGGAGTTGACCGGATGAATTTCTCTCTGTCTCTGTGTATGTATGTGTCTCTCTCTCTGTCTCTTCTTTACTCTCTCTCTCCCTTCCTGTCTCTCTAAAATCAACAAATAAAAAACAATTTTTTAATGTAATCTTTAGCTGAACAACCATGGAAGGAGACAGTGAAAATGAGAGACAACCAGCAGCTTCCACGACGGTTCCCAAGCAGTGAAGGGTATTTATTATCCTTTGTTTCTCCTGGGGATCACTTAGAAAGAGGTGGCAAAATCAGGTTTCCAGGGTCTGCTATAAAAACCTCATCTCCTCTCACTGGTATGGGTCCTGCTCCTGGGCGACTTTCTGCTGACTGCTGACTGGGGGTCTGCACCCTCGCTCTGGTCTGCACTGGGGAGAACAGAGCTAAGCCATGGAGACACTGCGCCTGCCGCCATCCTTTGACCCCTGGGTCTAGCCGGGCAGGTAACGGGAATGTTCAATTATGTGGAACAACAAATATCCTCCTTTTCCTTTCTTAAAACCACAAACACTAACTGCCTTGACCTTTGTCGTTATAACAAGCAACCTGTACCACTGGAGGCTGAGGTGGGGAGCTCCTTGAAGGGCAGAAGACCATGTGAGGAGCTCGGGGCCTGCAGGAGTTCCCGGGAGGGAGGGAGTGAGGGCACTCTGATCTGAGGGCGCCCACTGCACACCCAGCACCAGGGGTGCGCCCGGATTTCATACAGTTCCCATACGTCACTTCGTATACTGCGCATAACACACATGCTCACATCTGCCTCTCACACAAGCCAGAAGTGCACAGCATCACTGCCATTTGCAGAGGAGAGCAGTAAAGTAAGGCTTAGAGCCAAGTAACTTCTCCAAGGTCACACCACTGAGAAGAGACAGAGCAGGTGTTAGAAGCCAGATCCACCCCACTGCCATGCTTCCTGTAAACGCCTCTCTGGGCGGCCCCGGCTGGGTTGCTCAGGTGGTTAGAGTATCATCCAGATTTGCTCAGGTTGCAGATTCCATCCCAGTCAGGGCACGTACAAGAAGCAACCAATGAATCAATGAATAAGTGGAACAACAAATCAATGTTTCTCTCTCTCCCTCCCTCCCTTCTCTCTAAAATCAATAAATGAAATCTAAATAAATAAATAGACTCCTCCCTCAGCCCTTTTCCTTCCAGCTCTTGTCTCATCTCAGCCTCTCCTCCCGGACCCCTGTGCCCTTTGGCTCCTGCTGCTGATTGTCAGCTGATTGCCAGGGCCTGGAGACAGACGAGGCATCATTCTAATAGCACAGCACCCTTACAAAAGAGGTTCTTTGGAAACAAACTGGGAAGGCACACCTCTAGGATGCACAAGGGGAAGTGCAGGTGATTTCAATCAGCTTCCAGGGTAAGCCAAGCAGAACCACTGGGTCCTGAATGCAAAGCAGCATAGCCCAGAGCTCTGAACCAGGCCCCGGTGACCCAAGTCCTGGCTCCCGCTCAGCCCCTGCGTCCCTCGGCAGGCCCCCCTCTGGACCTAGGTGCCCTCATCTATAAAGAGCGAGACTGGGCCTAGAGGTGCTGTAAGCTCCTTTCCAACTAGGCACACCCTGGGTCCTATGGTGTGAGAGGCCACAGACCTCAGCGCAAGCCTGTGACACCCTCAAGCACCTGTCACGGGGCCGGCAGGAGGCCAGACTTCTTTGGATGAGATCCTTGCCTTGAGGGAGCTCATCATTTCCTCTCAAGTAAAGGTCAGATGTAATGGAAGAAACTAAGTGCCCAGGCAGGTTTGGTGGTGGTTGCCGCTCCTCAAGCTTCTGCAACCCCCACCTGTGGTGACGTGAACACCTCATGGGGCTCTGGGAGGACACCAGGGCCAAGCTGCCCCACGGAGCCTGTCATCTCTTCCCCAGCCTTTCTCACCCTCTTGCTGGTACAGGCTGCCTCGAGCCTGACTCAATTTTCTCCACTACTTAAATGTCACACTTCCAGCGGCAATCACCAAGAGACGCTCTCCAGGTGATTCAGTAAAGGAAAAAGGAGGTCCTTCCCATCTCTTACTCCCACAGGAGACAATGACCTTGAGGGTGGCTAAGACGATGACAAATACCAGGGTTGCTATGAGGAAGTGTTAATGGGGCCCACCTCCCAAGGGCAGCAATTATGGGACAAAAGATAACTTCCTAGTCTATTGTCACCACTTAATTCAACAGGAATCATTTGAGCCCCTGTGTAGAAGATCCAAAGATGAACGAGAGGCTCAATTCCTGGGGGGGATGTTACGGACTAAGTGACAGGCAGCTTGAGTTGTTTAAATGGAACTGCTCTCCTGGGAGAACCACAAAAACAAGCCGATCTGGAGGCGCTGTAGATACCAGCAATATTACCACCATTTATTTATGGAGCACTTACTATGACTGACACCACACTGGATGCTTTCTCTAAATTATCTTCATTCATCTTTACAGTCCTGGGAGGTGGCTATCTTTCCCAATTTACAAAGGAGAGAATTAAGGCCAGAGACAGTAACTAGCACCTACACTCGCAATAAATGATTAAGTGGGATTAGAGTCCCCATAAGTCTGATTCTAGGGCCCATGTTTTCATCCACATTATACTCACACAATTTTTTTTACAATGGAAAATATGAAAAAGATTCCCTCTTCAAAAATCGGTGTAAAACAATAGAGAGTCAACCCTTCACCTGCCCTGGTGGTGTGATCCAATAGCTAGCACCACCTGAGTTCAAGTGCAGGTTTGTTGGTTCAAAATAAAAGCTCGGAGCTTGCTGGGTGAAATCTGAAACGGGCCCCCAAGCACGGAGGGCAAGGAGAGACTGAAGAAAGAGGCAGAGTGCTCCAGGTTAGTAGGCAGCAAATTGAATAAGCAAGAGAACTAACTTATGAGGCTTGTCTGGGGCAACCCCAAAGCAGGTAGACCCGCCTGCCTGAATCTTAAGCCTTTGTGTAGAGGCCTTACCTGTGTAAACATCTTCCCTCCAGAGGGTCTGAACACCTTACTCTCAAGGCTGGGTCCTTAAACCGGTCCCTGCTGGGCTCCTATGGTGGGCACCTCACACATTTCAAGGACCAGGAAGGGGGTGAGGAGCCTCAGGTTGCTCAGATCCAGCTTTCTGGTCAGCCAGCAGTCCCCATCCTCTTGAAGTCTTCTAGAACTCCAGAACTTTGCTGGAAGCCTGGGCTTCAGCAACTAGCTGCCTGTCCTGTAGTGCCCTCTGGCGACCAGCTGATGTCATACATGATTTTTCTTATTAAATTCAAGAATAAAATGTCTAATAACCAAAGATTCAGCCAGGGTCAACCTTGGTTAAAGTAGACTGAGTCTGTTTTCCAGTCATTCTCTGCTCCAGCCTTGTGCCGGCTGACCTCATACTCTTCATGCGTGGAGCAGACAGAGCATGGATTTGGGGACCAGGCTGGGCTGAGATCACATGCTAGCCACTCCACTTAGAGGGGTCCTCAAGTGGGTGTACGGCCACACCACCCTGAACGCACCCTATCTTGTCTGATCTCGGAAGCTGAGCGGGGTCAGGCCTGGTTAGCACTTGGATGGGAGGATGTCCGTGAGTGGTGCTCACGGAGCCCCGGATGCTGCTGGAGCTCCCCGGGGCTCTGCCTCTGACCTGCCCTGAGCAGCCAGAGTCCAGCTGTCACTGCACTGAGGGCCAACCCACCACGCCAGCCAAACCCCTGAGATGGTCAGGTCATCACCTAATCATTTCATTGATTTGGCATTTTATGGGGATTTTCTTAGTGTATGTAATTATTATCCTAACAAACTCAACCTTGAGGCTGACCCACAACAGTGAAACTCCTTAGCAGAACCTTTCCGGCCCGAGTCAGAGGTGAGCCCTGTGTCCGTTCACTTCTTACTGGGCAGCAGGGTTGCTGGCCCTGGTTTTGCCTCACCACACATGGTCCTAGTTGACGATGCCTCGCTGTTCTTTGATCAGTTATTTATATTGAACGGTCGATCATTACTCCATTTGTAACAAATCCACATCTACAGAACCAACATGAGACTATGATCTTTGGTTATTCCTAACATCTCTCTGTAGAAAGTTTCAACAGAGGGATGAGACTAATAAATTTCCACATCGGACCTCAGTTTCCAACATGCATCTTCATCGTCCGTGACTCCTTCGCCACCAGTCTTCACCGCTGGTGCACATCTGGGTCTCCTTCTTCGTTCATTTCTACATTTGTATTGATGAAATCATTAATTCATTGTTAATAATTCTAAATATGTGGTTCACAAAAGCTCAACAACAAGATCCTTGCGTATCCCTGTCACTTTATAGAATGTTTTAAGATATTCAGATGCTGGTGGTGTGCGCGGCGGCCCAGACCCTACAGTTCCTGGTCCAACAGTGGAACAGGACTTGTTTCCCTGGAAACCAGGACTTTGCCTGGTGTGCACCGCTTGAGGATGCTGTTCAAGACTGTATAACAGAGTCACTTTGAAGTCGCCATGACCTGTCATGTGTAAGCACTGAGAAGTGGTAGAAGGGTGGGGGGTCTTGTAGGACTTCCTGGAGGAAGAGACACTTGAGGAGAAGTCACCCAAGTAAAGTTTAAAGTCAAGGGTATTCCCACAGAGGCTCAACATAAGACAAAATCCAAAGAGGAAACAGCCAGCATTACAAGTTCTGTGTTACTAAGGCAAGGCCTAGACATGGCTGACAAGG
Source organism: Desmodus rotundus (assembly GCF_022682495.2). NCBI lineage: Eukaryota > Metazoa > Chordata > Mammalia > Chiroptera > Phyllostomidae > Desmodus > Desmodus rotundus. The sequence goes on along the minus strand of NC_071392.1, from coordinate 8,785,763 downwards.
TCAACAGGCATCCCTCATGGTCTGTTCAGGAACTTGGCCCTTGTTGTGCAGAGGGTCAGCTACTGAAAGGTCCGAAAGCCTAAGTGCCACGTGACCGTGTTCTGCATTCAGAGAAATCACTCACATGCTCACTGCTGTGCAGGAGAGACGTGCGGGGTGAGAGGGGCAGCCTGCGAGAGAAGGGAGGTTGTTATATCAGACTCGAGGGCTGTGGGAGTCTTGGAGGGGACCAAGAATTAGCACCCCTCTTCCACGACTGTGTTCTGAACCAACTGAGAAAAAATGCAAAATGTAACAGACAGGGTTCAAAATATGTTTTATTTGTCAGTTCTATTACTGACAGATGCTAGATGATGTAGCTTTTATCTGTGGGCTGTAGTTAACTTCTTAGTATGGAACTCCCAAATAATTCTGATGAACCCACAAAACCACCGGCATGATGGACCACCCCAGACTTCGTGTCTTCATGCAGACCCCCATACAAGTTACAGCCAAAAGCAGGGCACAACACACGCTCCCAGGAGACAACTCAACCCCAAGAGGAAAAAGGAGTCGAGGCAAACATGCCCACTTCCCTCCTCCCATACTTAAATCAGGTAAGTCACTCCATGTGTCCTGGACACAGCGAACAAAGGGACAGAGGAGAGGCCCAGTGTATTATTACACTGCTCAATCTCACTCTGCGAGAAAACCACCACCAGAAGTGGAGAGAAGCGTGCCTCCCTTACAGTCCCGTTTTTTGTTCTTCTCGCCCACTGGGTGTCACTGTTAAAACTGTGGAGAACCAGAACACAGTCTGCCACGAAGTCACTCTCCAATACCAACCAACGTGAGCAGGCCGGGAAGCCAGGAAGGATGCTACTGGCACCTGCGGGTGGAAGCCAGGGATGCTGCCAAACACCCTGCAACGCTCACATGACTAAGAATTATGCAGACCCAAGTGTCAGTAGTGGCAAGGTAAAGAAACCCTTATTCAGAACAACTTTAAATGAATTTCGATGTAAGACCAAAGTATAAGCAGATGGGAGGATCATACCCTCATCTGTTTTACTGTTAAAGACTAGGTTAAGTCCTGGCTGGTGTGGCTCAGCAGACTGAGCGCCAGACTGCAAACCAAGGGGTCACCAGTTCGATGCCAGTCAGGGCACATACCTAGGTTGTGGGCCAGACCCCCAATAAGGGGCGCGCGAGAGGCAACCACACATCGATGTTTCTCTCCCTCTCTGTCTCCCTCCCTTCCCCTCTCTAAAAGTAAATAAATAAAATCTTTTAAAAAAAAAGACTAGGTTAGGAGACACAGTTTATCTGTAGGCAAGGGAACTTCCTATTACTGAAGCCAGAATTCAACTCAGCCGCCTGGCCAGACTGGATGAGAGCAGGCCTCCCTGCCAGGTGCTCACTCAGAGCACGTGCTCCCCGCAGGCAACCAACTCCTGGAGGAAAACGGTAACAGCTGAGCGTGACCACCATGCAGGATAGAGTAAAAGGTGGTAAGATGGCATTACATCCTTTAGCCTCCCTCCAAAAGGAAAGACACAGCAGGCGGGAAAGCACTCCCCCAACAAGGCTCGGAAGCAGTGGCTCCCGAGAACCAACTGCGAAGCCTGTGGGAAGGTTGCAAGCTGGCTGTCAAACCCTAGGCCGCTTGACATCAGCCGTGGTCAGAGCAGTTACACCGTGAAAATCAAAACACACCACAAATCAGTACTTTCAGAAAACAAAGTTGGGGCCTCTTTGCAAGTGGAAACACTAAAACTGAAGATGGGGTCAAGACTTAAATGAAACCAAGAAAATATAAAGTACCAAAAAACATAACATCAGCACGAAGAAGTTCCTTCTAATCCCTGTGTACCGTAGTCAAAAACCATAAAGGACAAGACCAACATGACTACAGAAAAATATTTTTTTATTTATGTCAAAAAATGTACCACTAACTGGTAGATTGTTACAAACTGGGGGATTTAACCTGCAAAATAGGTGACTAAGAGGAACCTATTAAGAACTGTTACAGAGTAGTAAGAAACGAGACAAGAATCTCGATGGCAGGTCTCACAGCAGTGATTCACAAAGCACACACTTAATGAAGAAACTGTTCACCACGCCGGGTTTTGCCTCTCACAGCGTCAGAGAGAGGGCACACGGCCAACGGTACGGAGCACGTAAAGGGCACTGTGACAAGAGCCGGCAGGCCTGTGGCTGGCGACAGGACGGTATATGCCCTTCGACCTTACACACTTCTGAGTTTCTTCTGAGAAAAATACAACTGTGGAAAGGTTTAGTTAGAGTGCTGGGCCAGTAATAAGAACAGGCTAAATAAATTACGGTAACCCTTTAACGAAATACTGTACACACATTAACGCTGCTGAAATATCTGACGCGGAAAGATGCTCACCATTTAAATTTTTTAGAAGTCTTAAATGGAGGCTACAAAACAGTGTAATCAGGGTCAAAACGGTTTTGTAAATATAAAACATGTGCTGAGAGAGTCTAAGAGGATAGACAGCAAAGCGTGATGTTTTCCTTTTATTTTATCTGCGTTTCCACAATGTGTGTATATTACCTGTGTATTTTTGCTTGTTTCTAATAGGAGTTCATGGAACTTGAGTTCAGTAGAAAAATCTTAATTTCAAAGCATCAGTTCGAATTGAATTCGATCATTTCGGTTTTTTTTTTAAATGCATCTGCTCAAAAATCAAAGTCCCTCATTTTGTTTGGAACAACTCTTGAGAATCCAGTGGCTGTGTAACTGAGGAACAAACAGGCATAAGGTGACAACAGAGCAAGGGACAGCATAACTACAGGCTTTGTTCCAATGGCTATTGCAGCAGAATAAATAAAATGACAATTAACCAAAAACACCTTTATTGCAGTCTTCAAAGAACAAACTGTTCTTTTTCTTCCAAGATAAACATGATTAACTTACAAAAATGGCATTTACAATGCCTCTTCAAAGCATTCCCCTTTAACGGGAAACTTAGCTTCACAGAATCCAGACACTGAAAGGCTTAAAAAAAAACTTCTATTGTGTTGCCATTATAAGATGACACAGAATCTAGCATCAGTCCAGGGAATCCATTCATACTTCAGGTCCTTCCCCTCCAGGAACCAGCTGCAAAGGAGGAAAAAGATTAATAGCACCACCTCGACATCACCGAAAAACACCCACTGAGAGCTCCTTGAGGACCAAAGCTGCTTCGGCCTCTCCGCCCCTGCTGCACGCCCCCACTTCTCCATGACACCCTCGCGATGCCATCACCATCGAGTAATACTCAGTGTCTCGACAATCATCCTCAGGAAAATAAAAGATTAACGAGCACAAGCAAACTTTTCAGGCCAAATGTCATCATCAACAGCTCGGCTTTTCGAGCCCTGACAGCCAGAGCATCCCTTTCCGGTCTATAGCACCACCAGCCCTGAGCACTGAGTCAAGCAAATTAGTTCTGTAATCCCTTCCCCACCCAAACTAAACGGTCTAACACTGACACACAACAGCTTGGCTGTCTTACCATTGTTATATTGTTTCCATTTAGCAAAATCTGGTCTAATTTAGTGATCCTTCTCCCTTCTGGTGTGATTTCACTAAATGAATAGGTAAAAAACAAGAGAGTCCAGGTAAAGAGATAATCAAAGCCAACACTTTCATCCCTAAAAAGGTTATTATTGTACATAATGAACATGAGATCAATTACAGCAAGTTTTCAGAGACGCAGGTTATCCACTGAGTGATGCACATTCTTCCCCTAGGCGACAGAGTGGACTGGTTGGCCTGATACCTACATCCGCTAGGGCCGGTCTCCATAAACGCAGCTGAAATGTGCCAAGGAGGTCAAATATGAAATAAAACGTGCACTACCCTCACTCCTCTTACTACCGATTCCTATCCATTAAACCAATCTGCAATGAATTCAGTTCTGAAAGCAGAGATGCTGGTTGCAATCCTTATAATTAGTATAAATGAGCCATCCTTTGCATTCTATCTATACATAAATTACAGAGTAATTACTTTACTTAAGAGCACTAAATGCTCTTACTATTAACTCCTTGATTTGACCTGAGCCCTGTTTTTAGCATCTTTTACCTTAAAGCTTTGTCTCTAATTTCCTAGCAATTCAGCAATACTGCATTAAGGTAATAACCCTCAGATCCAATTTTACTAGCATAGTCTCAGAAAATAAAATTTCTATCTTTAAGGCAATTCCAAAAGGCAGTGTTTTCACATACATCATTTTACTGACTCAACAGTATAAAATTGCCTTAAATTAAACAGAGAGAGATTTCCCTCCCCCCAACCCCGCCAGTTCTTTAACTTCAACACTACTCACAACTCAGTGACGTCTTCCAGGACCATGTCTGAAGTTTGGTGTCAAGGAAATAAATGTATCCGGTTGAATTTACTCTGGCTTTCTGCCTTTGTTCAGTTTCAATCGCAACATTTAACGCAATAGCTCAAATTCAAAAAGCTTGTGACTGGTAGGAACTTTACCTTCGTGAAGTTACATATCCACTTAGAATAGTATCACAACTTCCCTGAGAATACATTGACTTTTATTATAATGATCAGTAAGTAGACCGTCTATAGTTCTTCTGTTCTTAAATACTGAAGGAAAACCCTGCCATCCCCTCTTGTTAAAAGGATACTGACAAAGTCATCAAATCCGAGGAGCGTGCCAACAATTTCCTTATCACTCTTCATCACGATGTGAATTCTTGATCCTATACACTTGTCCACAAGCTCTATGTATTTTTTTAAAGGGAAGAAGGAAACGATTATTTTACCAATTCATTACTTCAACAAGTGTTTGTGTGCCTATTGGCACTTAGTACTTGCATACGGTGAAAGATAAACCAGGAAAAGTATTCATCCAAAAAACTAGATTTTATACTACACATCTGTTCAATCATTATATTAACAGAAACGTGTTGCCTGTTCCCCACTCACCTCTCCTTTGTAGCAATTTGTCATGGTTGTGGTTTTATGTTAGATTGTGTAATTAACACATGAACCCCCCCCCCCAACTCTCAGCTCCGTGAGAGCAGAAACTGGTTGTTTCCTCTTATCGCTGCATCCCCAATGGACACAGCCTGCTGAGTTTTCAAAATGAGTTTGCCATTGGAAAATTATTTTTTTAAAAGTTTGTCAAATGAAGGAAAAACCCTCAATCACGGCCCTATCGACTGAATCACCCTTCAGCTGTAAACATTAGGGGGAGGCCTGTCTTCACCAGAGTCCTCCTTGTCACCCTAAGAAGTCCATCTTCTGTACTCCGCCGCGAACACCCCTCTAGCGCCGGCCGGGCGCTGTTTGGTGTAATGTTTGTTTATCCAGTGTCCTATCCACTCCCCTGGTTTGGGTGCTATTTGAACGCAAAGGCCGCGACTGAAAGCTGTCGAATCGTGCCCAGCCAGGTGGTGCGCAGATGCTCGATAACCAACTGCTTGTTGAATCAACGAATGACAAAGAGAGCTGGTTTCCAGGAGCGTCTCTGAAGGCTCACTCCAGACCCTGGTGCTTGTCTCAACAACCGGCCAGCTGTGGGGCGGGGGGCGGGGAGCGGGGGTCTACCCTGGAAGCTTAAACACCAAGCTGAAGATAGGACTGCTCGCAACGAAGGCTGGCGACGCATTCACCACGTGTGGACCTTTCCCGGGGACGCTATGGTTCGGGCAGTCACCAAATCCCTACCTAAACGCGCTCTACCACGCTGGGGGGACGTGGGGGCCTGGGGCCGCAGAGACTCGAGCCTAGAGACAAGAGGCCGAAGGGGAAAGCAGGTGGCCCCACACAGTGTCCTAACGCTCGGCCACGGCTGCCTTAGCCCACAGCCCCGGGGCCCCCAAGCCCCAGCTTCACCTCCTCACCCCCGTTTCCCACAGGACCAGCATTACCTAGAGGTAGCAGCTGCGACGGGTTAGTGGTAGCGTTAGCCGCCATGGCGACACCGGAAGTGGTCTGTGTCCATCGACGTCCGCACGGCGAGTTTGAATGAGCGCGCTTCCGCTTTTTCCCCGCCGCTGCTCGGGCAGGCTCGACTAATCTAAGGCCGAGCGTGCGATCGGGCCAGTCCTCCACGGTCGCCCCAGGTCCCTTCATTCGCAGGCAGTGAGATTCGGGAAATAGTTCTGCCCACCGATCATTCTGCGGTCTCGACAGTTATCCACGCTTCCCTTGCAATTTCCGAGAAACATTAAAAATAACTTACTTTCTGAATAAATTCATTGAGGGCTCATGAAGGAAACCCACAACCAGCAATTTTTGTAAACTTTTCGAGAGTGGGAATTTAAATGGTTTCTTTTTATCTATTGTATTTAACCCATTGTTCTCGACCTTGTTATATCGAGGAGTCTATTTTTTTAAGGCTTTTTTCATTCACTATTTCTTAAATACATTGTCTAACAGGCAACTACCAGATGTCACTCTTTGTTAATGTCATCAGACTTAGGAAACCTTAATGCTTTTGCACTTCTGTTTTGAATAGAAAGCAAACAAATTTCTGCGTTAGAGTATTTTATATTTGTATCCTAGGAACTTAAAGCTAGAGTCTAAACAAGAACATTATTCATTTATACAACAAATTGTTGCAAAGCAGCCATCATTTATTCATTGAACAAATATGTATTAGTATCACACTATTTGTGTGGCATTTTGCTGAGTATAAAACAGTTGTACAGAACAGAACTACAAGGTCTTCTGCCCTTCTAGGAGGTTAAGGATGTACAAGGAAGAAAGACAACTAACAAACATATACCAGCATATGATATTTAATGTATAGACTAAAAGGCTTCTTTTAGCTTCAAGATTTCTAGAGAAGTAGGTAAGATTTAAGGGCAATGTAAGTGAGGAGGCTCAGAAGCCCCTACCAATGGGACATTGAGTTCAAAGCCCTGTAGGATTCACCCTCCTTCAGAATCCCAAGCCAATCCTGGCTGCTTTTTTTTTTTTTTTTTTCATTTCATGAGTATTAAGCACTTACTATGTGCCAGGAAACTTACAAATACTTATTCCTAATTTTTATGAGGCCTTTGAGACAGGTGTTAGGATGAAGTTCCTCATACTCAGAGAAGTTAAATACTTTGCTCACTGGCCACAGAGATAGCTTGGGAAGCTTCAGAAGATTGACAGGAGTCTAGTCTTGGAGGATGAGTAAGAGGTGTCGAGGCAGAAAAGGGGCAGGAGGAGCCTTTCAAGTCGAAAGAAGACCATGTGCAATTGGCATGTGTTTGCCTCCAAACACCTCCTGCTGCTCTTTAAATCTTACATGCTTCCTCTAAATTTGGCATAAAACCCTCCCATTCCCAGATGTTTCCCTTAGTAACTCCAGTTCTTAGTGATTTTATTTTATTGCACTTAGGATGCTCTGCCCCCAAGGTCTGAGAAATCCTGTTTATCCTCCAAGGCCCTGCCCAGATGTGAGTATCTCTGTGAAGCTTGCAGACTTCCTGGGCTTTCATTATCCTGCAAGAAGGTTAATAGCTCTCAGAATGTTTTCAACGTATTCTCTTATAATTATCTATCCAAGGGGCTACCACCCACCCCCTACACACACACACACACACACACACACACACACACACACACAGTGAGTTCTTCAAAGACAAGAATTTGGGAAGCAGTATGGTAATTAAATCCATTGGTTCTGAAGTTAAATTATTTTGGTTTAAATCTTATCTTCACCCCTATTCCTTGTAGTTACTTGGCTTTGGGCAAGTTATTTAACTTTGTAAGTCTTAATTTACCTATTGGGGAAAAAATGAGGATAAGTGTCCCCCTCTAGTTGCTGGGAAGACTAAGTGAGATAATCCATTCAAAGTGGTTAGTAGAGAACTGGCACATTAGTGCTTATTTATTAAATGTGAGCTATTACTGCTTATTTATCTTCATTTCTGGGTACTTAACATGGTGCTTGGCTTAGAGTGTGTGCTACAAAAGCTAGCATTGCTAGCTGGTTTCACATTCATCTTATTTTTATAGCTAGACATAAGCCACTTTAAGGCAGCGATTTCTGTTTTTTTTAAATACACACAGTTCAAAGTGTACTTTATGGTCTAATGAATGTTCTTTAAATTCATTCTCACTATTTCAGTCCTACTCATCAATATCCTCCTAGATCTTCATACTAAAGAGAAAGTAATGCCAAATTTGCTTATGAAACCCTTTTTTTTCCATCTCCATTCTTGTTTTATTTTGACCATACCATAATGAGAGCAGAGACCAAATTCAAGTCCCTGTTGTTACTCGATAGAGTTTAAAATTCATAAAAACATGCTTTAAGAAAGTCAATACTTTGTTTTCCATTATAGTAATAAAATGAAAATTTAGCAATTTTCAATGCTATAAATGGAGAATAAAGCGTCTTTATACAGTAGTGCTTGCTTATCTGTGGATGTGCTTTCCATGGTTTCAGTTATGCTTGTCTATCATGGTCTGAAAATATGAAATAGAAAATTCCAGAAATAAACAACTCATATCTTATAAATTGCATGCTGTCCTGAGTAGAATAATGAAATCTCCCGTCATCCCTCTCATCCACTCAGGAAGTGATTCATCTCTTTGGCCAGCGTCTCCAGCCTGTACATGCTCCCCACTCCTTAGTCACTTAGTAGCTCTCTGGGCCCTCAGCTTGACAATTGTGGTATCGCAGTGTTCACATAATCCTTCTTTTTACTTAATACTGTCCCCAAAATGCAAGAGTAGCGATGCTGGCAATTTGGATATGCCAAAGAGAAGCCACAAAAATGCTTCCTTTAAGTGAAAAAGTGAAAGTTCTCAACTCAATAGGGAAAGAAAGAAACGTAGTATCCATAGGGATCAATACTACGCAAAGTTTCAGGCATCCACTGGGGGGTCTTAGAACTATCCCCTGCAGATAAGGGAGGACTACTGTAATCTGAAAAGGAGGTAAGTTCATTTTCACAGTAAAGTTAATGGAGATTGCAGGAAGGGAGGGGTTTTATTTTGTCCTGTTGTCTCCTGAGGCAAGATACAAAAGAAATAACAGGCCAATTCCAGATGGAGAGCTCATTTCATTTTTTTAAAGACTTTATTTATTTATTTTTAGAGAGAGGGAAAGGAAGAGAGAGAAAGAGAGGGAGGGAGAAACATTGATTGGTTGCCTCTTGCATGCACTCCGACTGGAGTCAAACCAGCAACCTTTCACTTTGTGGAAAGATGCCCAACCAACTGAGCCACACTAGTCAGGGTGAGAGTTCGTTCTATGTCTCCATGGTTTTTCGCCCTTTATCTTTACAGAGCAGTCATAAAACAGAACTTATATCCATCATAAAATATCTGTAACTAGAAGAGGCTCTTCAATGTGTTCAGAAAAGCATTTCTCACTTCTTCCCTGGAGATAAATATAAAAATACAAGCAAAAGTTTCCTTTCAAAATAATGTGCAGAAAATATTCCATTATTTCAAATTGTTATTCCAATCTTGATAATCTCCTTCCAACACTTTTTTAAAAGATTTTATTTATTTATTTTAGAGAGGGAGAAGGACAGAGAGAGAATGAGAGAGACAGAGAGAGAGAGAAATCAATGTGCAGTTGATTCTCATGTGCCCCTTGTTGGGGACCAGGACTGCAATCCAGGCATGCACCCTGACTGGGAATCCAACCAGCGACCCTTTGGTTCACGGGCCAGCACACAATCCACTGAGCCACACCAGCCAGGGCCCAACACTTTTTATAACAGAGGATAAATTTCTGTTGTTTTTCTCAGTATGTATTTTCCTTATAGACATCTTGCTAATGAATTTATTGTATTAATATAACTCTTTAGAATTAATGTAAAAGTTGTCATTCTAAATTGTTAAATGGGCCACTCTTTTTTTTTAGAGATGGAAAAAATCCTGGAAATTCCCTTGCTTACTTTCTATCCCAAGTTTCTCCATAACATAACCTCTTTGTTGATAACATATATTCTCTTTTAGTTTATAGCATATTTTAAATGATATACTTTTTAAACATTTAAGCAATACAATAGCTGTGAACAAATGATTTAGTCTTAGTTTGAAGCCCTGGGGTGCAAAGTGACATGGATTTTTATGAAGCCATTACTGAATTAAACAATTGGCGTTCCCTGTAGATATAGAGTTCTAAAATGCCCTACCCTTACATCTTTTTCAAAAGATATTCAACTAGACTTTACTTTTAGCTATTCCAATTGTGGAAAATATCAAGTCAGATGGAAGAAAACAGTAACGTATTCTGCACACAGGGAATAATATAGTTTCGCACAGTTCTGAGCCAACTCCAAGAATTTTGCAATATAGAAAAGAAATGCTAGCAACACTTTGAAGAATATTTTACAGTATTTTTATTAGCATAAACCCAGTTCTACTGAACCATAGAAACAAAACTTGATCATAGGAAGCCTGCTGTTTTTAGCCGCTATACTTAGATTAGAGCACAGGTCCTTAAATGTCAAGGCCAAGAGTGGAAAAACATCAACTGCTAAAGTTGTTTAAACTAAGGTATGTGTAACTAGGATGGTAAACTTCACAGCCAATTATTGCAGAGATCTCAAATTCTATTTGAAGCAGGCTCCTATCCTTTGTTTACCCCCACACTGCCCTGGATAAGACTTGTTAAAGCTGTTAGTATTTCCATTATTCACTTTAAATTGACATAGGATGAGATTCAATGCTTTAAGAAAAATTGAAGTACGACAGCAGGGAAATTAAAAACTCTGGTGACAACAGATCCTATATATTTTGTGCCGTGGTACTAAACCTAGAAAAAAGATAGAAAGGAAATTTTTTTAAATAATAAGACTAGAATAATCATTTTATACGTCTCTGTAAACTTCCTTTATTGTCAAGGATATTGTGCTTCTGTCCTTAAGTCGCTTCTAAATTCCTATAGACAATATTTAAATAAGACTGAAGCCAAAGAGAAACGCTGGTCAAGCATTTAAATACCGAATACACCGGCCGAGTCGCACCATTGTGCCTCCTTGTCGTCCAATATTTAAGAATAAAGGGCCTAGAGACCCTAGGCCAGCGAGTCCAAGGAAAGGAAGTGAAGGAATTGGACACAGAAAAGACGTTTGAAAAGCAGAAAAGCTGAGGAAAGAAGAGGGGAGGGTCGGAGAGTTTGGGGAAGACGAGAGGGACTAGGAGGAGGAAGCAGGTGGACCGAGGGCAGGGGACAGGTGTGCGGGAAGTCACCGCCCGGCCCCGCCCAGTGCCCCGCCCTTAGGGCCGCATCCCGCCCCTTAGGCCCCGCCCCGTCGGGTCACTGGAGCCGCGGCCCCGCCCCGCCTGCCCCGCGGCGGTCGCGTCAGGTGACAGCCCGGAAGCAGCCGACGCCGCGGAGCGGAGCGCGGCTGCAGCCGGGGGGGCGGGGCGGGGCGGAGCTGCGGGAGCATCGGCCTTCTCCAGGCCCCCGGCGCGGCTCTCATGCGGCGCCCCGGTTGACACCTTAAGTCCGCCGCTCGCCGTCCTCCCGGGGACCGCCGGGTCGCCCGGCCCGCCGCCCGTGGCGGTTGACGTCGTGGTAGTGCGGGCCCGCGGCAGCTGCCCATGGAGAAGGCCGGGCGGGGCTGCCAGAGCGCCCCGCGGGGGCCCGTACTGCACATCGTGGTGGTCGGCTTTCATCACAAGAAGGGCTGCCAGGTGAGGAAGGGGCCCGATCCCGACCCGGGTCTGTCGGCAGGGTGTCCTATCGCCGGCAGTGCCCGGTCCCACCGCTCTGTCCCCACAGCGTCTTCAGCCCTTCGCCTCCGAATTCCGCTCCTTTCTCCCGCGCCTCCAGCTCGCCCCACCTGCAGCCCCTCCCACACCCCCTTCTTTCCCCTGAAAACTGCTTTTAGCAGAGGAGGAGCTCTGTGTCGGTGTGTTGGGATCGGTAGGTGCGTAGGTTCTTTGGTGGAGTGGGAGGAAGGAATCGAATCTTCCCCCGTCCATCTGTCTCCATTGACTCTCTGGGTGCCCAGCTGTGACGGAAGCCTTTAGAGAAATTCAGCGCTTAGACTGCGTTTTTAAGGTACCAAGCTCGGTGGGCTTCCACGCCGATGCCTGAGTTGGGGGAAGCACGTGCGCCGCGGTAGGAAAATCAACTTCCTTTGTTTATCTTTGGAAGCCCTGAGAATTGGTCCGCTCCCCCTTCCCATTGCTGTTTGATCTCGTCCAGATCTTGCCTTTTGGTGACAGATGGACCTCTCCAGCTCAGCTGCGGTAAGAGAAAGTGTATTTACCGAGCAAAGAAATGTGCAAGTACAAAGTCATGTTTCAGCTTCTTCACCGAAACGGTTAAGGGAACAGGGGACGCATTCGCAGTCTGTGTACCGAAGGCCAGGGAAGGAAATAGAAACAGAATTATTTAAGGAGCACCCACATTGGGAGTCCAGCAGTGATGTCATAATGGGCTAGTGAACAGGAAATGAAGTGTTTCCAACATTAAAAATACTGATTGCTACTACTAGGTAAGGCAGCATTTCATTTCTTGTATTTCACAGGAATGGAACATTTTAGAAGACGTTTAGGTGCAAAATTTCAGTTGGTTGGAGGATGACAAGGGAATCGGGATGAAGGAAGTGAGAAGATGGTTGTGCTTGCTACTCCTTGTCCCGCAGGTAGACATGGCATTGACAGATACCGAGGAGGAAGTGGCATTATTCAGTGTGGTATTTAAAAAATTCCCAGCCACCGTAGACTCTAAGGCTTCTAAATGTCGCCCTATATTTGGAGGTAACAGAATAGATATTTGGGTTTGTATCATGGCTTCCAAACAAAGTGTTTGTGATTAAATTTATAATACTTTAAAACTTCACATCTTTGACCTTAATTGCCACCTTATAACTTCCTTTGGATATGGGTGAAGTAACCGAAGCCTGGAGGAAGTAAAGCGATCTTGCCGAGGTCACACTGCAAACAGCCCCGGAGTCAGACCTAGAACCGCTCTGGCACCATGGGTGTTCATTCCGAGGAGCTGTGTGGCATTTAGGAGTCTTTCAGGGTAAAGTAAGAAGTGGGCACCCACTTCTGAACCAAATTGTTTTGAAGACAAAAACCAAGCAACTATTGGTAGGAGATCAAGTAAAACCTTCTAATTTTTGCTGTCATCTAAAGTCAAGATTAATTACTGTGTTTTATATCTGTTTTATTGGCAAAAGTAATATAATTTTTATTTCCAGAGAGGAAAAGTTCATGTATTTTGGAAAACTGAACAACAGATTGTAAGATGAAAGAGGCACTTGGGGCTGAAGGAGCGCCCTGGCATTTCTCTGGATTTGTCTAGTTTTTGGTTTCAGCACTCAGGTGTATAAAGGTCACTGGTTTTGTGAAATGAACACGATGCCGGGAGTCAGGAGACCTGGATGATGGCCCAGCCTCACAGCTCCCAGGCCTCTAGCAAGTCCAATTGTTTGATTTTTCTGTACCTTATATCTTCCTGAGGATTTGTGACCTGGCAGGGGTCCTTAGAGACCACCTACTCCATCTCTCTTAAATTTACAGATGAGTAAACTGAAACCCAGGAAGGCTAAGTGACTTAAGCATAGTTACAGCTAATTTGGTGCTATCAGAAAAACCAGAGCTAGACAATAGAGTGCTAAAACCAGATTTCATTCAGAAAAACTATTGCATTAGGGAAGAAGAGACCTCAGTATGGAGCTGGGCTCAATTCTAAATCCGAGGAAAAGTGGGAATTTATAGTCAAGGAGCGGAGCCGGGGGTCGGTGAATGCAAATTTACTACATCAGGGGTAAAGGGGGTTTCTAGTTAAACCTAACAGGATTCTTGCTAAAATTAGTGCAGAGACAAAATCGGTACATCAGGTATTTCAGAAGGTCTAATTATGTAAGATTTCCCTTGGGTGTATGCATCAACTACCTTATTCTCCATTTTTTAAAAAGATTTTATTTATTTTTAGAGAGTGGGGAAGAGAGGGAGAACATCGATGGGTTGCCGTTCATTCACTCCCAGACCAACAACTGAACCTAAACCCAGGCATTTGCCCTGTCCAGATTTGAACCAGTGACCTTTTGTTCTGCATGCTGAGGCCCAGCCAACTAAACCACACCGCTCAGGGCACACTTTATTCTCCATGTTAAAACTTTCCTTCCAGGTGCACGGCTTTAGATTGCGGGAGGGTGCTCTGTTAGACTGGTCTTCCAAGTATCCCGAATGCTCCAGATAGTGTTGATTACCAGTTGTTTCCCTGCACTGAGATTATTCATAGCGAAAATTCCCATACTCGGTTGGAATTTGCCACTTTTACATACAAGGGGGCCGAAGTAAGAACTCGTTTAGAGGACTGCCTTACCAGCAGTCTGCAGGGTTAAGCATGATAAGTTTGCATAGGGGAATGTGCTCGGTCTTCCTGTTACGAGCTGCTCTATCGTGATGCCATGATGAAGGGGTCGGGTCGATCCCGGTGGAGCACAGGGCTAAAGCTGTCTTCTAGCGCGACAGTGTTGAAGACCCCAAACTAGGCGTGCAGGTGGATATCCCGTCATCTTGTTCCCTAATATGTTTGCACCTGTGAGGCCTTCAGATGCATTTTGATGAGAAAGTCCTTCATTTAAATGAAAATGAACTTGTAATAACTTTATCACTTGGTCAGTTTTTTCATGTTTATTGGAGTAATTTGTAGGGGTGAATTCTTCTGTAGGTAACATGTTAATTTACAGTGGTGATAATTCCAGCTGATGGATGCATTTAACATTTAGAACATTCTAAGTGAGTGAAAGTACCACCGTGACATCTAAAGTAGTTTTATTTATCAATTCCAACTCTTTTCCTGAATTTTTTAAAAATTTAGCATTTAGCAAAGGACCCTTCTTTTTTAAAAAACTCACCTGCAGTTAAATTCTTTGACACGAGATAATTTATGGGCACCTCCTTCGTGGTAGTTACAGACTGTGTGTTCCAGAGTTTTGTTTGTTCCTTATTTGCTTTGTGGCAGTAAATATATAAACTGTATTTATCAGATTAGTGTAATTTTTGGCAAAATAATATAATCAAATTATATATCAATTAAACTTTTTGGTTCTTTCATAGATTGGGACTTTTAAAAACACTCCAGTTAATAGGGAATAGTTATTTTCCAAAGTGATATTATAAAATGTTGGAATTACTATTTGACTTTTTTTATTGCTTTTTAGAGAGGGAGAGGAAGGAGGAGAGACATCAATTTGTTGTTCCACTTATTTATGCATTCATTGGTTGATTCTTGTATGTGCCCCGACCAGGGATCAAACCCGCAACTTGGGCGCATTAAGACAACTCTAACCAACTGAGCTACCTGGCCAGGGCTATTACTTGATTTTGGATCACTGCTCCAATTTTGTTCTGTTTGTAGTTTTGTATACATAGCTAGTAAGTTTTAATTCTTGAATAAACTGGTTTTACCAGACTGTACTTCCTGAAAAAGTAGAATTGTGAAGGAACAGAAGTCATATTTACCCTATTCCTACAACGTAATCTGCTCCTAATACCTTGATGAATATCCTTCCAATTTTGTCTTGTTTTGCTTTTTGATTTTGAGAGCATATTTATTATAGCTGGGGACAGTGAAACGAGGAAGGGCTTATGGTAGAAGCAGCAATGGAAGGGCCTAGGTGGGTCTGCTTTGGCTCCCTGGAGAGTCAGAGAAAGGGGGCCTTGGGGACAGGTTCAGGGGAGGGGTTAGCTTCCACTAACAGGTGCCGCTGCCGGTTGCTTCCCTGGTTGCAAGTTTCCTGGGTTCCCTTGGAGCTTAGAAGATGCAAGTGCCTGTGGGGGGAAAAGAGGCGCTTGGGAAAGGCACCGACATGAGCCCAGGACAGGGAGAGCACTCCAGATATTTTTATGAGTATACATAACTTTTCCAAAACCAATTATGACCTGCTTTTCTATGTAACAACATGCCATTAATGTCTTTCCATATGAATAAATACTGAATTGTAAATTTTAAAATAGCTAAAGAGTATTTTGTTCTGCCTTCCTCTCCAAAAATTTCATTGAAATAACATATTAGAAGCTGAGAGAAAATGCTAATAAACCAGTGGGATGCCAGAAACTGGGGGCCTATAAAAAAAACTGTGTTCTTTCTACAAGACACAGTGTTGGAGAGACTTCATTGAACTTTCATTGATTAATTCTCAATCTTGAAAAATAATAATAACCTGAAATGTTGCTTAATGCCCCTTCACACACCCCCAACCGCCTCTCCAAACCATAAACTCGAAGCTCCAAATATTAGGAACAAGGGAGCCAGTTGATGGGAAGCAAACCTAGACCTTGGCTCACCTTCTCAGGCTCCTTTGTTGGACCTCTTCCCCTCACTTCAACAGGATGCTGAGTGTCCTCAGGGCCACATGGCTCCAGAGACCATCTGTTTGATGACAACTCCTCCCAAGTGTGACTCTCCAATCCAGTCAACTACCGCCACTACCCACTACTCTCGTATGCCCGTTAAAATTTAGCCCCCTGTTAAATCAGCAAAGGTGTACACATCTTTCTTCCTTTCATTCCTTTTCTCTTTTTCCCCTTCCGTCCTGTAGGTTTGCTGATAACATCAGCTGACATCCGCAAGGGCGGCTTCCCTTTACTACTGTCCTTCAGGGTTTAAAAGCATTTTTGCCTTTCGAGATAAAGCTCTCCTTTGATCAACCATCTTTTGGCTAACAACGTTCTCGCTATTTCAGGTGGAGTTCTCTTACCCGCCCCTGATTCCCGGAGAGGGGCACGACAGTCACACTGTACCTGAAGAGTGGAAGTACTTGCCCTTCCTTGCCTTACCAGATGGCGCCCACAACTACCAGGAAGGTGTGTACACCGGCCGTGGAGCGATCAGCACGGGTCTTTTTTTAATTTGACAGGATGTCTTCGATTCTCAGTACTTTGTGAGCGGCAGGCCTTTGGTTCATTGTGACTGTTGATCAAATATTTAAGTGCCTGTTTGGAGGAACTCCACATGGTGCCAGACTTGCGTTGGTAATGGTTGGTGGATCTTAGCCACTCTTACCGGGCACCTGGCCAAAGGAAGCCATTGGCCAGATCAGGACGTTTGCTGCTGGTAGCTCTTCCTGCGTTTATACTGCAGACTCCTCCCAGAGGCAAACGAAAGGCTTACCTGCGCCAGCTGCAGACTGATTGGGGCTCCGCATGCACACTGGCAAGGGTAGTACTACGGTGCCCTCCTGGAAACGGCTGGCATTGCCCTCCACCCCGAGGCCATTGCTGTCACAGCGCTCTGCCTAAAGTTTGCTTGCGAGCGAGCTGACCACGCTAACGCCCTCAAAGAAAGCTCTGCCGTGAGGTTGGTGCTGAGCCTCCCACCACCCTGCAAATGAGTGCTTTGACCGGCTTAATGAAGGACTACATTTTCTCATGGTATTAGAGGCTCTGCCAAAACACTAGGTTGAACTTCGTTCGTTAGAGTACCTGTTTTCCGAATATTTAAAAATTTTCGATGAAATGAAGCAAATGTTACTATGCAGGTTAATAAATTTAAATATAGTATTTGCACCTTACAAATGTTCCTGTCCTAATTTTTTTTATTATTAATATTTTTAAACAGAAAAGTTGAAAGAATAATATAGCAATTATTCCACAGTATTCTTTGTATTTGTGTTTGTGTACGGTTTTGCCCGTACTATTTGAAAGCCAGCATGACACTTTCGCTCTTATTACTTCAGCAGCATCTCCTAAGAATAAGATCACTCCCAGGATAACTTTCAATATCTTTATCACAGCCAAGAGATTTGGCAGTAATTCCATAGTACTGCCTGATCCCCAGTCGTGTTCACATTGCCCCAGGCATCCAAGAATTTCTTGGATCTGTTCATGGTCCATGTATTGCTTTTGGTTTTTGGATTCTCTATTTTCTTTTAATCTGGAAGAATCCTGTATTGATAAAGTATTTTCTGGGGTAAGTGACTGTAGTCTCAGTTTGACCTGTTACAATTCAGCCTTTTGTGCTTTTGTGCCGGGTGAGGCCAGGAAAGGAATTCAAAGGAAGCAGTGGTTGTGATACCTGCGGCCTGGATTCTTTGTTACGTTCTTGTCTTTAATGACTGCATTATAATAACTAGAGATGTCTTCTTCATTCATAAGGGTAATTCACTTTAGTATTTACCTTTTTCTGTGTATCTCTTAGATACTGTGTTTTTTCACTTGCCACCCAGAAATGGAAATGGAGCCACTGTATATGGTATCTCTTGCTATCGGCAAATTGAAGCCAAGGTAGGATGGTTATGATGAACCACAAAAAGCCCTTGAAAATTCTTTCTTTGGTGTTGACCACTTAAAATGTAAAATTGGGGAAATACATAGTCTTTTTTTTTAATGTGGTGCCTGTTATAAATTTTTGTAAACAGTTTGCAGCTGTTTGCCTAATAGTAACAATTTATTTACGTGAATGTTTTTGTAAATTGATATTGGTGATGATAAGTATGTAATATTTTGTACATTGTTTTCAAATAGTAATACCAAACTTATTCATTTGTCTTCAGAATATTGCATTTAAATCTCATGGGGTCCTTGAATTTTCTATTTCTAGTGTTTGGTGTATAACAGAGAAACGGAGTGGTAATAGGTGTTTTTTGTTGTTTTAAACAGCATTTGAGGAAAGTACTGATAGTAGCTTCCCACTATTTTCAAATTATCTTAATTATCTATAACTAAGATTTTGATAATTCTTAAACAACCTGCCAGCTTAATGCCTGACTTACAATAATAGCTCTAAGTAATGAATTCAAAGAAACCAAGGTGGGTAGCGTCCCCTTGTATGGTTTGCTTCTGAGCAGCACTGTTTGTTTGTTTGTTTGTTTTGTTTTGTGGTGGGGATACTCTGTATGGTAGCTCTGTGCCTTTGATTTCTTCATACACTGTTACCTTTATGTGCTTTCGTTTGAGATGACTTGAGCTACTACTGGCCTTTCTTGGAAAGCTGTTCCTTTTACCACCTCTATCCCCTACAGGCTATGTAAGCACCAGCAAAATTAATACCGCAAAGCTGGGCATCCACAGCCATTCTCACGCCTGCACAGCCTTTCACTGGCATTTCATACTGCCTGGGTCTGACCACTCCAGAGTATATTGGAATTGCCCTTTTCTCCAGGTTTTTCTGGCCTCATCTGATAACCAGACAGATAAGCCAGATCTCAGGGGAACTCAGAGCAGAAGAGAAAGGCTAATCCCCTTGGAACAGGCAGGACCTGATGAATGAACCCAGACCACGTGGAGAGGTAGGAGGGAGGTTGAGGAAAGACTCAACTTTTGACTTAATCACCACTAGTCGTGAGTCAGTTGAAAACACTGAGGCCCCTGGTCCTCAGGTCAGACCCAAGGAGACGTCAGGCAGTACTAGAGAGGGAAGAGTCGCCCTTACTTCCCTCCCATCCTTATCTGAGGTCGGCCTACTCGAGGCTCATTTTCTTCCATTGGATAACAATATAAATCTCAGTTCGTCATCCTCAGAACCAGGGAGGCCCAAAGCTGGGCTACAACATGAGTGGGCCAGAACAGACTCCAGGCAGCACAGAACCACCACCTTAACAAAACCGGGGAGGGGTCTCAGTCTCTGGAGACACAGGCTGCTTTTGTCATCTCTTCACCCACCTCCTTCTGACCAGAAACGATGGCCCCTGAAAGGGTGGCCCATTTTCCAACCAGAACCAGCAATGGTTGAGTGTGGCAGCTCCCACATCAAGCATTCTGTGTCAGACTGTACCCCCTGATGACAGAGGTCGCCCTCACTGTGCTATCCTCTTCGCTGCCCAGGTTCCGGGCACGCGGTGCCCTGGCCAACCGACACTGACTCAGTAAATCTCAGATTCGCGATAAATACTTCTTGAATTTAATGGACCAAATGCAAGAACTGTTTTCTGTCGAGTCATGTTATCTTAACCTCATGTTGAAAAGAGTGATTTGTGAGCATTCTGATGGAATGTTTCTAATAACGGCTGTCTGTGCTAGGCTTTAAAAGTGCGGCAAGCAGACGTCACCAGAGAGACCGTGCAGAAAAGTGTCTGTGTGCTCAGCAAGCTGGTAAGGGCCGGATCGCTCGCTGTTCGCCTGTTCGCCAACTTTCAGGGCGGACGACTGTGAGGATCAGACGCTGTCAGAATAAGGAGAGACGTGGGAAAACAGCGATGCATTAAAATTCACCAGCGGCTCCCCCGCCTCCTGGTCTTGCAGCAGTTTCCTTCTCACTTGCCCCTCCCCCAGGCCCAGACCAGAGGGAGAGCCCGCAGTGGGCCTGCGGGGCTGTGAGGAAGGGGGCTGACCCTTGACCAAGTGAGGGAGCGGCCGTATTTCATTTATCCGTGTCTGTTTTGTTCTCAAGACTTTGAATAAATAATATTTTACCAAAATTCAAAATACTATAATTAAACTCAGATTTTATTGACGACGTGAGAAGTGCATGGCTCCTTCATAATGAAAAACTGTAGCCTTAACTGGCTCTTTAAAAAGTGTAAAGTTTGAGGACGGGGAGCGGCCCGATCAGTTGCACTATAACAATGCTTTAAATTGTCTCTGCTGTGTATGTACAGGGTGATCAGATGCTAGTGTGGAGTCATTTTAATTTTACTTTTAAAGGGAATTTATAACGCTTCTTATTTTTTATAGCTGTCTTCATTAAATCATTACGAGGTTCCACTTTTATTACTAATAGGATAATAACACCAAATACCTAATCCTACATGTAGTACATAGCACCCCAAGCCCCTTTGTGGGGAACAGCCCAGATCTCTATCATGTTTATTACTGTTCAGTAACTACTATATAATTACTGAATACAGATGTTTCTGCAATTAATCTAAACCAAAATTGAGAATATTTTAATAGCCTACTCATCAAATGTATATAGATTTTAATAATTTCCTCTGCAGTTGTCTAATTTCTTATATACACACACAATTTAAATGTAGTTTGCTTAATGTAAGTTGAGTTTTACAAGAGAGAATTTATTTTGGTTTTTTTACTAAGTTTGAAAATAAAACAAAAAAAAAATCTCTAATAACAATTTAATACTGTGGGCAATGATAGTAAGATTTTGAGGATCAGGGTATTTCTTCCAAGACAGTAAATTTAAGCATAGGGCAAGAGCAGTCTCCTAGAAAAGGAATGATTATAAAAGACCCTGCTATCAGAAAATTGGTAGATGCTAATCTAATCCATGTGCAGTTTCCAGAAGAGCCGCCTGAAGAATATACAATGAATTGCTTTTTTTATATTGGGCCAGATGGCCAAAGAAAAGAAAGCACAGGAGTACTAGGTATTACAGCAAATGCAACATGTTGAAAAACTGCATTTATTACTTACTGAGTAATCTCCTTTGAAGCACAATTATAGTAACAATAAATGCCATTTATCAAGTGCCTGTACTTCAGATGTTAATTCTATACCAGACACGTTTTAGATATAATTGTCATTTTAATTCTCACGGCAACTGTGAGATACACGTATTTACTGTTCTCACTTTACAAATAAAGATACATGTCAGAGAGAAAATATGTCTCTTGGAGACATATAACCACGAAGGGTAAGATTGGGGTGAAAGTCCAGCCGTATCTATCTGTAAGCGGGCGTGGGGTAAGGAGAGCTAACTCACACAAAGAGGGGTGGGGCTCTCAGTGCACCGTAGTCTGCACCCTAAGATACACTGGTGTTATACTGAGAGGGCAGTAATGATACAGTAACAGGAATACGGGGAAAAACTTCCAGGACTGCCTGTCTTAACTAATTAGAGTATAAACACAGCATTGGTCTCTGCATCCTGAAAGGGACATAGAAATCAGAAAACATCTAGAAAAGAACATTAAGAATAAGAGGAAGGAAATGGTAAAAGAGAGTCTTAAATAGGAAAATTAAGAACTACAGAATAACTTTGTCCAAGTATATAAAAAAAATGGTATAATGGAGGGCACAGACTTGTTGTAAGCCTGCAGGGAGGACAGAGAAGGGAAAGGAACTCTTGTTCACCCAGATATAAGAACTGGCTGCGGTAAGGGTGATTAAGTGTCTCCACTGGCCAGCAGAACGGTGTGCGGACTCAGATGATGTTTTGAATTATGATCGTAATAGCTAACATGTAAGTGCTCTCCTCGCGCCAGATACTCAACAAAGTGCTTTTCCCTGGTTATTTAAATCCGAAAACAACTCCGTGACGTGGTCTGTCTTTTCCTGTACCTGCGTTCACACCGGCAGGCAGGTGGGAGCAGGGAGGTGCCCAGTGCGGCTGCTCAGTGAGGGAAGAGGCAGCCAGCGAGCAGGCCCCAGTGACTGAGCCGCTCCTGGTTGGGAGTAAGAGGACACTGACGTTGAGAGTCACTGACTCTTCTGTTCTCTTTCGGTTAAAAGGCTGGGGGGAATTTGGTTTTCACTATCATCACATTAATGGCGATTGTCTCTTTTTTCTTTAAGCCTCTCTATGGCTTACTTCAAGCAAAACTTCAGCTCATCACACATGCATACTTTGAAGAGAAGGATTTTTCCCAAATTTCCATTCTAAAGGTAACTGTATACCCCTCTATAGATGTGTTTGGCTGAAGACAGATTCACGTATCAAGTGAACCTTGACAGTAATAGTGTGAAGGGTGACCACTGACAACCTGGAGAAAGACATTGCCTTTGAAAATGGCATGGGAGCAGCAGGGATCTGCCCACAATGTACAGTTCGTACTTACTACATTTAGCCAAACTGTCTGTTATGGGAAATAATGCAAATGATGGTAACTAACGTCCTTGTTTCTATTAATGAAAGGTAACGGCCCTTTGGCTGTGGCCTTACTTCCACAGACCCGCCCATCTTGGTCATCCACTGCTCAGTATGCCTCCACATCGGGCCTCTCCGGCCGGATCGGCACTGCAAAGCCCAGCAAAACTCCTGGACCGTTTTGCTGAAATGGATAACGTTTCTCTCAAGACTGCTGTGACTCTAGAGAACCTGGGTCTCTGCAGGATTCTAGTGACAGTAGGGCAGCTGGTATTTAGCAGGAAGCAGGGGGGATTTAGCCCAGGAATCCCGCCCACCCTGCATCTGAATCAGTGTCTAAAATGTAGAGGAAAAGACGGATGCAGTGCCTGGGCCAGGCAAGTTTTCAGAGAGACCTTGACTGCTGCTAAATGTAGGGCCTGGAAAAACAAACAGCCTCAGTTAAAGAACCCATTTCTTCCTGATCGTCCTATTTCTAATTCAGTGTCCGAAATACAGTATCCTGTCTGCACTGAATCTGTGTTTTGTAGGAACTCTATGAGCACATGAACAGCTCCTTGGGGGGGACGTCGCTGGAAGGCTCCCAGGTGTATCTTGGTGAGTAGCTTTTCTACAAGTCAGAAGAAGCGCCCGCGTTTCTTCTCGTTCGGCACAATTCATGATGAGAATTCCATTTCTGTGTGGGGTTTCAGTGCTTCAGCGTTTGCTGCTGCTTCCTTAAGTACCTTCTTAGCCGGTAGTCACATTGACAAAGGTTATAACATACTTGCACCAATATTTGCAACTATTACTGTATCAGGCAAATTTCTGCTCTTCAGGATAACAGTGAAAGTTTTTCTCTTTTCCTCACTTCAGTGCAGACTGGGCCCATTCCCTGTCATAACAGAGGCAGGGCGAGAGAGAGACTGGCCTAGCTCTTCTCTGTTTAAAAACTTGTCAAGTTGGGGGTTTTGTTTAATTTATACTATCTGACAGCCCACAATACCCTTCCGTGTCCGAGGCACTCAGTAGGCACTCAGTAAATTCCTTTTCGCGATGAAAAGACAAGTTTTAATCACAGAGTGATTTATGCCCAGTCAGTTCCTATTTCAGCATGAAGCGGCCAAATGGGTGGTTCCCTGCCGCAATCCTGTGTCTAATGCAAGCCGGTTACAAAACTCCTGTTCTGAGAACGTATTTTTCTCTAAATTATTTTCTCTTGTCCTGTGGCAGAGGATCAGAGAGGACTGTGATTCCGAAATAGCAGCCTATGGAGTGTAGCGACCGAAAGCCATGTGTACAGAGCTGGCTGCCGCCGTGGCGTAAGCTCTGTAGTTTCTCACCTGGTGAAGCGTGTAGGGTGTCTGTAGAAAGGGGAGAGCGTGTCAGAGCTGCACCGTCCACGGCAGTGGCCACTAGGGCATGTGACTGTGGGCATTTAGATTAGAATTAATAAAAGTGAAGTCAAGTTAAAAAGCCAGTTGTCAGTCACCCTTGCCGCATTTCAAGGGTGCAGTGGCCCCCGGATGGGACAGCCAGAATTGGGACCTTTTCGTCATTGTAGCACTGTGCTTGACCGCTAAGAATCATCTGATAAATCCTGAGTACACGTGTATGTTAATCAAACACTACATAGTATTTTAATATCTGCATGTTGCTACTTTTTTTTTTAAATTTGCCTTTGAGGGGGAAAACGCTTTTTTTTTTTTCTTTTTGACAAAAAAGGTAGGTTGTGGCTACAGATGAGCTTTTTTGTTGATATTGTAGGTCTGTCTCCTCGAGATCTTGTGCTTCATTTTCGACACAAGGTATGATACCTTATTTAACTTGCGATGTGCTGAAGTTGTGTCCATTTAACTGGGCAGAGTCCACGTGCTGTAACCACATTTTATCTCTGCCAAAACGCCTCGTGGTGACACAGAGCCGAGCGTGTTGGTAGAGCTCGTGTGAGAGAAGTTCCCAAAGGTGTGCAAGTGCCGTCTGTTTATCGTGATGCAGGGTAGCATGCTTTTCCTGTCGTCTTTCTAATTTCAGGTGTCGTGAAATTAGAGTGGGAAGAGACCTGTTTTAATCTTGCAGAATATTTTACATGTTGCCTTACGAGTGAAACATATTCCAGTGCAATATCTGTCCTTACTCCTTCTGATCTTTTGTACTGAAGCGTGTGTAGGACGGGGCATGCACACACTGGCCGCTCATTCAACAAGCAGTGTCTGCTGCGTGTCTGCCGTGTGAATGCTCTGCACACGTTCGGAAATAAGTGAACAGTCCCTGTCCTTTAAGGAGCTCGCGATATTTCAAGTAAAAATGGCACAATTCCTTCCTAAAAGCACAATCTGTTAGAGATGGAAGTGATTCTGACATGTTATAGAAGAGACAGATAATACTTAATTTCTTAGTACAAGTTCATAATTTCCACTGTGTTTTTAAAGCAGTATAATTAATATTGTTGATTAAATGATATATGGTATGTTTGAGGAGGGGGAAAGGCAAATAAATAATAGGCTTGCATATTGTAATACAGTAATTCTTTTTTTTGTTCAGGTCTTAATTCTGTTTAAATTAATTCTTCTTGAAAAAAAGGTGAGATTTGAAGGGATGGATATTTAACATTTATTGACATTTCTTAAATACTATAGAAAATTAAAACTAGTGGTAAAGTATGAATTAACTGTTTTGCTTATCCAACTGTGGGAGCGGAAGCCATAGCCTTGCTCACTAGCACGGAAGTGTAAATGCACGCCACCTTTTCTGGGGGCCGTCTAAGGCATGCACTTCTGCTCCAGCTCCTCGGGGTGTATGTCCAGCAGGAGTGTTGCCGGAGCACCCGGCGGTTCTGTTTTAAGTCTGAGGAGCCACCGTGCTCTTCTCCATGACGGCGCGCCATCTTACCATCTTACTGCCACAGCAAAGGTCCCGGTGTTTCTGCAGCCTCATCGTCACTTGTTATATCCAGGTTTTTGATGGTGACCGTCCTGCTAGGTGAGGCAGCGTCTCCTGGCTTTGATTTGCATTTCTCTGAGGACGGGTACAACCGAGCACCTGTTAGTGTGCCTGTTCGCCCTCTGTGTGTCTTCCCTGGAGAGATGCCTGTTCAAATCCTTTGCCTATTTTTTAATCAGGTTGTTTAGTTTTGGGTTGTCAAGTTGTAGGTCTCACACTTTTTTATTGCAACGCATTATAAAAAATATCATACCTTGCAACCTAGGACATGCATGGATATACATATCTAAAAAGTTTTGCAAAAGAATACCTGGCCTAGTTACATGCAGTGGCATTTATGATGAAGTAAACATTATCTAATGTGGCAAATCACAGGTACACTCTTTTTCTTGGTTTAATGAAATACGGACATCCTTTAATGCAGCATTTGGTTTCTTCCTTGCAAGCGACCCCTTAAATAAGACCAGTGTGTAAGGAGAACACGGTTATGGGCGCTGTGCTTTGTAAAATAGCACTTCAGTGTCACTAAATGATTTAATTGTTTAAAAAAGAAAAAACTTACCTAAGCAAATCTTTGGGTTTTTCCAATGAATTTAATAATTACCAGTTTTAGTTTTAGTGCAGTATCTAACTGAATCCTGTTTCAGATTAATTTTTACCTGCGTTTTTATTCTGAAAACTATCAAACCTATGGAAAAGTTGATAGAATATGATGGTGAACACTTTCACACCCTTCTTCTCTATCTACCAGTTAACACTTTACCTATGTTCCATTTCCCCCCATCATCATAATTTTAAAGTAGTTTGTAGAAATCATGGTACTTTATCCCTGAATACTTTAGGATATATTTCTTAACAGTAAGGGGTATATGCCTACATAACCAAAATACCATTTTCACATTCAAGAATTTTAACATTAATACAATAAATGACACTTACTACTGAAGTCCATTTTTAAATGTCCCCATATGTCATAATAATGTCCTATAAACTGGTTAGTCTTTTTTAAAATCCGGGGCCCGAGGTGGTGGTGTGTCCTGCGGGTGTCACGTCGAGAGGCCCCTAACTGTCTGGTGCGCTGGTGATGTGAAGGGTAGGCGTTCGATGAAGCGGTGCTTGCCAGTTTGCTCACGGTAAGGTACTTGGTTCTCCCTGGGCGGCTAGTAGGTTGCCTGTGGGATGGCGAGTTTGAATCTGTGAACATCCTGGTGCCCAACAACCTTCCATAATCGTTTTAGCGTCCACTGGTGATTTGCACCTGAACCGAGATGGACGCTTGGTGATTTTCTAATTCTGTCATTAATTCTATACTTATCAGCTGTTCTACTTCTGGAAAGAGTGTTTCCCTCTCTCTCCCCCTGTTTTTTTCTGAAAGTATCCCTGTGGACTCAGATTTGCTAATTAGATCTTCATTGACGCCGTTTCAGGTTCTCTTTTATATTTCTCCAGTGAACAAGTTGGTGGGATCCCTCATGACGGTGTTATCCCTCTTTCCAGGTAAGGCGGGGGCAGCGTGCACCCCTGCTTCTGTGGAATGGGTGCTGGGACTTCCGTTGTAAGAGTGTTTGAAGATGAGCTCATTGGGGTTAATGTTTCTATTTTAATGTGACATTTCCATTTTGGCAATAGGCGTTTTTTTGTTTGGTCTGAGATTTTCATTATTTTTAATTGGAATGTATGCAACCATAACTTGTTTAAAATTTTTATAGGAGAGTTGTGTGATTTAGAACAGAATATACCACTCTAACTTTCTCCCACCTTATTGTAAACCAAGCTGGTCTCCACTCTTTTATGTGTCAGGCATGATCGAACATGGTCTCAGTGACTGTTCGCAGTACAGACCCCGAAAGAGTATGTCTGAAGATGCTGGGCTTCAAGGAAACAATCCCGCAGATGATTTCGTGTCCGTGTCTGCTTCTACCATGTCAAATACCAACTCGGACGCTGTCAAGAAAATCGTGACAGGAAGCCACGGAGGAGATGCTGCCATCAAGACTGAAGAGCCTTCGTCCCCCGTCGAAGACAGCAGCCAAGGACAGGAGCTCCGAGACGGCCGTCGGTACTTGAGACCTCCCTCTCGGCCGTCTCCAGAGTCTTCAGAAAGTGACTGGGAGACCTTGGACCCCAGTGTCTTAGAGGACCCCGCCTTGAAAGAAAGGGGACAGGTGGGGTCGGAGCAGACAAACTCGTTTCCAAAGGAGGCGGTGCCCTCGGACGGCCCCCCAATTACAGTACAGCCGCAGGCAAACACGGGCCAGGCGGTCCTGGTGCCGGGGCTCATCTCCGGTTTGGAAGAGGACCAGTACGGCATGCCGCTGGCCATCTTCACAAAGGTAAAGCCCGCTGTCCTTAAAGGTCCGACAGACCCTTTCAGAGTTTAGCTTTCAATGTGCGACACATTTTCAGATCTGAAGATTCTCCTTGAAAACTAAACTACGAGCCAAATGTGTGCGGCTGTGGTATCTGACTGGAGTGTAAGACCATAGGGAAGTCATTCAAGTGGTTTTGATGGGAAGAGTTTGGGAACGTAGTCAATGTGAGGCCGCCCATCACCGAGTTGGGTGTGTTTTTAGTCATGCAGGTTTCTCTTTGAAGAAAAGATGGACTGAGAAACTCTGGACAGTCGTGATCACACTGAGTGAATATATACCCCACACTGCAGTTCCAAAAGTTGCAATTTCATAAGGAAAAACTGCTTGAGTGGCTAAGTTAAATATTAGTACAGCTCATAATTATAATGTAGTGTTTTGGTAACTTGTCCCTAATCTATTCTTTTTCATCTTTTTATGAAAAACCATTCAAATATATTTGCAACTTTTTTATTTATTTCTTTTTTTTAAAGTAAGTTAAATACAACATAGTAAATCAGATTCGATCTTTGATTCAAGATCTTATTTCCCAGGATATCATTTCTTAGTGTCAGTAATACATTAAGATTCTGGAATCACCATTTGACTTTTTGGTTTTTTTCATTCTGTTCAGAATGAACTATTTCATTGCCATTCTTGAATTATTTTTCAAAATGGAGCAGAAAAAAGACACGCCATTTCCTTCCTTAGCCGACAAGCGTTCACCGCCATCCTGTGTGCCCGGCACCGTACCAGGTTCTAGATCCTTGCCTCTGTGATCTTGCCGTCTACCAGGCAAAGACAGACACATCTCTCCAGTAAGGCCACAGAAAGAGATGCATAGTAGAGACTTGAACATGTGCTTCTTCCTCTGCCACCCCCAGCGGTAAATCCTTTCTGGGTTTATCCAGCTTTACGGATAGGGACTTGCCCTGAGTTAGCCTTGCTGAATGGCTAACAGAGGATGCTACCTTTGTTCACCTTGTGGCCTCTTGGCAGACTCTGAAATTGTCTTGATTGATTTCATAGTTGAACAGCTGCACAGTTTCTTAAAACTGGGGTTTAGGGGCGTGGGGAGGAAACACAGGGCTCTCAAAGGACTGGGTTTGGTCATCAGCCAGGAACTGTGGGTTTTCTGGACTTACGGGTAGGTGCCCTGACTCACTGTCCTTTTCGGAGCCCTTATTTTGCTGCTTCACGCACCCACCTCTAAATTCCATCATTGTGGAAATCTCAAGAGGGAGCGTGACCAGGGAGGGACTTTGTGTTTCTCTGCGAGGCTGCTGAATTGGGCAAAGCATTGTAAAAGTACCTTTTGTGTGCTGTCCACAAGCCTCGTCATTAATGAGCGATCCAGTCGTGTGCATTGTACCAGCGATGAGTGTGTGATGGGCTCACCACCATCGTTAGGGTAAATAAAGCACTTTTCATTTTGCTTTTATGTTTTGTAATATACCCATTACAATCTAATTGGTTGCTGATCACATTTTTTCAAATATGAATGCTAATTCTTTAATGTCAGTAACTCTGGAATATGAAATATTCTTCAATGTGAATTGTCTCTGGACTCCTTTTCTTGTGAAGATTTTAAAAGGCTTGTACAAAAGGAATTAGGTTAGTGAAACATCTTGAAAAGTAATTTCAAAAATAGCCACAGAGATGCTTGGATGCCCGGAGAATATTGCTGAATATGAAGTAGGATAGCGAGTTTTGCAGAGAATAATAAGCTGACTGGTCTCCTGACTCAGCATAAGAATAAATGGAAACAAATTTCTCCCTCATAAAACTGTTAGGTCTGGTCCATGCTTCTCTCTGGCACTTGTAATTGCCTGAGGATGATGTCTTTGCTGTCAGTCTTAGAGATTAGGCTCACCGTACAAATGCGATAGCAGAGTCTAAAAGATGCTCCGCCTGAGAGCTGACTGAGAGAGTGCCGGGAAGAACCTCAGCCGGGAAGAACGGGTGCTGAGGGCGAGGAGAGGGGCCTGGAGGCTCCTGACCTTCAGGCTTTCTAACGTGGCTGTGACAAGTTCCATTCCCACAGCCGTGTGCAGGAGTTCTTGCCACTCCACCTGCTCGCCAACCCTGGACATTGTCAGACTTCTCAATGACAATCCGGTGGTGTCTTGTAGCTCTTAGTTTGCATGTTTTTCAGTAACCACAGTTGAGATTGAGCGCATCTTTTCTTCTAGAGGTTAACCATTTGGATTTCCCTTTGTTGTAGTATTTGTTCAAAGCTCTGGGTTGTCTCCCATGTTGTCACTAATTTGTGGGACTTCGTATATTCTAGACACCTTTTCTGTTTATCAGTTCTTTATTTTATGGTTAATACTTTGGGGTCTTACCTAAGAAATCCTCCCCTCCTTCAAAGTCATAAAAACAATCTCCTAAATTATCTTTATAATTTTGACTTTCATATTTTGGTTACCTACCTTGAATTAACTTTTGTGTGTGGTCGAGGAAGAGAATCTGTCTCTGGACTTCCCGTGGGTGTCCCCTCGGTGTGTTTGTCTGCCCCGGGGTGGTCCCACCCTGTGTTAATGACCACATGTGTCACATCAGGCAGAGAAGAGGCACACCCTCTTCTTGTTGTTCTTCATATTCCGATGTTTGTATGCGTCATGTTTCTTTATCCATTTATCCTTCGATGGACATTTGGGTTGTGCTGGCTTTGGCTATTTGAGTAGTGCTGCTGTTAACATGGGTGTGCAAATGCCTTCTCAGTTTTCCTTTTACCATTACACCCCACAGCTCCAAACATGGAAGCTGACGTGCCCTCGCAAAAGTGAGCGCTGGGCGTGGGGTTGGCTTAGATAGAGAGGCTGCTTTTTGTGAAAGGACCCATGTTCTTGCTGCCGCTGTATGTTAAAGACTGTTAAGAGATTTAGGTTTATTGGATCATCTTTTTTTTTTTTTAAGTAATGTCAAAATTTTAAAGCTATTTTGAACTATTTTACATAATTTTATGTGTAACATTTTTACATGGTTCAACAGTCAAATGGTTCCGAAGCATCCGTCCTAAGTCTCCCTGCCGTCCCGTCGGCCCTCTCCAGGGGCAGCCAGTGTCCTCAGCGTCTCCTGTCTCCTTCGCGGGGTGGTGCGGTCTCGAATCAGTGCACAGGCATTTTCCTTCCCTTTGTGCGCCAGTGGCGGCAGCCTGTCCCTACGTTTATGCTCGTTACTCTTCTTTACACGCTGTCCATCGGAGCTGGGCGTCATCACTCCTTATCGCTGCAGGGGTATCGTGGGTGCAGACCAATGTCTAGTCAGTCCCCTGTCCGTGAGGAGTTGGGATTCCAGTCTTTTGCCATAACGAACAGAGATGCAACAAATAGCTGTTTGCAAATCTCACACACGAGCACATGTAGCTGTAGGATATATTATAAGACATAGAATGACGGGTCAAAGAGTATGAATAAATTATTTTTAAGGAATGTATTTTTTTCATACTCTTAAAAAACTTGGAACTATTGATTTTTACACTTGAGCTTAGCTAAAAGGCCAAGAAGCAAGGAACTATTACTTTTTAAAACCTATGTCTGAGTTTTCATGATTTTATAGACTCAGCCAAGATTCCATCGTTGACAATGCTTTTTTCTCTTACAGTATAAATTATGAAGGTAATACTGTGAGCAATTAAAGTCTTTGATTGCTGTTCTGCAATACAAGTCTTCTGTACTAATTGGCAAGGTCTGAGAGCACCTTTCCCGAGGATTCTCAGTTCTAGCTGGGGGAGTGAGTGTTCTGTTTGAAAGCGCATTAAGTACTGTAATACTTACGTTTAGAAACAGGTAGGTTGGGAGAGGGGAGTCTACTGTTTTAAAGTACATACCATATAAAGTAGAACGTGAATCCTGAGCTGCTGCTGGAGGAGGAGGAGGGGTCCTTTCAGCCTTTGGTCACAAGAGGGCGTGGGCTGAGAAGCACTGTACTCTCTCTAATGCGTAGACATGGCTTTCTATTGGCTGCTACGAGTTAGCATGTTACCAAGCAGAGGTAGACGTTGTCAAGAATAAGAATGAAACCAAGTGACTAGAACCATATTCCAACTTTGGGAAGCCTTCTCTCATATTAGGTATTTAAACAACCACCTGTTATGTACACCGCAGAACAGGAAGTAGCAAAAGGGCTGGCTCCTGCCTCCGGGAGTCTTATCTTGTGATAGAAACAAGACATCATCCAGATAACAGTAGTTCAGTGTTTTTAGAAAAGTGATGGGAAGTAAAAAAATAAATAACACTGTCGTAGAACTTGAGATTGAAAACAAATTCCCGGGTTGAGCAAGCCTGGCCTCCTGGCTTCGTGTACACATTGTACCACCTGCTGAAAGTCTGTCTCAGTTTAGAATCTTTTGCCAGAAATTCCACGTCCTCCTCAAGTGCTGCATTCCAGTGTTAACACCTTTGTTCCCAGGAAACTTGCTGCTTTTTGTACACTTCACCGCCTGCTCTGGCTTGGCGATTCAGCTGTAATTTTCAGGGGAATGGTATTTTCAAACACCATTCAAAGGGAAATTAATTAAACACTCAACTGCCACCAAGTGTCATTTTTGCTTTAAACATTTAGGGGCAAACATCTTGAAATATTTTTGTACAATTTTAACAAGAGGGCAATAAAACATGCTTATCAGTGCTTTGCGATTCTCATGAGAGTAGGTTGGCGATGGTTCGCAGATGCGTGTGTTTTAAAATTTTACTGGAAGGACTAACAGCTTTCTACTAAACGACATTCTTTTCAATGGGCTTAATATTTCAGCTCCTAAAAGAAAAAGTCCAGTTTGTTAGTTGCCATGGAGGCTTTTAAGTCGAACAGAGAACAGAGTGATCCCAGGAGACACCCTTCGGGCTGGACTACCTTGGCAAAGTTGGTGACGAGGGGAGCGGGTTAGTGATCGGTGTTCACGCGGTCTTGACCTGAGGGTCCCTGGGCCCATTACCGTAGTGAGCCCAAGATCAGTGGCTTGCAGGATGGCACGGAGGTGGGAGAACGTTGGGAGTTTCCTATGATTAGCTCTCTGCAGAGGCTGGAAGAGGGGCTGTTCCGGGGCTTGTCTAACATTCAGTGTCACTCTTGTGATTCGTAGGGCTATCTGTGCTTGCCTTACATGGCTCTGCAGCAGCATCACCTTCTCTCTGACGTCACTGTTCGGGGATTTGTTGCTGGAGCTACTAACGTCCTTTTTCGACAACAGAAACACCTCAGCGACGCCATTGTGGAAGTAGGTTTCCGTGTGAGTGCGTGTCCCGGACACTGCTGGTCCCTGGTTTCTTTCTGAAGTGCAATTATGAGGGCTTAGTGCCGGCGCTGATAAGGCTGGAAATTGCTCCCCGTGCCGGGCATTCTAGGTGCCGTAGGTATATTGACTGATCTAATAATTCTCGTGACAGCCTGTGCGATGGGTATTGTGGCTGTCCCTGTTTGATACCTGTGGGGACAAGGGGACAGAGAGATCGAACAGCAAGTATAGTGGGTGAGCCAGGATCCCAACCCGGGCCAGCTGGGCCTCCTACAGTCTTAGAATTAAAACGTGTTTATTGTTCAGATAATGCAAATGCTGTGCTTCTAGCCTGTTGGATAGGCTTCTGGTATCAAGAGCAAAGAGCCAGAGATAAATATTTGACACCTTATCATCAATATATTTAAGAAATTTAAATCATTTCTTTAATTTTACAGTTGAAGCCATTTTAAAAGTGGGTGGGGAGGGAATTTAAGCCATCCTAACTGAGGTTTTTAGAAAGTACCAAAACCTGCTTCCTGGGGAAGTGTTTACAACATACAAATTAAAAATCGGGGGTTCAAAGCTTTAGGTATTATGATCCCGATTTTGAGGAAGAAAAATAGGTGCAGACTCTCCAAGGCGGAAGGGTGCAGAGGCGAGGACCTCAGAGTCGCTGCAATAGTATTGGTTACTTTCTGCTTCTGAGGTTGGTTGGCAGATTCATGGGTATTTGTTTTATTATTCTTCAAAACTGACCTGTACATTACATACACTTTTCTTTGCATTTCAAATATTACTCGAAAAAAATAATCTGGAGTATCTGTGCACTCAAAGGAAAAAATTTTAAGCATTCTCCTTAATTGTCCTCACTTCTGATTGTATGATAAAAGTGAGATGACACATTTCTATGTTTTCCAAAACATGTATAGTAAATATGAATTACTTTTATAATTCAAAATTAAACACTTATGCATATGTTTTCTGAAAGTAGAAACTGAGTACTTTTTAAATATAGAAAGAAAAATCCTTGAGTGTAAAAACCTGTCTCTTTCTTAGACTCGCCTTTTGAGAATGCCGTCGTTATCCGTATTTTTTACTTCCAGCTCCACTCCCCAGCAGGTCCTCTGTACAGTGTGGCGTGGATGTCCGCGTGAGTGCCCAGACTCTGACTTGTGCCTGCGTGCCCCCTAGGTGGAGGAAGCCCTGATCCAGATCCATGACCCCGAACTCAGGAAGCTGCTCAGCCCCACCACCGCCGACCTCAGGTTCTCGGACTACCTGGTGCGGCATGTGACCGAGAACCGGGAGGACGTCTTCCTGGACGGCACTGGCTGGGAGGGTGGGGACGAGTGGATCCGAGCCCAGTTTGCAGTCTACATCCACGCCCTGCTGGCCGCCACGCTGCAGTTAGGTGAGGGGCGCGCAGCCGCGCGTTTCTTCCATAACCATGGTCCTGCTTTGAATCGCATAGGAGATCCACTTTCATTAGAGAAAAATCCCTTGTTACTCCCTCACACCGAGAAGTTGTGAGTGATTAAGCTGACTTGCCAAAGGCCACATGGCTCCTTAACAGGATGCTTGCAGTTAGATGCAAGTTTCCTGACATCTGGTGGACCACCTTCCCCAAAAAACAGCGGGAAAGAGAGGGCAGAACCGCTCCTTTACTTTTTTCTGCTTGTTCATCTCCACACCCCTGACTGGCTACAGTCCAGCTCACCTTTCATGCGTTTGCTTGACAGAGAACGAAAAGACGCTTGCAGACTACGGGACGACCTTTGTTACAGCGTGGAAGGATACTCACAACTACAGAGTCTGGAACAGCAACAGGCACCCGGCACTGGCCGAAATCAGTCCGAAGTAAGCACCTTCTCGGCAGGCTAACCTAGAGCCCAAATGCTTCATTTACTCCCGTGCCCCGAGATAAAGAAAATCCTACCCTAACTTGGGTGGTATTGTGAGTATCTTCAGGAATCTCCTCGAGTAGGTGATAAAAGTCTCCCGAATATAGAGAAGCAGCTGAAAACTGTTTCCCCATTCACAGTTCTTACACAAAAAGTGTGAAGCAGCTTTGGAAGCCCTGACGTTTCTCCCGGTCCTTGGGAGGTTCAGATGGGGGATGCTGGGGACAGAGCGGGCTTCTCCCCTCCCCGGGGTCTGCACTTTGGCGGATGCCAAAACAAGGTGGAAATAAGCACTGCTTAAACTGGAAACATGCAGTATGATAAACTAAAGTTGTGTGAACTCCTAGATATGTGGTCAAGCCTAGCTTCCACATCAGAGTCTAAAATCCAACAAACGTAACTCCTGTCACAATATTGAATGTTGACTGCACAGAGACGGTGGCATTAAAGACATTTCAACATGCTGTGAAGAGGGGCCGTCCTGAAATAATGCCATCTTTGTGTGAAGGGAACAGAGTAGAATCTAAGGAGATCAATTCATACAGTGCAATTCATGCACAGGCTGGAACCTTATTTTTGCTAAATTAAAAGTTAAAATGTTTGGTTTAATGATACAAGCACACACTGAATGTTTTCCCTTGTATTTTAAACTTTTACTTCTTGGTGGAAACTGGACACAAATCCCCTTTGTCCCGACTGCCACATGACCGGGGAGCTGGGGTTAACCTAGCTGGCCCGGGGCACGGTGTCAGCCCTGCCCCACAGGAGATGCTCCCCACACAGAAAAGGAGGCGGTGGAGCAGGGTTTGGGAGAGCGCATCTGTTAAGCTTTATATCATCTATCAGGAAAAATGACTGGGTTCCACACCAATTTCGGTGAATTAAGTCATCCTACTGAGCTATAGCAGAAACCTGGATTGCCCTTTGAATGTGGTGAAAACAGAAAATTAAAAGGCAAAAGCATTAATAGTATTAAATGAAAGGGCTAAGGTTCAAAGTGTTCTCCCTTGCTAACCACAGGCTCTGTAGTCTGGAGCGCGATGAAGGGAAACAGATGGGAGTTTGTTGGCTGGTGCCTGCGCTGCGGCTGCACTGGGGCGGGGCGGGGTGGGGCCCGGCCCACCGTGGTGACCCACGGAGCAGCGTGGGAGGCTGTCTCTTCCCCCGTGGTCCCAGTGACCCGGTGATGTCGTTATCCAGTCAGACATCTGCTGCCATGCCTTGAACCTGAACCAGCTCTGCAGATTTTATTCCAAGTCCATAAGAGGCTTAACTGGAATAGGTTTGCAAAGGTTGTAAAACAGTACTTTTTAAAGTATGTAAGAAAATTGAGATTATTTAGACTGAAGAGAAAGCTGAAGAAGGACCTGAAATATGTGTGTAGGGAAATTATGCAGCTATGACAGTCAGCAGAGTTTCAATATTTTCCCCATATTCAAAACAAGAAATGATAGTCTCCGATTGTTATCAGGGTCTCTAGTTTGGAAACCTCCCAAACTACTTGTAAGTTCTGAGATCTGTGGAGGCCTGTCTTCCACTCTGCATGATCGGGGAAGGCGGTGCTCTCACTTCCCTGAATAAGAGCAGGTATAGTTCATCCTTCGAACGTAGCTTTTCCAGGAATATCAAGAATGACTCAGTAATCTCCATTTTTTCAGCCTGTGATTCAGGGATCCAGAAGATAAGAGAAGGTATCAGTATGCTTCCTATGGACAAGAAAGAGATTTGTCACTTGAAAAGCCATCGGTAGCATTTTGATGTTTTTAGGATCTGCTGCAGGGTTCATGAGGGTCCCTTTCTGGGTCAGAGGGTCCCTTTCTGGGTCAGACATCGACAGAGAGCCGCCTGAGGGTGCGATAAGAATATGGGTGTTTAGGGCCCCTTTTATAGTGTGACTTGGGTGAAAGTGCCTAGTTTTATATGTATATACTTTTTGCCTTTTGTCTGTTTTGAAGACCTGCATTTTGAGTTGCTTTTCTTAAAGTTCAGGTTTCACTGATCTGTCTACAAATCTTTGTATGGCCAATGGCACACATGTAGAAGACAGCCAGAATCAAGGTGAAGTCCATGCCAGGGCCCAAGTCACTGATTCTAACCCTGACTGCCCTGGGAGCTTTTAAAAAAATGCTGATGCCTGGGCCTCACCCCCAACCACATAAGTCATCATTGCTAAAACAACTCCCACCCACCCTGGGGAAAACCCCTAGTTCACCAAGGAGGAAGTCAGCTCAGGAAGGCTTCCCCAAGTGCAGGCAGAGAGCTGTGACGGAAGCCCCAAGGACAGGTTCGGAGCACCGCCACCCCGCCGGGTGGCCCTGCGCGGTCTGCAGACGCTCCCACGTGATCCCTGCGCTTTGCGGCTGCATCGGTGAAACGCCCATAGTCTAAACTCAAACTCTGTTTTCCAGCCACCCTTTTCAAGGCCAGTACTCGGTGTCCGACGTGAAGTTAAGATTCTCACAGTGAGTATTTCAGGGAAAACTAGGAAACTTCTTACATCTGAATGTGTGCCATGTGCTCCATTGCTAATTGGGAATTGTTCTCCCCTTGATAGACTTGAGCTTCAAATAGCAACCAAATATGTGCATGACAGTCTCTGGCTCGGCAGTGTGTACTTTCAAAGTGAAAACACTGCTGTTCCCTGAAGAACGGTGTGAACTAATAACGGGATTTGCCGTTTTTATCCTGCTGAAGTCACTTCAGCAAGTCCTGGCAGTCGGCCGGGGGGAGGGTCACCGTACATCCTAGGTCCTTAGCACCTTTCGGCTGATCTGCATGTTCTTTTAGTATTTCCTGAAGTTCACATGCTGAAAGGTTAGCAGATGAATTGCTGCATAACAAATAATGAATTAGCTGCTTTTCTCAATAATTCTCATTTGGGGGTGGCTATAGAGTGGTGTGTGTGAGAGAGAAATTTTTTTAATTGTATTTAACACTTCTTTCTTTTACTCAGTTCTGTTCAAAACAGTGAACGTGGCAAAAAAATTGGCAACGTCATGGTCACCACCAGCCGGAATGTCGTGCAGACAGGAAAAGCTGTTGGTAAGGCACTCCTTCAGCCGGGAGCAGGGGGATCCCAGCACACCTCTCCTCTGTCCTCAGTGTGCCCTTGATAAAAACGTGAAGTTGTAGAAATCTGCACATCACATAATAATACAAGATAATTCCCATAGTCGAATACAGAGGTTTGCTTGCTGGTTGTTTTTCTTCATTTTTATCTTGTTTAAAGAAAAATGCTGTGGCACCAGATAACATCAAAGCTGAGCAAATATTGCCCCATCTGATAGGGAGTGACACAGTTTTCTGAAGAGTTCGCTGTTCTGTTACCAGGATTCATGCTTTGCTGGAGTTTTTCCCCAACTCCCATTATTTATAAATAATCACGAGGGGACATGACTAAGATATTATAGAAGTTAAAAGGACAATAAGGGAATATCGTAAATAATTTCACACCAACTTTCTGACAACTTAGATAAAATACACAAAGTCCTTGAAAGCCTCAATTGCCAAAACTGACTCAGTAACAAATAGAAAATCTGACTAAGTTGAATTAACGTTATATAAACTCTTTCAAAAAGTGGTGGATGAGGTGCTGCTCCCTGACTCGTTCAGTGAGGCCGGGACCCCCTGCTACCAGAGCCAGGCAAGCGCTACTTGCACTCTTGTGCACCCATCCATCTAACTGAAAATTTTTGAAGACTGCTTCATGTCCCTTCTAAAGAAAGTTCTCGGACGAGAACCAAGATGGCGGCGTAGGTAGACACACTGTGCCTCCTCGCACAACCAGAACTGACAGAGAATCGAACAGCAAGGGGGACCAACACCAAGGAAATAGAAAATAAACATTCATCCAGACTGGTAGGAGGGGCGGAGACGGGCACCGGGGTGGAGAGGACTCGCGTGGCTGTGGCGGGACTGAGACTGGCGGAGTGTGGGACAAATGGCGCAGGCAGTCTGAGCACTAGCAGACCCTGCGGCCCCACATTGGCACAGATAAACCGAGAGGGCCGGACTCAGAGTGGCGGAGAACGGGGCAGGCTGAGCAGGGGGTAGCACCCTGTGACCCCACATTCGAACAGAGATAAACCGGGCGAACTGTGGGGAGCGAAGCAGACCGCGCAATCCAGGGCTCCAGCGCGGGGAAATAAAGCCTCAAACCTCTGATTGAAAACGCCCGTGGGGGTTGGGGTGGCAGCAGGAGAGACTCCCAGCCTCACAGGAGAGGTTGTTGGAGAGACCCACAGGGGCCTAGAGTGTGCACAGGCCCACTTACTCGGGAACCAGCACCAGAGTGGCCCAGTTTGATTGTGGGTAGCGGAGTGAAAGATTGAAAGCCGGAGGAGAGTGAGGCGGGCGCCATTGCTCCCACTCGGCCCCGCCCCCACGTACAGCGTCACAGCGCAGCGACCAGCATTACCCCGCTCCAGGAACACCTAAGGCTCCACCCCTTAAAGTAACAGACGCACCAAGACAGACAAACAAAAAAAAAAATGGCCCAAATGACAGAACACTTCAAAGCTCCTGAAAAAATACAACTAAGCGACGAAGAGATAGCCAACCTATCGGATGCACAGTTCAAAGCACTGGTTATCAATATGCTCACAGACTTGGTTGAATCTATTCGAAAAACAGATGAAAAAATGAAGCCTATGCTAAGAGAAACAAAGGAAAATGTACAGGGAACCAATAGTGATGAGAAGGAAACTGGGACTCAAATCAATGGTATGGACCAGAAGGAAGAAACAAACATCCAACCAGAAAAGAATGAAGAAACAAGAACTTGGAAAAATGAGAGGCTTAGGAACCTCCCGGACGCCTTGAAACATTCCAACATCCGAATTATAGGGGTGCCAGAAGGAGAAGAGGAAGAACAAAAAATTGAAAACTTAATTGAACAAATAATGAAGGAGAACTTCCCTAATCTGGCAAAGGAAATAGACTTCCGGGAAGTCCAGGAAGCTCAGAGAGTCCCAAAGAAGCTGGACCCAAGGAGGAACACACCAAGGCACATCATCATTACATTACCCAAGATTAAACGCAAGGACCTACATCCAAGATTACTGTATCCAACAAAGCTATCATTTAGAATGGAAGGGAAGATAAAGTGCTTCTCAGATAAGGTCAAGTTAAAGAAGCTCATCATCACCAAGCCCTTATTATATGAAATGTTAAAGGGAGTTACCTAAGAAAAAGAAGATCAAAAATAGGAACAGTAAAAATGACAGCAAACCCACAGTTATTAACGACCACACATAAAACAAAAACGAGAGCAAACTAGGCAAACAACTAGAACATGAGGGTTGCCAATAGGGGAGTGGGAGGGGGAGAGGGGGGGAAAGGTACAGAGAATAAGTAGCATAGATGATAGGTGGAAAATAGACAGGGGGAGGGTAAAAATAGTGTAGGAAATGTAGAAGCCAAAGAACTTATAAGTATGACCTATGGACATGAACTATAGGGGGGGAATGTGGGAGGGAGGGGGGTGGGCAGGATGGAGTGGAGTGGGGGGGGAAATGGGACAACTGTAATAGCATAATCAATAAATATATTAAAAAAAAAAAAAAAGAAAGTTCTCTGTTCCTTCTTTTCTATATTTTTGCCTTTTAATGTTAATTTTAATTTTTTAAAGATGTTATTTATTTATTTTTAGAGAGAGGGGAAGGGAAGGAGAGAGGGAGAGAAACATCTATGTGTGGTTGCCTCTTGCATACCCCCTACTGATGACCTGGCCCTCAACCCAGGCATGTGCCCTGACTGGGAATCGAACCAGTGACCTTTTAGTTTGTGGGCTGGCGCTCAGTCCACTGATCCACACCAGCCAGAGTATACCTTTTAATTTTTATATAATTACAAGCTTAAAGAAATGGTGCAACACTTTACAAGGAACTCCTAATTGTCTCCGATTCGCCAATTATTCACATATGCTTTCTCTCATCAATATGTAAAAATAGGGCCCATCTCTTTACTTAGCTCCTGCGAGAAGCTGACCAACCC
Source organism: Desmodus rotundus (assembly GCF_022682495.2). Taxonomy (NCBI): domain Eukaryota; kingdom Metazoa; phylum Chordata; class Mammalia; order Chiroptera; family Phyllostomidae; genus Desmodus; species Desmodus rotundus. The sequence continues at coordinate 8,744,734 of NC_071392.1, read as the reverse complement.
TTATTAAACAGGGTGATCTGTGCGCAGGGGCCCTTGTAGCTCGAACATCTGGATCCTGAGACATGGGCAGGGTGGGAGGACTGCTCTGCAGACTCGTCTTAGAGGACAGACACGGCGCACAGCCCTGTCACTAGGTTCTCGTTGTTACAAGGAAACGGAATGTGATATATGCGCGTTTTCTTCCACACAGCATTGTGCCTTTGACTTATTTTTAATTCTTATTCTTAATAGAAAAATTCTACTTCATCAGAGGTGTATGATCCATTTGTCACTGAATTTTTAATGGTGCTGCAGCTGATAAATACATTCTAAGGTCCATTCTCCAGTCCCAGTACTAACCAGGTCCGACCCTGCTTAGCTTCCGAGATCAGACGCAGTTGGGCGCGTTCAGGGTGGTGTGGCCGTAGGCCAAGGTCCGTCCTCTTCCATACTCCCTTCTCCGGGAATAGTGGGAGCATGTGATACAACTTAATAATTCACTTTAGCATCAGCTTCTGCGATGCTGTCTTTAGAACAAAACAGACCTGAGGCAGAGAGAGCTCTGTATGTCCTCACTCAGTGCAGCGTCGTTCTGGATGACGTGCGCAGACTTCCCGAGAGCCCGAGCACTCTTCCCTGCGTGTGGTTATCGATCATTTAGGGCACAGGGAGCACAGAGGACGTGGTCAGCTCTCCAAGTGGTTCTGATGCAGAACCAGTGCTGAGAGCCACTGGCCAAGCATGGCGGGTATTACAGAGAGTTTGCCGAGCACCTCAGAATGCTTAGGAGCTAGCAGGCTCTTAAACCCAGAAATGATTTGGTTTCCTGTTAGACTTAACTATGGAAAGGGATTGTTTTGAAACTAGAAATTTAAATGGCATTTTACTATTGACATATTGATGTATTACTGTAAGTTACCATGTATTCGTTAGTATTGGTCTCTCTCTGTCTCTTAATAAACGTGAAGGCATTTTTCCTCTAGGTCTTCCCTTCTTCCTTTCCAGGCCAGTCCGTGGGAGGAGCTCTCTCCAGCGCGAAGACGGCCATGTCTTCGTGGCTTTCCACCTTCACCAGCTCCACCGCCCAGAGCCTCACCGAGCCACCCGGTGGGAAGCCCTGAGCGAGGCACTCAGAGGCCGCTGCTGCTTTCTTAGGGCTGAATGTTCCCTGTCTGTCTGCTGCTCCCAGACTGTTCCTCCTCCTCGGCCACAGGTGCACAGCAGGGGACCCATACGTCGGACTGTTTACATGGACGGTCGCCCTCTGTCTAATGAATGTCGAGGGACGCTGAAAAGATGAAAAACTGCAGCCACGGCAGGGATGGCCGTCCAGGTTGGAGTTTCAGTTGACTACTTCTGTTTCGGTCTGAGCCCGATTAAAACACGGTGTCCCTTCTAATGATTTTTCGAGTTCTGATAGTCTATGTTTGTTTACTTCAGGCAAGTTTTCACTTGTGTAAATTTTGTTGTTCTGCTGTTTGAATAGGTGGATGGTTACTGTAATTTATTAGTGCTAAATTGTTATATTAGTATTTTAATTTCTCTAAAGTTGGGCCTAACATGTGCCTGTAAAGTTAAGAGGGCACACAATCGAACCCTTAGTTGTTATTTTGCAGAGTTATGTAATGATTTTTTTGGTGGTGGTGTTAGTTGGTTTTCTACCTACAAACTATTGATTAACTTCCTCCCGGAAATGTGAACGTCATAGGTGGTGGTTCTGAGGAAGCAGCGTTTGTTTTCTGTCTGATTTCTTCTTTCCCAATCCTAAACACTTGCTCTGCGGCGTTGAGTGTCTCTGCTTTTTCCTTCTCTTCCCATTGTTCAAGTAGGCGTGCGGAGAAATAGCAGGGTGATGGATACACAGTATTGGAGCAGTTGGACATGAATGAGTATCTAGGGCAAGACTTCAGAAGACCTAGATATTAGCTCTGTCAACTCTAGTCGTGCCGCAATCTGTTACAAGCATTTTTAACCCAGAGTTTGTGCCTTCTATTTCTTCTTTTAAACAGTTGTCCATTGGGTGTGTACAGACCTCCAGGTTTTTTCTTAGTCTTATCCTTCAGAAAGCTTTTCAAGGCACTTGGCTTCCCCACTTCCCTGATAGAAAATCCTCCTGTACTCAGTCCCGTCTAAAAGTACTTTTAAAAGCAAGGCAAGATGATCTGTAAATATTACATAGAAATCTCATCTTAGCTCACACACAGGAAAGCAGCAGGACAAGAAAACCACAGCCATGACATCAGTCGTGTTTCATGAAGGACGTCTGGTTTCATGTCAGACAGCAACACGCGTGTGTCTGCTGGAGATTTTGACACAGCTGGACCGCACATTTGCCAGGCTCAGCTCACACTTGCTTTTCATGGGGCCATGGGAAGGGTGTTCTCAGGGATTCCTTACAGGGGAGAGACTGCTTCTCAATGCACACACGTGGTGAGTGCGATGTACATATGCTGTAAAGAGTACTGGGAAAATGAGGGTCCTAATTAAGGTTACATTGGATTTATCCCGTAGGAAATGTTTATGTAACACACATCCTTCTAAGGCATGTGAAATGGTCATATGGATATAATCTAAATATCCCTAAATGTTTCAGTTTGCATTTCAACACAAGTCCAGCAAATCTAAAAGCATACTTCCGTTTGAGCCTAATAACTCCAGTGATGACGGAAGGAGACGTGATTTGGGCTGGTGAACACACAACACAATACACAGGTGATGTGTTATAGAATTGTACACCTGAAACCTATATAATTTTATTAACCAATGTCACTCCCATAAATTCAGTAAAAATTAAAAGTTTACACTTAAATAAATAAATATAAGCTGTTTCATTATTTAAAAAAAAAAGGAATTCAGTGATGATAAATTAAAAGGCTTATTGTGAAAACGCCATTAATTCCACTTCTGCCAGGAAAGTTAATCTCAGGAAATATTACTTGAAGAGAAGTAATACCAAACAAACCCTTAAAAGGTACTTGGTACTTCTCAGCTGCTGGACAGCCACCGAGTAGGAGCGCTGTGAGGGGCCAGTGGGCAGTTGCTGGGTCATCCTGTGTTTGGAATGGTTTGTGTGACTAGGGTCAACTCCCAGCTCTCACCCCTCAAAAGTGGCCCAGTCCGCACTTTGGAATCCCACTGAAATACAGATACCATGTGGAACCTAACTCTGCTTTTGTATCACGTGTACCCCATTTTAATATCTACCTGCGACAAACTTTCTATTAATGTTTCCTGTTAAGACTTCAAAATAGTCATTTTACTAGCTTTCAGCATGAAATAAATATTTCAGAAGATAGAACTTACGTCGTAGAAATGGTCAGAGGACCCTGACTCTCTTGCCTTCAGGTTCCTGGAGGTGTGGGGTTTCAGGGAGCAGAGGTTGTGAGGTTGGTGGTGGGGTCCCGGGAGAGCTGGCCCCGTGACCTGTGGGCCCGTGTGCTTCAGGCTCAGGTCCCAGGCACCCGCTGGGGGCCAGCCTAGCAGCAGCAGGCCCCTTTAGGCGCTGGCTCCGTGAGCCACACAAGCCAACACTGGACCTACTTCGGACACGTCACTGGTAAAGATGTGCATTGGGTTGGCCAAGCTTGCTCTGGCACTTGAGCGCTAATTGCTGAGGGTTTGTGAGCAGGCCTGAGGAACGAGGGTTGGCCAGGCCTTTTCAAGGTGCGCCGAGGACACAGGCTGCATCCTTCGCTTTGTGGTGGCTTCACTGTTTGTCCAGGTGACTTCAAAGCAGTGTTTGGAAAAAGTTCCTGGCACACTGTCATTTCTAGGAGGCCCTGTAACGACAGTGACGTAGGTAAGGAAAAAAGGAGTTAAAGCTACCGTGTCTTGGACTGGGTGAAAAGAACACGTTGCATGTCAGAGTAAGGCTTAGAGTTGTTTTGTGTTTGGTTCATATGATCAGTGTGAGTAGTCTGTCCCCAAACCATTAGTGACTTATTAGCCCCCAAGCTTTCAAACAAGCCCACTCCTTTTTGCAGCAATATCCTTGGGCAGCACACCAGGCTATCTGATGTGGTTTCTGCAGCCTTCTCTTGCTTTCCGTGTTCAGTGTTAGCATTGACTTTGGGGAGGGAATGATTTGGTTTGTCATTTGGAAAGGCAAGGAGAAAGCAAATTAGGAAGAAAGAAGTGAGAAGTCATTGCCAGGATGAGGAGCAAGGTACTTAAAAACCTGAATGGAAGAAGTGCTTTGTGAGCAGCATTTAATGTGCTAAAGGGCATCAGAATCCTTGTACAAAGAAGTTCACGTTTGAATCTGCTAGTTACGAGTTTAAATGAAGCTGGAACGTTATCTTCCTGGCAGGAAGGTTTTGTTTTTCTTCTGTGTTTTGTGGAAGCCGCAGTCAGTGGCCCTTTTCCCCTGCTTCCCCCGCCTCACCCCGGGCCAGGGATGCGTTTGGGAGTCTTCAGCTCTGCCAGAGGCCAGTGGACAGATCGCGAGTCTCAAGAACTTGTATCTGTTTCAGCAGTTTGGGAGAGTAGCCTGTTCAATGGTGGCTGCTAAGTGTGGCCTGTTATTTTATCAGGGATTTGGTTGGGACTCGAAATGGCAGCAACATTTTCATGATCTGATTCTCTGACCAGAGGCCGCTCGGTGTTTGGGGACTCCCACCCAGTCCTGTGGTAGCCTTTCAACATGATAGAAAACACAGCCCTAGTTTCTAGAAAATGACGGTTATTCCATGTAGTACAATGTGCCACTAGGAGTTTTTTCATTCCAAGTCTTTGAACTCCAGTTCAGAACACTGGAATTGTCTTTCCATAATTTCCAACATTCCATCAAGGACAAATAAGAGGAATATGGGTCTTTATTCTTTTCATGTAAATACCTTTGTACACGTGGCTTCCTGCTTTCCTATGTGAAGGAGAAGAAACTAGCTCCCTTGTACGTTGACACCAAAATTATAAATATCGTGCACGTATAAGGGGTTGGATATATTTTGTAAAAGTAATGCATTTGTATTTCTGTGCTGTTCTAAAGTTTACCTTTTTACTTATATTAATTAAAGATATAGAAACTATATATTTAAGTCATGTAAATGGGACACCATTCAGGGGTTTTCCGATCTTCATCAGCTTCTCACACACACATAGGATGCTGCTCACATTTGTGTGTGTGCAGTGCAGACACTGGAGAATTTCAGTGAGGTACTGAGCCAGAAAAAGTCATTGAAGTTTTTTGAATGCTTCTGTGCTTAGAAAATACTTTGTTTTCTGGAGACTCTAGTAATTGACAGCTAGAAAAATAGGATGGAGACTTATCGTCTTCAGGGCACTCGGTCATTTGTTCCTCGATTTCGGAAGCATTTGATTAACGAGTTGGTCAAGGCATTTAGTGCTTAGAAAAATAGTTTAAATATTTGAGATTAAAGGCTTCCCACAAACCCTTTCTAGGGAAGTCTAGCTTAGAAATCTTAGAAAGTTTTCTTAAGGAACATTCGCTGTGGCACGTGTTTTGATCAGGAAGGTAGTTTCTCTTTCCTCTAGTAAATTTTATCATTTGTACCAGTTCTCTGTTTCTGTTGTCATTTGTTTAAAAAGAATGTTAAAATTATAAATCACGTCTAATCACACCGAATTGTAAAATTCCTACTGTATCTTTATTTTATAAAGAAAAATGAGAATAAAGTTACCTGTCTGTCGTGCCTACATTTGTGCTTGCCCTGTCTCCTGAGCAGTCCCCTTCATGGTGTCAGCGTGGTTTCTGGCAGTTCCCTAAGAAAGCAGCGCCCAGTGACCCAGAGGACTCCTGGCTGACCTCATCTCTCATTCCAACAGTGCTCATGGTGGTGCCTCCGTTTTCAAGCTGGTGGCCCCCTCATTTTTGAGGGGCCCCTGGACTAGTGAGGTTCATAATAGCCCTTTGCCATTTCCTTGACAGCTGGCACATTTTCACATGTGAGACCAGGTGGCATGATTTTCTACAAAACATGAGCTTTGTGCTGTGTTTCACAGAAGAAGCAGACTTCTTTGTCCCCTGGGGAGACATGCTTCCTTGAGTCCAGGGTTCAGTTGAAGGGGCCAATGTTCTCTGACATGGACTGTTGATACCATGGAGCTGAAGGGGTGGCTGGGTGTGGGAGAGCTCGGCACTGTGGGCATCCCCACTTTTGGGGGGGCCTAATATTTAACAGCCGCTCAGTTCCCTCTGCCTGCTTGCTACCATGTCCCAGTGCCATCTCTCTCTAGCTTCACTCCCAGCGTTCCCAGTGTACTGTGCCTGACCCTTGACTGGTTTCCCTATTTGCACTCCTCCCTACCTGCTACACCCAGATTCATCTCCCTGAAACATGAGGGCATTTTTAATGGTCACTTCACTGCACAGTAACCCTCAGTGTCTCCAGCTGTCTCCAGCATTAGATCCAAATGCCTACACCAGCACTCTGGGGTCACCACGTAGTCACCCATGTCCCATCAGCTTCTCTACTGATACCTGGCCTCCACGAGCCCCATGGCCATCTGACACGTTTGCTGTGACTCTGCCTTCCCACCCTTTGGTTGTCAGACAAGCATTATTAAGAGAACCTGTAACAGACACTAATCAGAGACCCAGCTCCAGCCTCTCTCCTCAGGGTCTCCCCCAGGGCTATGAGTCCTTTCTAAAGCACTCGAACTAAGCATTGATGGAGCATTTCATACATAGGTGCTCCCCAGTCTTGGAGATTTGCAGTTAGTAAAAAAGAAAGGGGATGGGCAACTTAAGTGTGAAAAACATACAGAAGAGAGCAAGAAACACACTAAAATGAATGTCAAGGAACCATTCATGCAACCATGACCCAGATAAGAAATGACATATTGCCAGCACCTAAAAAGTCTCGCCCCTGTGTCTCTCCCAGGTCATACTCTTCCTCCTCTAGAAGCATATGGTACTTTGACTTAGCATTTTAAAAAAAAATTTATTTGAGATCCCCCAAAGATGGCAGAGAAGTAAGTGGAAGCTATACTAACTTCCTCCCAGGACCAAACTGGATTTACAACTAAATTATAGAAAAATCACCCTGAAAAACAAGCAACACCAACTAGAGAGAAACCACAGACAGATGAAAGAAGCTACTTCAATACAATGAGACTGGTAGGGACTGCAGAGGAGGTATGAGAGGGCGGGCTGGCTCCCACAGGCAGCAGCTGAAGTGCTGGAAGGATATTTCAGCGGCTGGGGGGTTGCCTCTGAGAAGTATGGAGCTCGAGCTGGGCTCCTCAGCCTACAGCACCAGAACCCAAGAAAGGAACCACAATAACATGGCTGTGAAAAGCAGCAGGGTTTCTGTCCAACAGGGAGAGATAACAAGAGACAGAGAGAGCTCTTAAAGGGCCAATGCACAAAATTCCATTTGCAGCCACTTACCGTGGGCTCTGGCAAAAGGAGGGCAGAGTGGACTAGAGATACTTGAGGAGAGTCTGGGGTTGGTGGCTCTTGGCAGAGAACTGAAGGAACAGCCACCAGGATGCCTGTGCTGAGTCATTCTCCATACTGCAGGAGCCATCTCTCTCAGGCAGAGCACTCCTCTCTGAATGGCGGCAGCCTGAGGGGAAGCAACAGCCCCACCCACAGGAATTACTCTGCCCCACCTCGTGGTGCTTTAGCCCGGCCCCTGAAGAATACAGCTGGAAGATATTCACTGATTAACCCTACAGAAAGCCTGCCTGCAGAGGCAGATCCCCCAGGCCTGGTCCCAATCAAAGCCGGTGTTTTTGCACAGCCTGGTTCTTTCTGCACACAAACAGGCCCAGCAGAGGGAGCCACAAGCTGTGCTCCAAACAGCTTGCTCAGGGCCAGTCACAGGCGGGGTTTGACTTAGACCTGCACCAGTGTCTTGCAAATCTACCTATTACATAGAAACAAACACAAAGAGGCAGCCAAAATGTGAAAACAAAGAAACAGGCCCCAAATGAAAGAACAAGAGAATTCTCCAGAAGAACTAGATGAAGTGGAGGCAAACAAGTAATCAGAGAGTTTAGAGTAATGATTATAAGGATAATCAACAGCATGAAAAAAAGACATAGAAACCATTAAAAAGCACCAATCAGAAATAAAGAAATATCTGAAATAAATAATAGAAGGAATAAACAGTAGGTTAGATGAAGCAGAGGACTGAGTCAGTAGAAAACAGGAAATAATTCATATTAGAGCAGAAATAAATGAAATAGAGTCTAAAAAATGGCACAAAGGATCAATGAATCCATGAACTGGTTCTTTGAAAAGATAAACAAGATTGACAAACCTTTGTCTCATCAAGAAAAAAAGAAGACCCAAATAAAATCAGAAATGAAAGAGGAGAAATAAGAACTGACACCAATGAAATGCAAACGATTGTAAGAAAATATTATGAACAACTATACGCCAACAAGCTGGACAAACTGGATGAAACAGATAAATTCCTAGAAACATACAATCTTCCAAAACTAAATCAGGAAGAATCAGAGAATCTGAATAGGCAGAGTACACCTAGTGAAATTAAAGGAGTAATCAAACAACTCCCAATAAACAAAAGCCCTGGACCTGGTGGCTCATAGGTGAATTTTACCAAACATTCTGAGAAGAACTAACACCTCTCCTTCTCAAACTATTTCAAAAAATTCAAGTGGAGAGAAGGTTCCCAAGCTCATTTTATGAGGCCAGCATTATCCTAATTCCAAAACCAGACGAAGACACACAAAAAAGTATAAGCCAATATCCCTGATGAACATAGGTGATAAAATCCTCAACAAAATATTAGCAAACCAAATACAGCAATGCCTCAAAAAGATCATATACTATGATCAAGTGGGATTTATTCTGGGGATGCAAGGTTGGTACATTTGCAAATCAATAAATGTGATTCACCACATAAGCAAAATGAAGGATAAAAACCATATGATCATATAAACATGTAGAAAAAGCATCTGATAAAATCTACCATCCATTTATGATAAAAACTCTCAGCAAAATGTCAATAGAGGGAACATACCTAAACATAATAAAGTCCATATATCATAAACCCACAGCCAGCATCACACTCAATGGGCAAAAACTACAAGCGTTCCCCTTAAGACTGGGAACAAGACAGAGATGTTGCTTTCACCTCTCTTATTCACCATAGTACTGGAAGTCCTAGCCATAACAATCAGACAGGAAGAAGATGTAAAAGACATCCAAATCGGAAAGGAAGAGGTATTTACTTGCAGAAGACATGATACTGTACAGAGAATCCCAAAGATTCCACCAAGAAACTACTAGAAGTGACAAATGAATTCAGCAAAGTAGCAGGATACAAAATTAATATCCAGAAATCAGTTGCATTTTTATATGCCAATAATGAGCTGACAGAAATGGAAATTAAGAAAATAGTCTCCTTTACAATCACTTCAAAAAGAATGAAATACATAGGAATCAACCTAATCAAGGTTGTAAAAGACTTGTACTTGGAAAATTATAAGACATCGAGGAAAGAAATTGAAGAAGATACAAATAGTGGATTAAATAAGGGGAAGCACGTGCTATTTTCATGGATAGGAAGAATTAAATCATTAAAATGTCTATACTACCCAAAGAAATCTATAGATTCAACACAATTCCTATCAAGATTCCAATGACATATTTCACAGAACTAAAACAAATATTTCAAAAATTTATATGGAACCACAAAAGACCCCGCAAAGCAACAGCAATCTGAGAAAGAACGAAGTTGGAGGAATCACACTACCTCCAAGATGGAAAGTTACCACAGAGGGCGAAGCGGGCCAGCCAAGAGCCAGCCAGGGTGTGTGCAAGTCCATCATGGTGGTCGCCTTCTTTCTGACAAGGAAGAGTAGGTGTCTCTTCCCCTGGGAGACCAGAAGTCTTAAGTACTAGTTTTAGGGGTGAAGTGGGTTGGGGAAGAGGTTGTAAGAGTGAAGGTCTTCAGGACCTAGGAGAGCAGCGTAGTAAAAGACTGAAGGGCTTCTCTTTGGTGTGGCCCAAACCTGAATGGCAAGAGGGATGGGCAAGAGATAAGCCTGGAAAATAAAGCCAGGTCAGGAGAGGGGATCCCTGTTGGCCTGGCCAGGGGGTGTGGGCTTAACTTAAGGGCAAGAGATCCCACAGGCAAGAGGCCAGTTGGGTGCTGCACTTGAGAAAATTCATTCTGGGTTGGGGCCCCCTGCATCTACGTTGTCCTCAGCTGTAAATTCAGCAACGTTTCTCTGAACCCCACAAACTACTCCTTTCCCTCCCACAAGGGCCCAATCTCAGAGCTTTGCATAACTTGAAATCACATGCGCCTCCAATGAAACTCAACCCTCCGTCGAAAACCAACCACCATGAGAACATGTTTCCCTCTGATTTCACCAGAGGTTAGATCCGGGGGGGTCTGGTCAATGACAAGCAACTATACTGTGATGGGAGGCGATGCCAGGAGTAACCCAGAGGACCCTCTATTACTCTTTCTGGCAAAATGGAGATCCAAGAGACACATGCCACCAGGGCTGTGTCAATATGTTTAAACTTCAGTAAAACCCACTTTTTCTTCATGTAGTTTACAAGCAGGAAGGCAGTCCGCCAGCAGAAAACACCTGAATCTTTACTTATATTTGATCTAATCCATGGGATTTTTTTTTCCCTGTTAAACTTTACCAGATGAACCATGTGCTCTTAGCTCTGGGGAAGGACTAGGTCCAAGTAGGCCAGTGGAGAATTTGACAAGCAGCCTTTGCAGCTGCCCCTCCCGGCTGTGCCCTAGAAAACGGTCACCCAGCAGCACTTCCTAGAAACCGCGGTGACGGTAGGGAAACGGTCCCATCCTCGGCAGCAGCAACCCTGAATGGCTGCTTTGTGCGAGCCTCAGTGGCCTCAATAGATGGTTCACGCCCCCCACTGCCTTCGAAGTGGAAATTCCCAGGTGAGGTAACAGGTGAAGATGGAGAATGAGTGTGTCTTGTGTGTGTGTCCCTTACTTTACAGTCATCCAAAAGCACTAGGCCAGCAGGACTGGAACTTTTAAATCTTACCTATTTTACAACCTTACGAGTGTGTTTTTTTTTATTAGTGATAGATCCCTCACTTTATTTTGAACGCCATTAATTCTACCCCTTTGAGCACCTGGGATTAATGAGTCCTGAGCAGTTTTCTTTTGGGGCCTTGTTGGAAACGAAGGGTCCCAGCCACTGCTCCTCTGGTTAGAAAACATGTTATTATTTCCGTTGAAGTTGTCATGTTAAATCCTGTGACTATTCTCCTTTGAAGAGGAGGCCATGTTTCCAAAGTCTCTGTTATAACTTCTAGGGAACACGGAATGGTTTCCTACGTGGACAGTGGTGTGTGTGTGAGCTGCGTCTCAATTCATGAAAGCCCTCACGCCTGAGAGCCAGAGTGTACGTGAAATGTAGCAAAAAGGTGCTAGAGACAGGAATGCTCTGTACAACAGGCAAAAGTAAATGTTACCTTACAACCTGACACCCTCAGCTGCACGTCCAGTAAACACTCACTCAGGCACAAAACCCCTTATCGTGGGTGAGCTGCTCTCTGGGCCAGAAGACAGGATACCTGCTCGAAAATTTCACATGAAGTGATGAGCCCTGGCTGGTGTGGCTCAGTGGATTGAGTGCCGGGCTGCAAACCAAAGGATCCCCAGTTCGATTCCTAGTCTAGGGCACATGCCTAGGTTGTGGGCCAGGTCCCCAGTAGGGGGGTACACAAAAAGCAATCACACACTGATGTTTCTCTCCATTTCTCCCTCCCTTCCCCTCTCTAAAAATAGAAAAATAAAATCTTAAAAAAATAAAAAAGTGATGAGTATCTTGAGAGGTCCAGGAAAGTGTCATGGCAGTCCTTTCAGCTGGAACAATCAGGGAAGGCTTCCTGAAAGAGGTGGTGTTTGCGCTGCTCCTTGAGTGAAGATGGAAAAATTTTGAAGAGGTAGTAAAGATAGAGCAGCTTTTCAGTCCACCCTAGGGCTGGGGGTATGGCCTGTGATGCAGAAGAGTAATCAGAGTGAATGAGGCTGTAGGAAGCAGTAAGAAGTGATGACAGGGGAGGACTAAGGAAAAAAGTAGTCTCCGAGGATGCTAAAGCCAGAAGGAACCTGCAGAGTGTAGAAACCCCGGGACATTACTCCTGGTGATAATACCAGGAGTAAGGAAGAGAGAGTGAGGAGCAAGGGAACCCCCGTGGCAGGTACAGGAAAGAAAAGTCCCCAGAAGGGGTCACCTGTCCATGGAAGACTTGTGTGACATGAGATGGCTCCTTTCCCAGGTCAGGAGCACAAAACAGCATCCCTTCCATCAGGTAAGCTGGGAAGTTTTGGAAAGTTCAATTCGCTTTGTATCAACCTCACAAACCAAAACATTTTGTAAAGAAACGTCAATTTCTTTTCTTCAGGGACCCAAAGATGTTTTACCCACTTTCAAGCCGACAGATTTCAAGGCCAAGCAGTGTTGATTAAATCAACTGTTTTACTTGCTCTAGGTAGTTACATAGGTGTGTGCATAGTTAAAATCAAGTTGCCCATGTTTAAGATGTATTTAAAAATTTTTAATTTTAAGAAAACCCAACCATTTAAAAATGTAGTTTATTTCTGGTTAGGAAGACATGGTCAATGGGAAGAATAGAGTTTAGATTTGTCAGGCACGTTTTTCAAGAAAATGGCAAACGCCGGAAAGCTGGTGTGTCTGACAAGCAAAAATGACAAAAACGCGCCTGCATTTTCATTTTGTTAGACTTCCTTTGTTAGCAAGGAAGGCCCTTTGCATTTGCTTGGGGCTTTATAATTTACAAGGTAGGCCCCCATAAATTTGAGGTACCCAGCACCCACACTCACTTGTCACCTAACCTCTTTGAACCTTGGATTGTCCTTGGGTGCGATGCATGAAGATGAATGTGTAGATCCTCTGGCTTTTGTTCACTGCCATCTTCCCCCACAGAATGCGAGCAGGGGTTTTGTCCGATTTACTCACTGCTCTATTGTCAGGGACGAGAGTGGTGCCTGGCACACAGTAAGCACTCAGCAAGCATGGGCCGAACAGACAGTTCCAATTTGTAACTGGGGGAGAAGGGAGCAGTTCCATGTCACTGGAAGATGGAGGGTCACAATCCACAGGCAGAACAAAGAAGAAAGAGAAGTGTGTGTTCTTGGAGGAGGGGGTACCGGAAAGGAATGGCAAGATTGGACATAAAAAGGAAGTGTGAACTTAGCATATGCACACTGACATTGTATCTGACACATGCTTAACTCTGACTACACACTTGCTATTACTATTACTTTTAATTATATCAACAATTGAAGAGATCCGAACTATCAAATGTGTAAGCTATAGAGGAAAACAATACTATGAATACTCACACTCCACTCAGTCATGTTTCTCACCCCTATGAGTTAGGAAAGGGACAGAAAAAGACAGGACATGCCAAGAGCACACATTGGACTCTCCCCTGGGGCTCCCAAGCCACTCACTGCCTCAGTTTCCCTCATTTACTAGATTTCTGTGTACAGAGAATCCCAAAAGGTGAAGGCAGAATACAGTCCCAGGTTCCCGTGTGACGTTGGGCAAGTTCAATAAAAGACCTCTCTGAGCCTATGTCCTGAATGAAATGAGAAGGTGGATCGGAGGTTTCCACACTCTTTGATGGGAAACGAATCCAAGGAAGCCCTGTCCCAGATGGGTGAGCAAGGTCCCTCTGAGGGGGGGGACTCCACCTCCCCTAGCACCTGAGCACTGACCGCTCCTTTCTGGATGTGGTCCCTGTGACGCCCTGCGCCCTGTACTCTCATGCTCCCACACGCCAGCGGGAGCTCTTTTTACTGGTGTTTGAATGCTAATGCTTGTTCCACTGCTTTAAGAGATGTGCGTTTAAGAAGCACAGTCAATAAAGGAAGTGTGAACATTTTTGTGGCCCTTACATCCATCAGGAGAGCACCTAACTCATTTTAAACGGACCTAACCCCACCCTGAACCGGGCCAGCATTCCATTCCTCGGAACTGATACCAAGAAAATCCCAAAGGAAGAAAAAGCAACATGCATGGAGTTGTCGTGGCAGTTTTCTTTATGATGAATCCTGAGAAATTGGGAACAACCAACAGCCCAGACTGAGTCATGAGACTTGAGCATAATACAGGAGGTATGATGCTCCCTGTAATGTCAGCCACTGTGACAATCGCTGTGAAAACTGGGGCAATATGGAGAAGGGGAAACACCGAACACAAACATGCAAGGGGAGGGTGGGAGTCCAGCTTGCTCCCCTCCGCATTTCTTCCTCCTCCTTCCTTTTAGTTACTCCCACGTTGCTATGAGAACATGGAAAAATGAGTTGATTGATGGGGTCAACGACACTGTGATTTCCTTCTGCTTCTATTACTGTGCTGGGGAGGGGATGGCACCAAAGTACAACTAGAGGCAGAGAAGACACTGCATGTGAGTAAAGGCCTCGTGGGCCTTGATCTAGGTCAGTGCCTCTTCCTCTCCATAGGCCCAAAATATACCTCCACCACCCCCCCTACTGGCGGGGGGTCACTGTCTGCTTTTGAGCTTTGAGCACTTGGAGGCTGGCACTCGGCAGGCACCCGAGTACTGTAACGTGAACAAAACCTTCCTTTCCAACGCAAGGCCCCATGCCTGTGGCTTTCCAGGGAGCACGATGGGACTGACGTGGTGAAAAGGGAAAAGAAAGCAGTGCTTTCAACTATTGGCTTTACCAAGTGCAGGGTGAAACTGTAAAAGGATACTGAGTACCACAAAAAGTAGGCCAAGGGTAAGAAACACTCTCCATACCCAAGAGGGCTCAGCTGACCAAATGAAGTCTGATCCAGAATAAACAGTTCTCATGTGGAAGGAAATCTAGCAGTTTCAGAAAGTCCTGTCCAAGCGTAAGAAGGCCCACAGTGCTGAGTCGCAGTTATGTAACCCTTTAGGAAAGAGGAAGCGCCATTGCACTAAGGTGCGTGGGGAAAATCAAGCGTGAGAAAATAACAATTCTCAGGCCTCAAGGGAGAGGACATTGTTACTGAAGAGAAGCCAGGCTATTATGCCCTTTCCCATGAACTTGACCAACTTCAATTTTCCCCATGTTCACCCAGCATCCAAGGCCTAAAACAAGGTTTCTATTATCAAATCCCTCCAACAGAAAAATCTTTCAAAGAGTCACGTGAGGAGCACTGCACGTGAAGGAATTCGTGAAACTGAAGCTCAGCTGTTACAAACAGGTCAAGACCATCTTTCTCAGAGCTCTCAGATTCAGGCTTTGCCAGTTATAAAATAAGGCAGCAAAGGATTTACGGTAGTTAGTGGCACGAGTGGCAGAAGGATTAAGATAACAGACCTAAGATGGACTGAGAGGTAAGTGAAAATGGAAAAAGGGTGACTAATGAAACTTCTAATGACAATGAATGTTACATTGGGTTTGACTTATCACCAACTATGCTACAGTGTAGGGGGATGCAGCCCCTATGAGAAAAACTTTCCTCTCAAAAGACATCAATCACTTTGTAGAGAAGCATTCAGACCAGTAAGAATGTCTGGTATGAATGAACAGATTAAGGTACAAGGTACCAGGGAAGTGAGAAGGGACGCTATTCAGCATTGAGTAAGAGGGTGGTTATCAGGGAAGCCTTCATTTAAAAACTACCTTAAACAGATAGTTCAGAGCGCCACTGGCAGGAAAGCAAGCAAAAGCCTGATTCAAGTTCAAGTTCATGGGTAAACAATGTAAGACAAGGCTGTAATGGTAACTTGAAGCCAGATTACTAGAGTACCATAAATGAGCTCAAGAATTTGGACTTCACTCTCCGACACCATGTGGACACAACTGGAAATGGCCACCTGCAAGCCAGGAAGGCAGCGTTCACCAGAAATCAACCCTGTTGGACTTTGGTTTGGAACTTCTAGGCTCCAGCACTTTCTGGAGGCTGGAGAGTCTGAGATCAAGATGCAGGCAGATCTGGTCCCTGACGAGATGGCACAGATCCCATGTAGGCACGCAGGTGGCCACCACAGGCCAAGGAGAAAGGCCTAGGACAGCCCCTCCTCCTGCAATCCTCAGACACAATCCTGCCAACACCGTGACTTCAGATTTCCGCTAACCTTTCTTACGTGAAAGAACAGTGGCATGTGTCCATGGGATGATGATGCTGACTCAAGGATTCTTCCACCAAGTGATTTTGCCTGAGACTTATTCTTAATGTTTCCCTTTTCACTTTACAATTCTTAGGGCAAAGGTCCCACTTTTTCTACCAATTTCCCTGCTTCCTTTTATGTTCACTACCTACCAGAGAACGTGGCGGCTCACCAGGATCAAGGAGAGACGTCTCCTACCTTCCATTCTTTTCTCAGTCACTGGATTATGGCGCTGGTACAGACTGAAGCTGCCTCAATCTCTGATAATCTGTGCTGAAGTCTTACAGAGCGATTTGCCTCAAATAGAAAGCTTATGTTTACTTCTTAAATAGGTCTTTCAACATGAAAACCAGTTTTACAGACTGACATCTGAAAAAAACATTTGTTATTATCATGGATTAAAATTTCTTAAATGTTAAAAACTTGCCAAAAGACGAATTTGGTTCATTCAGTAGGCAGAGGGAGGCGGTTCAAGTCTGTAAACATGACTGAGGAAGACTGGTAACCTAGAATGAAACCCTTACACGCGCACACCTCATTTTATCGTGCCCCACAGGGGCTGCATCTTTATACACTGAAGGTTGAGACCCTCCACCAGCAAAAAGATTACAACTCACTTTATTTACTGCGGTGGTCTGGAACTGAGAACGCGGTATTTCTGAGGCATGCCTGTATCTACTGTACCTAAACCAACAGTTCTCAAAGGGACTGCTTTCAAAGACACTGGGGCTAGGTCCACCCAGGAGACTACACTTCGTTTTGTTTGGGATGAGGTTCAGGCAGCATCCCACGCTTTTAAAAGCACACCACTCATTACACCACCTCTACCACAAAAGAAAAAACAAGTATTGAATATATACAATTTATTTAATAAATTAATGTCATTCAAAATACAGTGCCAGAACACGATGCAGCTGAACATGCCAGTGACGTCTGTCGTGAAGCACCTGTGCTCGTGTCAGGTCGGCGGCGCCGCTACTGCCAGTGGTTCCTGGGACAAGCGCCGCAGCGGCGCTCGGATCTGCTCGTCCGCACAGCCGGTGCAGAGTTCCTGCACAGTCCGCCTTTCCAACCCCACCCCCCACACACAACAGGTTAAAAAAGCACACCCTGACGGCTAACGGAGACCTATACACAATCACTCTACAGTAATGCTTGTTATGAAATGAAGATGTAATGACCTGGTTGACCCACTCTGAATCGTTATGGTGGAGAAGTACAAAGCAGCAGGTAGTTGTATGCATGAGCCAATGGTAACGTAATACAGAAAGTGGAGGCCTTTACTGACAAAAGCCCCACCCAGACCCGCACAATGAGGGACTAGCAATTTTTATTGCAAGCCCAGCGACTTGAGTCCACACCTGGTAAGTGACCAGCTGACTGGAAGACCTGTGTTCTAGAGAGACGAGTATAAGTTAGTGAAAAGAAGATACATGCACCTAATAGTATAGTTAGACTGGTCCTGCAGCCACAGCTTCCCTGTGCAATGCCGTAGAATGGAAGATCTTCCTCAGCCGTAGTGTAGGGTTCCGACACTCCTCTTCCAGCACGGACATTAGTGTTAAGTGCAGCAGAACTAATTACACTGAAAAAACCTGTATTCCAGGACTTCAGAACAGAAGCACAGGAATGGAATACATACACTAACATAACCTCAGCACAATTTGTGATAGACCACACTAGGGAACAGGAAACTAGTTTAATAAGTGAGCTTTCTGAACTGTACATACACAGGGCTAACAATGTTAGATAATCCAGATTCTATGTTCTCATGATACACATAAAAGTTTCTCAGTTAGTGGATAATCTATTTCATATTATGGAAGCATATCTTTCTGCAAGACTCACTGATATATATTATACCGATGCAAATATTAAGTAGGGCATAAAAATAAAATTTATCAAAGATAGATTTTTATGTACTCCTATGTAGTCCTTTCATAGCCTCTCTCGTTTAGCAAAGAAAATGACAAAGCACATAAATCCGACGTGCACTTCCTGATCTCCCCACTATACAGGTGGTAGTGCAACCATTTCTCCATCCAGTTCAAACTCCTCTGTCCCATCCGGTGAAAAAAGATAGGTTGGTGGTTTCCACGGAGATTCTTCAAGGCAGGATGGATAAAGTTTCCCCACAGTGCATCGGAAGTCTCTCCCTAAATCCCACAGTACACGTTCAGATATATGCTGCCGCAGAGACCACCGGTCGAGTTCCAGATCATACTGGTAAGTGACGTACTTAGCTCTTTCATTTAAGTGAGTTTCTCGCATAAACACACACAGAGAATTTGAGATCACAACAGCTCGAACACAGGGGTCTGAGTACCTCTTAGCAGGGATGTTGGCTGCCATTTTCCACTCGTTTTTATTCACATCATAAATTTCCACAGTTACTGAAGATCCATCTACAGTGCCGGAGGGGAGTCGTATGCCAGAATTGGTAGCAATGTGTAACCCTCCAATATAGAAAATTTTATCACCAAAGGCTGCAGCTGAAGCGAAAGACCTGCTAGTCTGTCTCATGGCCATTTCTACCCATGAATCAGACCTTGGGAAATAACAGTACATGAGGTTCAGCGTCATCACATAAATGCAGTCATGAACCACAACTGCTGCGCTCCACTGCCAAGCACAAGGCAAAGGGCTTACCATCGTCCACTCGTCCTTCTCAGTGTCGTATCTTTCTACGGTCCTCCGATTAAGTTCTCCACCTACACTATCTCCTCCAATTGCATAGATATAGCCTTCACAGCAAACCAGGGATGGCTTTACGCGGACAAAAAGCATCGGGGTCTTTGGAAACCACGTATTCTGCTGTGCATCAAACCAATAAAAGCAATTCACAGTTCTGAAGGCAGTCTGCAGTTTGCTTGTCTTACTGTGATTTGTTTTTGTGTTTTTCAACGGAATCTGACCACCTGCTATATAGATGTCGTTATCAGGAGTTACAACGGTCCCAACTTTATGCAAATCAGCGGGTGGGCTGCACAGCTTGTAAACTTTTTCTGCTTGGGGACTGTAACAGACAGAAGAATAAGGACTACAAGAATTTTCTGAAGATGCTTCAATAAAAATCATCATCTCCTCTTTAGTCATCCCAAGTCTTGGTTTGAAAAACTTGGGCATGGATTTATACAGCCCTTGAACCACTACGGACTTATCATTGGGTGGCAGACCTTGAAACCAGGCTCTCTGCGTCACTTCTGAAAGTGCGTCAATTCTGATTTGGCTAAGAACTGAAGACAAGTACTGGGATCGTGACTCTGTGTTGTACTCTAGCCACAGCATAGCAGCTTCACGAACTGTCTCCTCCTTTTCTACATTTAAATTGTCACTACTGAGAATGTCTATCAGTAGGTCATGTGACAGCTGCATGAAAGCCTCCTGGTGATACACAGCAGTGAACTTGTGCTCCACCATTCTTTTAGCACTTTGTTTCAACTCCTCACAACTGAAAAGATCGGCAAAACTCAACAATCGCACACAATTCTCTGCATTAATTTTTTTAATTAAATATTCTCGACAACGTTGTAACACATCTTCTACCTAAAATGAAAAAAGAAAGTTGACAAAGGCATATAATAGACAAATTTTATTTTTTGTTAGACACAGGTATACTAATCAGATCCCCATACTGTAATTTTTAATTTCAGATACATATTACAGGCTAAGAGATGTTTTCTGTAATAATAAAATTAGAAGACTATGCATACAGCTTTGCATTTTTTCCTACCTGTCCAGTGGCCTACTTAATTGCCCTATTTAGGAGCCAGTGGTACAACATCAAATAAACTCTTAAAAACCATATGGGAAAGATAAGCAAATTCATGTGTAAGTTACACATTTTTCTAGGCTTTAAAAAATATGTAACTGAGAGAACTATATGAAAACAATGTGAATAAATCATAGTACAAAAAATGATTATTGTTGAGTAGCTGGAATCTGGTTTATCAACATGGACAAGATAGTTGAATAAAAGCAGAAAAGCACAATGACTAAGAATAGTTCTATATTCCTTTCTTATCTAGAGCGCTAAGACAGCCAATCACAGGAATAACAAATAACACTTTATGTAGTTATAAATGATCTACATTCAGACGTCCTATCTTAGCTGTTCTGTAAGTTCACTTGTTTTTTTCTTAAAAAGGAAAGGTAGATCTCAGATGAATCAGAAGGGCTACCTCCTATACTTATTCAACATTACAGTGGTTAAAAAGGAAAAAAAAATCACAGTGGTTAACTAGAAGCAATTTATGAAGAAGTTGGGTTGCTTGGATTCAAAACTTGGGTTGGCCAGTCAGTACCTGCACACTATCAGACAAGTAGCTACTTCTCTAAGCCTCAATTATCTCTTGCACAAAGTGGGAAAATCTTTACAAACGATTACTGTAAGAATTAGATGAGAACCTATTAAAGCATAGTACAGTATCTGGCGTATAAAAACACCATCATACCACATGGTTAACAGTGAAGTCACAAAAGGACCTGCCCCAGGCTTGCCACGATGACCCAGTCCACCAGGCAGAGTCCGACTGTGCACCCGGACAAGCACGTGCACAGGACAGGGAAAACCGGCACGGACAGTGTCACCGTGCACAGTAACACACTGCTCTGGAATCCGCACTTCTTTAAATTCCTCAATTTTTTAGCAATTCTGAAAAACACCTGCTTTTAGTTTTGGCTTCATAAAAGTTAACGAAAATTTGTAAGTTGTCAAAAGACAGCACTTCCCCATTTCAAGTTTGGATTTAGGATATGAGTGCCTTTGACCCTGAAGTACCAAGAAGCTACTACCATGGTCTCAGTTTCCCTAGATGTAGGTATAATTGGCACCTACTGTAGGGACAGTATTTTAGTTTAAATACTTCTCCTTAAGAGCTCAACGTGGTCACATGGTTACTGTGCATATTTACATTTGATAGTTTCCATTATAATCTCAGAATTTTCTGTGAAAAAAAAATTTCCCGCAAAAATACCATAAAAAATTAGTATATCTAAGCTATAGCCAAAAATTATTTGAAATACTTATATTTAATAAACACTGTTAAAAATTTACTTTTACTTGAAATCTAAACTCTCAGGTACATTAGGCAGAAATATAAGTTTCACTTTATTTTTTCACAATAATTAAGTTCCCATGATAAAGTTAACATTTATGGGCTGATCAAATCCTACTCTGTCTTTCCCTTACACATTTGAAAAAGATACGAAAGCTTTTATCTTCTAATATCTTCAACAAGAAAAGCACATATATTACTGATGAGTCGCTGTTGCATGAAAAAATAAACCACGGTTAATGTACAGAACAGAAGGAATCGCTGACCTGCAGGAAGCACGCTGTCTCGTAAAGCTGCTCCACAGTGCCGTCGCTCATCGCCAAGTTACCCGTGTATGCGTACGTGATGATTATCTGTAAGGTGGCCGCGTCCACATTCCGCAGGTGGACGTGTGTCTGTTTGCTTTCGCTCAGTCCACTCATAAACATGGCCCTACAGCAGAGAGAGAAAAACCACCGTTTGGGGTTTGTGTAAAACAAATGCAGAGCTAAAGAGACAAAGCAGACAACATGGGACGTTTATTACGTAGGGTGTGTGCTGATGAACAACTTACTGGGAAATCTTTTGAGGGAGAAAATAGGAAAGTATAATCCAGTCCTGAAAATACACCGAACTATTCTACTATACCAATCTGAGTGACGACATGAAAGTCAGTGACAGGCAAACCTCATTTTACTGCATTTTGCCTTACAGCACTTTGCAAATACTTTTTTACAAAAGAAAGGTAAGACTCTCCATCAGCAAAAAGATTTCAATTCCCTGAAGATTCAGATGATGGCTAGCATTTTTTATCGAGCGTTTGTAAATTAAGGTATGTGCAGCCCTGGCTGGTGTGGCTTGGTTGGAGCGTTGGTCCGTAAACCAAAAGGTCATGGGTTCGATTCCTGGTCAGGGCACACACCTAGGTTGTGGGTTTGGTCCTCGGTCTGGGTGCGAATGATAGGCAACTGATCGATGTTTCTCTTCCTCTCTCTCCCCCTCCCTTCCCCTCTCTCTAAAATCAATAAGCATGTCCTTGGGTGAGGATTAAAAGAAATTAAGGTATGTACATTCTTTTTTTACACATAATGCTACCACACACTTAATAGACTATAATGTAAACCTCACTCTTACATGCACTGGCAAACAAAAAAATTCGTGTGACTTGCTTCATGATATTCACTTATTGCAGTGGTCTGGAACTGAACCCACAACATCTCCGAGGTCCATCTATGCTTCTTAGATTCATACAATGGAATACTATTCATAAATAAATACGAACTAAGCACTGATATGTATTACAACACAGATGAAGCTCAAAAACATTATGCTGAGAGAAACCAAATACAAAAGGCCACGTTTATAGGAAATGTCCAAATACAAAGGACAAAGGGGCATCAGTAGTCACCTAGGGCTGTGAGAATGGTAACTATAAAAGGGCACAGATGATGGAAATGTCTCAAGTTAGATTGTAGAGATGGTTGTATATCTCTGTAAATATACTAACATTCATTTAGTTATATGCTTAAAAAATGGGTAGATTTTATAGTCTGTAAATTACATCTCAAAGAAGCTGCTAAAAATTTCCTTTATTCAAATGATTTCCTAAAAATATGCAGGGCAGTTTCCTAAAAATCTATTATAAATGGGAAACGATGCTGGAAAGGCAATCAGCACTGTAGAGACTCAAAGTAGAACACTCACATAGGTAAGAGATGAAAAAACAATGCACAGAGTGTTGATATTTGCATAAGAGAGAAGCGCCTTTAGTGAGCAAAAGTAGGTATCACAACAGTCACTAGCCTGGGCCCCTGGAGGGAAGCATTCAGACGGGCGAAATCCTGTCTCAGGATTGAACACAAGATCGTTTTTTTCCCTGGGGGCACGGCTGAACTGAGTAAGGTTCACGCTGGAGACTAGAAAGTGAATGGAAAGACAAGTGGCAGTCAGATCAGAGAGGGGTTGCAAAATGCGACACAGGAGCCTGAGCTTTTTCTTGTAATCAGTGGAGCACACTGAAGGGTTCTGAGCATGGATTTACCAGATACTGAAACGTATTCTAGGGTGACTACTTTGTTCTCACAGACGTCAGGGGCCAGAGGCTACAAACAGGAAAGCGGGTTCTGAGGCTACTACTGCAATAATCCTGAGAAGCAAGGAGAACCTGAGCTAAGGTGGCAGAAATGGATATAAAAGTCATTGCAAAGAACCAAGATCTGGTGGTTTTCTCAACATAGGGAATAGGATAGAGTAGGAAGTAGATAAGGAAAGAATCAAAGCTACTTATTTTCAAGTAAGCGCCCTAAAAATTATTGTTAACCTGCCCCAGATGGTGTGGCTCAGTGGATTGAAAGCTGGACTGTGAAGCAAAGGATCGCCAGTTCAATTCCCGGTCAGGGCACACGCCTGGGTTGCTCGGGCCAGGTCCCCAGTAGGGAGCCACACACTGATGTTTCTCTCCCTTTCTTTCTCCCTCCCTTACCCCCTCTCTAAAAGTAAATAAATAAAATCTTTGAAAAAAATTATTGTTAACCATTGAGAGAAAAAAACATAAGGACGGACAAGGGAGAAAGTCCTGGCAAAAGAAAAGTTAAATTCTGGATATATCTGAGGTAAGGACAGTTGAATCAAGTGGAAATAATACACTATCCGTTAAGCACATAGTATTACTGGGACTTTGGAAGTGAGGCATTAATGCAGTGAACTGTAAACTACCTTACAAAGTGAGGTGTGAAGGCTGAGTGAGTTATCTGAGGGGATTAAAAAACTAAAGAAAAACCCACCCAGAACCCCAATGACGAACCTGAGATAGAATTCAATTAAGATAAAAAAATAAAAGCCAGAAGGCTGAGAAGGCTCCTGGAGAAGCAGGAACCGGCCGGCCAGTGGAGCACCACTCACGGCGGTGAGGCGGGGGTCGGCACTGCAGGGTCAGGGCAGCAAACCTGGCGAGGCGCTGAGGGGGTTGCCTGCTGCTTCCACTCCAGGGTGGCTCTGAACCCGTGGTAGGGGAAGGCAGATGAACTTCAGGCCATTAGGGAGTGGCGTAGCACAAATACCATCCATCAGGGGGCCTGAGGACTTCCTCCCCAAGAACATTGGATGGCCATAAGCAAACCCGACCCAGTATTGGAGGCAGCAAGTGTTCTTGAAAAACATCCAAGACCTGATAACAAACTCTCTAAAAAACATCTCGTGCTACTGGCTTCACCTGTTTGACATGGGAGAATGGGAAAAATATAATGAAACCTGAGAAAGAATTGTCAGAGCTCTGAGGAGCAACAGACGACTTAGGGGTCACAAGTAGTTTTTGCATCTGTCCCAGTGGAAGGGGGTAACTCTGGAAGAGGAAGCTGGGCAAGGGCACAGCTGACTGCCCAGAAGACACTGAGATTGGACATCCCAGACCTGGCTTATCACACCAGTGATGGCCCTCTGTGAAACACTGGGCTTCCTGTAGCAGCTAGGGTAGCAGCCTTGACAACCTGATCATGAAAATTTAAATTTTTTAAAATTTATTTTTATTTTTAAAATATATAATCTTTATTGCATTTTTCCATCACTATTTAGTACCCTTATACCCCGACTGTAAAAATTTTAAACATTTTTAAGAAAGAGCAAATACTGAATTACGTAACATCATAACAGGCTGAAGTAACACGATGGAAGAGATGCTAAGTACTTCTCTCACTCAGGGTCTCAAATGAACTGTACATGTTACCAAGGAGCAGAAACGACTGTTTCAGAGGTTCTACAGATTTTCGGTAGGATGGCAGGGTAATTCGAACTACAAAAGAAAAATGTATCTAGTTTAAAAGGCACAATTTCTCATAGTAAATTTCTAATGGTAAAGACAGAGTAGCATTCTGTAAATGCAAAGATAATGAAATTACAAACCTGAAAAGAGAATCCAGTGGAAGAATACTTGGAAAAAGATCAAATTATTATTGTGGCAGTGTATCATAATCTACTCAATCCAGAGAAACGATATAGGTGGGAGAAAAAAATTGAGTGTTTTTATATTGTGGATTATGAAACTGTCCCAGAAACAGGATTTTAAAGACAAGTGGCTTTAATTCCAGCAAGTATTGGACTATTCTTTCTACTTATTATCTGACTTACTTGTGGGTGAATATATTCTCTCAGAAGATCAAGGATGCTAAAGAGTGGAACTGGCCAGTGATAACTAAATACCCGCAGCCTTAAAATGTGTTGTCTGTAATTCATGGAAGATTTATTTAAGTTTCTTGGTCTTAAAGAAAAGCAATTTCAACCAATCAGCTAAAGATTAATAACCTGATGACTGGAAAATTTACATAGTGTTATCTATATAGCCACAGATAAACTAAAGAAGGAAGACATATAAATAAACCCACCTGTTACTTCCTGATTAAAGACAACGACAACAGAAAAGATTACAGCCAGCATTTCTGCACAGGTCTGAAGGTGAGACTAGATGACTGCTGAGGTTATCGCCACCAAAGACTCTACTCTGATTACAAACGTCAATCTGAAAATCTGCAGCTAAGGCGTAAAGCTCTTTCCAACAATGGGTAATCAATTTATAGTTCATGGTCATTAAAAAGGGAAAGCAAATGGGGCCCAGGTCTTGACCGATTCTGTAACCTGCAATTTCTAATACCCTTTAAGCCAATAGATCTGGGAAGCTTTTAAACACACAACTTGTGAAATTGTAACTTGACCATTGAATCAGAATTTCTAGGTTTGAAATCCAAGAACCTCTATTTGTAAAAGCACCCAACAGGATTCTGATGACCAATCAGGTTTCAGAGTCGCTGTCTGCAAACATGCTAAGCTTTCTAAGGTAAGAAAACCAGTGTCTGAAATTACATGAAAAACCCAGTTTAACCCAAACAACTGCAGACACAGCCCAGGTCATCAGCATTTGGACCATTTTGGCTCCTGCAGTCATGATGAGATGTGTCATGCCAAGGAAAGTGGGGTTTCTACACCTGCCATGTCCTCTCGACAGATGCTGCGAAAGAGCAGGCGCAGTCGACATTCGTTGCTGATCCTCACCTCTGACTGCTAACATCTGAATTAGAAATATAGTGGTCCACATTTAATTCATCTTTATTCACCCTGTCCCTTTCAAACATTGAGTAAAAATTCAACCTAAGGGCAGAAAATACAGTTTCTGTGCCTTAGCTTCTATTCCTCTCATGAAACATAATAAAGAGTAACCCACTACCAAAAGATTAAAAGTTGCAAAAGATTATAAAAATGTAAAGCTTATTTGTAATTAGCAAACAAATAACTAAATCAACTTCCAAATTCTGGGGCATAGGGAACACCAACAATGTTATTTGTTATTAAACATTTAAACCTGGCAAAGAGTCTGGTAAGGCTAAAGGGTAACACAAATGGGAACAATAACCAAGAGTGAGGAAAAATGTATTTTTGCCAAGAAAATACAAGTCCTTAACATGTCTAAATACAACTAATTATTTTCTAAAAGTTATTATTGAGCCTACTGTCTTCTTCAATTTATAAACAATGATCACTGTTTTTAAATTTATTTTAAAATCTCAAGAATAAATGAAAATTATCCTATTTGTCTTTTTCATGCTATATTATTTTTAATTAAGTACAAAGACTTTTTTTTCTTTTTAATGTAAAAATAACATCCTAAGGCTTTTTGCTTCACTTGATTAAAACTTTTCCTTAATTTCAACAAATTCTTCTGTAGTCAATAAACCTCTGTAATAAAAACTACTTTCACCTGTCCCTTATATATGCAAGGAAGTGATTTAGAAAACACTACATCCTCTGAATAGAAAATGTAAATAAAACATTAAGACATCTATTTTTAAGAATTTTAAATGTCTTAAAAATTCTTATTAAAATAAGCTACTGCTTTGCATTTGAAATGACAAAATAATGAAGATTATTACAGTACTTACCTAAAATAAGAGCTGCATGTTGCAAGAACCATCTTATGACAAGGGAACTCAGTACCCTCAACAATTAATACTATGTCAGTAAACAACTGCTGTTCATAAAAAAGTTTTAACTGTTCCAACAAGGACACAGCATATTCAGTATTGATCTGCCTCTCGTCTTGAGAGGACATGACTGTATTCCATTAATATGTACCAGAGCAGATTAGGAAAGTCAGTCTTACTGATGGCAGGTCAAGTGAATGTTTCAGGAACAAAGAAAGGAGAAACTCTGCTTGCTGTTATCTGCAGCATTCAGGACCAAGACTGACACCTTCACTAATGAGTAGTATCTCGTTATAGACTGAGAATTACTCCTAGGTCATCCTGTGTTAATTAGGTTCTTCAGAGTTTTTCAACACAGTCTGCAGACATCTTGCTCAAATGTGCAATTGCTGTACAGCTCATGACTGAAAGACAGTAATACACGAGGTAGATTTCGTGGCAACATCCTGTTCTGTGGATCTTCTGAAATAACTAAAAAGAAAAAAAGTTCAGTTAGAATACCAGTACATTTTAGAATACCATTTTTAAGTGAGAGACTTAAAAATATAAATCTAGC
The DNA here is from genome assembly GCF_022682495.2 of Desmodus rotundus. NCBI lineage: Eukaryota > Metazoa > Chordata > Mammalia > Chiroptera > Phyllostomidae > Desmodus > Desmodus rotundus. Next base: position 8,717,128 of record NC_071392.1, on the reverse strand, counting down.
CCTGGCTAGTGTGGCTCAGTGGATTGAGCGCTGGCCTGCGAACCAGAGGGTCGCCAGTGCGATTCCCAGTCAGGGCACATGCCTGGGTTGTGGGCTGGGTCTCAGGTCAGGGGGCGCCAGAGGCAACCACACATTGACGTTTCTCTGCCTCTTTCTCCCCCCCCTTCCCCTCTCTCTAAAAATAAATAAATAAAATCTATAAATAATTAAATAAATAAACAAACATTTAACCAAATGAGCTATCCAGCCAGGGCTGTATTAATCTCCATACAGTGATTCCTTCCCATAAATCTTTGTAAGAGCATACAATTTTATTGGGGGAAAAACCAAAACACAAAACAAGATAATATAGACATATATTCTTACATGGAAGGCTCCATATTATATAAATATGAGTGTCCTCCAAATTAATTTGTAAATTTAACACAAATCCCATCTAAATCCTATTTGCAGAGGACTCACCTGGAAGAATGTACAAAAGCTGCCAAGATATTTGGGGGGAAAGGAGGGCAAGTTTATCCTCATGACTTATTTCAACAATAATGTTGGAACCACTGGCTATCCGCTTGAGGAAACAAAAACCTAACTTTCAGTCATACTGCATAACATTCATCAAAAGAAACTCAAGCTGAATTAATGTTTAACTTTATCTGTAAATCAGTATTTACCACATATGGCAAAGAAATTACAAATAATGAACAGAAGAGGGAAAACCCATATAGAAAGCTAATAACAACTACTACCTCTTTTCTAAATAGATGACTTTTAGTTCCTGTAACCAAAAAGTCAAGTGGTTGATACAAAACCTGTAAATATGAGGATCACTGCAGCCACTAACCCTTCTCACAAATTATCATATATGTCAAAGAGATCACCCTGCACTTCCTGCCCAACTATACAATGACAGGCCAAGTTAACCATGGAAGTAACTAAAACATAAGCACAGGCAGTGTGACTTTGCTAAGGTAATGACTTTGATCTTCCAGATCTGAAAGTTACATTATAAATCTAAGTTATGGTATTTACTACAACCTCTCAGACTAGTAATACCAGGTCAGGTTTTGCAGGCAACGTTTTATCAAAAACTTGATTTTAAGAGCTTTTTGAATTTTAGAATTGCAAGTGAAGTATTGTATAGGTATAATATTTGGCATTGTAAATGCTTATTAACTCAATCTGTCAGTTCTACTTCTGGAAATTTTCCTTATAGAAATGCATGCATTAGCAAACTGAAAGTCCTAACCCCAGCCTCTGAAGGCCCAAACTCATCCCTGTCCACATTTAAGCCAGGTGACAGGAACTGGTGCCCAGGACCAGGACGATTTGGCTCACACTACTAGCCCCCAGAATTCCTTGCAGGCTTAGCTGTTCAGGCTCACTCTGGTGATTTAACTTCCTACTATGACCTGATTTTTTTTTTTTTTTTTTGTAGTGACCTTTTTGGGCTCCCTTTAATTTGCTATGTCTGAGTTTTACTAAATTTGATTTTTTTAAATCACATACGATACTGTATTAAAACAAATGAAGCCTGCTTTCAGAATTTCAGTTGCCAATTTTATATAATCTTCATTACCACTGATTTATACAATTCTATTTTCCACCACTTCTGTAATTTAGGGTATATTTTCTTCCTGATAAGGTAATTTTTATTCAGGATACCTTAATATCTAAATAGGCAGAAAAGAAGTTAAATCATTCAGGTGTCACATTAAGTAAATAAACAATGTGAACAGATCTGTATCTACTACAATTCAAAATAAAATTAAATGTCCCTTCTCTGTGAACATAGACTTCAAAATGTATTAACTAAAAATATAAAAAGTTACAAAGTTTAAGATGACCAACCAACAGTCTTCAAATGCCTATAGCACCAACTTTTCTATAAGATTCCTTCTCCCCTAAAAATAAAACTTGAAATCAATACCCTAAACACCCTGAAATATTTCACAAAGTTTGTACTATGTTACTTAACTACCAATGATCTGACACATTTTACAAATTTTCCTCCTAGTAAGTATGTTGTCATATTATCATTCTGTATTTTATCTAAAATTTGCTTCAAAATAAGTGACACATCCTATGACCTGTAGAAGTTAGCATCCTCAGACTGATTAATTTTCAGGTATCAAGGAAATGGTCTACTTAATCTTCTATGATAAATTAACGGCTGCTGAAGCCCGACCTAACGGACACCGACTGACTTCACCAAGCGCGGCCATCGCACTCTAAGCACTGAGACTGAGCCGCCAGCCACGAGAGTGCCACGCCGCCACCTGCTTCACTCCTGGGGTAGACTGCAGCCCAAACCAGGACTGTCGCTTCAAAACAGTGTTTCAAAACCCACAAAGACAAATGCAGAATGAGTGATGCAAGCTGGGTGTAAGAAACATTTTTTTTGATATCTAGCTGATTCGATCTTTCATTTCCAAACTTTTGACAAAGTTTATTCTTTACTGTAAGGAAAACTGTATGAGCAAAGAAGGTAGTTGGCACCTGCCCTCCCTGTTAACAGCCGTTCACATTGTAGAGGAAGGAAAAATTTATTGAAGACATATGAATTTATTAACATACGCAATGATTATGTAATTTTTTAAAACCACAAACTTTCAAAAGGTGTACTACTTTCTCTTCTCATCACAAAGACAAAATATCTTAGACTTTATAAAAGCCATCAAGTCTGTCTCAAATACTTAACTCTGTTGTAGCCTGCAAGCAGCAAAAGATAGTATATAAACAAATGGATGTGACCGTTCCAATAAAACTTTATTTACAACAACAGGCTGCAGGCCACACTTACCAACCTCTGCTATCAGACTGCTTCTTGATCAATTAAGAATCAGCAAAACCCAGTTATCTGCCTTCCATGTTGTCCATTGCTTATGTTTGTTCCTGTTGTCCAAACTGTCTCTCCTCCCAACCCCTCGTGTTCGTCCCACAAAGCAGAAGGTGGCTTGTTCTTCCTGGTCAGGGCACATGCCCGGGTTGCGGTTTCTTGTCTAGTCCCGCACATGTTAAGAGAGACAACCAATCAATGTTTCTCTCCCTCTTTTTCCCTCCCTTCCCCTCTAAAACCAAATGAGAATCATAAAACACACACATACACACACAAAAATAACTGCGTCCCCATAATGGTGTGACACATGCTCATACATATTATATTAAAATGAATCATCATTGTATTTCTATTTTTGTTTTCAACACTGCCAAGGTGCTATGGAAAATTAAAGTAACAAAAACTAGAAAACATAATTTAAAAGCAAAAAAGATCAGCAAATAATATACATAACTTGTTTTTCTTGGAAAAATGTTCTCCCTCCAGATCACAAAGATAAGGAAAAAGCATAAAACTTAAATGTTTGAAAGTTGAATTAAACGTAATTCTTTATCTAACCTCTAAATACTTGTATTACACTTTCTTTTCAACTGAAATATTTTAACATCTCACACCTAATCACACAACTGTTTTCGCCACCTGTTGCAGGTTCAGTGGAACGTGAAATACTTTTGCTTACCTAGTATAGTAAGTACCCTTCACTACAGGTTTTTAAAGAAGGGACACTCCTCTCCAAGATAATGTTGGAAAAACCCACAATGAGAAAAAACTATTATAGTCAGAAACACTTAAATCATTTGTTTACAGATTTTATTTATTTATTTTTAGAGGGAAGGGAAGGGAGGGAGAAAGAGGGAGAGGCAACTCCCTCTCTTTCAATGTGTGGTTGCCTCTCGCACGCCCCCTATTAGGGACCTGACCTGCAACCCAGGCATGTGCCCTGACTGGGAATCAAACCGGCGACCCTTTGGTTTGTAGGCCAGTGCTCAATCCACTGAGCCACATCAGCCAGGACTCACTTTTTAATTTATCAACTATAGTATCTACATACATTTGAAAAAGAGATGCACACAAGGCAGTGCTTGTACAATGACATTTAGTGGATACATGGGTTCATTAAATGAAGCGAATCTTCTGGGAAATAGCCGTTGTGTACTATAGTTCCTGCTACAAGGAACTTCAAGATTAGTAGGAGTGTTCTGTATTTTATTTTATTTGTTTTTTATAATTTATGACTTTTTAATTTGTTTTTCCCATCACCATTTATCCCCCTTATACTCTTTTCTACCTCCCCCATCCCTCCCCCCAAAGGTCCTGTATTTTAAAGCAAGTCATTAGAACAGATTTCATAGTGAAAAATGCCCACTAGAATAAGAAACCAGTCCTACAAACACAATATGAGATTCAGAATCTAATAAAGTGCAATGTACTTTGACATAAAATTTGGGATCTAATAAATTTTGTCTAGAATACCCAAGCCTCCAAGTAGAACTCTAATGAGTGGATTCCACCACACAAAATAATTTCAAAACATTGTTATTAAATGATCATTAGGATTAAATCAGTTAGCAATCCATAGTAAATATGTAATTCTACAAAAATCTGAAACTACTCTTATGGAAAATTATTGCAACTGCTTTTCCTCCCTTAAGTAATCAATGAGACTGATCAGCAGTTAACTGAGCTGTGAATCTCAAAAGAAGGATGGATACAAGATGGGGAGAAGGTGGCAAAGAAGGATTGCACCTAAGTTACGGCAGTGATAAAACAGTGTCAGAGAAGGGCAATGGGTAGAGGTCATCATCTGCACGAAACACCCTGAAGTTGTGTATTACTGATTTAGGTGGCACTATGTCTTCCATCGCTACCCAGGTCAACAGAGTCTGAAAGCTTTTGTTGGAAAGGATCCAAGGTGTTCTGAGTGTAAAATATTGCCAAAAATATTAAGAGCATGAACTACGGAGCCAAATTACTTGGGATGAAAACCCAATTTGCAACTTACTAGTTGTTTGACCTTTTTAAAGTTATTTAATTTTTGTCCTGGAAAATGGGGGATAAAAATAAACTCTGCACCACAGATTAAGGGTTAGATGAGTTTTATAAAGAGCTGGGAAGAGCGCCTGACACCTGGCACTACTGTATAAATATGTGCAGCTATTTGTATTAATGTGTCACTGGTGAAGCTTTCTGTAGCACCTTCCCAACTCCTCAATCTCCACGCCTGCGCGGGTCTAGGGGTCCCAATCACAGTCTCAGCACTCACACACAGCTCTTTTCAACCTGGATGAATGGTCTTTCAGATAAGGGAAATTCACTCAAAGATTTCAGGGAGTATTTTCATGGTACAAATCATGCAACAAAGTAATTCAACAAAGACTAATCTTGAGAAAGCTGATGCCAGTGAAGAAAAATGAAATGAAGGCCAGGAAGGCAGCGGTGGGTCACGAAACAAGCCTGCCTTCCCTTCGGTGAGGAGAGGGGCTGCTCCTCAGGGAGAACCAGAGGCTGGTGCCAGAAACAGTTGGCTTTCAAGTTATCAAAGCAATCCCGACAGTTGAGAATGTTCCGAAGACTGGGTCTTTAGACTGTCAACCACTGTGCAAACAGAATTTTTTTGAGTTGTGACAAAGATCAATTAAACAACACACACCTTGCCCTTTGAAGAACTTACCAAGTTTAATCAATTCCAGGGTAGTGTCTCCTACTCTAATCAATTTCAGAGCTTAGGCCTATTTCCTCTGTGTTCCTCCTTTCAAACCACATGACTACATCAAGTAAATTATGCCCAGTACCCTAAGTAAATTCAGGTCGCAAGTTTAAGCTTCTGTAGTACATTACAATTAATAAGTTACCTCACTTTAAAAAACGAAACGAGAACATAAAGGAGACGCCATGGTGACAGAGTAATTATGAGTGCAGTATGTCATTTTTATTTTGGATATCACTTTTTTCCCCCGAGCTCTGCACAGTGACTAAAGAAAGCTTTCTCTAAATTCCGCTAAAGCAAACCTGGCCTCTAACTTTTTCACTGGGATTTCATTTTCCACCAAGTCAGTTATTTTTTCAATTTATAAGAGCAGAAGAAACTATTTCCCAGATCATCAAACACACTCATGAGGTCATTAAGGGCATAACTCCTTAATGATTACAACTACTGAATGTTTCTCAGTTTCTTAAAAAAATAAAAGGTAAACTGAGAAATACTTAGAATGTTCTGCCTACCATGGATGCTACTACATGTCACCACTTGTCTGAGGTATGGGAGTGGAGCAGAGAAAGGGAAAAATCTTTAAAGCACCCCTCTTCAAATGATTTTCTCCAAATCTCCTACAATAATCCCTTCTTTCCACACTGAGGAATCTAGGTACAGCAAATTTCTAGCAAGGGAACCAGAAGTAACCTTCACTCATATACTTAAAAAATTACTTGAAATCAACCTGTCAGTTCTAATATTCTGAGTTACTCGAATGTTAATTGCGCACTTCAAATGTCACAAAACTGAAAACAGTCTGACTGCGACACTAGAAGGACTCTGGCATTTTCATTCATGCACTTTATGACAGCGGGATCCACCCTTTTTCCTGCCCGCAGGAACGTGGCCAAGGAGAAAAACGACTCTTCTAAGTGTGTGACATCTCCAGGAAAGCCAAGGTATCTTTTGGCTTTGAAAGTTGCATTCAAGTTTCCAGGAATTGACCACCCACCTTAGACACATTCAGTGTTCACTGTTTGGACCGCATGAAATACCTCAGCATTTCCCTTCATCAGGAGAAAGAAAATTTATGGAGTGCAGGCTTAAGTACTAGGACACCTGCGTCCCCACCCACCGCCTCCCAGGCGCTGCAAATCACTAGGCAGCATCTTCCGGCGGCGCTTCCCGCGAGACCAAAGAGGGGAGCAGAGTTACAGCCTGTGAAACTCTTCCTACAAAACTGTGTGGAGAGAAAACAGCACCGACTCGCCAAGTGGGAAAGTGTGGACCTTAAAAGCACGCCCAGCAGCACTGCCCTGGTCCCCTGGATTTCAGGGCCGCCCGGAAAGGCCTTCAATAAGCACCAGACCGACAAAAGATCAAAGTGAAAAGCAAGCTTCACAGTAGTTAGCGGCCAGATGGCAAGAATAACAAAATCCCACATCAACAAGGCTGGAAAACAAGGGACTGGTTTTCCTTTTAATTTACTTTAGGTCGGAGAAAAAGTCCTTCCGAAAAAACGCCAGGGGAAAAGGTCCTTACCAAAGGTTAACTGAAGTCAGTCACCAATGGCGAGAGATTTGTAGTCCACGCTACTCAAACTCAGGCAGGGAAAAAAAAAAAATCACAACTCAGAGGAAAGAAAACACCCACCCTGTTAATTAGAAGAAAATGTGATTTCGGTCCCACCGCACTGCTGATAGGGTTCTGTTTCCGAATGCCGGAGTGCTCAGTGACCAGACACACAGACCCACACACGGGCCACACGTGACCAACCCTGTCCCGTGTTTTTATTCGCCTAAGTGACTGACAGGCTCGACACTTCACACAAACATACCCTTTCAGAGTTAGTTTCACACTTTTGGGATCTTTTTCTATTTTCACTTGAAAGGATAGAATTACCCGCGGTAGCCCATGGAGTGTATATTCCGCTCCCCTTGAGGTAGCTATAAAGAGATCTTAGATTGCTAACCACCCCCTCCTCCCAAAAGACAAGAACTCGAAATTAACTACTCCACACCAAACCCAGGGACATTCTCCTACTCCACGGCTTCTCAACTCAGAGGGCGAGGGCGGTGGTCGAGTTCCAATAAGTTACCGATTTCAGTCTAAAGTAAACACGTACACAATTTTCGGTTTCAAAGGGCAGCCTCTGCTTTCTTGTTAAAAGTCATAGGATCACAACTGGACCCTCGTTAACCTAGACATCTTTTGGTAACTACTTCAGATGTACCGAGAAAGAAAAACTGCCAGGAAGGGCTGGCCCTCCTCCGGCCCACCATCTCGCGTACACGTCGCGAGTCGTTCAGGAAAACGGCTTGATTTTGGCAAAGGCGGGCGCCAGCCGGAGCCCGGTCGCCGCCCGGGAGACCCGCGGCCGAGCAGGCGCCCGGGGGCCGGGGCCGGAAACGCCCCCGCCAGCTGCCCGCCCGCTGCCCCAGCCCTGCGAACCCGCAGCGCGCGGGTTAGCGAAGGGGCCGCCACGGGGTACGCCAGGCAGCGCCTGCCCCCTGCCCCTGCCCCTTCCCCCGCCCACGGCGGAAACGTCTCGGGTTTGAAAGATGCCGCCGCCGCCCCCCGCCCGCCCAGCCACAAAGGGCCGAGCCTACTCCCCTAATTCCGCCACAGGTCGTCGCGGGCTCCCCCCGCCCGTCCCCTCTCCCCCGGCGCCGGCGACGCCGGCTTACCCGCGTCGTTCGGTCCCGACTGCTGGGATCCGGTGTGGCCGGCAGCCCCGAAGACACTGGGCCCTTAGGGCGCGGCGGCGGGGGCGTGGCCCTCCCGCCGCGGCCAAGGCCCGGGTCTCGCCCGGGAAGGCTGGGGCCGCCGCCGCCTCTTCCTTCCGGTTTCCCCTCGTGCCCTCCCTTGGCGGTCCGGGCAGCGCGGAAATCTGCGTCCTCTGCGGGCGCCGCCGCGCGCTCCTCGGGGCCCGACCACCGCCAGACTCCTCCCCCGGGAGCCGCGCCGTCCGCCCGCGCCGCCTCGTCAGCCCGGGCCCCGAGACGCCCGGCTCGCCGCCCCCGCCCCGCCCCTGCGGCGCGCTCTCGCCCCCTCGGCGGGCCCCTTTCTCCGCCCCGGAACGTGCGGACGGCGGGCCGCCAGCCAGCCCTCGCCAGGTCTTCCCTTCCCCTGCTCGCGCGCGCCTAGCGGCATAGGCGGCAATTTTGCAGTTTCCCGGGTTCTCGAGCCCCCCCTCCCCCGCCCCCGCCCTTTCCCTAGCTCTCCCTCCCTTTTCCTTGGCTGGTGCCTACCGGAAAGCCAAAACAATCGGGTCCGCGCAGGCGCAAAAAAGGAAGCGGAAATGGCAGGAAGGGCGGGGGCGACGCGAGGTGACGGGGAAGCGCTATTGAAGGGGTTTCCCGGGAAGGTCAGCGGAGGGCGCGTGCGCGGCGGAGGGTGGGCTGCCTCTGCATTCGCTTCCCCGGAGACGCGCGGGTTTGGGTTCGCCCGCGGCTTCCGGCGGGTGCTTCTGGCTTACCCTGGGGGAAGGAGGGGCCCGAGAATTTTACTGCTAGGAAATCCGGGAAGCAAAGCACCAGATGTTATGCCGTAGGCTGTTTTCTCCCCCTTGAAATATGAAATTTGCAGGGTGGGTCGGGGAATAGGAATGAGGACTAGACAACACTAGACCGGGAGAATAAGGGAGACGCTGGGCGCTGGTTCAGTGGGCTTTGTCTTTCAGCCCCTTCCCTCCAAAACACGTCCTCCACTTTTCTGAGCAAGTTCGGTTTTCCCGATCTCATCAGTAAGGCTTCAAGTCCTGGTTTCTCAAGGCCAAGGCACAACTCCAGGCAGCCCTGAAGCGGCCCGCAGTTCGGGTGCGGAGGGAGCCTGTCTGAGTGTGAAGCTTTCAGATAGTTTTGTGCCGCACTGCGGGTTGCTACCTGTCCCGCCACCCCCGCCTCCGCGGCCCCCCACAAATTCCAAAGGAGCACCTTTAGCTTCAAAAGCCAAGCGGTTTGGTTAACTTGGCACACAGTTTGGTCTCGTATTTGATGAAAGTTATTTATGGATCAGAGATTGTCAGAAATACCCAGACAGCCGTCACCTACCTTCATAACTTCACCCCTGGCACAAACCCTATCCGCAGAACGTACACGACTAATTATAAACTAAAAGCACAATGCATAATGCGTTACTGGAGAGCCTCTTCCTGTAGGGTAGGGGAGGCTAGATCGACTGAACGCACAACCAAGATGTGTGTATTCGGGACTACTACCGATTAAGGATTTTCCAGTAGGATGTAGAAACTAGATTCATTCAACAAATCTTTATGGAGTGCCCAATATGTTTAATCAGACTTTGCTTAGTTTGAGTAAATGCTTAAGTGTTTTGATACTAAACAACAAAAAAGTCATGCAAAATATTCAGTCATTTCACAAACGTTTGAGAACCTGTTCTGTGCCAGACGGGATCCTGGAGATGCAAGGTCTAAACAGGAAGGCGGAAACAATACCTATGGTAAGAGTGTGTTTCATCCTGTAGAAGAGCTATTTAAGACTTTTAAGGAGGAGAATATCTCGAAAAGATTTTTAAAGGCCTGGCTGGGTAGCTCAGTTGGTCAGAGAGTTGTGATGTGGCGAAGTTGCAGGTTTTATCCCTGGTCAGGGCACATACAAGAATCAAGCAATGAACACATAAATAAGTGGAACAAAAAATGATGTCTCTCTCTCTCTCTCCCCCCCACCCCCTCCCTCCCTTCCTTCCTCTCTAAAAACTAAATAATTTTTTAAGTTAAAAATTCTTAGAAAAAAAAATCTGAAGCATGGTGGATTTCCAACTGGAAGTTGGGATGCTAATTAGGAGGCTGTTAAAATAGTCCAGACCAGAGATGGAGAGTCTAAACTCATTTAGTGGCGGTGAAGCTTGTGAAGGATGGATTTGAAACTAGCTAGATATAATAAGGGGATGAAGGAACATAGAGTGATTAGATAGTAATATCAGTAACTATGTAAAGGGAGGCTAATTGTGAGGATGAAACAGCACTAAAAAGGTGTCATTTTAATAGCTGTACAGTTAGGAATACAATTGGCTGCAAGTAAAAAAAAAGATTCCATTGCAAGGACTTAAGTAAGGGTCTATTTGGTCACAAAACCAGCCTGCAAGTAAGCAGATACCCTTGTCCATTCAACAGCTTAAGAACAACAAAGCCACAATTTTTTGATTCTCTTGACATTTCCCTCATGGTTGCAAGATGGTTGCAGCACTTCTAGCCTTCACACCAGAAGATGGAGAAAGGAATGGTTTCAGACACCTGTGTTTTTTTCTTTTTCAGGAAAGTAAAAATATTTTTTAAAATTTTTTTATTTTTATTCAGTTACAATTGTCTGCATTTTCTCCCCATCCCTCCACCCCAGTAAAAATATTTATAATGTTAATTTTAACTAGTTCTAGATAATTTATGCAAACTAAGAGAACAGAAAAAGATGGCAAGTTATCCAAATGACTATATGAGAGTAACTGATTATGTGAAACCAAGAAAAGACAATACTGGTATTGAAAATTATAAAACAATTCTATTTGTAATCTTAGATTCCAAAATCCTAAATGAAATACCAGCAAATGGAATCCTGCAGTGCATATTAAAGTATATCAAAACCAAGTTTGGTGTATCCCAAGAATATAAGGATTGTTTAATGAGAAAAAAATCTACTGGCAATGTGCTTTAAGGAATGTGCTTTATTATAAAGTGAAGATTTAAAAAATTATAACTACTTCAATAGATTAAGGAAAACCATTTCCTAAAACTCAACATTCATTCAAAATTTTAAAACTTTGCCAATCTGGAATAAAAGACATCCTACTAACTTGATAAAGAATATCTGAGTAATAACCTACAACAGTTCTTTGTAATGAATCGTTAGGAATTAAGATGAGACAAGGGTATCTGCTATCAGTTTTTTTATTGAATATTGTATTGATCTTAGAAGCTTAAGACAAATAAGAGAAATGAGGAGACAGTCATTGAAAAGAAGAAACAAAACTGTCATTATCTGTAGATGACTTGAGTGTCCACATAAAAAACCTAGTCAAGTCTACCAAAAATGGAAACTTAGGAGGGTTCAGCAAGGTTCCTGGAATATGAAATCAATATATAAACCAATAGTATCCCTGTACACCACCAACACAGAAAATGTAACTTAATCATTTTTGAGTGTAAGAAAAACTGTGAAAGATACTTACAAAAGAAATTATAAATTAGAACCTCGTATGTTAAGATCTATCTACGGAGACAGAATAATTCTATTCCTGTGTAATATCCCATTATCTATACTATATTTAATCCATTCTCCTTTTTCACAAACATTTAGGTGGTTTTCAATTTTTACATATTATGAGCAATGCTACTGCAACGAACATTTTAAATAAATGTCTCCTTGTGTGTATGTGCAAGATTTTATTCTAGGGCATTTCTATAAAAAGAATTGCTAGTTCATGGAGTATGACGCATTTTCAACTTTTTTTAGATGCTGTCAACTTGCTCTCCAAAGTGACTTTACCAATTTATACTCTCACCGGCAGTGTGTGCGTGCTCTCGTCACTCCACTTCCTCCTTAACCCTTGCTGTTGTCAGACTTGTTGTGTATCTCCCCTAGTCCCATGGTTATTGATGGCATCTCATTGCAGATCCCACAAAATACAAGCTCCCTAGGAATTATGATTCTGTTTTTCTTCCCTGCTGTTTTCTTAGGGCCAACATTGTGCTGATCCCGTTGTAGGGACTCAGTATTTGTGAAGGGAAGGAATGCATGAAGGAAGGATCACTAGTGAGGCTGAGCATCCTTGTGTTTTTTACTGACCACTGAGGCTCAAGGTGTGGAAACACAGACTGTCATTACATGTGTGTTTAAACTCTCAAAGTGGAATCAGTGTGTCAACTGAGGGGAAAGTTGAAATCACCCCTCTTTAATGAGAGACAGGGACTGTCAAGTTCCCACAAGGGGTGTGACTGACCACCCGAGCACTAGAAAAGACCCCAGGTCCTGAGAATCCAAAGATCTCAGCCCACTCCTCTTCCAAGTAGTAGGACGGCAACTTTACGTATATGGGCAGATTAATCTCCCTGAATCTCAGGTGTCTTTATCTTAAAATAGAGATGATGATGATGATACCCATTTGGAATCCTGAGCAGAGAACACCCAGTTCACTAACTGGACCTTAACACCAAAATAACAACCACCATCTAACCTCGGACACCCCACCACGCTCAAAACGCTGCAGTTAGCACAAACCTCCTTACATAAGAGGTCTAGCTGGGATCTCCAGACCAGGCGGAACCACTCTGTTTCATCCTTGATATTATCCAGTACTGCGTCCAGCCCAAAACCCAGTTAGCTGGCACCTCTGGGACATTCTCAGCCCATTCCTGCTCCCTGGTGACCTCCCTACCAGCCGTCTCAACTGTGCCACCTGGAAGCCCTGTTTGGTCACATGTGAGCCACCAGATCCCTCAACCTATTCACTAAATAGCCCCTAACTGTGTCGCCTCCCAAGGAGGCTCTTCATTGCCCCCTTCTCCATGCACATCAGGGCTGAGATATTGCCACTAGCTAGTGGCAGATCCAAGTTTGATGGGGACTGAATATGATGAAATTTAGGGACTCTCTTTAAGAAAAACAGTACAAAATTATGAATGCAAACACCTTGTGATGTTTCACCTTGCTGCATAGTCCGCTACACTTACCGAAGACCTGGGATCCTGCAAGTGACTACAATGTGAAGAAGGGGGTGACTCATCCCACGTGCCAGCTTTCCAGATCGTTTCCTACCTCAGCACCAGCGACCTTCACCCCCAGAGCACTTCAGCAAACCACTGCCGCGGACCGCGTTGTAATGGGCAGCTGCTCCCACTCTGAAATCGTGCACTTCGCCTTCTTATCCTCTGACCACAGTCCCTGCCCTCTAGCTCTTTGGCTGCCATGTGGAAGACCTCCCTCACTTATTCTCCATTTGTTTCATTCCTGTCTGACATTATTTGCTTTCTCTTCCTGACTATATACTAGGCCACTAACTAGGGTGGAGTAAGGCACCCAGGGTGCAAAATTTAAGGAGGCACTCATGCGGGGTCATGCCAGTGCAGGATGTATGACATGTGCCGTGATGCATTCCTTTAATTTCTCACCATCACACTGAACTTTCTTGAACTCTTGACTTTTCTTCCCACAAGGCCCGCAAAGCCACGGCCCTTGATCCATCCAACCATTCTGTGTCTCTCCGGAGTGACTGCAGGTGGCTGAGCAAGTGAGAGGGCACTGCAGGTGGGGGCCAGTACCAATTACTGACCCCCGACCCAATCCGGCCCTCTATTCCACCAGCAACCCTTTAGCATGTCTGTAAATTCCTCCTTCTTCCAATCCAGGCAGCGATTGGGCAGACGCTCTTCTCTGCTCAGTCCACACCCATTCTCTTCCTCAGTGCAGAATCCCCGGGTATTCCAAGTGCCCAGCTCTAAGAGGGCATTTCTGTCAGCAAAATGCCCTCCAGCTCCATGTATTGTCACAAGCGGCAGGATTTCTTTTCCTTTTTTTTTTTTTTTTAAAATAACTGGTTTGCTTTATTCTCTAGATCACATATGACAGCCGCAAGTCCAACACTTAGAATTCTCTTCTGAATCTGTTGGTTTTTTCCGGTCTATGTCAACAAAGACTTTCTCCCATTCTGATCCTCCCGCAGTGGGGACAAGCAGGCTGTCCAAGACCCTGGTTCTCCAGTACTGGAACCTGGGCCCTCCCCTTGGGTTGCACCCATAAGTCTGTGCTGGGGCTCTGTCCTGGTCCCATCACCCTGAGGTGTCTTTAGGCCAGGAATGCCAAACAGGTTTCCATGTATGTGCCAACTCTGAATAAACTTTGGGGGCTGCTGGGAACGCAGGGATGAGGGTAGTGAGGCAGCTGGTATCTGGGTTCCGTTAGAAAAAACACGGTACTTGACTGGCAATACCTGCCATGGCAACACCTACTTGCCATGTCTGGAATGGGGACACCGGGGGAACAGGCTTTTTTTTTTTAAGGAGTTAGGTTTCAGCAGCAATTGGAAGGGAGTAGGGAAGGATGTCCAGAACAGGGAAGAGAGGTTGGTGTAGCGGAAGAACCCACACACGGCTAGAGCCTGTGCTGTTAGTGGGGAGGGATGAGATCATAGGGTGAGACACCAGATAGTGAGGGGCTTTATGCCACCCTAAGGAATTTGGCCATTGATCCCCGCTTCCTGGCAGGCTGTGATAAGCCGTTCAAACACTGCGACTGGAGCGAGTGAATCAAAGTGGGTCAGAAAGAGTGTTCTGGCAGTGGTGTGGGTTACAGACCCGGGAGATGGGTCAGGAAAGCTAGTAGTTATTCAGGTAAAAACTCGGAGAGGACTCTAAGTCCCTCATATTGATTAACAGAATAGGGAAAGCATTAAAAAGAGTAGACTGATAGCTTTGGGCGATCAGTGAGGGTGAAAAAATAACTATTATAAACACCTGTGTTTCTGCTGTGGGTGATTGGATAGTGGTTCCCTGGTGGTTTCTGGTGACAGGGACCTGCTATCACAGCATTTTGTTGTAGTTTGTCAAGGTGTAAGGTCAGACTGTTATTGGGGAAGTTATCTACCTCTGTAGTTTCACGAACACCGTTCTGTTGGCTTTTTACTCCTTAAAGACAGAGTTAAACCCCAAGCTGAGACTTTGCATGTTTCTTTCAACAAGAAAAAAGAAATCCAACTGCTTGTATAAATATATTGTGCTAGATACAAGAGACACTCTGGCGCATTCCTCAACAGTGAGATTGAGTCTCTAAGATCAGCCTCCCAACGTTGACTAAACTGCCTCAAGAACACTGATCTGAATATAACGTGCTTCCTTTATATGCTGAGAAGTTTATCTTGACTTCGTTTGTCAGTAGTTATATAAATCTGCATTGCAAAACCAAATGCCGCTGCCAAGAGTGTATTTGTATGAGAGAAATGTCTTGTGTTAACTGACTCCATCGCGCTGATCACCCGTGAAGAGTGGAAATGGGGGAGGGATGTGGGGATGTGTATGAATACTGCCGAATAAGGAGGTTTAGAAAGGCATTCAGTTCCAAAGAATGTTTGTTCCCCTTCACTTTGTAAGGCCTGATGGGAATTTCTTTTATTGATTTGAAAGAGAGGGAGTGGGGAAAGAGAGAGAGAGAGAAAGACAGAGAGAGAGAGAGGGGGAGAGATTGAGATTGTTTTGTTGTGCCCTGACTGGGGATCGAACCTGCAACCTTGGTGTATCGGGGTGATGCTCCAACCAGCTGAGCTACCCAGCCAGAATTCTTTCTGAAGCCATGACAGTCCTGAATTATGCTGAATGTGTGTTTGTCCTCTTTTCTAAAAAAGAGCCGTTAAGTACAAGTGATATTCATAATGGGCTGTCTAACTGATGTGGCCTGGGAACCTGCCAGTCAGAACAGAGAGCTACCCTGGTGCTGAAGAAGTGTTTGGGGGCGGGTCCCACTGTTCCACTCATGGCCCATCATTTGTTGAGTCCTGGGATACCCAGGGAGGAACTGGGGGCCCTTAGCTACCAACCACACCGCGAGCCGTACAGGGGCACACTGTCTGAGTGTTGTGGCAGGGCAGGCAAAGTGACTGACGACCGTGTTTTCTCTCCAGGGTTCAGAAATGGAGGTCTGGGATTCCCAAATTCAGCGGTGCCCGGTGAGTGTCCTGGCTTCCTCGTGCCTCGGCCCCGTTGCCCGCTACACTTAACCACCGCCCTGTGCTCCCTGTGTGTTGCGATCAGGCCCGACTGTGGCACTACAGTGGCTGTGGGAGAACATGAAAATGAGCCTCAGACTGAACCTCAGCAGGCTGAGAACACAGGTCGGAAACAAGACTTGCACTCAGACGGCAACCGCCCAACCGCTGTGGCGTGGGTAGGGTGGCCAGTATCTCTGCTGCCACCATTGACAGAGAAACTGACCACATTCCCGGGAACAGATGGGGCCTTGTCTCCTGTTGCCCAGAAGAGGGAGCTACATGGTAAGAGTTCCAGTAAGGACGTGGTGTGGAAACACACCTCAAGGGACCTCGAGGACGAGATGAGGAGGACGCCAGAGGGCAAAGGATCCCGTGCGAGGCAGTGCTGGAAGACTTTGAGAGGAACTATGCTGCATTTGCACGATCTGGTTTATGGTAAAGCCACGCCACACAGCGTGGTGCAGCCCAATGGCATTTCCCAGAATTCCTGTGGAAGTTGGGGTGTTCTCCCTAAGTCCCAGGAGGGTGAAGACCACTCCCCTGAGGAAGTGTATGAAGAGGAAGTGGGAGAGGGGAGCATCTCCCCACAGCAGCCCCTTCCCTCTGTGGCCTGGTGGGCCCAATCTAACAGAGCTGATGAAGCCATTCAGAGTGACCTGGGCTGGTGGCAGGATGCCAAGCTGGAAAGTCCCCCTGGGTCATCACCAGAAGGGAGTAGAAAGGGAACAGGGGAGAAGTCAAGACCTTTAACTTTATCCTAATGGTGAAAACAAAAGGCATTGGTAACAATTCTCTGTATGAGATGTATTGAGTCTCTCATACAGCTGACTGAAGGAATTGTAGTGTTCCACTGTTATTTCATAGGAAACTAATTCTGAGTCCCAGCTACAAAGAACAGTTAAATAGTGCAAGGGCATGATGTTTGGTTTAGAACATTGATATCTCTCTTGATTTGAACTAATAAAGCAATGATACCAACAACCAAGTTAAGAAATTGTGACTTGTAAATAAAGCC
Organism: Desmodus rotundus; assembly: GCF_022682495.2. Classification (NCBI taxonomy): domain Eukaryota; kingdom Metazoa; phylum Chordata; class Mammalia; order Chiroptera; family Phyllostomidae; genus Desmodus; species Desmodus rotundus. The sequence continues at coordinate 8,699,878 of NC_071392.1, read as the reverse complement.
TTTGGAATGGTAAGTTGTAAAACAGTAAATGAATTGCAGATGGGTGTGATTCTTACACATTTTCTCCTCTTCCCCAAATGCCCACATCACTGGTAACACCACCAATAGGATTGGGTCATCTGCCTTCATTCCTGTCTTATAATCCCCAGGGACCGTTAGGTAAGGTGAAAAGGATGGTGGAGTTAAGGACAGAAGAAATAGATGGCAGGTTCTCCATAACAATCCCTTGCTCATTTTTACAGACGGAAGCACCAGGCACATCGTCGGTCCCTGATAATGACACTGACAGATGTGCCCAAGGGTGGGTTCTGTTGCCATCTCGTCTTCCAACCAGTGTGCACGCCTAGAAACAAAGGAAGCTTTAGGCAAACAAACGTTCTCTATACTCAGAGCCTGGGACCTAGACGGTCAATTCACGGAACCAATCTTCTCCCAATACATCATGTGGGTTAAGTCTGACAAGGCACCAAAATGTTGGTATGTGGTTTGTATTGAAGTCTCTCCCAGTTGTTCGAAGAAACAGGGCAGGTGTGGGAGAACAGGGTGGGGGTGTGCTTTCCAGAAAGGCTCTCTGGGTGACAGTATGACTGTACATACAGACTGGCCTACCAGCGATGCCTCTAAGCCACTTTGTAGTGAAGTGGTCTTTATTTTTAACTTTCCGTGGAAATCAAGCACCTCCCAAGATGGCGTAAGTGCTGTGGCTGGTGTAGATCAGTGGATTGGGTGTGCACTGCGAACTAAAGGGTCACTGGTTCGATTCCCAGTCAAGGCACATACCTGCGTTATGGGCCAGATCCCTAGTGGGGGCCACGTGAGAGGCAACCACACACTGATGTTTCTCTCCCTCTCTTTCTCCCTGCTTTCCCCTCTCTCTAAAAATAAGTAAATTAAAAAGATGGTGTAAGTACATGGTACAAAGTGGTAGCAGTGTAACTCCCCCCCCCCAAAAAAAACCAAACTCAACCCAGATGGCAGGGTTTATGAACACGGGCCCCTTGTATGCAACAAGGCCCAATGTACTTTACACGCTGAGTTAAAAGATGAAAACTAAAAACCATGCCAACAAATGTGGACAGTATGCTTGCATTTATGTTAAAAGAAAAAAAACTATATTTGCTTACGATACACTAAGTATTTCTAGACAGCTTCCCCATTGGGGAAGGTAACATTCCCATTGGGGAAGGGAATTGAGTAGCTGGGGGAGGAGGAAGGTTTTTCATAATTAAACCTTATGTACCTTTTACATTTCAAACACACGCATGTATTATTCAGAAATAAAAAATAAACACATTTGAAAAAATAAATAATGACCTTTTATTATCTTGAAGAACAGAGGAAGGTCCAGCCTGCAGTCTGCAAACTCAGCAGCCTCACCGTGGAGGGTGACAGTGCCTGGGAGGCGTCCTCAGAGACCCCCTCAGTCCCACCACACCGCCATTTCTCAGGAATCACAAACCCCAGTGACCAGCAGAACGACACCGGAAAGAGCCCTCCTGCCGGAAGTCAGCCACTGTCTGGAGTGAGCACCTGGGAAGGTGCGAGTCCCTCTCTGCTGATCACACCTTCACTGGAAGGTAGGTGAGAAAGCACACATGTGACACCAGGCAGCCTCCTTGGCATCCTCTCTCCTGTCCTCTCCGACCCCACGGTCCCCTGCTCTTTGGCCCCAGTGTCTGATCCTCGAGACAAGAGTCTGAACAAGCCCGGCACCTGTCAGTCCGAGTCTGAGCTCTCATGTGACTTGGAAGACTTGTGCTTTCGTTTCTTCTTCTTCTTCTTCTCTTTCTTCTTTTTCTTATGCTTTTCTTTCTTCCTCCTTTTCTTGGGTCTCTCCTTATCCTCTGAGGAGCTGGAGCTGCTCCCATCATCATCCGAGGTGGAATCTTCCAGTAATTGCTTCAACTGTTGTATCCTGAACAGATAAGATTGGTCAAAGGACCATAAACCAGAACTTACTCAAAAAAATTTTTTAGATGTAAGATTAGCAGGGAGGGTAACAAAAGTCACGAAATAATCACCTCATTAGACACAGTACTCATTTTTATTTTTGCATGTTTTCCCCCTCCTCGTCCACATCCACAGCTATTTCACAGGACTGTAACCAGTGTGCAAGCATTCTGTGTTCTTTTCTGTGCCCCAAATATTTCTGCATGTTTCTTCTTTTAGTTTGAGAAAATGTTTATTAAGCCTGGGGACAGTGAAACAAGGAAGGGCCTGCCATAGAAGAAGCAACAGGAGAGAGCCCCAGCAGGTCACTGGACGGTGAGAGAAAGGGAGGCCTTGGAGACAGGAGGTCATCCCAGGACGAGCTGTCGCTGCCCACTGCTCCCCTGGCTGCCAGTCTCATGGGGACCGTTATGGTTTAGGAGACAGAAAATTCACTTGAAAAGGAGATTCGAGTGGGCGGGCGGCGAGGAGAGTGTGTCTACTGTTTCTATAGTCCCTGCTGTTCCGACTTCTAACTGAGACAGACTTTCCTAAATCACCCCCCCGCCCCCCCCCCCCCAGGCACTGCTCCCGTTCATACTAGGTAATCTATCCCCTCAACATTTATAACTCGACACCACCAATCTGGGGGGAAAAAATACTCTCTTGTTTTTTCACTATCTTTATTCATGTTTAAGAATAATTATTAATAATAGCTCAAATCCCTAGAGACATGGGAGAAGATAAACTAAAGATGTAAGAGAATCAATCACACGGCTGCACCAGATGCCACGGCGCGGGCTGCCAAGGTCAACCATCCGCGGTGTGCACGGGCCGGGCCACGCCCACTGCTTTAAGAAAACCCAAGTGGAACAGGCTGCCCTGCTCGTTCCCCGCACACCGGTCTGTGCAGCGATTACTCCGGCCCCCAACTATGTCACGGCTGAAGTGCCATATTTACTAGATCACTCCTCTGATACTGGAATGGTTGTTTCCCACTTATGGTAAATACAATTTCAGCCTTTAAGAGGATGCTGTTATCATCAGGGGAACCTCACCTTATATCCTTCTCGTGTCTTTTATTCTCTCGTATGATGTCGTACATGGGATCCTCATGTGCCTTGAGGGTTAGACAAGGTTAAGGTTAGGTTAGACTGCATGGACCATGGTTAAGTAAATACTACATCCTTATGTTATTAAAACCAGTTTTTTTTTCCAGCTTGCTGGGTTTTTTTTTTTAACATGTTCTAAGTCTTCCTAAGGCTAACCATCACTGCAAACTCACTGAGGCTGTGAAAAGAATTTTCCAATTGGAAAAATATAGGATACAATTGAAATATCCTTTATGAGGAAATAAACCCTGGCAGAATCATGAATCACTATTCAAGGGAGAAATATTGAGGTTATTCTCTTTGTTCTATGTGGGTAGATGACTAAGAGATGGTATTTAAAAAAAAACAAATGAATTATAAGAATGAAACATTTATAGGTACACAAAAATACCTATAAGTCATGTTAAGTACCCTTAAAAAAGCCTTGAACTATGTAGCAAGTACAGATAATTTAAAATGACTTGAATTCCTAAAAATAAGTATACATGTATGGGAAATATTATGGTATGTGAATTACCTCAATTTTTAAAAAAGAGAAATATTTATTGTAGAAACTTTAGATATTAGAAAAAATTCAGTTAAATAATCTATTACCTTACTACCCAAGGGATAATTACTATTAACACTTGGTCTCTTTCCTTCAATCATTATTCATAATTTATGAAAAACCATAATCATTTTACACATACAACTCTATTGCGTTTCATTTGTTGTCATGAACATCTTCCTATTAACATTACACATTCTTCTAAAACATAGTCCCTAGTGGCTAAATAACTTTTGTTACAGTATTTTATGTTGATATGTTGGACTATTAAGTTGTTTCCTATTTTCCTTTAGTTTCCAATTTTTCAATCATATAATTAATTATGAAAGTTAGCCTGATACATACATACTCAGCTGTGTATATATTGATGTTCTCTTATGTCCTTAAGATAAATTCTTAGAAGTGGGATTTCTGAGTCAAAAAAGAAAAAAAGAAAAAAAGAATATGTTTAAAGTTTTTGAGGTTTATTACCACTCTGTGTTCTATCGTATCTACAAAAATTGACATTCCACATAGAAGTGGAATGATTGATCAAAAATTATTTAAGATTATTAAAAATTGAAACAATATTTTAAATGTCTAAAAAACTTTGGAGAATGTCTGCGGATCCCGGCTTGACACATGCTGATAACCTCAGCACGTCCAGACGGCAGCACGCTGCACTTGGGAGAAGCAGTTACTAGATGGTCAGTTAACATATCGGGGAAGTGACTGTTAAAATAAAGTGAGGAAGTAAAAGGTTTCTTTTATTGTCATCTAAAGTGAATATATAGCCCTGGCCGCTATGCCTCAACCAAAAGGTCACCAGTTCGATTCCCAGTCAGGGCACATGCCTGGGTTGCGGGCCAGGTGCCCAGATGGGGGAGTGCAAGAGGCTCTCACACATGGGTGTTTCTCTCTCTCTCTTCCTCCCTTTCCCTCTCTTGGAAAATAAATAAATAAAATCTTAAAAAAATAAAGAGCATATATAACATATATACACTTCTAGCTTATAATTTAAAGACATCTAATTTTAGATAAAGACTGGGAAACTAAAACCCTAATTTAAATTTCATAAATCATATTTCATAACATGATTTTTTATGGAAGTTATAAAAAATGATTGAATAAATAACAATGTCTGCTTCAGAAAAAGAAGCACCATTCCCAATGCATAAGCAAATAACACTTCAACAAGAAGTTAGTTTTTTTGTTAATGTAACTAATCTGTCACAAATTTTCAATTTAACAGAGATGCAGTTAACACCAGATATTTGGCCAAAAGGTTTCTGTGAATATATTTTCTGGGAACCTCCAGCTCACTCATGACTGCCTGATTCACGGATATTCACCATCTTTTGTAAACATAAATTGACACTCTGGGGTTCTACTTACCACTCGGAACTGTTCTAACTTTTGGTTGCCTTTGATAAAGAAAGGGCATTCTTTGTCGCCTGTTCGGTGACCATACCGTTTACAGCGCCAACCTAAAAACAAAGAAAATAGGAAATATTTCTGTAAGATAACACAGTTTCATTTAATGAAGATAAAGAATCAGTAGATCACATTAAAGTTTTTTTTGTCATTAAACTCCAATTCTAAAAGCAAATGCCATTGGTGAATGAACCATGTCAGATCCTAGAAAATCGAGATTATCAGAAACGCAGAGCAGTAGGCCCGCCCAGAAATACGGACGCAAACTTGAATTTCAAAAGATTTCCTGGTGATCTGTGGAGACATTAAAGTTTAAGAACCACTGTTTAGATAACACTACAACCAATAAAATGAATGAAGGTATGTATAGTATATATATGTCTTTTATCATGTCAGGGATGAATCTAAGTTTTGTGGGGACTGAGAGGCAGGGGGATCTTTAGGGAAAAAAAATATCTTGACAAATTTTACAAAATCACATGACCATGTCAACATATTGATGGGGTGCCTGCAGGCCTCTGACAGGCACAACCGACGTGCCCAGAAGCTTAAATGTCGTTTATTTCTTGGTAAAACTGGCTCTACTCCCAACCCAACGACTCTTATTTTCCAAGTCAATGCAAATAACTACTGTACAAAATGGTAAGTGAAATGCAACTACCTCTTCGGAGTAGTGATTTTCAAACAAACAAAAAACAGCTGTAAAATTTCTGGGTAAAGATGGCATCCAAACATATTTATCTGCTTTCATTCCCTTCCTGAGAAATCACAAAAATGACAATGAAGAGAATTCTTTCCAAAAGGAATAGCCCAGGAAATATGTCAACAACGGCAGGGGACGGTCTCTATATATCTCTTCCTGCAGACAAGCTTTGATGGTAGTTGCAAATTTGCCTGAATCAACTTATGTGAAACCCTGGGCACTAACCAAAGGCTGGCCACGGCCTGAGGGGCATTCATGCGAGGAAAGCCAGTAAACCTTGGTGAGAACAGCGAAGTTCCAGGCATTTTTACTGGACCCACTCCCAGCCCCCTCCCACCCCTCGTACAAGTCTTGAGAAGCAGCAGCCTTACCAGCACGGAGCTGGGACAGCAGCAGGTTGGGCCCTCGGAGGGGGAGATGCCATTTGTGCAGCCCTCAGAAAGCCCCAGCCCCAGCTGAAAACCCACAAATATCTTTTGAGTCCCCCCCAAACTTAACTTCCTACTGTTGACTGAGAAAGCCTTGCCGATAACTTAAATAGCTGGTGAACACATATTTTGCATGTTATATGTATTACGTACATATACAATAGAGTAAGCTAGAGAAAGGAAAATATTATTAAGAAAGTCATAAGGAAGAGAAAATACATTTACAATACTCATTGAAAAAGACCTGTGTATAAGTGGACCCATGCGGTTCAAACCCATGCTGGGGTTCCACTTACTACTCTGTAACTGTTCGAATTTTTTAAAAGTTGTGATAAACTACAGGCAGACCTCGGAGATGCTGTGGGTTTGGTTCCAGACCATCACAATAAAGTGACTACTGCAAGACAGCAAGTTGTAATCTTTCTGCTGGCGGAAGGACTTGCCTTCAATTTGTAAATAAGGTGACATTTGTGAAGCACAATAAAACGACGTTTGCCTGTACACATAACATTTACCATCATCACCATCCATCTCCACGACTCTATTCTTTTGTAAAACTGAAACTCTGTTCCCATTCAACAGTAACTCCCCACTCCCCCCCCACCCCACCCCAGGGATTTGTCAGCAATCACTGTTCTTTTCTCTGTCTCTAGGATTGTGAGTACTCTAAGGATGTCACATAAGTGAAATCAGACAGTATTTGTCCTTTTGTGACTAACTTATGTCACTTAGCGTACTGCCCTCAAGGTGCATCCATGTTGTAGCATGTGGCGGAAGTCCCTCCTTTTTAAGGCTGCAGATTACTTCACTGTGCGTATACTCCATGTTTTGTCTTTCCACGCGTCCACTGATGGCCACAGGCTGCTTCTGCCTGCTGGCTGCTGTGAAAAACGCTGCTGTGAACACAGGTGTCCAAATATCCCAAGACCCTACTTTCAGTTCTTCTCGGTGTATACCCAGAAGCGGAACTGCTGGACCACATGGCCATTTTATTTTTAATTTTTTGAGGAACCACAATACTTTTCCCATAGTGGCTGTTGTACCACTCCCAGTCCCACCAGCACTACACCAAGGTTCTAGTTCCTCCATGTTCTTGCCAACATTTTGCTGTTTTTTTTGATAGTAGCCACCCCAGTGGGTATGAGGTGATACCTCGGTGTGGTTTCCATTTGCATTGCCCTAATGACTAGCGATGCTGAGCATGTTTTCCTAAGTTTACTGGTCATTTGTACATATACTCTTATCTTCCTTGGAAGAATGCCTATTCAAATCCTTTGCCACACTTTAATCAGGTTGTTTCTTTGTTGTTGAGTTAGCAATTCTCTGCATCTTCTTTATCAGGTATGATTTGCAAATGTTAATGTTTTCTCCCATTTTGTTGATTGCCTTTTTATGCTATTGATAATATCTTTTATTCACGGAATTTTAAATTTTTCATGAAGTCAAATTTGTCTATTTTCTCTTTTGGTTCCTGTGCCTTTGGTGTTTTATCCAAGAAATAATTGCCAAGTCCAATTTTGTGCAGCTTTGCTCGATGTTTTCTTCAAAGAGTTTTATAGTTTTAGGGCTTACATTTAAGTCTTTGATCCATTTAGAGTTAATTTTTATAAATATTAGAGAAGGGTCCAACTTCATTCTTTTGCAAATGGAGATCCAGTTTCCCAGCACCATTTGTCAGAAAGACTGTCCTGTCCCCACTCAATGGCCTTGACACCACTGTCACCACTGTCAAAAGGGATCCCACCACATAAGCAGGGTTTTATTTCTGGGCTCTCTATTCTCTTCCATTGGTCCATGTGTCTGTCTTTCCGCCAGGACCACGCTGTCCTGATTACCGTAACTTTTGAAATCAGGAAGTGTAAGTCCTCCAGCTATGTTCTCTTTTTCCCAAGATTGTTCTGGCTATGTGGGGTCCCCTGAGATGCCAGATGAATTTTGGGATGGGTTTCTCTATTTCTGAAAAAAAAAAAAATGGCATTGGGATTATCATAGTAATTGTACTGAACCTGGAGATCACTTTGGTGGTATCGGCATCTTCACAATATTATCTTGCAATCCACGAACATGGGACGTGCTGACATTTATTTATGTTACCTTTAATTAGTGTCGGCAATGTTTACACTTTTCACTGCATCAGTCTTTCATCTCTTTGGTTAATTCCTGAGCATTTTGTACTTTTTGGTGTTACTGTACATGGGATCATTTCTGTATGTTCCTTTTCAGATTGTCTATTGCCAGCATAGAGAAATGCAACTTAACTTTTGTGTGTTGACTTTGTATCTTGCTACTTTACCAAATTCATTAATTAGTTTGAGAAGTTTTTATTTTTGTAGCATCATTAGGTGTTTCTACATATAAAATCATATCAGAAAAACTGACTTTTTTAACCCAGCAAATTATAGAATCTGTAAAATAAAGATGTTCCTTTAAATTAAGGTCCTGAAAATTGTATCCCCTACAAATCCATTTCAAAGGAAGTTGTGAGAGGATGCGCTCCACCATAACAAGGGAATATAGCAACAAAGAGGACTCAACATGCAGGAAGCAGGGCCTTCAACTCAGGAAGAGGCCAGCGGAAACTGCAGAAGGATGGTGTCTTAGAGTCAGCTCAGGCTGCCGCAGCAAAATGCAGACCTTTATTTCCTCCCAGTGCTGGAGACGGGAAGTCCAAGGTCAGGGTGCCAGCAAGGTCGGTTTCTGATGAGTGCTCTCTGTGTCCTCACAGAGTGGAGACAGAGAGGACAAGCTCTCTGGCTTCTCTTCTTTTAAAACAAACTAATCACACCAGGAGAGCCACCCTTATTGCTTCATCTTACCCTAATAATTTCCCAAAGGCCCCATCTCCCAATACCATCTCAGTGGGAGTCAGGGCTCGAACATATATGAACTTGCGGGGGGTGGGGTGAGGTGGGGTAAGGGCGAGGGAACATAGATATTCAATCCCTAACACAAAGTGCAGCGAGACCCCTGGAGGATCGGCAGCAAATACATTCAGAAACATGAAACAGACTGAATACCTCAAGCATTTGAAAGTCTTAAGATCCAAGCTTGGGGATGATTTTGGGTTGAATAAGAAATAAGTACATGGAAATAAAAAAAACAATAAAAATCACAAATGAACAAAACAAACACTCCCCCCCCCCCCCAAAACAAAGCAACAGCAACAACAAAACAAGATAACCATTAATTCTGGGGAAAGTAAGAGCTTTATTCAGGGTACTTGAGAGGAAAAGCAGCTTACTATGTGACTCAGTTCTGAATATAATCATAAGAAAACAAATACCAAAGACTGACTGAGCCAAAATTATGACAAAACTATTCCTGGGAAGATGAGGTATAATAAGGGCATGTGTGTGGTGCGAGCGGGAGTGAGCTAAATTCTCATCATCCGTTGTACAGTGTCAGCAGGTGATGCCCACCCCAAACAATCAATACGGTACAAGCATAACCTTCAGACATAAGAAATATCAAGGTAACCAACCAAAAGAGCTTCAGTGGGAAGGGAGAAAAAGCGACAAGGAACAGCTACTTTAATTATGTGCATGAAGACTCTTTGTGCACACAGATGTCTTTAACAGGCTGCGGGACCCTTTCTTCAAACGCCACCTTGTGCAGGACGAAGGTGCTGCTGCTCTGGAGAGGTGGGGGTGTGGGTGTGCACGCAGAGCTCTGCCCGTCCCAAACCCACCCTCTGTGGCCTGTGGCTCCTCTCAGGATGAACCTCAACACCACCGATGGAGGGTGACTGACTGAGGCAAGACCCAAAGGGGCCTGCTGTCTGATGCATCCCCTGTCCCCCACTGCACTGCTCCCTCGGAAGACCCTTTCTGTTGCAGGAATATTACAAGAGTGCACTCCCAAGGCAGCTCCCATCCTGTGGGAAGACCGCTGCACTTGGAGGCAGAAGCCCTGGAGTCGCACCTTCGCTGCACCTCTTACCTCGGGCCACTTACTGAGGTGGTGTCCGAATCTATAAATCAGATCACGCTGTGACTTTAATGGCACTGTGACGAGAGCGAGGTGAAAGAAAGGATAAATGTGCTTTGTGACTCGTGGTCTATAACTTGCGTGCGTTCAGGAGGACTGGACGCACTTCCACACTCACACTGCATGACTTTGACCTCCTTCCCCAGCGGCATCCAAAGGCCTTTTGTGGGCGCGTGGGCCAGAAACTCCCTGGCGTGTTCATTGCCCGGTACATCTGGTATACAGTCTTCTGGCCTAGTCTCATCTTCCTAAAACGGAAAACAATGTGTAACCAATACGGCCAAAAAGCACCGGAATTCTCTCCCACCTGCTTCAGAACACAGCACGCCCGGGTTTCTCAGGGGGTGGAGCTCCCACGGTCACCATTACTTACCCTCCCAGGAACTGAAAGACAATGAGACTGGACAGACAAATGGAAACAACTGCACCAGAGGAATTATATCATGAGAATGAAGCAGCTGTTCTCGGAGAAAAGTGACTAGTGAAGCAAATTAGAAATCTGTCCTTCATTCAGGAATGACTTGTAAGCTCCATCTAAATTCTAATGCATATTACATTCTAAGGTCACAGAAAGGATTTCCTACTGCCCTGGCTGGGTGGTCCAGTTGGTTGGAGCACTGTCCCATAACCAAAAGACTGTGGGTTCGATTCCCAGTCAGGGCACATACCTAGGTTGTGGGTTTGTGTCCCTAGGTTGGGTCACATATGGGAGGCAGCCAACTGATGTTTCTCTCTCACATCAATGTTTCTCTCTCTCCCCTTCCGCTCTCTTCAAATCAATAAACATATCCTCAGATGAGGATTAAAAAAGTAAAAGGTTTCACTTCCTCAAACTCTTTGTGGAATGAGACAAGGTATAAGGATCATTAAACAAAGCTGTCAAGAATAGAAATAGCTTATTCTACCTTGAAGGCCACTGTCATGCTTTCTAGTCACATACACGCTGTATGTCTGAGACGCATCTTCATCCCTGAATAACTACAGTGATAACTAAGGAGCCTTTTGGTCCAGCTTCCATGAATATTAAATTTACAGTGAAATAATTTTAAGTCATTTTTTAATTGAAAGTTTAAATCTTTAAACTGAAAAGGCTGCTTTGGCCTTGAACCACTCCTCTAAGTCTCTCTCCCTGCCGAGAGAGGATGCCCCAAGCCAGGCTGCTGGAGGAGGGGCTCCTGCACCAGGGACTGGGGGCTAGACCAGCGCCAGGGCTCCCCATGGTCTGCTGGGGAGAAGGGAGTGACGGTGGCCGATAGCCCAGGAACATATGTGGGCCTGCCCCAGTTCGCTAGGGAATAGACACTGGGCTGATGAAATTTCTACAAAGGACCAGGCTCCTCAGGAAGCCTGAGGTGTGTGACTGGCATCTGCAGGGAAGAAACAGGACCATCGTGAAGGAGGTTCAAAACCACAGGCAGCTGTTTTCATAACAAGTCACAAGCGACTGAGCCGGAGCACTGAGTCTAACACACCTAAGAGAATAACCGAACAGACAAGCTTCACACTGACCTTGATAAGCCCAGGAGGAGGTTTCTCGTAACTAGAAAGAGAAGAAAAAACCACCATCAACCATGTTATCAGGAACATGACACATTTTAATGAGCAAAAAGCAACTGTAGGCTAAATTAAAAGGATGTTTTTAATAAAAACCTAAAACTTCATTATGTCTAAAACAGGTGATATGAAATATGCCCAGCATTCAAGAGATCACATATAAATAAACCGATGCTATACCATCACATCCTGCTGAGATCTAGAACTTCGCTTCACGGAAACTGTAACTAACTTGGTGTCTCAGCACAACGATTTCATTTTGGGAAGAAGGGAACGCAAGAGATGACGGAACATGAGAGGGAGGAAGGCCCTTGAGTTCATTATGGTTCCAAATTGTCATTATAGTCGTCAGGTTGAGGTAGCATAACTTTCACTTGGCTGAGCCCCAGCTCTCCCCTGGCTGAGGGGGGTGGGGTAAGGGGGCGGGGCAAAGCTGGAGGGAAGGGCTTGTGGTAGGGGAAGGAGTGAAGGTGATCTGTCTCAGAGGCACCCCCTCCCATTTCCAGGCCTGACTCCATTCAAGACCCTCCCACCCAGGCCCCTTCCAGAGTGAGCCCACCTGGACCCAGCCAGCTGCCCCTGCTCCTTAGCTCTCTGACAGCGCTCCACTCCTGAACTGACCTCACTGGATTCCGGGTGCAGGACCCCTGCAGGAGGCCTTGATGACAGGCAGCATTTGATAAAAGAAAACTGCTAGATTAAGTACAGGAATGGCTGCGTGGGAATGCATTTTCCCTTCGGTCTGCAGGCTGCCAGGGCCCTGAGGACAGACGTCACCCCCTGGGCTCCCAGTGCACCTGAACTTTCTACAACTCTGCGGGAGCTGCTGGAATTCCAATTCTGGATTCCAAATCTGGGAATCTGCCCCAAAGGCTCATGCTCATTTTTAAGTATTTACTCACTATTGGCTATCAACAGGAAAACCACACATCCCAAGCCTGTTCAATGCCTCCACAAGGAACATTTCATTAATGAGGACATCTGGGCAGACACTGGAGCTGGTTTAAAGTTGTGTCTTGACCCCAGAAACATGGAAATGTGGGAGCACAAAAGGGAAATGGTGAGTGCAAGGCTGACTAATTTTCCAAGTTTTCTGTAATGAAATGTATCGCTTTCATCACTAGCAAAACATTAATAAATGTCAGAAGAGAGAATTAGATATTGATATGGGACAATACCTCTTTATAACTGTCCCAGTAAAGGATGTTCTGTTTTCTGGGGGTAAAAGACCCCTTGCCCCCCAGCAGTATGCCCCAGTCCTACAACGATGTGGCTGTGCCCCTGTCCAGGGGCAGCATGGCGGAGGAGAAACCCATGGGCTTTGGAGACAAAGACTCTTGGCTGAATTCGGGTTTGTTCTCCCTACTGTGCACTTTGGGTAAGTTACTTAACCCCCCAGAGCCTCCATTTCCTCATGGGTGAATATTTCACAGCACACACGGGAGGGGCACTCCGCAACGCCGACCCATCTGTGGAGGACGTTGTGATGTTCTCAGCAGCCTCCTGAGGCAGCTCAAGACTGGACTGCGAGCATCGCAAAGGCCAAGGCCTGGGTCCAGCACGGGGGGCAGAAAAGGGCTTGTGGGGAGGTAAGTAACCAATGCCAGAGCTTTCCTAAACGGACAGAGCAGGATCTGTCCCACGAATATCACACCGTGAACACCTGGGCACGAACAGACTTAGCTGCTTAGGCGCGAGACAGTGCTTTTCCAAAGCAAATGTATGAAGTATTTTCTAACACAAAGTGGTAGCAAGACATAGCTAAAACTTAGCAATAATACTGGGAATCTGCATAAAATGGGAAAATGATGCAGTTCACCTACAAGTGTTCGTTAGAAACCCGACCGGTGCGCCTCATGCACAGAGTTGATAGGCTGCAGAGTTTGGGAGTGCAGCCTATCAACTCAATGATCCATCCTTCCAGCCACAGGAGTTGTACACACATGGCCAAACTGAAATCCAAGTTCCTGAAAAATATGTAGCTGTTCTTGCCAAGATGACAAGAAGTGTGATGGAAATACACATTTGGAAATCTATTATTAGCAATGGCATTGCCTAAAAAGTCCATTTCACAACTGTTTTCACAAATTTAAAGGAAGGTGGTTGATGGTTTTTCCTCGGGCTAAACAATCATTGAGTTAATCTGTTACGGATAATTCTCAAAGTTCAAAGTAATATTTGACTCCTATATATAAACAGATTTGGAAATGGAAGTATGTTAATGTACAGTTTGGCTTCTGCACTCTGACCGTCAAGAAGTCCACATGTATCTTTGCAGTATTTTTAAAGATTTTATTTATTTTTTTAGAGAGAGGGGAAGGGAAGGAGAAAGAGGGAGAGAAACATTGATGGGTTGCCTATCGCATGCCCCCAGCTTGGGACCTGGTTAGCAATCTAGCCATGTGCCCTGACTGGGATCCAACTGGCGACCTTTTGGTTAGCAGGCAGGGGCCCAACTCACTGAGCCACACCAGCCAGGGCGCAGTTAATTCTTAATATTGAAAAAAGTTGGTGGAGGTCATTATTTTGTACCATCTGAGAAGCCAATTGTTCATTCATTCAGCCTGCAATAAATTGCTCTGTGTAGTAAAAAGACTATATTTATGTAAGAGGGGAAAAACATTATCTGTCCCGTTGCGTCTGGGGCAAAAAAACCTTTAATTTGGCAGACAGCACCAAACAGAGTGCCTGACGGGGCCAGGACTGTGGGTGCCTGCCGCACAAGGGCCCTATCCTGCAACCACTGCCCTACTGAGGTGACATTCAGCTCAAGGGCCACACTGAAAAGAGCAGGCCAGGCTCCAAGAAAGCAATGCATTGTGTGTCGAAGCTAGAGGCACTGACTGCTACAGCTGCTTACAGGGTCACAGAATGACAGACAAGAACGGGAAGGTCTTCAATGCAACCCCCCACCTGACGTTTCGGTCTCCTTCACAACCTACCCTCCTCCCAGCGGTTACCTGGACTCTCCTCGACCCCTCAGGAGCTGGGAGCGCAGTGCCTCCTAAGTCGGGCTAGACTCACCTGCAAGAGTGTATGTGTGACTCTGGTCCTAACTCTTTTTGTTGAGCGGGAATTGGCCTCTAGGTAGCTTCCGCCCCTAAGCCGGGTTAAAGTCCTCAGGGCTGGAGAGCAAGTCTACAATCTCTCCTGTCCGGCCACCTTCGCTGTAGGTAGGGGCAGGTCCCTCCCCCCTTTGTTTATTCTTACCACACTAACGTTACAGGACTGCGTCTTCTCTTCCCTTAGGAACAGAAACGAAAAGACTGTATCGGGGTCACAGTGGGCCCTGTGACCTGCACACCGTGAAAGGACAGACACCGAAGCGCACTTTTCGCGTATTCAGCCTCCAAATCCAGGGAGAGCGCCCAATAGAGCTCGGGCGAAACTCCGAGACCGCGGCACGCGGACACCAACCGCGGTTCCGCTCCGCGGGAGCGCCCCCTGCCCCCCGACCCCCGCGTGCGCCCCGGAACCTGGGGGCGGGGCCTACGCTCCCACCCCGCGCAGGCGGCTGGGGGGAGCCGGGCACCGATCTTCCCTCCCGCTGCCGGGAGGCTGCAAGGCGAGTGCGCGGCTCCCGGGATCGGTAACCCAGTCGGGCCGCCTGCCCCCTACAGGCGAGTCTCCGAGGACCCGCCTGTGGCGCCCAGGACGAGCCCGTTCCTCGCAGGAGCCCGGAGGCGGGCCGGGGACTCACAAGGACTCCAGGTGCTTGAGCTGCTGCAGCTGCTGCGCGTCTTGCCGCCGCCGCTTCTGCTCCCGGCGCCGCTGCAGCTCCTGCTCCCGCGGCTCCCGCGGCTCCCGCGGCCGCCGTGTGCCCCCGGCCCCGGAGTCGGCGTGCCGGGGCCGGGACGACATCGCTGCCCGCGCGGCTCAGGCGGTGGCGAGGACGACACTTCCTCCACGCCGTGCCCGCCGGGTCACCGCAGCGCCCCCTCCCGCCGCCGCCACTGCCCGGTCGGCTGAGCCCGGGGGCCCAGCCGAGGCGGCTGGTCCCCGCCTCCCGCGGCGCGGCCTTCAATCCGCGCTTGGAGCGCAGAGTCTCCCGCAACCGGGAGGGTCGGTGCCCGGACGTCGGAGCGCGCCCCCTGGCGGCGGCCGAGAGCTACGGATGCTGGCGGTTGGAAGCGCTTCCCGGCTGCCCGGGGACGCTAGAGCGTGCGATCCCTGGTTGAAACAGTGTGTGTGACTTTTAGACAAGGTTTGGGTGCGGAAAATGAAAAAGCTAATATATACTGAGTGCTTTTGTGTGCTGGTCGTTGAGCTAAGCCCTTCATAGGATCTGATTTAATCTTAAAAAACTTAATTTCTGGTACTACCTTTATGTATTACCGTACACTAATTTGATAGATACAGAGACTGAGGCCTAGAGCCAGGATGCAAAAGTGTTCAGTGCTTAGCTAGATGGTACTTTTAAAGTGTTATCTGATATGTGTTTATAGTAATGGGTTTAGCTTTAACATAATGGAATAAACCACAAAGGAAGTGAAAGTAATAGCATAGGGAATCTTTCCCTCAAACGTGGCATTCAATATAATTAATACCTAAAATATCTGGGGAGATGTTTCATATTTATTACAGGAAATCCAAATAAACACACAAAGGACTATAAACAGACATGCACCATCACACTGATGTGTCCCCGAACTTGGAAAATCAGGTTTCCACAATCCAGCTGTTCATGCAAGTGACCTGGGCCTAGAAATGCCTTGCAAGACATTCCCCATCTAGTCAAGAAGCATGTAGTCTCAGGAAGATGTTTGAGAAGCAAAGAAAATGTAACTTAACAGAAGGAAGGGGGGGTGGCTACAGAATCTACAAAGGGAGAGCCCAAGGAAAGCGATGAGGCGGCGTTTGCTCAGGAAACAAACTCAAAGCACACCTGAGTGTCCTGGTGGCTACAGGAAAATATGCACCATTTGGTACAAAATGGACTGAACTTGGTCCCATGTTAAAGAAAACAGCCGCCAAGAGTAGGCACACCCCTGTGCTGATTCCATTCTCCCCCAGCAACATTCGGACAGTGTACCATGTCAGATCCCACCACGAGGAGTAGGGTGTTCAGTCTAATCTCAGTACTGGGGTCAGTGGAAAGGTATGCCTCCTACTGAAAGTCAAAAACTTGACATTGTGATTTAAAATGTAACATGACTTTGGCTGTTGTGGCAAATTGTACTCTACACGTTGGCTGCCATCATCTCTCTGATCTCGCTCTTTCTCTACAAATGAGCTTGACCTTCCTCCCGTGGAGAGGTGAGCTCTATGTCTCTTTCCTTGAATCCAGACCAACCTTAGTGATATGCTTGTGATCAGTAGACAGGAGTGGAAGGGATGCCTCATCCTATTTGAGTTTAGGTCAGAAAAGGGCACTCGGCCTCCGCTTGGTTCTTTTGAAATGTTCCCTCCTGACACCTTCAGAGAGGGCAACTGTTCCACTGCCCCAGAAGCCACTATGCTGTGAGGAGGCCTAAACTAACTCCTGGGGAGAGATCCCGTGAAGAGGCCCTGAAAAACACACAATAATAAAGAACAAACACCACCACCACTACCAGCAACAAAAGAACAAAACAAAGAGGCTTTGAGACTCAATAAGCAGAGGGATGTCAGGGCAGGCCCCACTGCCATGGTACACAGCAGAGACGAATCTAAGGGGCTCCCGTCGAACAGGCTGGGCTGCAACAGTTCCACCCCTCCTAGGGCAGTTTTGTTGCTGGTCAAGATATGCCCCTAATGGAAAAGAAAAGAAGGAAAACATAAAAAAAAAAAAAATACAAAACAGTCTTCAGCCACAACCAGTGACCCTATAGCAAGCAAGCAAAAAAGCTGAAAACTTTAGGATATACTTCTACACAGAAACTAATTGGGTTGGTTTTTTCACACTTGCAATTGAGTCTTGAGTGACTCAAATATTTGCTTAACACAATTATTTTATGTCTTAGCAGAAAGACCCAGGGATTGATATCCCATTTTAGCAAGTATTTTAGTCAAGACTCTTTTGAAAACAAAAAAACAAAATCCAAATCAAACTGTTTTAAGAAAAAAAAATAAAGGCACTTATTGTCTCATATTTGTGAGATATCATGGGGGTAGAGCTTTAGGAGTGGCTGGATCTAGGTGCTGAAATGGGAGAGTCAGCAATTTCTCTTTCTCTCAGCTTCACTTTGTATTGCTTCATTCTCATGGAGGCTCTCCCATTGTGGGGACAAAGATGGCAACAACTTAGCAGCCCCAGCTGGTAGAAATTTTTCTCAGTTCCATGTATTATACTCCCTGGCTTAGCAAGGGTCATGTAGTTGTCATGGAAACAATCACTGTGGTCAGGGAGAAGCAATATTCAGACTAGCCAAGCCTATGTCATGTGCCCACCCTAATCCCCAGGGGTGGGATCTGCTTAGCCCAGGCCATATAGACTAACAGCATTAATAGGATGAATTGTATTAATAGGCTTTCTATTTCAATAGAATAAACTCTAATAGGTACAGTGAACACTTCTTTGGTGCTACATGAAGTTTCTCATTGGATCCTGGGATTGAATAAGATCTGTAATATAATTATCATGTTTTATCTTCATCTTATAGGGTAAACTTACCTTGCTGAAGGTCATTTAGGTAGTCCGTATGTTATATGTATTATTCCTTTGATAAATTGTTGAATTCAGTTTGCTCATGTTTTATTTAGTGTTTCTGCATTTCTATTTATACATTAGATTGGTGCCCAGTTTCTCTCATTGTCATTGCCACATTTTAGTATCAGGTTTGTTTGCATCTGCCGCCCCTGAGAAAGTAGAGACCTACCTAAGTAGGGCTCCTGGTGGCTAACTGAGCTGGAATTTGAAAAATAGAGCCTTAGTAGCCGTTCCTACCCGGGGCATCTCATGCAAACTAAACTTCAGGGAGAAGCCTGAACTGAATGGGTTGCCTGCATCGTGTTCCTGCCTTCTGAGCCAGGTCCTGGGCAGAGCAAAGCAGAGCGTGGCACAGTGGAGAGGACCAGAGCAGAGCTGTCTCGCTGGAGCGGGGCCTCACTCAGGGCCAGGCCCGGGGAGGTGTCTCACAGCTGTGCTCTTCATAATTGAGCTGTAATACTCTTGAGCTGTTCCACAGCTGTGCTGTTCTCACAGCCACGCTGTATTTCTAAGCTAAATGCACTGAACTACTCCATTGAATTTCTTGAGGCATCTGGGTCTATTGTGAAGTCACGTGTGTGAGAGCGTGTGGGATGTTTGCTGATAAGTCAGCGCACAGTCCGTCTCAATGACTTGGGGAACACTCAGTTTGCCATTTAAAACCTTCCTTAGTGCAACTGTCAAGGGGGGGGGTGGTGGTGGTCTGGCAGCACAGGCCTCCCCCTTTCTACCTTTCTAAGTATTAAAAGAAATTCCTGACAAAAAGTCCTGAAGAATGGTTTCAGTCTTTTTCAATGTAGAATCCATCCTTGTACCTAAGCTAAACCCCCCCCCCCCCAAAACTAAGTTTCTCTCCCTCCCCAAAGCAGCAAGGGGTAATTGGATCCGCAGCCACGTAGGGGCCTCCCCTGGTTCTAAATCCGGAGTCTCCAGGGACAGGCGGAGACCAGCGGGTGTGCTTAGGCGGTAAACGCTTTTCTTTCCCAACTTTGGACCAATGCCCAGGCCCAAGGAGTGCACGATTTCTCCCGCGGGGACGGGTCCCCTTATTTGCCGCCAGCTCTCTTCCTAGGGCGGGCCAGCAGGTCGGAGGGCCGGGCAAAGCGGCGGCGCAGGGCGCAGCCAGCCCGCCCCCGCGCAGAGCCGCAGCTCCTCCCCTTGCTCGGATGTGGCCGGGGGCGGGGGACGAGGGTGAGGGGGTGGTGGCTGCGGTCCGGGGAGGGCCGGGAATCTTTTCCACGTTTGCAAACGCAGCTGCTTCCAGGCCCGACCCGCGCGCCGCCCGAACTCCGCGTGCCCTCGCCGGCTCCGCGCCTGCCGCCCCCCGCCCTGCCCGCTCCTTTCCCCGCTGTCCCCGATGGCGTTCAGGGCCCGTGGCTGGCGGCCCCCACAGCCGCCGCTGCTCTTGCTGCTGCTCTGGGTGACCGGGCAGGCAGCGCCCGTGGCCGGCCTGGGCCTGGGCTCCGACACGGAGCTGCAGCTCGAACAGCGCTTCGTGCCTGACGAGTGCCCCCGCACTGTGCGCAGCGGTGACTTCGTGCGCTACCACTACGTGGGAACGTTCCCCGACGGCCAGAAGTTCGACTCCAGGTACCGCGCCCCGAGCGCCCCCCGGGCTCTCCCGCTTCCCGCTCTCCGGACAGGCCTTTCCCTCCGGACGGACCTCCCCCAGCTCCGCCCCACGCCTCCCGCGCGCCACCCTCTCCCTCCTGCTACTCCGCAGCTCTCGGACCTTAAACCCATCAGGCTGGGGCGAGAGCCTACCCGCCCTCGTGCTCTCAGGGTCCTTTCACCCAGGACTGGAATCTTGGAGAAGACCTTGCGCAGCGCAGTTGGGACGAGTCACGCCCTCCCTCTGAGCCCAGCGCATTTACACACGCGAAATGTACGTGGGACGGCCACTCGGTCCATGTGGATGTGCGCCTGCCGCCCCTTCCCGGTTCCTTCTCGCAGGCCCCTTCCCGCAGACGCTGTGCGGCCGTTTACGGAGATATTACAACGTGCCAGAGTAGTTATAAGTGCTTTCCATATAAGAAACTCATTTAATTCTTACAACTTCAGGCCGTTGAGGCTAGGAAACTCGTTTAAGTGGAGTCAGGTTGAAACCCGGACAATCCAAGTTCAGAGTCTGTGCGGTTATCTACCGCTACCTCCCTCTGGCCTTAGAAAACCTCCCTTAGGCGGGAGGTAGTCCAGAGCAGTCTCTGAGCTTTGCTGCGGGCCCTACACCGTGCCCACGATTCCTTCCCGTAAGTCTGCATGTGCCCCAAGATCACAGACCCTCTCTCTGCCCCACTTCACTCCAGTTTAGCTTCCTGGTTAACATGCCTCTTTGGCTGCAGCTCTAGGCGGTCCTCCCCAAGACTTTCTCACCAGCCCAGGTGCGGGCCATCTGAGTGAATCAACAGAGTAGGCTCAGAGAACTAACTGTTGAGCATCTGCTCAGCGCCCTAGGCTGCGCTAGGCTCCTAACTGAAGTTATCATTTTAAAAATT
This sequence comes from Desmodus rotundus, assembly GCF_022682495.2. Taxonomy (NCBI): domain Eukaryota; kingdom Metazoa; phylum Chordata; class Mammalia; order Chiroptera; family Phyllostomidae; genus Desmodus; species Desmodus rotundus. Next base: position 8,679,082 of record NC_071392.1, on the reverse strand, counting down.
GCGCTTACCGCCCAGGTCGCTGTGGTCCAGTTGCTTTGAGCGTCCTCCCACACCCCAAAAGCTCTCGGGTTCAGTTCCCCATCAGGGCACATCAGTGTTCCCCATCAGGCTGCAGGTTCATCCCCAGTTGAGACCCCTACAAGAGGGCAGCCAATCGATGTTTTTCTCTCTCCCCCTCCCTTCCTCTCTCCCTAAGAGCAATGAAAAAATGTCCTTGTCTGAGGATTTCAAAAAAATGCTCTTTTGCCTTTTTTGAAATGACAGAGTGAGTGAATGTATAAAGCTGCTTAGTCTACTATGGGGCACATAGCAAGTGCTTAGAAATGCTCATTCTTACTATTGTTTCAATCAGTTCTTTTTTCCTTTGGAGATATAATTCACATGCTATAATTCGCCTGTTTAAAGTGTGCAATTCCGTGGTTTTGGTGTAGTCACAGAGTTGTGCTACCATTGCAACTCTAATTCCAGAACATCTTCATCACTCCGAAAGAGAAAAGCTGGCCCCTTGGCAGTCAGTCACTCCCTCCCCTCCAGCCCTAGGCAGCCGTTCATTTTCTCCGTGTCACTTACTGGCTCTGTTTCCGGCTGCTTTCACTTCATGTTGACAAGGTTTGTGCACGCTGTGGCATATTTCAGTACTTCATTCATTTTTGTGGGTGTGTATTTCATTATAGGGCTACACCCCATTTTGCTTATCTATCCGTTGATGGGCATTTGGGTTGATAACACTCTTTGGCTGTTATGAAGAATGATGTGTAAACATTCATGTACAAGGTTTTGTGTAGATACATGTTTTCATTTCTTTTGGACATGTGCCTAGGAGTGCAACTGCTGGGTCCTTATGGTGACCATATTTAACTTTTTGAAGAATCGCCAAACTGTTTTCCAATGTGGCTGTCCCATTTTACCTTCCCACCAGCCACGCATGAGGCTCCCAGTTTCTCCACATTCTCCCAAGGCTTGTAATTGTCAGTGTTTTTGCTTATGGCCATCCCAGGTGGGTGTGAAGTGGAATCTCACTGTGGCTTTAAGTGGCATTTCCCTAACGGCCGATGATGCTGAGCATGTTTTCATGTGTTTATTGACCACATGTGTGTCTTCTTTCATTTGCTTCTTTAGTTAGAAATGGGGAAGAATTTCCTGCTTGCGCTGATGGTATTTAGGAACGCCCACCGGAACAAGCTGTCTAGTTCTTTCTACCCTGCCGGCCCGGCAGCCCCTCTGAGACAGTGTGGGGCAGTGGAGAGTATACAGGGGAGTGACCGTCCCTTCAGCAAACGTGTATGCGGTGTCTGCCCCTACCACTAATAGTTCATGCAGTTACCTAGTGTGATAAGTACAGAAAAAATAATAGCACACTTCCGCTTCTCACATAGAGCTCACATACAGTTTTTACCACGTGCTTTTACTTATAATTCATTGAATCTCAAATAAGTTCATTTAAGCTTGTAAGACAGTGAGGTAGATATCTCATTATGAAGGAAGAAACTGGGGCTCAGAAAGTTCCAGTAATTTGCCCAAGGTAGCCAGCTGCTAAGTGGCGGAGTGGGGCTTTGAACCAAGGCGTTTTAGTGCCGGAGTCTGTGGTCTGCCACATGCATGATGGAAGACAAGCATGGAACTGTGGAAGCTCACAGAAGGCCTAACTAACTGTATGTGGGGCTGGGGTGGGCACTGGGGTGGGGGCTGGGGTCAGGATGAAGTCTCGGAACTGCAGGGATAAGACCTGAGAGGATTACAGGTTATGGGGAGATGCTGAGGGGTGAGGGTTGCAGGCAGCAGAGGACGTGGCTGGGAGGGGGAAAAGCATAGTAGAGGCCTGGAGATGGGAGCATTGTGTAGGGGGACATTCAGCCTCTTCAGTGTGGCCCGAGCTTGGAGTGGGGACATGGCAGTGACGGGGGGGGGGGGGGGGGGGGGCAATAAAAGGACCGGTGAGAGGAGACCCAGGAGGAAGGCTGGGCCAGCTTTAGAGGGATGTTGCCTGATTGGGTGTATGGAGTTTGGTCTTTGTCTAGGGACAATGGAAAACCCTTGAAGAATTTTAATCTGGGGAGTGAGGGACCAGACTTGTATTTTACAAAGGTCCCTGTGGCTGCAGTGTGGACAGTGGAGGGGAAGCGGCAGGGCACACAGTAGGTCCTTCTCTAATGTGAGTTTTTCTCTAGGGCCCCCATTCCCTCGGGACTTGATGAAGTACTAGGGCATGACTTTGCCATTCCTGCTCAAAGATCTTGAGCGAGGAGAACTCGAAGGTGTTTGGGCTTCGACTGCAGATTTGGAGATTTTGCCTGGAAGGAAACAATGGCTGCCACCCTGTCCAGAGTCATAAACCTCAGAGGGCCTTTCTTTCCGCAGAGCTTTCTTCCTGCCTCTCTGCCTGGATCTTGGGAGCAGTTGGTATCGTTTCAGCTGCTGGGCATTTGCAGTTGCCAGGAGGTCCAGCCCTTTAGCCCTTGGCCAGTGGCTTAGACATGGCTTGGTTTCATTCGGAGCTACCGTGGGCTCTTTAACGTGCTCCTGTGGCTGCCACCGCACACCCAGGGAGAAGATGCCAGCCCCCGCCTGCAGGTGTCTGCGGGCTCTTGCTCTCGAGTTCCAGGTCTTGGAGCACCTTATTAGCCACTCCTGTCCTGAGTCAGCTGTTAGGATTTTTGTAGCATTCCTAGCACCCCCCTAGAAGGGGATGATCTCTTTGTTTGCGCTGATTTCCTCCTAGGGACTGATGTTTAATGCATTCCTATTATATTTAGCAGGCAAACTAGCATCTGGCCAGTTCATTCCAAGCCTCCAGGCCTCTCTGCAGGCCCTTACAGTCCAGACACTCAGTAAATGTTATGGGTGGGGGGATGCTCTAACACAGTGGTGTTCAAACTGCGAATGCATCAGGATGCCCTGGGGAGCTACACAGTTCCTGACTCAGTGGGTCTGGGTGAGACCTGAGAAACTGCATCCCCAACAGGTTTCCAGGTGGTGCTGATGCTGCTGGGCTGAGGACCACACTTTGAGAACCGCATAGACTCACATTTACTGATTTATTAATTTTTTATCCTCACCCAAGGACTTTTTTTCATTGCTTTCAGAGAGAGAGGGAGGGAGAGAGAGAAACATCGGTACAAGAGAGAAGCATTGATTGGTTGCCTCCTGTACATGCCTGGACTGGGAATTGAACCCGCCACCTAGGTATGTGCCCTGACCGGGAATCTAACCTGCAACCCTTCAGTTACGGGGTGATGCTCCAACCAACTGAGCCATACCGGTGAGGGCTCATAGACTCATTAACAGAGATCAACTCTATTTTATGTATTCATTCATTTATTTGTTCATTCAACAAATATTTGTTGAACACCTACTGTTGTCGGTGCTGGGATATAGCAGAGAATAAGATAGGCAGAAATCCCTGTCCTTCAGGGAAACTGCTCTGTATGATACTACAGTGGTGGCTGCATGTCATAGCTTTGTCCAAACCCACAGAATGTACAACCCCGAGAGTGAACCCTTGTGTGAACTGCAGACCTGGGGTGCTAATGCTGTGTCAGTGCAGGTCCTTGTAATGAATGGACCGCTGTGGTGTGTGGTGGCAAAGATGGGGCAAGCACGTGGAGGAGCAGGGGGTATGTGGGAGGTCTCTGTGCCTTCTCCCTTTTGCCGTGAACCTAGAACTTCTTTAAAAAATAAAGTCTGGCTAAAATAAAACCCCTGCCCTCGAGTTGGGGAGGGGAAGATACAAACACCCATTACAATTGGCTTTAGCAGAAAGGAAGGGAATTTTTGGATGGATCTCTGATTCCTCCTGAGGGTGCAGAGTCATGAACCCCGGTGACCTTCTGCATGTCCCCAAGGGGTTGCAGAGGGGCTTCCTTCTTCCCCTCCCTGTAGGGGGAGCTCCTGCAGACTTCCACACCACATACATGGTCTCTAGGGTCTAGCGACGCTAACTGAATCTGTTTCATGTCTACACTCCCAGGAGAGCATCTAATTGGTCCAGTCTGGGTCAGGGACCCACCCTGGAGGGTGGTAAGGGAAGAGGTGGTAAGGCTTACTGCTTCTGCAGGCTTGGTTCTCAGAGAGAAGCCAGTGGGCAGGGCAGTCCCCGGATGGTAAATTGTAAGTGTTCTCACCATAATAAGTAAGAAAATGGTAATTATGTGATGTGATGGATATGTTAATTAGCTTGATGTGACAATAATCTTACACTGTATACATATATCAAAACATCCAATCGTACATACAGTTATTTGTCAGTTATGCCTCAGCAAAAATGGGAGGAGTAATGTCTCCAGTTTTTCTGGTCTAGAACAAGCATCTAGAGAGAGATGACTGTTCCCTTCAGAGCCACTCAGGGCGTCAGTTCCCACTGTAGGGCAGGTTTCTGCCCCCTGTGGAATGGCTCTTCTTCCATTGTTTCTGGATCCAAGATCAGAATAATCTCAGCAACACGTAGTGTACATGTATGTCAACTTTGCAGAAAGTTTAAAAATTAATTTAGTTTTAAAAAGTAATACATGTGGTAATTAAAAACCAGTTAAATACTTCCATAAAGCTTAAAATTATAGTTGCCAAGCTGCTAGGAGTGGGGAGGGGGCTTCGGGGTGGGGTGTAGCCGTTCTGAATGCAGACTCGCCAGCTCCAGGCTTCCTTCTGCCCTGACTCCTTCCAGCTCGCAGGCTCTGCGAGGCACACAAAGGGTGCTTGGCCATGTCCCCTTTGCGTGCATCGAGATTCTGTGTCTTCCCTCCTCCGTCAGTTCCTGCTCCTCCACTCCCTTTCCACCTTCCAAAATGTTGTTGCCATCTCTTCACAGCAATGGTGTCGTTTCCGGTTTTCTAAGTCCTTGTTTCCAAAGAGGAGCTTAGGAGTGTGGGGAAGGAATGGGCTTTGGGGGCCCGGGAGAGGGAATGTGTTCACTTTGCCATATGTTCTTCTAAAGGTTCATCCTCATTGCACTTAGAAATAGAACCACGGTGTTTATGCTTCAAGAATACAGCCCAGGGGGAATCGTTTGTCCTGAGGAACACGCTGCAAGGTGATGCGTGCTTCCAGGGGTGTCCAGCCCGTGATCCACAGGCCGCATGTGGCTCAGGGTGGCTGTGAATGTGGCCCAACACAAAATCGTAAATTTACTTAAAACATTATGAGCTTTATTTTGTGATTATGCATCACAGTGTGTTTAATGTGTGGCCCAAGACAACTCTTGTTCTTCCAGTGTGGCCCAGAGACACCAAAAGGATGGACACCCCTGGGTGAGGTGAATATGGATGGTTTTACATGATGTCTCCAGTCTTAGTGGGGTTAGGGCTCCTATTCTTGAAGAGTGCCATTGGAGGGTACCACAGCCACCTCCCAGCACTGCCGTGGGGCCGGGGAGGGTAGAAGTGTCAGGGGAAGTGTTGGAGGGGTCTGCAGCAGAGGATGAGCAGGAGAGAAAGATAAGCTGGTGGAGAGGAGAGGGGAATGTAGGAGGTGATGGATGATTTCCATTTGCCTTTCCAGGTCCACTTTGCCCTGTCCAGTGATGCCAGAGGTTTTTTATGTCAGTGATGCCCTTGTCATCTGGCTTCTGGTTGGGTTCAGTCAATGGGGCATCAGCAGAAGGACAGAGGGAGGGAGGTGAACAGAATGGAGATATTTATTCTCAGGCTCCCTGTCTATAAGAGTCACTGTGGACCGTGTCCCTAGAACAAAGGTCCTGCCTTTGCTTCTATTAGGTGCCCTGAGCTACCCGCTCTGTCCCTGGATCCTTCAGGTTCATCTGTGACAACAGCACCTCCTACTTGTCCCCAGAGGTACTGAATGTCCCTGTCTTTTCTCTGCACACCCTGCACACACACACTTTTGCACACAGCCCCTTTTAGAAAACTTTCTTGGAATTGTCTCGTTTGGGCATATCATCTGTTTCCTGCAGGCCCGACCTGGGATGTCTGCAAAAGGTGTCAGTCCGCCGGATACTGGGACAGGTTGTATAACTGCTCATTCCGAGCTTCCTTTTCATGACCAGTTCTGGACTCGACGCTGCGCACGAATGCGTGCCAGTTGTAGTGATCAGCACAAATTCGCTAGGACGACTTTATTTTTCCAGATGGTCAGAGTTTTCGGCAGTAGGTAAGACTGGTCTTGCATTGTTAGTTTCTCCTGTTTGTGAATCACTCTTTTCTTATAGAAGGGTGTTTTTTGTTTTTAGCACTTTGCTCAGGGAAGCATCAGATGAAGAAATTAGTACTGCAAGGCAACAGCAGTTCTTTTTTTTTTTTTTTTAAATATTTTATTGTTGTTTTTTAGAGAGAGGGGAAGGGAGGGAGAAAAGGAGAGAACCATTTATCAGTTGCCTCTCATATGCCCCCACCTACTGGGGACCTGGCCTGCAACTCAGGCATGTGCCCTGACTGGGAATTGAACTGGCGATCTTTCGGTACACAGGCCGTTGCTCAATCCACTGAGCTACACCGTGACGGCAACAGCAGGTCTTACAAATCATCTAGGGAGGTGCTGTGCCTGGAGGGTAAGAATTGAACAGTCTTGGGTTCTAGCTTTTCTCCCCACTTGTCAACTGTGTGAGTGTGGGAAGTTTTTTCACCTCTGAGGAGCCTGAGTATCAGCACCCACCCTAAAGTGTTGTATGAGGATCCAGTGAGGTAGTGTATGGAAAAGTTAGTTTGCCATTGTGCCTGACATCATAAACACTCTCTGAGTAGTAGTTATTATTCAGGTGCTGTGGATGAAAACAGTTATAAAGTAATTTTCAGCCTGCACATTGGCGCTGTTTGCACATGTTGTGTCCGGAGAGTCTCTGAAGCTCTGAGTTCTGGTCCATTATTAACCCAAACCCGCCAGCCTGATGTTGGTTCAGGGCATGGTGACCGGGCCACATGAAATTCAAGACCAGCCATTCGAGGGGGCGGGTGTTGGTCCTCCGGAGGTTGAGGGTGGAGGTGTAAAGCCAGCGAGGGTACAAAGCTGACCATGTTCTTTTGTCCTCTGGCTTGTTGGCCTGAACTTGGAATCTTGCTTTCTGTTCACTGACCTTGGAGAAAGGAAGGCTACTAAAATGGGCTATAAAACTGAGAGGACAAAGGGAAGGGGGGGTTGGTTGGGTCTGCGGAAGCTGCCCTGGCCGGTGCTGAGGGAGACTGCACTGTTTTCCTGAGGTTTTTTTTTCAGAGGAAATGAATAAAGGGTGGAAGTAATTAACCAAATGAAGGGCAGTGCGTCCTAATGAGGTAACTTCCAACATTATAGTTCACAGATACTACATGATCATTTTGAAAATTAAGAGAGAATGAGAGAGAAAACAAATTAGATCACCTGAAATCTACCCATGGACTATCATTGATAATATTTTCACGTATCACCTCATGGATTTTTTCATGCGCATCTATATAAGTAAATTCAAAGTGGGGTTATTTTCTCCCGTGGCTCTGTAACCTACACTTTCTTCTGTGCCAGTGAATAGAAGTCCGTTTTCTTTCGAATTTGTCATTGATGTGTGATGGAGATACAGCATATGAGTTTTGGGTGTCCAACATAGCGATTTGGTATCTGTATGGATTGCAAAATGATCACCGCAGTAAGTGTAGTTAACGTCTGTCACCAGACATGGTTACAAAGATATTTTTCTTGTGATGGGAATTTTTAAAATTACTCACTTGGCCTCTTACAACTATGAAATACATGCAAATTATTAACTGTAGACCTCAGGCTGTACATCACATCCCCATAACAGAAGTCTGTTATTTTTAAATGGCCATACACTCTTCATTGTGTATCCTTGTTTTAATGCGACCAGCGCCATACCCTTGAACTTGTAAGTCATTTCCAGGCTTTCGTTGTTACACCCCAAGCCCTGTCGGCGTATTCTGCGGTACAGTGTCTGAAACTCTGTGGGCGTCTCTGCCAGATTGTTTTTCCCAGCCAGTGTCCAGGCCTCGCTCTTCTTTTACATCCCCCAAAGCACCCAGCAGTCTCCTCTTAGGCAAACCCTCGTTGTTTGCTGTCAATTTGACACTGAAGAGGATGAGAGCGTGAGTCATAGTTATGAGTCCATTATTCGCCTTCCGACCTAATGCTCTTACCAGTCAGCCTGTAAACCCCACGTATTACTGATTTCAAGACTACATCGGACTTTCTGTTACCTACAAAAGTTATATAACATTGGCATGACCCTTAGGTTTTCACAGCACTTTTCACATTGTTACAGCATACAGATCTTGGGATGGCTATAATTATGACTCCTGGGTTGTGTGTTTTTGTTTTTGTTTTTTTTTTGCAGTGGAAGAAACAGGTTAAGAGAGTCTGCGTACCCTTTATGCTACCCTGTGCTACCTCTTGTTTGACTTACTGACGTAAAAGAAAAGACATGTATATTAACCTGGGCATTAGTGTGTAGGTGTTGCTTTTAGGGGCCAATCACACAGCAATGGAGTAAACTGTATTTTTAGTAGAATAATTTTGGTAGCTGTTTTGCAAAAATAAACTTAATATATATTTGCGGGGGGAGGGTCGGGTCATGCGGATGCTCTCTAACTCGATCTGCGGGCAGTGTTCACAGCAGTTGAAAAATTCTACCCTGCAAGAACCGTTCCTGGGCCCAGAGCCCCTGCCTCGCAGAGCCCTTGCTGTGGCCGTGGGTGCGTTTTCCCAGGTTGGTTTCACTGAGGGAAGGGTTAGTGACACTTTTCTTTCTCTCTCCCCGCCTCTCGGGCCATCAGCTATGACAGAGACTCCACTTTCAACGTGTTTGTGGGGAAAGGACAGCTGATCGCAGGGATGGACCAAGCCCTGGTTGGGATGTGCGTGAACGAGAGGCGCTTTGTGAAAATTCCCCCGAAGCTGGCTTATGGCAGCGAAGGCGTTTGTAAGTTCTTTCCGTGCTCATACACACATGTGCAGAAACCACCAGGACATTTGCAGGCTGTTCGGTCAGGCCGACCGGAGAATCTTTGGAAGGTTCAGGTTGGGAAAATTAAGCAGTGAACACACACAGAGCTAAAAGTTCTTTCTGTCTTAGGTTTATTTCTTCTAGCTATGAAAGAAGGTGGTATTAACACAGGGGTAGTGAATGTTAGTGAATGTTACCCTTGTTGAGAGAAAAATTTTGTTTTTTTTTCTTTCCTTCAGTTTCATTTAGTGGCGGGTGGTGGTAGGGAGTGTGGGTCATTTGGAATTGGAGGCCAGTGTCTTATTGAACCCTTGGCAGGACCCTAGGTGTTTACGTGGCCCAAAAGCGGCTTCTCAGTGTGAGCTTTCTTTACTTCTAGCTGGTGTGATCCCCCCCAATTCAGTGCTGCATTTTGATGTACTTCTGATGGATATTTGGAACTCTGAAGATCAGGTTCAGATCCACACTTACTTCAAGCCCCCGAGTTGCCCCCGGACCATCCAGGTGTCTGATTTTGTAAGGTACCACTACAACGGGACGTTCTTGGATGGGACGCTGTTCGACTCGAGGTGAGTCCCACACTCATGCTGCTCTCCGTGAAACGTCCCAAGCTCCTCTGTCTCACCTGCTTTTCACACCCCCTTCCCAGATTTTGCCAGCATCGACTTCTCGCTTGGGCTTTTGGGTAATACTTTATGCTCCGCAGTACCAGAGTCAAAATTGTAATACATCTTAGAGACACCTCAGAGCAATGTTTATCTGAATTAACAGTATTTTCAGATCTCATGAAGTGAAGGGCCCTATTACCAGGCATTTTTGGTTCATTTTTGTACTTTTTCTGTGGAAGGAGGAGGGTGAAGGCTGAATGTATATGAAGCTATGGAGAAGCGTGGGTGTAAGGTGCTGAGCTGGGGACAGGGAACTCTTTCCTCCATTCCGGCGTATTTGGTTAGACAGAAGAACAGGCCTGTTTTCGTGAGTCGCTGTGGCTTCATCATAGGTTTTTATAAATTTGAGGACATCTGCCCCGTGATCGGGAGCAAAGATCCATGCATGCTTGTCTCCAGGGATGGGGGTGGGTTCATTGTTGACCAAGATGTGGGTAACAAACACCCAATGAGGGGTGAGTGGCAGACATCCTCACGGCATGGGACTTCCCCGTTTCTCATTGGTTTTCAGTCATAATCGCATGAAAACATACGACACGTATGTGGGAATCGGCTGGCTGATTCCTGGAATGGACAAAGGGCTGCTGGGGATGTGCGTGGGGGAAAAGCGCATCATCACCATTCCCCCTTTCCTGGCCTACGGAGAAGATGGAGACGGTGAGTCCTTCTCACTCTTCAAAAGCCACGCCCATCTGTCTCTATTTTTAGTGCCGTGAATAATTCCACTTGCTACTCGAAATCCCCCAGAGCTTTCTAGATCAGCAGTTTTCAGCTGGGGCGCGCAAGAATTTTTGAAACGTGAAATACTTGGCCATTCAGTCAAGGGCACTGACCTCTTTTCCCTTAGGCGGTCAAGTAAAAAAGTGACAACGGCCAACACAACAGTAGCCACCCGGTGTGAATGTCCTGTCTTGAACCATAACTATATAGGTCATATAACGGAGTTGCATCTTATTGGTCGCGTTGCATAATAAGGTTATGTCTGGTTAATTCTTGGTACCAGAGATCCTTATATACAAGTATAGGCACATGATTTTTTCTTAAAAGTCACTTTGGAGCAAAAAGGTAGGTAATTGCTATTATTGTTTTTTGTAAATCAGTCAAAATTATGCCTCTTTATTTTCAGATCAGCAAAAAATATGTATTTTTTGGCGTGCCACAGAAGCTTACTCATTAGTTGATGTGGGCCGTAAGACAAAAAAGCTGACAATGCCTGGTCAGACCTGCGCTGTCCAACACGGCAGCCATTAGCGCCGAGTGGCCGTTTACACCGCCCAGTGCTGCTGTGCTGGGCGGGGCAGACACCGAGTACTTCCACGGGGCAGAAGGTTGTGTGGGACAGTGCTAGTGCCTGGTGACTGCAGGACAGCAACTCCACTTGTTCACCGTCACTGGCATTCATAAGTAAGCTGTCTGCCACTGCCTCGTAAGCCATAACCTTGGGCATCGAGCTCTCGGGCCCGTTTTTTCCATCTGTGAAGCATTTGAACTAGACAGTCTGAAGATTGTAGGCATCAAAGTAGAAATTTAGCATTTGATGCCAGAATTGCTACTTTTTCCCCAGATTTGTACCTCCACTTCCAGTATGATAAATTTTACCTGGGATATTAACTCCGTGGGGACAAATGCAAAGATATTTACTGTTAGAAAAAATAAAAAACATAGAATATTGGCATAAATAGAATTACTCAGTTACTTGTCTTTTGAATTTCAGGCACATTTAATCGTACTGATAGGCTGATAACAAAGAGACATCTAGGCATTTGAATAAGCAGATATGTGTGTAGTTAAGGATAGAAATGAGGGGGTGGGCAGGGCAGGAGCAAGTGGTGGAGGGGAAATGGGGACAAATATAACTGAACAACATAAAGAAGAGTAACAATGATGCTATTAAGGAAGTTTGCTGACAGTGCTACCCAACGTATAATAACCTCCTAATATAATGTTTTCCAAGATACAGAGCTGGAAGAGAGGGGAACTTGAGTGGATGGGGCTCAGCCTTCTCCCCTTCCCTCCACTTTTATATATTGACATGCTGGGGACCTGCAGATGGTGTCTTTAAGAAATGGGATGGGGGATGCGGGAGTTCCCTGCTGAAAGAAAAGTTTGAGAACAATTTCCCTAAATATGTCTTACTTCTCTGTTTCCGAGATATGTTGTTATTCCTGTTAGTGGTCCAGTGGTCTCCTCCTTGCCCAGTGGACACTCGTTCACCTGGGCTCCTGAATTCCTTTGATGTCATCCACACACACCCGGCATACGTGATAAAACTAGAGGTCCAGCCTAGTATGAGGAATATTACTTACTTATTTTAAAGAATTAATAATTTAAATATTTAAAATAAATAGTTTATTTAACATAATTACTTTTTAAATACTTGAATACTATACTGAGCTACCCAGTAACCCAGTATCCCTTTGAATAGGTGAATTGTATGGTATGGGAATCATAACTCAATAAATTTGTTTAAAAAAACCCCAAATAGTCAATTAGTACATGATAATGCCTGAAAAATGTAAACCCTGGGGTGACATTTAAGGTTTTCTTTTTTTCTCTTAAATTGAAAGATAGAAAAGAGAAGCCCGGTGAAAAGGATGGTATGATGAGAGCAACAGGAATTTAAATCTATACAAAGGAAAAAAGATACAGGAAAGTAGGAAGGATGAATATTGTACTGCACACCCTCCCACATGCACACCCACATTTCAGGAATAGATGGGGGTGCATTCCAGAGGCTGACTCAGCAGCCTGGTGGCGGTGGATTTCATCATCTTTGCATGCCACCCCCTCCCTGCGCCCCGCCTTTCGGGGAGGGAGACAGCCAGCTGAAAGAGCACAGGCCTGGCTTGCCACGGGGTTCACGTGCCCAGGCCCACTCCTTTGCATGGTGTAACAAGGGCAAGTAAGAGGGTTGAGTCAGTGGTTCATCGTTTGACTTCCTTTTATCCCAAAGTACTGGATTTAGAGTTATTCACTGGCTTATATTGATCTTTGTGGGAAGAGCTAGTGCCTAATAATCTTGCCCTGTGGATTATCATGTTGCTGATATTCAATGTATCCTTCCTGTTGGAAAGATCTAAAAGAGGCAGTGCCATCCAGAAGTGAGATAGAAATGATTTGAGGACTATTTTTATTTTAGATCACGGGTGCCATTTTTTTCCTCCTACCTTGGCTAACTTTACTTTTAATATATCTTGTTTTGGAGGCAATTAGAGAATTGAATTTTGCATATTATCTCCAAAAATTGGTGTGGCTTCCAAAGAACAAGTCTAGGTAGTGTTCCCCAGGACCAGACCTGAGCTTTGGAATTTGTGCTTTTTAATAGCTGTGATTTGCGTTTGCACACAGACAAAAACCCATAGAGGTAGGTGTTGGGGTTTGCATGTAGGTGCACCCACAGAACCTTGATTTGCCAGCACAAGCGTAGAAAATAGGGCCACAGTGTTATCGGGAACTGGCCCGGAGGGTGTCTGCCTTCGGCCAGCCTGTAGTGTGCGGGTTCTTGACTCTGTGTAGGAAAGATTTCCCAACATGAGTCCAGGTGACTTTGAGAGCACATTTTTTAAGGCTGGGGGCAGTGAAACAAAGGAAAGACTTAGGGCAGAAGAAGTAACAGGAGAGAGCCTAGGCGGTGCTCTGCTTTGGCTCCCTAGAAAAGTTAGAGGAAGGAGTGAAGGTCACAGAGAGAGAAGTGAGCCAAGGTGGGGCTGCTGTTAGCTCACGGTGAAGTCAGAGAAAAAGGGGGCTCTGGAGAGAGGATCGGGGAGTAAGCCTGGTCCAGCTGCCACTGCCCACTGTTCCCCTGTCTGCAAACCTCCTTGGGATCCTTAGAGTTTAGGAGGAAATAAAAGGTTTGTACCCAGGAAGGGACAGGGGCGAGCTCTAGAGTGATCCCGCCCACTAGAGTCTTTGTCCTGAGGGCTCTCTATCTGGTTTTGTGCCGGTGAGAGTCTTAGGGGAGGGTTTCAGCAGGATAGTCATCTGCTTCCCAGGTGTACTTTTGATATCCTGATGTGTTAAAGTGAGCGCATAGCAAGGTTTGGGAATATGCTTTGGTCTGTTAGACTGTTTTACTTTTATCTTGGGTCTGTCTGGCTTTTGATGGTGTTTTTGTTATTTGTTCCCCGGACTTATCTGTCCTTGGGTTTAGCTGGCACAAATGGCATTAACTGGGTCTCTGTTTTCTATTTTCCCAGACCCGGGTGAATTAAGCTGTGTATTCTCTGGTCAGGGAGGGGAGGTGTAAACCATTTGCCCTTGAGTGTCCTTGGTTAGGGAAGATATAGTCTTGTGATTCACAGCTGGCTGTAAGTTGCTCAGAATGATTGGCCATGTTTAATTTTCTTGTCTCGGTTTCCCCATTCCTCTTGCCCAGGAATTTCCCTAGCTTCTTACTGTCCTGCCACACCCGTAGTCTCTCATGTCATCAATAGTGCTGTGCTCCTTTTTCTAAGGAAGTCAGGCTTCAAATTACACCTGCCAGCCCATGGTGAGACACCAGGGGGGGAACCACCCAAGATGGGGAAGAACATGTGTTTCCTTGGCCTGAAAACGTCAGGAAACGCGTTACCCCACCACGGAGGGCTTTGAGTTGCGGTTACAGTGCCTCCCGAATCTCGTGTCCTGATTTCATGAGCCCCCTCCGTTCCCCTCTAGGGAAGGACATCCCTGGACAGGCATCGCTGGTGTTCGATGTTGCCTTATTGGACCTTCACAACCCCAAGGATGGCATTTCCATTGAGAATAAGGTAGTGCCTGAAAACTGTGAGCGACGAAGCCAGAGCGGGGACTTTCTCCGGTATCACTACAACGGCACGCTGCTGGATGGCACCCTCTTTGATTCCAGGTGAGGAACAGGAGCTAAAGACTGTCAGTGTAGACTTTATTTACTTGTAGAGAGAGGGGAGGGAGAAGGAGAGGGAGAGAAACATCAATGTTTGAGAGATTCCATCATTTGCTTTTCTCAACCCCCTGACTGGAGAGGTGGCCTGCAACCCAGGCATGCGCCCTGACTGGGAATCGAACCAGCGACCTTTTGGTTTGCAGGCCAGTGCTCAATCCACTGAGCCACTCCAGCCAAGGCAGGTTTCTCTTTTCTGATACTGAATTCCTTCAGGGACTGTTAGAACTGTCTCCTTTGGGACCTGGGGGAGATGAATCTGCAGGAAAGCAGGAAAGCCTCACCTTAGACACCCAGCATCCCTGTTTACTGTGCTCAGCGCCTCCAGCATGATCTTAGCTATGGGGCCCCGAGATGGGAAGTGGCCAGAGGGAGGTCCAGGCGGTAGGAGGGGAAACAACAGACTTGGTGCCAGGAGATGTGGGTTCCAGTCCCTGGGCACAGTGCACTGGCTGTGTGACTTTGGGTAGCATTTGAGCTCCCTAAGCTTCAGTTTCTTACCTGTTATTAGTACCTTCCTCAAAGAGGTGGTTTAAGATACAAGGGAGGTAAAAGCACTTTGTAGACTTCAAAGGATTTTTTTAATGCAGGGGACTGGTTGGATATAGTCACCTTTCTTCCTGCTGTTGACAAGGCTAATTACGGAGCCTCCGTGGCTCTTCAAAGCTGTGTTTTGTTCACAAGGCCCAGCCTGCGGGTGTGCAGAGGGCTGGGGCGCGCCGGGTGTTTGCTGTGTCTTGCTCCTTCAAATGGCATGTGTTGTTTGGAAACCGCTCCTGGGGAGCAAGCAAGTTGTGACGGCACGCTGCCTGTCTCTCTGAGGTAGTGGATGTCGAGTTTGTTCAGTTATCCAGAAACACCACAGAAGAGTTTTTACACAGCATTATTTTATTTGAAGTTCAGAATTAAAGTATGTGTTAAGATATGTTGTACCACCTGTCCCTGCCTCCCTCACACCCCCTGTAGCCACTACAAGCTAACCACTTTTATTAATAAGTTCCTTTTTGTTTTCTCAGTGTGCAGATTTTTTTTTCTAATGCAGATATGAGTAAACGCAGTGTTACATTATGTTCTCACATTTGTAGTATATAACATAGAGGATACGGTATTGTTAGCAGCACAACGGCAACAGAATGTTACTTACTGGCAATTGGACCTCGGTGCAGCAACCTCGGTAGTTGAGTTCTGGCTGGGAACGAATACAGAGCCAAGACTCAAATATAAGCAAAAGTTTATCTAGAAAGTCACAGAGGTAGAAGAAGTGAGCTGTGGAAGAAGTGAGCCAGCTGGGCTGTGTGGGCTTAGGAAACGAGCTACAGAGGCAGAAGAAGGGCCCTTGTAGCTTAGGAGACAGAGAACAAAGATAAGCACCTTGAGGAAAGAAGAAGGGGGAAGGGTGCAGGCATGCTCCAGGGAGAGTGTGCAGGGGAAAAGAGGGGGTGGGGGAAGAAGCAGGTGTGCTCCAGACAGAGAAAGAGCTAGCGCTGGTCCTCCATCCTGAGGGTTTTTACCCCCTCTCTAAAGGAGGAGGTCTTAGGGGAGGTCTCAGGGGAGGATGTCAATAGAATATTCGTCAGCCTTTCCAGGTGTCTTCTTTCAGGGTGGTGGTCTCTACTGATTGGTTGGCACCAGGGAAGGGGTTCATTAGTCATTGTATCTGTTCCTGAAGTTGGGCATGTGTTGCTCTCTCTGGTTTTGCCGCTTTTCTGGGCCTGGAGCTGAAACACAACTGAGGCCTAAATGTCATCTCTAGTTTGACCAAAACTCAGGCTCTGTGGCCAACAGACCACAGGCTTTGTTCCTACGATTATTGGATGCGGGTCAGAATCTCATTGTCCTGAGGGCTTAGTGCTTAAGGGAGTGGTCCTGCAAGGGCTTGAACGGGAGTCACGTGAGGCTGTTCTCCATCCCCTGGTTCCTCCTCTACCACATGACTAGTGACCTGCCTCCCTGCGGGTGAGGCCGCAGCCTACAGTTGTCCATTGTAGGCACCCAAGGGCCCTGGGTGACCTTCGGTACCTGGCCTCCTGTCCTTGCTCTGCTCATACCTGACTGCCTACCACAGTATGTCTCCTACAAAATCATCTCGCTTTTTTCACCCTGAGGTTTTTCCATTTGAACACTTAGAGAGAAGTCATTTATTTTTTATGTCTGCCTAGTGTTTCATTGGGTGAATGTACCATATTTATTTAACCATTTCTCACTCATGGCCAACTGAGTTTTCTTCTTTTTCTATTACAGCAAACGTCCAGTGTGTGTGTGTGTATGATTACTTGTTGTATGTGAGCTTGGTTCTGTCCTTTATTCCCTGGAATTATATTTCAATGTAAAGGCCATTTTTCTTGTGGAAATGAGATTTCTTTCCCTATTAATAGAATCACAGTTTTCTCAGGTTTCAAACAGGTTTTCATTTTAGTATGTCGGGGTCTAGTCTATCCTAACGGCTAAACAATATTCCATGGGATAGATTTGTCTTAATTTGGGTAACCAATCCCTATTGTTTTCTACCTTGTGACATTTTAGGTAGGGCCCAGTAATTATTTGTAGCTAAATCTTAAAGGATATGATAAATTATTTCCTTGGAATAAACATGTGGAAGAATCTCTAGTATCCAGTTATGCGTATTTTTACAGCTTTTGGAAGACACCACCAAGTTGTCCTCAAGGCAAGTTTCCATCACTAAACGTGCCCCATTCCCTGCAAACCTGGCGACACTGGGTGTCATTTTAAAACTAATCTTTGACGATTTGTAGAAGAAAAATCCAACCTTATAGCTGTAAATTATATATCAGAATTTCTTTGATTGGTTTTGAGGTTGAACTTCTTTAAAATATTTATTCACTCTTTGGTGATTTACCTTTTTTTTTTTCCTTTTGTGATTTACCTATTTATTTCTTTTGCCTGGTTTTATGTTGAAGGTATTGGTATTTGCCTTTTTCTTATTGATTTGAAGACTCTGTACTAAAGGTATTAACCTTTTTATGGTTGTATATATTGTTGAAAATATTTTCTGTTTATTTTTAACTTTGGTTATGGTGATTTTTGACCTATTTAAATGTAAACTTTCTTGTTGTTAAATATATTCTACTTCTTCTTTATGACTACTTTATTCTTATATAAATTCTTATGTATTTTGTCTTCGGTGACTTCTTAAAAAGTCTGTCTTCTCCTTTAGAGTATATAAATATTTGCCTGCGTTTTTCTCATGTCCTTTTTTCTTCATTAAAAAATTTTAAAAAACATTTATTGATTTTTTTTTTTTAGAGAGAGAGAAACACTGACGTGTTGTTCCACGTGTTCATGATTCATTGGTTGATTCCTGATTGGGCCCTGACTGGGGATTGAACCCATAACATTCATGAATTGGGATGATGCTCTAACCAACTGAGCTACCCAGCCAGGGCTCTCATGCCCTTTTAATGGTTTTATTTTTTTATCCTGTAAAATACTCTTTATTAGAATTTTTATTTTATAAAGTATTATGTTCTTACTGTTGAAGTGAAATAATGCAAAGATGTATGATAAAATGTATTAATTTCCTATCAACCCCATCCGTTCTCACTACCAGAATAAACATCGTAGCCTTCCACAGTCTCTCTCCATGCTCATAAATGCTTCCATGTTTAAATCTTCAGTCCATCTGGAATTTGTTGTGGTGTTCAGTGTGACCGTTAGAATCTATTTGTTTTCCAGATGGTGAACTAGTGCTTCCAATACCCTTTATTGAATAATTCTGGTTTTTTCCTCACTCATCACAAATCTGACTTTTATTAGGCTCGAAATTCTTAGGTACACTTTTGGGTCTTTGTCTGGAATTTCTATCCCTTGCCGTTGGTCTAACTCTTCCTGGGCCAGTGTCATACCTTTAACTAGTGTAGTCTTTTAATTTGTATGATAGAGAACGTCCTTTTTCTTTTTTACACATTATTATTTTCCACTAAGTGACACATTGACGTGGTTCAGAAACCCTCAAAGTACAAAGGGGTATGCCTTGAAGAATTTTCCTCTGATTCTTGCCCCTCAATCACCCAGCTCCCCTCTTGACAGGGAAGCAGTATTATGAATTTCACAGGTCTTTCATGCACACGCAGTGAAATATGGAGTCCCCTATTTTAATTTTTTACAGGAATGGGAGCTTGCTATATCCTGCACCCCCAAAACTGTAGCCTTATTTCTTTTTCCAAATGAATTTTAGGGCCCCTCCACTCCCCCATACACACCACTCCAATTTTGACTGGAATTGTTTTAAAATTCATAAATTAGTTTTGGGGCACACTGATAACTCGACAAAGCTCAGCTTTCTCATTGGGGAGCAGGATGGTTTCCCATTTATTTCTGTCTTCCTTTAAAGTTCTTTCAAGTTCTCTGCACTTCAAGCCCACCCTGCACCTCTGTCTCTTTCCTGCTTCCCGGCTTTGGCCCGGCTGCTCCTCCTGAGCCGGTCCCCACATCCCCAAGAATCTACCATCTCCCCCAAACCCATGGAACTTTTGCTGACTATTCCAGCTGGTGGCTTTTCCCTGCTCTGAGGTGCCTGCCATCTCTCCCTCCACCTGGTGCCCCTTTCTAAGGGATCCCACCTCACAGGTAGCCCCCTCCTTCCAGAAGGGCTAGGGCTGAGCTGCTCTTGGCTGATGGTCACCAAACACCTGCTGGCGAGGCAGCCCCCTGGGGACGGGGGAGGGTATGCAGAGAGCCTGCCTCCTGGGTGAGGGGAATCATCCATCACTACCATTCTTCATGCCAGTGGCTTTGTGGTCTCAGAGGGGTGTGGAGAAGGAAGACCCCTCCCTGCTCTCCCCGGCCCCACCTTGCCCCAGGCCGGCATCCTTTGGCTGTGTTTGGTGAGGTAATGGTGGGCCAGACCGGCTCTTTCAGGGCAGCCTTTTCACCATGGGGCGGAGGCTGGCACAGGTCATTGTGGCTCAGAGCTGGGGAGTCGACGTGGCAGATGAAGTTTCATCACTTTATTCCGGAATCATCTGTCTGTGGGAAGCCGATTCTGTCCTCAGCAAACTCATGATACTTGAACTCCGTTGGCAGTTTGCACAGAGGCTGGAATGCTTGGGCCCCCGCCAGGGGCATGGGGAGACCCAGGTCCTCACCGGGACGCAGCGTGGTGAGCCGGGACGGAGCAGGGAGGTTCCCCAGGCTCTCCTACATGTGCTCCTTTTTCTGGACTCCGAATATTTGTGTCCCACGTGTGAAGATAGTCTCATCTTTAGATACTGGAGACATTATCCTTGGACACACTCTTAGTTTCTTTTTTTATTGATTGGTTTTAGAGAGAGGAAAGGAGAGACAGGAAGCGGGTGAGAGGGGGTGAGAGAGAGAGAAATATCAATTTGTTGTTCCACTCATATGTTTTCTTTCTTTTTTATTGTTCTTCTACTTATTTGTGCATTCATTGGTTGTTTCTTGTATGGGTCCTGACCAGGGATTGAACTCGCAGCCTTGGCGCATCCGGAGGATGAGCTAACTGAGCTACCCAGCCGGGATCCCCTCTTAGTGTCTGATAAGGGCTCCCCTTGATACTGTTTTCATGAACTTGACACAGTTGCCAAGCGTACAGTCCAAACTGGCATGAGCTACATTTCTGTGGTTGCTCCCCATCACCGCATCCCATTCATAACCTGACCAGAGGGTTGGAGGGCTTGTTTCTGGGGGTGCTTTTGTAGATGGCCGCGTCTACACTGTGTGTGGACAGAGGAGCCTGTTTCCTTAGATTGTGAGGACGCAGTCTAAAGGTTTACTGTATCCCCGGGGTGGGTGGCTTCTGTGTCCTGTTGCCTCACGGTGCTGACTAATATCACAGCTGCTGTGGTGTCCCTTGTGCGGAAACTCTTCCTTTTCTTCTTTTCTAGCTACTCACGGAACCGCACCTTTGACACGTACATTGGGCAGGGCTACGTGATTGCTGGGATGGACGAAGGTTTACTTGGCGTTTGCATCGGAGAGAAGCGGAGGATTGTGGTCCCCCCTCACCTGGGGTATGGGGAGGAAGGGAGAGGTGAGTGCCCACTGCCTTCTCCAGGTCCCACGAAGCAGCACCAATGACTGCTTGCACCCCGGTTCCAAACATCCAGGGCTTCTTGATTGAAATGTCAAAACTGAATCCACCTGGCTGGTGTGGCTCAGTGGATTGAGTGCCGTCCTGCAAATCAAAGGGTCACTGGTTCGATTCCCAGACAGGGCACATGCCTGGGTTGCCAGCCAGGCCAGGTCCCCAATAAGGGGGCGTATGAGAGGTTACCACATATTGATGTTTTTCTCCCTTTCTCCCTCCCTTCCTCTCTAAAATAAATAAAAAATAAAATCTAGAAGAAAAAAAAGAAATAGGAGTGCATTTAAAAACAAAACAAAACAAAACTGAATCCAGCTTAAGACTTGAATTAAACTTAAAGCCCAAATAGCTTTAGTTTCTAGAGATGCTGTGTTGTTTCCCTTGTCCTCCCTGCGCATTTTTCTTTTCCTTTTGAACAATTTTAAACCTACACTGAAGCTGAAAGAACTGTAGAGTGAACTTCCCCAGTTGTTAACATCTTTCTATATATATTTTCTCGCTCTCTGTCAATAAATTATATTTCTGGTGTTGTTGAGCCACTTGAAAGTAAATTCCAGTGCTCGCTGGTGTGGCTCAGTGGATTGAGTGCCAGCCTGCGAACCCAAAGGTCACCAGTTCGATTCCCAGTCTACGGCACATGCCTGGGTTGTGGGCCAGGTCCATGATAAGGGGTGTGGGAGAGGCAACCACACATTGATGTTTCTCTCCTTCTCTTTCTCCCTCCCTTCCCCTCTCTAAAAATAAGTAAATCAAATCTTTAGGGAAAAGAAGTAAATTCCAAAACACCCTTTTTGCTCTCTAACAGCTTTATCTGAGGCATAATTTATGTGCCATAACACTCACCCATTTAAGTGTATACATTCAGAGTATACATTCACAATGTTGTAGTAAACATTGCGAGTCGAGCCACCCCTCCCCTTGTCGCGTTTCAGAACAGTTTTGTCACTTTCATCACAAGCTCCCTTTAAAAATTACACAAATAATACACGTTGACTTTAGAAACTGCAGATAAAGAAAATGAAAATCTCCCCTAATCCTACCACCCAGGAGTCTACATTGTAACATGGTAAAGGAAGAGTGGCCCCCAAAGAGGTCCATGTCCATCCCAGACCCTGTGAATATGTGACCTTTCATGGCAAAAGGGACTTGTCAGATGTGATTAAGGTAAAGATCTTGAGGTGGGGAGGTGATCCTGGGTCACTCAGGTGCCCCTGATGTCCTTATAAGAGTCTTTGTACAAGGGACGCAGGAGGTCAGAGGGAAGAGAACACACTAAGCAGCTGTCTTGGGAGATGGAAGAAGGGACCACACGGCAGGAAAGGAGGGTGGCCTTGGGAAACCGGACAAGGCAAGGACACAGGTTCTGCCCTGAAGCCTCCAGAAGGAACGCATGCCTGCCAACACCTTGGAGTTAGACTTTGAACCTCAAGTTAGGAGAATAAATATACAGTGTTTTAAGCCACCAAGTTTGTCCTAAGTTGTTACAGCAGCAGTAGGAAACTAATACAGCCGTGGAGTGAAGACCGTTCTGCACCTTGAGTGTATGTGAATCTCTGTCGATAAAAGGAAACCCGTCCACCGACGCAAATGCTGACAAAACTGGGCCCATCTCTACACGTGACTTCGTGATTCTCTCTCCACCTAATTAGTTGTGAACAGCTCTCTATGCCATCAGGTAGTTTTAATGGCTGCATAGTATTCCAAGCCAGATTTCCTTTCTTAATTACGTTTCTTCTCATATGCCATTTTTTGGCCAGCTTGCTTTGGAATAGTTGATACAGCATTTATTTTGCTTTTGCTTTTTGCTGATGGGATTCTGGCTGGCCTGGCAGGCTGTACACATTCCTTTTATTAACCTGGATCTTTGGAATTTCCCCCATAGGGTATGTCCAGAGTATCTAAGAAACAACTGGTTGGTTGTACTGTGGATAAACGTAATTTATCTCCTGACTTAAATGTCTGATTTATAAAGCCACAACCAACCACAGCTTAACACACATTCAACAGGCTCGCTTCAGGTCCTGTTTATCTAGTGTCTTGAGACTTTGTTAGTTTGTATCATGTGAACTTCTACGTCTAGCCAAATGCATGCAGAAATAGAAAACTACTTTGTGAGTATTTTTGTTGTGTAATAATGCCCTCAAGATTGATCCTTCCTCTCTCTAAAGACTACATTGATGGAAAACATTTGCTGAAATGATTTTTCTCCTTTTGGCTTCCTATCAACTATGAGACAGAGCTCTGCAGAGAATTATATAAGGTTCTGGGAAGCATCGGAAGGCTCATAAATTCTCTGGGCATGAGGCTGCTGCATCCTGAGTCATTTGTTGCTGCGGGGGAGGGGCGCCCTGCCATGTAACACCCAGGTGCTTTTGTGCCGGGTCCACCTCTGTCTTCTTTTGATTGGCACCCATGCCCACTTTGTGGGGTGCGATAGGACCTAATGCTAATCCCAGGAGGGTGTTGGGGCACAGAGGAAACATTCAGTAGCTGTATGTGGAAGGAAGCAGTGCTGGGCTCTGTACAGGGTTCGTGGGCTCCATTCCTGGCATTGCATTTTCTTGCAGCCATTTTTCTCATCAGGTTGCTACAGGGGTTGAGAGAGAAATGTATGAAAACTACTTCTGTAAATGAAAGCATTATTCCAAGGTCACGTTTTCAGGCAGAGACAATAATGGAAGAGAAAAGCCCCTCCGTGGGTTTGTGCAGAACAAACAAATAGGAAGGCTGTAAAGGCGCTTGGGGAACTTCGGGTGTTCTGTGTCGTAAGGGGTGTGCATGGGCAGTGGGGCTGGGGCTTTTCCCCGTGACCTTTCCATAGGCTTTCTCTGTCTTGTGCAGTGACTCTCACCCTCGTCTCACCTCTTACTTCTGGGAGGAGCAGGGTGAGCCGTAATGTGGCCGAGCTTCAGTCTCCCCGTCTGCCGGGAACTTAGCCATAATTCTTTCAGGCTCAATGACTGCATGGGGCAGGAGCTCATCAGCTTGCATTGTGGTCCAAACTGTGCTCCTAAGTGGCTGTGTAACCCTGGCCAAATCTGTGCCTCTGTTTCCCCACCTGTTAAGTGAGGGTTAGGTTACTTCCAACAGCCCTTGCAGCTTCATTCTTCCAGAATGCTGTAGGATTTCATGTCTGAGTCCCCTGGGCTCCTCAGTGGACACCTGTGAGGACCTATGTGGTGATGTGAGGAGACACTTGTCCCACTGCTTGGAGCATTTCCTCATTCATTTCCCATGTTTGACCTTCAGGGAATATCCCCGGCTCGGCCGTGCTGGTGTTTGACATCCGCGTGATCGACTTCCACAACCCTTCAGACTCCATCAGCATCACCTCCCACTACAAACCCCCCGACTGCTCCGTGCTGAGTAAGAAGGGGGACTACCTCAAGTATCACTACAACGCCTCGCTTCTGGACGGGACCCTGCTGGATTCCACGTAAGGGCCCCCTGGGATTGACGGGGAGGTGAGCCTGGGGGGCAACAGTTGTGTATTCCCATGATTCTCTTTTTCTTCTCATCAGACACTGGCTGAGAACTTTTATTACTGTTCTCCCTGTGTCTGCCCCCACCTCCCCCATCCCACCCCCAGCAGAGCTAAGCCTCAGTCACTGCTCAGGAGCATCATTCTAAGAGTTCCCTGTGACTGGTCGCCCCCTGCTCCTGGGAAGTGGTCTTTCCGAAAAACAGATCTCATAACTGCTTCTTTAAACATGAACCTGCAGATGAATCCAAACTTGGAGTCCGGGGTGTCAGGCTGTCCTTGACCACTGCGTTCTGCCCCACCTGTCTCCTCTTCTGCTGGGGCCGGCCTCCCGGTGCCCCTGCAGTGGGGCAGGATGCACGCAACCTGTCCTTTCCTTCCGGCCAACTTCTGCCCTGGCTTAGGTGGCCTCCCTTTCCTCAAAACCTTGCCTTAATTCTTAGGAAGAATCAGCTGCTCCCTCTTCTGTGGTCTTACCATGTTTTATGCGTTCCCTGCCTTTTATTTTCATTTCTATCTCAGTTGCTGGTCTGAATACCTGAGGGACACCCACAGTGTTTATTCGTATTTTTATTCCTTACACCTCTCCCAGAGCACAGCACCAGGGGTACACTTTGTAAATGTTAATCGATTGAGAGGACTCTGAAAAGACATTGGAGGAATCAACAGTATAAACTAGTATCAGAGACACTAAAGGAGCTTTGCTTCTTGGGCATCTGCATCTTCAGATGCATCTGGAAGTTAATACAATGTTCCCTTCTTTGGGAAAGAGATGCTTTCAGTCTTTCTTTATATCTCCATGTAAGTGCATCTGTTTTTGTACTGAGTCTGGCTTAGGTTCCTATTTGGTCCTGGGGAGAAGGACTTCACGTACACAGTGTGTGCTGCACTTATTCCAGATGTGGAGGGTCTTCCCTCCCTCCCCCAAGTCCCTCTGCCTCCTGGCTTCCAGTGACAGGTGACAGTGCGGCTGGGGAGAGCCAGGCCTGGAGGGCGAGCCCTGGGCACGCACTGTGTGCTGGGAGACCCTGTGCACTCACGCAGTGGGCGTGTTGAATCGCATCCAAATGTGTTGATTACTAGCAGCAGCATCTGATGAGTCTCTAAGAAAGTAAAAATGCTTCCAAAAAATTATGACATGCAGTCCCTTGTAGCATGTACCCCAATTACAGTGATGTTAAAATGTGAGAAAATACGCATCACAGAATCGGTGAAACAGGGACTAGCTTCTGGGGCAAAGGTTTCCATGGGTGTGGCTGAACAAGCCTCCTTGCCCTGATGTCACAGGCCTGTGGAGGGCAGTGGGGAGGAAGCCTGGCTTGTAGTTGTTTTAGGGCTTCAGTGAGTTCACGAGGTTAGAACAGTCTGCAAGGTCAAGGGTGTAGGTCATTGCTTTTGCTAACGTTCACATTTTTTCCTGGCCATGGAAAGGGGACACAAGGGTGGGAAATGAGCAAAGGAATTCCAACTTGGTGCATTCAGAATGTGCTTCTCTTGTGGGGTGGGGAGCATCAGCCTTCCAGCCTTCTCCTGTGTGTTTGGTGGGTTCACAATCTTCTTCCAGAGCAGCTGGGAGCCACGTGACACTCTCTCCTCTTATCTGAGACCCCATTCTGCACTGTGAGGGCCATTTGTGGGACAGGGTCCTTGCTGGACTCTTCCGGGTGTAAGCTTCAGAATCCTGGGGCAAAGAGCAGTGCATCAGGCTTCTGCCTACCTGGGTGTTCTGGAAGGTGGGACCTGGTCCCACCCCTGCCCTGGGAGGACCCTATGAACAAAGGAGGCAGCTGGCTGTTGGGAAGATAGAGGGAATGTTGGAGGGAAGCCAGAGAGGCTGGCTGCAGGCAGGAAGCAGGAGGCAGGAAGCTTTTGAGAAGCTGGGAATGCCCAGAAGGAATGAGGAGAATGTCTGAGAGACAGATTGGTGGAAAAGAAAGAAAAGGAGGGCCCCGGGGAAAAGAATCTGTGGGGTTTTCAGACATGACGCATGAAGACACATTGCTTGCTTGGAGGGTTTTCTTAATGTGTGTTTAAGAGAGGAAGACTGGAGATTGGTCATGTGATCACTAAGCGAGTTCCTGAAACCCAGTCGTCCCGTGGGAGGTCCCAATGGTCCCTGCAGAAAAGCAGTGTGAAGGCGCCTCTGTGCCACGGACAAAGGAGGGATTGTGTGGGGGGCAGGACAGGGGCTGCTTCCTGCAGGCTGCGGGCCGAGGCATCCTGTAGCAGTTGGTTTTCTTTCTCTTTCATCCCAGGTTGGACAAATGCAAACCCTGTTTGGGTTTCCCGACCCCAGAGGACCCACTGGGCCCTGGGAACGAGCCTGAAGAGGGAAAGAGCTGGCAACCCTGTGCCCTGGGGGTGGGTAGGAAACCAGAGGAGGGGATGTGACCTAAAAGGGCCGACCCTTCCGTATTGTCACCACCTGGTGAGGGGCTGCACGGGCCTCTAAGATATTGCAAGGCTCTCCTCTTTGGCAGTGAAGAGTATTCTCACTGTTAGCCCGTGGGGAGTGACGGGAAGGCCATAGGTTTAGAAACACATGTATTTTCAGTAGTGATGGAGGTGAAAGAGCCCAGGGACCGAGGACGTCAACGGTTGTGAAAACCGCGGCCCAAGTGAAACTCTGCATTATTTTTCTGCAAAGCCTGTTACAGACCCAAGCACTGTACACCCCTGAGGCCACCTGTCAGTTGAGTTCTGTGTACTTCCTCTCTGCTGTGCCAAGCGCAGTATGTCATCTCCTGTTTAGAGCATCCCCTTGCGACAGCTCTCATTGTCTCTGTCCTGCAGATGAGGAAAGTGAGGTCACGTCTCCCAGGGTCAGATTACGGGGAGAACCAGGCCTCACACCGGGATTCACGCTCAGGCCTTGCTGACTCTACCACCCAGGGTGTAACTACATTTTCTGTTTATAAAACTCCCATGGAAATGTCTGACTAGACCATGGACTGAAACTTAAAAAAGAATTGTAAGAGCCGTACAAAGAGCTTTGTTTCCTCTGAACCACTGGACAGTCGCTTGTCCCCATGCTGTCCTGTCACTGCTGAGTGCTTTCGTGGGCTGTTCCTCGTGCCAGGGCCCTTCTCCTGCATAACTCAGTCCAGGCATTAAAATCAGGAAGGTACCATCGATCTATTCCTACCTTGTAATTTTCAGACACCACTTCAGTTTTGCTCCTAAATGTTCCCAGAAGGTCTTTAATCGCCAGGGGACCCCATTCCCACATGTTCTAACACCGAACTGTGCCTCCGTCTTCCTCTGATTTTCCTCTGGACACTTTAGAAGATGATCGGTGTTCTGCTGTTGTGTTTTGCAAAGTGTCCTCCGTGTGGGTTTGTCTGTTGCCTCGTGACCCGAGAGGGGCTCTGTGTCTCTGGCAGCGACGTGATGTGCCAGAGAAGTTGATGACCTACCTAACCAGGGACTCTTCTCTTCTGCTTTCAGGTGGGATTTAGGCAAAACATATAACATTGTCTTGGGATCCGGACAAGTCGTGTTGGGAATGGACATGGGTCTCCGGGAGATGTGCGTCGGAGAGAAGCGGACGGTGGTCGTCCCCCCGCACCTGGGCTACGGAGAGGCTGGCGTGGGTACGTGGAAGCATGAGAGGGTGTTTGGGGCACGTTCGTTCCTTTGAAGTCCATGCTTTTGGGATGCCATATTTAGAATCGAGATACGCTTCTTCCATTTTGTGTATTTTGGGTTTTTTAAATGTTTTTTATTTTTCAGTTACGGTTTACTTTCAATATTAGTTTGTATTGGTTTCAGGAATACGGCATAGCGGTAGACAATCACATACTTTACAAAGATTCCCCCCTCAGTATTTCCAGTGCCTCCTGGCACCATGCATAGTTATTGTGATATTATCGACTGTATGCCCTGTGCTGGACTGACATCCCCGTGACTATTCCTTGACTGCCAGTCTGTCCTTTCCCATCCCTTCACCTTTTTCACCCAGGCCCCCAACCTTGCTTCTTCCCTTTTGAGCCCCAAGAATCTGTCAGATTTGTTAAAAAGCATTGAGCATTTTTGTGTAAAGACCCCTGTGAAGTCAGCATCGATGCCACGCTAATGCCCCATGCCGTCTTGAGAAAACGGGGTTTCCGTGAAAGGAACTTGGACCTTCGAGCCCCCGTGTGGGAAACGTCCCTGCAGGAGCTGCTGAGCAGTGGCTCGTCGGCGAGGCCAGGCGCCTCCTGCGGGCCTGTTTCCCGGGACAGCGGAAGGCTACCAGCCTGTGCTTTCCACTTCTCCTGAATTGTCTGTCCGTGGAGGTTTCCTTTCGTGAGGGATGAATTCACGTTCTGGAGTGCTGGCTTTATCTCGCTCGCCCTCCCAGCTGTTGGGGTTCATGCACTTGATGATTTTGGCCAGAATGAGTCCACAGGGACTTGGGAACCCCTTCTCTTTCAGTGCGTTGATGCTCCTGCTGTCTGGACATGGAGGCAGTGGGAAGAGCTAACTTGTAAAAGTGATAGGTGTTTTGGACTGATTTTCCATTTTTGACAATTTTTAAATAACTGTGAAAATTCTCCCTGCTACTCCTTCCCAATCTGAAAAGAAACAAAAAAAGTATGTCGTGTATCCTATAATATGGTGCTCCTGTGGTTATATATTAAATAATTACAACATAATCTGTAGTAATAATTTTAAGTAATACATATTATATTTGTATATATAGTCACATACTTGTATAACTTCTCTTGGGTCCATGCTTTATACAAGGTCTGTCCAGAAAGTATCCAGCTATGCACTATGAAAAATAGAGACAGTTATTGAAGAAGATACAAGAAACATTGTACATAGGACAATGGCGCCTCAGTCCCCTTCAAAATAGGCACCTTGGGACCTCACACAGCTCTCCCAATCACCATCAGCTGCCCTATCGTACTTCCTGAATCTCACTGATGGTCTGAAATCTCTTCCCTTTGAAAAGTGATTTTAGTTTTGGGAAAAGCCAGAAGTCACAGGGCACCAAACCTGGGCTATAGTGAGGCTGAGTCACCTGGGTGATCTGATGTTTCTCCAAAAAACTCTTCGCGAGACATGATGCATGAGTGGGTGAGTTACAGCGATGAAGCTGCCAGTCACCAGTTGCCCATAGCTGCAGCCTTCAGAATCATCGGAATAGTTTCCGCAAAGGAATATTCAAGCTTTAATGCAAAATCTGATGAGGATTCATAGATTCATTGGTATAGGCACTCAGTCATTTTGAATGTGACGGCCACACAGTACACATGCTCACTCAATGGCGTCTACTGCCCCCGCTGACTAGTACAGTGAAGTTGTCATTGTTCACGCATGTGCATTCCAGTCCACTCTCCTTGGCAGCCAGGTTACATTGATGTTGCACAAACGGTTCTCCTTACATTAACAATGGCTGGACATTTTCTGGACAGGCCTTGTATACTGTTTTTGAATTTGTGTGTACAGTCATATCTTGGATTATGATTTTAAGGCATACTTTATTAATCTTACAGCTCTGCTGTTAGATTTATTCAAAAGTTCTCCCATTGGAGTCTCTACTAGTTAGTGGCTTTCAAACATTTTTCACTAAGACACACAGTAAGAAATACGTTTTATCTCCTAATCTCTGTTACAAATAAATATATACAATATATGCATATATACATGTACATTTAGTTTTATGTATGAAACTGAAACTCAAGTTTCATAAAATGATACTTATCCTTTCTTTGTGCAAGGTACCTGGGTCTGCTTTACTCTGTTCCTTCATTTAAACAAAAAATGCCTGTCACCCTCCTCTCAAATGACTTGATGACTCCCTCGTAGTCACTACCTACAGTTTGGAAAAACCACATGCTGTTGCTGAATTTTCTTGCCTTCCCTGCGGCAGTGAGAGCCCGGGGTGGGGTGGGAGCTTGAGGGGGCCTTTCTGCTGCCGCATGGCGCTAACCTGCCCCCTCCCTGTCGCCGAGACAGATGGAGAGGTGCCGGGCAGTGCCGTGTTGGTGTTTGACATCGAGCTGCTGGAGCTGGTGGCCGGCCTGCCTGAGGGTTACATGTTCATATGGAATGGCGAGGTGTCACCGAACCTCTTTGAAGAAATCGACAGGGACGGCAATGGAGAAGTCCTGCTGGAAGAGGTAACTGACCTTTGAAGGCGAGTGGGACTGAAGGAGCTCAGGGAGCCTGATCGTGCCTGGGGACCCATTCTGAAGGGGAAGGCTTCTCAGGGTGTGGGGACACCTGAGTTTATTTCCTGTGGTGACCTGTGCACTCATGTGCCTGCCTGGCACTGTCCCGCATGCTTTCTAAGGTGAAGCTCTTAGAGGAAACTGAGGCCCGGAGAGGTACAGGCACTGATTCAGGGCTCACAGGTCTGGATGGGTTCCCAGTTCCTGGGGGCCCACGCATACCTGCCGCTGGCTGAGTGTGTTTCACACACGTTATTTTGGTTGGCCCTCATGGCAGCCGTGGAACCGCCCCTATTTTTCAGAGGAAGCCACTGTGCCCAAGCTCACACAGCTCCCCAGTGGTTGGAGCCAGGACCCACAGCCCTGTTTGAGCGTCTCGATCCTGAGTTGTTTCTCCCGTACCAGACGCCCCTGTGTGGACCTGTCACAGCCCTGGGGAGTCCAGCTGTCATCCTTTCCCTGCCTGCTTGCTCAAGGACATCACTCCAGCCTTCTCCCTTTCTCGCGTGTCGTCTGCACTTCCCCGGCTACTGGCGTGCTCGCATTAGTGCTGAACCTGGCCTTGTCGAGGGGACCAGTGCCTCTCCATTGCTGAGTCAAGTAGTCGGTCCTCACTGTCTGACTCCTTTGCACGACACCTTCTTCCCCCAGTTTCCAGGCGCCCCCACTTTCTTAGTGTTCCTTTCGCCTCACTGGTAGCTCTTCAGGAGTCTGTTTTCTGATCTAAAAGTTGGATCACGGCCTGCTGCAACTCAGAACGCTGTAGAAGCAAGCCTCCCAATTCCCAGGTCCTTACCGTGGCCGGTAAAGGCCCAGCAGAGGCCCCCCACAGACTGCTCGCCGTGGCCTCCCCTCCTGCTACTCTCCTCTTGCTGGTCTGTGAATGCGCCCTGCATGCAGGCACTGGCCTCCACACCCAACTCTGCTCTCTGCTCGGGAGACTCGCCCTAGATAAGGCTCCTTCCCTCACTTCCTTCACCCCTTAGCCCAGGTCTCCCTTCTTCACTGGGTCTTACCCTGACCACCGGGTTGATACTTCGACCCCCTCACCCACTTGTACTTTTGATCTTCCTTACTTGGCTCTACATTTTGGTTTTTCTAGAGCATTTCCCTTTCTAAGTTGACATGCAACTTACTGGTGGTGTTCCTTTTGAATGTGTGTCTTTTCTTCTAGAAAATGCTAGAACAAGGGCAGGATGTATATCTAGGATGCTGCTCCACACACGGCAGATATGACGGGTTTTTCATGTGTGAATGAATCGATGTGGGCAGCAGGGTTCCCCGAGGCTGGAGGGCCGGGGGTCAGCATTAGGGAAGAACTGAGGGTGGGGGTTGATTTGGGGAGACAGGACAGGTCCAGGAGCTACACCGCACATTGCCTGCTCCTGTGGGGGGTTTGACCTTCACCTGGCGAACAAGCCAGGCTGTGGAGCTCCCATGACTCGGCCCGGTGCCCCCGGCCGCTCTGTCTCAGAGTCCATCCTGTCCCCTTTCCAGTTCTCGGAGTACATCCATGCCCAGGTGGCCTCTGGCAAAGGGAAGCTGGCTCCTGGTTTTGACACCGAGATGATTGTGAAGAATATGTTCACCAACCAGGACCGGAATGGAGACGGCAAGGTCACGGTGGAGGAATTTAAACTCAAAGACCAGGAGTCCAAACACGATGAACTCTAACCCAGATACAAGCCACCGTGTGACACCAAGGCCCCCGTCGTGACACGGTGTGCCATGAAGACGCGAGGGTCTCTGAGAAGGTGAATTGTCAGCAGGTGGTAGTGGGTCACACATCAAGGCTGCGTCGATACACGTGCTGAGAATTTTAGGCTGAATGCCAGTGATATTAGACAAAACCGGGGCGCAGTGACTTAGCGTGGGCTGTGTAGGATATGGAAAAGGCTTTCCTGCCAACCATTGTTTGTGGGTCTCCTGGGTAGTTTTGTTATTAAAGGAAAATAGTGTCGTACAGAAGTTATAACCATCTTGGAGGGAACAGAAGAAAAAGGGTCCAGGATATCTATGTGAAGAGGATGAAGAAAATTTTTTTTAATTTGCTGGTGTTTTTTGCAAGGGTTGTCCAAATGGGCAGAAAAAAAACAAAGGGCATGTCCCAGCAGGGTTCCCAGAAAGCCCCAGAAAACTTCTCAGTGGCCTGTACAATCTTCTGGTGAGGCCCAGCCTCTGCCTTTCTCACACACACACACACACACTTTTCCAGTTAATCACACCCCTCGTCATTGCGGTCCTCTGATTGGCTGGGTAACTTGGGTATCAGCGGGCCAAACTAAAGGCACGTAGGACCACGGGTAGAGAACTTGATCCTGCGTTTGCCACGTGGGGTTCCCTGCGTCCCTCTTTCTTGTCCCCATCGCTCTGTCCAACAGTGCACTGAACCCTTTGATGATCAGACAGGTATGCACAGGGCTGGTGGCCAAGCCGAACTCCAGAGTAGATCGCCATGGCCAAGGTGCGTATGTCTTCCCAACAGATAAGCGTAAATAAGGTGACGTATTTCTGCTGCTCATCTGTGTTCTGGACAGGGAGTGCCCTAAAGCCTGGGCCTCGCTCTGCAGAGGAAGACAAGGACACAACACCTGCCGGCCTGTCCCCCCCTTATGCAGTAACCACCCTACGTCCTCTGTTCCCAACTGGTGGTGGCACTCACCCCGAAGTAATGCAGGGTTTCCCTTCTGAAACTGCTTTGTTTTACTAATTTAAACGGTTTTGTGCTGACATAGCTCTGAGGGAGTCCGTGAAAACACCATGCACTCGTTCAGTTGAATGTTGGAAAACTGACCTTTTCCATATATAAAATGTTGAAGTCTCTCGTCGGTCTCTGTGGTGGTTTATTTGAAGGCTGAGAGGATCCTGTGGGAACAAACCCTGCAGTCGGATAAAAACCCAGTAGGACTGTGCTGCGTGCAATTGGGAGAGCACCGAACTGTATAGAATAGGGGGTGTAGGGCCCGGGTCCAGGTGACAGGCACCCTCCCAGGGACTTCTGCAGAGAAGCTAATGAGAGGGCTGTTTGTTGCAGAGGTGTGGATAGGACTCGGGGACCCAGGACAGCTGGTGACCAGCAACCCTGGGAGGCAGTTCCCGCCTGGGTCTGGAAGGTTGCAGGAGCCCAGGCAGGGCCGTCCGGTGGGAGCGGGGTAGGGCCTGAGCTGCTCCCAGCACCGAGGCTGCTGCTGCAGCAGAGACACATGTCCATGCTGCCACTGGCCCTCAGGAGCTGAACCCAGTTGGAACCAGAGGGGAAGGGAGCTTGGGCACCGGTGGTGGAGGTCAGAGAAAGGTGGAGCATGAGTCAGGGAGGGTCAGGATGGGAGCAAATGGAGAGTAACTGGCACATGGATGAGGGAAACTATTAATACATGTATGTATGTACTTAGGTTTTTAATAAGCAAATGTTTACTTTTTGCAGAAGCAACCTTAGGGGCTCCAGGTGCTTTTGGGAACGGAGACGCCCAGGGCTTTCTGCCTGCTGCTGCCAGGGTCACTAACGCTCCTTACCCCTCTCCTAGCAGGTGCAGCTGGTCACTCAGTTTCATTGCACAGGGTTTCTCTCGTGCCTGGCAGGCTGACCGTGCTCTGCAGAACTGCCCTTGGATCGCACGGGCCCACCCCCCTCCACCACCCTTATGTATCTGTGCAGAGATAAAGCCTTGTGCTTACTCTCTACCCCAGCTTTTAGCTGGTTCTGCTTGAATTTCTTCACTGGGGGCACAGGTTGGCTGAATAAAGTTAAGTTTCTCTGGAGGACTTAAGGACTGTGGGCCGTACAGCTTCAAGAAGAGACGGACCCTTTAGCGTGTTTTTGTTT
This sequence comes from Desmodus rotundus, assembly GCF_022682495.2. Lineage (NCBI taxonomy): Eukaryota > Metazoa > Chordata > Mammalia > Chiroptera > Phyllostomidae > Desmodus > Desmodus rotundus. Next base: position 8,645,110 of record NC_071392.1, on the reverse strand, counting down.
GTAAACTGCCAGCCTGACTGTAGGTCCCTTGTTATTTGTGTTTTCTTCAAAATACTTGTCTTACATGTAACAGCTTCTTTTCTCCCCCTGAACCATCCACTAGGATGGAGGAAAGTGCAGGAGGGCAGGAAGCAGGTCTGATCGGTTAACTATGGTTTCTCTAGAACCCAGCTCACAGTAAGGACTAAACTGTTTGTTCACTATTCATTTAATCCTCACCTCAAGAGCTAATACCCTTCTTGGCAGATGAGGAAACCAAAGCTTAGAAAAGTTAAGAAATTTGCTGCACATCATAGGATCAAAGGCTCAGATCCAAATTTAACCTATTTCAAAGCCTGTGTCCCTGACATCTCAGGCATTTTTTATCTACTTTGTGCTGAAATATCAGACTAAGTACAAAATTTAGTGTGATGGTTGAATTCCCAGTAACCTCGAGAAGTTTCAGGATTAGTCACTGAAGGTCACATGTGTCTTCCTTCCTGATTATCTGTAGTGTACACCAGAGGAAACCCTGAACCTGAGCTCTGGATAGAACTGCCAACAGTGTAATCTGCCTCATCAACTTTGGTGTCTGTTACGCCATGGGATGGTGATATCTTATGAAATCACTCTGGAATGAGCTAGTATTGCAGACAGTTTTTTTTTTTTTTCCCAGTTTCCTCAAAATTATTCATCTTAGCACTAAAAACTGCCTTGCCTCATAAAGTAAAACTTGAAACTGAAAAAAAACAAACAAACCCTACTGGCTAATGGTATTCTTTAGAGATGTGGCAGTTACTGTACACTAGCGATGATCAGTAGGGCTGCAAAAGGTATTCTGTTTTACCAGTTCACTCAGATTATGCTGGGGGATATAACAGCTTACACTTTTGTGGGTGGATAACCTAACAATATTGAGTACTTGTGCTAAGCTATTCCAAATGCAAATACAAATTTTAAATGCACACACAGATGTCCCAGGAAACGATCCACTTCTCTCCAGCTCCCCCCGCTCCAGGGCACAGCTCTCCTTGCCCAATCCAGAGACTATCTCATCACCCCAGTGCACAGGTGAGCAGACCGAGATGCAGCTTAAACAACTCGTCCTGGTCTCACACTTACTGAGGGGTAGGAAGAGGAGCCAAATCCAGGCTCCGTAGCCCCTTTCCTACTGGCTGCATTATACAGCTCTGAAAGCTGAAGTTGGAAACAAATACCGTATTTTTTGGACCACAAGACACACCTAGGTTTTAGAGGAGGAAAGTAGGAAAAAAAATTGTGAAGAAAAAATGTGGTAAAATATTTAATGGCATCCTTTAAAGCAGAAATCCTGCAGCGAGCCAGGTAAGTTACATTTGGACTTTAAGACGCACCCCCATTTTCCTCCCAAATTTTGGGGGGGAGGTGCATCTTATAGTCTGGAAAATACGTTATTTTCAACATCGGTAGCATCAGGGGCAGTGAGATGTGATAGGGTCACAGGCATAGAGTGGAAGAGGCAGGGACCTTGGCTTGATAATCAGCTTACTGTAGAAGTGGCTAGAAGGGGCTGTAGAGACCACGCCTTCATTTTACAGGGAGGTGACTGACCTTCAAGGTTCGAGGCATTACTTGAATTCAGGTTGTAAATGCAGTGTTCTTGACACTGACACTCTGCAATATGCTTTTTTGTCGAAGCATCCTATAAACTCCTTTGGAAAACAGCCAGGAGGGCAAGCTCCCACAGAAATATAGGGGTAAAAAGCTATCAGGAGATTAGAGACTCCTCATTTTGTTGGACGTGAAAAAGTCCTCAAGATAATTTGACACTCCCGTGCATGCTGTCTGCTTTCATTCAGGAACCTGGTTTGGGGTTTGAATTTGGATACGGCTAAGCAGGGAATAGTCTGCTTTTCGCCAGCACTTACTTGCACTGTTGACTGTAGCAATGAGAAGTTGTGCTGGAGGGCTGGGATGGGTTGCCTCAGGACAAAGGTTTGCATCTCCGGGACCTTGCCTCCCTGCCACCTGGGTGGGCTACAGATGGTGACCACACCGCGTGTCCAGAACCAGTTGGGTTGTGCTTTTCGCGTATCACAGCTCAGCTGTGTTAAGAAAACCAATTAGCTGCTCGTCACGGCTCTGGAGTTACAGGGCTGGAATCAGGGCCAGAGTTATCACAATGGCAAGTTGAAGCATTTATGGGGCAGCAGAAACTTGTAGCAAGGAGTCAGACTATAGAGGGCAATGATGGTTCCTGACTTCGTAGGATGACACCCAGCTATGCCTTGCTTCCCAACAGCCTCTGTGCCACGGATTCACAGGTCACTAACACACAAGCTAAACCTGGCAGGTGCTTAATAAATATTTGTTGAATGAATGAATAATAATAGTTTTGCCGGTAGACTTTAAAAGGCTTTTCATATTTATTGTCAGTGCATCAATACACAACATTTTATAATAATTAGTGGTATGTGGACTCCAAGTTTTTCAAACACCAAGTGCTAGTATGTTCGGGTAAATTTCCATTTTCCCAAAACAAAATAACAAACACAGTTTCAGAAGGTGGTAATCAGCATAATTCACTCAAAATACAAAAATGGCAGTACTTAAAATCACACACATGTAAAAAACTCCAAAACTTCAATGATAACATTTAACTACAAATTCACTCTGGAAATGTAGGGAGTTATTTTTCAAATTTTGACTTGTAGGTTTTTTAATGTTAAAAAACATGGTGAGGAGTGTTTTGGGAGACGTGGAGAGAAAGGAACTGCTGGTTGATGGATTCAACATGTCTGAAAGTACTTCAAGAGCAAGGATGTGTCATAAATAAAGTCCTTCCGCAAGATGAGCACATGAGCAGTCCCTGCATCAGCTGCACCCGCAGGAGAGACGTTGTCTTGAAGACTGCTTATTTATACAGAATCTTCTGCAGGATAGAGTTGGCTAACTCCAGGGATTCCTCCTTTACTAGAACAATGTCGTAAGAGTCCATGTACTTGTCTAGAAGCTCATCCACCTAATCAACAACAACAAAAAGCCAGACAGCTTACTATACAGGAAGAAGCAAATCATTCCAGTATGATCCTCATTGTTTGATCTTAGGTCTGTTGGGCAGCACGTGGTAAATTAAAATCACTTTCTTAAAACATCTGAAATGAAGCAATACTCTTAAGTAGTCTGATTTTTAAGGCTCATAGAGAAATTCTCCCGCATGGGGGCTTTTCTCCCCAAAGGAATTCTCTCTAGTCCAGTGGTCTCCCAGTGGGATATGGTACCCAAGGAACACTTGGCAGGGTCTGAATTTTTGACTCTTATGACCAGGGAATGCTGCTGGCATCTGGTGGGGAGAGGCCAGAGAGGCCTTTTATATGCACACCCTCCCTCCCCCACACCTGTAAGCGTGTACCTGTACATCCCAACTCCCTTACTCATCGCGAAGGAAAGGAAGGAAGAGCACACCTGATGGCTCCAAAGGAACTGCTTTCTCAGGGACCTGATAGTAACAACCGCCTGTCAAGTTCCACCCTGGTTTCTTCCTAAACGGAAACTAGACAACAGATTTGTATACTCACTCTATCATTTAGGTACCCAATTTTCAGAATGTGTTCAACATTGGCTACTCCGTCTGCCATTCGCAAGTCGCCTTGGGAGTCCCCCAGCAGAATTATGTTGCTGTTGTCTCTCAGTTGGCTGAAATACTCCGTGTTCTTCAAGGCACCGTCGTGTTTGTTAAACACGTGAATTAGATCTCCTTTAAATCCTTTGAGCACCCCCTATTAAAGACATGTAACTCCTTTGAAATAACAGGCTTTGCAAATTTTAGTTGTTGTAGTTTCGCACTCACAATAGATAAGGACTCTGAGAATTAAAACTTTCCAGAGACTTTAAATGGTGAACACAAATTGAAGGTCCAATTTTTACTGTTCATTTGGTTCCTAACCAAAAGGTCCTGTTCTATGCATCATATATTGTCTTCATTAGAAGAACTTGTTCAAATGACATCAGTTCTAATTCATTTTTCCCCCCATCCACAGATGTTAATTTTCCTTAGTGTTGTTGTATTAAGTTACATTTTAAAAAGTTTTACTAATTGTAATATTAGTCTATAGCTTGGGAAACAAAAGTTTAAGAAGAGTTATTTTTAAAACATGGATGTGGGGGAGGTGGGAGGGGATAGTGGGGAAAAGGGGGGAAGGGTTTTCAGGAACATTGATAAAGGACATATGGACAAAATCAAAGGGGGTAGGATCAAGGGTGGCAAGCAGGGACGGCCAGGGTGGGGGGATGCTGTGGGGAAAGTGGAGACAACTGTACTTGAATAAGAATAAAAAAAGTTAAAAAAATAAATAAAAATAAAACATGGATGTAGATACAACACTGGGAGAGAGGACGAGTCCCACAGTGGGCCTATCAACGTGGCCTCATTTAGTACATATGAAGTCATAAATAACAAGTGCATTTACATGATTAAAATATTTACAGATTTTAAAAGTAATGATAAAGAATAACTTGATATTCTTACATTGTCATCAAAATCCATGAAGTTGGACACTACTTTGACATTTGAATAGTAAACCCCAGCTTGACGCATAATCTCCTCCAGTACATCTCCGATACCAGCCGAAAATATGAACACAGGGATATTGTGTTTTTGGAGCTTACCAAAGAAGTTCTCGTATCCTTCCCTGCAAGATGGAGGTGCAACAGGACTGTTAAAGCGAGGATTATCTCCTTTTCCCTTAGGTGATAAAAAAGCTTAAATATTTCTACCTAATTCTGTGGCTCACTTGGTTCTCATTTGAAAACACTGCCCGAGGGGGCTGTTACTGATGTCCGACACCAGTACAAGTTTTTCAAGCAACAGTTAACTTTTTATCCTTTTTAATTAATTCTAAAAAAAATCAGGTGATTTTAGACTCGTATTGAATGTGCATAAGCCTATGGTTCAGAATTTACACTACTGAACAGCAAATAATCAAACCGTACCTTGAAAGGCCCATTTAGGGTGAGCGGGCAGACCTCTTGCTTGTCATTCTGCTCAAGCAGTCCCTATCGTTAGAAAGCAGAGTGGCAGGGACTGGGCTGCATTCTCTTCACGTCTGGCACCTCCTGCCGAAGACCTGGAGCTACAGGTCATGTGTTCATCTGAAAATCTTTTCCTCCCTTTCTACTCTTCCTGGGCTACTGGATAAGCTGCCCAACACAGGAATGAAACACTTAATAGCTATCCTCTCACTCCTTCTGACAGTTTAATGCTTTCCTTCTCAGAAGTAGGTTGCCTTAAAGATGTAGCATCATCACAAAAAAAGCGCATCATATTTGCCCAGTGAGTTGAAGAGGTTAAGAGGCAGTAAACAGAATTGAAAAATAAGATTTTAAATGTTAATATCTTATAATTCATGTTATAAGAAATATATTTATTATTTGCTAAAACAGATTCAACTTTCCTAGAGATAGCTTTCAAGGGACTTGTTTGCGGGATGATGCCCAACCCACTGAGCCACATGAGTCAGGGCAGTTTTGAAATTTTTAATTTGGAGAAAGGAAATGCAAATTAGTACTTTAAGCTCACAGGCTTTTATTCTCTACACCAAGATCTAACATGCCATTCTAAATTCCTTAACCACTTTTACTATGTGACAGGTGGCATACTCTATGTTTCTTTATGGATATTCTTATACATTTTTAAATAAAAATACACACTTGAATGCAACGTGTAACAACAATTCAAGTCTGTAGACAATTAACAAAAAATACACAAGAAACTTACTTGAGCATAACGTCAGATTCTGCCACGACTTCTTTAAGTTTAGCTTTCGGTAAAGCCTGTTCAACAAGCAAACCATGTGATTTAGTGTACCTGGAGTTGATGACCAAAGAAAAGCAAAGTCAATGAAAGGAAATTAAAATATCTTTATCACAAAGCATTCTTCAGTATGAGAACATGCAGTATTTCATTCATGATATTTTGGAACTAAGTTTCAGATCTTTAAGTTCACCACTAATGAATGTATACCCCACACGTCTCAAAAGGTGATACACATGTTTTTGCTGGATTTCCTGGTTCTCCCTGAACTCTGGCTCACTTTAAATGTGTTAACAAGACAATGGGAGGATACTAGGTGTAAGTAAGCCTGTCCTGGGTCTACAGATGAGACTTACGACCTCACGAGGCATAATCATTTCTTTGATTGCAATAGGAATTAGAGCAAAGACATTTTTTCACCTGTCTGTGGTCTGAATTTTCATGAATGCCTAAGTACTGAAGATGCTGCCTAGTGAGCAAGAGGGAGAGTCCTTGTTATGGGAAGTTTTATATATGGGTGGGCAAAAGTAGGTTTACAGTTGTTCACATGGAAAAGCAATACCAGGATAACCCTGTGCTTCGTGTACTCACAACTGTAAACCTACTTTTGCCCACTCCTACATACAGGTGCTTTATCATTCCATAAAAGCACCTATAATCACACCATCTCAGTACAACAGGCCTTTAGAATCTCTCCACCTGATACCTATAATATGCCTCAGTGAAACCCCTTCTCTGGTTTGGCTCCCACCCTGTCAGTGAGCTTGTTCTCCCAGGGAACCTTATACCATTGCTAGAAAATTCTAATTGCTAGTCAGTCCTTTCGTCATGCTGCAAATCAGTGTTTAAAAGCCTTCCGAGTCTGCTTCCAATTCTGCATGTCAAGTAAGTCTAATCTCTTTTCAACATCTTATACCATAAATATTGATAAAGTGTGCAAGGTACTCAGGTGATGGGATAATGACTACAAATAGCATCATTTCTGGTCTCTTAAGATTCTAACACCACCCGATGTTGCTTCTCAAATCAGAGCTCTCTATTCCTGGAAACGCTCCTCGAGTGGAATGGCCCCAGCTCCCGGGATTATCTCAGTGGACTCCTCTGGACCCACTTGCTAGCGTTTCTCGTAACAGTGCCTTCTTGGGGTTTGATGCAGTGTTTCAGCGGGCTCTGCGGCCCTCAGCAGAGGGTCACGTCTCAGAACCTGTCACCTGCTGGTTCCACCTCAGTTCAGAGTCCATCTATAGCCTAGCACTTTTTCTTTATATACTCAGCCACATCTTGTCCATATACTTTAAAGAAAACAAAAATTCTTGTTTTAAGTTTAAGGCTTAAGTGCAGAATTATAAATTGATTCCTACCAATCTTCACCAAACCCCCCCCCCAAAAAAAACAAAACTAATTCCAGACTGTGAAAATGACGAGAGAGTTAGAGCTTATTTTGTTATATTTAATCACTGCTCTAAGTCATTAGACAACTCATCAATCTATTCACACACGGAACAGGGGGAAAACAAACCATGAGTATAACTAATACAGTTTTTTTAACCATCCCATTGTCCAATACACACTTACCATTCTACCATATAAGGGTACTTCTGTTCTACAGTGAGAACAGGATCAACTTCAATAGCATAATATTTTTCCTTTAGCTGCAGTAACTGGAAAGAAACACATACCGTAATTGTGAGGACTGCAGAGTTGTCATTACTCTGCTTAGTTTTATAGAAAGCAAAACAATACAAACAAGCGTTAAATGGTAAAGATTAGATCATGATTACCTAATACAGGTATCAACTGAAAAGATCTTTGTTAATTTTAGTTCACATGTAACTAAATATACCTGCAAAAAGCTACCTTTTTTGTCTCTCTTTTTTTAATTTAAGTACTTTCAGGTCAGCATTCAGTGAAACTGACTAATAAACTATCAGTACAAAAAATCTTCATTTACATATGAAAGTATTAAATTTGATTCACCTTTGGACTCTAGACACAGAGACACCTACTCGAAAAAAAGCAGAGAACTAAGGCCATTTTCTGATAAATCTAAGGGAATAAAACCTGCATACAACCAAAGTAGTTTAGTTTTAACTTTCCAGGTAATGTAAAGACACCAGAATATTTTGGCAATCATTTAAAAGTTTTTCATGTACATTTTGTTGCTATTAAAAACTAAAATCTTAAAAAAAAAAAAAAGAAAAAAACTACTGTTATATATTTTTTTCTAAAATGTTTGAGTGCTACAATCCACAGACTAAACCTAACATGTATTGAGTGTTTACTGTGCACTATGTTTGGCTATAAGCACTTTGCATTCATTCTTGTCTGTGTGAATGAATCTGAAGAAATTTTCTGGCAAAAAGGGTAATGATGTCTTTCAGTAACTGGATTACTGTCAGTGCTTTTACCTTTTTCCGACATTCATCTGAAACCAGCTTACAGTTGTCAATGACATCTAAAGAGAAAGAGCAAACAAGTCAGGAGAAGAAGAAACACTCTCATTGACGAGTAACTTACTACTTTTAAATTTAAATGCCAAGTCGACTTGTATGACCATTACAATTGTTGGGGTGGAGCTTAGAGAATCTAATGGTTTTAAAATCCATGGTTTAGTGACTGCCCATTTAGACCACTGAGCTAGACAATTTAAAGTCTTCAAACACTGTGAATTGTATACTGACTGGTCCACTTAACACCATCCTTTGTAATTAAATGGAAACAAGGAATCCATCTTTGAAATACATGTTTTTTTTTCTTAATAAAACATTAATAAACAATGTGAAAATCTGGAAAATAAAGATTGTAAAAAAATTATAATTTTAGCACTTATAATATATTACTAACATTTTAGTATATTTCCTTTCAGTCTTAAAGTTTTATGCATTATCAACCAGATAAGAGATTGAACTAAATCTATATGTCTGAATTCTGCTTTCTTTTTCACTTCACAGTGTAGTCTCTATTTTTTAAATATGATTAAAAGCTCTCCATGAATATCACTCCTGATGGCTATATATTCTGGCACGTGGGCAAGATGTCATTGATACTATTTCTACAGTGTTAAAATTCTTAGGTTGTTTCCAAGCTTTTGCTACTATAGATAATTTTATATTGAAGTTAGTTACCACTATTTCTGTAAATACAGCATCCCCCCCAACTTTTGGGGTTAATTGATTAGAAATTTCCCAAAGAGGAGTTATTGGGCCAAAGGCTATGATTTTTAGGTTTTTATGTAACTGATCGGGATGATGTCTCAAACCACACGCGCACCAGCTGTGAATGAGAGGGCCTGCGTCACCGCTTCTCTGTCAGGGTGAAGAATGTTATTTTAGAAGCTCACCACCATGTTCGGAAAACGAGACAAAAAAGGTGTCTTAGCAACACATTTTAACTTTATAGTTATTTCCTAACTTATTCTTTAACTTAACTTACATATAAATGACACAGAAGTTTAGTAACATTCCTAGAAAGTGTAACTAATTGATAAATACTGTTTCTTAAGGTTAATCCAAAATTTTAAACCCATTTATTTATTTTTTGAATAACGAATAGACCACATTTGGAGAAAAAAAAAATCTGAAGTCTTTATTCCTCTTGCAACCAAAACCGTACAAGAAATAGCCATTTATATAACATGGGGAAAAATAAATCCTCCAAATGTAGTGAGAAAAAGCAGGTCTACAGCCATTCCACACTGAACGTACCCAATCCCGTCTAATCAAGGAAGAAAAAGCAGGACCCCTCCCTTCCAATGTCCAAAAAGAAGAACCCCCCCCCAATCTTATAGACAGTAGTATAGGTAGAGGATCTTAAAATAATGATTACTTTCATGATTTTGTTATGAGTGCTACACTTACTATGACATGTTGGACATCTTTTCCCTTTGTAGGAAAATCTACTCAGTGTCATATCAAAGTCTGTAATTATCTGTAAGAAAAGGGAAGAGGCATTATGAAAACACAGTTGCAAGTCCAGACCCGAGCTGCAAGCTTCCTAAAGGCTCAGGACTGTGCTTGGTACCTGGTCTCCACTGTAAGTTATTTCCTTTACATTGCGTTTTCTAATGCAGTTCATATACAAAATCCTGAAAATTACCCTAACTACAACTTGCATATTTGATCCTTGTTACCACATAAAATCTGATTAATCAGTATGGGAATTTACAATTGCAGGTAATATGGTTACAGTTATCCAACAGAAAAAAAAACCACTGCACAATTTCAACCCACTTGTGGTTGCTGTACAAAAATGTAGTGAAAGCAATTAAACTAAAAGAGGCTTGGCTGGTGTGGCTCAGTGGATTGCTGGCCTGCGAACCAAAAGGTCGCAGGTTAGATTCCCAGTCAGGGCACATGCCTGGGTTGTGGCCTGGGTGGTCCCCTGTTGGGGTGTGCAAGACGCAACCAATCACATTGATGTTTCTCTCCCTTTCTTTCTCCCTCACTTACCCTCTCTCTAGAAATAAATAAATAAAATCTTTAAAAAAAAGATGGAGGAGCAACTTGAAACTGTACATACTTGATATTATTCTTAAAATAGTTTAATACTTATGCACAGTATTAGTTAACTTAGTACTGACTACTAAAGAAAAGCTAAATTTATTTTAAGGCTATGAATTTTTGTTTGTTTCCAACAGGGTATTCTATATATTTTTTACCAACTCTAGATATATCTTTCAGATTTTACATTCTGAAAGGATAGGCAAAACTTATCTATCTGAACTTTCTTAGCTCAGATTTCTGCAAAACAGACGAACGTGTCCACTTGAACATCAGGAATGAAGGGTTAGCGATGAAGGCTGCTTGATAATTGTTCACCTGAAGTTTGATAGCTCCTCCTTTGATGAGACCGCAGATAATTTCTTCTACTCTTGCAGGGTTCTTGATGTGAACTGAATTTTTCTGGAATTCTGGCATCTAAAAACAAAGGACATTAAATGACTATTTTTAATTCCTCTTTTCTCGGGTTCCTTTGATACCAAGCAGAGGCTTATAGTATTTAAAGGTTTTAAAATGTTGAGGCATTATATAAAAACAAGCAAACCTCTTGTTTGCCTGTTTGTGTATAAATGGTATCAAATTACCATTTATACACAAAAATTTTAACAGCACCTCAGTAGTTTTCCATCTAGAAGATTAAGACAAAACTACATTTGTAATTAACACATTATCAGAGAGTGTAATTTTTCTAATTATAAAAGTCATACATGCTTATGACAGAAATTACAGAAAAAAATTGTCTGGGGTTCTATTACCCAAAGATAAACAAATAACCATTTTCTTTTTCATGATTTTCATTTCTCTGATTACAAACATGCATGTATATACACACAGTTTATCTCCTCATAGCGTATTTTTGCATCTGCCTGTCTGAAATTAGTATTATTACACATATAGTTATAAGAAAATGTTTTCAACAGAGTTCATGAACCAAAATAGAATGTGAGAATTGAATGGAGAATATATTTGAACTTTGTGATAAAGACGTTTCTTCTAAGAATCTTTCTGCTTAAATTGTTTGTATTCATATTTATTTTTCCAAAAGTTTTTTAGCAGAAAGGAAACAAATATTACATGATTAGTCCCCAAACATTTACCTTTGTACAGATAATTAAATTATATTTAATTTGAAAAGTTACTTCAAGACGTTTGCTCCTTTATTGTACTATATCCCAAGTAACATCACTGTTGTTGGCATAAATTTCACAACAGATTTATTTCAAGTCAGGACAACCACTGAAGAACATTAGACCCCTGGGGCTTAGGCTGCTACAGGGACGGTTTATGCAGGCTCTGGTGTTTCTCAGCAATTTAATGTTTCTTCCAGAGTAAAATGGATCAGAGTCAATTCAGCGCGAGTGCGGCACTTACAGTCCACGTACAAGTAGACGGGGAGAAGGAGATTTCGGGTCACTTCGCAGCAGGCTCCACGGTACAAAAAGACAGTGACGGAACCTCAAATCAAGGTTCTATACTGGTCTGTACCTGACAAGCTTCATTTATTTTACATCATATTACCTGGTATGTTATCACCAATATTAACACACTTCTCCTGTGTGAAGGACACGAGTTACGAAAAACTTCCTAGATCTTGTATCTTTGCTACAACAGAACCTGACCAGGTGAGTCTATCAGGTCCCATGCTGTCGCTACATAATGAACAAAATTAGAAAAACCAGAAAAAGGCTAAAATGTTCTCCAAAGACTGGAAGATGGATTCAGAAAGGTACAGGAAAGAGAAATGCTAACATTAACATTTTCTCCATAAATGAAAGACTAGCACCCACAATACACCTACTTTTAAAGAGCCGCAGTTAAGTGGGAGAGGTTAAGCTACAATGCAAGTGACCTTCACACAGTGATCTTTTGGATGTAACTGGGCTTTAAAGGGTTTTAACTGATTAAGGAAGGTTATCTGAATATATATAGTGATTTTTCAATAGATGAGACAAGCAGATAGGCACTTGTTTCTCGATTCCTTTTTTTCATTCATTACTCTATTCATGTGCTTAACGAAGACTTACCCGGGTCCACTCTGTGTCAGACGGTCTGACTAGATGCTAGGGATATGACGAGGGGCACTGCTTTACCTGTTGAGTTTTAGGAGCTACTGCTGTTTTGGAATGTCAGTTCCATGGCACTGGAAGTTACAAATGTCTCAGCTAGTAAGTCCATCTCCTAACAACTAAATTCTGCTCTTGCCTCTACCGTAAGAGATAGATGCCTAGTAATCAATATACGCTTGATCCAGTAACTAACTCGTTACTGAAAGCAACAAAATACTGATGTCACTGACTACATTTTCACCAAGAAAATGGAACATTGTATTTCAGCAAATCCAAACTGAGGAAGACATCCTGCCTCAGCAAGTCACATCCTCCAGTTTCTGAGAATGGACAGGAGAAGAGCACCAAGACTTTGGCTAGGCTGACGATGTCTAGACTGGCTTACTCTCCCCAACGGCAGTCTGAAGGAGACCCCATGGCCAGAGGCATGTGTGTCCCTGCTTCTGCATCACACACAACCATTCCTTTTAAGAGGATCAGAAGTTAGTATGCAAATACCACTGGATGAAATAGCAGTGACAACAATGGATTAAAGAGCAGCTACTTTCCCCAGAGAACACAAGAGGCTGGTGGACACAGGTGTAAGAAATATAAAATTCGTAATTACAGCTGCCTTGGGTTACATGGAAACACTACCCTCCACCCCGCAGAACACATAAAATGTCACTAAAATATTTCTAAGATTTTGGACATTTTATTCAAATATTTTAGAATGGACCTAAGAAATATGTTTTAAAATACACCTGAAATGTGTCAGAGATTATCGGAATATCAGAACATTAAGAAGCACACTGCAGGAGTGTGCTTTTCGTCACACTGTTTGTTACCTCCTCAAATCCTGTTTGGTGCACATACACCTGTTTGTGCACATGAAGTCATGATACTTCAAATCATGGGCAGGTTACTACGAGTTGTCCAAAGACTTTTGAATTTGATTATGATACAATTTTATGGAAGATAAATACAAGGCTGAACATTTCCCTCATTTGTGAACAAAAGAGAACGAATTCATTCCGCGAGGCCATGATGTACAACACTGGGGAAGGACAGAGGCTTCCCTGACAAGAACTGGGACGTGCTGCTTGACTGGAGCCTAATCGGCATCAACACTGAAGACGACTAAGAAAAACCTAACATGCACTTATCCCGGCCAATCTTTACAATATTGTATTTGTGCAGACCAAACAAACTCCTGTTCGTCTACTGACCTGTTCAAAAAGCAATGACTTCTAAAGAAGCTGATGTCAAAGACATACAGGTTTATTCAAGGCTCTACGGCCATGTTAGATTATTCGATATCTTGTAGACACATTTATTCAGATATATACATGACGAGACATAAATGAGCAGCTCCACGGTACAGCCACAATACTGTCCTAGTATTCTTCTGAAAATAGCCTACATAAAAATTACTGTAAAGTACTTAAGCATTTCTGCCCAAACAAATCTCAGGGGATGTATTTTTTCCTTTGTTTTCTAATGTTAACATCTGGTGTAATCAAAAGACTTCACTGCACTGCACAAAGGAGTGGGCGCTACGATTTTTATGGAACTACACGAAAAGTAGAGCTTAAAGTAGACGCCTATTCAGACGGGCACGTTTACTCACAGGTGACTGACTCTGTGGTTTTACTAGATGATTACGCACGACTAATTTATAGTGATCGCCATCTCCCTGGCCTCCCCCATATTTGGCCGGTCTCCACAGTAAGGTCATATAGGCCAAATTCGTTCACTCATTCACTGGCCACACAGTCATTAAGTATAAGGCACTGTGTTAAGCAGGTCTGTAAGCGATACAAAACTTTTAGTAAGATATACTTCTTATACTCAACATACATATTCTATAACAGATTATAATAAGGAACCCAAATAACTACTACCTTGCCAGATGCCCAGATAAAATACAATGGAGATTATTTATGCTGGGGTCAGAGGACGAAGAGCCAGCTAAGCTAGGCTTTCAGAGAGAAGCAGGGTTTGGCTATGCTGAGACTGGGGAGGAATCAAAGTGCAGGGTCTAACGTGGGAGAAAGATAAACAGCTCTGTTTGTTTAAACCCAAGTGTACATGGGAAGGGGGGGAGGGGAAGGTGGAGAGGAGAGGGAGGGAGGGAGAGAGAGAGAGAGAGAGAGAGAGAGAGAGAGAGAGAGAGAGAGAGAGAGAGGGGGAGAGAGAGAGAGAGTCTAGAAGTAGAGATGTGGAGCCAGACCATGAAAAGTTGAGGCTAACATCCTAAGGAGCTTTCAACCTTCAGTATCAACATTTGTAGAAAAGCAAACCTAAGGCAAAAAGTGTGTAAATTAATGCGATGATAGTAAAAAATGTAAGTATACATCATCTTTGGCTTCTCTTCCTTCCATAGTCTTTTTGTGGGTTGACTACATGGTTACTTGCTTCAAAAACAGGGTCCTGGACCCAATAATGAAAATTTATACAGTAGGGCATTCCTACACCACTTACATTCATTTTGGTTAAAAAAATAAATGGACCCAAACAAGAAAAGTGTTTTTCTACTGATTTAATGCTACGTATCAGATATTCAAACTCGATATCAAATAATCAAATAGTAATCACGCAATGGAGGCTAAGTTCACATCCACGAGGTAGGTGGAACCATGTGAAATTGCCAGTATCGGACCATATCTGACATATAAAACAGGAAGTTCATATGCTTCATCCTAACAGCAGTAACTACACTGACGCCAGCTTAACCACAACTTTTTGAGTGAGCTCTCTCCTCCCATCACATACTGGATGGAAACTGAGGCTGAACAAGAGATTTATGAACTGTTACACACTACAGCTGTGTGCATGCTAAGTCTGTTCTGGTTTATAAGCTCAAACCAGAAAGCTAGAAAGAAACACAGTGAGAAAATAGAGAAGAGGAAGAACAGGAAAAAAAGAAAAAAAAAAACAAAGAAAAAAAATAAGAAAGAGATCATGGGGGAAATTGTGATTTTTAGAATTTTGTAATTGTGAATATGGAGAATGGATATAATTTTTCTACATGTATAAATAACTATGCTACTTACATAATTATAACACTAACATAATACAGGAGGGTACTTACTACGTGCTAGCAGGCACTTTACATATTTTTTTCACTAATATAAATAAGAGCATTTCAGTAACAAGATGAGTAAGGTCTGAGGATCTAATGTGTAACATCGTATAGTGAAATTTATATTTTTGTATAATTGAAATTTGCTGAAAGAGTAGAACTTCAATGTTCTCACCCCAAAATTAAAGAAGTAAACATGTGAAAAGTAATGGATGTGTTAACTAGATAGAGGAATCTTTTTACATTGTATACATATGTTAAATCATACATTGTACATGTCAAATATCTTACAATTTTATTGGTCCGTTATACCTCAGTAAAGATCGGGGAAAACTGAATAAGGACAACACGAAGCCGTCGGTGGTTTCATTCCTCTACCTTAAGGCTGAGACCCTTGCCCTCTCTCCTTCAAGGGAAGCACAGCTCTGAAGGACTGAATTAAGATTTGAAGCCAGTTCTGACTCCAAAGGCTACATTTTTCTCACCTCACTCTAATGTCCACAATGCAATGAACTATACTGTTGTCCACAAAGTTTTTTTTAATGTAAATGCTTGTCATTTTTTGTTCAGAGGGCTAAGATAAAATATCTCATGCTGTATGATTTAAGTGTGTTGTTAAGCAAGGAAAATTTTGCACAAAAAGAATGGGGTAACCATCTTATATGCTGAGGAACACTGTAACATACATTATATTTCAAGCAAAAAGTATCAAAGGTAAGTGGAAATTCAATTCAGCAAATATTTGAGGTTCCATTGTGTGTCAAACATTGTGAAGAAAGATCTGCAGAAAGTTACAGACCCCTAAGTAACTATCTGGTTAGAGGCAGAGATAAAAGTGGTGAAGATTCACCATTAATAAATGGAACTGGAAATATTTAAATACCCACCATTTTCACATGTACAGCAGAATCTTGATTAGTCATATCTCGGTTATCCAATCTTCTGGATTTCCCCAGGTGATGTCACAGTAGGAGAGAGAGAGAAAAGGTACACGTGACATGCATGCATTTCAGTCTCTTCCTGCATGTTAATGACCCACAAAGGTGGTACTTTGGAATGGTTTAAACACCAAGTTACTGAAGCCATCTTTTTTCCTAAGGAGCTCCATAAAGACTTGATTCTGTCTCACAATGTTTGGGGTTAAATATGTATGGAGAATCTGCAGCTTTCCTTTAAGAACTTCTATGGTGTTAAGAAGATTTGAACAGAGTTAAAGTGAAGTAGATATTTGCAAGAAAATGCTTTATTACAAGAATGTTTTATCAGCATTTTCTCTACATGTCAGGATGAAGTTTGTGGGAAAACTATGCATCACTATTACTAAATCAATGTGGGAATTTATAAAAAGAATGTAAAGGAGAAACATGATATACATACTTCATCTTTAAATTTTCTCACATTAAAATTTTTAATTTTGTGAAATGATGTGACTAAAATATGAATTGTGTTTAAATCTAGCATAGTATCTAGTACAAAATAGGTATGTAATATTATTTGTTAATGATCATATCAGGGGTTTTGATAGTTTATACATGTTTACTTTTTAAAATATCTCATTATTACAGCTTTCTTTCATTTTTGCAGTATAAATCATAAGGAAATTACTTATTTACTTTTTGGTACTCAATGACCTTACTTTTACTGTATTCTACATAAGTAAAATTTTATAATAAAAGCACTATTTAAAAAGGGCAACTTTGTTGAAAGATGAAAAAATCAGACTTTTTCTTAAACTTTAGTAAAAGAGGTTGGACATTAGAGCTGTGTTCTTGATAATTACAATGTGTTATAGCAGATATATAAAAACTTATTAAATTCTTAAACCCACCCCCCACCTTCCATTTTAAGTGCATGAAACTGGGAATTGTCTTATAAAAAAAGTATTTTCACTCCTTTCTCAAAAGCTATTACTCAGGTGATGACCTTGCAATTGATGGCCTCTTAGAGTTGAGTAACAAGTATTTCCAAATAGTAAGATGCCTCTAATTTTTCACATGTGAAAAAATAATGTATCTGTTATCCACATATATACACACACACACACTCTATCTAACTCATAAAAATTTGATCACCATCCCCAAAATGTAATTATATGGTAGTTTGGAGGTTAGTAGGTAATTGTAGATACAGTCAAACAAGGTCAAACTTAAGTAACTTTTGGTCTAACTTCTTTCTGCCCGAGTCAGCTCTCTTAAACACACATGTCATAGAAGCTGCCTACAAGTCTACTTCTTTACTTATAAAACCAAAGCATACAATATTAAGTGCTTATGATTTTTCTTTGATGTTTAGTATCTGAAAAGGAGTCTATGTTTCTAGAAGGCACTATTTAAATAAAAGCATTTTATTAGCTTGAGGAAGAGGAGGGAGAATGTGGAAAAGTACAATCGAATTTATAAAAATACCACATGCTCAGTGAAACCCAGGAAAGGCCCAACGAAAACAGAACTCAAGCAGTGACAATACAGTTTAGTATCTGGGAATCTGAGCTCTTTTGGTTGCACACGGCCAAGGAGCCCGATTTCTCTCCACCTCCAACCCCCAAGAATGGTTCCTTCTGTAGCATTTGTGCTTAGTTAAAAAAGAAAACAGAGGCCGGTTTATTAGCTGAAAGAGTAATCGTCTTTCTCATGGTCTCTTTAAATTTTATTTATGCAAAACGCACATCAAACAGAGTAATGAGAAATTTGCAACTGCTAAGTTTCCAACTCTGGGACATTATTTCCGATAATCTGGATACTCTGCAAGCTTCAAGTGCAGGTCTTTCACCCCTCCCAGTCCCCACTGGCGATCTGGCCAAAATTCATCCTTGTCAAAAATCACCTCACATTAATAAAGAGACACTGCATGCCTAACACAAAAAACGGCCCGAGGTCACTAGCATTATGAAAGTGTAAAGACTAAGGCGCAAATGTCAGCATTCTGGCACAATTCTAAAGAAGACACAGAAAATGAGGGCAGGGTATTTTTAAACCAATCGGCTTGTAAACCTATACTCGGTATATAAAGTTCTGGCTCGCTTTGCCAACAGTCATCTGTTGCAGATGCTTCAGGAGGAGAGTTGCTGGAAAAAACACATCGAGTGCAGAAGACACGTTCAAAAATAGAAAACACCCTCGTTGAACTGTGAACTCTCTTCAGAGGATGTCTGGAAGTCTGCCATCTTTGGATCTTTCACCGTGGACTGGATAGTGTGGAAGGTGGAAGAGAATCGCTCTGTGCTCTCTGTGGGAGGTTAAGGTCTCTACTGTAGGACCAGGCTAAGACTGAAGCAAGAGGGAAGACCTGCACTTGAGTGGCAGAGACTTGGAAACTGGAGGTTTCAGCTGTCCTGGCCTCTCATTCTGAAATGATTACCTTTACCTTGAAAATATATTTACAAATCAATAAACTGAAAAGTTGTATGTCTACATGGACAATATTTACATGCCTTTACACAAGTTTTAAAGAATCTGAATGAAAGTTGAATACTTGCTAAAGGCCTATGATGTTCTGTTTTGTGGGGAAATGAGAAAGACTTGATTCCTTATTCCAACTAGCTCAGAAAGTTATAATTTTGCTTTAATTTTGATCTCGAGTCATTTAAACTGCATACCAATAAGGTAATGAAATCTTGGATGGCAGACGGTGTACTATTTACCTAAGGAAAGGCATGTAGTGGTGTAACTTGGACTGGTGTCAGTAACACTACTGACCATCCACCATGAACCCATTTTACTGCACTTCACCAACCTGCATTACTTGTCCTGTGCTCGGTTTTTTAATAATAACAACACTTTCTTAGGGTAATTTGCACACGGAAAACTATCAAACTATAAGTCTATGCATTATAAGTCTAAGCATTATAAATCAGTTTCTCAAGGCATTTAAATAATCTTCCCTAATTAAAATTGCAAGGCAGCAGTAAAAACAAAACAAAACAAAACAAAACAAAAACCATAACTGGAAAGTGAAACTTTCTTGATACAAACGTAAGACAAAAATGAAACTGAACAGCAAAAGGTGGGAGGAGAAGAGAAAGAGGTAGAAGAGGAAAAACAGATTTTAAAGGCTAGTTATTTAAAAACTGGCAATTGATAGCAATTTCCTTAAATAGTAAAAACGTAGCTTCTCAGTTAAAACTTAATGAATACTTACAAAAATATGTAATTTCAGAGCCTGGAATTTATTCATCCACCCTACCCATCCACACTGCCCTAATACATAATGGCGTGTTTTAAGACGAGGTAAACCAAGGCACATAGAAATTAAGCAATTTATTCTGATTACCCTTGAGGCACTCTGAGTTCTTCTGTCCTTGAATTTGTCCTAGAACCACAGCACAGGTAGTAAGCAATATCCAGAGATGCTTGGATACAGGCTGCCAATAAAAACCATGTGAAATACTTTAAGAAATGGCCTGTTGCATTAGCTAATTTTCCTGATTAAAAAAATATTAAAAATGAGGTGAAGTCAATTATTTACATGTGACTTAGTCATAATGTTCACCCTTTCATGGTAATATGTCTGAATTTTATTTACCATATGCAATCTGTCATAAGCCTTAGAGACAGTGATCCAGCTCTTATCAATTCATGAAACATACCAGCATAACCCTATTCCATGATATCCTGGACAAAGCTCAGAGGCACAAAATAAAGAATTAGTTACCTTTATTATTAGCCATAAAAATAGTTTCTAATCCACAAAGCTTGTAGCTATCAGCAAAATTGAGCCACAGCAACTGAATGAACAACAAAATTGGATCTTACAATGTTTTTCCCCTTAAGACGAGATTTCTGAGGATACTTTGCTTTTCCTTAACATCTAGATGTCAAACAAGAAGCTCTTAAAATTAGATTCTATAAATTTCTGAGACCTAAGACACTTCAAAGTTTTACATACTCAGATCTCTGCAAATTACAGTTTTGCATTATACATTCTATTTTCAATTTATTTATGCTTTTAAATGCCTAAAATTTCCATCAGATACTAAACCATATAAGGATCAGATAAAGTTAAGCAAGAGAAACTCATTTGTTTACATGAACTGCACACACTTACCCTGAAGGTAACCGGACCAGCTACACCAGCAAAAGAAAATTCTTCCTGTCTGAGAAGTCCTAATATAGCACAGGTACAACGGAGGGGCGGTCCCAAAAGCCTTGGCTGAGCTCTATGCAAAACCAGGCTGGTGACGCATTACCACACAGAGCTTTATTATGCTCCGGTGACAGGCCTGCTAGCTCGGAGCCAGTCACCAGTCAGTGTACACAAAACGACTGATGGAAGTAACGTGTCAGTTAAGAGAAGGTAAATCTGTAGCAGCAGAGCGCTGGCAACTTCATGTGCAAAGAAAAGAGGAACTGCAATATGAACACCAGTATTTCCTTCCTCATGGTGGGTTTTTTTTTGGGGGGGGGGTGTTGTCAGTGTACTTGTGGCATGTGCATTTTTCTGTGTGAATAACGTACTTCAATGCAGAGCAAAAAAGATTAGGTCGTAGCTGGCTGGGGAAGGGGCCACGCATATTGCCCAATGGGCACAGAGTTTCGGTTTGGAAGGTCAAAGGACTTCTGAGAGGGGCGGTGCTGATGGTTGTGCAATAGGGTGAATGTGCTTAAAGCCACTGCACTTACAGCTAGTTAAAATGGTTAAGTTTTTTGCTATGAATGTTTTACAATTTTTAAAAGATTAGCTCATTTAAGACACGTGGAAAAAAGATATGATGCATGTATGTACGGTCAACAGAATGCTAACAGTCTTTATTGCAGGGCAGTGGGACTTAAAGAAGTGTTTTTTAATGTTTTGTTTCATTTTCCTACGTTGTCTGACAATTTTAACAGGACCATGCATGGATTTGCTAAAAAGAAAAAAAAATTCTGAACACAAATACTGAAAACTAATTTTTATGGTTAAAAACAATTGAAAAAAGTTCCTCTCCTGCTGGAAATAAAAGCAGTCAATCTGTTGTGAAGGAATACATTTTTAACTTTTATGATTTTTTTTTTTTCAGTGCGTTTTCAACTTGAGAGCCGGCCTTGCTTTCGCCCAAGTGCTGGGACTGCAGCGTGCTAACACCGTGTGCCAGGGCCTGATAAAGGCTGCCACGGGGGCCGGGCAGCTTTATCGTCAGGAACGGCCAGGGCTCAGCTCCCCTTCCGTAAATGCACTTTTATATCAGTCTTCTCTCCTCTACTTTCGAGAGAAATCAAATCCACACCACCCTTCAGTAATCAAACTTTGTAAAGCAGTATTCTCTGTTAGAAACAACCCCCCAAATTTAAGAACGGCTTTAAGAAAAGGACACTAGCGAGTGATGCAAACTTAGTCTGCGCGGAATGTTACAAAGCCAGCACTGCTCTCCTGCAGTAAGATGAGAAGACGCACAACCATATACGCTCCTCTAAGAGCACGTCTTCTCTACTCTGGCCGAAGGGCTCCAGGGCAACGAGGTGGTTCGTTTTGAAAATACTTCTGTATTAATGGGTGAATACGATGACTTAACTCTCCTGTCATGTATTAACAGAGTTAGCGATGATAAGAATTTTTAAGACATCACTTCGAAAGATGACTTCAGATAAATCATCTTCAACAACAACAACAACAACTACAGAATGCTGGAGTTAAGGTTCCACCTCAATGACCAATATCTACGTGTTCAGTAATACAGGAGAGCCGCAGAAATGGTGGCATCTACATAAAGTGTAAAAGTACAGTTTTTAAAAATAATTTTTAAAAACAGCTAAAATTTATTGCACACTTACGATGTGCCAGATACTGCTAAGCACCCGACATTTCTCATCCCACGTGACACTCGTAACCCTAGACATTGCTATTAGCCTCATTTCACAGGTGAATAATTAAGGCTTGCAGCTGGCAAGTGGCAGAACTGATTCAACCTCAGGTCACTCTGACGTCAGACCCCGTGCTTACTGACCAGCGGACAGCACTGCTCTGTGAGAGCAGTCCTTACAGATGTGTTGAGGTGTGCATGATCAACCACTGGGTGAAAAAAGTTATGGGTATCTACAGCAAGAGCCCCATTTGTGGGCTAAATCTTTATATAAGCGTGGGGAGTCTAAAACCGAATACGCAAGACAGTATCAGTGATGGAATTAAGAGGCCATTTTTATCTTCTGAGCTTTATAAAATAAATGAGTTCCTTGGAAAATTTAAAAAGTGTTTTATTAAAAATGTTACAGCCCTGACCAGTATGGCTCAGTTGGTTGGAGCATCATTCTGCAAAGCAAAAGGTCGCTGATTCGCTTCCTCATCAAGGCACATGCCTGGGTTGCGGGTTCGGTCCCAGGTCTGGGAACCTATGAGAGAGGCAGTTGATGGGTACTTCTCTCTCACATGGATGTTTCTCTCTCTCTTTCTCCCTTCCTTCCCTTCTCTAAGTGTTATGGGATATCCGTACTGGAGTGGGATGAGGTGAAGTGTCCCTCCAGTGGGGAACTAACATTCTTGGAGCACTTCCTTACCCATGTCAGTCCCAGAAGCGTGCAACAGGCCTTTATATGCAAACTAATTTATGTTAATGAGGAGCCTTAAAAGAAAGATAATAGTTCCCCCTTTTGATAGATAAAGGAATCTAAGGTTTGGAGAGGTTAAGTCACAGTACTTAGTGTCACAAGAGCTGTTAACACTTTTAAAAAATACGACATCATGCTGTTTCTAGGCAATAACAACACACACAGCAATTACATGAGACAGCTAGAGATGTCTACAAATAAGAATGTTTTGAAACTGCCACAGAAAAGAGAAACAGGATACAAAGAAGACACTGAATAAAAGAAAAATGAATTTGGTTTCAAATAGCTATAAGGTACTTTTGGTTTTTTTTGAGTAGGGATGTAAAGGAGCTACAGAGAAGTCATAAAGTCAGTCTCTTCAGCAGCACAGTGGATTTTCACCCCTGGACACAATGACTGGCCCTGTTGCCTTGGAGTTTCTTTACTCATTGTCATAAAAACAGAAACCACTCATTCACGGCTCCTAATGCAAACTCGAGACCTGAATTTGATGTGCCAAAGAGCAAATGACTTCTCATACAGGACATAACTTTTTGGAAGATTTTCCTCTCCTTCTAACACTGAAACTGGCTGTTTTTATTAATGGAAATAGGGATATCCATTTGTACTTCTGAATAACTACCTACATCTTTTTAGATATTGTTAATTATCCAATCAATTTAAAAGTCTATAATTCAGTTTGTCATCAAAAAGTTTCTCAGAATTATAAAAAGAACAAAAAAGCCCACAGGAAATAAAATCTTTCAATTTAACCTTAATTATTTATTAATTCATTTCACCTTTAATCTTGGGATAGAGAAGTAAAGGGTATAAAGTTATTACACTAATTAATAGTGGTGTGTAAAAGAAAAAGACTTCATAATCCCACATAAAACCTGTACTACTTTTCAATAATCTAAGATTTAACTACTAACTCACAGTTATCATAATCCAATTATCATTCAGCCATGCAGTGTTCTTTTTAAACTTCAATACGAACTTGATGGACACCTTAGGAAGTTATTCCAAACCAAACAATAAAGCCTTATACAGAAGACAATGAGATGCAATACTCTGTTTACGACTCTTGTAAAACTTGTTCCTATTAATTGTTGCAGGATGTAAATACAAGGATGTCTTTTTTAAACATGTAAGACACCTACCTGGGCATGTGATTTCTCTTAAAACTCTTCTGAAGAGAACAGCCGACTAAGCTCAACACTGTGACTATTTAAAACAAAATTAAAACAAGGTGCTGTACATACATGTGTACATGAATATAGTTTAAAATGTTTAAGGAGAAAAAACAAAGATGGAACAATAAATTACTACATTTTGGGAAAATGAAGAGCAAGTAAAGATTATCTCGTAAGTTTTTTTTTTTTTTAATTGAAAATCATTCCTAAAGCTTATTGTTTAGGTTACTGTTGGTGAAGTTGATCGCTGCATTTATGAATTTACACACATATATGCAAACTGAGGAAAACCTATGGTTCTGATCTCAATGCATTCTTAAAAATTCTATGCAAAAACCTAAGATTGAGTAACTTAATTTTCAGAAACTCAAAGTTCTTGAACGGGGTATATATCATTTTTACTCTTACATAAAAAGTAATACATTGTGTAGTTTAAACTTGTGTAAAAGAGCCCTGATTGGTGTAGCTCAGTGGACTGAGTATTGGCTTGTAAACTGAAAGGCTGATGGTTCAATTCCCAGTCAGGGCACATGCCTGGGTTGCAGGCCAGGTTCCCCGGTGTGGGACATGTGAGAGGCAACCACACATTGATGTTTCTCTCCCTCTCTGTCTCCCTCCTTTCCCCTCTTTCTGGAAATAAATAAAATCTTAAAAAAAAAGAGAGAGAGCAGGCATTCTTTAAAAAATTTAATAAGTAAACTACTGTAGAAGAAATGACATTGTTGCAATAGGAAGGTCAAGTTCAAGAAAACTGCATGTAAGACAGTATCATAAATGAACAGAGTTCTTCTTAGCTCTCCTCTCAAATGCATTATGTTCTAATATTTCAAGATTCTTAGCACTGAAATTGTTTCCATTTTATATCTGAATCTTTGTGCCTGAAATGGAACAAGATGAAAACTTTGTTTTAATTTTGAACTCTTTCCACATTACACAGTTGGTGTTCTGTCTGTTGAAAAGAAACAGTATTGTTTAGGATTGCTATTTTGGTATGGGTTATATTACAGAGGGCAAAAAGGTTATTTTGTTTAAACTTTAATTTTATTATTGGTGTATTATATCCAATACATTTAAATAGAGAGTACAAAGACTTAACTTACTGTGCCCTTTTTGATGTGCCAAATAAACTCATTTAAAAAGTAATAAGGTAGAAAAATGATGAAAAAAACAGTAGCAAAGAGTTAGTAGAAATTATATGGAAGAGTAGTGGGTGATAACTTGAGTTTTAAAAGTATATAAGGTTTTCAAAATGTTCATAGGTTTGAAAAGAACCTAAAGAATATACTTTTTAGGAATTCACATATATTTTTCACTTGCAATTTCTGTCTATATTTGAAATTTTTCATGATAAGACATGGAAAAATAGATTAATTTACTTCTATTTTACTTTTTTACTGTTTGTTCATTCAAGAAACAACAAAATACAGCCCTTTAAAAACTGCTTTGAAAATAAACTCAATGTAGTAAACCAAAGTACTTAATTTAACCTTAGAAAGTTTTGATGACATGTATTACATTCAACAATATACGTCATAGAATAGAACTTACAGCCTTCCAAAGCTTCATGGACAAATTTTACAGTGGTGAGCTCTTTCAAACTTTTAAAGAACGGATGCCTCCTATGCTAGGTAAACTGTTTAAATACACACGAAAAGAAGTTAAGCAGTTCAATTCTGTTCTTGAAACTAATTAGTATAAAACCCTGAAACAAGCTTGTCAAAAATAGCACAGAAAGAGGAAACGTGCCTAACTTCAATCATGAATACAGACATAAGACTCTTGAATAATACGCAAGTAGCAAACGAAATTCAACAGTACAGTGGTCATCTAACAGGACCGCATCAACTGTGTTCGAGCAATCAACAGTCAGCACAGAGGAGTGACAGGAGCATGGGGCTGCACGTTCTTCTTCGCACTCTGTGGCATTTTCTAAATTGTCTGTAATGAATGTGTTTTACACCCAGAAGAAACCTAAGGTTATTTTTTAAATTAAAGCTACACTGTCCAAAATGTAAGAAAGTAAGACTATATGACGCTGCTACCTTTTGGAAGAAATGAGCATGGCCTATGTTGTCACACTTACTGCAGGTAAAGTGAAAAATGATCTGTTGGGGCAAAATCATGCCTGACTGTTTTTGTCTGCAATCGCCTTCCTCATTCTATGGCTGGGAAGGTAAACTAATGATTAAGAAATACACACTATTCAAACAGTATGCTATTTTCTCCCATTCTGACCACAGCATGGAGTCAGAATGTGTAAAAGAGGAGTCAAGTGCAAACGAAGCTCTGTAAACCGTTCTAAAGAGTTAGTGCATTGGTTGAAAGATGCCATGTAAAGGTATGAAAAGGAGGGTCACACTTAGATTGCTCGAAAATGGGACTAAAACAAAAAACACTTGGAAAAATTCATTTCTAACATACTGTCGTGGTTAAACTCATTTTATAAAGAGCCTTTGCAAATCAAGAAAAAGAACTCATATGACTCAGAAAAGAAGATAAATGGGCATTTATTTTTTAAAATATTTATTTATTTATTTATTTATTTGAGAGTGGAAAAGGAGGAGAAAGAGAAGGAGGGAACTATTGATGTGCAAGAGAAACACGGATTGGTTGCCTCTTGCACGCCCCCCGCTGGGGACCTGGCCTGCAACCCAGGCATGTGCCTTGATCGGGAATGGAACCTGCAAACCCTCTGTCCATGGGCCTGTGCTCAATCCACTGAGCCACACCAACCAGGGTTATTTTTAAAAGTTCGACTTCAAAAGTAATAGAAGTACTTAAAAATAACTATTATTTGGAAAGGTGAGAAAAAAAATCCCTACTCCCAGGAAAACAGGGACGTAGGGACTCCAATGTACCTGGTGGAAATGTAAACTGCTCTGGCCCTTCCAGACGGTAACCTGGCAGCACATTCGAAAGCCTTGGGTTTGTGTGTGCCCCGACCTGCAAGTCCAGTCAAACAAACGACCTTGGGCGGGCGCAGCTGCTGTAAGACTGTTCATGGGTCTATTTATCGTAACAAAACCCAGGAAAATGTAAAGGCTCAAAAATGAAGAACTGGCTAAATAAGTTACGATATCCATATATGGTATAATAACATAAAGTAATATAATAGTTATTAAAATAAGTATAAATTTATTACTAATAAGTGAATAATTTTGTTAAAAACAATGTTACAGTATGATCCAATTTTGGGAAAAATTATACTTAATATTTATATGCATAGAGAAAGAAAGGAGTATGTTTATTAAAATATGGGGAGTTTTAGGGGGCGAAAATCACAACTTACCTTTTTCCTTATATAGATTTAGTTATTTTTATATCAGAAAAAAAAGAGAGAATCAAGAGGGAAATGGAGCTTAAAATACATAAATAATTAAAACGGATAAATTCCTTACAAAAAGTGGATCTTAATTCAGGTACTGATGAGTCCTTAATTATTAAAACTTCCCTAATGCTGAGTCACAGGCTTGGAAATCCCTGTGTGGGGGTGGATCCCTGAGTTAATTTTTGGAAATGTACAGTGAATCACATGATCTTTTTTTGTTGTAAGTGTACCAGAGGGAATTCAAAAGTGAGTCAAACACATATAGAAGCTTTCTCCTTTACAGGAACCCATGTTTTTCATATAGTTTTAGTGAAATTAAATTTCAGTAACTGAAAACAACATACGTAATTATACATGCCCGAGAGTGCGCCCCGGACTGGTTTAATGGTCCGCAACGAGGACGGCAGGTGCAGAGGGATTGGGCCCAGTTTTCTAGATGTTCAGGTTAAAAATTGTTCCTGAAAGTTTAGTGTAATACAGGACGTCTTCCTATTCCCAATCTTTTTAAAGTTAAGAAAGATTATGCTATAACTAGACATTCTGTGTTTATCTCCAAAATCTGAGAGCTCAAAGAGAATACTGTTTAGAAATCATTTTTAAATGTGTTACTTAATTTGACCCTACAATAGGATAACATTATGTCTGAAAGAAAGTTGCGAAAAGAATAGCTTTGTTTATTAATAGAAGGGAGAAGGTACGAGAATTAAAATTAACATTTATTGAATAAGTACTGTGTGGTAAGTACTGTTTGACACTCTATGTATATCATCTCTTTTTTAATCTTAATAACCCAGGTAGGTATTGAGAATAGTATACTGTTGGAATTACCCCATAGAGCAATAAAAAACACAACATAGGCCTGGCCTGGTAGTTCAGTTGGTTACAGCATCAGCCCAATACACCAAGGTGGCGGGTTCGATCCCAGGTCAGAGCACATACAAGAATCAACCAATGAATGCATCAATAAGTGCAACAGCAAATCAATCTCTCTCTCAAATCAATTAGAAAAATACAACACAAAGACAGAATATGCTGTTTTTTAAAAAAAGATTTATATATTTATTTATTTAATTAGAGAGACGGGAATGAAGGGAGAAAGAAAGGGGGAGAGAAACACTGATTGATGTGAGAAACATCAATCGGTTGCCTTTTGCACACACCCAGACCTGGCAACGAACCTGCAATCCAGGCATGTGCCCAGATTGGGAATCGAACTGCCAACCCTTTGCTTTTCAGGCTGATGCCCAACCAACTGAGCCACACCAGTCAGGACTGGAACATATTCTTAACATAACACCCTGAAAGAATCAAAGGGGTAGGTGAATTTTTAGATGAATCAGAAATGGAGGCTTAGAAAAGTAAGGTAACTTGTCTGAGGCTAAACCAACATTAGCATGTGGCCGCAGTGAGACATGGACCAAATGCACACTAAACTCTCAAACATTATATAGTAGACAACCTTATTCCCCTCAAGACTGCCTAGTGTTCAAATCACAGATTACATTACTTTTTAAAGAAAGAAAACACTGTATAGCTTTACTGGATAAGCCATGATACTTATAATATAGAGAATAACAGGACAATAATTATGAAACACTAGCTAAGTTTTCCTATTCTACCAAAACTAGGAATGAATGTGATGAAATCATATCCATAGGACATAGTTATGCACAAAGGACAAAACAGAATAAAATATTTAATTAGCTTGGAAAGACAACAAATTTAAAGATTAGCAACACAGCGACAAATTGCTAACAAAGTAATTCTCATCCCATCTGGGAAGTATGCTTTACCAAAAAGCTTCAGAGAGCTAGACTCGACTGAATGCTGACCCTGCTGCTTACTGGTTGTTCCTAGGCAAAGTAATAGAAATCTACAATAACCAGCTGGACTGTGTTTTAAGGATTAAAGAAGGTAAACATACCGGGGTTTTTGGCCCAAATTTTTCATTCCTTTCTCCTGGTTACACGATAATCGGACATGGCCAAATTAACCCAAATGGGAATCCATTTCTAATTGTTTTCTGGTCCTAGTTCCAGTGTAGCCCACTGTTTTCTAAAGGTAATTCATTTCTATTTTACAACACTTTGGTATTCGATACACTATGCTTAGGTTCTCAATCTTTTCCTGTCTCCCTCCATCTGCATCAATCCAGGGTCTCATTCCCTTAGAACCCTAAGCGTTTGACAGAGAAATCTAGGTAAGTTGACAGATTGTTCATGGGGGAAACTGTGTAGGAGTATGAAGATTTCTTTCGGATGCCAGTACTCTGACTCAGGGTATTGGGGTGTGGTAGAGAGGGCTGTGCCATGACAGGTTGCGGCGCAGATAATATGTGGGCATGTGGGCAGGAAGGAGCTGGCGGAAGCCACAACATGTGACTCTACCTACTTCCACCTACTGATAGGCAGGAACTTGCCAAACAATGTAAGCAATCCTCCCGTGAATTACTAAACAATTTTGTCATCTACTAGCACCTTGAAAATGAGGAAGACAAACAACATGTATGGAAAGACAAAACAGACAAATAGCATTTACAGCTGGAATGGCAGAACACTGTCCTACTTGCGTGAAACAAAAATTTTAACTTCCACGGATGAAAGTCTTTTTACAAGAAAGGGTTTATTAGGCCACTGCTAGCGAGAAAAAGAAGATGGGTCCTAGGGCGTGGCATCTACACCACCAGCATCCGTCCTGGAGTTGGCAAGAGTTTTCATACAACACGTAAGTTGTTCTGAAATAATCTACTGGTACATTAGCCATAGTCAAAAGAGGCTGGGAGAAGCTGAAGCCCAGTGCAGGCTAGTTCTGGGACAGGTGCAGAAATTTGTAAGGAAGAACTGTTTGCATTAGCTGTGGGTAGTAGATTGGAAAATTCAAGAAGCAGAGGCTCCTGGGGTTTGATAGCGCCTGAATATTGTCTCTTTTAGACAATCATGAAAATAGCCACCTGAAAATGAATCCAAAATTCCAATTTACACTGAGGAGGGTGGGCAGTCTTCTGTTGGTTCAGCCCTGGACTTGTTCCCTCTGGCTCTTCCTTCCACCTTCTGGCCTGTTGTAATTTAATCTAGGACATCTTACCATTGTCTTCTTGTCAGGTCACTTAAATTGTATGGATGGGTTTAAACAACACCAGGAGAGTAAACAAAAGCACACAAACAAGAAAGGTACTCTAAACAGGCTGCACAGCTGCACTGTGCCGTAGCCAAGACAGAAGTCTGCCCCCTGCTGACAAAAGCCATGATTGTACAGACTTCCCTGATTGCTGTGTCAGGTGAGGTTCATGACATTAGATTTCAAATTAATTATAATATCAAAGATATGAGAGAGAAACTGGGGGCTGAACCTGCAAACCAGGCATGTGTTCTGACCGGGAATCAAACCTGCTAACTTTCAGTTTACGGGACAACACTCTAACGGAGCCACACCGGCCGGGGAAAGATTACTTATATGCTTAATTCAGTAAGTCAACATGTTGTGATGCCTGAATTATTTTAAATGAACAAACAAAATGGGGATCTATGGAAATGACTCAACAGAAACTATAGGGAACATCCAAACGACTCTAAGTTAAGGATAATCTAAAACACTTTGCAAAAGTCGTAAAAGCCTATAGATTTCACCCTGGCATTCTGTGTCTTTCTTTCTGCTTAAAATTTTTTATTCATTAATTTGAGAAAGAGAAAGAGAGAGAGAAAGGGAGAGAGAGAAAACATCACTCTGTTGTTCCTCTTGGTTTTTTGTTTCACTTACTGATGCACTCATTCTCATTGGTTGGTTCCTGTATGTGCCCTGATCGGATCGAACTCAGAATCTTGCCATATAGGGCGATGCTCTAACCAACTGACCTAACCGGCCAGGGCAATCCCTCTCTTTTCTGTCCTCTCTTACTGCTGCTCCCATGACAGTCTTGGATTTCATTACCTGTAATCCCGGCTTTAATCCATTTTTTCATCGAAGGTGGCAGACTGCCACCCCAGGGTGTGCCTTTTTGGCCTAAGGATTATTTTGAGTTGATTATTCACAGAAACAGCAGACACAGGGAAGGCTCAGAAAACACAGAAGTTACCTTTTATAAAAGAAATTTAAATTTATAAAGGAAATCTCCATTTGTAAGGGTGTCTTTCACTCTTTACCAGAAAGAGAAGGACAATTAAATCACAGGGAATTTTTAACAGCAGAGAAGCACTGCCTTAAATCTGCATATGGACCTGTAGTCACCCTGCCATACTTTTCCTCCCCCCTGTCCCATCACAGACCTCCCCCATTCCCTTCTCTCGTGTTTTAACTGCACCTGGTATAATTCTAAATCACCTAGGAGAGTTACTCATTTTCCCAAGGGTATCTCCCATGTGTATGTAGACAAAACAAAAGGGGTGGTTCTGCACAAAGTTACCTCACAGGGTGATATGGTCATGAATTCCTACCTGGGCAGGACAAGGTCAGGGCCCAACCTATAACTTCCTTAGTAAAAGGCAAATCTTTGCCTTAAGCAAGCCTTGTCCATTGTTCTAGTGCAAAGGTTAACGCACCTTTGGAATAAGCACACACTGTTTTCTCCCACCTTCATGTGCTGTTCCTTATATTCCCTCCTTAATCCAGTCTGGCTCAAAGAAATTCTTACAAAAATTATTTACAGGTTTGGACGTTTCTTATGTTGACATACACAGGCTAATAAACTTCTGTTTTGTTAAAGAAAAAATTCACAGCCCCAAATGCCTTTGCTCATGCTTAATGCCCATGATGCCAAACCTAGATTTAATACCTGATGTAACTAGTTCTAACCTCTCCCAGACACAGTTTTGTTTTTAAAAAAGGAGGTGACATTTATTTATTTAGAGTTTATTTATTTTTAGAGAGAGGTAAAGGGAGGGAGAAAGAGAGGGAGAGAAACATCAATTGGCTGCCTCTTGCACGCCTCCAACTGGGGACCTGACCCAAAACCCAGGTATGTGCCCTGATTGGGAACTGAACCAGCGACCTTTCGGTTGGCAAGCTGGTGCTCAATCCACTGAGCCACACCAGCCACGGCAAAAACAGTCTTAATCAACCAGGATAGAATTTTCTGGTCAAGTACCATGAGGCGATCTGTCATATAGGCCTTCCCCATCCACCACACAGAGAGGCAATCTATATAAAAACTCTTCCCCTTCTCTTCCCCCAAAGAAAAGAGGTACTTCTGCAAAATAATCCTTCTTCCTATAAGATCCTTCCATTTTTTACCACCCCTCATACAACCCTTCAAAACTGGCAAAGTTGGAGTTCACACTGCCTGTCACTACCAGAACCAACAAGCAGAGACAAATTGAATTTTTATGGGTGCTGTATTCAGATGCCAGTGATGTGAGAAGATAGGGGGTAAAGTACACTCAAAAACTGTCCTAACATCTCATCTCAAGCCGACCTTTATATAAGGAGAAGAAAGGGTAGGTAAGGGGTTTGGAAAAAAGGTTAATGGGTTAAGAGTTGCAGTCCCGCATGATTTTCCTAGTACTTCAGCACAATTTCTCCAGTACTTCTTTGTTGATCAACAATTCTTTATCTGCATCCCTCCCTGGAATCCAAAAGCTCAGATACCTTCTCTATCACTTGAAGACTCCCTGGGGCACAAAGGTCAAATTGCTTGTCCACCTTCTGGAGTCAGGTAGGTCATGCATTCCAGTTCTTGGAATAACCACTTTCTAAATACCTTAGTCACTTAAGCCTAAGAACTATGATAACTGAAGCTAAAATCTTTAACTCCTGAGTTCCCCTATCACCTTCTATTTGCTAGATGGGATGCTGCCCCATTCATGAATTACTTAATAAAGCCAATTAGATCTTCAAATTTACTTGGGTGAATTTTGTTTTTTAACAGTTTTTTCTCTTGTTAGTCTGTCTTTTTGTATGTATTTTTTCTTTATTACCAGTTATCCCCCTTATATCCTCTAGTCTGTCTTTTCTATTTGGGGTTCCCAGGGGAGAATTTAGAAAGGTAGAGAGAAAATTATTTTTCCCTTGATACACTTCTCAACTCCTGATTCGAGTAATGCCACACTGAGTGTACTTCAGTTACCACATTAATCATACTAAAACGCATCCCAGGTCTGGGAGCACTGCCGACCACTGGAGCACTTCAATGCTAGCCCATGGGGTCGGCTCCTTCAAAGAATCAGGTCTGCCCATCTTTGTCATGGTTTATCAAGTCAGCACTTAAGAGATAGTAAAAAATCACCCTATTGAGGGGGGAAATGCAGCTCATCTCCCTTGAAGTAATGCAAATGAATAAAGTAAAGGTACCTAAGGACATTTAGGCTTTCAGCCAGAAAAGAAAATTTCTGGATAGATTAAAAATACTAGTGCCCAGTTCAAGTATGTCTCCAGCTGAGTTTTTTGTTTTTTTCTGGCACTTCTTTATCTGCTGATCAACAATTCTTTATCTGCATCGCT
Source organism: Desmodus rotundus (assembly GCF_022682495.2). Taxonomy (NCBI): domain Eukaryota; kingdom Metazoa; phylum Chordata; class Mammalia; order Chiroptera; family Phyllostomidae; genus Desmodus; species Desmodus rotundus. The sequence goes on along the minus strand of NC_071392.1, from coordinate 8,611,259 downwards.
GACGTTCCTTCCCTGGGACACAATGGCTCAGATACCGTGTCCATCACTTGCAGACCCCCTGGGGCACCAGAGTGAATTGCTTGTCAACCTCCTGGAGTCCCGTACCTCATGCATTCCAGTTCCTGGAATAACAGCTTTCCACATGCGTATCAACATAAACTACAGGTAAGACTACGGGTAACATCTGTAACTGATGAGTTCCCCTCTCACGAGCATGACTGTTACCCTTCAAATACCACCACATCCATCAAATATTACCCAGTTCCTTCGAAATCCACACAGACGTTCATCAGTATCTCGTGTTTATACTCATTCATTCTAAAGTACTCCAGCTGTTAAGCTACTTGTGACATGTATTTGTGGGAGCAGCTTCTACACCTCATTAGCATGTATGAAGGCAGTGGCCATGTCTCAAGAACTATGTAAGATCTAGGTATTTTAGGTGTGAATGGATATGTCTTTAGTCTTGCCATGGCCAGAAGGACAAAGCTAGTCTGCATTTGTGTTCTTTACTGCGGTAGCACCAAGTACTTGAACTAGCTGGAATACCCTATTTTCTACCAGCCAACTGACCACCAGTAGTATCAGATTATATACATGTGTTTTACTTTGATCAGATATTAAGTCAATATTTACTGAATGGCAACTGATATGGAAAAAGAATAGGCACTATGGTGTGGTGTGGCAGACTGTTAATTACTTGATTAATATACCCCTCTCCTCCTTTCTTACTGATAGAATCTCAATATTGTCAGAGGGTGGCAATTTGCTTCCCTCTGACAAAAAAAAAAAAAAAAAAAAGATCTCAGCTTTCCTTGGAGTTTGGGTGACCATGTGACACTCTTCTCTCCAATGACATGTAAGGAGAAAGTTCTGCTTTACTTGAAATAGGTTTCCTCCTTCCTGCTACCTGAAAAATAGGTATGTTGGCCAGGACTGCAACACCATCTCAAGACCATAAGAAAAGCTAAGAAAATTTCAAAGAATTCTGCTGTGATATCCTTGTATCCTCTAATTAACACCAACAACTGCCTGCTTTTTGGACTTCTCATTAAATTACAAAAATAAAAATAAAATCTGTTTATTAAAGCCACTGTTTTGGGGTCTTCATTTACCTTAGTCAAATGCAAGTAATAAAACAAAGAACAAGAAATATGTACCGGTTCAGACACTTAAAGAACATATACACCAGTAAATAATATAAGGCAGTATATCAATTGCTAAATTTTGAGGAAATCATCAGGAAATGCCACAGGAGCTCAGGGAATATGCTTCGTAAAACAAAACAGGAATTCAACACATTAAGTAACAATATAATACATACCTCCAAAAAAAAAATTCAACACAGGTTCCAAAAGGTCATAAATCTGAGCAGTATTATAAATTACATAAATACTGAGCTATGGAGATATTTTAAAAAGCCTAAGTATTAATCCACTTTTCTGTGTAAGAAACATTCAAACCTGTGGAGAAGTTTTGGCGAGTCTGAGCCAAACTGATGGACAGCTGCCGAGAAGCAGTATCTCAACGGACTGAGAAGTGCTCAGGGGAATGGCAGTTTCGTGCCTTATTTTATACATTAGAATCAAAGGAGGGGCTCTAAGGGGGTTACATGAAGTCCACTGGTGACAGATTAGGGAGGGGAGAGAAAGCAAAGCAGGGAGACCTTTGGGATTGGATGAAAGGTAAAACTGAACTGCTTTTAGTTAATAAATTTTAATTTTAGACCATCCTTTGAGCTCGTCAGGTTAATTTTCTTTCACATACTAAAGCAGTTACGTCTTGGTTCCCCCCCTCCTTTTTCTAAGTATAGACTCAATACTTGCCTGTTATTCAGTTACAGTGTCCAGAGAACATCTGATACTATCTTACGATATAAGAAGAGAGGAAGTTTTTGTTATAAGTTTATCTCCAGGAAGGAAACACACTATACTAAAGTTTCAAAAACAGCACCAACTATTTATGGAGTAACCCTGGATGTTCACAAGGAAGCCATAAATTGCTGAGATGTGGTTAAATTAAAAATGACAATTTTAACTGGTTGGGGAACTTTTAAAGACAGCTCCATCTCCCCAAACCTGTGGTCCAAATAAATCCCATCCTCCTTGTTGCTCTTTAGGGGATAACGTTAAGACTATACATTTGTTCTGGTTTTGTGCTTGCATTTTATTGCATTTGACAGATACTTGTACTTAGGCAGAATTTAACAAAGGATATGAGAAGAAATGAATAAGATTAAACCATCTCATCTTTTAAAGAAAGATTAGTTTCCTATTACAGAAAAAAGTAATTTGTTGGTAACTAAAACCAAAAAACCAGAATTAGAAAATGCCTATATTTTGCTGTGTATAATATACACTTTTTTGCCCAAATTTTTGAGGTAAAAATAAGGATGCACATCATAAATGGGTATCATGACTACATATCATGGGCACGATAATCCTGTGTACAATGTGCACAAAATGTGGGTGTGCGTTACATGTGGCAAAATCTGGTAATCTAGTAATGCAGGAGAAATTAGTGGGGGTTCAGAATGAGTCATCTAAGGTGTGCCTCAAGAGGGCTCAAGAGAAACCTCTGTCCTCCATGTGAACTTGAGATGGGGGGCCTACCCATTAGAAGAGATTATCAAAGATAACCTGTTTGACCTATCTGTAGGGCAGGGCAAACTTCTATTTACTTAACGTCTGCTCTTATCACCCTGCAATGCAGTCCCCAAGGCACCTTAGCTCACCCCCAGCACAGAGTGTCTCATACACCCACTTCCCCTCTGTGTCTCTGAACCTCTCTGCACCCAGGGTCCCTGGCTGTCTCATGTATGTGGGGTTCCCATACATATGTATGATTAAATTTGGTTGTTTTCTCTCTCCTTTTTTTCCCAGGGGACAGTGTGAACTCAATCCCTTACTGTTACAGAACAGACCTGGGGTGGGAGGGGGCAGTGAATGATATACTGTTACTGAATGAACCCACCTTTATGCTCCGGGGGTCTCCCCCCTGTACTAGGTTTGCCTTGCCTGCTGCCAGGGAAAGACATCTCTCAGTGCCAGAGATTGGTGAAAAGGAAAGGGATTATTATTTATTTAAAAAAGTTATATAGATTTAGAGTAATGACTTAATGTCTTCATGAAAAATACTGAAGTCCTTCAGAATACCCACAAATGCACAGTCCTTCCTTCTCTCCTTTGTGCAGTCCAGAGTACTGTATCTCAGGAAAAGTAGAAGTCCATGGTTCAGGCAGCCCCTCGGTTCCGGCACCATCAGCTGTGTTGCCGCCACAATCTCCAGTTAATCCAAAACCATGTGGCACCTTCTCATGGCCCACCAGCAAGAGTCCTTTCACCCCTTTTCTTTCAGGCAAAGTCTCTCCTGCTTCCTAAGCCACATGGCAGAAAGGGAGCATCCTAAAGCTGCATGGTCCCAACTTTTGCCAAAGCCACGTGGTCCCAACCAAAAAGCCAAGCATGGCTGCTGTGCCTGCGTTTAAATCCCAGCGCCAATCTTCCTCTGCAGCCCAATTTCTGAGTCCTCCCACAATCTGTTACTCCTGCCAGCATTTCCGTATTTTTCCAGCTTTACTGAGCTGCCATAGTAAGTCCGGGCAGGTGTGGCCCCATGGCGTGGAGCCAATCATATCCAAGCTCTCACACAGGCACCGTAACCAGGGTGAGTTCCCTCCCAGTTCCATCATGAGTTGGAGTCACTCCCATCCCCCTGGCTCAAAGCAAGGCCACAGCTATTTCACATGAAACCAGTTAAAGGTTATAGATATGTTCAATGACCATTCTGGAGGTTATCTGCAAAACTGTTGCTATTCAAAACAACTTAATGGCCCTGCTCCATGCCGTCCCATCCCCCAGCTCAGACTCGTAGGGGTGAGGACATCCTATATATATATATTTTCTAATATTTCCTGGACACCCTGAGTCCTGAACCCCATTACAAATCCCCATTTGCTTCCCCCACACCAGTGCACCCTGTTGCATTACTACCATAAATTATGCAGTCCAATTTCCCACTTTTGAGGAAATTCCAGGACTCAGCAATGGATAAGCATCACCCCCGGAAAATCACCTTTGTGACCAGGATATCTCCCCTGCCAGGTAAGCAAACTTATATTCTCTTGTCATCTTGTCATGTCTGTTTGATTATTAGACCAGCCAGAAGAACTCTGAGGGTAAAGTTTCTTCCTTCCCACATTAGGAAAGCAGGTGGTATGCAAAATTAGGAAAAAGAAGCAATTTAATAGGAGACATTAGGTCACGTGGACAGAAATACGGAATTAAGTAGGTAGAGGCAGGTACTGTAAGGCTAAAAATAGTAAAACATAATGTAAATAAGGATTTACAGAAATAAGCAACTGTAAGTCAATGAGTATACACTTGTTCAGAAGCAAGGATGTCCCTTATTCTTTTCCAAAGACATCTGTCCACCTGTGTTCTCTAGCCCCTGCCTTCCTATCTCCTCTGCAACTTGGCTTCATTATTTCCTCTTCTCTCCCACATCTTTAATCACTTGCTTTTCACCACCCTCCTGCCTGCCAATAAGCTCCTGTATCAATAATTCAAAACCAAAACAAAACACACGCCCCCAGGACAAGTATTTCTTACACTTGACTCTCACTTTCTGGTTTTCATCACTTCATTGTTCTTCCAGTGGCTGCTCAAACCACCTCCCCAATAGCCCTTCAGTCCAACTTGTGACCTCTGCAGTCTGATATGATTTTGCCCCTATTTTTGTAAACACTTCCTGTTATTCCACCTCTAACACTGAACACCACTTAAATGGCACAATTCCCAAGACTTCCCTTTTCTTCTTGCTCTAACATTGTGGATACGAAACAATATCCAGCCCTGGCTGGGTAGCTGTTAGTTAGAGCACTGTCCTTGATGAGCCAAGATTATAGGTTCGCCCCCCCCAACCCCCCAGTCAGGGCATGTAACGGAATCAACCAATGAATGCACAAATAAGTGGAACAAGAAGTCAATGTTTCTCTTTCCCTTCCTCTCTCTAAAATCAATCAAAAAATAATTTAAAAGAAACCATATCCATCCCCAAGATAAATTTTTTAAAATTTAGGGGAAGGGAGGGAGAATGGGAAAGAAACATTGTTGCCTCATGCAGGCCCCTGATAGGGGACTGAAAATGCAACCCAGGCATGTGCTCTAACTGGGAATCCAACTGAGCTGTGCTGTCCGGTCCCCACAACCATCTTCCTGATGTCATAAACTGGTTGTCCCATCTCTGCAATATGAAGCAAAAACATGAATATATCAAATCTAACAGGTTTTTTGGCCACTTCTGAAACTGTAGTAGGGGAAGCTCTTCTCAAAGCATCACTGCCATCGCAAGTATCACGAGAGCAGTACTCTAAGGGTAATTGGAAATACTCAATTCACTCACAGCAAAACCTAAGATTAGGCAAAAATAACCTTAAATGATGCTATAAGCATCATCCTAAAACTACTATATAATTTTGTGTGCTATGTTCTTAACAAATAAATTTGTGCAAATATTTCTACTGAATGGTAATTTAAGATGCCATTATAAGTAACTGTTATCCAAATTATATTTTATATGAATCATGGACATAAGTACCTTTTCTTTGGGAAAAAAGTAAACCCTTTTGCTTGATTCTGGTTTTCTCTGATTATCGCCCCTTTCTTTTTAGAAAAAAAGTTCTCAAAATCAGTGGTGTACTTTGACCACCCTCCTCCTCCTCCTCCTCCTACTAAGTCACCCCATTAAAACTCTGACTAAATCTCATTCCCCTTCTGTTACTGTTTGATTATTCTTTTTCTTAAACTACCTGTATTCACTTCCGTAAAGCTACCCAATATCTTGAAACTTCTAAAACCATGCTTCTTTAATTTTTTCTTCAGCTACTTATCTGAGCATTTTCTGCAAAATTCAGTCTCTGGCCTTTAGCTCTTTTCTCCTTTTCAGAACACCTCCTGGACTGTTCCAATTTTAACTTCTATGTAGCTCCCCAAATACTCTCCCCCTAGTACAGCCCTGTCTCTTAAATGCCTGATGGGCATCTCCACTCAAGTGTCTGAAAAGACTCTTCTATCTGAAGCCTGCCCTCCCGCCTTGTCTGCTTCAGCGAATTCTATAGTGCCACCCTGGGAAGAAACATTTTGGAATCTTTCAAAAAAAATTTTTTTAAATGTATTGATTGGAGAGAGAGGAAGGATGGGGAGGGCAAGGGTAAAGAGAGAGAGAGAGAGGGATACAGGGAGAGAGAGACATCGATTTGTTATTCCACTATTTCTGCATTCACTGGTTGATTTTTTTTAAAAAAGGTTTTATATATCTTTAGAGAGAGGGGGAGGGAGGAAGAGAGGGAAACATCAATGTGCGAGAGAAACACCAGTCAGCTTCCCCTTGCACTCACCATTTGGGGACCTGGCCTGCAACCCAGGAACGTGCCTGCCCTGACTGGCAACTGAACAGCGACCTTTCTGTTCACAGAGCCACACCAGCCAGGACACTTGATTCTTGTATGTACCCTGACCAGGGACTGAATCGGTAACCTTTGTGTATCCGGACCAACGCCCTAACCAGCTGAGCTGCCCGGCCTGGTGGAACAAACTCTGAACCTCATTCTGTTCTCTCCACATCCAGTCAAGTAGAATTTATAAAATGGTACTTTCAATGAGCAACCCATTGTAAGAAAAATTTAACTCTCTAACTCTGGCTATTCTCACTTCACCAGGTACCTCTCATATCCTTTATTCCTCTGAATTTCAGAGTCCTGCTTCTTCCAACGCCCCTTTCTCTGACCACACCAACCCCAGCACCCACTGGGACAGCGATTTTTTTTGTTTTCTTAACTGATGTACCCAAATTCCCATAACAGTGGCTGCATCCAAAGGATATGCAAATATTTGAATTTCCACAGATCTTCTCTTTCACCTATTCTCACATTTGTATATGCCTTGTTTCCTTCACACTCAAGGTCTTAAATTCCTCCTGCTGTTTTTACTTTTTTCCTGGTCGCTACTGTGAACAGGACTCTTTCTACTGCAACTTAGTTTGTTTTTGCTGGCATATTACAACGTTAAAAGATTTTTGTGCTTCAATCTGGTTTCTGGTAACCTTAATGAATTCATTAATTCTAACAGGTTTTCAGTTGGATCATTAGGATTTTCTTATTTTTTTAAAGGATTTTAAAAAATTACCTGTAACATAAGCACAATTACTTAAAGTTTATAAATTTTTATTTAAGGATTTCATATGTTCTGAGTCCTTGGTTTCCTCATGAGTTTGAGTCTTAATCCCTTTTTTGCTCAATCCAGTCAGTTGCCATGACAGTCAGTCCTATGTAACAGCAGTAGAGATGATCATTTGTTGACAAACTATTTGGTCACTAGCACCCTAGAAAGATTAGCTAGACAAAGGACATCTGGAAGATTCCGGAAATCTAAGACAGCTATTATAAAATCTCACCAATTACCAGTAGCTATTACAGAAATCACATATAGCTTGTGTTGTATTTATATTGGACAGTGCTGATCTAGGCAATGAAAATAAGTAAGGGTTAATAAAATTTCCCAGTAGGTTGACTGCTAGTAGTGAAGCAGAAAGAAAACCAAGTGGGAAAATGTTTCGTGGTCATGCCCACGGCAAATGGGAAACTGCAGGTTCATTAGGATTTTCAAGGCAGACAATTATGTTGTCTTTAACTGGGGAGTTTAGAATATTCCTTTCAAATATGTATATTTTTCTTTCTTTTCTTTCTTAGAATTTTTATGAGTTTACTTGAGCCAAGCTGATGACACGCTGGGAACCAAGATCTCAAATGCTCAGCTACTTCTTTTCTTTGGTTAACATATTGGCCAGACCAGATTTATCATTCTTTCACATCTCAGAAGGCACGAGCAAGGCGCCAGTTCCTTACTCCTACGTCACACGGCAGTCTTCACATAATGCTGCGCACGAGACCGACATGTATTTTAAAATAAACTCAAGTGATTTCCCACTCATTGTTAATTCGAAATGCAGTGATATAGAGGGTTTGCAGAAAATGTAATACCTCAGAGCCTTCGTTTTCTTTGAGATGGGCTCAGTTTCTTCTTATAACAGATAAAATATATATGACTTTCTGAAGGCTGAGTGATCTCCTTTTATGCGAGTGCTACACATTAACTGGGCAAGGATAACTTTGGAGAAAAAAAAAAAGACATAGAAAAAAGAGAGAAAGATGACATATGCTCATCAAATAACAACAACAAAACCCCCAAACCACATGTATTTGCGAAACTCTCTTTAAAAAGACAGACAGACAGACAGACAAAAAAACCCAGGGGTGCTGCTTTGGGAAGGCTGTCATAGCCAGATACCAGACTGGGCAGCGTAAGCGACTGAAATTTATTTTGTCACAGTTCTGGAGGCTGGAAGTCCAAGATTAGACGTTGGTCACAGTTCTGGAGGCCGGAAGTCCAAGGTTAGTTGGTGGGGTTGGTTTTCTCTGAGGCCTCTGTCCTTGGCTTGTGGGCGGTGACCAGCTTGCTGCCTCTTTCAAGAAGTTACCCTTCCGTGCACAAAGGGCCCTGGTTTTCCTTCCTCTTCTTAATCAGGACGCAGTAATGTTGGATCAGGGCTGCTTCCTAACAACCTCATTTTAATTTCATCGCCTCTTTGGAGGCCTTGTGGAGCTCCACATGGGCTCGCATTCTGATGTAGGAGGGGTTGGGACTTCAACATTTGAATTTTGGGAGGCATCATTCAGTTCCTAACAAAAGGTGACATCTAAAAGTTTTCATAGAATGTTAGGCTGTAAGAGGATATTAAATTCTGAACCTGCCTGTTGAGGTTCAAACCCAGGAACCACTACGATGGCAACAAGTTAAGGCGAGGGGCGGGAACCCCCACGCATACTCTGTAATAAGGAAAGGGAGAGAGTTGGTTTCATGACTCTTGGGATCTCACCCACTTAAAGATTAAAAAAGGGCGAAAAAAGTGAAGGAAGCTGCATCTGTGAAAAGCTGTTCAAGGGGGTGGTTTATTAAGGTGACCTTCCTGGCAGGCTGGCAAGAAGGACCTTTGGAGGGGTCATTGGAGAACTTAAAATGTGTTTGCTCTGGAGGACTGATGCCTGACCCATGCTACAGAAAGACAGGCGGGGGCTCTGTTGCACCGTGTCGTGAAGAGTTCCCTATTTTTAGTGTTGTGTTTTTATTTTTTAAGATTTTATTTATTTACTTCTTAGAGAGCAGAAGGGAGGGAGAAAGAGGAAGAGAAAAATCAATGTGTGAGAGATACATCAATTGGTTGCCTCTCACATGCCCTAAACTTGGGAACCGGGTCTGCAACCCAGGCGTGTGCCCTGATTGGGGGGTTGAACCTGCAACCTTTTGGGTTGCAGGCCAGCATTCAATCCACTGAGCCACACCAGCTAGGGCAACTTCCATATTTTTTACAATTTGATAACACTGTACTGTTTAATTGATATTTGCTAAGAGTATAGAATTGAAATATGCTCACACACACACAAAAAAAAAAAGAAAGAAAAGAAAAAGATAAATATGTAAGGCAATGGATGTGTCAGTTAATTTAGACGGAGGGAATTCTTTCACAATGTGTATATATGTCAAATCACCACTATGTGCACTTAAATACCTTACAGCTTTATCAATTTTATCTCAATAGAGCTGAAATTTGAAAAAGAAAAGAAAAAGGGGTTCTGTCCGAATGAGCCTGTAATCCTAGAGTTTGTCAGAGCTAGGGCTGAGTGAAGGGCTCTAGAGAACGGGTGGGGACCACACAGGGCAGCAGCAGCCAGGAAGTCCAGCCCAGAGCCTACACCCTGCTGGAGTGGCTTTCTCCGCCTGGCAGGATGCGTTCAGTCAGGGCTCAAGCTTTGCTCCCGAATCTTGTTTTTATGGAGACAGTGGCCATTCCTGGCTGTAAAGGCCTCATCTGAGTAGGGACACCTGGGAGAGAGCTGGTCGAATCTGGGTAGGCTTGCTTGATGGGATTGGGAAGTTAAAACTGAGAAGTGATGGCCAGCAGATATGAGGAAGGACTCGATACTGCATGACTCCAAGAGAGATTGGAGGAAGGAAGGAATTCAGGCTTGCAATTATATAATTCTTCCCCCAATACCAGTTTCATTTGTGCAAAATTCAACTCTGTGTGTATAAACTTCTACACACATGTTTGGTAGCCTCAACCATTTTAGTGCAGTTTACAACAACTGCAAGTCATCCTTACAGGGATAATTAGGGTAGTTTTTACAATGAAAGCTTAGAGGAGAGAAACAAAGATGAAAGAAAATAAGTTCAGTGGACAAAGATCATGCCCCACTGGTAGTGTCCATAGGAAAAACGACGGCGGGATGTCAGATGAGCTGATAGTCTGTGCTCTGTATAGTAATTACAGCTCCCATTTGAAAGGACAAAGCCAGCCCCATTTGCTCTTGTGGCACCATTTGCCTAGCAGGCCTATGACCCTGTGAAACATGACTGCCATTTTACTCTGCTGAGCTTCTGTCCCAGGACCGGAAGCTACTGGAAAGCAAGAACAGAACTCACCGACCACTCCCTACAGCCACAGGTGGAAGATAACAATGGAGCAAACTGCAGCCTCGCCTTACAACACCCCAACTGCCCAGGGGCCTCACAGCAGTAACCCCCCCCAACCCTTTTTAATCCACTTATAATCCCATAAAAGCTCAAAGCCCCCACCCCTCAATGCTGGTATATCTCTCCACTGCATGCCCGTCTCCTTTCTTGGAGAGTGAATAAAAACTTTACACTTCTCTTTGTGAATTCTTTTACAGCCGACATCACCAACCACCCTAACACCATGTTAAAGTTATGGTGCTTTACACTGAACCTTTTTTATACACAATGCTGCTGGCACGAAATGTGTAGGGTTTTTCTTCACACCAACCAATTCAACTCTCCGGCGAATTTGATTTTGACACTATCTATAGTGAGTGTCTGATCCCACCAGTAAAGGGCTCAGTCCCACAAGTCTGTCCCCTACTTCAGTTGTCAGTCAGCAAGTCCCAGGTTGCCACCCACAAGTCTGACGGCCTGGGTAAAAATTTGAGAGTTCCCACAATCCCTTCTTCAGGTCCCATTATTCACACACAACTTGGGAGAGTGCTTTCCTTATCGTTACAGGTTTATTACAAACCAGGCAGCTCTCCTTTAGGGGTTTTTATGGAGGCTTTGTTATACAGGCAAAACCGATTAAGTGATTGGCCAGAGGCGATTAGCCCAAACTCCAGCCCTTTCCCCCTCCACAGAAGGGGAGAGGGGCACAAAAAGTTCCAATCCTGTAATCACGCCTGATCTTTCTGGATGCACCAGCCCATGCCCCACATCTTGAAGCCACCTTGGGGCCACCAGATGGCAGAGTCTATCTCATTAGTATGCAAGAGACACTCTTAACACTTCCCAAAGTCCAAGTGTTTTCTGAGCTATGTGTGTACCAGGAACTTGGGACAAACACCAAAGGTGTTATTTCTTATTGTATCACAGACATTAAAAAAGCAAGGAGAATCTGAGCAACTGTCACTGCCAAGATGAGGTACAGACACATGATGACTAAATACAATGTGATATTCTAGATGAGATTCTGGGACAGAGAAGGACATTAGGTAAAAGCAAAGCAAATCTGAACCAGTATGGATATTTAAAGTGTATAAATAATTATTAATTTTAACAAATGATCCATACTAAAGATAATAACAGGGGAAACTGGTTGTAGAGTATAAGAGGACTCTACTAACCTGCTCAACTTTTCTGTAAATTTAAAAATTTTCCAAAATGAAAAGTTTATTTAAAAATTAATGTATATTGACCATGGTAAATTAATTAGTAATCTTAAAGAGATTTGCACAAGGAGGAGAAATCTGCCCAAACCAGCTCCATTAACAAGTAAGGCTGGCTGTTACAAGGCCTTGGGGAACACACAGAATGATGAATTAGACTTGAAGGGAAAGAAACATCAGCTATGTGGAAGGGCTCCTCTTATCTCTGAACATGTCCAGCACGTGTTCTGACTGGCTTCCCCTGTGTGTGCACTTGCTGCCTTAGGGCGCATTTCAAAAGCTGCACTGCGCACAGCCCACCACCATCTCCCTGTGTCTCTCACTTAAAACTCAACAGCAGTACGAGCTATTAAACCCAGTGCCAGAGGTCATTTGGTGACCTCGTCAGCTCCAGATAGGCCATCAGGGTTGGGCAGTTACTGCTGGTTCCATCACCTGTGACCAGTTTGAGCTACGTTCACTGGACATCCATGGGTTTGTACAGATTCTCTAAGGTGGGGGATTTCCAGGGTGAGGTGGGGGGTGGGTGGGCAGGGCATGCCCCCTAAAACACATTTATTACCAAGAGATAAAACCAGCATTTGAATCCAGGTCTTCAGATTCCCAGTCAAATGTTTATCTCATTTGTATACGTAACCCATTAAAGTTACAAGTTAAAAACATCAAGCTCTTTGGACTCTTTTCCTGCACATATATTCCAATCTAAATTAATATGACAGTGGATATACATACGTGTCTGTAAAGACTGACTGGTTTCTATACCACAAATAAGTAAAGTCAGTCTGCCTGATGGGCCTTCATTAAGACAAGTGGCGTAGCAGACCACACAGGGAGGCATGCCAATCCGTTTTCTTTTCATGTGCACACTGAACATTTTTTAACACAGAATTAACTTTTATGAGTCATAAGAAGATAGTCATGAATAAATTTTTGGTTTGGGACAAAAGGAAGCCACCAAAGTTCTCTAAGCAGGACAGCACCATAAACAAAATGCAATGTTTGAGATAAAAATTGGCTGTTGTGGGTATAGAAGTGTAGAAAAGAAGTAATAACCCAAGAATAACTTAATTCTAGCAATAAACAAAACCTAGAAATATTATTGGCACAAGAGACATGTAGTGGTCAACATTTTTTTTTTTTACTTTTAGTTACAGGAAATATTTCTGTATTCCACCTGGGTCCAGTAGAAATCAAACAGTTCTTCTGATTCCACCTCAGTGACATGTCACTGAGGCTGACAAATTGTAAGTAATACATAAAACTAAAATAATTAATATTTAGTAGCGTTGTAGATTGTCAACTGACTTGTCACAAATATATTTAACTGCATATGATGACGTGTGTAGCGCACGATTGGGAGTATACCTGGAGTATACACTCCATCCAGAAAGTGCATCAGAAGCAAGGCAGTGAGTAACCTATCTTGATTAATGGACTCTAAAAAACAAAAATCCCCGACTTTGGAGCAAATACTGTTTATACTGTACCTCAAACAGAATTCTTGAAACACTATTACAATAAAATTGTAAACAGATTTCTAAAATGTTATGCAAGACGTTTGGGAAGAAAAGGAACACAAAGATTCATCCTGGCGGTTCCAGAGAAGAAGAAATAATATCCTAGCACAATAGAACTCCAACTGGACAAATGGCATTCTTTTAACCACTGCGAAGTTACACCTATTCCCAATCTAACTCATCCTAGTCACGGTGCAGAAAGAATTCCTCTGTTAAACCGGATTAACTGCAAAGGCTTGCGGGGGATGCGGGAAGGAGGGAGGAACACGTCCAGGCGTTCAGTTCATCTCTCAAGAAACGGACTTGGCAGCAGGAAGTAGCAGCTCGTGGTCTTATCACCTATTTGCCGCCTGTTTCAAAAGACCTAACAAAGGCCCCACTGCCGCCGTGGAGGGTCCGGAACGGGTTCCCTGGGCTCCCCAAGCCTTTCTGCGGCGGCGAGCCCCGCCAGCCCTCCCGCGCTCCGGCGCGCCGAGTCCCTACACTCACCATCTCGATGATCTTGGTCTTCCTCCCCGTCTTCCTTTTCATGGTGAATATGTACTGGGCCAGCACCACCCCCGCCACCAGGGCGCACACACTGGCACTCGCTACCGCGCCCACCCGCGCCACGGCTGCCCGGTCCATGAACAGAGAGCCTCGCCCGCCTCCCAAGCGAAAAAGACCAGGTCGCTGGGCCGCTGGGGACGGCCTAAGGGGCGGGAGCCTGCCAAAGAGGCCAAGATGCCCCGCCCCCGCCTCTCTGCGCGAGCCCCGCCCCCGCGGAGAGCCCCAACCACGAGCGCCGAGGGGTGGGGACAAGGGGAAAGGCGGGGAGGCGTGGCCTGCGTCGGAGGCCAGGCGGCAGGTGGGCCTGGGTGCGGCTACTGTCCAAGCACCGAAAAGGGAATTGTATTGTATTAATTATCTTCCTCTGCCAAAGAGGACCAGGCAGTGGTTCGTTCTAGCCCCGCCCAATAGAAGTCCGATTCCAACCTTGGGCCTTTGGGAAAGAAGTCCTCCAACTTCCATCCTTCTCAGCCGCTCTGGACTACAACCCCCAGAAGGCCACGCGCGGCGCAGCCTTCGCAGTTGCGCAGTAGTGTTGGCTGTACTGTGTGGGAGGAACAGCAGCGCAGCGAGGGCCACAGCAAAGTAAAAAGGCGGCTGAGGGTATGTGAGAGAGTATTTTGAAACCATATACTTAATGAAGGTTAATATCAAGACTGTGTAGCCCTGGTAGGGTACTTAGTGGGTTAGAGTAGCGATTTTCAAGTCATGTGCCTCAAGAATTTTTAAACCATGCAATACCTGATTAGTCAGGGAAACTGACCTCTTTTCCCTTAGATTGTCAACACCACCAACAAAACCCAGTAACTGCCAAGACAACAGTAGCCCTCTGGTGTGAATGAATCAAAATTATACCCTTTTTTTTGTCATATTGGCAAAAAATGTATTTTTAGTGTCCCGCAGAATTTAGTAATTCGATTCTGTGCGCCACTAGACGAAAAAGTTTGGCAATGGCGGGGTTAGAGCGCAGGCTGGCAGCCGAGCGTGTGGGTGTGACCGTGTGGGTGTGACCGGCGTTTCCCAGCCGTCTGTAAGAATAGTCAATGAATGCATAAATCAGTGGAACAACAAATCGATGTTTCTCTCAAATTGATAAATATTTTTTAAAAGAGTATATAAAGAACTCAATAACTGAACAACAAAAAACAACCCAATTAAAAAATGGGCAATAGGCTGCGCTAGACAAATGGCCAACAAGCTTAGGCAAAGGTCAACATCTCCGATCATCAGGAAAATGCAAGTGAAAACCTCAAAGAGCTGTCACATCACCCAGCTAGGGTGACCGTGGCCAAAGAAAGCAAAACAAAAACAGAAAACAGCAAGCGTTGCTGGGGACGTGGAGACACGGGAGCCTCGGTCGCCGCTCACGGAACTGTGACCTGGTGCAGCCCCTGTGGGAAACAGGGAGGGCTCCCGCGCGATCCAGTCCCCCCACGCTGGGAGCCCATCCGGGAGAACAGACAGCGCTACTCAGCGGCCGGCCCTGCTGGTTCCTTCACAGCAGCGCTGCTGGAGAGACGTGGAAGTAACGCACAGGCCCCTCGGCAGGTGAATGGCTGAAGGAAATGCGGCAGGTACTTCTCACCGAGGGCCACTCAGCCCTAAAAAGGAGGAAGTTCCGGGTCGCTCGACAGCAAGGATGACCCTTACTGACCTCCTAGTGTATGAGGCGGGCAGACTGTTAGAAACGGAAACTGTTAGGATGCTGCTGGAGGGGCTGGGGGAGGAGGAAATGGGGGAATTGGTCAACTCAGTACTGAGTTTCAGTTTTGCAAGATTAGAAAGTTCTAGAGGAGCCCTGACCGGTGTGGCTCAGGGGGGTGGGCGTCGTCCTGCAAAGCGAAAGGTCGCCAACTGGATCCGGGTTGGGGCAGGGCCTGGGTTGAGGGCTCCGTCCCCACCTGGGGGTGTGCGAGAGGCAATCCCTCTCCCTCATTTTCTCCCTCCCTTCCCCTCTCTCCTGCTCTAAAGGAAAAAAAAAAAAAAATCCAGAGCTCTGCTTCAGAACCACATGCATATCCCACAATTTTCTAGAAAGTGACAACAGGGCAAAGATGGCCTGAAGTGCGAAGGTGTCCCTTCCTCCACTGCTGTCTTCTGCCACATCCCACTCACCACCTTTTCCAACCTTTCCTCTTTGTGAGCAGCAGAACGTGCTCTCACCTGCCTGGTGTCTTTCAAGGGGTTAATGCATGTCCCCTTCGTGTCTCCAGGGCGACAGAGAAGGGATGCAGGGAGTTCCCTGGGGTGATCCCTCCAGCTCTGTCCTGCCTGGTGAGGCGCTCTCTTTGCCTGGGACAGGGAACCAGTTGGAGGAGGAGAGGGACATTTATGGCAAGAGGTTCTTAGGAAGGTGGGGCACACGCACCTGGCAAGAAAAGGAGTCTGGCACTAACCGTCAGGGGCACAAATGCCCTTTTTGTGTTTTGTTTGGTGAACAAGATGGATCCTGTGACACTCATGTCACCTTAGGTCTCTGAAGTGACTTCAGGTAATAAGGATGAGAGACAAAATACAATAAAAGATATTGCTCCATTGTTCTTATTACTCGCGAAATTCCAAGGGTTTTGGGAACTGTGAGCCAGGAACGGTGGACTAGGTATGTATTTGGCCATGTGAGTAACCAAATACATATTCCTTATAAATCACAGTATCACAGAAGGACCAATGGAGACAACTGAACTGTGATGGAGGAAAGGTTAGATGAATCAGCACATTCACACCAGGGACTGTTGTGGCCATTTGCAGCTCGCAGTAGGCAATAAGATTGCCCAGGTGTACAAAGTGAAAGGAAGTCATAGAACACTACTCAAAGTGTTATTCAGTCATGTAAAACTAGTAAGTGTGTGTGTGGCAATGCATTTTAAAAAATATTGGGAAGGATATATACATAAAACCATTTAAGTAGATGCTCACTTTTTACTGTTCTGTGGCTCTGAATTGGAAACTTTTTATGAACATACATTACTTTTATAATTTTAAAATAATTTTAAAATCCTCACCTGAGGCTATGTTTATTGATTGAAAAGAGAGAAGAGGAGGGAGAAAAGGGGGGGGGGGAGAGAGAGAGATTTGTTGCTTTCAATACGCATCCCAACCAGGTATCCAGCTGGCAACCTGGGTGTGTTCCCTGACTGGGAATCGAACCTGCAACCTTCTGGTGTACAGGACGATGCTCCAATCAACTGAGCCACCAGGCCAGGACTTAAAACAATCTTTAAATGTTTGCAACACAGCAGTCGAAGAATTTGAGGACATGAGTGAGCAGGGAAAATTAAAGGAAGATCCCTGAGGAAGCAGGAATACGTAATGATGGCATAGGTAGTAGCAGAAGCAGCTAACATGCAGTTAGGAATCGAAAGGGGCCAAACTGTTTTCTAAATGCTTTACAAGTATCCTGTCAATTCCTGATGACTGTGTGAAGTCAGTATTGTCAGTCAAAGAAATGGAGACTCAAGGAAATGCAGACGCAAGGAAGGACAAGCAGCTGGCCCAATCTGATACACCCAACCCAACTGAACCACTGTATTAATTTTCTGTTGCTGCATAACAAATTACCACACAATGGTTTAAAACAACTACCATCTGTTATCTTGTAATCAAGTCCTGTAGGTCACAAGTCTGGGCAGCTTCAACTGGGTTCTTTGCTTAGCGTCTCCCATGACCAAAATCAAGGGGTCTGCAGGGTTGGGCTCCTATCTAGAGGCTCTGGTGAAGAGTATGCATTCGTTATTGGGGTTGGAAAAACTGAATTCCCTTAGTTCTAGGACTGACTTCCCCATTTCCTTGCTAGCCTGTGAATCAGTCTGCCACAATTAGTAATTCCAGTCTGCGGTATCCCATGCATTGCAGCTCTTCGTCTTTACCTTTAAAGTCAGCAGCGGCATGTGGAATCTTTCACTGGCTTAGAATTGGTGAAAACTCTGGAATTTTACAAGGCTCTTACGGTTTGGTTAAGAACACCCAGGTAATTTCCCTCTCCTTGTGCTTGTGACAATGATCAAATCATAATAATAAGATTCATCATGTTAACAGTCCTGGAGATGAGGGGAGAAACCTTGGGGCCGTTTTAGAATTCTGTCTACTATAACTATGATGATGGATTGGTAGATTGGTAGGTTGGTAGGTTGTCTTTGTGAAGGGAGGTCTGAGGGCTTCTAAAGCCTTCCTGGATAAGAGTGGAAAATGCTCAGCTTGAAGGACGATGAACTTTATGGACTCAGTTATTTGGAGATGATGAATTTGTGGGGGTACCAATTTACATGGCTGTGTGATTATTCTCTAGCAGTGTGGGTATGGGTATAGAGGTAGTTTGAGGTTCTGTGAAAATTGGAAAAAAGGACCACAGCTCAAGAGGGGGCAGGGATAGTAGTTAACTTGTAGGGGGTGCAGGGGATGCCCAGATTCCAGTTAAAGCAAGAAGTGGAGGGAGGCTCCCGTAAGGGGGGGAGAGAAGAAGGAAGCATTTTCATAATTAGACCTTACATACCTTTTAAATTTCAAACACACACATGTATTATTCAGAAATAAAAAATAAACACATTTGAAAAAATAAATAATGACCTTTTATTATCTTGAAGAACAGAGGAAGGTCCAGCTTGCAGTCTGCAAACTCAGCAGCCTCACCGTGGAGGGTGACAGTGCCTGGGAGGCGTCCTCAGAGACCCCCTCAGTCCCACCACACCGCCAATTCTCAGGAATCACAAACCCCAGTGACCAGCAGAACGACACCGAAAAGAGCCCTCCTAGTGGGGGCCACGTGAGAGGCAACCACACACTGATGTTTCTCTCCCTCTCTTTCTCCCTGCTTTCCCCTCTCTCTAAAAATAAGTAAATTAAAAAGATGGTGTAAGTACATGGCACAAAGTGGTAGCAGTGTAACTCCCCCCCCCCCAAAAAAACCAAACTCAACCCAGATGGCAGGGTTTATGAACACGGGCCCCTTGTATGCAACAAGGCCCAATGTACTTTACACGCTGAGTTAAAATATGAAAACTAAAAACCATGCCAACAAATGTGGACAGTATGCTTGCATTTATGTTAAAAGAAAAAAAACTATATTTGCTTACGATACACTAAGTATTTCTAGACAGCTTCCCCATTGGGGAAGGTAACATTCCCATTGGGGAAGGGAATTGAGTAGCTGGGGGAGGAGGAAGGTTTTTCATAATTAAACCTTATGTACCTTTTACATTTCAAACACACACATGCATTATTCAGAAATAAAAAATAAACACATTTGAAAAAATAAATAATGACCTTTTATTATCTTGAAGAACAGAGGAAGGTCCAGCTTGCAGTCTGCAAACTCAGCAGCCTCACCGTGGAGGGTGACAGTGCCTGGGAGGCGTCCTCAGAGACCCCCTCAGTCCCACCACACCGCCAATTCTCAGGAATCACAAACCCCAGTGACCAGCAGAACGACACCGAAAAGAGCCCTCCTGCCGGAAGTCGGCCACTGTCTGGAGTGAGCGCCTGGGAAGGTGCGAGTCCCTCTCCACTGATCACACCTTCACTGGAAGGTAGGTGAGAAAGCACGCATGTGACACCAGGCAGCCTCCTTGGCATCCTCTCTCCTGTCCTCTCCGACCCCACGGTCCCCTGCTCTTTGGCCCCAGTGTCTGATCCTCGAGATGAGAGTCTGAATAAGCCCGGCACCTGTCAGTCCGAGTCCGAGCTCTCATGTGACTTGGAAGACTTGTGCTTTCGTTTCTTCTTCTTCTTCTTTTCTTTCTTCTTTTTCTTATGCTTTTCTTTCTTCCTCCTTTTCTTGGGTCTCTCCTTATCCTCTGAGGAGCTGGAGCTGCTCCCATCATCATCCGAGGTGGAATCTTCCAGTAATTGCTTCAACTGTTGTATCCTGAACAGATAAGATTGGTCAAAGGACCATAAACCAGAACTTAACTCAAAAAAATTTTTTTAGATGTAAGATTAGCAGTGAGGGTAACAAAAGTCACAAAATAATCACCACCGCATTAAGCACAGTACTCATTTTTATTTTTGCATGTTTTCCCCCTCCTCGTCCACATCCACAGCTATTTCACAGGACTGTAACCAGTGTGCAAGCATTCTGTGTTCTTTTCAGTGCCCTAAGTATTTCTGCATGTTTCTACAGTCCCTACTATTATAACTTTTTTTTTTTAGAATGTAAAAGTTTACAAAAACTTTTAATCTTCATAGTCTAGCTCACTTTGGTATCTTTTCTTTTTTTTTTGGTTTTATTTTTTATTATTTAAAAAAATGTTTTTTTGTTTATGCTATTACAGTTGTCTCTTACTGTTACAACTTCTAATGGAGACATACTTCCTAAATCACTCCCCCACTGCTCAAGTTCACACTAAGTAATCTATCTCCTAAAAACCATTCCTCTTCTATTGGAATGGTTCTTCCCCACTTAATACAATTTAAAACTTTAAGAGGATATTATCATCATCAGGGAACCTCACCTGATATCCTTCTCATGTCTTTTATTCTCTCGTATGATGTCATACATGGGATCTTCATGTGCCTTGAGGGTTAGACAGGGTTAAGGTTTGGTTAGGCTTAACAGATTGTTAGTTAAATTAAAATTAAATCCCTGTTTCACTGAAATCAGCCCTCCCCCTTGGTTTGGTGTAATTTTATATTTTTTATGTTCTAATTCTTCCTGAGGGTCACCATACTTCAAACTCAAAGAGGGTACAAAAAAGATCTTCCAATTATACAAATACAGGATTATAATTTAAATATTCTTTATAAGGAAATAAACCCAGTGAAATCATTAATAATAACTCAAGGTTAGAAATATTGAGGTAATTCTCATTGTCTATGTGGACAGATGATCAAGAGATATTATGGAAAACAAGTGAGTTTGAAAATGATATGTAAGAATGATTCATTTATCAACCAATGACTGCATGGGTAGGTGGAACAACAAATCAACATTTCTCTCTCAAATCAGTAAGTAAAAAAAAAGAATGATTCATTTGTAGATGCACAAAAAACCTGTGCCCAAAAAGAAGTCTGGAAGTATACTCATCAAGCTACTTACTAAGTTCCCTTCGGGGAGAGGAGCAAGATTGGACTTGAAAAATCAATTTTGGAAAAGCTTATTGAAATGTCATTTTGTTGAAATAAGGCAAATGTAGTACTGTAGTAGCTATATAATTTAAAATCACTTAAAGTACATAAAATATGAATGTACATAGAGTAAATTTTATGGTATGTGAATTATCTTTGAAAATGTTTTTCGTAATAATTTTACATATTAAATACAAAAATAAAGTTAAAAATATCTATTATCTTACCACCTGGGGATATCCTCTGTTAGCAGCTTAGTGTGTTCTTATAGTCACTATCCTAATTTACAAAAAATTATAACCATATTATATATGTCTCTATTCTCTTTTTCGCTTATGTTTTCATGAACATCTTCCCATGATACTACACCTTCTTCTAAAACATAATTCTTACAGGCTACATGTTTTCTGTGTGTTCAGTAATTTATGTGCTATGTTGGCCATTGAAGTTGTTGCTGATTTTTCTTTAGTTTCTATTTTTTAACCATCTAAATAATTCTGAAAGTTATCTTTCTATATTCATAAAGATTTGTATATACTGATGTTCTGTTATATCTGTAGGATCAATTCTTAGCACTTAGGTTTCTAAATTTAAAAATATTGAATATGTTTTAAGTTTTTGAGATTTATCACCAAATTATCTGTTAGAGGAGCTATAAAAATTGGTGCAGCTATAATGATTTATCCAGATAAATGAAAGCACAATATTTTCAATGTCTTAAAAATCCCTGGAGAATCTTTGTGGACCACAGCTTGATATATGCCTATAATCCCAATATACCTGATACACATAGTGAAAATGGCCAAAACTGTTACTCAACAGTGAATTTTAGCAATGACTGAATGGTGAATTAACACCCCTGAGAGGTGATTCTGTTAAAATAAAGTGAGGAAATGACAGATCTATTTTACTGTTATCTGGTGGGGACATATCATTTATGCACACTTCCAGTTTATAATAGAAAGATACCTAATCTGTAGATAAGAACGGGAAACTAGAAC
Source organism: Desmodus rotundus (assembly GCF_022682495.2). NCBI lineage: Eukaryota > Metazoa > Chordata > Mammalia > Chiroptera > Phyllostomidae > Desmodus > Desmodus rotundus. The sequence continues at coordinate 8,589,345 of NC_071392.1, read as the reverse complement.
CCTGTTTTTTTTGTTATGAAATATGATTTTTTTACATAATAAATAAGAAGTAGATAACAGTGTCTGTTTCAGAAAAAGAATGTGTCCCCAAGGCATAAGCAAATAACACTTCAATAAGAAGTTGGTTTTTTTGTTAATGTAACTAATCTATCACAAATTTTCAATTTAACAGAGATGCAGTTACCACCAGATATTTGGCCAAAAGGTTTCTGTGAATATATTTTCTGTGAACCTCCAGTTCACTCGTGACTGCCTGATTCACGGATATTCACCATCTTTTGTAAACATAAATTGACACTCTGGGGTTTTACTTACTACTCTGAACTGTTCTAACTTTTGGTTGCCTTTGATAAAGAAAGGGCATTCTTTGTCGCCCGTTCGGTGACCATACCGTTTACAACGCCAACCTAAAAACAAAGAAAAAGGGGATATATTTTTGTGAGATAATTTATTTTTACTTAATAAGATAAAGTTATCAGTAGCTCATATTAAAAGTATTCTTCATTAGATTCCAATTTTAAAAGCAAATGCAATCAGTGGAGGAAACATGTAGGATCCCAGAAAATAGAGGAAAATTAATTACTTCCTCAAGCATCCTTTAATCTTGGAATTTTAGAAATGAACCAAACACTTACTAAGCAATCCCATGCAAAAAGCAGAGTGTAATTTCATTTTATTTTTTAACTGTGTTTATGAGTTGAATTGTGTCATGCCTCTTGCCCCCTCCCCCTCATTATGTTGAATGTCCTAACTCCTAGTATTTCAAAATGTGGCCTTATTGGCACATACGGGCTTTAGGGAGGCCCTCAGTAGTAACAAATGCTGCTGGCACCTAGATTTCAGACTTTTAGCCTCTAGGACCATGAGACAATAATTTCTCTGGTTCAAGTCACCCAGTCTGTGGTACCTGGTTACGGCAGCGCTAGCAAACTATAGAGGCATCAATTTTGACAAGGTGTCAGGAAGAGGGATTAAAACTAAGATCAGCCAATTCTTCTCCATGTTGGCTACTCCTGAAAATATGTAGTGACAGGAAAGTAATGCTTTTCCCTTTCTATTTTTGAGAGTTGGTAGTAGGAAACCATTGGAAAAAATGAAGTTTAGGGACTCCTGATTGCCACTGACATGACCCTGACCTTATCTCCCCACTATTTTGATTTCCTTCCAGCTGGGGAAGAAGGAATACACTCTTAATGCAAATGCAGACCCCTTAAACAGGTGTCTGCCTTTATGACAAGGATGGAGTGATGGTCAGTGCCATGGATTGGTGTGTGGGTAAAAGGATCCAGACCATCTGTGATCAAAACTGTTAAAGGAGAGGTGATCTGTGTAACTCAAAGTGTGGTTGATGGACCAGTCACGTGGGAGCCTGTTAGAAATACAGAGTATGGGGTCCACCCCGGGTATGAAGAGCTCTACTCTAGATAACAGTCAGATCATGGAAATCAGTGAGAGTGAGAATAGGGGTTATGTGTATGTTTTTTCTCACCTGGGATGGATCCATGTTTTGTGGAGTCTGAAGCTTAAATAACCTAAGGGGAGGTAAGAGTTTTTAGGGAAAAGAAAAATCTTGCCTTGGCAAGACAGGACTGTATGAATCCATCGTTGGGACTTCACAGGCCTTTAGAAGGTCCAAGTAGGGGACCCTAAAGCTTAACTTCATTAACTTCATGGTAAAATTGGTTCTGGTCCCAACCAAACACTCTTAATTTGCGAGTCAGTGAAAAGAACTGTAAAATAGTAAGTGAAAAATAACTAACCACCCCATTAAACAGAACAGTGGTTTATAAACTTAAAAAGTGCAGTGGACTTCTGGGTAAAGATGGCAGACTGAAACAATCATTTACTTTCATCACCTTCCAGGCCATAAAAATGGCAACAAAGAGAATACCTTTAAAAGGACATGAACCACAAGGACAGGGACAATAGGAAAGGAGACAACAGTAAAAAATATTGGAAGTTAGAATGCAGGTAAGAGTGTGCAAAATGAACAGCAGATCCCAGGAAACTGAATTCTAACCCAGCATTAGGGAGAACTGAGAACCAAGTCAGTTTCAATTTGTGGAACCCCCCACATCTCTGGAATTGGCAGCATCCTTCTGGAAATGGAATTGAAGGGGTAGTTTAAATAAGGGGGATTGCATCTCTCCCCAACCCTGGAACAGAGAAGGTTCATTCTTTGGAGAAGGTGAAAGGAGGGTTTCTGGCTGTGGAGGTGCCAGGCCCACTGGAAGGCAAAGTGCCGCACTGAACACAGGAAGGGGAGGAGGATGACTGATTACTGATGCTGAGGCTTTGCAGCCTTGTTCCTCACATCAGGTCCTGGGACACAAGAATGTGGTCTTCACCTTCGGCTGGAAACAACTCTTCTGCTAACCAGCCGAATGAGAAAGACTCAGAGATGCTGTTTATAGTAAAATGATAATCTCAGAAGTTACCGTTTACAACAATAAATATTTTGTTATCTGTTAATCAGCTCAGAAAGGTTACCCTACAGTGAGATCCAGTTACCAATCTCTGCTCAGAAGTGAACTCAGCCCTTCTAAATCTCTCACTCCTGGATAGCAGTCGGTGTGGTGCTAGCCTCCAAGAGGACTCCAGCAGGCCCAGGTCCTGGCATGCACGCTGTCATGCAGGCACCCTGCACAGTGAACAGGCCTCAGCTGCGTAAGCAACAGCACATTATAGAAATGACAGCTTGTAATTCCTGAGGGTAGGCCCTAAGATACAGTGTGGCTTGCACCTTGCTGTCTCTTGGATCACTGGCTTTGGGAAAAGCCTGCTCTAATAAATTAGCCTTAGAGGTAGGGATATGTAGCAACAACTGAGGGTTTTATATAGGAAGAAGTCAACAGATAATGAAGAAACCTGAAAAATCAAGGGGCAGGAATACAGGGGTGGACAAAAGTAGGTTTACAGTTGTGAGTACATGAGACAGTTCATTCTTGTATTATTACTTATTAATTATGGTATTATTTATATTATAACTGTAAAGCTGCTTTTGCCCACTGCTGTATAATCACGTTACTTAGATAATGTGGAGCTAACCTTCAAAATAACCCAAGAGAGATTCAGGTGGTTACCTTTGAAGTGAGGGGAATGGGGAAAAGCTACTTTAATTATGTGCATGAAGACTCTTTGTGCACACAGATGTCTTTAACAGGCTGCGGGACCCTTTCTTCAAATGCCACCTTGTGCAGGACGAAGGTGCTGCTGCTCTGGAGAGGTGGGGGTGCGGGTGCGCACGCAGAGCTCTGCCCGTCCCAAACCCACCCTCTGGCCTGTGGCTCCTCTCAGGATGAACCTCAACACCACTGATGGAGGGTGACTGACTGAGGCAAGACCCAAAGGGGCCTGCTGTCCGATGCATCCCCTGTCCCCCACTGCACTGCTCCCTCGGAAGACCCTTTCTGTTGCAGGAATATTACAAGAGTGCACTCCCAAGGCAGCTCCCATCCTGTGGGAAGACCGCTGCACTTGGAGGCAGAAGCCCTGGAGTCGCACCTTCGCTGCACCTCTTACCTCGGGCCACTTACTGACACATGCAAGGTGGTGTCCGAATCTATAAATCAGATCACGCTGTGACTTTAATGGCACTGTGACGAGAGCAAGGTGAATGAAAGGATAAATGTGCTTTGTGACTCGTGGTCTATAACTTGCGTGCGTTCAGGAGGACTGGATGCACTTCCACACTCACACTGCATGACTTTGACCTCCTTCCCCAGCGGCATCCAAAGGCCTTTTGTGGGCGCGTGGGCCAGAAACTCCCTGGCGTGTTCATTGCCCGGTACATCTGGTATACAGTCTTCTGGCCTAGTCTCATCTTCCTAAAACAGAAAAGAATGTGTAACCAATACAGCCAAAAAGTGCCGGAATTCTCTCCCACCTGCTTCAGAACACAGCACGCCCGGGTTTCTCAGGGGGTGGAGCTCCCACGGTCACCATTACTTACCCTCCCAGGAACTGAAAGACAATGAGACTGGACAGACAAATGGAAACAACTGCACCAGAGGAATTATATCATGAGAATAAAGCAGCTGTTCTCAGAGAGAAGTGACTAGTGTTCACTGGTAACACAGAAAATCATGTGCACAGAAATGATCTGTGAGCTCCAATTCTGACTCTAAGATTACAATAAGTTTTCTGCTTTTATGAAATGTATTTTCACCACCAAAGAATTGCATTACACAATTAAGATGATTTTTTAAACTTTTTGATTTTTTTCACATTTCCATGAATATTGTTTGTAACGAATTTTTTTTTTTTAAATTGAAAGTTAGCAAACCAAAAAGGCTGCTCTGGCCTTGAACCACTCCTCTAAGTCTCTCTCTCCCAGAGAGGCTGACCTGGGCCAGGCTGCTGGTGAGGGGGCTCCTACACCAGGGACCGGGGGCTGGATGAGTGCCAGGGCTCTCCAGGGTCTGCTGGTCTCTAAGCTGGTGACTCTCAGGGGACCAGCACCAGGTGAGTCAGAGTTGGCACTGTGGCAGCAGAGCTTGGTGGGGAGAGAGAAGGGAGTGATGATGGCCGATGGCCTAGGAGCACACTTGGGCTTGCCCTGCTTTCCTAGGGAATAGACACTGGGCTGATGAAATTTCTACAGAGGACCAGGCTCCAGAGAAAGCCCAAAGTGTGTGACTGGCATCTGCAGGGAAGAAACAGGACCATCGTGAAGGAGGTTCAAAACCACAGGCAGCTGTTGTCGTAACAAGTGACTGAGCCGGAGCACTAAGTCTAACACACCTAAGAGAATAACCAAACGGACAAACTTCACACTAACCTTGATAAGCCCAGGAGGAGGTTTCTCATAACTAGAAGAAAAGATAAAAACACCATCAACCATGTTATCAGGAACATGACACATTTTATTATTATTACTTTTTAATTCTCACCCAAGGTTGTGTTTATTGATTTTAGAGAAAGAGGAAGGGAGGTGGAGAGGGGGAGAGAGAGAGATGAGAGAGAAACATCGATTGGTTGCGTCTTGTATGTCCCCTGACTCGGGATGAAATCCCTCAGCCTTTTTGTGCATGGGACTAGGCTCAACCAAGCCAGGGCAAAAAGTATATTTTTAATAAAAACTTAAAAGTACGTTATATCTAAAACAGTTAATAAAATATGTCCAGCTCTCAAGAGATCACAGGTAATTAAACAGATGGTATACCACATCATGCTGAGATCTAGAACTTTAATTCACTGAAATAATAACTAACTTGGGGTCTTAGCATAATAATTTTATTTTTGGAAGAAGGGAAAGCCAGAAATTACAGGGAAAATGTGAGGTAGGAAGACCTGTGAGTTGATTATGGTTTCAAACTGTTAACAGTGGTCAGGTTGTTTACCTAGCATAACTTTCCCTTATTCAACATTGAAAAAGGTAGCTCCTAAAACCCTTCTAACAACGATTGAATGTTTTCCTCATCCTCTATCTCCAGGTAGGCAGTGTCAGAATTAAGTTAAATGTGTAAGACATTTACTGGGTGTCCTCTGGGAATAGGAGAGTTGCTTGGTGGTGTTGGAAACCCCCACACAGCTGGACCACAGTGTAGTCTGAGTGGAGAGAAGGAGAACAGGAGTGTTCGCCTCCACAGTGGGTGATGAATGAGAAGTGCCATGAGCAGCCACAGCAAGAAAAATTTCCCTTTGGCTTCCTCCCTGCACCTTTCCAAATAAGGAGTGTGATGGAGCCTTCTCTGAGCTCCTTCTTACCATCACTAATCCAGAGCTTTTCTGAAGGGACGGAGGAGGGATTATTCCCTAAAGATTACACAGTAATGGACAACAGTGTGGTGATTGTGTGGGGAGGGGGCCTAAGGGGGATAAGTGGTTATGGAAAAAAAATATAATAAAAATAAGTAAATGATTTTAAAAAAGTGAAAAAAAAATACAGTGATTTACATTCCCTTAAAAAAAAAGGATTACATAGTAAATAACTTTTTAGGTATGCTCTTTTCCAAAGCAAATACTGAAAATATTTTCCAGTGGAAAGCTGTGGCATGTCTTAAGCCCAGGCTTCTCTTAGCAGCAACCATTTGCAGAAGTTGGGGAGTATTTCACTGGCAGCCAGTCCCTAGAAACAATAATGCTGTGCTTTAGGCAAGGGAGTGTGGAAGGGAAGTGGTCAGTCTATGTTCACGTCCCACAACCCAATGATAAAGACTAAGGGAAACTAAGCAAACATAATCAGTGGGGAGGGTCTCTGGGAGGAGCCAGGGCTTTTGGAAGTTCTGGTACTCTTCAGCATCAGGAGGGCCCTACATGGGAGAACCCGACAGGAAGAACTATGTTTCTAATAAAGCTCTATGGTTCCAGCTTCCCTTTTCTGTAACTTCCATTTCTCTTCTACAAAAGCCCCTCCATTTGGCACACAGGCCAGAGTGTGCACGTGGCTTGCCATATCTTTGTGCACTGGGTTGCAACCCTTTCCTTTTCTCGAGTAAACTCTTTTTGGTGACAAAACACTAGCTGATGTTTTTCGGTTGACTCTAACAGTGCTTTCTTTTTGCCATAGGAGCTGTACAAATAACATATGGCCAAACAAGCTAAGATCCAAATTCCTGAACAGTATGTAAATGCTTTTTCTAGATGAAAAAGGAATTGGAACTGTATATTTTGAAAGCTATTATTATTAGCAATGGTCTTCCCTAAAAGGTACATTTTCCAACTGTTTCCACAAATTTAAAGACACATGGTTAGTGTTTTTTTCCTAGGGCTAAAAAATTCCTTAGTTTATGCAGCGTGTTAAAAAACATATTTCTCAATACGGTGATACTTAACTATTAAAAATAACAGATTTGGCCCTGGCTGGTGTGGCTCAGTGTATTGAGCACTAGCCTATGAATCGAAAGGTCGCTGGTTCACTTCTCTGTCAGGGCACATTGATTGGCTGCTTCTTGTACAGGCCCCGACTGGGGACCAAACCCATAACCTAGGCACATGCCATAACTGGGAATTGAACCGGTGACCTTTCTCTTTGCAGGACAACACCTAACCAACTGAGCCACACCGGTCAGGGCTATAATGCCTCACTGTTAACGAGGAAGACCTAAGGATCCCTGTTACATAGTAGGAAAAAACCTCTCAGTAAAAAGATCAAAAGAAAAGGCAAATAAGAAACAGGCAATGGAAGGTGAAGAAAACAAAAACTAATGAGTATCCTCAAAGATGAGAGAAGATATGTCATTGATGAAATTAACAATAGGATTCTATGAAAAAAGGATTCTCAGAACAAAGAAAATCTCTTGAAAATTAAAAATATAACTGGAACTTAAAAAAGTGCAATGGTGGAAATATTGGAAGATAAATCTTACAGAATGTAGGATGAAAAGACAAAAAGATGAAAATCGGAGAGAAAAGAGAGGATCAACAGAAGTCTAAGGAAAAAAACAACGGAGGGAAGGAAATGAAAAAATCATGTACGAATATTAAATAACCATAAAATGTTAAGAAAATTAAAGATTTTAAAAATCCAGAGAGAGGAGGAATAAAAAAGAGAGAGAGAGAGAGAGAGAGAAAATCCAGTGAGGAAAAAGTTTTTTACCTTATCATAAAACTGCAAAATACCTGGGATGAAGAATTCTTTAAAGCCTCCAAAGGCAGGGTGAGACAGAACAAGAACCTTATAGGAGAACGGGAACTAGAGTGGCATCAGAATTCTGAGATATTTTGGGAGTTAAAAATGGTGCACACCGACTCTGAAGTTGAGTGAAAATATTTTAACCTGGAATTCTGTACCTAGTCAAACTCTTATCATGTGTGAGAGAATAAAGACATTTTCAGGTATGAAAGGACTCAACAAATTTACCCCGAATGCACTTTTTTATAGGAATTACCGAATGTGCTTCAACAAAATGAGGTAGGGACAGAAAGAGGAAGACAGGGCGTCCAGGAATGGGATCCAAGACTAGACAGTGGTGGAGGCAGTCCCAGGATGGTTGTTGGACACCGGGTCTAGAAGGGAACCAGAGTCTACTGGAGGAGAACAGAAGTTAGATTCTAGATTAAAAAAAAACTAATTGATAGATGCTCTGATATGGAAAAAGTACTCTCAGTTTCAGACCCTTTGGAATAAAATTAACACTCAGTAATAGGAAATTAAGCAAATGAAAAGAACCGCCCCCCCCCCCCCCCGCCCGCCCCGGCTCTTATTAACTACCTGAAAAACAACACTTGTACAAAAGCAAAAGAAATCATAGAACACCATTTGGCTCAAAAATGAAAAGTACTGCATAGTTATAATAATGTTAATACTAATTTGATTTAACAGAATTATAATTGGAAGGGTGGAGACAAGAAAGTTAGGGAAAGAGAACTGAAGCCTCACCTTCTATGACTTGAGGTTATTAGGGAATGTCTATTGTTTAATTAAAAAAAGCAGTATAAGCACATAAGTTAGAAATACGTAGTTAAATCCCAGTAGGGGAAAAAAAAAACCCCTAAAAGTTTACTAATTGAGGCTCTTGGAGGAGTGCAGGGAGTGTGTGAAGTGTGTGGGGTGAATGAAGAGTAGGGATGCAGAACCACTTTTCGCCTCCCCTTTTTAATTTGTCTTTTAGGAGTATTTGATATTTGAACTACATGACTCTGGAAATATAAATTTTTATTTAAATGTAAACAAGTTTCAGAACTAGCCAAGCCAAATATGTGAGCAACTGGGAAGTTTTAAGTTGCAAACTGAAAAATCCCACTGGTCTGGGAATCAGACACCTGGGTTCCTCTTTAGTTTTACTGTTTATAGGTTGATGATTCTTTGATCGGGTTACTTAATACTTGAACATGCACTTTCTTATCTGCAAAAAGGAGGTTATAATCTTTCTGATGTCTGTGGGTTACACAATAAATGTATAGTATTGACCACTGTCTGGCACCCTACAGTTAAAGATACTGAGAGGTGGGCTGGGCTGGACTGGCCCTGCCTGAACTTAAACTGGGAAAGATTTTTGATTATCTGCCTTACTGAGCAGACGGAATGAGCCAACAGAGTGCCTGACGGGGCCAGGACTGTGGGTGCCTGCCACGCAAGGGCCCTATCCTGCAACCACTGCCCTACTGAGGTGACATTCAGCTCAAGGGCCACACTGAAAAGAGCAGGCCAGGCTCCAAGAAAGCAATGCATTGTGTGTCGAAGCTAGAGGCACTGACTGCTACAGCTGCTTACAGGGTCACAGAATGACAGACAAGAACGGGAAGGTCTTCAATGCAACCCCCCACCTGACGTTTCGGTCTCCTTCACAACCTACCCTCCTCCCAGCGGTTACTTGGACTCTCCTCGACCCCTCAGGTGCTGGGAGCGCAGTGCCTCCTAAGTCGGGCTAGGCTCACCTGCAAGAGTGTATGTGTGACTCTGGTCCCAACTCTTTTTGTTGAGCTGCAACCGGCCTCTAGGTAGCTTCCGCCCCTAAGCCGGGTTAAAGTCCTCAGGGCTGGAGAGCAAGTCTACACTCTCTCCTGTCCGGCCACCTTCGCAGTAGGTAGGGGCAGGTCCCTCCCCCCTTTGTTTATTCTTACCACACTAACGTTACAGGACTGCGTCTTCTCTTCCCTTGGGAACAGAAACGAAAAGACTGTATCGGGGTCACAGTGGGCCCTGTGACCTGCACACCGTGAAAGGACAGGGATCGAAGCGCACTTCTCGCGTATTCAGCCTCCAAATCCAGGGAGAGCGCCCAGTAGAGCTCGGGCGAAACTCCGAGACCGCGGCACGTGGACACCAACCGCGGTTCCGCTCCGCGGGAGCGCCCCCTGCCCCCCGACCCCCGCGTGCGCCCCGGAACCTGGGGGCGGGGCCTACGCTCCCTCCCCGCGCAGGCGGCTGGGGGGAGCGGGGCACCGCTCTTCCCTCCTGCTGCCGGGCGGCTGCAAGGCGAGTGCACGGCTGCCGGGATCGGTAACCCAGTCGGGCCGCCTGCCCCCTACAGGCGAGTCTCCGAGGACCCGCCTGTGGCGCCCAGGAGGAGCCCGTTCCTCGCAGGAGCCCGGAGGCGGGCGGGGACTCACAAGGACTCCAGGTGCTTGAGCTGCTGCAGCTGCTGCGCGTCTTGCCGCCGCCGCTTCTGCTCCCGGCGCCGCTGCAGCTCCTGCTCCCGCGGCTCCCGCGGCTCCCGCGGCCGCCGCGTGCCCCCGGCCCCGTAGTCGGCGTGCCGGAGCCGGGACGACATCGCTGCCCGCGCGGCTCAGGCGGTGGCGAGGACGACACTTCCTCCGCGCCGTGCCCGCCGGGTCACGGCAGCGCCCCCTCCTGCCAGCCGCCCGGGTCGTCCACCCTACGCGCGGCCTTGAGTTCTGGCCTGGAGCGCCAGCCTGCGGGCCTGGCCGTTTGGTGCTGGAAGTTGGTTCGCGCCCCCTGGCGGCAGCTGAGGGCCAGGCATGCTGGCGGTGGGACGTTGGGAGTCCTTTTCTCCTGCCTGAGGACCTCTCTGGGCCAGGAGGCTACCCTCGCTTTATTTTGATGGTTTAATATCAGTATTAAAAATGAATGCTTTTGATGATCATGAAATACTTTTATTTTTACGAAAAGTAATAACTTAGAATTCATTTTTTAGTGGTAATGTGAATTGGTGGTGAGAAACGGGACCTTTAAAGCGTAGGCTAAAATCCAGTGAAAAATGTTTCAAGGTTGGTTACTAGGAGGGTATTATACCTACACTGAATTTGAAAGCAAAGATGTATAGACTCTGAGAAAGAAGACAACTACCAAGAAATCACTCTTGGTGGCTAACTGGGCTCAAATTAAAAAAAAGAAAAAATGAATATAATCATTTCATTTGAGGTAGGGGTCCATCAGACAAGCCAGTTTCAGGGAGAAGACTTTAACTGGACCTGCCTCCTACCCTGAACTGCCTGCCTGCACTGTGTGTGGGACGTCTGAGCCAGTTTTTATAAATGAGAACCAGGAATCCCAGTTGAACCAATAGGACTGAGAATTTCACTGTCAAAGCTGCACAGCTATATCCATGACTAATCAGAGCAGGTCCATTCTGACCAATCTGAACAGTACTGTTTGGACCAATCAAACTTGGAGAATTTGGAGTCCTCATTTGCATGAGGATGGAGCAGTGATGGACCAGGAGTAGGACATTCTTTTCTTTTCATTATTTATTTTGAGAGTGTGTTTTTTAAGCTGGTGACACTGAAATAAAGAGGTGCCTTGGAAGCAACAGGATAGATGAGGCAGGGCTGCTGTCCGCTCACTGGGCAGAGAAAAGTGGGCCTTGGAGACAGTTCAGGGTGTTAGCGGAGGAAGTGCTGTTGCCACCCATTGCTTCCCTGGTTGCAAATCTTATGGGGACCTTTAGAATTTGAGTTGAAAGCCTGTGGGGGAATAAGAGGTGGAAGGGAAAGGTGCTAGCATGCCCTTGGGACTTCTTTCTTTATAGGTTAGCTCCCCTCTGGATTGAGGAGTGGGCTTTCCCTTTCCCTTGAAGGCTGTATTTTTCCCTGTGGAGCTGAAGATATCTCACAGGAGCGTCTCCCAGGACTGCCTCTTTGCCACAGCTGTGCCAGTTCATTGTTGAGTTGTAACACCATTGAACTGGTCTACAGCTGTGCTGTATCATAATTGAACTGTTTGCCATGAATCAAATTTCCTGCTTCACCGCACCCCCATTTGGGGATTCCTGTTGGTGTTGAATTGGCGCAAATGATCAACAGATGAAAAAAAGTTAGAAAAATTGGCAGTATTGTTATATTCAATTGTAAAGTTGAGAATTTGCAGACCTGCATACTAGGAAATCCAATCCCATGTATATATGAAAGAGAATATTTAGCACGTGATCAGGAGACATGTATAGATAACTTTATAGCAGCACTTTTTCCACTAGGAAAAAAAATTAAACACCCAGAAATTTGCCCCACTGTCTCAGTGATCTTAGTCTTCTGATCCCTTTTCCCCCCAGACTTCCTCTTCAAGGTATGCACTGGGCCAGCACTACCCTCACGCCCGCCTGGGCCACTGCAGCCCAGTTGGACAGAGCCTTGTGGGTCTCTTAGGGGAAAAGATGAGATGGCTACTGGGCGCTTTGGTCCTAGGACCCCGGGATCCTGCAGAAAGGCGCGGACGACCGGCCTCTGCAGAAAGCCCCACCCATGAGCGCCGAGGGGCGGGGACAGAGAAGGAGCTGGAGGGTTGCCGCTTGGGTCCGCGACCGAGATGGGTGGCGGATCTACCTCGGCGCAGAAATCGAAGAACTGTCCAAGGATTGCAGAGGGAATTTAATTATCTTTCTCTGCTAATGAGCACCCAGCAGTGGTTCTTTCCAGCCCCGCCAAGTAGAAATCCGACTCCCAGCACCGCCTGCTCAGAAAAATACCACTTCTTCCGTCTCCTTAGTCTTTCTGGACTACATCCCCCAGAAGGCATCGGGGCCCAGCCATCTGACTTGTGCAGTAGCCTTCGTTGAAAAGTGCTATGACAACAGGGCGAAGATGGCTTGGAGTTAGGCGGGAGCCGGGAGGTGTCCCTTCCGCCGCTGCTGTCCTTTCTCTGCTACATCTCACTCACTGCCTACTCCTTCATCACGTCCTCTTCTTTGTGAGCTGCAGCTCTTGCCGTTGTTCTTGCTTGCCTGGTCTCTCCCAAGCGACCAATGTCGTTTTCCCTGCTTGTCTCCGGAGGTGACAGAGAAGGGATGCAGAGGAGCTCCTTGGGGTGATCCTCCAACTCTGTGGAGCTGGCAGTACTCTTTGCCTGGGACGTGGAACGAGTTGGAGCCGGAGAACGAGAGGGAGTAGCGAAGTTAGGGTTGCTTTTCTCTGCACTCTCCGCTCTCGCTCTCGTCGTTCCCCAGGACCCTGGCTGGCATCCTTAAAGGGAAATCTGCGGAGAGTTCGAAGAAAGGTGGGGCAGGACCCACCTGATACGGCATCAGGTAAGAAAGTAGGTGTGGTATTAAACAGCGGAGGCACGGATTCCCTTTGTGAGTTTTGTTTGTGGGAAAAATTGATCCTCTGACACCATGTAATGGTTTGGGGGGATATGGGGTAATAGGTTTCTTAGGAAGGATGTTTGCGTTGGAAACAAAACGAAACACAACTACGAGCACAGCATGTGTGAGGTCCTATAAACATTTTACAGAAAGGGTGGTAAGAATTCTTAAAGATTGCATTTAGGAATGTCACGTGGTGCACGAGCATCTTGCTCCTGTGACACTTCAACAGGTCTTGTGAGCAAGCCTATGACTGAAGTGGGATGCATGTACTAATACCCTCTAATTCCTTCCTGCAATAGGATTATTGCTTCCCATTCTCCCTTTACATTGCAGACCACAGCAGTGTCCGATGAACTGACCCGATTTTGTTAGCATCTCCCTCCCCCAGCCAAGTCCTGAAGTTGACTCAAGATTTCCTGGAGATATTCAGTTTTTTTTTTCTAGCTCACTTTTACTTAAAAAAATGAACCCATGTCACACACATGCATGAAACTATGAGTCTTAACTAAAGTCTGCCAGCATTCAGAGAGGGAGAGATTTTTCTAACTTATTAGAAAGATATAAGTTGAGAATATGAGAATAATTGGTAGATTTTTTTGGTGAATAGACTGAACCACTATTCAGAAGGATCTGAAAAACTTAAAAAAATTTGCAAATAATTTACAAGCTATTTATGAGAGTTTAAGGAATTTTTCACTTTGTGTAGTTGTCCTTAAATTACAACTACACTTTGTTTATTGTACAACTTATCGATGGAAACATCACTGAAGGGAAAAAAGTCCGATATCAATAGTATAAAGTAATTTTAAAAGTTTTCCAAAGGTGTCCAACTTATTGCATCTCTGGGCCACACATTAAACACATTGCAACATAATCACAAAAAAACCCCCATATTGTTCTAAGTAAATTTACGATTTTGTGTAGGGCCGCATTCATAGCCACCCTGGGCTGCATGCATCTCACAGGCTGTAGGTTGGACATTCCTGTACACCTTTTGATGTATGTAAGCAAGTCTTATCACTCAGAGTTAAGACTTTCAAATATTTCTCAAAAAATATTGAAACATACAAATTTATAAAACATCTCTGCTGATTAACAACGTATCTATGAAAGAGTACTGTCAGTCTCTTGAATGTCCCATTTAAACTTCAGTCCAGAGGGTCAGATGGGCACGTGTAATTTTGTCTTGCTCACAGCACACCAGCACCACCATTACTTCTGAGTTACCACTGACATTTGTCTAATGCATCCTGTGGGGACTGAGCTAAGCAGTTACAGGTGCTAGGCCATTTTATCCTCCCCCACCCAGAACAATTGGGAGACTGGGAGGCAAGGAACTTGTCTAAGGTCACATCGCTGGAGTGTGGGGTCAGAAAGACTTCCTCTCCTGTGCTCTCAGCCTTTTGTGTCTTTTATTGAAAGTTCCAACTCTGAACTCTTACCTTAATGTCTTCAAAAGCAACATTCTTCTGCCTCTATGTGCACTCGTCATCTTTCTTGGACTGGAAGACCTGAGTCCTATTTTGCAGAATTTGAGGTGGCGTTAGCATGACCCAGAGAAAGCAGAGCTGCAAATATGAACAACATCAGTGTCAGAGCCTTAGCCTCCTAATCCCAGCATCTGCCCACCTGACCACACGTCCCTGCACAGACTGTGTGGGGTTGTCACTGCACAGACATTTCTCTAGCCGCCCTTCTGTATTGCAGCAGGAGGCCCATGAGGTGTTAGAATATGCATATCTTAAATAAAAGCTCAATCTGAGCAGACTCTGTGTGGGAGATAGTATGTGTGTAAGTAGGTATTAAAAACAAAAAAATTGTAAAGTGATAAGTAGGGAAGAGAATTTCTGGAGTTTAGGGGATAAAGAGATTATCTTCTATGTATCATCCTAATAAGGCATATGAAATCAATCTTTTGTGGCTATGTATAGGTATGCACCTGTTAAAACCCTCAAATTATTGTTTTCTAATCATCCTTTAACAATTTAATTAAATGTATAAACTGCTTTTCCGCATTTTGAACTTGCAGGGATTAGTTACTGTGAACAGAGGTGCAGCCTTTCGGTCTCTGTGGTGTGGCTGCACGGTTTCGGTTCTGGACTAGACAGCCTGGTTTTGGGTGCTGCTTCCACCACTTCCGAGTTGGGAGTGCTTGGGCAGGTTTCTTATCCTCTTTGCATTCAAGGGATACCTGAATAATACTACCTATGATTTATTTTGTATTCTGTTAGGAAGATTGACATAGAATACTTGCAGGGCATTGAGAACACTGCCTGGGACTAGTCAATGATTAGTAAATTGTAGTTATTCATTTCCTTTCCAGGTTAGGGAGTTGATGGCCACCGAAAACCAGATTTCTGGGTTTTGTTTTTCATTCGCTTAAAAATAGGAAGTCACGGAGGAGCTGGAACTGAACACTGAATGAATAGGGGATAAAATATGAATTCTTGTTTCTTACTTTTAAATATTTTAAAAATTTATTTACTTAGAGGGGAAGGGAGGGAGAAAGAGGGGGAGAGAAACATCAATGTGTGGTTGCCTCTCGAGCGCCCCCAACTGGGGACCTGGCCTGCAACCCAAGCATGTGCCTTGACTGGGAATCGAACCAGGGATCTTTCTATTTGCAGGCTTGCACTCAATCCACTGAGCCACACCACCCAGGGCCTCTTGTTTCTTCTTTTTATTTAAGACAGTTAACTAAACCAAGTAAAAGCCAATTTTATACACACTTAATTTTTTGTTATTTGGCATACTTTTTGTTTTTGTAAGAGAAAAGCCAGGTTTCATGATTGAAAAATGCCCTGTTATTATTTTTCTTTATCTTCCTTCTTCCTAACCTGCCAGTAACTGACTTCCTCTACCTGCTGTTTACCTTAATATCTTAAAGTCAAGGCCCACATCTTTCTGAGCTTGGAAAATTCTTAATATATGGTTAGTTTTTCTTTCTCTCAATGTGGTGGTTGTTCTTCCAAGAGGAATGGTAAAATGTATTTTGCTGCCCTTCTGAATTTAATGTGCTAACTCATTGTTCTTCTGAGAGAGTGGGAAATGCAACCAAAATATGGGAGTATCCTACTTTAAAAAAAGGGAAACTTTATTTTATTATTTTTTATTATGAGAAAATTTAAACATAAACAAAAGCATAAGGAATACTCAAAACAATCTCTCATGTATCCAACACCATTTACTCTTTTAACAATAACAGCCTTATTGAAACATAGTTCATATATTATGTAATTCACCCTTTTAATAGGTACAATGCAGTGTTTTTTTAATATTCACAGATATGTGCAACCACTTGCAACCATATGTGCATAACAACTGATGGTTATCAGTTTGTACCGCAAGTTTTGAATGTTTTCATCACTCAAGAAGAGACCTTTCATCCTCTCCCTATAACTTTCCTGTGCTCTCATCCCCATCAGACCTAAGCAACCACTAATTAGTTACTTTCTGTCACTATAGATTTGCCTATTCTGTACACCCTATGTAAATGGAATCATACAATAGTGGCCTTTTGTGGCTGGTGTCTTTCTCTTAGTAGAATGTTTTCAAGGTCCATCCGTGTTGTAGCCTGTCTCAGTACTGCATTCAAACGAGGATATCTAGCCCCGAAAGTTGCTCAGACTTGCTATCAGACCCACCTTTAAGACCAAAGTGGAAAGGAACTCCTCTTTGTCATCTATTGTCCTGCAGCTAAGTTGTCATTTTAAAATTCAATTTTTGGAAAGGGAATCAGTGGCGTGCCAACCGAGCACAGATGAGTGAGTGTTTGTGGTTTCTCACTTGTTTTGAGAGTCGGCAGTGTGCCTTCCTTTGCGTCTGTCTTTCAAATCAGAGAGAAGCACTCGGGGCACTAGTACTGGGTACTGACCATCAGCCCAAATTGTTGGTTTTCCTGTTGTTCCTTAACTTTTTAAAGATATAAGTCCTTATGTCCTTATGTAATAAATTATTGTTCACAATGGTACACCATATCACCTGGACATGGGGAACCTAGTATGAAGAATTTGGATGTAATGGAATTTATGCACTTTTACTGTGCATTACCTATGTTTTGCCCTGGGATGAAAGTGGACTGAAATAATTAAGGTCGTTGTGGTCTTGTGAGGAAGAGCCGTTTGTTGGACCTAGGTTTCAATTAGCATTGTCCCTACCTCCTTTTAAAAATTAAGATAACATAGGCCCTGACCAGGTAGCTCATTTGGTTAAAGTGTCTTCCCCATAAGCCAAGGTTGCAGATTTGATTCCTGGACAGGGCACATACAAGAATCAACCAGTGAATGCATAAATAAGTGGAACAACAAACTTATGTCTCTCTTCCTTCCTCTGTCTTTCTAAAATTCAATAAATGGAAAAAAAATAAAGCAAAACAAAGAAATCTTTTCACTGACCCCTGCTTTTTCAGTTAAATTGCAGGCAGTAGCAGCCCAATAAGACAGGGATCTACGGTCCAGGAAGCGGTATGCTGAAGCAAGATTCAGCCATTAGTTGTGTGATTTAGGAGAGTCATAACCTCTCCATCTCTGCTATAGAATGAGAGGGTCAGCTGGTTGATGGATACCTTCTGGCTCTGAAAGCTTTGTGAGTTGAAAAAATAAGTCTCTTTTTCAAGCTTTGGAAAGGTAACTCGTGGCAGGTGTTCCATGAAAAAGAAAGGGCAGGGGGGAAGAAGCTCCATACTCTTAAGAAAACATCCACTTAGGCTATCAGCTACCAGTTCAGCCAGTGCTTTTCAAAGTTTAAGGTGCATATGAATCACCTGGGAAGTTGCGTGGGGCAAGCTGAGGTTCTGCAGTTCTAAAAGGCTTTCAGGTGATGCTGATGCTGCTGATCCAGGCATTGCAAGGAGATAAACCTGGGAAGCCAACAAAGTGCTGGGTGACGAAGGAGACATCGATAGAGCAGGAGAAACAGGAAGGAACTCAGTGTTGCCTGTGTTATTTTTTAAATCAGGGTATGTCTTTAATTTTACGATAGAAGACCACGAGAAATTAGTGCATGATGTAGAACACTTCCATTTATAATGTTGGAGAGTTAGTTTTTACATTGCAGATTTTTTCCCCTTTATTCTAGGAAGCTAAAAAAGTTTGTTGACTAACAAAGGTTTTTAAGGCCATTTCGCATAATAGCTATTTTCACTGGACCCAGTTATGTGTGTTTATATTCCAGCTGCAGCTATGCCTCCTGTGGTCCCTTATCTAAGCATTTTGCTTTTTTACGTATCATCCAATAGCATGGATGGGAAAAACTCATCTCTTTCACCCTTGCTTGGGTATTTGGTGTGCTCTGTAGGCAGACCCTGGGAGGTTTTCTCTTAGGCCTTCATAAGACAACAGTCAGACCCCTTCGTCGAACAGATCTTCCCTTCTTCTCTTCAAGACTCCTTTTAAACTAGCAGACGTAGAATGCGTGCAAAGGCTCCCCTGCTTGTGGGTTAGCCTGATTTCTGTCCTTGGCCAAGTCTCCAAATGGAGCCTGTGCCCCCGAGTCTCCGTTCTTTATGATGTGTCAGCAGCATTTCGTATTGCTGGTCACTCTCTTTTTCTAGACCCACTTTTTCCCACTTCCTTCCAGACATCAATCCTGGTCTTCCTTTGATCTCACTGGAAGCTCCTGTTCAGTTTTCTGGCACGTTCCTCCTCTTCTCCCTTACCTCTCGCCCCAGAGCCCAGTCCTTTCAGCTTGGAAGCTTGTGCCTGGTTTCCTCCAGACTTCCCCTTCGCTCCACCTCATGTACCTTTTCCTTTTCCTGATTAAGCTTTGTATCCTTTCTCTGTAACGAGTCATTGGCATGATGCTGATTGTATGCTGAGTGTCCTAGGGATTCACTGAGTGGTACTGCATTTGAGTAACTTTCCGTTCTGGGCAAGAGAACGATGTGTCTTCTTCTTGGTAGTCCAGCAAGTGTGGCATATTGCAAGTTTCCAGTGTGTCTGGAGTGCGTGCTGAAAATACATGGCATTTACTGAATACTGTTACTTCCCTCTCAAATAAAAACTGCAATGAAGGTGTGTGAAAGTGTTTATTATTACACGTTTTGAGTACTTGTTGCCAGATTAGAAGTTCAGTCATCTGACAACTTGTGTGGGTATATAGTGCCCTTAGTATTAACAAGAGGTGCAGGTGTTTTCCAGAAACCCTCATGTGTATATTAAAACTCATCATAAATTTATCTGCTATGTTTTTCTTTCACTTTCTTTAATATCTTGCTGATGTCTGACTCATTTCTTTTTTAGCATAAAAAGAGGGTCTGGAATGGAGTTTTCCTTCTTTCTTTCTTTTTTTTTTCATGTAGTTTGTTTCTTTAAACTTGTCATTTTGAAATAATTTTATACTCACATAGAAGTTGCAAAAATAGTGGCTTCTTAATAATACCAATGATCAAAACCATTAAATTCACATTAGTACAATATTATACACGTCTTATTTTAATTTCACCAGGTTTTACATCACATACATTTTCCTTTTTGAAATATAGTTCTAAAGAAATTAAAATTTATCCCATGAAACCATCACCAGTGCCCTGACTGGTATGGCTCAGTTGGTTGGGTGTCATCCTGCAAAGCGAAAGGTTACCAGTTCGATTCCCAGTCAGGACACATGCCTGGGTTGTGGGCCAGTTCCCGGTTGGGGGTGTGCCAAAGGCAGCCGATATTTGAGGTCTCCCCCTCTCTTTTTCCCTCCCTTCCCTTCTCTCTAAAAATAAATAAATAAAATCTTAAAAAAAAGAAACTATCACTTAAGTCAGGTAACAGAACTTTTCCATCATTCCAAAGAAATTTCCTTGTACTAGCCCCTGAAGTCTCACCCTCCCCTAACCCTGCAACCAGTGATCTCTTCTCTATCAGTTCAATTTTGTCTTTTTGAAAATGTTATAGAAATGGAATTATTTAATATGTGGTCTTTTGGGATTGGGTGTGTGTGTTTTCACTCAACATCATATCCTTTAAGATCCATCCAAGTTGTTACTTTGTTTTTAAAAATTGCTGAGTTTTATTCCATGGTGGGAATGTATCATAATTTGTTGAACCATTCACTTGTCGAAGGACTTTTTGTTTTTTTTTCTTCAATGTAAGTTTTAAGAACATTAAAAGGGTAAAAACCATAGCAATAGCTAATGTTTATTGAGTGTTTATTATGTACCAAGTATTCTGCTAATACTACTATATTTCGTCTTAACTTCTTTTAAGTGTACAGTTCAGTGGTGTTAATTAAGTACAGTAACATTTTTGTGTTCGGAGCCAATCTCCGCAATTCTTCATCTTGCAAAACTGAAACTCTACACGCCTTAAACAACAGCTCCCCATGTTCCCCTCCCCCAGCCCTGGCAACCACCGCTCTGCTCTCTGTGAATTTGACTGCTCTTGGTATCTCCTGTGAGTGGAATATGCAGTACTTGTCCTTGTGGCCGGCTTATTTCAGTGGCGTAATGAAGGTTTGCCCATGTCGTAGCATGTGTTAGGGTTTCCTTCCTCATTACGGCTGGTAATATTCCATTGTCTGTATATGTCACATCTTGTTTTTCTACTCATTCGTCGATGGACGCTTGGGGTGCTTCTGCCTTTGGGTGTTGAGAATAATGCTGCTGTGAACTTGGGTGTACACGTATTTGTACACATATTTCTTCAAGAACTTGCTTGCAGTTCTTTTGGATATATATGCAGAAGTGGGATTGCTGGGTCATATGGCAGTTTTTAAATTTATCTTTTTATTTTTTGGTAGTTTTTATTTTTAATATTTTGAGGAACCACCATACTGTGTCCACTGTAGCTGCACCATTATACATTCTCACTAACAGTGCATAAGAGTCCCGATTACTCCACATCCTTGCAAACACATTATTTTCTGTGTGTTTTCTAAAAAGATTTTATTTATTTTTAGACAGAGGGGAAAGGAGGGACTGAAAGAGGAAGAGAAACATCAGTGTGTGGTTGCCTCTTGCACATCTCACACCAGGGAACCTGGCCTGTAACCCAGGGATGTGCCCTGACTGGGAATTGAACCAGTGACCCTTTGGTTCACAGGCCGGCACTCAACCCACTGAGCCACACCAGCGGGGGCTCTGTGTGTGTGTGTGTGTGTGTGTGTTTAATATCATCCTAATGGGTATGAGGTGGTATCTGACTATGTTTTGATTTGAATTCCCCTAATGATTAAATCTTTTTCTGATGGGCATCTTTTCATGGGCTTATTGGTCATTTGTGTATCTCCTTTGGAGAAATGTCTAGTCAAGTCCTTTGCCCATTGAAAAGATTTTTTTTTTTGGTTGAGTTGTATGAGTTCTTTATGCATTCTGTATATTAACCCTCTATCAGATACATCTTTGCAAATATTTTCTCTCATCCATCAGGCTGCCTTTGTGTTCTTTAATCCTCACGGCACCATTTTTACCTTGATTTTATAGATGAGGAAGCTGAAGTATAGAGAGGGTCGGGAACTTTCAGTAGCCTGGCCCTGGCTGCGTGGTTGTTGTGGGGTGGAGCAGGGGTTCAGACTCACACTGACTGCCTCCACAATCTGCCCTGTCTACCACCATAGCTTCTCTGCCAATTTCTTGGCCAGCTGTAAGAAAACGAGTCACCCTAGTTTCTGTGATTAGCCTCTGTGGAGGCCTACTTTAGGAAGCAGGTTGAGCCCTGACTGGTGTGGCTCAACTGGTTGGGCATTGTCCCCCAAAGCAAAAGGTCACCAATTTGATTCCTGCTCAGGGCACATGCCTGGGCTGTTGGGTTCGGTCCTTGGGGCACATGTGAGGCAACTGACTGCTGTTTCTCTCTCACATCGATGTTTCTCTCCCTCTCTCTCTCCCTTCCCCTCTCTCTAAAAATAAATAATAAAATCTTGAAAAAAAGAAGTAGATTGATCTACATTTTTTAAAAGAAGTAGTTGATCCTCGTTATTTGCAGATTCCATATTTGTAAGTTTGCCCACTTGCTAAACTTTATCTGCGATCCTCAAGTCAATACTCGTGGTGTTTTAAGGGCCATTCATGGTCATACTCAGAGAGGCAAAAAATCTGAGTCACCTGATGCACACTTCCCCAGCTGATGTCGAACAGCGACCCTGCGGTCTCGTTTTAGCTCTCAGACTATAAGCAAATATCCTTTCCAAGGCCTCTTTAGTGCCATGCTTGTTTGTTGTTTTGGTGATTTTGCATAGAAAATGTCATGCTGAAGGATGGTCTAATGTTCTTAAGTGTAAGAATGCTATGATGTAGGTACCTTAAGGAGAAAATGCCTGTCAGCTTCATTCAAATGAGTTCACTGTTTTTGTCCATTGAGTTCAATGTTGATGAATCAACAATAAAGTGGCTTTAAACAGAAACACACACGCACAGAAGTTATGCATTCTTTGGTTGGTGAAAATGTTGTGACTGGAGGCTTGTGGCCACCTAACACTGTATTTCCCCAGGGCCAGTGGTTCCGTATTTGCTAATTCAGTGTTTGCTGTGACCTTATGGACCCTCCCAGGAGACCCACTGAACTTCTTTACATAGGGAGAATTGATTATGTTTTCTACTATCATTTAAATCAATGCAGGGAGAGGGAAAGCCTCATTTCTGTTCCATTGACTCTTGTAGCATCCCAGGGTATGTGACGTTTGTGTCGTAATTCAGAAGGTCTGGTGGGCTTTCCCATCCACCATATCAGTAACTCAGTGGTAGGTATGGTGGGTACGTCCTCCCTCTGGATGAGGAATCAAAACACAGAGAGGTGGTGTGGGGTGCCTGAGGACACGCAGGTAGTTAGTGGTATAAATGAGCCTGCGACCCAGTTTTCCTGCTTCTTGTTTGGTGTGAATTTCCTTTTTCATCTCGTCTTTCCACAATCAGAATGGGGAAAGGGAGTGAATGCTTTCTGGGTACCTGTCCTGTGCAAGTTCTGGTATTAGGTGTTTGAAGCATTTGATCTCATATGCTCTTCTCAGCAACTCAGTGTGACAGGAGATGCTGCAGTCTTTCCCATGACCAGACTGGAGGGAAGTCAGGTATTTTGCTAAGGAATTATGTGCTAACTACTGATGGTAGAGTTAGAATCTTGATCCTCCCAAGAATATTTTTTTTGTCTCTTTGTGCAGTTGTCCACTGCATCCCAGAAGAGAGAACTGGCCCAACATACATGTATAATTTTTTAGCCTGGCTTTCCAGTGTCCTTGTAAAACATCCGATTAATGCTTCTACCTATTTGGATTTGTGGTTTCACATAGGTCCACAAAAATACAAAAAAAATTAATACAGCACTGGTTTTGTCAAAGTTGTCCAAGTTTAATTTGCTGTGCCTTGAGAGAGAAATAATTCATCATTCATGGTGTGAAGAGGATTTTTTTGTGTGTGAAGTGGATTTTTTTAATAAATACATTTCTTTTTCTCTTTAGAGTGAACAAAAATGTCCTTATTTAAAGCCCGTGATTGGTGGTCTACTGTTCTGGGAGAAAAAGAAGAATTTGATCAAGGCTGTTTGTGTTTGGCTGATGTTGATAATACTGGAAATGGACAAGGTAAGTAACTTATGGCCATGCATCTTGGAGCAAAGCATTACATAGATGAAATAAAAGCAACTTCCTTTTAAAATATGTACTTTATGTACTTTATAGAACCTAGGTAAACTGTCACAATTATGCATTAAATTTTTTTTAAAAGATTTTATTTATTTATTTTTAGAGAGAGGGAAAGGGAGAGAGGAGAGGGGGAGAAGCATCAATGTGTGGTTGCCTCTTGTGTACCCCCTAGTGAGGGCCTGGCCCACAACCCAGACGTGTGCCCTGACTAGGAATGAAACCGGCTACCCTTTGGTTTGCAGGCCAGCACTCAGTCCACTGAGCCACACCAGCCAGGGCTTAAAAAGAATACTTATCACGGTATGATTGTTCCTTTGTTCGGTGTGGCTAAGTATTGTCCCGTAACATTTTTCTTCATTCTATTTTTCTTGCCTGTAATGAAAACTGAATCTGGGGGATAAAGTGAAAGGAGAAAATTACATTGCCAGGGAAGAGTGGGGGCAGTCAAGTGCAGTGGGCACCTGCCCAGTTGTTTCCAAGGACAACTGCCCTCTCAGTGACAGGAGATGGGGAAGGCCTTCTGTTCAGTGGGTCTCCTGGGAGGGTCCTCAAAAATTGCCAACCCTGCATCCTGCCCAACTCTCTGAAAGCTCATGATTCCCCTATTACTTGACAATGTAAAAGAGTCATACCATGAAAATACCTGCCAGAGAGAGCAACTTCAAAGGCATTTCTGCCCAAACGATCTAATGCTTTTATGTGGGTTGGCAACTACTTACTGATTGTCTGAATAACATACTGTGCATGCATCGTTTCTCTTAGGGCTCCTCACTGGGGTGCCACCAGTGGGTTCCCAATATGCTGACATGTTGCTTCCCCCAATTTGTGAACCAGCTGTGAGCCGCTTTGTCTGTTTACCCAAGCCTGCTGTACACGTTGTCCTGTGTGTGTCCTACATAGAAAACACACTGATTTTTATCACTCAGAGCCTGGACCGCTCTGTGTCATAATGTGCTGGGGTGATTATTTTATATATATATGAAGACTTCATATATATATATTATATATATATGAAGACTTTCTATTGCAGATGTACAAGACCCTATAGGAGCATGTTCTCTGGGGGTAGGTGGATTGGAGGGGAGCTTAGGTATCTGCACTTTTGACAAGCTTTTAAGTTGAATAGTGGCATGCTCAAGTCTGTATTATTATCGCTGATCTTATGGAGGGGAAGGTTAATGGGAGGAGTTTGGGACATGCTCTGTTTGAAGAAGCAATGTCTAGTAGGCAGAGCAGAGGTGGGGATTTGGGAGGGAGCAGTGTGCTGGTTGTGTTTGAAGCTGTGAGAACGGGTGAAATGCAAGGAGATAGGGTGGAATAAGAGGGCAGAAATCTTAGCACCACGACCCAGAGAACATGAGCATTAAAGTGGGAGGGTTGGGAAGGGTGGTCAGTGATAGATTTCGAAAAGGGCGCAGGGCTGGGACCTGGGAGGTGAGGTTTGGTGACGTGAAGACTAAGAGGGTTCCATGCTGTTCATCAGCAAGTGGTTCATTATTGCCCTTGGGTAGGGTGGGTGAGTGGGCACAATGGCAACGAAATCAGATTTTCACTGGGTGAGGGAGTGGGAAGACTGCGTGTTTATAGCCCTTTAGAGAAACTGAGGGGTGAAGGGCAGAGGGAGGATGATGGCTGGGGGCAATGTAGGGTAAAGAAAGTGGGCAGAGGGTAATTGATAGAGCAGGCATCTGGAGAAGACGGTCAGAGATGGGACCTGGTGTGCAGACAGAAGGGTTAACCTGAGACAGGCATGAGGGCTTTTTCACGTGGCACAAGGCGGGAAGGTAAGAGTGGAAACAGAGGAAGAGGCCTTTGCAGTCAGGCTGGGAAGCTGAGGCAGGCATGCCAGTTGAGCCCTGCTTTGAAGTGATCTGAGAGGGAAGGGATTCTATTAGGCATCCTGATAATTGTTTTAGGTGAAGCTGACTCACTACATAGAAGGAGGATCCCTCACTCATCTTGAGATCCCTGTTGAAATTAGACACTGTACGTTTAAAGTGGTGCCCACTCTCCTCTTCTTCTCAATTCAAGACTCAGACCCTCGAGACAGATAACGAGAGTGGGGGTGAGAGGGAGAATCCGACTGGTCTGGCTGGGATATGTGCCAACCTGTGGCCCAGAGGGAGGGTTTAACACGAGAATCAGAAAACACATAAGGCTGACTGAAAAATAGCTCCTCCGTTTACCTTTTAGCTGCTCAGCAGTTAGGCCTCCTTCGGGCAGCTGTCCCTGCTGCACTTGCATGCGGGCTTCCCCTCTGCAGTGGGGATGGCAGGGGCGCCTGCTGCCTCAGGGGCGCTTTCAGGGAGCGCTGGCTCTTCAAGACCAGCATCTCTGGGTGCTGTCCCTTTCTCTTGTGTCACTCATGGCCACGATCCAGAGTCTGCCACCTCTGGACTAAGGGGTACGTACCATCTGTGTTCACAACCCGTATGTAGTCGAGGAGAAGAAGAAGAGAAGGAAAAATTTAAAAATATTAGGGTGAAGAAGTAGGAAAAATTGTATGGCAACCTGAGGGAGTGATGTTGGGGGCTCCCTTCTGTTTGCGGCTGGCCACCCGGAAGTGTAATCCTGCTACTACGTTTTTTTCCCAACCTTGACTAGCCTTCTGTCTGGTTGGTATTGGCAGGGCCAGGCTCCCTGGGAAGCCTCTAGGACCCTTCTTTGCCTCTTGCAGCTTCTGATAGCTCCGGGTCTTCTTTGACTGGTAGATGTTGCACTCCATGCCCTGCCTGCGTTGTCACTGCATTGTCACATGATCTTGTATGTCCGTGTCCTCACATGGCGCTCTCCTCCCTGGCTCAGTTTTCTCTTCTTACAAGGATACTGATAGAGTCCTACCACACACCTGATCAGCTGGGACCTCATCTTAATTCAATTACATCTGCAAAGACCCTGTTTCCAAATAAAGTCACAGGTACTTGGGGTTAGGACCTCAACCTACCTTTCTGGGGACATCTGCTGGAGAGGACTCTGGTTAACAGAGGACTCTATTTAGTGAGGCCTTGGAATCGTTTTTTTAAAATAAGGATTTTATTTATTTCTTTTTAAGAGAGGGGAAGTAAGGATTTTATTTATTTCTTTTTAAGAGAGGGGAAGGAAGGGAGAAGGAGAGAAACACTGATGTGAGAGAGAAACATTGATGGGCTGCCTCTTGCGTGCATGCACCCTGACTGGGGGCCTGGCGCGTAACCCAGGCTTGTGCCCTGACCGGGAATCAAACTGGTATCTTTTTCCTTTGTGGAACCACACCCAACCAACTGAGCCACACTGGTCAGGGTATCAGAATCCTGTTTAATACAGTGTTTCCAGCAGCTGCAACCAGCTGTAGAGTTGACATTCTGCTTAAACCAGTTTACAGCCTTATAGTAGTCCTTTGATAAAACGGCTTGCTTCGACCAAGTTAAATTATGACTACTGATAACCCAGTTGAGGCTTAGGAAGAAATGTAATGTGCTAGTACATTTGACTATTGGTAAATATAAAGCTGCTTTTGAAAAGCTGTATGTTATTAAATAAGCGCACTTTGATTACATGTTCTATTGGAAGATTGGCCTTTGTGTATAAAGCAAGACTCAATTCTTTTAATTTTTGGATTTGCTTTTTAAACATTAAAAGGTTTATTTCCAAAGAAATATTGTTGCTGTTTGTTTCTTCCTAATTCTTTTTTTAAAAAAATCTCTCCACAGATAAAATAATTGTGGGTAGCTTTATGGGATACCTGCGAATCTTTAACCCCCACCCTGTAAAAACAGGAGATGGAGCTCAAGCTGAAGATTTGCTTCTAGAAGTTCATCTACAAGATCCAATACTGCAAGTGGAAGTAGGAAAATTTGTTTCGTAAGTACAGCCCACAAATTCGAGTGTTTTATTTTACTTGGAATATATCATTCCCTCACTGTGTCACACTTGTAGATTCTTTAAAGAAGAAAAGACTGTCCATGAATTTAATATATTTTCTGTATATTGTCACCTAGGTGTTCCTCATTTACTGAACATTTTTTAACGTGGAAACCTGTATATTTAAGGTCAAACCATTTAGAACATTTTTTATAACAGACCTAAGATTCCTGATGGATCAGAAACTTAAAGGAAAAGAGATAAACTTTTGAAAATAACCAAATAAACAAATAGAAAGTATTCATTTAAAACACTAAATATTCAGTTTATATAAGTATCTCTTTAAATAATTAGACAAAGTAACAGTTATGCTATTTGGCACATAACTTTGAAGCTCTAAAATGAATTACGTTTTGGGGTAGAGAAGCCCTTAGTTTCTTAAAAGAAGCCAGATCAACCCCCAAAATTAAGTCTTCCCTTACAAGAGCTTTATTTTAGAAAACTCTTTATTATTTGCATTTTGTTTAATATGACTGCTTTTTATTTACTGATGATAGTGCTGATTTTATCTTATTTTCATACATGAATTTTCTTAAGTCTGTATTTCTTTTTTTTAAAATTAAGTTTATTGGGTAATGTTGGTTAATAACATTATATCAGTTTCAAGTGTACATTTCTATGATATATCATCTGTATATTGCATTGTGTGCTCAGCACCCAGAAAGTCCAGTTTCCTTCTGTCACCATATATGTGACCCCCTTTACTCTCTTTATTCTCCACCCTACCCTTTCCTTCTGGTCACCTTTTATGATTTTGTTTTGTTTGTTCCTTTGTTGCTTTCTGTTTTACGTCCCACATATGAGAGAAAGCATATGGTTCTTGTCCTTTCCTGTCTGATTTTTCTTAGCATGATACCCTCAGGATCCACCCATGTTGTTGCAAATGGCAATATTTCATCCTTAAGCATGTATTTCTTAATCATTTATGAAAGTATCCATTGTGAAAAGTTATGTAGGCAGTGGTGGTCTTGTTTACTCTGCCTCTTCTTTTTGACCCCTGTTTTGCCTTGTTAGGTCTGGGAGTGCCCTGAGCTTTGGATTTTGGCTCACTCCATTTACTCGTCATAATTAAAAATTACTTATTGATCGATTTTTTAGAGAGTGAGAGGAAAGGACGGAGGGAGGGAAAGAGAGAGAAAAAGAAACATTGATTTGTTGTTCCATCCATTATGCATTCATTGGTGGTTTCCTGTGTGTGCCCTGAGTGGGGATCAAATGCATAACCTCGGTGCATCAGGATGCTGCTCCAACCAACTGAGCTACCCGGCCAGGGCTGCTCATCATAATTTATTGGCCCCAGCTTCCATTTTTTCAGGGCCCTGAGTCCTGCCAGAAAAACCTGACTGTTCCTCAGCTTTTCCTGTTGTGTTTCATTCTGAGGGGAAGCTGCTTCATGGATGAGCTAGTTTAGGGCTTTTACGCACTGCAACAGGGTGGGGGGGGAGATGTTGTGACTGACGTGGCTGGTAGATACCTACTCCGTCTAAAAGCTGATGGTGATCAGGTGCCCATGATACACTTCTCTCATGTTCTACAGGATGGGTTTATACCATAAGGAGATGAAAGGATTCCTGCCTCTAAAAAGCATGTTTACCTTTCTGTTTTTTTCAAAAAGTGCTGTGACAGTTATTCTGCCCAGTAACCCTATGTGTGGCCTCCATTGCTGTGATGACCTGTTGGAAGGGAGGAGGTTAACCGTAGTGAGTGGATACTGTATTAATACTAACAAACTAGAACTGTCTCACTACTCTGCCTTTAGAGATAAGGAAGCTTGCTGGAGCTCAGAGTTTAGGTCACACGGCTGGGATTCAGACCCAGATCTGTCTGCTTCCATGCTTACTATCTCTTCGTGATGTCTTTTCCTGTGCATGATGGAGAAATTGTTTTGAGTGTTCAGGGCTCATATAAAAAATTTTGAAGGCAATATTGATTATTTGGTCATTGTGTATATTTGCATTTTCTGATAGTACAGTGAGTGGTATTTATATATCCACTGTGACAATGTTTTGCAGGTATTATCTAATATAATCCTTATTTCCTAAGTGAGAGGCTAACCTTCGGAAAGATCGAATGATCACACAAATATCAAGGTGCGGAGTCAGGACCCTAACCCAGGACTTCAGATTTCAATGGTAGTTCCTGTCGTTTAGAACAGAATCTGTAGAGCGCAGGTCATACACTGGAGGCCTGCTTGCAGATGTGTCTGAAGCTGAAAAGACTTGCTAACATTTAAGAACCATGAGGAGATCTTGCTCTGCAGTGTATGATGTCAGTTTGGCTCAAATAAACTCATTTATATGAATATATATTTGAACCAGGAGATGTCACATAAAATCCTTGCATTCTGGCTTTTCTTGAAAAAAAAAAAAATGTGGAGATGTGGCCACAAGCCCAGACGTCAGTAGTAGTGGCCTGCTTTAGCCTGGCCCCAGTCTCAGTGGGTCCCAGCCACTTACACCCTGTACTCATTTATACACACTCACTTGGCCCTTAAAGACCTTAGATTTTGGATTTCTAGACCCTGCCTCCCTTGTCTGTCGAAACCACTCAAGAGGGGCAGCGCAGAGAAGTGGTGACAGTGGTCAAACTGAAGTACTTTTAGTGCCTTTCCTACGTTCAGAACTGAAATAATACATACCATTTAAAATCATCACCACCATTAAATAATGATTAGCATTCTGTGGTGCTTTACACTTTGCAAGGTGCTCTCACATGATTTCATTTCATGCAGTTGAAGCCTCTTATTTTCCAGAAGGGGAAACAGGCTTGGAGAGATTAAGTGATGAGCCGAAGGTCACAGGTTAATGAGCTGGAGAAGCAGGGCCTCCTGGGGATCTCTGTATTGTGGGAGAGCACTCATCAAGGGGCCTCTAGGCGCCTCCTCTGGGCGGTTCCCTGGGCTTCCATCTGAAGGCAGCTCCGTAGCCCAGCTCCTGAGCCTCTGGGACTGTCAAACTGCCTGTTGGTTACCTTGTTTTTCTTGTTACTCATGGTAGACTGTGGTGATAATCTCTTGTAAAAAGTATTGTATAATTTTTTGGTTATGTCTGAAACTAATATTTAAACTTAAAAATTTCCCCATTTTTCAGAGGTACTGAAATGCTTCATTTGGCTGTGCTGCATTCTAGAAAACTTTGTGTCTACTCTGTCTCAGGTAAGAAACATATTTTTCTAATACCAAATTTCTGTTAAAAATTGTCTTTTTATTTATTTATATATTTTTACATTTTTATTTTTTATTTCTTAAATATATTTTATTGACTATGCTATTACAGTTGTCCCAATTTTCCCCTTTTGCGTCCCTCCACTCAGTACCCCCATTCCTTCTAGCAATCCGCACCCTCCACCCCTTAGTTCATGTCCATGGGTCATGCATATAAGGTCTTTGGCTACTCCATTTCCTATCCTGTTGCCCTGTGTGTTTTGTACCTACCAATTTGTAGTTCTTAATCCCTGCACTTTCCCCCGATTCTCCCCCATTCCCCTTCCAGCTGATAACCCTCCATATCTCCATAATGATCTCCGCATCTATGATTCGGTTCCTGTTCTGGTTGTTTGCTTTGTTTTTTATTTTTATTTTTTAAATGATTTTATTTATTTACTTGTAGAGAGAGGGGAAGGGAGGCAGAAAGAGAGGGAGAGAAACAATGTGTGAGAGGTACATCAATTGGTTGCCTCTTGAACGCCCCCAGCTGGGGACCTGGCCCACTACCCAGGTGTGTGCTCTGTCAGGGAATTAATTGAACCAGTGACCTTTCAGTTTGCAAGCCTGCACTCAATGATCCACTGAGCCACACCAGCCAGGGCACTTAGTTTGTTTTTTAGATTCAGTTGTTGATAGTTGTGAATTTGCTGCCATTTGAATGTTCATAGTTTTTATCTTCTTTTACTTGTATAGTTCCCTTTAACATTTCATATAATAATGGCTTGGTGATGATGAACTCCTTTAACTTGACCTTGTCTGGGAAGTACTTTATCTGCCCTTCCATTCTAAATGATAGATTTACTAAGAGTAATCTAATAGAGTAATCTAGGTTGTAGGTCCTTGTTTTCGTCACTTCTTGCCAGTCCCTTCTAGCCTGCAAAGTGTCTTTTGAGAAATCAGCTGACAGTCTTATGGGAACTCCTTTGTGGGTAACTATCTGCTTTTCTCTTGCTGCTTTTAAGATTCTCTCTTTATCTTTAGCCCTTGGCATTTTAATTATGATGTGTCTTGGGTCCTCTTTGGGTCCAAGTTGTTTGGGATTTTATGTGCTTCCTGGACTTGCATGTCTTTCCTTCACCAAATTAGGGAAGTTTGTCCCTCCCTTCCTTCCTTCTTTTCTTTCCTTTCCTTCCTTCCTTCCTTCCTTTCCTTCTTTTCCTTCCCTTCCTTCCCTTCCTTCCCTTCCTTCCCTTTTGAGAATAAAGGGGTTTTATTTTTACTTTCCCAAGGGAGGGAAAGGGCTAGGTGTGGGGGGATACACCAGCCAGGAAAGTGTTCTTTCATTACTTTTTCAATTAAGTTTTCAATTTCATGGTCGTCGTCTTCTGGCACCCCTATGATTCAGATGTTAGTACATTTGGAGATGTCCCAGAGGCTCCTTAAGTCTATCCTCATTTCTTTGAATTCTTTTTTCTTCTTGCTGTTTTGATTGAATGCTTTTTTTCTTCCTTATGTTCAAAATTGTTGATTTGATTTTTGGCTTTATCCCCTCCACTGTTGGTTCCCTGCAGATTTTTCTTTTATTTCACTTAATGCAACCTTCATTTCTACCTGGGTCTTTTTTATGCTGTTGAAGTACCTAATGAGTTCTTTGAGCATTCTGATAACCATTGTTTTTGAACTCTGCATCTGGTAGGTTGCTTATCTCTATTTTGTTTAGTTCTTTTTCTGGAGTTTTGTTCTGTCCGCCCCCCCCCCCCCCCCACTTGGGCCATTTGCTTTGTCTCCTCAATTTGGTAGCCTCCCTGTACTTGTTTCTGTGTATTAGGCAGAGGTGCTTTGACTCCTGACTTATTAGTGTGGCCTATTATAGAAAAGCCTCACCTGTAAATTGTGTGGGGCAGAGCCTTGGGTAATCATCAGGACAGGGCAACCTATTTCACCGCCTTGTGGCTCTGTGTGGGCGAGCGCTCAATAAGGGCACAATGCCACTGCCTGGCTTCTGGAGATTTTCCCAGGAGGAAGCTGTCTCCCAGTATTCTCCCTGTTGTCAGTCACTTCACTTTCTGCCCCTATGTCACTGGTGCCCTTCCAGCTGTTGCCCTGGTGCTGAATCCCAGAGGGGGTCAGTCTGCATAAGTCCTAGGACCTTTATGGGCCCTTTAAGAGGAGTCTCCTGAGAATCCTAGAGTTTCTTCTGCTTCCCCAAACCCCACTGGTTTTTACAGCCAGAAGTTTCGGGGACTTACCTGTCTGGTGCTGGAACCCTGGGCTGGGTGATCTGGCCTGGGCCTGGGATCCCTTGCTCCCGAGATATCTCTCCTGATTTTTATCTGCCACACGTGAATGTAAGACCTCCTGTTCTGCCGCCTCTCCACGCCACTTTGTGTCTCCATGCCTCTCCGCTCCTCTCCACTTCTCCATGTGTCTCTGCCCCTCCTACCTGTCTGGATGAATGTGGCTTCTTTAAATCTTTGATTGTTAGACTTCCATATAACTCGATTTTCTGATGAATCTGGGTGATATTTGCTTTGTAGTCTAATTGTAATTTTTACTGTGGTTGTGTAAGGAGGCGAAACGTGTTTACCTATGCCTCCATCTTGACTGGAAGTCTGGGCTTTTGAATATTATGAAGGAATAGATATTCTCTAATGCTGACTTGGTAGGGAACACAAGACATTCAGTTGAAGGTTTTCTTTTATTTTTTAAAGATTTTATTTATTTTTAGAAATAAGAGAAGGGAAGGAGAAAGAGAGGGAGAGAAACACCGATCAGTTGTCTCTTGCATGCCCCTAACCAGGGACCTGGCCTGCAACTCAGGCATGTGCCCTGACTGGGAATTGAACCAGTGAACTTTCATTTCATAGGCTGGCACTCAACCTATGTGGTAACAGAGAAGGAAAAAGAAGGGAGAAAGTAACACGAAGAGAGTAATAATGAGCCACTACCAATTGCCTCAGCACTGCCCGGAAGTTAGTTCACTCATTCATTCAACAAGTATGCCTACCACATACTTGTTAGCATTTCCCCTTTGTTCATTTGTTCTTTTGGGTGCTTAGGCTGTTACATTTTCTCGGTCTGCTATTTCTGTGCATACTTAAAATTCTTGTAGAGGGTTCCTTGTAATCCCCTTTCTCTCAAGAATTATGTCCAGGATTGCTCTGACTAATAGGGGCCAATTCTGAGTACTTAGGACACTTCAGTCTTAAGGAATATTTAATAGTGATAACAAATTCATTAGAGGCCGAGTCATAGTGGTTTAAAGTACATTTTCTTTGGTGAACCTCAAGTGCTTTTTCTTTACAATTCCACCTTCTTGGCCTCTGGCTTTCTTCACTCAACTGACCTATAGGCAGTTATCTGATGCTTAATCGGGTTTCATTCTCAACACTGTTCTCAGGGTGCAAGAATGATAGTTAAATGTGGAATAGTTTCAGCATTTTGGCCTTTGTTAAATATAAAAGGTAACTTAAAAAACTTTGTTTCAGTTATTAGATAAATTTTATTTCAAGTTGAGAGAGTTATTTTTATGGATATCAATATTGGGAAGTTTTTTTATGGGTACTATAATAAAGCCAAAGAAAGCCAAAGTCTGTGGGCCTATTCCTTATCCAAATAATACGCGTCTTTGGAGTTTGCTCTAAATGGAAGCTTTTAGGATTTGGATTTCTCACACTCCTTCTCTTGATTTGGGCTTTCTTTGTATTTTGCTTTCATCTCAAATACTGATTTGTTTTCCCTTTCTCTGAGCTGGATATTGTTAGGCAGTCTCTTTCTGGGGTGAAGGTCGGTTGGGTTCCTAAGGTGGGCTTGATAACTGGCATGTGGTATGTGGTAGGAATACTTGTTGAATGAATGAGTGAACTAACGTCCGGGCAGTGCTGAGGCAATTGGTAGTGGCTCATTATTACTCTCTTTGTGTTACTTTCTCCCTTATTTTTCCTTCTCTGTTACCACTATCATTTCCTTCTCCACTCTTTTTATATCAGAGGCCCTGGATAGTACCGCTCAAGGTCATTGTGAAACATTCTCATTGGTTGCAGGGTAGAAGATGTTGCTCCTCCTGGTGGAGGGCAAATACTGAGTGTTGCAGAGTCAGTGGGAAGGTATGGTATGGGCTGCCTCATTGCATGAGTCCCGTTCTTCTTTTGTTTTCCCCTGTAAACCTGTTGACTGCTAGGACTCTTACTAATTGTGTTACACGGACCATGGAAGAGGAAGTCTTGGCCACCCTCACCCCTGAATACTTCGGAGAGAATTGGTCCCTTCTGGGGGCCCCGTGGTGGCTCCGAGAGGGCAGGAGAGGGAAGCATGCTGAAAACTAGAAACTAGGTTGGACTCTTGGCCTTCCCTGGTCCCGCTTAAACGAGGGCCCAGAGAGACAGCAGCCTTTAGAGCTGCACTCAGGCATAGAGCAGAGTCGGGGGTAAAATGTGTACGTTTATTAAAAAAGCCCACTGAAAGAAACTGGCATGTTTGCTCAGAACTTGTTTATGGGACATGGGTGTCCTCCTTCAAATCAGTGTTGAAAATGAAAGTTTCTCATCCCGAGAATGGTGACTTTTATCGCTCTTTTGTGCAATGCATTCGTTCACAAGCTGTGTGTCCTGTGGGGATGAACAGGCATCCAGACTACCTTTCCTTACGCCCGCCTCCCTTCCCTTCCCCGTCTCTCATATCAGCAGCCTCTCATAATATTCGTAGTCTGACCATTTGTATATTTTTCTGGCTTGGCTTAAATTCACAAGCAAGGAAGTTCATGTTTTTGTTCTTGAAAAATGTTTCTTGAAGTTCCTGACTGAACTTTTACCTAGCTTTTACTGTAACAGGGGATGCATAAACATTCTCTAGTTTAAGCGAAACCACTGGTGTCAGCAGATGCAAGTGTTGCTGAACTTGACATCCTTACCCCCAAGCGCCCCTCCCCAATTATTTTCTGTCTTCTTTTGCACCCTGTGTGTGGCTAAAAAAGATTTGAAGCAAACTAGAGGAGGCCTCCGGGACACACCGGACACCCCTTAGTAGTCAGAGGCTGCTGTGCCAACTTCGTTTTGGTGGGTGAGTGCCGTCAATAGTGCACTTACTCTGGGCAGCCAGCAGGCTCCCGCTGACCTGAAGGTAGCCCACCTTGTCAGATGCAGGGAAAGAGAGGGTCAGGTGTCACCTGAGGTTCCTTTGGGCTGGGCTTCAGCTTCTGAGTAAGTGGTTACAGATGCGTGAGCTTAAGCCATACTGATCTTGTCCTCTTAAATTTTCTTTAAACTTGTGTACTTCTCAACAAGCATTTACTAAGCATTTGACATATTTATGGAATTTTAATGTTTGCCACAAGAGGGCAAAAACATGTGGTTCCTTACTTTTGACAGGCTTATATAATCTAATTTGGTTATTTAACACAATGAACCTTTTAACTTACTCTGTAAAGGTTTTTATTTCCTTTAACATCATTAGATTTCTCAACAGTTACTTAAAATGGCTCCAAAAACTGTTGTCAGGGTGACCTTTGATTTCTCATAGGATTTTTAAAGATTTAAATCAGATTTTGTTTATATAAGGTCAAACAGCACAAAAGTTCTAATATCCATTTACTTTCTAATTGATGAAACTTTACAATAACTTTAGCTATATGTAGACTGTAATTATAGGTATTACTTACTATATTCAGTCCGTATCTTCAAGATCAAAACTTGTGTAAGTAATTTCAATCTTATGTCATTGGTGCTTCTCTAGGAAAAAAATGGCCAGAAGTTTTAGATTTTCAGATACCACTTTTATTATAAGATGGTAGCTATGGCCACATTGCCTCTTGTTCTCTATGGTCGCACTGCTAAGTTTTAAAGTGCTGTCACCTGAAATGTGAAAGGTTACCAATGTGCGCGGTGCACTGTCAGACCACAGGCCCCAGTGTCACGGCAGGTCTGCTTTGTGTAGTGTCCCCCACTCAGCCCTGCGCCCGCCGACCCTTCGACTGGCGGGCGTCAGCTCCTTCCTTCCTCAGAGGGTGTGATCTACTTTTGGGTGAAGAATGAAATTTGTAATTTCTGTAGGGACAAACCCAATGTTTCTTGGAACTTCTTTTTCTTAGGTTAATGCTGGGAGTTATTTGGTTGGTGGCTCCCCGCCCCCTCACCCCATGTGGCTGGTGTGGTGGTCATTCCCCCTAAGTCGTTACCTTGCTGGTTTCACTGCCGTTTCCACTCCAGAAAGCTTTCATCTCCTATCAGGGTTAGCTGGCAAATTTGAGTCTTTCTCTTTTTTTATTTTATTGGCATGCAAAGCCTATTATTATTATTTTCAGGGGCATAGATCTGAGTAGAAGTGATTGTTCCCCAAGAAGTCCTTCCCTGGTAGTTTTTCTCTTTCAACACTCCTCCACCTTCCAAATGAGTAAGAAAGGCCAGGCTGGGAAAGGAGGAGGTGGAAGTGACATTCTTCATGCCACTCTCCTTTGGGAAACTGTCACTGGCTCACCAATTCCCCGGGAGTTGTTCAGTGAGGGACAACCAGGTACCAGGATGTGTAGGTCTGGATCTAAAAGACCTAGTTTGAGTACTGTGTCCTTTACCAGCTGCGTGATTTGGGGAGAAATTTCTTAATTTTTTTTAATCCTCACCTGAAGACATGCTCCCTGTTTTTAGAGAAAGAGGAAGGGAAGGAGGGAGAGAGGGACAGAAACATTGATGTGAGAGACAAACATTGATCAGTTTGCCTCTCTTTTGCGCCTTGTGCCTGACTGGGGATTGAACCTGCAACCTTTCAGGTTAAGGGATGATGCTCCAAACAACTGAGCCACACTAGCCAGGACTTAAATCTTTTTGAATGTATGGTGCCTCAGTTCTAAAATGGAAGTAGAAATGTTTGTATTCTTACAACCTCAGGGAATGTTGGTCAATCCTTTTGGACAAAAAGCAAATGCTCCTGTATACATACATGTCTGTATGTACACATATCATCTATATTTAGGTTGTTTTAATGATCTAATACTATATAGTTTGGGGGCTGCTTTATTTGCTTTATGATATATTAAATTTTTTCTTTAACTTTTTCATTTTTGAATGAATGAGAAAGATGTGTCTTTGTGGAAAAAGCTGTATTCTTAATCCGTTTTCTTTTGAACACCTCTTTTAACCCCAATGTTTCCAGCTGATCACTGGGATATAGCTTCAACTGTAAGTACTCTAGAAAGGCCAACAAATACAGAGTAAAATATGGGTAAATAATCTTTTCTGATTTGGAAAGAACCAGAAAGTGTTTATAGCACATATGATTTGTGAAATGCAGAGAAAGCATCCTTCTTTGTTTTTAAGGAGATTCTTCTTGTCAGACTTAAAATAAAACATCACCGTCCTCTTGCTGAGGGCAGCTTTAGAAAAATCTCCCCATTAAATTAGAAATATAATGCATTAGGGCTTGAGTATTTTGAGAGCTGGGACAGAAAATTGAATTGCTTGTGAGCGTGGGGAATTTTTTCCTTAGACACTTTGAGTTATATCTTTGCTCTATTATTGCTTGTAAGGGCAAGGAACTGCATCTCATTTATTTCAGAACTGAAATTGGAAGGTTCTGTTGTTATTTAAATAATCGCACTTTACTTAGACACGATGAAAATGGATAGTAAAGTGTTTCCCAGGGTGCATTCCGTCCAGTGGTACGATCCAGCTGGGGCGGAATTGCTTTTCCTGTGCTGGCGTTCTTCGTCCTCTGTGTGGCGGTGGTTCATAACACGCACTGTTTCAGTGCTTGGTCACTTAAAAGTTTTTGAAATCCAGTTACTTGGAATTGGTGTGGAGGATGAGAAGAAGTTAGTATTTTTTAGTGTAAACAAATACAAAGCAATAAAAGGATTTCTTTTTCTCCTTAGGAACCTCGGGCAATGTGGAACATGGGAACCAATATCAGATCAAATTGATGTACGAACATAATCTTCAGAGAACGGCCTGCAACATGACTTACGGGTCATTTGGTGGTGTGAAAGGTAATTTGCATTTATTTGTGAGCATGTTATTGCAAGTACCAGATTTAGAATGCAGCAGGTCCTCAGATAACACATTCGTTCAATGTTGTAACGTTGATGAGATGCCGTAGAAATTTAACTTGTGTTTCTATCAGTTAGCCGTTGGTGAAATTGGTCCCATTATATGTTGTTTCGCTTACAGTTGAAGAACCTATCTGTGATGTTAAGGGAGAACGTATTTGGCCATGTAGAAATGGATGATTATATTATGTGGTATGAATCTCAGAAAGAGTTAAACATGTTTTACCAAAAGCTTTTCAAATACCCAAGCAAAATAATATGAAGGAAAAACTTTAAACATGAGTGTGTTTGATTGTCTTATAACCAGCACTTTTATATGGTCTATGGAGACATTTCTAAAACTGACTCTTCTTTAGATTTTGTCTTTCATTCATCAGAGGGCTCGTAGAAACGGAGCTTTCTAGTGGTGGAGGTGTGTGCCCCCCTCTCGGTGGAAAAAGGGGTTGATCTCACTAAAGGTCCCTGCTCTGCCTGCTCTAGTGCGGGCCAGGCTGTGGAGTCCTCTCTCCGCCCACCAGGGCCTCTCTGCACAAGGGCTCCTGGACCTGGGGCCAGGAGAGGCTGAAATGCAGGCCTGATCCTGCTCCTCAAGCCATGCGCCCCCAGAGGAAAGGTGCCTTTTCTAATTGTCACAAAGCCATCACCTTTACCAAGAACAGCCCAGTGCGGCTGGGTTCCTCTCACCTTGGGGGTAAATTTTTCTAATTAGCACAAAGGCTACCTGCAGTGCCAGCGCCCTAGTCCCAGAGTCTCAGAGTGCCTGGAGTTTGGTGCTTGCTTGTGGGCGCTGGTGCTGTTGGTGCTGGAGGGTTTTTGTGTAGAAGCTAACGCCCTTCACTCCTCCAGGACGGTGTCGTCAAGCTGTGGTGCTCACTGGAGGGCCAGCAGCCCACTGGTGATGCACACTTGTGTGATTTTGTGCGGCCCCTGCAGAATGTGTGACTAGGGATTTTATAGCACGTTCACCCTTTTCTGGCTGCTGTTTGTATGAGTTGATTAGCCATTGTATTAAAAAGTAGCCTACCTATTTTAGATTCTTCTTTAGTGACAGGAAAAAACGACTTTATGTTGGAAGTATCTTTCATTCCTGTGAATTTAGTTTTTTAAAGAAGATTTTATTTATTTATTTTTATAGAGAGTGGAAGGGAGGGAGAAAGAGGCATCAACGTGCGGTTGCCTCTCACACGACTCCCACTGGGGACCTGGCCTTCGATTCCCAGGCCTGTGCCCCAACTGGGAATTGAACTGGCAACCCTTTGCTTGGCAAGCCTGCACTCAATCCACTGAGCCACACTGGACAGGGCCTGTGAATTCAGTTTTGTCATACCTAGAGGTGAATGCAAGGAATGGGTGAACTTGAGTACACCAGTTAGCAGTTGGGGGTGTTTCAGGTGGTAATGTGCAAAGAAACTGTTTGAGTAATTGATAGGAAATGATACAAAACACTAGGCTGGAATGCATAATTGCTTAACTTGAGTAACAGGAATTATTTGAGAAACGTGGGCGATGTCTAGGGTTAGGTGAATAGAGGACAGAAGGAGCTAAAATTTGATGAGAGGCTAACTTCACTCAATGAAGTGTCCTCTCCCAGCCTCAGCTGTTGGAACTGATTTTCACTGTTCTTTAAAAAAAATGTCTGACATGATTGGGAGACCTAGGCCTCCCTCGTTTAATTGACATTTTCAATTCTTTTTTTGCCTACAAAATCCCCAAAAGCCAAATTGCTAAATTCTGTATATCTGAAATCCAAAAATTAAGACACGAGAAAAAAGTGCTTTGGCTAAATGGGAATAAGGATTTTTTTTTTGGTAGCATCACGACAATTCTTTAGATCACATGTTAAATGTCCATAAATGTTTTATGGATTGCACTGTCCTTTTAATTTTATTGTCAGGCCAGGTAATAAAATTAAAAGTTTTAAATTAATTAAAGAAAAATAAATTATTTGATTTTGTGTGACATTTTTGCTGGATTTAATAATGGTTTTCCAAACCAATAGAGAGTCGCTGTTTTGAAAAGAACAGATATATTTGTATTTATATGATACCTTCTCTTAGTTCTTAAATGATGCCTTACATTTCAAAAGTATCTTCAGAAGAAACAAGAGGATATTCTGACATGTTTTACTTTCCTGTGGTTGAGCAGAATATTACAGTTTGAAACAGAGAAATAGCTGAGTAGCAGAAGGAATTTTTCATTTCATGAGTTTGAAACACTTATCATTAAGGTATCTCCAAGAAAACATGAAAAGTTGTGGGGTGGTAAATTAGTAAAAATTAGCCATATTGGGGAGGTTCCTGGGGGGATGGGGAGTTATTGCTAATGGGTTTCTTTTTGGGAAGATGGAAATATTCCAGAATTAGATTATGGTGATGGTTGCATAGTTCTGTCAATATACTAAAAACTATGAAGTTATATTCTTAAAAGGGTGGTATGTAAATGACATATCAATGAAACTTAAAAAATTAGCCATGGGTTAAACCTAATGCCAGAGAGGTTATGGTAGTCTCTGTCCTACATTGCTCGTGGTCATATGGAATGATACATTTTTATGAGGCAGCTTGGCTATTAAAAGCCATGAGAATGTTCTTGGGTGCTGAAATGTGATGGATGGGAATGTATGTGAGGAAATGATCCAAAAATGTGGAGTAGTCACATCAAGTTGCCATGTATTGATTTATTTCTTTCCTCTTTCTATCCTCCCTTTTTTCCCTTTGTATCTACATGTGTGCATTTATTTGAAATACAGAAAAATTAGAAGTGATTACATTGTGTAATAGAGGAGAATGACTAAGTTTTGATGTGTGGATTCAGTGGGTTATTATGAAGCTATTAAGATTAAGTTTTGTTTGCTTGAATGGATATCTTTGTCTGTCTTTCTGAGTATATCATTAGGATAGACTGTAGGAATAGAGTTATTCAGTCAGAAGGTTATAAAATATTTTTTCTCAATTTGGAATCTCAAATACTATGTAAATAAATTGTAAAAAGTACAGAATTTAGAAAGAAGAAAATAAAAGTCACTCCAAGATATACATATGCCAAAAGAAAGCCCATTTTCTAAGCCTGTCTCTAGTGTTTTCTTTTTCTTTTTAAAAAGCTTTTATTTATTTTTAGAGGCGAGGGGAAGGGAGGGAGAAAGAGAGGGAGAAAGACATCAATGTGCAAGAGATACATGGATTGGTTGCCTCTCGCAGGTCCTCAACTGGGCACCCCGCCCACAACCCAGGCCTGTGCCCTGGTTGGGAATCAAAATGGCGACCTTTTGGTTTATAGTCTGGTGCTCAATCCACTGAGCCACACCAGCCAGGGCTCTAGTGTTTTTTGAATGTATATTTTTCTAGGTGTGAGCAGATCATTCTCTTGCAGGGTTGTCCAACGTTCTGGCATCTTTGCACCACACTGGAATAAGAAGAGTTGTCTTGGGCCACACATCAAATACATTGTAACACATCATCACAAAATAATCTCATCACGTTTTAAGTAAATTTACGATTTTGGGTTGAGCTGCACTCATAGCCATCCTGGGCTGCATGCGGCCCATGGGCTGCAGGTTGGATACCCCTGTGTGAAAACTCCCCTGCACTTGATCTGAGTTTTAAAGAGGACGCTTAAAAAAATCCTCGCCTTTTACCTTCCTTGGTATTTATGATGGCTTCTTGTGGGGTTATTAAGTTGGGTAACTATGTTAGCAGTCCTCAAGAAAGGAATTAAGTAAAAAGGAAACCTGGCCGTATTTTAAACAAATGGAAGGCAGTGAGTTTTTGGTGTGTGCATCACAATGAACCACCACTAGATGGCAGTCCTCTACAACCTTGGGCCTTAGTTGGTACTGCTTTTGAGTAAAGTATCTTGAGGAATCAAAAATGGAGGAATTTTGATCCCAGCTAATACTTTGCCTTTTACTAAAAATAAATGCACTGTATCCAACTTGCAAAAAAGTAATGGAGTGTTTTTTTAAAACAATTAATTATAGTAGGTAATGTCTGAATATAACGTAAAAATGAATTCTAGGTATGCTTTTTAAATTTTATTTTATTATTATTATCATTATACTTTTTATAAGAGAAAGTTTATTTAGAAAGTCACAGAGGCAGCAGAAGTGAGGCAGCTGGGCTACATAGGCTCAGGAAGCAAGTTACAGAGGCAAAAGAAGGCCCTTGAAGCTTAGGAGAGAGAAAGGTAAAGGTAACATGCCTTTTTTTATTAGAGGGGGTGGAGGCAGGGGAAGGATTTACATCAAATCCTAATAGGCTCTTGATAAAAATGCAGCTTCAGCACTGACCCGCATGACTCAGTTGGTTGAGCTGCTACGTCCCAGCAAAGGAAAGGCTGCCGGTTCGATTCCAATTCCGGTGGGCCAGGGCTCATGCCTGGGTTGTGGGGCAGGTCCCTGTTCAGCTCGCATGTGAGAGCCAACCAACCCACGTTTCTCTCTCACACTGATGCTTTTCTCCATCTCTTCCCCCCTTCTCCTCTTTCTAAAACTAAATAAACAAACTCCTTAAAAATGCAGGTTCTGATGCTGTAAGTCTGGAATTGCAGCCGAGAGCCTGAATTTCTGACCATCTCCCAGGTGATGCCCAGTCGCAGGTTCTAGACTGCTGCCATCCCGCCCTGACCAGCCGAGTGCGTATCACGTACCTGCCAGTGCTCCCAGTGCTTTACAGGTTGAGCGACTTACTCAGATACACTTCGTGAGGGGTAGCGGAGGGACTCCAGACTCTGCCTCCAGAAGCTTATGCTGTTAATCATACTGAACGCTTCCCTTTTTGGGCTGTGAGTAAATTTACCCTCCTTCTAATTCAGAAATAGACTGTCCCATTACAAAGGGGTGTGCTTTGGTTTGGCCACAGTTAGTGCCTAACTTTGATTCTTCATAGATTATGGAAAACACGTTGAATAACTTCTGGGTCAGATATTTTTTTTTTCAATTTCATTTTCTTCTGCTTTTTACAAAAATTTTTTTGGTTGGTGCTTTGCTTTATAGGAAAAGCACTCTCTTCCAATAATCAGAGAGGTTATAGGTGGGAGGGTAATATAGGATTTGAAACTAGCAAAATAAGTACTGTTTTTTAAACTTTTTTTTTTGCTTGTCTGTTAAAGAAATCTTTTGAAAGCACCTTTTATACATTTTCAATAACTCAAAGGTACATT
Source organism: Desmodus rotundus (assembly GCF_022682495.2). Taxonomy (NCBI): domain Eukaryota; kingdom Metazoa; phylum Chordata; class Mammalia; order Chiroptera; family Phyllostomidae; genus Desmodus; species Desmodus rotundus. Next base: position 8,545,622 of record NC_071392.1, on the reverse strand, counting down.
CATTTGATGCGGTAAGGTTTGGTTTTACCCTCAGCCATGTGCAATGTTTATTAATGAGAAAGAAGTGATAAAGAAGTAGGGACTCTAGTTTTATGAACTAGTTGGAGAATATTTGCCTAGTATCTTCCATTATTCAGGCTACTACATACCATTCTAGAATTTAAATTACAACATTTTCCATATTATACATTTTAGAGGGAAATAACTGAAATGTCAATATTAATGGCTGTATTGTGCTTTTTTTTATTACAGAGGGGGTGGAGGGCAATGTCTTGAAGTTAAAAAGTGTTTGTAGTTTGTTTGATTTAAATCTAAGCTACTTTTTTTTTAAAGGGACTTGTGGCTGTATCTATAAAAATGTTAGTTTATCTTTGCTTCTTATGCTATTGACAGATTAGTGCTTGTAAAATTTAATGGGAGGCATAGCACAGGCAATGAAATTACGGTTTGGAAACATACTAAACAATTTTGAAAGGTGGATTTAAATTGATTTTAAACTATGTTAGTAAAATTGATGGAATTTATTTGGTTTGGTACGTTGAACTTGGTTTTGAGAAAAGGAACAAACGATAGTTCTGCCAGATTTTTCTCTTATTTTGTTTCATTGTGTCACTGAAGTTTCTGGTGGTTGTGGACTGGCATTTTACCTGGTTAACAAGCTTGCCATGTTAGAACAGTGCCATATCTGCAAAAGGAGGGTGTTGACGTTGACTGACAGATTGTCAGTGGTGGAGGGAAGAAAGAATGTTACTGTTTTAAGCTTAACGACTGCCTGCTCGTGCTTAGCTTGGTGAGATAAGCTACTTTATGCAGTCTGCTGTAATGTGTCTTGCTACCATCACGATAGTTGAGCAAGAATTTCCTTTGCTCATGTTTTGACTTTGAGACCCTGTAGTTAATTACATCCTCAGTTACACAAAATTTGCCCTGAAGGACTGTGACAGGTTGGTGAACCTTATCATGTATAGGACGAATTTTTCAGGTGTGCGACAGGGATGCTGGGATGAAATTGCTGATTTGTTGGAGATGTATGGGAATTTTCAGGGGCTGAAGCAAGTCTGGTGTGGGTGCTCCCTTGCATCATCTCGCCCTCTGTCTGTCAGTCCTTTCTTCCATCCATCCATCCATCCAGTGTGCATGCACTAAGAGCCTTCTGAGTCTCAGGTACTGTACTAGTTTTTTGGAGTGGATAGATGAATAAAAGACACTGTATATTCTCAAGAAGCTTAAACCTGGTGGAGGAGGGCAATACAGACTAAGAACTAGCTAAACCATAATAGAGATGGATATTACAAAGTTATGCTGGAGCCCTGGGGTTAGAGCAGCTCCCTCAGCCTGAGTGTGTGTGGGGAGGGGTGTGTGTGAGGGGAGTACATGAGGGTGGGTGAGTGTGCCATTCCCTTTTTTATTCCAGCTCTTCATTTTTTATCCACCTTGATCTGGAGGTTACTAATTCTAGATCCTTATACATGAGCAGTTGTGTGGCCTTTGGCATAAAGCCTGCAGTGCCCATGGGATGGGCCACTCAGATTTCTTCTGGGATAGTTTGTTCCTCTTAGGAAGTATATTTGTCAGACTTTGGAGCACTTTTAAAATTGTACTTTGATTTAAAAACCTTGGTATCCTTAGGCTACTAAGTTGATTTTTTACTTACAGCGGAAAGCCCTGAGTAAGGCAAAGCGGTCTCCGTAACTCCCAGCTGCTCTTTACTGGAGAAGGAGCGCATCCTTCTCCGGCACAAGGATGCACTGTGCCGGAGGGGATGCACTGTGCTGGAGAAGGATGCGCTGTGCCGTAGGTGCAGCGCAATGATGACGGTGTTGAGAATGACCGACTGCAGGGCAGGGATAGGAAGAGAACGAACACAAGAGATGGCCATTGAGCGAGAACAGTGCCAAGACAGCAGAGGGGAGGGGAGTCTGGAGTGTCAGAGGTCAAGCAGCCCGAGTGTTTGTTGAGAGGAAAACACCGGATTTTGCCACTTGGAGGTCGTGTTGATCATAAGTAGAGCAGTTTTAATAGAAGGATAGGAGTGTCAGTCCAGTTGCCCAAAGTGAGGACTGCATGGAGCAGAAGCAGAAATCCCGAAGGAAGGCTGTTTCGGGAAGAGGTTTGGCCAGGAAGGGAAGAGAGAGGGAAGGCCTCAGCTGGAGGCGCCCAGGCTCCACACCAAGGGGCCGTCTTTGAGGACGCAGGGAGCCTCCCGCGGTATTTCTGTAAGGATGGACTGGAATGCATTTTTAATGAAAAAATATGCTGTTTGGATTATGAAGAGCCAGTTTTTTCCTCAAGATTTTATTTCTTATCACATAATTGGTGCTGCAGTCACGTCGAATTGCCTTCTTTTCACGATGAATTTGTGGTTTATGGAAAAAGGCTTTTAAATACTTCATTAGAGATTGTGACCATCATATGGTTCTTGGTTCTATTTTCACCCGTCTCCAACAGTTTTTGCTTTCCTCTTATTTATTTATTTAATCCATCTTTTTTTAAAAAGAGATTTTATTTATTTATTATAGAGGAAGGGAAGGAGAAAGGGAGAGAAATATTGATGTAGGAGAGAAACCTTTGGCTGTGTCCTGCACTCCCTGAACCAGGGTCCCGGCCTGCAGCCCAGGCATGTGCCTGGCCAGGAATTGAACAGGTGACTTTTCGGTTTGTGGGGTGATGTACAATCCACTGAGCCTCACCAGCCAGGGCCGCATCTGTCTTTCTATATATTATCTCTCTGACTGTCTGTCCGTCTATCTATTATAGTTTTACTGTGGTAAGAATAATTAACATGAGATCTACTCTCTGAACAGATTTTAAAGTATAATACACTAGTGTTACCTATAGGCATCTCTAGGTTTCTTGATCATACATTTCTGTTTTACGTGAGGATATTTATTTTTTGAGTTTATTTGGTAATAGCCAACTCAAGTCTTAGAGGGCCATTACCACCAAAGCCCAGAATCTCCCAGTTTCTGCGTAGGCCACAATTCTGCTTTTCCATTGGGTGTGTTCCTGTTCTCTTTCTAACCTCGCCTTTGGTACCATGAGGATTCTTTTGACTGCTCTTGATAGTTGGCTTAAGCAAGGATGAGAAACACACTGCTTATCGTCATTTGCGCTCCAGTGTGATCAGATCTCTTGCTTCCGGTCCCTCAGACAGGCTCTTTCCTCCTGGTCCCACGATGGATGTAGCAGCTCTCAGTCTTACTTCTCCGGCTCTAGTCCACGTGAAAAAGTGCCCACCTTCCTCCGAGAAGGCTCAGCAAAGGTCTTTTCCCAACCGATTGGCTCTGGTTCGCCATCTCTGAACAGTCACTGTCAGCATTGGACTAAGAGTAAGGGTGGGTTAGCCCTCCTCTGACCGCTGAGACTATGGGTGGGGAGGAGCAGTTATTCAGTGGAATGGCGGTGAGTGGCCAGTTGCAGGATTTTGGAGCTCACCAAGGAACAAGACACAACTGTCAGAGGGCAGTGGCACACATGAACTTCATTTTGGGTGTGCTTTGACAGGGTTGCACATGAGGGAAGGTCCTCAAAGCAGGACACCTTCCACAGACAGTGACACAGGACAGCCACCCAGATGGGGGGGAGGGCAGGAAACCTCCAGGGGATGCAGGGCACCGAGTGGGGCCCTGTGCCGAGGTGACGTCACTCAGATGCAGGATGGGAGTCTCTGTTGGGGAGCTGTGACGGGCATCGGGGACTCAGTCTCTCACAGCGTTGGGACTTGTCTTCTCTGTGGCCAGCAGGTGTTGGGTGCAGCTTTGTAGGCTATGCTAAGCAGGCACATGCTATGTGGCTAGAAATATGTTAACCTGGGTTCTATTTAAAGCAATTGGAGGTCTAAAAATTTGAGTTGGGTATCTGTGGGCTTCGAGTTCAAGTCAGCCTGCTATGAAGAAGTAAATGGCATGGGCCCCAGATATAGGGACCACCTGGAACCCATTTATGTAACATTGACAAAAGAGAGTGGAGTGTGTGCTGGGCGGCCAAGAAATGTGCATGTCCACTGCATTTGATTTCTCTTTTCCTCCCAGAACTTCTCTGGTGCTGCTTTGGGACTGACGGGAGAGGCAGGCCGTGGTTGGGGGAGAGGGTGAGGGCCGGCGTGCAGGTGGTCAGAGGGCCAGGGCCGAGCCTGTCCTGGGTGCGCTCTGCCCTGGGCTGCACGCAGCCTCGTTCTGGCTTCATTGTGGGAGGCTTGAGGGCAACTGTTGCTCCAAATGTTTGTTTGTATGTAGAGACTTGTTGTAATTCTATTTAACTGAGTGCTTTTCAAGGCCATTTGTCATGTTTTTAGTCCTGGTGTGTGTAGATATGGCAGGCATGTCCCCAGATTCGTGCTAGAGAGGAACTTGCAGTACTTTGGGCATGATTTTTACTTCGCCGTCTCCTCCCTTTCAATACTCACGAAACCAACATGTGTATGCTCTGGTTGAAACAGTAACCGTGTTCACAAAGGAACACTTAAACACACGGGCCTACAGGACAGAGAAAGTAAACGACTCAGTGCCGTCGCCCAGACACCACCACCGACTGCGCACCAGGGCCCCGTAGACTGCGGGCCCCCTGCTCTGAGTGAGCCCACAGGAGTTTCATCGCGCTGGGGTTCAGCTGTGCGGCCATCGAAAGGGCACAACCATGGAAAACGTGTTTATCGTGTGAGGTCTGGTGCTGTGTTATGTGGAATGTAAGCAAGTTTTGGAAATAAATATGTTAAATAGATATATTTCTTAGAAAACTTTTACTTCATATGACTGTATCTTAAAATCAGTTAAAGAATTTATTAAATATTGGTCCCCATTTTGCTTCAGTTGTGAACACATGGATTTATTAGCAAAGGGAAAAAAAGAAATTACTTAGGTTTGTCTGTAAACAGCAGAAATAGCATGGTGTGTGATATTCCTAAATATTTGGCAGTAGATATATTTTACCTGTCAGTTCTTGCACTCCAAATCACACTAGCCTTTTCTTTAAAATGGAAAAAAATGTATATGGTGATTTAAAAACTATGCACATTTTATATTCTGGGAAACTCTTGAGCTATACGTGCTGTGTGTGTCAATCACACCTAGAGATTTCTGGTAACAGTGTCTGCAGGTGTGTGGGGAGTGCCCTGCACTGGTACCCTGGGACAGATGGGGAGTGCCCTGTGCCTGTACTCTGGGACTGGTAGGGGGTGCCCTGTACCAGCACCCTGGGACTGGTGGGGGGTGCCCTGTACCGGCACCCTGGGACTGGTGGGGGGTGCCCTGTACCGGCACCCTGGGACTGGTAGGGAATACCCTGTACCGGCACCCTGGGACTGGTAGGGAATACCCTGTACCGGCACCCTGGGACTGGTAGGGAATACCCTGTACCGGCACCCTGGGACTGGTAGGGAATACCCTGTACCGGCACCCTGGGACTGGTAGGGAATACCCTGTACCGGCACCCTGGGACTGGCGGGGAGTGGGTATAGCAGCACTTCTGACAGTCAATGCCTTCTGCTTGTTCGGTTACCTGGCCTAGTCAGGCTCCTTTTCCAGTCTGTATACTTGGAACAGTGCTTGTGAATGACTTCTGTTCCATGGAATTTGAGATTTACTGCCGTGAAGTCGTTCTGAGAGTCATTTTGCATCTGTTCCTTCACTTCCTGTCCACATCATGTGGACGGTCACAGGTCACTTGAGACTGGGTAGATGGCACCAAACCATGTCTGACTTGTTCACAGATTGTCCCTCAGTTATGACAGTGCTGATTTACATACAGAGCGTCAGGGTTTTGGTTCGGTTTTTATTTTGTTGGTTTAGTTCTGCAGCCTGCCATATCAGCCTGCTGTTGCCCTCCTTCAAAATTTAATTTATGTTCTAAACTGCTCAGTAGTGTGAAATGTTTTCCGAGAGCTGTCTTCTGGTTCTTGGCTCTGTTTTTACTTCTGTTTTTCGTACAGTACCTTCCTTTCTCCCTGCCATTTTTCTGCAGTGCGTTCGTGGGTTTGTCAGGCCAATCTCTTCTGGTCTTGCTCAGGCTCAGCCTGACCAGCTCTTGGGGGGCTAGTTTGTTTTTTAAGGAGCTGGTGAATTTCCCTTGCTTTGGCACCCCCCTCACCCCCACCCCCCTGCCCCCATCAGAGATGAGTTTGTTTTCCTTTCTGTGACATACCTTCTTGAGGGCTGGGTGCTGCTCAGTGTCTCTGGCCTGTCCCTTGTCTGTGGGGGTGGTAGGGATAGGAGGGGCAGGTGAAATGGGTGCCTGCCGCCGGGGCACCTTGCTGGATGATCTGGCCTTAGTCCTGTCTTCCGTGGTTTTGCTAAGTATCTCTAATCACTGTTCACGCCAGCTGGACAGTCTGTAGCCTGTTAATCTTGGAAGGTGGGGAGGATGTTCTCAGACTTCGGAGGTTTTCTTAGAGTCGGCTCGTTTGTTCCTTCCCCTGTTTGACGGGCCTCGCCAGAACCTGTTTGCGTCCCCACTCCCCCTCCTCTCCACCCCCACTTTTCTCCCGGCCCCTGGGGGTGTGTGTGGGACTAGGTGAGGCAGCTCCCCTCCAGCCCATCCTGCTCCCCGGACTCATCACTGTTGCTGGAGGTATTTCACCTGACTGCTATTTCTGTGGTCTGTGGCCTCTACTCCTGTCTCTTTTCACAGAAAATCACCAACAAGGGGAAAATTTGCTTTCCTTGTCTAGTAGAAAGGGAATGTAGTGAAGGCAGAGCTTCTGGCACTCCAGGCATTTCCATTTCACCAGGCTGTCTGCGTCCCCTCTGGGTCTTTCTCTGACTTGAGAGTTTTGGTAAGGTGTTTCGTGTTTCACAGCCTTTGTGGAGTTCGGAGTTCGCACCTTTGCCAAGGCTCTCAAGATTCTTGGAAACATTTCTGTTTCTTGACGGCTACCGTGTTTTTGAAGGTTATGGCGTGAAACTGTGTTCTCTCCTTTGTTTCACTGCTGCCGGAGCGTGTTTGCTATTCTCTGCCACGTACTCACTTATTGATTTGTTTAATACACAATATTGCATTTGAAAGAGTTTTTGAAAGTAGTCCTTGTACTGCCAGACTTGAGAATTGGGTGTTCAGGAAAGTTCTGTAGATTCAGCCATTCAGTTGTTTGGATGATTCTGGTGGACTCCTCGAAAGATAATCTTTAAAAAAAATTTTCTATTATATGATGTATTTATTTAGTATGGGTTGATTTCTTTGTACTTCATGTGAATATCTTTTTGCCAGATGATTCTTGGCTTTTAAATTGTGTGTTTTTTAATGTGATCCAGTTGTTGCTTTACTGTATGATTTATTCTATTTCTTCTAAGCTTAGAAAGTTTTCTCCCGTGCAGTTAAAAAAATTTTTTTTATTGCATTTTTCCCCATTACGATTTAGTCCCCTTATACCCCTTTCCCCGTCTCCTGTGCCATTTTTGATATTTCTGTCTTTTGTATTTTGATTTTCTAGCAGGAATTTTTGTATTATTTATAGAGAAGACTACGTGGGGAGAGAGCTAATATTTATTATCTCCTGTATTGCTATATGTTGTGCTGTTGCATGTAACCTGTAAGAGAGGTGACTTAATTGCTCTTTCCCAGACTGGGAAACAAGCTCAGAGAAGGTGAGGGTCTTGCTGCAAATCGTACCCGGACGTCGGGAGGCTTTGGACCCAGAGCTACCTGCTTCCAAAGTCCGTGTTCTTTCTAATGCACACCCCTTATTTAAGGGCCTTGCCAGTTAGAGACAGGGTCGGCGTGAAATCCGAGAGGAAGGGCAGTGAGGCATTTCTGTGAGCTTCGGGAGGGCAGAGGTCACGCCCCTCTTGCTCCACTGGATCTAAGGTTTAGTGGTCCTTGACGCATAGTGGATGCTGAGTAAGTATTTGTTGAGTGAACGAAGCCAAACAGCCATGAGATTGGACAGGACTGATGTTGCACACATTAGGCCTTAGGGATTATTTTTTCATAGAGAAAGATGTTAGCTAGCACCCTCATTTTAGCCAACTTCTGAGGTTTTTTCTTCTTTCACAAACACATGTTGAGCAGGTGCCCCAGTGCAAGGCTCAAGGTAGTTACCGCCTCCTACCGCGGCCACAGGGGAGGGATTGGGGGGGGGGGCTCCCGGATTTCCCACTACTCAAGTTCTCTCCCATGTGCCCAGAGGCGGCGCTTATACCAGTCAAGCTTACCGGCAGAAAGAAGGAGTTTTCTCATCTAGTCGGAGTTGTGTTTTCTGCATGTTATTCATCCTTTTGTTGTAATAATGTTCTTCTGCATCAAATGTGATATTCAGAATTACTGAGTATTAGTGGTAACATTCACAGATCGAAAAGTTTTAAGTTTTAAAAAATTATTTAAATCCTTTAATTTTTAGTATGAAAGACATTTCTTCTTCCCTTTAACTGTTTATCTCTCTCTCTCTTTTTTTTTTTTTTTGTGCCTTGTGAAAGCTCATTTTCCCTTAACTCTTCCAGTTCTTTTATTTTATTTTGATTTTTTTAGTCAGATAGAACTTTAGAGAATTTTTTCAGGGAGGGTTTAATGTCGGAGTGTAGACATACTGTGGGCATGGCGTTGACTATAAAGGTTGACAACGCAGTGGTCCCACGTTTGTGACCGAGGTGGAAAGAAAATGCTGCATAGAAAAGGTTCAATATGTTTGGAAAATAATTGTCAGTAAATGAGGTGAGCAGATTTTACCAATAATATATATATGAGTATGGTAGAATGTTTTTTAAACTATAAAAAAACCCCTTCTATAAGCTTGTATGCGATTACATTGTCACATAAATAAAAAATTTTGAATTCTTTGGAATAAAAAGCCCTCCAGAGAAAATAGTGAACTCCAGAATCAGTAAGTTGCCTTCTGCCTCACCTGGAGGATGAACGAAGAGCCAGAACGCAGCCTCGCTCTTTTGTATGGGGACGTTAGTGCTGATGAAAGTTGAACAGTATTTTCCCTCCAGGGCATCCACAGATAAGGTTTCGATAACCCTTGTTTCACCAGTGAACCATAAGGCCCTGTATTCAAATAGATGTGGTTGACATGCCAGAGAATAATGTTGGAGCAGAATTCCTATGGAGTGCTGGCCCCCGTTCCTTGCCTAACCATTAACCTGTAGGTGTTCTGTAATATTGGAGAACTTCCCTCATTTGTTTTTAAGATCATTTATGGATCCACAGTGACAAGTCTGAAGATCAAGGGGATAATAGGATTGCTTCTCATTCTGTGCTGGTTTTTCTCATATATATGGTATTCATTTATAGACTTTCTGGTCCAAGACCCATAAAACAATGTTACTTTCAAGCGGCGTCTTCCTGTATGTTATGTTGTATAAAACCTTTAGTTCCTGGGGGTAGGTTATAAAAGAGGATTCCCTGTTGTCTGCAAATTCATTTCTTATGTGGTCACTTAAAGTTGTTACTTTTCCTGAAAGGTGGGTTCTCATTCCTTTCCTACACACACTATAGATGTCCTGTGGTTAAATACTTCACTGCCTTCTATGGCTAACAGTGGGGAAAGGCTAAAAAGAATGTCTGAAGTTCCTTGGTGTTGTTTGAAAAAAATACTAGTTTCTTTTGTGGTGGCTGAATGCCAAGACCGGAAAAGTATTAATGGGAACGTCTGTGGTCAGGACTGCCTTTGACAAGACGGTGGTTAAATATGGTCATCTTGATAAGAGCTGACAGCCATTTTTGATCCATATACATCACGGTCCCCTTCATTACAGTAGAGTAACTGAGCTATTAAATATTTCACTCAACTGAGGAGGAAATGATTACCATAAAACTACTTTGTGTTCAGATGACACTGTGACATAAAGGTCTCCAACAGTTTCAGAATTCATCTATGAAGCATGTTGCCGTGGGAAATGGACACTCTTCCTGTCCCTGTCTCTCGAATTGATCAGTAAGCCTTTAACATTCTCTATGGAAACTCTTGCTTGCAGATTTAAATTCTAAAACACAAAGGAGAGATTTATGCTAATGTTTGTGTTTACTACTACAATGTTAAAGGTATTTTAAAAGTATTACATTAGTAATACTCTGGGTAGAGGAGATACATATCTATATATCTGTATAGTCTGTTCTGAAAAAGTCCATTGTTAATGTAATGAGAACAGTTTGTGCGACATTGATGTAACCTGGCAGCCAAGGAGAGTGGACTGGAATGCACATGTGTGAACAATGAGAACTTCACTGTACTAGTCAGTGGGGGTGGTAGACACTGTTGAAGGAACATGTGTACTGTGTGGCCATTGCATTCAAAATGACTGAGCGAGTAGAGCAATAAATCTGCATTAGATTTTGCGTTAAACTTGAACATTCCTCTGTGGAAACTATCTGGATGATTCAGAAGGCCACAGCTGGGGGCAGCTGGTGATTGGCAGCTTCATCACAACAATGCACCTGCTCATGCATTATGTCTCATGCAGAGTTTTTGGAGAAACATCAAGACACCCAGGTGACTCAGCCCCACTACAGCCCAGATTTGGTGCCCTGCAACTTCTGGCCTTTCCCAAAACTAAAATGACCTTTGACAGGGGAGAGATTTCAGACTGTTGATGAAATTCAGGTAAATATGACGGGGCAGCTGATAGCTACTGAGAGAACTGTGTGAGGTCCCAAGGTGCCTACTTTGAAGGGGACTGAGGCGTCATTGTCCTATGTACAATGTTTCTTGTTTCTTCTTCAATAAATGTCTTTATTTTTCATATTACATAGCTGGGTGCTTTCTCAACAGGCCATGTATATATTTATACACACACATATATTTATACATATATGTACATATATGACTAATGTGAACGAAGCTGTTATGAACATCCTTACATAATTCTTTATGTGGACTCTACAAAAATAAAAACCTCATATAAATATAGAGTGACCTTTTAAATTATAGTTCTAAAAATATTTCCAATTCCTTTTAGTATTGTAATATGTTAAGACACTCAAGGTTATTGAGAGTAGAGTTCTAATTTGATCTTCAGTATTTCATACAGTACATAATTTAAATCCCTTCTGGCTAACTTAGAATGTTAGAAATGATTAATGGCATATCAGAATAAGTCTCCCTGTATTATATTAATATTTAAACTATAGTTAAAATAAGCAGGGTTTTAAATTTGAATTTCCTTGCATTGAAATTTGTGACTGAGAACCTTTCAAAGCAGCATGTCTAGATCTTTGCTAAAATAAGACAGTGGACAGTGCTCTGCAATATGGAAACAATAACTGTGAAGTATTCCTGACTCTAATTTAGAAAGTTACAATCATGATTTTAGGGGACTGTGAACACAGACATGTGTGAGTGGAAAATAAAGATTTCCTATGGCTTTTTGCAGCTTGTTGATGAAGTCCTGTACAGTTCATTGTCCTATGGACGAAATTTGTGCAAGGTTTTGGAAGGCAGGGGTTGTATGTTACAAGTGCTTGCTCCCAAGGTAGTACAAACTGGTTTTAACAACCTATCATCTTTCATTTACCAAAGGAAATATGTAAAAAGAAAAGGAAAGTGTGCAGTGGGAACAAAATGTTGAGATGATGAAAAGCTACAAGGAAAGGGAAAAGACTTTAGGAAGACTACTAAAAAGAAACTAGCTTTTTTCCTCAACAATCTGTCTGAGTTCATTTTGCTTTCATTACGTATCTAGCCTGGAGGCAAAGTATGTTGAGTATTACAACAAAGAGGGTGTTATAAGGAGTACTTTTTTTCAATAATAAAGTATAACATATGTGTAAACCATGCAACTTTGTAACAGGAAACTTTATAATAAGGGAGGACTGGACTTTGCTTTTCCACAATTTTGGAAGAATGAGTTTTATTAGGTGTTAGACAAAGAAATTATCAACTGGCTTTTATGTTGTAAGGTTGAAAGATTTGTTATGACCATTTCTAGACTTTAGCAGTGGTTGTAACGTGGGCCCTGATATGTTAGGAACAGTGCCTAGCCTATTAATATGTCTACTGCTGCTAGTCCGCATAAGGAATATGATGTTTAACTTTCGCCTTTCAGTGAAAGATTATTCAAAATCCTGTTATGCTGTGGTTTTTCTCAGCAGTATTAGGCTGTTCTTGAATTGATCAACACATAATATAATTTGGGAACCCAATCAATGGTTCTTTTCTTTTTGGAAGATGGTGACAGGTTCTTTTGAAACTTGGGAAATTGGCTCCATCATTCATCCCTTACTCTCTCTGTGCTCCTGCTGCCCAACTTCCTGAAAACCATATTGTTTTGATGTCAATATGTAGAATAGATTATCTGTTGGGGATTCAGTGTGTGTTAATTATATTGGAAGAAATGTAAACTGGACAAATGATATAGGTTAGTGGGCATGGGGCTTAATAGGTTATTTGGTTAATGAGCACACAACAATTAGGGATCTTTAATATGCCTGAACCATATTTCTTGTAAAATTCCCCCTGTTTTGAGATTAACTGCCAATAGCTCTGTTTTTTTTTTTTTTTTTGGCTTTTAAAGGCCTATATATTATGGTAGAGTTTTAGGATTTATAGAGTGCTTATTATAGAATAGTTGAGCTCTTTGTATTTATCAAAGTTATTGAAGTGAGCCAGAAGACGTGTAGAAGTCAGTCTTCTACCTTTTGCCTCTCCAATAATCTATTTTTAAAATCAGTATATGTACTTACTCTCTTCTCTTTCCCACTTAAAAATGATTACACACCATGCGCACTTATATCCTATTTTAAATGGAAGGTGGGGGAATTTAACGATACCCTTTTATATGGTTTAGTCCACTGCAGGGCTGTTAGAAAATCAGGTGTGAAGTTCCTAGGCTTAGAAGAGAGACGGTGGAAGTGTGTTAGCCAGATATATTATTGCATCTATAAAAATAGACCCTTTAAACCTTGCAAGGTCACAGAAGCATTCAAAATAGCTTTTAACTCTATGCAGTTAATTTGATAAAGGTAAAAAAGTCAAACAGTACAGACAAGCTGATGAAGGCATCAGTATCCCAATTCCCCTCCTCTCCATCATGATTCATATCTGCCTTTTTTCCTGATTTTGTCTGTTGCTGTACCTTGGTGATAAAGGTTTTGATTAATGACATATCTTTTTTCTTATCCTTTTTCCAGTTATATCACTCTCCTCCTTTCTACTGCCACTCACTTCTGTACCTATCTATAACCAGACACTTAAACTTCTGTTTCTTGTTCAGCTTTCAACCCCTTGAATCCATAGTATGCAAAAAGAGCACATTAACCATTTTATATTTACCATTGTTTCTTTCTAACTTAAGTCACTTCTGTCAACTCCACCTTTGTTTTTGTCCTGTCAAGGTTGATAATGTTTACCCACTCTTCTGTAATAGCGAAGTCTTCCGTGGCTCCTCTGTAGGTGTGTAAAAGCTAAAGTGTAGTGGGTTTGAAACACATGGATGTTGTTCAGTGTAGTGTTCCAGGGTCCCATTTCCTGCTGTGAGTGCAGTGTTCTCTGCTACTCAATGGAAAATGCTGCTGTGGGTTTTTTGTTTTTTTAAACATACATTTCTTCATGGGTTTGTAGGCTTTCTATCATACTGTTTCTCCTAAGAATTCAGTTTTTATTGAATGTGTTACAGAAGAGGTTTGGTCAAAAAGACCAAAGCCGTGTCATGCTCAGACTCCTTGGATTCTTCTGCCTCTGTTTCTGCTGTCTTGTCCTCAGCTGAGCAGAGGTGGTGGAGGGGACCAGACCCGCTGCTGCTGGGGCAGGTCCCCAGGCCCTGCATTGCAGATGACGCTCCTGATGGGCACACTAGCCAGAGTCTTTGCAAACGAGCCTGGCCAGAAAGGTTCAACATTTCCCCCAGCTGCTTTAATGAGGGCATTGACCTCATCCTCCATGAGTGGCACCCTGTTGTGGTGCAGGGTGCGGGCCCAGTAGGTGCAGGTAAGCTCCCAGATGAGCCCACGTGGAAGTGTGGGCCTCGCCCCAGAGTACAGACCACCTGAGCGGCAGCTGGGGAAAAGTCTGTCCTCCTATTGAATCTGTCAGTTCCCTCTAGTTTCTGGTGACCTTCCTGTCATCCTGGAGATTTGGGACTTTTTCCCCCCCTTCTTTATCAGATTTTGAATTATCCTTTATTTCCCTGAAGTAATTTTTTTGTTCTTTTGTTTTTCTTGGGCTTTTCTTATTTCAGGCTTTCCTCGAATATCTGGTGGTCAGTTTTCATTTGAGGATGGATCAATAGAAAGAATAAGTATTATGGCTTTTGACCAGCTGGCCTAGCTTTAAAGTAGACAGGGAGGGAGCTCAAATGGGGAGGGCCTCCAAACGTGAGGATGGGGGGAGGTGGGCTGTGTGTTCACAGGGGCTGGCATCTGTGCCAGGCCAGGGTTTGTCCCAGCAGGTCAACGTGTTTCTAAAAGAGAAGAATCTTTCTCCTCTCTCCCCACTTTTTTCTTTTTCTGTTTTGTGCCGGAGGGACAGTACATACCTGGCTGCTGAGTATATGACAAGTGGAAGGAGGACAAGAAAATGGACTGTTGGCGTCTGTCCTTGCTGGCTATTTAGCGGTCTATCTATGTATTTGTCTGTTTATCTATCTATCTATCTAATCTTTCTTTCAAAACACTTTTTTGAGATAATGTCACATATGCAGTTTCCACATTTAAAGTACACAATTCAGCGGTGTTTAGGATACTCCCGGACTTGTGCAGCTGTCACCACATTGATTTGATAACATTTGCACCCCTCCAAAATAAACCTGTGGACCGTCGAAGTGGTTTGGAAACTCAATTTCCAATGTGTACGTGGGTGGTTTCCCGCACAGCAGCCAGTAATTCTGACTGACCAGCCAGGCCCCATGACCTCCTCCTTGGTTCAGTTAATTTGCTAGAGTGGCTCGTAGGACTTAGAAACCAGTTTGCTTATGAGATCACTTGTTTTCCATAAGAGGATATGACTCAGGAACAGCTGGATGGCAGAGATGCCCATGCACAGGGCAAGGTGTTTGGAAAGGGTATGGGGCTTCCATCCTCCTCACACCTCCACGTGTTGACCAACCAAGAACTTCTCTGAGCCGCCTTCTTTTGGGTTTTTATGGAGGCTTCATTACATAATTTGATTAAATTTTTGGCCATTGGTGATCGATTCAGTCTCCAGCCCCTTCTGTCTTTCCAGAGGTCAGAAGGTGGCACTGAAAGTTCCACCCCTTTCTGATCACAGGGTTGGTTCACCATATCTTTAGGTGACGTTCAGTCAGCTCATTAACATAACAAGAACACCTTCATTACTCTCGACACTTAGTAAATTCCAAGGGTTTTGGGAACTGTAGGTCAGGAACTGTGGAAGAAGACCAAAATATATGAGATGTGTATTTTGGTCATTTGAACGACCACATATATATTTCTTATAAATTACAATATCGCACCCATTAACAGTCTCTCCCCATTTCCATCTAAGCTCCTCAGTCCCTAGGCAATTACTTTCTGTCTCACTAGATTGCATATTCTGGGCATTTCGTGTAAATGAAATCCTACAATATGAGATCTTTGTGATGGTTTTCTTTTACTTACCATATGATTTCAAGGTGTATCCGTGGTGCAGCGTGTATCAGTACTCATTCCTCTTATTGCAGAGTGGTATTTCATTGTGTGGGTAGACCACAATATATTTTTCATCAGTTGGTGGGGATTTAGATTTCCTATTTTATGGCCATTGTAAATAATGCTGTTATGAACATCTATATACAAGTTTTTGTGTGGATGTAAGTTTTCATTTCTCTTGGGTATAGGAGTGAAATTGCTGGGTCCTCTATGTTTAACCTTTTGAGGAATGGCTGAACTGTTTTCCACAGTTGCTACACTGTTTTTAATTCCTACCAGGTATGCACAAGGGTTGCACCCAAGGATGAAGTTCTTCGGGGCCTTGTCAACACTTGTTATAGTCCATCTATTTGATTATAGCAACCCTAGTGGGTGTGTGGCGGCATCTTACTATAGTTTCGATTCACACTACTGTGGTGGTTAATGATGTCGGACCTCTTTTTATTCGCTATTGGCTACTCATTTATATCTGACAGTAAGCAATAAAGGCTGACAGCAAGCTGTATGTCCCTGGGGCCAGGGGCCAGTGCTTGTCACCTGGTGGGCTTCCCTTTAGGACAGTTAGGGAACTATCTGGCTGTTTCACTGGGCACTCTAATATCTGTAGGTGTAGGTTGTTTCTGTTGAGGGTTTTTTTTTCTCCTAGAGGTTTAACTCCCGTCTGGGGAGCATGGGCCTAGTCCCACATATTCTGGAGCTGGGTGGAGAACAGAGGTAGAGGATTGCCTCTCCAGGATGTGGACTTTTTCTTCACCTGTGTGTTTTCAGGAGCTTGCCCTGTTCCCACGCCGTTCCATACCTGGCCTCCCCTACTCGGGAGTTACGTGTTTAGTGGAGCCCCTCCAAAGATTATAGTTCTGTGTCCTTTGGCGGTCTGGGGATCTGTTACTTACACAGACTTGTAAATAGCCCCTTGTCTCCCCACATTTTGTGGTGCCTGGCGCTTTTACTTCCTGAGCCCTTTCGGAATTTTAAGGGTAAATAAATCTGTTCCTCTGTAGGCACTTAGATTTGACCTTGCTCTGCTCCCCTGCATTGTCTTTCCGTTCCCATTCCGCCTTCACAGATGGTTACTGCTGGCCTTCCGATTTCTCTGAAGGAGTTGATGTCTGCTTATTTTATTCTTTGTCGTTTGGAGTGGGGCTTAAAAAATGTTTTTTTAGTGGAGGAGGGGACATGAGAGTCTTTAATTCACTATCTTGAAATATCAAGTCATACTTACTCTTTTGATATAATGCCCTATAAAATATGGAGGAGAAACTTTTTCTCAGAGTCACTAGTCCAGGAAAAGAAAATGCGAGTGGCTGTCTCCACAGGCTCTTAGTTTCTCCCCTGAGTGAGTTCATAATGAAGGGGTCAGAATGGCTGCCAGGCCATGATTACAGAAGCTTGGCTGTAAGTCATGGGCAGAAAGCTTGGTTGTCTGCCCCCGGGGGTGAGTGAGTTACTTCACCTCTGGGACTCAGTGAATGTTCAGACAGTTGAGTAATCCCACTTAAAGGCACATGGTTGGCAGCAGGGCAAGTAATATCTGAGTACTTGGCATAATAATGAATGTGGGATATAAGGGGCATGTAAATGTTTGATAGGACTCTGTCTCTTAGTTTCCTACAGTTTCATTCTCATTGCTGTCAATGGGATTCGTTTTGCTCAGAGAACGGGGGCGGTTTTGGCGGACGCTGGGGTTACTCTTGTTCTCATATGGTTTCTGGAGGGGGAGGAGGTGAACCCAGTGTTAGTCCACAGTCTACGATCAGCATTTTCCTCCAGGGTTTGGTCTAACAGCCCCAAGTTCCAGTTAGGAAGCCTGGTTCTATGTTGTAATAGCACGTAAGTCATTTTCACATGGTTCTTCCCTGTCACCCAACACTTCACGTATCCGGAAGAGTCAGTGTCTGAAATAACATCCACACAGCACTCAGTGCTGCGCTTGGGTCCATTCACCCATTGTCAGCCTCTAGAGTAGAAGATAAGGGTCTCTCCTAATAATTCTAACCAACAAAGACCTGCCAAGGACTTTGAGTAGCTCAAGTTGGAGCATATGCTCATTCTTGAGCCCACTGCTAAGGTCGGAGGATGGTGTGCTCTTATGGGCAAGGTCTTGGTTAAGTGCTCAGCTCTTTGGTAGGTGGTGTGGGTTGGTGAGGCGGTTAGCAGTATTTGGATCTCATAGAATTTGGAACAGGTGATGTCTGACAAAAACCGGATGTTGGCTATACAGAGAAAAGACAAAAGTCTAGAGCAGTGGCTATCAAACTTTAGTGTCTGCCGGGATTACCTAGAAGGCTTGTTGGAACACAGATCTCTGGACCCCCTCTCAGATTTTCTGACTGAGGAGGACTGGGTCGGGGCCCAAGAGTCTACATTTCTAACAGGTTCCCAGTGATGCCGATGCTGCTGGTACGGGGAGAACCACCCTCTGACAACCCCTGCTTTTGAACAGTGGTTCTTAAACTTCAGTGTGCACACAGTTCTCTGGCAGAGTTTGCTAAAAGTTCCTTCTAGGGACTCACTTCCAAAAATTCAGGTTGGAGAAGTTTGGGGCGGAGCCTAGGAGTCTGCATTTCAAGTGCCCCCACTAATTTTTGTACAAGAGCCACAGGAGATCAGCAGGCCATACTATGAGAGGTGCTGCTGTGGAGGCTTCATGGAACAAAAATTGTAAGTCAGCAGTCCTTATTTACTGATTTTCAGTAAGTTGGAAACTACTTTTTATTTATTTTTATTTTTTTGTATTTATTCATTTTTAGAGAGTGGGGGAGAGGGGAGAGAGGGAGGGAAACATTGATGAGAGAAACATAGTTCAGTTGCTTCTCACACACCCCTAACCAGGGACCTGGCCCACAACCCAGGCACGTGCCCTGACTGGGAATTGAACTGATGACCTTTTGGCTCCCTGGCCGGTGCTCAATCCACTGAGCCACACCAGCCAGAGCGGAAACTACTTTTTAAATTTCCACATGTACATTTGTGTCTGTGTAAATATGAATCTCAGGCCTTGTCACAGTTGTAGAGAAGTGATGGACCAGATGTATTGCTTAAAGTTAAACTCACTGAGGGGATTTTCCTTTGAAGATTTTCTGTTTTTCAGGGGTACGCTGGAGTGGGAAACTGGTAGTACAGCCAGCCATCGCTATTGGGTAGACCTACCAGTAAACCAAGTCTATGTGTTTTTTCTTCTTCCGTTTGGAGGTCCTAGGGATCCGTTCCCCGGGGGCCTTGGAAGAGGCAGTGGAGCAGCAGTAGGCCCTGTGGGAATTTGAGCCCCTTGCTCCATCAACTTATGCTTCCTATTTCTATATTTCATTTCTACTTAATGTTGAAATGCTGCTTCCCATACTTAGTGTCATGACTCAGGAACCCACTTCGTGATGGGCAGCTCTGGTCACGGGTCCCGTAGCCACTGGGTGTCCTGTAGCTAGGTGTTCAGTCTTTACCATAGCCCAGTAGAACTAGGAGCTGCTTCTCAGTGGAGAATAATTGTTGACTGAAGACTCTATGGTCTGTGCAGTGACTCTCCCTTTGGGGCTTTTCGGAGGTGCTATATGCGTATCCAGTAGACCTGTCTGCCGCAGATAATTCAGGTACCACTGGGTCTGTTGGGCCCAAGGCAGGAGGCTCATATTGCAGCCTTGGTCAGCTGTAGAGCCCTCTCTTGCTCTGCACTCTACTTAAAAATAGTAACTCTACTTGACTGTGCTATATCTTGCTTCTAGAATTCAAAGAGACTCTCCAAGTTACGTGCTTTTTTCTTTTTTGGAAGCCAGTGTAACGTAACATTTTTTTTTAGAGGGCATACCCTGACATGTCCCAGATGTTCCTGGAAACTTCAGAGTGTGCAGGCTCTTGAACTGTTGTGGGGTACTTGCCATTTCCTGCCCACCACGTCTAGTTATAACATCAGTGGTGGATTGGACTAGCATTGAGTTCCTTGGGGTAGATAGCAGGATGATCAAGTTCCCCAAGGATGGTCTTGTAACAAAGGTCAGGAGAATTGAAATAGCCTGGAAGCAAGAGAGTGAAGATATCCATTTTATTTTTTTGCATCACAAAGAGTCTTTACTTTTAAATGATTATCAGTATACTGAGTAGTAACATGTAACATGTACAAGTTCTTGGATTCTATACTCTAGGAATTTTGATTAAGATAAACTAAAAGCAGCCCAAACAGTCATACTAGTACTCATTGTTCAAGTACTTTGTGACTAGTACCCTTAGTCAGAAAGGACTGTTTTCAGATTGGGGACTGATTCACACAGGTTACAGATAGCTATTTACTAGTTTTTCATGGATAAAGTCCCTGATCTTCAAGAAAGCTTTAGGGAAAAAAGTTAATCTCCATCTTTCTTCAAAATATATTTTTTTAAACTGTATTTAAGAAAAAGCCAGTATTGATATAAATGTTGCTTGGTCTGAAAGTCATAGAAAAAAAGGCAGTGTATAAACATTACATTTCTAAGAAATACAAGGTAAAAAGATGAAATCTTTGGCTAAGCTGTAAGTTTGTACAAAGAAGCTAGATTTGCTATTCTCCTAAAAGTAAAGGAACCTACTCTCTATTATACAGAAATAATGTATTGCTTTTTCACAAGAATATAGGTTGAGCTTTGCTGCAGATTCGTGTTCCATGAAGGCATTGAATTGCCAATCCTTGGGACAGGTGCATCGTTCTTTTTATTCTGTCCATTCGTGCAGCAGTTTTATCTTTGGCCAGAAGTCACAGGCGAAGGTTAAGAAGTTACCCAGGACTTCATCCCTGTTCTGCCAGAAATGGGTCTGGTGGATGGCCATGCCCTGGGATGTCTTCTCCACGTCAGTGCTGCAGCTGACTGTCCTGGGATCCCAGCGCTGCAGCATCCTTGGCCTCAAACCCTTTCTCCCTCTGCAGGTGGTTCTGTTCAATTTCAGCCTGAGCTGCTTTGGCCTGTGTATGCCTCAGGCTTGTGGGTCTCAGATGCCTTCTCGCAGCTCGCTCCTCAGCCTGCAGCAGCTGTTGGATGCCCTGTGACTGTGGCCATGGCCTATTCTGCCATCTTTAGCAGATGAAGGGAACTACTTGTGATTGTCTTTGTTAACTTGGATTAAAACAATATAGTAGGTTAATATTTGTACCGGGTTTCATGGGATGTGTTGACCTTTTCCACTAAATATACCATATTTTTAAATAGTAGTATAATTGGAATCTCTCCGAACTAAGTTTATGATAATCCACAGTCACTATCCAAGATCCATTTGGCTCTTTCACGGGCCAAACGGGATACTGAATGAGGATGCATCATTGTTGTGTCTTCTAAGTCTTTGGTGGTGGCACTAATTTCTGCAGTTCCCTCAGAGGAGGGTATTGAGTTTGAAAAGTGTGCTGTGTTGGTGGGTTGGGGGCAGTTCCAAGGGATTCCAGTTAGCCCTTGCTACCATCCAGCCTTTATAATACTCTTCACTAGGCAGGAAGCTAATGCAGGTGTTCAGCCAGGTCATGAGTGTGTCTGTTCCAACTGTGCATTGAACAAATGGGAAAATAATGGCAGGATGCGTCGGTCAGTGCACTCATTGGCTTCACTATGAGAAAGGCCATGGTCAAGGCTCCATTTTTAAGAGGAATTTTATCTGCCCTGTTTTGACTAGTGAATCCTGTGGCATTTGAATTCTGAGGGATTAGCCAGCCCTAAAAGGTCTGTGAATTTTCTTCTTTGTTCAGTGTTATCCTATCCCTTGGCTTCCCCTAGCATTTTTTTCCCCTCTCTGAAATGTGTTCTTCTAACATTTCATCCACTTGTTTGTGTACAGATTCTAAGGGATGCCAAATGGTAAGGATGCCTCGTACAAGGTAATACCACTTTGAGAGGCCGTGGGGTTCGATTCCCTCACTAACTAATGGCACCTGCCCAACTTCTGCATTCATTTTTGCCATTCAGGGATTAAGTGAAATGTTATGGTTGGTTCCATAGAAACTTATTCTCATGACCAGAAAACAGTTTAGAAAGCATTTATTACTGACTGGACCCGTGTTCTTAAATTCCCAAGTGAATGGAGGTAATTCTTCTCCAGTAAGTGGTCTAAGGTGCCCCAGTTTGCCACCTACTTCCACTTCTGTTTGGTTAGAGGAAGTAACTTTGCGAGTCTTTATCACATGTGTTGGAGCCAACATGGTGGACCAAGAGAGACCTTAGAAGCTTGATGAGAAGAGAAGCTCTAGAATCATTTCATCATTAAATTAAATATAAATATATCCTATATAAACATATATAAATATAGATTGAGTTTTTTCTCTTTGATTTGCATCCTGTCTTTTTCTTGAATTTTTTCTTAGAAAAATTTAATGTTTTAGGAAACTAACATGAAAGGGAAGACCTGAGTGCTGATTCCTACATTAGACAGGAGAAGGGTTGTTATTACCATCTGTAATTCACTGTTATTAGTTCCCTCATTCGTGCCCTCTTCAGGATCAAAGGCACTGTTTAATGTCATTAAACTCTGAGCTGTTATAAGGCAGCACATACTTCTGAAACAAGGCCACCAGGCCTTTTGTGTTCTTGTTAAACGCACGTTGTCATAATGTACACACTGTTCTTTTGGCTAGTATAGTGACATCTACACTTCTGCTTTTAATAAGAATAAGAATACTGTAACCTCTTCCCACATTCCGCCATTAAAAATAGAATGGTTCTTCCATTAGTAGCAGAAGTTCTTTACTGATGGTTGACACAATTTCTTGGTTCCCAAACTGAGGCCTCAGTCTGATCCTTGCAAAAAACTAAGCTGCCCTTGATGTTTTCTGTTGACCAAAGAAAGAGATTAGTGTCCTCTGTACAAAGAAAAGTGATTATTTTCCATACAAGTATGGGTACTCTATTCCACTCAAGGAAACAAACCACTGGAGTAAAAAAGAATTGCCTTTTAATAATGAATACAGTGCCTGATCTTTTGGGGAAAAAAGAAGATATCTATGGGGAGCATAAAGGCCATCAGGTAATAGTAACCCTACTGAAAATCAGTGTTAGTTAGTATCTGCAAGTTTACCGTGCGTGGCTTCTTCCCCTGGGTAGGCTTGTGGGGCAACGTGGACCCCATTCAGCGTGTGTGTCTGCCTCGCTTGTTGATGCTGTGTGAAGGCAGCAGTCTCTGGGGTGGACCAAACTGCTTTTTTTTTTTCATTGCTTATTTTGTAAAATTGGGATTGCCTTTCTTTTTAAAATAGTTATGCAATAAAAATGCAACCTTTTGGAAAAACAGTGAATATATTTGGTGAAATTTGATACTTCATTTTTAATAACTGAAATTTTCTCATACATTGATGTATTTATGGTATTTTTACTAAAAAGGCTGTACGTTAATCATCATTTGTTATGTTACAGAAAAGAACATACTTAAGATAATTTTCAGTACCTAATTTTTTAACACTAAAGATGCTTTTTTTGACATTTAGCATTTCTGCTCATATGAGCCATTGTTTCATTGGTCAAGTGTTTTGGTCTTAAAGAATCTTTGAAAACAGAGGAAATTATTAAAATGAAAATTTTTCGCTTCCCAAACACTATGCACTGGTTACTTAAATTTTATATAGACTTCATACAATGATTATACTGCATATATGTTCTAATTATATTTTGATGCAGAATAACGTGTGTAATTCTCAGACTACACATGTACTTTAATAATGTGGATCTAGATAACACCAGTGTTCAAACAACAGTAGCTGGTCTGGTGTTTAGAAGAAACACTTGCTAGCTGAAGGACTTTCCTCTTGAGGCATGGACTGGAAACCATGTTGAGTCTGCTAAGTGATTCCATCTGACCTGCAGAAAATCACTCTGTTAGAGTTTCACTTTGCACATGTCACCGACAAAGCCAACTGGCTGGAGTAAGCTTTCTGAAATGGACATTTCTGGCTGAGTTTTTGGAAGGCTGCATTTTTTAAAATGTAAAACATAAAACTCACTGTTCACTGGTTGCACATTAAAAGCAAATGGCCAACGGAAACAAGATAGACTATAAAAAGCTCATAGGATGAAAACATTAAATGTTGTGTACAATTTTAATTCTATTTGTAGGAGGTTTAAAAATAATTATGCTTAATATAATAAATCAACCTCCCTAAAAAAGCAAGAAGATTTAGAATCAACCTCAGATGTTACGGAGAAGGATACATTGGTATAGCTTAATAAAGAAAAGATTTTGACATTGTTCCTTTTGTAAACATTTAATCACAACTGTATATAGATTTCATACTTACTGATTGAGGACTTGGGAAATTGATGTGAACCAATGAACTTTTGTACTTTGAGGAAATGCAATCTGGGCTGGAAAAAAACTCTCCATTCCCGGCAAAAATTTCTGAGTTTGAGTCCTTGTTTTGCCATAGACTGACTTTGAGGTATAAAACACATCCTCTTTTAGCCTTGGGTTTCCCTCAAAATATGGTTGTATATTTGCCTGATCCTGTCATTGTTAGTAATGAACTGTTATTTAGAGGTAGCCTACTAGAAGTGGCTCCTACTAAGAAGGCCATTTGTGTAAATTCAGGGTATTATTTTTATAGTGTGCAGTAACTGAACTGGCCAAGCCAGAGCTTGTGCACCACACGTGACATTGAGAAATTGTTGAGTGAATTTTCAGAAGTTGCACAAGCCTTGTTAGTTAGTTAGGATTTACCATAGGCTTCTTTTGTGAAGCTTGTCTCTAGATACTGTTAGAATGATCAGATAAATGAATACTAGTGTCCCAGCCCTAAGAAAGGAAAGAAACCAACATGAGAAAGCAACTTGAGTTAGTCCTGACTTGGAGCAAGTATTTTGCTGGTAATTGACAGGCTTCATGTACTCACCTATATAAGTTGAAGGCCTCACAACAACATTGATTGAGTACCTACTGTGTGCCAGGCATTTTGCTGAGTTGTATAACTGTAGTTTGTTTTACAGATGAGGAAACTAAGGGTTAAGAAATTACCTTAAGGGTGTATAACCAACGGGTGGCAGAGTGAGCATTTCACACCTGTTATTGCTTCACAGTTGTGGGCAACATATCTTCAAATGAGAAGATTTTTTGAGTTAGGTATTGTGACATGAAAAATAAGACATATTTCTTTGTTGAGGGATGATCAGAATAGGTGTCACTGATATTTTTTATTGACACTGTGTGGCTGAATGCGAGGAGCTTTCTGGGGTTGGGATGGTGGGACTATTCCCACTTGACCTGCACTTGGGGTTTGCTTTGATGTTGCCAGAGTCCTGCCGTGGTGAGACTGAGTCCTCATCATTGTAGTGATTCCTGTTACATATAATACTACTTCGTACACAGTTGTGTCCATAAACACAAAGGCTAGATTTAAGCAGTTTTGAGCGCCATCTTGTTTATGAAATGTGAAGATAATTATTTCCCAGGCAAACACACTGTGATTTTATTAGTGAAGGAATGAGTTCTAGTGATACCTTCTTTTGTACATGTATCGATTGCCTACTGTAAGTTACCTAATTCACATGTTTACCGATTTACATTCAGCCTTATACCTACTAGTCCTAAACAAATGCCAATACCCTTCTTAATTCTGAAATTAGCATGGAGTAATAATAAAATCAAATGCTCCGAGCCCCTTTTAAATGCAAGTTATACAATTTCACTTGGCTAAGGATAAGGGGAAAGAAATTAGGTTTCATGGTTTTGGTTTAGACTAAGAAATTGGTTTTACAGCTACAAAATTAAAGCCATGCACCTTTTCTAAAGTGTAAGGGCTGAGCCTAAAGCCTCTCACATGTTCAGCAGTGCGTTCTGCACATGCAGTTTCTCCTGTCCTGACTGCACTTACCTGTCCTGACCTGAGGGCTCCCCGACCGCAGCCAGCACCGACTCGGAGGCCCCACTCTGCTGGTGCCACTTTCTCCGGGAAGCCCTCCTGGTCTGGCCTTCTGGTTTGGTTGTGTCTGCTGGTTTATTTCTATAGAATTTGTTTATATATTACCTTAATTACTGCATGTATTAATAATAATTAATTTGTTTTAGTATTCCTTGATCCCCAGTATTCTTTTTTGAGATCAAGGGCTATATTTTACTCATGTTTTAAATCTTTAATACATAGCCCAATTCTAGATGTACAGCCAATAATTAATGTCTGGAGTGAATGAACATGCTAATTATATTTTGATTTAAACAATATGTATAAGATTGAAATCAAGTACAGTGAACTCCATGCAAGCAGTATTTATTTAAAATAGTTCAGCTTGAAATTAAAATGTCTTCTTTTGGTCATTTCATTTTAACAAGAAAAAAATAGTAGGGAAACTGCTCTCTCCTGTGAGAGGTTATGTTCTCGATCAAATAATTCTCTTGTTTTTTGAACAGACAGAATTGTTTGTCCTGTTCCCACTGTCCGGATCTTGCTCATTGCATCTGCAACGTGTCTTGTAGGTGTCTTCCTTTATCTCTTAAATTTGTAAATTTGTAGTTAGATACAGAAGGTTTATCAGATTCTGGTTTGATTGTTTTTGGCAAGACGACTTCACAGCTGTACTTCCATAAGGAGGCATGTGATACCTGATCATCTCTCTGTGTTGTCCCTAGCCCTTGGTGATCATTGTTTTATTAGGAATTCAAAATGGTATAATCTGATTTTATCATACCTTTATTATACATCACCTAAAATATATTAAAAGAACAAATCTTTAATAAATTACCAACTCTCTGGTTACCCAGAGGTACATTTCATATAGGAAAGGCAGGGTAAAAGCTTGGTTCTCCCTTGGTTTTCAAAATACAGGGTTGGTTCCCTTGCATCCTCCAAAGATGACAGAGTAGTTGTTGTTTTTGTTATTTGCATGTTATTATGAACTCATGGATTTAAATATTTGATGCATTTGAATTTACTAGAGTTATTGTTTTTTTAATCCTCACCCAAGGGTATGTTTATTGATTTTAGAGAGAGGAAGAGAGGGAGAGGGAGAGGGAGAGGGGGAGAGAGAGAAAGGGAAAGAAAGAGAAAGGTACATTGATTGCATCCCATACACACCCCGACCAGGGATCAAATTTGCAACCTAGGTATGTGCCCTGACCGGCAATTGAACCTGCTACCTTTTTGGTGCACAAGATGTCTCTCCAACCAACTGAGCCACCTGGCCAGGGCAAAGTTATTGTTTTTATTAATGCTAAAAATTGTTGCACCTTTGTCTAAGAGGGGTTTTCCAAGTTTGCTCCTGAATCCTTTAGACGTAGTTCCAGTAATCTTTGTCAGCTTTCTTGCTTTCTATCATGAGATGTTCTAGACTCATCTTGTACATTTCCTCTGCCAGAACTAGAATCAATCATGTTTTAAAGGAGCCTGCTGCTTTTTTGGTGGGAAGTGACATTTACAATCTGGGTGCTTCGTGGTGCTCGTTGTTCCTGAACCTTTTTGATGGATAGAATATATAAATAATTTTTAAAGGTAAAATATATTATGGGTTCATATTGATTATACTTCTAATTCATATTCAGAACTACAGAACTTTTACTTATCCTCATGGATCTTACACACACACACACACACACTTGTGTGTTCTAGACCACTTTGGGAAACACTGTTCTAGTTGTTGGTTTGCAGACTTTTTTTCTTTCTGAAATATTCAAAGGTACAGCACACACCTTTGGTAATAATGGCTTGGTGACAATGATTCTCATTCTCAAGGGAAAACAGAGAGGGAGGGACTAGCCATAGATTCTCATTGGTGGGTGGGTGTTAGTGCTGTTTGAAAAAGCAGCCCTTACCCATACCCTCTTGAGAATTCATACCCAGAAGAGGGAAATTTTCCTATGCTCTCCAAAATAGATTTGTAATGAGAATTTTGAATGTTGGCATGGAAGATCATTTTTAATAAGTTTTTAACTGTTAGATAGTGTCAGCTTTAAGGTTTAAACAAATATGCAGGTCTGTTTTTATATCTTGTAGGTCTTTTATTAACAAGTGTTAGATGAGTACTGCTAGATTAGAGAAATCTCTTCTCTCCCAATATTAGAACAAATTAGAGGGTGGAAGAGCCCTACGAGACACAGGAAGTCCTCACTAGCATTGTTGATAGGTTCTGGGACTTTAAGTAAGATGATGTATAAGAAACCAGTTTTACCACAGGCTCAATGATATAAACAAGGGTGAACTTCCTACAACATCTCCTCTAGGTTATAAGAAAATGACATTGAATGAAATGATATTATTCGAGGACCTGCTGTATGTATGTATGTTATCAAGAATGAGTGAAGACTCAAAAAGGTGAAAAATAAGATATCAAATTACCACATGATTCAGCAATTCCACTTCTGGGTATAAACCCAAAAGAAGTGAAAGCAGGGACTTGATCAGATATTTGTATACACTTGTTCACAGCAGCATTATTTATAACAGCCAAAAGGTGGAGGCAACTAAAGTGTCCTATGCCAGTTGAATGGATAAACAAAATGGGCATATACATACAATGGAATAGTTTTCAGTCATAAAAGAGAATGGAGTATTGGTAGATGCTACTGCATAGTTGAGCCTTGGAGACAGTACTCTACGTGAAAGAAGCCAGCCACAAAAGGACACATGTGTGTGACTCCTCTTATGTGAGGTTTGCAGAGCAGTGAGATTCGTAGTGACAGGAGGTAGAATGAGGGTTGCCAGGGGCTGGAGGGAGGAGGGAATGGGGAATCAGTGTTCAGTCGGTGCAGAGTTTCAGTTGGGAAAGATGAAAAAGTTCTGCAGCCCTGTCCAGGTAGCTGAATTGGTTAGAGCATTGTCCCAATACGCCAAGGTAGCAGGTTCGATCCCCCATCGGGGCGCATACAAGAATCAACCAATGAGTGCATGAATAAGTGGAACAACAAATCGATGTTTTTCTCTCTCTCCCCTTTCCTCTCTCTAAAATCAGTAAATAAAAATTAAAACAAAGTTCTGCAGAAGGATGGTGGTAATGATTGGACAATAATGTCAATGTACCTAATGCCACAGAACTGTACAGTTAGAAATGGTTAAAGTGGCAAATTTTATTATATGTATATACCATATATGTGTGTGTATCACAATTTAAACATACACACAGTACCAAAAAAAGTGGGATGAAATAAATTTTAAAAGCTATGATAAGACTGATGATAAAGTATGTAGTTTATTTAAAAGTCCTTAAAGCCTTTAATCTTTATTTAGTTGAAGCAATTAAAAATAAAATAAATATTAATTTGGAATAAATTTTAATAGCTGGATTCAATTATCTTTATCCAAATTCAGAAACCTTTCATATTGCTTAATCCAGAAGATATACCCACGAAAGGAAGAGGGAGAACTTCCTGTACTGTGTATCTTTATGTCTCTTGGTAAGAAGTTATACTTGATTGTGGGTCAGTATGTACTGAGGGAGGTGAGGAGAAAGAATTAAACCTGATAAGGGAAGAAGAGTTAGGCATTATTTTTAAAACCCTTTAAAAGAAGTGTGTAGTTTAGCCCTGACCAATGTAGCTCAGTTGTTTAGCCTTGTCCTGCAAACTGAAAGGTTGCTAGTTCGATTCTTGGTCAAGGTACACGCCTGGGTGGTGGGTTTGGTTCCCAGGTGGGGCACATACAAGAGGCAACTGATGGATATTCTCTCTCTCCCTCCCCCCTCTCTAAAAATAAATAAATAAAATCTTAAAAAAAAAAGAAAGAAGTATGTAGTTTAGTGCTTGGAAAATTTGAATTAGTGTATCCTTCAAAAGAAACATATAGACATGACTTTTTGAATTAAAATGAATTATCATTGTCTTTAGGGTTTTGATTTGGATTTAAACCTAAGAGGTCTATTTGTTCTCCACCAGGGCGTTTGGCCCGTGGCACAGCTACATTTTGGTCTGGAGGGTTCGTGGCCGTGGAGCCGGGCTGCACTGCTGCAGGGCAGTTAGCAACAGCGCTGGTTCCCACGCACCAGGCGCCTGCTGCAGTCTCCTTCCGCACCCAGGTGACCACCGCTGGGGACAAGGTCACCCCCGCTGCTCTGTGTTATAGGGTTAATATCAACAAAAATCAAGGAGTGCATTTTAGGTATAACTTATGCCATTCTTTTCTTCTCCTATTACAATTGTAGATCTGAATTAGAATTTAATGTATGTCCCATAAAAAAAAGATTTTATTTATTTATTTTTAGATAGAGGGGAAAGGAGGGAGAAGAGAAACATCAATGTGTGGTTGCCTCTTGTGCACCCCCCACTGGGGACCTGGTCTGCAACCCAGGTGTGCGCCCTGACTGGGAATCAAACCAGCAACCCTTTGGCAGGTTGGTTCTCAGTCCACTGAGGCACACCAGCCAGGGCAAATGTATGTCCCTTTTGAACAAACCATGACAAGTCATAAATTCACAGATTAGCCTTTTGGTACTACACATTTTATTGGGAGGGAGTGACCAATACCAAGCTCTCTGATTTATAGTTCATACTCAGAAGTTTTAATTATTGCTTAAAAATCACTTCTTTTTGAAATTATCAAGGCTGTATGTAATTTGCAGAAAATTTGGAAAGATACAGTAAATTATTAAGAAGAAATTTAAACCACCTTTAATCCTAAAATTTAGACATAAACAAAAATACATCTATCTGTAAATCAAGTATTGATTAAAAAGCTTTGGTATTCTTTTAACTGAATTCATTGGGATGACATAGTTTAATAAAATTATATAGGTTTCAAGTGTACAATTCTATAACACATCATCTGTATATAGTATTGTGTGTTCACCACTTAAAGTCAAGTCTCCTTCTTTCACCATTTACCCCCTTTTACCCTCTTCTACCTCCCCCTCTCCTTTTTCCCTCCGGTAATCACCATCCTGTCTATGAGTTTTTGTGGTATGTATGTATGTTTTCTTTTCTTTTTTTTTAAAGAGCCATGGGATTTTTATGAGCGTGTAAAGATACTCTAGATTAAAATAGAGTCCTCGCTTTCTGGGCTAAAAATGGCAAACAATGACTGTCAATTCTTATTTTAAAAAAATAAAGATGCTAGAGCTCATCAGTATTTTCATTTAATTTTGTCTGGATTGTGTAAATGATTGTGATGGCACGTACAAGGATATCTTTGAGATCAGAAGAGCCTTGTTTATGAGTGAATTATCCACTTGAAAGATTAATTTCCTCACGTGTGTCAAGTACCATCTTATGTAACACCTCAAACCTTGCAACTGTTTCTAAATAATATATAGCCTAGGTGTATATGTGTGTACATATATTTATACATATTTGTATCTGTTTCTAATTTTATAAACAATAAAAGCTAGGTTTGAACAGAAGCCATAGTCTTTGCGGTATAATTGAAAACACATGTGTTTCCATGTAGGCAAACCTAAGGCAAGTGGTAACTCTCAAACAATTCATGTGTTTAGAAAATGCTTTCAGGACTTTACATGTTAAATCCATAATTCTATTACAAATATTGAATTTTGTAATGAGAAGCATTTGTTCATTGACTTAAACTTTTAACAGTATTTAACAATGAGAAATTAAACAGAATTTAACTATGAGAATGATTCATGCTGTGTCTATCGGAGAAATAGTGGGGATGGAGAAATGAGACGTTGGTTAAATCTGAATGTTGCATTGATAGTTTAGGTAGGTGTTGATGATGCTGAAACGTTAATTTACTTTATTTTATTTTAAAAAATCAAGCGTCTTTTCTTTTCTTTTCTTTCTTTATTTTTAGAGAGGGGAAGATGGGGGAGAAAGAGAGGAAGAGAAACATTAATATGTGGTTGCCTCTCATATGCCCCCTACTGGGGACCTGGCCCCCAACCCAGGCATGTGCCCTGACTGGGAATCGAACCAGCAAACCTTTGGTTCTCAGGCGGCACTCAGTCCACTTAGCCACCCCACCCAGGGCTATTTTTGTTTTTAATATTTCTCTTAGAATGTACCATAGTGATTGTGACTGATTTCAAGTAGTTAGTAAAATGTAACCAGGTCACAAATACATTTTAAAAAATTATAAATAATGTGTTCAGAATCTTATTTATTTTATCTAGGAGAGGGAGAGTTTTCATTATTAACTTTTTGCTGTCTCTTTCTGGAGTCATTAGAGATTTATTGACTAATGATTTATTTTATTTCATATCATATTAGAGGATATGGACATTTTTTAAATTTTATTTTTTTTATCCTCACTCGAGGACATGCTTTCATTGCTATTTTTAGGTAGAGGAAGGGAGAGAGAGAAACATCAGTGTGAGAGAGAAGCATTGATTGGTTGCCTCCCCGGTGTGCCCAGACTGGGGATCGATCGCACCTGGACTGGGGATGGAACCTACACCCTGGGCATGTGCCCTGACTGGCAATCAAACCTGCAGCCTTTTGGTTACTGGAGGGTGCTCCCCCCATCTGAGCCACACCACCAGGGCGAGTATGGATGTTTTATGAGGAGGAACAACATTGCGTTTCATACACCGATTTATGTTTTTGTTACACCAACCACTCTTTTTTAAAATGAAAGCTACTGGTGTTATATAACTGGCATCCCGAAGTGTGAAGTCAGTAAAGAACTATTAAAATATCTTAGATGGAGAGTAGACCTGTATTTGATTAAGAAGGAAAAAACAAAAGACAGCTGCTATTATTACTTTTTCTTATGTTAGAGATATCTTTTAAAGAAGGCTGTAAACTTGGAAATTTCTATTGTCTTTCCAAGGGCTAAGAAAAACAAACATTTTTGGGGACTGCAGGTTATAGTTATGTGTCTGGCACTGTGCCAGGTACTCTCATATGTTTACATTTAATTCTTAAAACAACCTGTAAAGTACATATTATTTTCATCCTACAGATGAGGAAATTGGCAGAGTCAGAATTCTGGAGTTATGTATATTTGTGTATGTACAGGTATATATGTATGTGTATATACGAATATATAAAAATACACACATATATTAAAAGATTAAAAAATTTCAAGGTTTAAATATCATGATGGCAATTACCATTAGATGAATTTGAATGCGCAATAATAAAAGTAGTGGTTTTATAATGCACTCTCATTTTTCTCCTTGAAATTGTCATTGCTGATACATTGTAATTTTGAATTTGACATGTGACAAGTATATTCCAGTATTCTGTTGGAGGACTGCCAGCAAGTAAGGGGTCTTACTAGTGACCTTGGAGTATGGATCCGGAACAGTGGGTTTTACTTTTTCGGGGAATGAGAATGGGGCCTTAGGTAGCATGAATGGTTTATTTAAGTGGCTTCACTTACCTTTCCACCTGTGAACGTGTATTTTCTATTGCCCTTTCTTTAAGTAAGACAGGGCTCAGATCTGAGGTTTCTGGAAAATCCACTTGAGGTAGGTCATGAAGGACTTGCCTTTCTCTTCAGCAGGAGGTGGCAGTCCTAGCACATTGACTTCTAATTAAAACCAGAGCTCGAGGTTTCACTAGGGAATTTATTATTCCTGTTAAGCAATGAGAATTTTGAACTTGGGAGTGGAGTTTTCTCTTATAAATCTTATAGTGCATTTGGGCCTCAGGATTTAAAAAAACCTGTGGACTGCCCATTGTTCATTAAAAAGGTTGAAAGTCATCATTTAAAATAGTTTTGTGGCATTTCCTTTCATTATAATGCTTGCTTTATGTTTCTTTTTTTAAAAAAATAAACGTATGTTAAATGTAGCAGCTTCTGTTGGAATGATACTAAATTGAGTTCTTGGCTTTTTTTGGCAACTTTTTTTTTTTTTTTGGTCTTTGACAAAATTGACTGGATTTGTAAAGTTGTACATACGATCAAAGATGGAAATATTTGTGCACCGACATATATGCAGTAATTGTGTGTGTTGTGTGTACACATACAGGAAGTGAAGTGGAAAAGTGGAGGTGCCCACCTGGGTAATTCAGTCTCAATGACTCCTAGGAAATACTTGGCTATTTTCTCTGTGTGCATATATCTATATATCTATGTGTGTATATATATATATATATTTATATATGCATATATCTATATAGAAACCTATATCTATACATATATGTGTGTATATATCTAGGTATAGATATATACCCATACATACATACACACACACACACACATACACATACATACATACATACGCGGGTGGGCAAAAATAGGTTTATGTAATATAAAAATAAATTAATAATACAAGAATAAACACTTTCATGTACTCAGAACTGTAAACTTATTTTTTGCCAACCCCTGTATATATGATATGTAAAATATTCATTATATTTTTCACTTACTTTGTGTGGCTAGAAACCGTATTAACAATTATATATTCATGAACTTTTAGATATATAGCTTTTTTTGTGTAATGAGGCTGCTTTAAGGAGTATTTTTCCTTATAACACTGCTACTTTGTAGATTATTTATAAATTAGAGAATACAGTCAAATGAATAAACACAATTATATGAAGGGTTACTATTAAGTTTTATAATTGTGGTTATGAATTCACTTTTCTATATTTATTTCTACACACATACTTTAAATAAAATGGGTTATACTCTTTATTCTCCCTTTTTTTGCCATATAAATTGCGACTGTCTTCTCATGTCAATAAATATAAATCTACTACCCTGACTGATGTGGCTCAGTGGATTGAGTGCCAGACTGGGAACCAAAGGGTTGCTGGTTCAATTCCCAGTCAGGGCACATGCCTGGGTTACGGGCCAGGTCTGTAAGTTGGAGGGCACACGAGAGGCAACCACACATTGATGTTTCTCTCCCTCTCTTTCTCCTTCTCTTTCCCTCTCTAAAAATAAATAAATAAAATTGAAAAAAATAAATATAAATCTACTTCATTTTTAATGGCATAGAATTTGTGTTATATGCATGCATATCAATTAATTTCTATTGATATATGGCTTTTAATATTTTTCTTCATATCTCGTGGCAGAGCTAATCATTGGTGGAGTCTGAGCTTCAGGAATGGTGGGGAGTTTGATGGATGCTTGCCCCCCATAAAAGTTGCTTTAAAAAAAAAAATTAAAGTAGCATGTTTGTTTTTAAAAATCCTTAGATGAGGTTTATATGAGGAGGGACATAAAATAATCTCTACTGTTGCTGCTAAGCACTAACTAATCATCATGACTAGTGTATTTATGTTGTCTTTTTACTCTGACTTTTTTATGCCATAAAACTGGATTCATATTGTATTTACTCTTTTAAGGTCTTTTTTCCTCATTTAACAGTATCATGTGCATTTATTTACCAAATCAAGAAACAATCTACTGTAATGGAATTCTAAGTGATTATAGAGAATTCTGTGATATACCCCTTTGGTGGGATTGTTTCTAATATTTTACTCTCAGAAATTCTATAGCCAGCCTGAAATTTGCATGGAACCGCAAAAGAACTTAAGTAGCCACAGCAATCTTTGGAAAGAACAGGTGGAGGAGGATGTGGGGGGTACGTGGTGATGGATGGAGACTTGGCTCGGGGTGGTGAACACACAACGCAGTCTACAGATGATGTGTTATGGAATTGTGCACCCAAAACCTGTGTAATTTTGTTGTCACCCCAATAAATTCAGTAAAGAGGAAAAAAAGAAAGAAGAACAAAGCTAGAGGCATCATACTTCGTGATTTCAAACTATATCTATAGTAATCAAAACAATCTGGTACTGGCATAAAAACAGACGTGTAGATCAATGGAACAGGAGAGAGAGCCCAGAAATTAATTTATGACCAAGGAGCCAAGAATATATAATGGGGAAAGGGTAGCCTTTTTAATAAATAGTATTGGAAAAACTGGATTGCCACATGCAAAGGAATGAAACTTGGACCCCTGTCTATACCATATACAAAAATCAATTCCAAAGAGATTAAAGACTGGAATGTTAAGACCTGAAACCATAAAACTCCTAGAAGACCTAGAGGGTAAGCTCCTTGACATCAGTCTTGGCAATGATTTTTTTTTTTTTGGATTTGATACCAAAACAACAAAAAAAATGGGGAGCAACAAAAGCAAAAACGAACAAGTGGCAAATAACATGACTTTAAGATGCATAGCATAAACCATCTGACTTACGAGTATTGTGAAGTGGTTGCCATAAGTTTAGTTAGTATTCATCATGTCATAGACACCAAAAAAAAGAAAGGAAAAGAAAAAACTATTTTTTTACTAGTGATGAAACTCTTAGGATATACTCTTATAACAACTTTCAAATATTGCATCTCACTAAAACTGGAAAGGAAAAAAAGAACAATTAGCACCACAAAAATGAAAAGGGTAGTAGAAATACAGACATTTTGTATTCAAAGCAAAGTTGCCTGATGATCACAAGTGAGTGTAATAAGAGTAGCAAGGAGTAGGTAGTATATATTTTTTTTACAGATCAAAGGATGACCATGCGGATGTATTATTTCTGTTATATTTTTGTTAAACTCTTTGGAAAGAAAAGTGGTGTTGGGTGGGGCCAAAGTGGGACCTTCTCTTGGACTGTATCATTACAATCATTATAGCAAAAATGTGTTTATGAGATAACTTGTGACTTTGAAAATAATCACTGCATATAAAAAGACCCCAAACAAAATAACCAAGTAGGACTACATCAAACTAAAAAGCTTCTGTACAGCAAAGGAAACCATCAACAGAATGAAAAGACACCCTATGTGATGGGAGAAAATATTTGCAAATCATGTATCTGATAAAGAGTTAATATTCAAAGTATACAAAGAGCCCATACAATTCAATGGAAAAAAATGCCATATTAATGAGGGTATATTTTAGGGACATATTGTTTAATTTGGCTTTGCTTCATTTGACCTTCCTAAGGAAGTTAAGATCTGAGAGTTGAGTTAGAGTCAGTGTATTAGGAACCTAATTGCTTTGGTTGCTGCTGTGAATGAAATCTTTGTTTCATCACATTAAAGTCATTTTTAGGGGGGATAGAAAGGAGGATGGTATAAAATGCTACGCTGCAGCTATTTTTGCGTTACATAAAAGACAACATTCTGCCCCCATTGGTGTTAAGAAGGCAGCTTATAGTCTAGCTCTAGCTGTTATTCTTTTGCTTGTTGATCTGTTTTCTTTTTTTCCTTTTGCTTTTAAGAGATTCTTTGGTGTTTTTCAGTGTTTCTCTTGGATATCTAAGGAAGGATTTATTTTTACTTATTGTACTTGGAATTTATTTGGCTTAAAACTGGATCTTAGAATTGGAACCCTTCAAACACTCAGCCATTATTTCTTTGCATATTACCTCTTCCATATTCTCTCCATTATCTCCTGATGGAGATCCAAACGGATGTATGTTAGTTAAACTCTCTTACCCTAGTGTTCACGTCTCACTTGTATTTCCTATCTCCGTT
Source organism: Desmodus rotundus (assembly GCF_022682495.2). Lineage (NCBI taxonomy): Eukaryota > Metazoa > Chordata > Mammalia > Chiroptera > Phyllostomidae > Desmodus > Desmodus rotundus. The sequence continues at coordinate 8,508,865 of NC_071392.1, read as the reverse complement.
TCTTATTCATGCATTCTAGATTATTTCCTTAGACTTTGTTTCCGTTTCCTAAATCACTGCTATTTCCACATAATTTCTACTGAAACTACTCTTGGAATTTTGTTAACTTTGTTAAGTCTAATTATATATTTAACTTCTCAAAGTTTATTTGGTCCTTAAAAATCTGCTTGGTCATTGATTAAGTCTCTTGATAATATTTTTGGTACCTGTTTTTGTTCCTTTAAATATAAAATGTAGTATTTTTGTATTCTCTCTGGATAATTTCAGTATATGAGGTGTTTGCAGTTCTGATTCTGCACGCTATTTTTACTGTCTCACACTCAATTTGCCTTAATTCCTTGTATATTGTGATTTTGCCTGTGAGGCCATATTCCTTGGAGCTTAACCCATGGGGGTGGTCTGTGTGTTCCTTGAGAGATTTGCATTTCCTTTTGTCAGGTGCTTAGTGGTACTTCTAACTCAGAATCTCTTTATAGTAGAGGCACAGACTGAGTCTTCGTGGCCAATGATTAGAGTGAATTTGGTCTGAAAACCCATAGTAAGATCAGCTGGGTGTTTGTGAATTCTTCAGAGAGATTTTTTTTCCTTCATCTGGTTCCAGGTTTTGAGATGTGCATTTCATTTTGCTTTTTCCTGGGCTTGAGGGCGAGTGCTACTTCTAGGTTCTCCTTACACTAAGGGTAGAGCCCTTTGCAGACTTCACTTTGTACTGGGAGGGAGAAGGTCATGTCCAGGATCAATTAGGTTCCCCACACAGTGTGGGCTCCCAGGCTTTTCTCCTTTACCAGATGTCATCTGAGACCCTGAAACTGAAGCTGCCAGGGACCTGTTTTAGGACAGTGCCCCAGGGGCTCTGCTTACCTTCGTGGGTCCCACTTTCACTTACCGTTTAGCTTCTGCACGTCACTTCCATTTTTTTTGGCAGCACATTGATGTGCTTAAAAATTCTGCTTTAAACTACCGTTTTGCTTAATCATTTTAATGGGAGAGTCAGGGGTTTATTTGCTGTTCTCCTCATCTACTTATTTTTTAGATTTGTTTAATTTTATTTATGTTTATAAGCAATTTTTTGGAAATAAGGCAAGAATAAATGAATTATAACAAGGAATTCACCAAGTAGCCATCAAGTTTTATCTGCCCAAGTGAAATATTTAACATTTCATATTTAAATCTGATGATACCTACAAACATACAAAGTCCAGTTATGGTGATAGGCCTTTCTCAATTTGAAATCATATGGGAGTTAGAGATTGTGTCGTTAGAATATGTGCATGGTTTCAGTTGAAGAGACAGACTGGCGATTGGAAGGGCTGAGTTCTGACCCTCCTCCTTAACCAGCGTGCATCCTCAGCAGATCATCAAACTTTCCTGAGTCTTAGGCTTCCCCACGTTTGAATGAGAGCAATAGTTTTTGACCTTTCCAAGTTACAGCATAGTTGCTAGTGTTGGATGTGCTAATAATGTATGGGCCAGTGCTTGAAAACTATCATTATTACTTTGAGGTCTTTAATTTACTTCCATTAATCTCATGAGACTTGGTCATCAATGCATTCATTGATTGCTACCTTTGTTCCATATAACCTCTTGAAGCCAACCTCAATTTTTAAGCCCTCTTTAATTTCCTCTTTGTATGACATTATAGCTCAGCTAACCTTAGAGCACAGAGCAGAAACCAAGAAATGTGAAAGCTGGTTGAGAAAGATTTATTGAATTATACTTGGAGTGTTACCGTGTTATACATGTCTTTCACATTAGTGTCAGGTGGAACTATATTCCAGTGTTTTAGGGCATAAAGTAGAACTCGTCTTCATAGGGAGCAGTAAAAGCACATGTACTATCCAGTCAGTATTGTGACAGTTTTTCAAGCCTTTTGATAGGATTCGATTCTTCGTGTACTTGTCAGCAGAGGGAGCCTTTGCCTCACTTTTTGGTTTCAGAAGTCTGTCGGTGGTGAGTTTGTAAAGAGCCAAAATATTTATGGAAAATGCTTGTTTCCTCACCTAGGTTTGAAAAGGTTTTGGAACCAGTTTTTCCTTTGTTCCTATAAAGTAAAACCTTTCTGTTTGAGTTCTTTGTAATAGTGGTTCTTAAGAGCTGATTGGGGTGTCCTTTGAAGGTGCTTAATGCTGGGATAAAACAGTGGTTCTCAAACGCCATCCCCTGTTAATGTTTTGAAGGGTTTTGAGGTAATGAAGTTAAAATCAGCTGATATACTAAATTTTTCATGAAGCTACATTTTGTTCAATTAAAGGGCTTACTCAGTGCTAACATTTTCTACTTTGTGTTTGAGTGTGTCATATTGTTTTTGCAGAAACTGTTGGTGATGTTAGTCTCTTTGTTATTAAAAAAAATTCCTGATTGGGCAATTCACAAGGTTCACAACCCTATGATGATCCCCAAGAATTTCTGAAATTTTATAGATCAGTGAAATTCAAGAGCCTGGGAATCACTGCTTTAGCAAGTACTTGAGCAAATAAAGACTGGAATTTCTGAACTGAACCATTTCCAACTTTCTGGTCAATTTTTGTCCCAACTTTCCCCTGAGATGTTTTCTACCCTTTTATATCTAAAGAGTGAGATATGGTGATCAAATTATCTGATATCCAAGATACAGATAAGTGCAGGTACCAGGGAAAGTTGTTTGATTGTTTTTCTTGAACCTGCTAAATTTAGGATTAAGATGGGCACACATTTCTATCATGCTCCAGTTACTAAACTTCGCAGTTAGCACATGTCCCCTTCTGTAATCTTCACAGCAACCCAGTGGGGTAGAGAGGTTGCGTTAACTTTTATTTTGCACTTGAAGAAACAGACTGAATGAAATTAAGTAGCTGAAGTCACACACCTAGGATGTGTCAGAGCCAGGATTCAAAACCATATCATCTTATCTTTCTGATTCAGAATCATTGCTCTTTCCACTACATATTCATACTTTAATCTACGTTTGCAGCTTTCCCGTACATGCTCAATTTGTTCTTTTGTGATACGCCATCCTGCTCTGGCAACAGGGTGCCCCCAGATAGTATCCTGTTCAGTAATCTTTTTGGGGTACTTTTCCTGCTGGTAATAATTCCTTGTTTCATATCACCCAGAAAAAGCCTTTGTGGCCAGGACTCTAATAATTACAAATGCTTTAAAGTTTATTCTGTGTATATGTTTGAAGGTAGAGTTTTATATGGTGCTGAAGGACCTAAAAAGATCAGTTTACCCCTTTGGTTTCCTCTTCCAGCGTCCACAGTTTATTCTTATGTTTGGGTGGTTTCCCCACTGGCACATATATGTTTCTGTTGGGGTCTTCCTGCATCTCACCTTCATTTCCTGTGTCTTTCCATTAGGCTTTATCTTTTTTAAGAGCAGAGTTATCCTTGACCTTTCCTCTTCGTAGTATTTCTTAGTGTAGCTAACGTTGGGCATACAATGTGTATTTCGCCTTTTGCTATAGAACTAAGCCCTAAAATAATTTAGAATTCCAGCTTGTTAAGTGTCACATATTAAAAACAAATTACTCCAGGGCTTTTACCGTAACATTTTTACTTCAATGCCATTCATTCATCCATTCAACAAATATTTACTGAGCTCAACTATGTACTAGGGACTGTGGAGAGGATGGTGAGTAAAGCAAAATGCCAGATCTCAAGGGGGCTCCATGTGAATATGGGGATATTGTCAACGGTCTTGGCTCACTTGATGATCATTGGTGTCTTATTACTACAGTCTGACGTGATTTTTACTTGTATGAGGGTTCCATTGACTTGCAAACAGTTTCGGAGCACCAACATACATGAGACTGTAGTCAGTACTATGAGCCAGACAATGAAGAGACAGTAGACTGGTCTTCAAGGAATTTATGCTTCAGTTATGGATGTTGAGATATGCCACATTTAGCTGTATCACTGGGAAAAATATTGTCAGTGCTAATGAGGAGCGAGGCAGAATGTCCTAAGAAAGAATAGAGGGGAGTGGATGGTTGGTGTCTACAGGGGACAGGGGGAAGGTTGTGAAGTGGTGGCACTGGACCTGGGGGTGGAGGCCGTGTGGGAGGATTCGTGAAGCTAAGATGGGGGAATGGCCCCTGAGGTGAACTGAACTAGACTGACCTACGCATAAGGCATTTAGGGCTCATGTTACCCGAAGTATTTGGTGGCTGAGACCAGTTGGGAGGGAGTAGTCAAAGTTCATTCAGCGTACTCATTGAAGAGATCTTTGCAAATCCAGCTTATTCATTTGTACTTGCTTCTGGAGACACTGAAGTGCCTTTGAAGTTTTTGAGTGTGTTGATAACACGATTGTTATATTTGTTTTTATGACTTTTATTAAAGGTATGGCATATTAACTGCTTCTTTTAGAAGAACCCAAGGAAATTGAATAGACCAAACAATGGTTGAATGGCACATTGAACTTAGTGATATGAACTGACATTTGAGGAAGGTGAAAGCTACGTTTGTCATTATCTTTAACTCATTTTGATTTACCTTTTAAAATGGTATGAGTTTAGATAAAGCTGAACCTCAGCTGAGGATTTCCTGGCTTTTGTTATTTTTTTCACTACTTAATTTAATTGGTTATAGTGACTTCAGTGTTTTTTTTCCTTGTTCCTTCTTTCGATAAACTGATGATTTTAGGATTAAGAGACTTAACAGTATATAAAAAGCAAATATTGAGCTTTTGGAGTTCTTGCTTTATGGGACTGATAATATTGCAAATGGGGAATATTTGTACACAATGAAGAGGTATTTAAACATTTTCCTCTTTTTAATATTTCTGTGGTGGGGAGGGAAGGGTCTCTTGGTTTCTTATCACAACTAGTTATTATGTTGAGAAAGTTACCTCACTTTTAAACTAGTTATTTAAAAACAAAATCATGCCCCCAACATTATATTCACCCTTCAAGACTTTTTCCTTTGGATGAGATAGAAGAAAGGAATGCTGATATGTAATGGGCGCTTCTGTGTGACATCACCTGTCCTGTCTTTTCTATGTCACTCGGGGTCATCCTGCAAAATGCATCAGTAAAAGAAGATGTGGGAAGAACATGGGCATGTGTGTGGGGGTGGGTGTGGAGGAAGAGCCAGTTCATTCCCAGACAGGGCTTGTGGGGACACCCACTACATAGGCACTTCTTTAGGGATTTCAGTGGTTATCACTTAAGGGAAATTGCTGTTTTGAGAAAAATGAATTTAAAATTGGAAGATAATCATGTTGAATAGCCAACAGTTGACATGGACCTAAGTTTTAAGAGATTTTTTTATAGTTCTTAACATCTTAAAAATCCTTTGCTTGGGCAAAAAGGGTGAATTTCTGATTGTGTGTGTGCTTCTCACATTAAATTTTATCTTTTTTGCTTGGAAGGATTTTACCTACTTAATTTTAAGTTTTTCACCTAATTTAGTCTGTAGGGTATAGAGTAATCGATTAATATCATTTACTTATCATTCATTGCATGTTTACCAGTACTGAGCAGTACGTAGTACTTTTATTGTATTTTTGTCATAGCAGCAGCATGTAATCTCCTCATACCGCTGCTTTATGGACCAGGAAATTGATGGCGCTTTCAGGACTAAAGCGAGAAGGTGGCAAATCTCATCTCAGGTTGCAGCTTTGTCGTGGGTTCTGAGGAGCAGACTGCCTCTTCATCAGCAGCGTCTCCCACCCCCCTCCCCCTCCCCCCAGAGTTTACTGGTCTCAGACCCTCCTTTCTAAACCCGGCTCTCCGATAATCCATGTCTCTGCACAGAGTGCCTCTGCTTCTGCTTCTCCATTAGTCTGGCCAAGTCTTTCTCAATCTGCAAGACCCTGGTCTTCTATCTCTGTTCTTGATTCTTGATTCTTCCAGACACTGTTAACCATGCTCCTATAGCCTTTTAAATTATTTGAATATGCCTCTGTTCTTGTATTGTTGCCGTATTGATTAACTCCCATAGTCACTGAATTTCTGAGGGTAGCCTATGTCTCTCCTAGCACATACTAGGTGCACAGGGAATGTGTGTGGAATTTGCTGAACGAATGTGAGATCCAGAGAATGTTATCAAGCCTGTCATGATATTTATATCTCACAAAGTAATTTATGCAATATTTTGTGATGCAAGTGATGATATAATGTTCAGGGCCTTCTTTTAAACTCAACCTTGGTGTTCACATTGAATCCATCACATATAATGCTAATTTAATGTATGGCTGTAATTTCTTTATAGTGTGTTATTGACCTTGTTCGCAGTTTAGGGGGAAAAACTGATAAATAGCTTGGTGGAACACACACTAGTGGTCTTTGTAGGGCTATTAAAGTTCCTATGAAAATGAGACACATTAAAATGTCAAAAGGCAAGTTCATAGGAAGAATTAGTATGTAGACCCAATTTTTATTTCCTTGAGTCTTAAAGTAATTAGTTTCATGAAGTTATTTATTGGGGTAACACTTGAATAATAGTTGAGAATTTGTGCAATTTTTCCCTGGTAATATTTTAAAATATTAGCTATTTAGCTCAAGGCATATATTCTATTTATTGATGTACTCTGCCTAGGGCTTTAAAATGTATTTATTTATTTCTAACTAAGGTTTTAAGCTTAGAGTCTTCTTGAGTATTACATATTATCAGGCACTAATTATTTTTAGAATGCTCAAATAAAATAGGATATGAGGAAGAGAATCATTAGAAAGAAGTTAGCTATTTTTATTCAATTAATTACTAATTGTTAATTACTAAGTATAGCCAAATTGTAGCATGAATCTCAAAACAATTGTGGTAATTTTATTTGTATGATGAGTGAAAAAGTGCAAAAATGTTACTTAAAGGCAAATTTATAATCCTGCAAGCTCTAGAAATACATCTACCTTTTGTTTTTAAGTAAGTATGTGTTGAAATCCTCTCTGAACATTTTTATGTCCTTGCTCATAGCAAACATGTTGTATCATTTTTGAGTTAGGTTTGCAATAAAGATTAATGAGTTAGGGTTTCAGATTTTATGTAACAACAACAACAAGCATTTTTCCGAGCGTGTGTAAAACCAGCGGAAGTTTCACAGACCTTTGGACTCTTCTGTTCTTCTGTATCAGTCTCTTGATGTTTCCTGTCTGCCTTTTTGACTACCTATACAGCTGTTTTTCATGTGTTCTTCAGAATTGGAGGAAGACCAAGTATTTTTGACAGCTGCATGCTGAACTGCAATATATGCTTGGCCACAGGTCACGTTTGCATTTCTTCACCTGTGTTTTTACTCATCGTGTAAAAGAAATATGAGCATAGAGAGATTCAGAAAACATGGAGCATGCTGAGTAATGGTAGTCTTCTTTTATGTACGCCAGTCCACTTCCTGTGCTCCATCGATTCTGCAGGAAGAAAAAGACAGCAGAGAAGTGGAGGAAATGGTATTCAGGACTGAACCTCCATGGGGCCCTTGTTGCTATAGTCATGAGTGATGGAAAATGTTGTGGGCCAGCGTGAGAGAAAGGACTCCTGGGCATGAACACACACACACTCCATTTTAGTGACTAGACTATAATTTAGTAGAGAAAACTGTTAATCTAGCAGTCGGACCAGCATGTAATTGATTACCAGTTTGTGCATCATGGTAAAGCTTTGGCTACATGATATTTTAACACCAGGAAATGAGACACACTATTTAATAAATATTCATTTCATGAGGCTGCTGTAATGGAACTTTCCTGCCTTCACCCCTCAGCTCCACAGGCGCAACAATTTTTCTTTGCCTTTGAAAAGGAAAAATACTGATTTCTAAAATGCTTTCAAAATGGTTTTGGTAGGTCCTTTCTCAAACTGTTCAGAGTTCTTGCAAATCAAAGTGGTTGTTTTTCTCTCTTCATGGTGTTAACCAGTGGGAGAAGCATCCAGATTTAAAATTCTGATGAAATCTCTAACCTTTCTAATTATTTCAATGTTGAGAGATATTTTTCTTGGGACTTCCAGCCAAGATGGAGGCATAGGTAGACACACTGTGCCTCCTTGCACAACCAAAAGAAGGACAACAACAATTTAAAAACAAAAAACAACCAGAACTGACAGAAAATCGAACTGTATGGAAGTCTGACAACCAAGGAGATAAAGAAGACACATTAATCCAGACCATTAGGAGGGGCGGAGATGGGCAGCTGGGCACATAGGACTTGCAGCAAGGCGGTGGCTAGAGGACCAGGGAGGGCAAGGCTGCAGCTGGCTGGTGAGGCAGCAGCTGGTAGACCCTATGACAGACCACACAACCCAGGGTTCCAGCACAGGGAAATAAAGCCTCAAACCACTGATTGAAAACACCTGTGGGGGTTGAGGCAGCAGCGGGAGAAACTCCCAGCATCATAGGAGAGTTTGTTGGAGAGACCCACAGGGTCCTAGAACACACACAAACCCACCCACCTGGGGAATCAGCACCAGAAGGGCCCAATTTGATTGTTTCTTCATTCAAAGAGAACTGGGCAAGAGAGCAGAGAGCTGAGCAAGTGCCATTGCTCCCTATCAGACCTCCCTCCCGCTTTACGGCGTCACAGTGCAGCAATGTGGGTTGTCCTGCCCTGGTCAACACCTGAGCCTCTGCCCCTTTACGTAACAGAAATTCCAAGACAAAAAAAAAAAAAAAAGGCCCAAATGAAAGAACAGATCAAAGCTCTAGAAAAAGTACAACTACATGACAAAGAGATAGCCAACCTATCAGATGCACAGTTCAAAACACTGGTAATCAGGATGCTCACAGAAATGGTTGGATTTGGTCACAAATTAGATGAAAAAATGAAGGCTATGCTAAGAGAAACAAAGGAAAATGTACAGGGAACCAATAGTGATGGGAAGGAAACTGGGACTCAAATCAACAGTGTAGACCAGAAGGAAGAAAGAAACAAGAAACAAAAAAAGAATCCAACTAGAAAAGAATGAAGAAACAAGAATTGAAAAGAATGAGGAGAGGCTTAGGAACCTCCAGGACATCTTTAAATGTTCCAACCTCCTAATCATAGGGGTACCAGAAGGAGATGAGGAAGAGCAAAAAATTGAAAACTTATTTGAACAAATAATGAAGGAGAATTTCTCCAATCTAGCAAAGGAAATAGACTTCCAGGAAGCTCAGAGAGTCCCAAAGAAGCTGGACCCAAGGAGGAACACACCAAGGCACATAATAATTACATTACCCAAGATTAAACAGGAGAGAATCTTAGAAGCAGCAAGAGAAAAGGTCACAGTTACCTACAAAGGAGTTTCCATAAGACTGTCAGCTGATTGGTCAAAAGAGACCTTACAGGCAAGAAGGGGCTAGAAAGAAGTACTCCAAGTCATGAAAGGCAAGGATCTATATCCAAGATTGCTCTATCCAGCAAAGCTTTGATTTAGAATGGAAGGGCAGATAAAGTGCTTCTCAGATGGTCAAGTTGAAGGAGTTCATCATCACCAATCCCTTATTATATGAAATGTTAAAGGGATTTATCTACGAAAAAGAAGATAAAAAATATGAACAGTAAACTCACAGTTATTAACAATCACACCTAAAACAAAAACAAAAGCAAACTAAGCAAACAACTAGAACAGGAACAGAACCACAGAAATGGAGATCACATGGAGGGTTATCAACAGGGGAGTGGGAGGGGGAAAGGTACAGAGAATAAGTAGCATAAAAGGTAGGTAGAAAATAGACAGGGGGAGGGTAAGAATAGTATAGGAAATGTAGAAGCCAAAAAACTTATATGTGTGACCCATGGACATGAACTATAGGGGGGGAATGTGGGAGGGAGGGAGTGGGCAGGTCGGAGGTGAGTGAAGGGGGGAAAATGGGACAACTGAAATAGCATAATCAATAAAATATATTAAAAAAAGATATTTTTCTCTGTATGGTTTAGTCATACATTTTGAGGAAGAATCATTAAGATATTGTCATCTATTCAATCAGTTGCTTTTACATTTCATGCTCTGTTGGTAAAACTCGATCCATTCATTGGATCAAGCCTAACTGCCTCTGCATGTTTTTCTAATACGTTCCTTTTCCCTCCCAGAAAATTCCTCTACTTTTACCTTTGACCCCGTCCATCCTACCTATCCTCAGTCCTACCTCTATCACGAAACATTCCCCAGGAAGTTCGCTGTCATTGAGCTCTTTGATTTTCTGTAGTACCTAGTCTGTTTCACCTCATTTAGATTGTGTCTGTTAAAAAATGAAACTCGATCACCAACTTACGCCATACACAAAAATAAACTCAAGATGGATAAAAGACTTAAATATAAGTTGTAACACCATAAAAGTCCTCGAGGAAAACATTGGCAGGAAAATCTCAGACATTCCACGCAGCAACATCCTCACAGACATGTCCCCTAAAGCAAGGGACATAAAGGAAAGAATAAACAAATGGGACCTCATCAAAATAAAAAGCTTCTGCAAGGCTAAATAAAGAAAATAGCACCAAATTACAAAGAGAACCAACAGTATGGGAAAACATATTTGCCAATGATATGTCAGACAAGGGCCTGATCTCCAAAATATATAAAGAACTCACACGACTTAAGTTACTTTAAAAAAATGGATTTAGTGTGGTACCATGGAGCCTCCCAGGGAACATGCATGGAAAAATGGAGCCAGGTAGATTCTGACCTGAGTACTAGTGATGTCCTTTTCTAACTTTTTTGGCATTAGGCAAATTATTTAAGCTTCATGAGTTTCAGTCTTCTTATGTGTAAAATGGGACAATTGTCCACCTTTTAGAGTTATTAAAGATTATAGCTAATCGGCTGGATAAATGGTTAGTCAAAGACAGGAGTATAACAGGTGCTTGGGAAATGGCAGAAGTAGTTGTTATTGCTGCTGCTCTGCGTTTCTTACAGCTCCTAATGTAATACCGAGCATGTGGGGCGGCATCATTGAGTATGGTTCACGGCTAGGTCACTTAAATAGCTCCTGAAATCCCATCACTTTTATGAAGGCTTCCTGTTGGCTCTGTTCTATCAGAGCTACAAAACTTGCGTGGTTTCTCTGGACTGTTCTTTCTGTTCCCATTATCTGTAAGGGGAGCCTCTGGTATGTCTTCTGAAGTGGCTTCCAAAACAGTGATTTGAAGGATTTATTTATTTATTTATTTTTGAGTAATGTTTTGGATTGGTCCCTGCATTTTTCTAAACGTCAGCAGCCAGGATTGTAATAAATAAAGCATCTTTCACTTACTTCAAAGGCAGTATGTGAAACACATAGAATAAAATCTCAGCCAATGGAGCTGCAGATGAATAAACTATTTTGCCTAGCTTACTTCAGCCCAGCAGACGTTTATTAGTACATCTCTGATGTGCCAGGCATTTCATAGTTGTTGGATTACAAAGATGAGTAAGAGTTGGCTCCTGCCTGTGAGGGAAAGACATAGAAACTGATCATTTCAATTGTTCATTAGGTGTATGGGGATCCATGGGATCACAGATGGAGGGTGGTGGAGGGGAAAAGAGAAGAATTCTAGGGAGACAGGAACATCAGCCTGTGATGTCTCTTTGAGGACAAACGGGATGCTCCACTTGGTTTAGGGACAGATACCCAACTCAGAGAGACTCCCACATTCATGGGAATTTATTGCCTGCAAAGTTCACTGGTAGGATTGACTCCAGGTGGGGCTCGAAGCACTGGCTCAGCAGTGTCTTCCGTTACCCTGTCTTAACTGTTCCTTTGTGCGGTCACATGGCCTCTCCTGTGTGATCCCATGCCCGATCCTGCATACACACTGCTCCCCAAGGGGCAGGAGTGAGGTTTTCTCTCATTCCAGCTCAACCTAAGGATTTAGTTTCTCTCATTGGCGGTAAATTATACCTGTCCCTGAACCAGTTGCTGTGACTAGTGAGATCCTAACTGGTTTCCATAAGTCAGGGCCTACCCTCAAGCTTAGAATAAAGTCCGTCTCACTCAAACCTCGTGGCTAAAGATGAGTGAAGAAGGGAATGTATGACTAGGAGGCAACCAGCAAATGTTTACCAGAGCAGGGGAAGAAAAATGAAAGAGCCTTTTGGGGAAAGGTAGCAGTATAAGCGAAAGCAAGGAAGCACACCCCATCCCAGTGCATGTGGGAAACAGCAAGCAGGTAAACGTTAATTTGACATGTGTAGAGACGTAGAAAATAATTATAAAGTAATAATGTGATGCTATATTTACCATCTGTGGGATCTAGTTTCCATATATTATTTCACTGAATTCTCCCAACAACTAAGTTAGGTATGTCATCTTGCGGGTAAAGAAATTTGAGCCCAAGCTCACAGCTAATAATTGGGGGAGCTGGACTCAAACTCAGATCATCTGCCCCTAGAGGCAGTCCATGTGGACATTGCAGTGCATGAAGTACTGTCTTCTGGCTTGCTAGGGTTTCAGAAAGAAGACCTCATCTACCATGCTAAGGAGCTGGGTTTTCTCTGGGGCTCCAGTTTTCTTCGAGCTCTAACTCCTTGTCCTGCCACAACAAGGCATGACTGGCTCTCCGACTTGAGTGCGCATCAGAGAGCTTTCTAAGGGGTCCTAACACCAGATTTTCTGATTCAGTAGCTCTAGAGTGGGACTCCAGAATTTGCATTTCTTTTCTTTTTAAAATTTGCATTTCTAAGAAGTTTCTAAATGGAGCTGATGCCGGTGGTCTGGGAGCCAGCTTTGAGGTCTTTGGGAACTGAAGATCTGTGGTTCAGTGATACTCTAACGTATTGGAATGCTGCTGGAAATACACATGCTCTTACCTCACATTCGTTAATAACACAGAAGCAAGAGTATATTTGGTCTTAGCGATGTCCTCCCCCCAAAGTCAAGATCATTGCATAAGTGTTTTATTGATTGAATTTCTTGTCTCTCTGATTCTTGATTTATTAAAACTGAATTATTGCTCTCCTTCTAGGTCTTGCTCAGTTCGCTAATGCTCAGTTCCCCCTTGAGTGTTCAAAGGTATATTTGTGTAGAAAAGACATATGTTTAAACACTTTATTTTATTGGTCTACTTTTTATTATAAAAAATGAAAATATCAGAAAAAGTAATGCAAATACTCATATTTCTACCATCTAGAGTCAACAGTTGTAAATGTATATACATGTGTTTACACACATTTTGCTTTTATGAACATTTTGCTTTTATTATGCTTCATTTAAAAAAATTTTTTTGTTGTTATTCAATTACAGTTGCGTGCCTTTTCTCCCCATCCCTCCACCCCACCCCAGCTGAACCCACCTCCCTCCCCCACCTCCACCCTCCTCCTTGATTTTGTCCATGTGTCCTTTATAGTAGTTCCTGTAATCCCCTCTCCTCACTGTCCCCTCTCCACTCCCCCCTGACTATTGTTAGATTGTTCTTAACTTCAGTGTCTCTGGTTATATTTTGTTTGCTTTTTTTCTTCTGTTGATTAGGTTCCAGTTAAAGGTGAGATCATATGGTATTTGTCCCTCACTTCCTGGCTTATTTCACTTAGCATAATGCTCTCCAGTTCCATCCATGCTGTTGCAAAGGGTATAAGCTCCTTCTTTCTCTCTGCTGCATAGAATTCCATTGTGTAAATATACCATAGTTTCTTGATCCATTCATTTGCTGATGGGCACTTAGGTTGCTTCCAGTACTTGGCTATTGTATTTTGCTTCATTTTAAAATAAGTTACAGACCTTGTGCCAGTTCACCCACAAGTAGAACAGGACACATTGCTTAGGAAGAACGATCTCTTCTGTAATCACAGTTCCATGATCACGTTTAAGAAAATTAACAATAATTCCTAATGTTTTCTAACATGTAGTCATATTCTAATTTCTGCAGTTGTCCCAATATCTCCTGTGTGTGTGTGTGTTTGGTGTCAGGATCCAATCAAGTGAAACTAAATCCTAAGGTTCAGCAATACTGAGTGGGCCTTTAGGCTCAGATAAATTCTGTGTTATTTAAATAACTGACTTGATTGCTTTAAGGAAAACCCAACTTAATGATAGCTTGAATAAGGAAGATGTTTATTTCTGTCATTTGTAACCACCTGGAGATAAAGTGGTCCAGGGCTGGTTGGGGAGCTCTGTTTTACTCAATACGTGGCTTCTGTTTCTGAGGCCAAGATAGCTGTTTCAGTCCTAGCATCACGCTGGACAGAGGGGAGGGGAGTGCATACTCAGTCCTTTTACAGGTGTGTTTGGGTGCCACACATGTCACCTCTGCTCCCATCTCTTCAATAAGAATGTAATCACATGATGTTTCTGTATTAGAGGCCTGGAAATGCAGGCTTTGTTCTGGATGGCCATGCGTATGGTGGTAATTCAAGTCCCTGAAGAAAGACCGACTCCTGGGGCAGCAGGTAGCATCTCTGCCACAAGTTCTCTTTTTGCAGATGACTGAGCTATTCCAAACGATATTAAATCCATTTAATTACCCTGAATCCGTTGCAACATGACATTTCTCTTTTGAGCTATATCGGACTTGTAATTGCTCCTACGCTGAGCCCAGAATGTAATTTTTTTAAAAATTATTCTACAGATGTTCTGTCATCTTTTTTTATTAGGGTGGAGCTGTTGTTGTTGACAGTTGTCAGTGTGTTCACACTTTTCTGGTTTGCTATTTTCTTTTCTCTGGGCTGGGAAAGCAGGTGGCAGTCACCATCATAATGCTGAGATTGTGTGTTTTATGTGTGCTGTCCTGTGTTAGGGACTTTGACATCTTGGCTCTAACTTTGGAATTCGTATACAAATAGAGGCATTTTGCAAATGAGAAGGCTCCAGCTCCTGGGATTTCAGCAACCTGTGTGTGCAGACTACATTGTTACAACCAGAACTGACCTAAGAACTGAGGTCCAGAGTGAGGCCTAGGAATCCACCTGTAAAAAGTTCCATGGTTTTCATTACAAAGACGTTGCAGCATCTTTTTCAATGATGATTTATGGGCACTTTCGTACTTTTTCATTTTTGCTGGGTGCAGACAAAGGGGATTGCTAAATAGTTAAATTCTCGATGGACAAAGCTCTCATTGCCTAAATAGATCTCTGTGAATATACTTGTAGAACATGCATACAAACTCATAGCTTTTGGGGAAACCTTTAATAAGCATAGTAGAAAAATATTAGATTTTAAAAAGCTTAAAACAGTGACTGCAAAGCCCACTATGCATCATAAAAGAATGAGTATTGAGAAAATACTCTTCAAAGCAGCTTCAGGGGGAACAATCCTTTTCTCTCTAGGGCGATCCTGGAGTGGTTCAGATCTGTATTTAGTGCGTGTTCTTATGCTAAGACAGAATTCAACCCGGAGCATCTCTCCAATGATAGAACTGTTGAGCAATCAAGATGGGGTAGGGTATGTGGCAGTAATAAGCACCCCCAAATCTTAGTTTTCTTTTTCAAAAAACTCCTTTGGCAACACATTTTCTTTTTAGAAATTGCCCCTGAGTCCATAGTCAGATACAATAATTAGAACATCATCCATTTCTGTGTAATTTAATTTTATTTGACCAAAGTATTCTTTAAATTTCAAAATTTAGGTGTACTATATTGGCACTTATACCCAAGGTAATAAGGAGTAGTTTTACAGGACTTGCTGTATATGGTAGGTATGGGTTAGAGATGACAAATTAATTAGAGGATTGACCTTTTATTTATTCCCTTAGTGAGTATCTTAATTGTTCTCTGACGTTGTTCCTCCATTTTTAATACCACCAGCAGAACGTGAAAAGTTACAGCTGCCAGATCTTTTTCAGATTAGGGATACTACAGTGTCATAGCAATCATCATTATTATCATCCTCTCAATGTATTTTAAGAATTGTGAATTTCATAGTTGATACTTACAGACTGATAGTAGAAGACCCTTTAAAATCAATCTATAGTTTAGGGCAATCAGTGATTATTAGTATTTTTGACTGTATATATATTTTTTCACTCCCAACAGTGCTTACCATAAAACTGGTGCCTAATCCATGTCTATGGGTTTGGTGTGCTGTGTTTGACTGGTGCCCAAGTCATTGGAAAGTATGAGGCTGATGTATTCTGAAGAAAAGTAGCCTTGTGCAGAGCAGCTGGTGCATTTCTGATTTTGGGGAACATGATGTATTGCAAAGAGTCCTGATTGTTGTTGAGGATTATCTTAAGCTAGGGATTTTAACATACAGTAAATGAGAGTAATTGTACTTAAAAATACAGACATCTGAATCCTCTAAAATGGGGAAGTGTATATATACTGATACACAATAATCTGATAGCTTCATCAGTTCATAATTTAAAGGTTGAACTGCTCCTTTTCCCCCTTGGGGAAAAAATAAACTTACGACGTATTTGTGGCTGACAGCAATAAATATTTAAGAATAGGTCACCTAATTTTCTCTAATTCTTCTTCAGGTCGAGATTTGATTTGCATCCAGTCTGTGGATGGGATGCTGATGGTGTTTGAGCAGGAGAGCTATGCTTTTGGGAGGTTTCTCCCCGGTTCTCTTTTACCTGGCCCTCTTGCCTACAGTTCCCGAACGGATTCCTTTATTACCGTCTCTTCCTGCCGACATGTGGAAAGTTACAAGTAAGTTTGGATGTCCAGCCTTTGAAATCACGATTTTTTTGGTGTGTACGTTGCTGATTAGTTCTTTCCCACAAAGAGCTTCAATATCACAAATAAAGAAGAGCCCCCCTTTTAAAAAATAAAATGTACTTGGGGTGATATAGAGGCATCATTTATGTGTGGTAAGATACGCGAAAGGCGGTCTGGTGCAGAGGCTGAGGGGAGGGGTTTGCAGAGAGGCGGACCTGCACTGGAACCGGGACCTGCACTGGAACCGTGGTTTTGCTACTTCCAGCTGTGTGGTGGTCAGTGTCCTTGTCCTGGCTGCAAAGCGGATAGTAACAGCTATTTGACAAGTTTTTTACGAGGATGACATGGTGTTAAGTTGCCACCCTATAGAAAATGTTCAACAATTATTGGGACTGCTCCCTGAATTATAAATAATAAAACACACGGTCAGTGAAAAAAGCCTGATATAAAGATGCATATATGGAATTGTTTTACAAAAAAAAAAAAAAAAAGAATTTACCTGTACATAGGAAGAAGGCTGGCAAGTCACACAAGCGTTGTGACGAATGTTTGTAAGAGAAAGATGGTAATAGAAGTGAAGCATGAAAACCGCCTTGTGAAAGCAGTTTGTACTTTTACTAGAAATCCTTCCTGATTTTGGTGACTTGTGTTTAGAGAGAGAACGTTTTCTCCTCTATTAGCTACATTTCAATAAAAACTAAGGTTTTGAGGTTTTGGAGGCTGTGTTTTAACGTTGGAAGGGAGAATGGGGAAAAGGAAGAAATCCATGCTGGGTAAGAAATAGACCTGGGGACTTACACTATCTTCAGGAACTTTTTGTTGTTATCTTACTGATGGCAGCAGTTAGAACTTTAGATGTCTAAGCAACACTTCATTATAGTTTTTCGGTATTATTTTTGGCCGCATGTTTTTCCCAGGGCAGGAAGAAAATATAAATCCATCAGGCAACAGCTGTACATTTTTGTCGTCAGTTTCAGCACTGCATCTATGGTGAGGTGGCACAGTTTTCCCTTCGTACGTGGCAACCCAGCTTTCGTGAGTTACTGTCAGGGCACCTAGGGTCCAGAACTCTGAAAACAGGCCAGTGTTTGTGATGAAGAAGTTAGCTGGTGGAGGGAGTGTATCGTTATGTCACATTCCTGCCATAACTCCTGTGGCCCTTGTCCAAAGGAGATGAATGAATTGTGGCATTGCTACTGGTAATAAATAAAATATTATAGTTATCTTGAGAGGTTGAGAAAAGTATCTGTATAATGCATTCAAGCCTGTCAAAACCTAAGTAATATTGAAGAGATCTGCTTTTCAGCTTTCCACCCAGAGCTGTGTCTCAGCTCCTGCCAAGTAGTGATACTGGCAGTGCTAGACAGGGGTCACAGCACAGAGATCTGAATGCTCCATGACCTACTCTTTGAAATATGTGCACAGGAATTATCTTGGTAATAACTCCAGGAGCGATTGGATGAGGAAGCGATGTGTAGGTTCTCTTAATGCGTAACTTTAATCCCACCGAAGCTCACGCTGTTTTAGCTGCGGTGATTCAGCATACCAATCTGTTAAATTCATCTCCATCTAGGACTAAAGAATTCACCACTTGATCCATCATGTGGGTCTTTAATAATGGTGAAAATGCCTGGGTTATGTGATTGTTGTGCAATGGTGGCAGTCAGGGTTCACAGCATTAAATAGTGTGTTGCATTCACATGCGCTTTCAAGTTTAATAGATAAAATTGAACGATAATCACGGGTGCAATTTGGGATGGGAGAAAGCATGGGAACTGTAGGTTCTTTTGAAGCTTCACTAAACATATTTATAATCGGTTAATAGGATGTAATCAGTTAGTATAAAAGGCTTTTCAGACAGAATTCATTTTCATTTTTGATACTGATGTTTAATTACTAAAACAAGCTCAGTTATGTTCAGAGAGGAACTAGGGGAGGCCGTGGGTCTCCGACTTCAGTGTGGGAAGACTGCTGTCTAACGCTCATTTGCAGATTCCCAATCCCCAATACTCTAGGATTTGATTTAGTAATTTTGGGAAATGTCCCAGAAATTGTCATTGCAAATACACAGGTAGGATTCTAATTCAGGGACACATGTTGAGAGTTGTTTTTCTTTTGAAGTGAGGGGAATTGTTGGCCTTTTTTGGAGGGGTGGCTTCCGTACCACTGTGCTCTTGGCCATATTTATCAAACCTTAGAATCATTTTTTATTCTTTCCTTGTCAGTTATTTAGTCAGTAGATCCTGACCTTTCTGCCTTTTTTTTTTTTCTCTTATTGAACCCTAACTTCCTATTCCCATTGGCACTGAGGCCTTTATTTTTTCACTTAGATATCTGGTTTTCTTACCTCTAGATTTTAGGGTCCTTATAGCTATCTTAAAAAATATTTTTTATCCTCACCTGAGGACATTTTTTCACTGCTTTTAGAAGGAGAGGGAGGGAGAGAGAGAAACACCAATGTGAGAGAGAAACATCAATGGAATGCCTCCTGTATGTGCCTGGATGGGGGGTCAAACCTGCAACCCAGGCATGTGCCCTGACTGAGAATCGAACCCACAACCTTTTGGCTATGTAATGACACTCCTAACCAACTGTACCACATCAGCCAGGGCTATAGCTATCTTTTTAAAACACCCTTTAAGCCAGAATTTTTGTTTTTCATTAAAAACTCCACCTTTTTTAATATTGACATTTAGTGCTCTCTATAATCCAGTCCCATTTTATCTCTGTTATGTTGACTTTCAGATTTGGAATAGACTTTTAAAGTTAACTGGTTCAACTATCCCTCTTTTTCACCTCCTAGAGATATTTTTTGCCTAGTAAAGTGATTTTTGCACAATACCATCTATTGCCTTCTTATACTGTGCTGAAATGTTCCAGAGGATGGCTTGCATTATCAGGTTCCTGAGAGCAGAATCTGTCTTAAATATCTGCTCACTGATGGAATAATTTGGTTTGTTTGTTCAGTCTTTCACTCAGAAAACATTTCAAGACGCTTCTATGTGCCATGCACTGTGCAAAGTACAGGAAATGCAAAGTTCAATGAGGCCTGTCTCTTGTCCTCAAGTGGTGTGTAAGCAAGTGGGGGAGGTAGCAAATCAGTTGGCAGTTTCAGCTGGGTGTGATCCTGGCTACCGCAGAACTGTGCACAGGATACTGAGGAGGCCTGCAGGGGACTCCTTTAACTAAGAGTTTGATGTAGGGAGGCTCCCTGAAGAAGTGTATGTATTTACCATGAGTTTTATTTTTCTCCTTTGTGCCCTACACTTTCCCTGCACCCCTGTTGTGGCTCCCAGTACATTGTAAATAGATAATAGGCTTTCAATTTGTATTTTGAAAAATATATTTATCGAATTTAATTGACAATATTTAAAAAAGAAGAGTATGTCCTTTGCCAGTCTTAGCCTCTTGTCAAATTGAAATATCTGGGGTTCTCCCCATACGTCCAGGGAGATGTCCACTTTTTCTCTTTCTCCTCTCTTGCGCAGGCTGTTCTCTTTCTGAATGCTCGCCCTCCCTTCTCTGCATATGGCAATCACATCTGGAAGCCTCCCTGCTCCCTTCAAGTCTTCTGTGACCTGGGTCTAAGCCACATCTCCTCCTCCTCAATTCAGAGTAGTTTTTCACATTTTCCACAACTTCTGTTCATGCTTTCATTGATATTACGTATTTGCTTACTTTTCTTTTCGACTGAGTTAAATGATCCTTGATGGCAGGGATTTTCTATCTCCTAAAGTGCCCAGCACTGTGCGTGCCTGAAAGTAGGTGTTTAAGAAGATCTCGATGAAGGTGCAAAGTTTCTAAGGAATGTTTCTCTTTTGTTACTGGCTTCTTTCAATGAACAGGATTCTCCCTGGCACACTCAGTGGTGTTTTAGCTATAGTTGAAAAGGAACAATGGAAAGCTCTGTGTCCAGAGCCTCCATTTCTAGTAGAGTTCCCCAAGTTTAAATATCAAGGGTCCAAAATATCCTGCTATCCTTTGAGGTGCCAGCTATGTTTCATTAGAAAATAAATGATTTTGGAGGGTTTCCTTTTGTACTCCATGACACCTCAGTCCATATTTTAGTTCCTTGCTGCTGTTTTTATGATGTGACACAGAAGAGCACTAAATTACGTGGTTGAGTTTGTCACTGGTGCTCCACAGGACCCATTAAACATTTACGGTTATTGAGCCAAAAAGCACCGCCATTCGCCTGGACCGGCTGTATTTGTGATTACGGCCTCCGCTCTGAGAACCATGTATGACAGTCTTTCATGAAATCTTGTTACATTGGGCCAGACTGTTCCGCAGCGGTCTCAGCAAGGGAAGCGTGTTCTTTAGCTTATATCACTGAATACTTGCCTGGTAAGAAAAAAATCCAAGAGTTTTCTTTATTTTAGAATTTCTAAGTGTGCTTGGAATTCTTTGGTTCTGGAAATAGATTACCATATACACTATTGGTCACAGTTAAGAGGATTTAAGGGAGAACCATAAAATAGATGCCGCTGTAAGTTTGTCATCATTTACGTTTACTGTCAGCTATGTTTAGTAATAAAATACTCTTCTGGGTCACCTTCCAGGGAGAGAAATGATCTGGATTGGAAATCTGCAGTCAGTTTTGGCTGTGTCTCTGCTTGCTGTTTTGATGTTAATGAGGCCACTTTAGGGGCTCACTTCTTCCTCAGGTGAAATAAGAACTCTTTGTAGTTATATAAGAAGCTTCAAACGACTCAGAAGCTTTGGATTTTTGCAATGATCTCATTAATATCTCTATCGTCCTCTGGTAGGTTGGTGTCTGCAGGAAATTAACCATCCAGGTAATTAGTTGCCTAAGGTTAGATCCTCAGCAGGACCAGCTCTGGGCTCATGTTCCAGTCAGCAGTGCACACTGTTTCTCTTACTACAAACTGGGAAGAGTAAAACAATCCTATTCGGAGGTTGGATTGTGAGGTCTAATCATTTGGCACTTTTGGAGATGTAGGCATTTTGAAAGTCAGTCTCAGTCGGTATGGAGACATTTGCTGCAGCTGCCTATGGGATTCTTTTAGCAGGGTTTTACAAGGCTGAGCTCCTCACCCTCCTACCTGTGGGTCTCATCGCCCATGACTCAGTCCTCCCTGCCGTGTGTCTCTCCTAAACTCCTGTCGCGGCCTTTCATGTCTTTTAGTGCTGCGTGCCTTTGCATGTGCTGTTTGCTTTACCATACCGCCTCTTCCTCTTTACCAGCACGATGAGTTTTCACTCATTCTTTAAAATGTAGCCTTTTCCTCCTGAACCCAGACCAAGAACATATATACTCCTCCACTTCAGTTTCCGTTTCTGCCACCTCGTTCCCTTGGTACTGTGTGCATACCTTCTGTTAGCACAGTGCATTCTAAGTTATACTTATTTGTACATGAATCTCCACTACTTCGGGAGGTCCTGGTGGATATAGACCATAGTCGTTTTTTCCTGTGTCAATGCTTGTATTAGATCCCTGCTGTATGTTTATTGAATGAATGAAATTCGTATACATTAAGCTTTCATATTAACTATAAGCCTGATTTTTGTGAATGCCTTGCAAAATGTATCTTAATGCAGTCATTCCGCCTCCACCTGAAATTGGAGGCTTTTTACAAATGAAGTATTTCTGATGGAGACAGGATGGTGTAAGAGGTAGTGTATATTTGAATACCAGTGCACACTTCAGTGCTTAGCTAGACGTCCCACATTGCCTTTATTCAGGTCCCAGATGTTTCCACAATCGGACATCTTTTTCTTAGCCAACATGAGGTGTCTTAATGGAGCTTTTACTGACTTTCCTCTTAGCTGTGGAAGAACAATGCAAAGAGTGGTGCTTCAGTAGGAGGGAAAGGAATCTACGAGCCTTAAGTTTCTTCATTGACAGTAGGATTATTACTCTAGCATATCATTAATTAATGGTAAGGAAGCAAATTTAAACTTTCTGGCCAAATCATTCATTTCTGGAGTGAATGATATTTACAAATTATTTTAAATAATGATTTGAGCTAAATGTTACTATTGAAATAAAAGCTGTAAAATACTTGTAGAAAGTAATAATATCCATTATTGAGAACTTATTACATACCGGATAAACTCTACTAGGTTATTGATCTCTCTACTTACATAAACCTTTGTCTGTTAATCTATCAACGAATGTTTAAGCACTTAATATATACCAGATACTGTACTAGACACTCCATTATTTTTTAATTCTTTTGGCAATGCTTGAGTTCAAGATTATTCTTCCCATTTTATACATGGGGAACATATGACACAGAGTGTTTAATTGTCCAAAATTCACTGAACTAGTAAGTGATTTAGCTGGGGCTTAAACTCAGGTCTTCTGAGCTCCATATTATGTGTTAATAATTTCTGCTACATGTAGCTGCTTTGCATTATTTACATTTCTTTCTGTTTGGTGTTTTGGTACTAGATCTTTCTTGAGTATTGCTATTTGTCACACAAAACTTTAGTGGAAATGCTTCGATAGTTGGCAGAACTGTTTTCTCAGTATTGGATTTTGGGACATACGGGTATCATTTATTGATCGTGACAGTTGTACACAGTTTTACATCAGAGTATCGTTCCGTAAGAATTCAGTCCTAAATTTCACAGTATTTAAAACCAAGGTAAAAGTGGTTCATAAGGTTTATAGATTAAGTGCTTTATCTTCTTGATGAGCTTCATTGAGATAACACTCATTTAAAGTTTAAAATAATTTATACTTTCTAACTATAAAGTCACTTTTAATTGTTCCTTATCTTTTTTACAGGTACCAAGTACTTGCTTTTGCAACAGATGCAGATAAAAGACAGGAGACCGAACAGCAGAAACTTGGTTCTGGAAAAAGACTTGTCGTAAGGCCATTTTTTTAATATATAAAAATTTCAGTAATGTTACATTAATTTTATTATTGATTTATTTTCTATTTTTAAAAGATTTTATTTATTTATTTTTAGAGAGAGGGGAAGGGAAGGAGAAAGAGAGAAAAACATTACTGTGCATTTGCCTCTCATGCGCTCCCTACCGGGGACCTGGCCTGCAATCCAGACATGTGCCCTGACTGGGAATCGAACTGGCCACACTTTGGTTCACAGGCCCATGCTCAATCCACTGAACCACACAAGCCAGGGCTTTATTTTCTATTTTTTACATTAATTTTTTTCTATTTTTCAATTACTGTTGACATTCAAGATTATTTTATATTAGTTCCAGGTGTACAGCATAGTGGTTTGATGTTTATGTAATTTACAAAGTGATCTCCACCTCACCCCCTACTCCCTTAAGTGTAGTACCCACCTGGCACTACACATAGTTATTACAATGTTGTCGACTGTATTTCCTGTCCTACACTTTACATCCCCATGACTATTTTGTAACTGCCAATTTGTAGTTCTTAACCCCTTCCACCCAGCCATCCAACCCCTCTCCCATCTGGAAACCATCAGTATCTATGAGTCTGTTTGTTTTGTTTATTTTAATCTTTAGATCCCACATATAAGTGAAATCACATGATATTTGTCTTTTTCTTTCGGACTTAATTCACTTAGTGTAATACCATCTAGGTCCATCCATATTGTCACAAATGGTAAGATTTCACTCTTTATGGCTGAGTAATATTCCAGTGTATATCTGTGCCACATCTTCTTTATCCACTCATCTATCAGTGGGCACTTAGGTTGCTTTCATATCTTGGCTATTGTAAATAAATCTGTAATGAGCATAGGGGTGCATATATCTTTTCAGATTAGTGTTTTGGATTTTTTCAGACAAATACCCAGAAGTGGAATTGCTGAGTCATTAGGTAGTTTATTTTAATTTTTTAAGGAACCTCCATACTGTTTCCCATATTGGCTGCACCAAATTGCAGTCCCACCAACAGTGGACCAAGGTTCCCTTTTCTCCACATCGTTGCCAACACTTGTTTTTTATTAATTTATTGGTGGTAGCCGTTCTGACAGGTGTGAGGTGATAGCTCATTGTGGTTTTAATTCGCATTCCCATGATGATTAGTGATGTGAGCATCTTTTAATGTGTCTATTGCCCATTTGTATGTCCCCTTGGGGAAATGTCTGTTCAGGTTCTCTGCCCACTGTTTAAGTGGGTCCTTTGTTTTTTGGTGTTAAGCTGTGTGAGTTCGTTATAAATTTTGGATTTTAACTCCTTGTTGGATGTGTTATTGGTGAATATCTTCTGCAATTCAGAAGATTGTCTTTTCTTTTTTAAAGGTATATTTTATTGATTATGCTATTAAAGTTGCCCCATTTTTTTCTCCCCTTTATTCCCCTCCACCCTGCACCCCCCTGTCATCAGCAGTCCCGTTCATGTCCATACATATAAGTTCTTTGGTTTCACCACTTTGTATACTGTTCTTAACTTCCCCCTGTCTATTTTGTACCTACCATTTACAATTCTTATTCCCTTTACCTTTCCCCTCATTATCCCTCCGACCCCTCCCCGCTGATAACCCTCCATGTGAACTCCATTTTTTTTATTTTGTTCCTGTTCTAGTTGTTTGCTTAGTTTGTTTTTGTTTTTGTTTTTGGTTCAGTTGTTGATAGTTGTGAGTTTGATGTCATTCTACTGTTCATATTTTTGATCATCTTCTTTTTCTTAGATAATTCCATTTAACATTTCATATAATAAGGGATTAGTGATGATGATCTTCTTGAACTTGACCTTGCTTGGGAAGCACTTTATCTGCCCTTCCATTCTAAATCAAAGCTTTGCTGGATAGAGCAATCTTGGATGTAGGTCCTTACCTTTCAGGACTTGGAGTACTTCTTTCTAGCCCCTTTTTGCCTGTAAGGTCTCTTTTGACCAATCAGCTGACAGTCTTATGGGAACTCCTTTGTAGGTAACTGTGACTTTTCTCTTGCTGCTTCTAAGATTCTCTCCTTATCTTTCATCTTGGGTAATGTAATTATTATGTGCCTTGGTGTGTTCCTCCTTGGGTCCAGCTTCTTTGGGACTCTCTGAGCTTCCTGGAAGTCTATTTCCTTTGCTAGATTGGAGAAATTCTCCTTCATTATTTGTTCAAATAAGTTTTCAATTTTTTGTTCTTCCTCATCTCCTTCTGGTACCCCTATGATTCGGATGTTGGAATGTTTCAAGGTGTCCTGGAGGTTCCTAAGCCTCTCCTCATTCTTTTCAATTCTTGTTTCTTCATTCTTTTCTGGTTGGATGTTTCTTCCTTGTGGTCCACACTGTTGATTTGAGTTCTAGTTTCCTTCCCTGGAAGGAAACCATCACTATTGGTTCCCTATACATTTTCCTTTGTTTCACTTAGCACAGCCTTCATTTTTTCATCTAATTTGTGACCAAATTCAGCCATTTCTGTGAACATCCTGACTACCAGTGTTTTGAACGGTGCATCTGATAGGTTGGCTATCTCTTTGTCGTGTAGTTGTATTTTTTCGGGGTCTTTGATCTGTTCTTTCATTTGGGCCATATTTCTTTGTCTGGGTATACCTGTTACGTAGTAAGGGGCAGAGCCTTAGGTATTTGCCAGGGTGGGCAACTACATCATTGCGTTGTGACACTGTATGTGGGGGAGGGGTACCAGAGGGAACAATGCCACTTGTTTGGCTCT
Organism: Desmodus rotundus; assembly: GCF_022682495.2. NCBI lineage: Eukaryota > Metazoa > Chordata > Mammalia > Chiroptera > Phyllostomidae > Desmodus > Desmodus rotundus. Next base: position 8,482,825 of record NC_071392.1, on the reverse strand, counting down.
CTGCTGGCTTTCAGTTGCTTCCCCCACTACCCACAATCAAATTGGGTCCTTCTGGTGCTGATTCCCCGGGTAGGTGGGTTTGTGTATGTTCTAGGACCCTGTGGGTCTCTCCAGTGGACTCTCCTGTGAGGCTGGGAGTTTCTCCTGCTGCCGCAACCCACACAGGTTTTTACAGCCAGAGGTTTTGAGGCTTTATTTCCCTGTGCTGGAACCCTGGGTTGTGTGATCTGTTTCATTCCCCAGTTGTTCCTCCTGGTTTATCTGCATGGGAATGTGGGACTGCAACCACCACCTCACCCTGCTTGGTCCTCCAGCCTCCTCCTTGCCACACATCCTCTCTGCTATGGCTGCCTGTCTTCACCCTTCCTACCAGTCTGGATGAATGTTTCTTCATTAACTTCTTCATTATCGGACTTCCATACAGTTCGATTTTCTGGGAATTCTGGTTACTTTTTGTTTTTAAATTTGTTGTTGTCCTTCTTTTGGTTGTGTGAGGAGGCAAAGTGTATCTACCTATGCCTCCATCTTGCCCAGAAGTCAGAAATTTCTTAATAGTATTGACATGAAAGTAACCATAATGTTCTGTTTTTTAGCAACTAAATTGATCTTAGGTTTTCTTTTGCAGGTAGATTGGACTTTAAACATTGGAGAGCAAGCCCTTGATATAAGTATTATGTCTTTCAATCAGTCAGCATCTTCTGTTTTTGTTCTTGGTGAAAGAAACTTTTTTTGCCTGAAGGATAATGGACAAATTCAGTTCATGAAGAAACTTGATTGTAGCCCAAGTTGTTTTCTCCCGTACTGCTCAGGTGTGTAGAAAGATTTTCTTTTATCTTTTCCATATGTCAAAGCTATGTTATATACATCAGAAAAAGGCAAACTCACACATGTATATTTTAAACCTCTAGGAAAATAGTTTTCTACTGAGCATGTAATGGAAATTGCAACTTTTAAAGTTTGAATAGAAGTTTGATATAAAGCACACATTTGGGTTTGTCAGTCATTTTACTTTGTACAAAATGATTTGTAGAATGGGCCTCAGGCATACATTAATGGTTTCCAAAACGTGGCTGTTCGGGATGCTTCCAAGGGAACATCAGACTCTTTTATGGGCAGAATGGAGCATAGTAATGCCGAATAGAATGACTTTTCTGTAGTGAATGCCCAGTAAATCACCAGCTTAACTGTGTTAAATATTAATGAAATTCATGCTTGCTAGATGAAATGCAAAAATGTTGGCCACTCTTTGGTTATAGTTTCCAAGTCTATAATTTTTTTCTTTTAAATGTTAGTTTGAAGTTGAAAAATCATGTCTTATTACTTAAAATCTTTACACTTTAACATCAAGACGTTATAATTAGTTTGTATCATAAATCCCCTAAAAGGAATATAATACACTGTTGCAAATGACAATTTTCTCATTATCCTTGTTTTCTGTCTTCAACCTCCAGTTTCTGAAGGGACAGTAAACACTCTGATTGGAAACCATCACTGCATGCTGCATGTTTTTCAGGACGTGACACTGAAGTGGGCCACGCAGCTCCCCCACGTCCCCGTGGCCGTGAGAGTGGGCTCTCTACAGTAAGTGACTCAGTTAACATTTTTTTAAAAAGGAGAATCCTAGCCAAGGGATTCTCAAGAAGTTTTATGGAACAATGGCAAGTGATGTTTAAATGAATTTTACTAAAAAAGTGGCATTGGAGTGTGAGGGTCAACGGTAGAAATAATTTAAAATATAACTGTAATTGGATAAGAGGAATGTAAAAATCCTTAATTCGAACCATTGATAATTTTTATTTAGTATTTCTAGTGAGATATCCTTTGTAAATTAAAGATTTTAAGAAAATGGCTTGCCTGATAGATTTTTTTTTCAAAATAGAGAAGAATTTCTGTAAGCGCGTGATGCTTATTCTCTAGAGATCCCTTATTGTTGGACGGTGAGACTGTGCTTCAGACTCGCGTTAGACCTTGTGTCCAGTGGGCACAATCGCTAATGAGGACACGTGTAAGACAGGTTAGATGTTACATAGGGCCACTTCGCATTTACAGTGAAAGGCAAAGTGTATGTCTTGATGTTACATTTGCAAAATTTATCAAAAATGAGAAAAAGGTGATAGGAAGTGTGTGTTTTTTTAGATTGTCATTGTAAAAGGCAAGATCTCAGATTATGCTTAGGAATTGAAAATCTCGGTAAATGTATAGAAACACACTTTCTATAAAGTGTTGTAGGTTCCCAGATTTATGCAGTTTTGCTTATTATATCATGCTATTGAACATTTATAAACTGTACATAGAATTCTTCAGTGACACATACATATCTGATCAGTATGACTTATCCCCCTAAATTGGGAGCTTGAATGCGATGCATCCCATAAAGACATGTTGGCCCACAACAGTGGTCCCATAATATTATAATGGAGCTGAAAAATTTGTGTAGCCCAGTGATGATGGAGCTGTCGTCATGTTAGAACAACACACTGCTCACGTGTTTGCAGTGATGCTGGTGTAAGTGACTCTACTGACCTGTCAGTTGTATAAAAGTATAGCACACACAGTTATGTACAGTACGTAATACTTAACAATGATAATAAATGAAAGTGTTACTGGTTTATGTATTTATTATACTACACTTTTTATTGCTATTTTAGTGTAGTCTTTCTATTTATGAAAAATAGTTTTCTGTATAACAATATGCCGTAATACTTAGGCAACAACCTCATATACCTCATGATTACCGAGTCTCTTAATTGTATCATTTTCTACTGTGTTGGATTTAATTTTATGTTATTTTGTCCATCATGGTTCCTAAACATACAAAACCCACTGTTAATATTGCTAGTAAGAGGCCATGTCAAGTGACTGGCTTGGAAACAAAATTAGAATTGATTATGAACTAAGAAGGTGGAAAATCAGCGATGGCCTGTCCCCTTTCGCCATAGTTACGAACTTGAAGAATAAGAACCAAGTGATGGAAGCTGTGAAAGGATCTGCTTCACTGGGGCAACAAGACTAACAGAGATTGAAGGAGGATCTCTATTAGACATGGACAGTCTTCTGGTGACCCAACACAGACATGCATTCCTTTCGGCACCAGGGTGACCATGGGCAAAGCAAAAGTGTTTGCGATGTTGAACGACGAGGCTGGACCCGACTACAGTGTTGAGTTTCATGCTAGCTCTGGGTGGTTTAAACGATTCAAAAATCATTATTCAAGCTATATATGGTGGCAGGTGGGTACTAGATTTTTCAGGGTCATCACATAGTAAGTTGTATAACGTCTAACCACTTGGTTGTGCACCTGAAACTAATATTATATGTGAACTGTAATTGAAAAATAAAAAATTATTTAAAGTGAAAAAGTAAAAAAGTTTCAAGAATTGAAAAAATTATTATTCATCCCATAATGTACAAGTGAGTGGTGAGTCTGCGAGTCCTGACATGAAGGCAGCTGAGGAATTTTTGGAAATTCTAGATAAGCGGACTGTGGAGGAAAATATTTACCAGAGCAAATATTCAGTGTGGGTGAAACCTGCCTCTTCTGCAGAGGGATGCCTGAAAGGACTTCCATCCCCAAGAAGGCCAAGTCAGAGTCAGGTTTCAAGGCTCCTAAAGACAGGCTAACAGTCTTGCTTGGGGGACGTGCTGCAGGCTACAGATGGAAGCCCTCTGTGATCTGGCACAGTGAGAACCCAGGGCCTTCAGAGACAGGAATAAACGCCTCCCCAACCCCCCAGGGATCCTCTTCTAAGATGCCCTCTTGAGTTGCTCTGCAGCAAAATTGTGAAGTCATGTTTGGGGAATTAAATACCTCTCAAGACTTTTCTCATTGTTGATAATGCTCCTGGATACTCTCCTTTTATTGGCGTTCTTCATCCCAATATCAAAATGGCGTTTCTCCTTCCAACCATCACCTCTTTGATTCAACCAATGGGTTGAGGAGTTACACCAGCTTCTAAGACCTGCTACCTGCTGAGGACCTTTTGCCCAGGCTGTTGATGCAACTGAGTAAAACACTGAGAGGACACCGGTATAATTCTGGAAGGATGGCCACATCCCTGACCTTGAACCTTGCTTGGGCTTTGGGTGATGTCACCAAGAAGTGTATGAATGGCATCTGATAGAAGACACTCAAGAAGTTTGTCCATGACTTCAAAAGATTTGCCAATGATGGGGAAGTTGAAAAATTAACAAGGCTGTGGTTGAGATGGCAAATAGCTTTAACCTGGGTGTGGGTAAGGATGACATTGAGGAGCTTCTGGAGGTGGCTCCTGAGGAACTGGCTAGTGAGGAGGTGTTGGAACTGGAACAAGGAATGCATAGCTGAAGAGGGACAAGAGGAAAGGAAACTGCAAGAGAAGAAAAAGAAGAACACAAATAAAATTCACAGTGAGAGGTGTAGCAGAAGTTTTTGCAGACCTCAACAAGTTCCTTAAAAACTTTGAAAACATGGACCCCAATAGTAAAAGGTTTTTGTTAATAGGGAAGAATGTTTGTGGTGCATTATCTGTAGTGCTGATAAGCAAATCTATGATGAAAAACAGAAGCAAACTCAGCAACCCCCTGTAGACGTATTTCTGAGGAGAATGGCATCTTCTCAAGAAGAGCCTCAGGCAGGCCCTTCAGGGGGCGTTCCAGAAGAAGGCTTTGTTATCACAGGAGAGGATGGCTCCACATTCGTTATTGCCCCAAAGACCTTCCAGTGGGACAGGTTGTGGAGGAGGAAGGCAGTGATGTTAACGATCCTGACCCTGTCTGTGTAGGCTTAGGCTAATGTGTGTTTGTGTATTAGTTTTTTAAAATTTTTGTCCTCACCTGAGGCTATGTTCATTGATTCTAGAGAGAGAGGAAAGGAGAGACAGAGAGAGACACAGAGAGAGAATCAATGTGAGAGACATCAATTGTTGCCTCCCGTATGCGCCCTGACTGGGGATTAAACCCACAGACTAGGCATGTGCCCTGACTGGGAATCGAACCCGCAACTACTTGGTGTACAAGATGATGCTCCAACCAGCTGAGCTACCTGTCCAGGGCTGTGCCTTAGTTTTTAACAAAACCCCCCCCCCCCAAAAAAAAACCCAAAAACTTTTTATGGCCATACAAAGTATTTGTCTTTTAAGCTAAGTGTTATTACAAAAGAGTTGAAAATTAAAATCTTATAAAGGAAAAAGTTACAGTAACCTGAAGTTAATTTATTATTAAAGAAAGAAAAATATTTTATAGTAAGTTTAGTGTAGCCTAAGTCATGTCCTAGGCCTCCACATTCACTCAACCACTCGTTCACTGACTCACCCAGAGCAACTTCCCGTCCTGCAAGCTCTATTCATGGTAAGCGCCCTGAATAGCTGCACCGTTTTTCATCTTTTACTGAACCTTTTCTATGCGTAGATCCACAAATACTTACCGTTGTGTACAACCACCTATGGAATTCAGCACAGTAGCATGCTGTACAGGTTTGTAGCCTAGGAGCAATGGGCTAAACGTCAAGTGACATACGACTGTGTTATTGTTAAAGCTCAGTTAAGCGCATTCATATTTGCATTAGTGGTTAATCTGAGACCTGAATATTGGAAAAATGGAAACTTTTGAAAACATTGAATATTTTCAAAGAAGTTGCTTTTTCATGTTTTATGGGAAGATACCATCATATAATTCTAATTGCTATTCAGTTAACACAAATTGTAGTTATTTTGTACCTGAAGAAAAATGTAAAGTTTTGAGATTGGCTTTTGCAGTGTTCACAAAATGTGTTTTAAGACACATTTTAAGTTCAACCAAACACTCAGCCTCACTAGACATTTTACATAAGATTTACTTAGAAGGATTTAGAACAGGAAACACGTCTTGCCAGCAGGGCAATGTCAAGTATTTCTCTTCGGGGAGAGTAATTCTCGCAACAGCACATACATCCTTCCAAGAGTTGTTCTCTTTGGCCCCCAAGTGACAGCGCAGGTGCAAGGAGACAGGTCCACGCCAGTGGGTATGGATTGTAGTCTCCGTGCCCCTCTGCAGCCAGTGTCTTTGAATACTACAAAGTCATGTGGTTTGTGTATGTGTGTGCAGCAGGGGAGAGTGATGTAGAGAAAGACGTTATTGAGACCATTTAGGTGTAATACTTACTCTACACATATATTATTTACAAGAAACGTGTGTACGTCAAGAGTCACCATACTCAGAAGCTCAAAGTTATGGCTTCTCAGCAGATATTTATAGCTAATTTCGTTTCTGGTCCAGATGCAACTTACAAGTCAAGGTTCAATAGTAGCTGAAAGTATTATGAGTAAGAAACCAAATTTCTACACAGTGTGCATCCAGGTGCTCACATGAAAAAGTAGCCTGTCACATCCAGACTTCGGTGCTCGGGAAACTTCTGTTTCTCATAGCTTTCTTTTAATTGTTTGAAATTATAGTTTTAAACAATGAAATGTAAATGTTGCCATTAGTGATTTCCCCAGTTAATATATAGCAGTAACTCATTGGAAGATTTTTCTTATTTTTATATACTTTAGCATAAAAGTATGGGATTAGACTGTTTGAAAGAATTTCATTGTAACTTTTGGAAAAAGTTTAAAAGTGATTATTACTGACTTAGCTATAGCGTATTTATATTTAGAAGTTATTGTTTGAAATTAGAAACACTGAAATAATTTCACTCCTGCTTTTAATTACTTCTAGGGTTCAACTTTTTTGGTAGAAGCTTCCTTGGCTGAATGTGTTTATTTGTAAGGGAAATTGCTGCTATTTTAATATGTTTCTTTTTAGTGAATAAGAAATATTGGATTTGGATCAAGTTGATGCAATTATACTTAATAACAGCATTTTGCTCAGAAACTAAGATGCTTTATTTCTCCCACTCCCACCTACTTGGCAGTCCCAGCCCTCTCCACCTTGTTTATTATAAGCCAATTCTAAATCCGTCTGTGTTTCCTTCTCTTTTTTTAGGGTAGACGACCTTCTTGATGAGATAGAGTTCTTTCGGTTTAGTTATTTTAATTTTGGGTTAGACGATGGGAATGTGAAATAAGCATACGGTTTACAGAGTCAGAAGAGTCTGAATGTGATAATGTTCTTTAAATTCTTAGTTATGATTATTTTCCATTTATATGGAAGCCAGGCCAAGTATTATACGTCTGCTGTGGTCAGTTTCCCAACTGGCAAATAAAGATCATCATTTATCGGTAACGTATTCTCTCTAGAGATACGAACTATATACCTAAATGTGGAAGTGTATTTGACTGAACATTCAAAGTGGTGGTAGCTTTTCCAAACTTCAGCTGGCAGCCACAGCCGTTGCACTTTAAAATCTCGTTGCAGCTCATTTTATAGTATAAACAATTTGGTCTAGTACTGTGGAGTTTTTCTTCCTAGACTGTATCCACAATAGTAACTTATGTCAGTGTTTACCATTATAATTTTTAGCTTTCATTGATGCCGTATTCTTGACCAGAATGTTTTCCCCATTTCTTCTCTGGATTTTCAGATTTCTTCTGTCTTCAAGTTCTAATTCAAGTCACATAAAGAAGCCTTCCCTATCCACCCTGGTCTTAATAAATACGTAAAAGATTTTGTTTGTGTGTGTGTCGGGTGGGGGGGTGGTTGGCTAGAAAGACCACATAAGCGTTTTAAGTTGAAGAACTTTTCTTGCATATGAAAAATTGAGACTCAGAGATGAGAGGATATTATTTCTTTGAAAACAAATTTATTAGGATAGTTTTTTTAAATTTGAAAGTGACCTTTTCTTTCTTTTTTAGTTTTTTTTGCTGTTAATTGTCATCTTTTTTTGTGTGCTTTGTAGCAGTGGACCTCTGTATACTTTTTGCTATGTTATAACTTTAAGGATTTCTTTTGTTTAATAATTAATATTCCCCATAAAATTGGTAAATATTCCTTGAATTAGGGTAGCGCATAAACTCTGTTTTGAGAGCTTCTGCATTTCTTTAACAGCGCTGAGATCTTTTTGTCACACCTCTCATGCCGTGAGTTCACAGGGGTGCGTTCCAGCCGCCCTGTGCCTTCCCGGGCTCCACACATGTGCTTCCCTGGTGCAGCAGGCTGGTGCGTCGCTGGAGCCCACGTCCCTTTGTCTTCGGAAGGAATAAGTGAATCTTGCATAAATGTTTATCTACAACAGTATATTTTAGTTTCTGAAAGATCCCTTTAAAGAAGAATAGAAAAAAGTAAAATGTTAATTTTTTAAAGCTGCATTTCCATTTTGGGTGGCGTCTGTTGACACTGTTACAGACGATAAAGCAAGCAGCACACACCTATGCTTCCTCCCTCCTCTCTTCTTGCCACGTTCTTAAACATTTGCATACATTTTAGTAAACATAATTTTCACAGCCCTTTCAACCTCTTCATATGTCTAAAAGGACTCAAAGCTTATCCCAGTTCTTTGACTATTCCTGAATTATCTCAACTTATTTCCTAGTAAGTTGAATTTAATCATCTGGTAATTTTTGAGGGAACACATATAAATTTTCATGCATTCTTGACAATTGTTTATTGCTTTTATACTTGAAGGGTATGTTGGCTTCCCCCAGAAATCTGGACATTCCATTTGGTATTGATAGTTGCTGTGGAAGAGCCTGAGCTTGGCTTAAATTCTTTTTTTTTGTTAACATCTTATTGAGTGAATTACTTTTCTGTCTTGATGCTGATATCTGACTTATTTTTTAAAATATATAAAGGACTGCAAATTCACTAGGATTATCTCACAGTTGATTAATTCTGTAGCAGTTTGTCCTGGGACAAGTGAGCTTCAAAAGATTCAAGTTTGTATTCATTTCAAGAAAAAAATTTTTCAACTACCTTTGACTATTGGTTCTGCGAGGTTAGTTTTCTTAGTCAATATTGTTGTTATAAATATGTTGGCTGTACCTTGTCTTCCAAGCTAGCATCTGCTCATTAATTATTTGTATATATATTTTTTTCTATGTGTGATTTGTGTGATTTTTTCCATGTCTCTTTTCCGTGTTCTTCAGTTTGTTTTTAGTTTATTCTGATTTTTTTTGTTATTGTTCCTTAGTGTGGCTTTCATTGCTGTAGCTTTTGTTTGAGCTTTTTCAAAGACACAATTGTTTCTTATTTTCATATTTTACTGATACAGTTCTGGTTGCCTGATTTCTTCTTTTGTTACCTTAGACAGTTCTTGGTATGGATAGTTCCTGCCTTTTATTTATGTTCCTAATCCCCCTTATCTCCACCTCTTTCTTTATTTGCAGTTTCTGCACATAGATCCTCTGTTAAATACTTTGCAATTGTTGCTCATTTTAAAAATGGTGACAGCAGTTTGCTCTAGAATCATGTGGGAAGTGATAGGAGAGAGTAATGAGCTCCGACCAACTGAGTCTTTTAACAATCTCACTGGGTTTATTTCCTCCTTTGCCCTGGGGGCCCAGCTCCCCCATTGTCCTGGGTCCAGGAGTTTGGTGAGTGTAACAGACGTCCCCTTGTGTCCCCATTCGCAGGCCCTTGGTGCTATGAATCTGTGGTTGCTTCTTGGCCTCTGATCTTCCTTGGTTAGGCGACTGATTAATAAATGCGTCTTTCCCTTCGACTGTGGTTCTCTGAGGTTGTGTCTCCTGCATGCACCTGTGCCTTCGGTCTCATTATGCTGGTCTGAGACCCGACTCTGTTCCACCTGGGGTGTGGGAGCCTGTGTCAGCTCTGAGGATCCTTTCCGACTGTGGTTCAGAATTTAACGTGTTCGGCAGGAGAAGATGGGCCTCAAAAGTTTGTTGATTGTGAGTGTAGTCATTTCCTTGTTCAGTTTCCTTTTTCCGGGTGGCAGTGGTGGTGGTTGTTATTGTACTTTCTGCTGTTGTGATGAGTTTTGAGCAGTTTTGCTCCACCATCTCTGACTGGGAGTCATTTCTTTATCACTTGGTGTTATTGTTGCTGGGGAGAGAATTATGGACAAGTTGATGTTTGTTCTGTTGTAAGTAACTAGTTCTTCAGGTATGGTTGCTTGTAGAATGTTCCTCATTTTCTGTGTAAATGTCACATGTCTGACCATGTGCTTTGCATGTTATTGTTTCCCTTGCTACAGGTGGCAAGGCAGTGAATTTAATCTGTTTAAACCATTTGGCTGCTGAAGAAAGCTTCCTTATGTTATATATTTGATTATTCCTTCAGTTCTGTTTGATAGAGTCCACCCTTCAGGGAAACTAATATCTTTTGGTTGGCTGTTTATTTTCTGTTCCCCGTATCTTCTATCTTCTTCTTTATACTTTTCATTTCTTTGTCATTTCCCCCCCACCCCTGCCTATTTTCTGGGGGAGTGTTCTGTATCCCTGATTTGAGCTTCCACATCATTTGTTTTGCTCTTTTCTATGTCTCCATGGGAGATTTATTTAGTCTACTGAGCTGTTACCATTTTCCTCCCATCTCCTGCATCTTTGGTATTATTAACCACTTAGTACATGGCAGACTATAATACCCATGGTGCACTTGTGCCAGGTACGTCTTACTTTGGGACGTTTGATACTGTTTGTTTTGGGACTCTATTTATGAATGTATAATGTCCTACCATTAATTTCTGGTCATTACTTGGACAGTTATTATATATATAATTTGTCACCTCTGTATGGCTGTAGATAGATAGCGTAGGAGGGGCTGAGGGCCATGGTCAATTCTATTGAAGCAATCTGGGGGTAAATGAGTTGTGTTATTTTTGGTGGCCATCATTATTTGCACACACATATTTCCATTGTGTGAGGTCAAGGTCCTCAGTGGGGTGATCTGTAGGTTTTATGTTGATTGATTTTCTATTGATTAATCAGGAATCGTGCTTGTAATGTCCTTAGAGCCATGTGGCTAAGCCAGCCTGTCATTTGGAAAGCCACTTTTATAAACTGCATCATTGCTACTTTGGAAGTTTTATTCACATGAAAAAGACTTGCAGTAATCTTATAAATAAATTAGGAAACCATATCCTTATTGTTATTTGCCAGTTGGAGTTACGACCCTCAGAAAAACTCTCCTTACAAAAGTCAGAAATCTTCTGCTTGGTCCTGTGTTTTCATTGTCATTTTATTTTTTATGTAATAATGTAAAACACAGCATCTTCCATTCTCATGAAAAGTTTATTAGTAATTACAGTTCCAGATTGTTTGACTTTGTAACATTCCATAGTAAACCTGTTCAGTTTGCCTGCCAGAGGCTTTAGAAATACTGTATAGCCAAGGATAAGGAGTTGCACTTAGAGTGGTAGTTGGGTTTAAACTTCTCTGTTTTATAAATTAAATGTTTTAATGATAGAATTCTTATTACCATGTATTTCCACTGAAAAATTTCTTTGGACATATTGTCCCTGGGCCTGGGAACGTCTCTTGAAAAATGAAGCTTTTAGTCTAAATGGAAAAGTGCCTCTGCGTTTTGGGTTTGCATCTCTCACTATTAACTGGTGTGGGAGTTAATTTGATAGAGGCTATGGGGTGGGGATGTGGATGGGGGAATCAGTTGTTCTGTAGAATGGCAGCCGGCAGGAAAGTGTTGGCTTTTCACTAGGTGTGGTGGGTTTTCCCTTAGCAGTAAGCACACGTCTCCCTGACCCTTTTGTTCTAGAGATCGCTTGTCTCAGGTTGGTGGCTTGCTTTCAACTTTCTTGAAAATAACATTTCAAATACTCTGATTTCAAAGGTAGAATGAGTTTCTTTTAATATCTCTGCGTTCCAGTGGAAGATGCTTACATTTTCTAAGTGGCTTACTAGAGAACATAAACATGAAACAAAGTGATGTTTGGGGCAACTTTAGATTTATATGCTGCTAAGAACTTTGGGACTTTAGGTGGACTGAGTTCCTTTTCCCAGTTCACCAGTAATGGCCTTTATTTTAGAACTGGCTTTGGAGTGCAAATCTGGGTTATCGCCAACATGAAAAGGAATGTTTGCAAATGCGTCCATCTTACTGTACAGGCTAAAGCTGAATCACTTACAATTAGAATCAGTTGTTACCCGAAAGGAAACGCCAGAGCTACAGCCTGTGACTGGCCTTGTGGCATCGTTGGGATCTTCAGTTCTAACACGAACTAAGTCAGTAGCTTATTCACAACTTTTGTAGTGTTTAAGTGTCAGGTTTGAGAGAAACTGCTGCTAACTTCCTACATGTTTAAAAAACAAACTTGGGAGAAAGATGGTGCATTTCTTCATTTTAAGAGAAGAGCATATTTAAAATTACTAAAAAATGTAACATAATCAATAATCATGTCACCTTTTAAGTCATCTTTGTAACTTTAACTTGAAACCTGTAAGTACACCAAATCTCACCTGGTAATTAGGACTTGGCTCTCAATGATCTGACCTCTGCGACCCACCGAATCTGCCGCTGGACAGATAGGGTTCCTGTGTATTCTGAATGGAGACCTGTATTCAGGGTTCCTGCCTGCAGATAAAGAAAATCTGCTGCCTCTTGTTCACTGGACTACAGTTTATTATTTAAAGTAAGTGTAAAATGAAAATAGGCAGAAAAAGTTGTCTTGCTGCTTTTTTGATTTCTATAGGCTTCCAGATGGCAGCCGATGCTCTTCTTCCCTGCAGCCCACCTGTTAGTGTTGAGTATGGCCAGTAGCACGGCCCCGCGCCCGTTTCAGCATCACCCCTTGCGAATGGCACTGTGAGGGGCTTGCTACATAGTGGCGTGGAGGAGGATCGCAAGAACCAGCATTATAGTTTGTTGAAATATTTGCCCTTTTAATTTTTTGGGTTTTTTTGGTGTGTGTGGCATAGTGGTATGATGAAGTGACATCCAGGAGTGACGTGCTCCAAGATTGGGACAGATTTCTCTTAGTGTGGGTGGTGGAGAAAGTTTTTCATGACTTAGAATTAACCTATGAATCTTTTAAAAATGTACCATTGAAATGAATTACTTTTAAAATAAGGGAATAGTATACATAATCCACTAATGCATTTTTTTATTCCTTGTTTTTTCTCAGACTATAGTATTTTTTTTTTGCCAGAAATAGAAATGTGTATTACTGTTTTCTACAAAAAAATATTTTAAAGAAAATAGTTACAATAAGTAATTTGTGCCAATTTCAGTTCAGCAAATATACCATTTTTGTAGTTTTTTAAAAATTTAGGGTGCTAAGCAAAATAAATTTCTCTTTAAATAACACGAGATACTATCAAATAATTTTTATTTATTTTACCTGTCTAAGGGCAGATCTCTTAAATTTTAGTTATTGCTCTTTTGGCTCTTTTATCAAACAGAACTTGTGTTTCCTAGCATAGAATTTAGATAGTGAGTTTTTTGCTCTTAATAATAAAGTCACAATCCTTATGGTAATTTTGGGTTGATTGTTCATTTTAATTCTCTTTTTCTTTTCTATTCCTTAATTACTTAGTGTCTAAAACCTGGTCTTTGAAGAAGGGTTGAACAAAGTTTTGTTAAAATCAGGATAATTCTTCATGCACATATAGTCTTTATCTCTGGTTATATTTTGTTTGCTTTTTTCTTTTGTTGACTATGTTCCAGTTAAAGGTGAGATCATATGGTATTTGTCCCTCACCGCCTGGCTTATTTCACTTAGCATAATGCTCTCCAGTTTCATCCATGCTGTTGCAAAGGGTATAAGCTCCTTCTTTCTCTCTGCTGCGTAGAATTCCATTGTGTAAATATACCATAGTTTTTGGATCCACTCATTTGCTGATGGGCACTTAGGTTGCTTCCAGTACTTGGCTATTGTAAATTGTGCTGCTATGAACATTGGGGTGCACAGCAATTTGCTTACTTTTTTGTTCTCCATCTCTCTCAATGGAAAGTATGGTCCTTGAGAACAGTCTTTATTTTGTTCACGTGTATACTCCACAGCACTATAACAATGCTTGATGTTTGTACATAGTGAATAAATATTTAAATTAATTGAATCTTAGGGAGCATTTAATATCTTCATGAGGATATTGATAAAACTGTGAAACAGTTAGATGGCCAAATACAGAATATTTTAAGCAGGTCACAGAATATCATGTTATGTTTATTACACAGCCATTAATAAACAATTTCAGTATTATCATTTTAAATCAAAGACATCTCTGAAATTTTTAATTACTATTTTGTTACAGCAATGATATATTTCTCTCTGACCTTTCCCTAATCAATGAATAAAATAACACTATCAAAAATGAAAAAAAAAAATCAGGATAATTCTTGTCCAGGTAATTATTGCCCATTGTTAAGGGCTGTAACTTAAAAATACTTCAGAAAAATCAACCAACATTTGTTTTGTGTTGCTTTTAGGGATACTGTTGTCATCTTTCTTGTATTTCCCCCCCAAATGCATGTATTCCAGTTTGTACATATTTCATGAAAATTCACATTTATTTTGAAAAAGTTTTTCAAGATTATGTCACATTTGAGTCCAGGAAATCCAGTTGTGATCAGAAGTCGTATTTTATCTTTAGGGATATGAAAAATGAATTAATACAGTACCTTGAATTTTGGCAAACCTCATTTTTAAGCTGTTTGAACCGTCCAAGTGATATTCAGGTATGTAGTGGAATTTGCTAGCCCCTAGAAGCCCAGTGAGTTCTACAATATTTGGTTTCTTAAAGACAAACTCAGCTGAACAGCACTGTTAGATGCGCTTCGTTCAGAATGCCAGGCAGCATATGAACAAGACACTTGTCTTCCAGTGTGAATTCCAACAGGTCTTGGTTCCTCGATCTGGGCTCTCTCTGTGGCCAGGCTTGGAGTCCTGTGTTGTCTTTAGGGCCACTCTGGTTCCAAGTCTTGTGAGGCTACCTTCTCCAGCTGAGGTTTTCTCCAGGGAGCTGGCTTGTGGAATGGGCATGTCTCAGAGAGTAGCCTGGTTGTTCCCAGCACCTGGAGGTGGGGGAAATGCAGAAGCGCTGGTCAAGGGCACAAGCTTGCATGTGTAAGATGAATAAGCTCTTGGCATCTGACATACAGCATGGTGACTATAGGTAGTAATACGGACTTTCGTACTCGGAATTTTCGAAGAGAATAGACCTTAAGCATCCTTACCATAAAGGAAACACAAATGACAACTATGTGAAGTAAGGGATGTGTTAATTAATCTCATCATGATACTTCACAAAGTATGTAAACTCACATCAACTGTACCTCTGTAAGGCAGAAAAAAAAAAAGAGGACTAGGCATTTCTTATTTTTGCGCGGGGACCACCCTTAACCTGTTCCTTTGTGCTTGGCCACGAGCTCGCACTCAGCGAACGGTGACTGAGTGACTGATTGGCTGACAGCAGGGGGTTGGGAGGGGATGCTCCACAGACAAGCGCTGTTGGAGGAGGGGTCAGAGGCGCTCTGCGGCAGAGCCAGAATGCTCTGCCTGTGGGAAATTGAAAGAGCATTTGCTTGGCTACTTACATTTTTTCAACCATAATGCATTTGTTATAAGAGTTAGTTAAAACTATGGCCTAAGACAAGGGTTTTCAATTTTGTGGGAATTTAATTTAGTCTGAGTAATCCTGTCTTTTCCTAGGATGATGAGGACTTGTTTGTGGAGCATTTATTTGTTTGTTTAGGTCACACATTGTACTGACCTTTTTTCATTCCATTAGATATAGATGAATACCCCATGAAGAGTCTTGGATGCATCTTCCATAAAGGGCATGATTGCAGTTTGAATTTCTTGTATGCGTAATTATTCACTATGCTAAAGAGCATGCCTGTACTGTTGCTTTATATCATAGAAAAGACATTGTAAAAGAATTATGTTTTTATTGGCCCTGACTTTGTGTCAGCAGTCACGAGTTCAAGCATCTATGTACAAAATGTCTCATACCACTTTGTAGAAAGTTTATTTGATTATCTCTAATGGACTTTGTCAAAATTTCTTTCACTTATATAATTGGCATAAAGATATTTTATAGGCTTATCAAACTTGTATCCATATATGTTAGCACTGATGACTTAAAATGTATAATTTTTTAAAAAGATTTCATTAATTTATTTTTAGAGAGGGGGAAGGGAAGGAGAAAGAGAGGGAGAGAAACATCAGTGTGTGGTTGCCTCTCACGTCCCCCTTCCCGGGGACGTGGCCCACAACCTAGGCATGTGCCCTGACTGGGAATTGAACCAGTGAGTCTTTGGTTTGCAGGCCTGTGCTCAATCTACTGTGCTACACCAGCCACGGCAAAATGTATAATTATAAGAAAGCCAAATATCTGAAGGGGTTGTGGCAAAAAGAATTGATAATCAGAAGTACACAGTATGGTTGTTCTCTGGGAAGAACACCAGATTTTTAAATGGTGAAGTAGACACGCAGAGGACTCACAAGCAAAAGAAAAAGGATCTGTAATTTGTTACAAGAGAGGAACTGAGTTAATACATGCCAGAGTACACATATCTTTCTACCTAGGCCCTCAACAGTCTCATACCTTATAATGGAAACTTCTGTTGTTTCTATTGCAGTTCTGTTTCTTGAGGTCACATAGTATCTAGGAAACAGGGTGAGTAAAGAAAAGTTGTAATACAGTCAAGTACGTTTTTGGATAGGTACGGCAGTGCGGCGTATTGTCTATCATGTCCTTCCGGACTGTCTGTGGTTTCGCCCCTTTTCTGTGGGTCTAACTAATGTGTCTTGTTCTGTCAGTAAGTAAGAACCTGTATCTGTAGACCACTGTGGTACAGGAGTTCATGTATTTTGAATTCCTAGAACTGGTACTGAGTCATGTATTTTATTTTCCGACAATATCTTTTATTCTCCACTACATACCTCTTTATTTCATGACCTTCTGCTTCTGGGAGACTTGCTTTTTATTCTAGATAAAGAGATACGACCAGACTTTTACTGTGGCTTTAATGTGACTGCTAGGAATACATGCATGCTACTTCAGTTCTCTGTGGAGCACAGGTTATTACATTGCCCTGAGGCGGGGCTGTCTTAAAGAAAACTCCCTTTCTCTCAGAGTGGCCTCGAACGTTTGAACTGAAAGCACAGAGACACAGAACTGTGCATCTCAGTCTAATGTGCATTTGCTCAGAAGCCGTTCCAGGTACGTACTTTACTCTGGATTATCTGATGCTGTGACAATAAGACTACTTCCGAATATCTCTCCATTTGGCGATGTCTGCTGCTGTCATCAGCAGCAACGCCCTCCCCTCCCGACAAACAACCTTCCATGCGTGTAGGTGTGTATGCGAGTATGTCTGTATTTCCATCATCTGTCCTCCCCTTCACAGTGTTGGCATGTGGGTGGCTTTCTGGAGAGGGGACAAGGAAGAGGACTGGGCCCCTGCGGCTGTTGATTGAGGGCAGCGAGCATCTGTGCCCTCACTTCTGTGATGCAGCTCAACTGTTCCAGCTGCCGGATACCTGCGCTGTCAGTGGTGGCTTTAATGTGATGCCTTAATGTTATGTTCTTACTAAATAAATCATGTTTAGAAGCTTTTAGGCAATCATAGTCATGCTTGTATTTTAAAAAGTCTAAAAAGGTACACATTAAAAATGAATTTATATTCATGAAGCCAAATTTGATTTTCTAGATAATGACCCATTCATCTAGATATTCAGATGGTTGCTTTTAGGGTTCATGTGTGTAAAGTGACAAAATTAAAACAGTAAGCTATGCTGTGGGAGTCTGTGCCTCGTCACAAGTGGTTTTCTGGATGATACATTTGCCTTCTGCTTTTTCAAATGGCCTCTGCTTTCCTAGGCAGAACTGGCTCTAGTTGGAAATACCTTAATAATATGTATACTCTTCGAATAAGACCAGCATACTCTTTACTTAGTCTTCTATTTAGATCTTTGATTTAGGAGGTTTTTTTTTTGGTTAGCGCTGCCTGAGTGAGCACGTTGAAAATGTGAAGCACAGTTGCAGATGAAAGGGTGCACAGAGCATTTTGCACCCTTGTGGATTTCTGCCTTTAGACCACACAGTGCTGGCGTGTGTGCTTCAGTGAGGTCGGATCTAAACTTGGATCAAAGCGGGAAGCAAAGCGGAGGCATTTAGGTCCCGCTAACTTACCATGCTAGAGAAAGGGGTGACTTGCCATCGGGGTATAAGAGTGAAGTTCTCAACCAGAATGGAGACTTTCCTGAAGTTTTTCTCCTCATCTCATTCTCCTGATGTGATTCATATGCAGGCTTTGGCATTTAATTTTATATTTGAAATGGGAAATTGCCAAAAAGCATTTAGAAATGGAACCTCGAAGATTGACTGTATAGTTAAAATTATTTGAAAAAGCAATAAAGTAGACAAAATTAAGAAATAAATTTTTAAAAAAGCCCCACATTTTATGAGAGTTAAATTTTAAACTTTAGTTTTCTTTTACTTAATTACAGTTATAACTTTTCCCTCATCTCTTTAAATTTCTAGTTTCCTACCCCCACCTCTAAGTTTTTTTAAACAATATAATCTATTATTATTTTAGTTTATGGGAAGAAAACATAGTTCCAGATAATATTGGAGTAGAGCAACTTTCTGTTTTAGAAAACATTGACATTGAAGAACAGATGTGAGAATTTACAACATGGCCATAGCAGGCAGAGAAAGGAAGAAAAAGTTATTGAAAAATACATTCCCATATGATTTAATCACTACAGCGATGATTATTTACTTCAGATTGTTGACCAAATAGCTCAGAAAATATTACAATTGAATTTATTTTCGTTCATTTACAACTCTTGATAGTAGTTTTCTGAACATATCCCAGAATTGGTTAGTACTTTTAAGTTACAGATCTGTGGAAAATATTACATACCATGTATAAAATCCTACATCATTATAATTTAATTTGTGAATAGATATTTGATCATATTTTGATACATTTTTATTGAGATTATAAACAAACTTGACACCCCATTAATTTAAAGCAATTATTTAATATTCACAAATTGCATTATTTGGCATGCTTTCATTTTGGCTTTATAATTTGGAAATTCTTTTAAGTCAGGGGATGACCACCGGCTCGCTGAGCTGGTGGCGGTCTGAAAGAGCGAGATGGGGCTCCTGCTGAAACGGACCTGTGACCCAAAGTGGGCAGCTCTCTCAGCTGGCCAGGGAAAACACTTGCCGGGTTCACGACTTTCCTCCGTCATCTTGAGAGACTCTACCCCGCTTTCCTCCTCCAGTGACTAACCTTTGACTCCCCAGACCTGCGTTTCTTTCCAACACGGGTGAGTAAACACTCTTGGTATGTGGGGAGTAAAGGTCCAAGGCCCCTGCAGGTGCCCTGGAGCAGATTTGTTCAGAATTAATCTGGCACCTCCAGTTGTGGTTTGTTTGGGATAGGAAACCAGATAGAATTCAATAGTTTATCTTGAATCTTAGGACTTAGTACTTTTGTTACAAACAACAGAAGAGAAGACGACCGATTCTGTTGCCAGTAACATTTACTCTTCAAAGGAAAGTTTTTTTTGTCTTTCTGTGCCTGGTTATCTTCAAGAGTTGCAGAGTGAAAAATAAAATTTCAGTGGAAATATATTTCTGCCTCTGATATAGAAAAGACATTTAAAAGAGTCATTGTTGACAGGAAAGGGAAAACATTCTGATTTTTTGGGATGTAAGCCTTAGAAAACAAGCCAAAGTAAAAAAAAAGTAGAAATGAAAAAACTTATGACTCCAGGAGATGACCTGTTGTGAATTATTTCAGAATTCACTGGCTATCTCAGATGGTTGATTTTCCTCTGGAGCTTACCTTCCCGAGTAGGCATCTGCTTTGTTTTCGAGGTAAAAATCACTAACAAATACTACTATTCCGAATACATAAAACAGTTGCTATAGACAACATATTGTAAAGTATATACTATAAAGAACAAAATAAGTTTATGACTCAAAAATACAAAGAGGCATTTCTTAAAGAAATTGTAACTATCGAGTGGTCTTTGTAGGAGGTAACTTGGCATATCAGTATTTAGAATCTAAAAGTAGTGAGTACATTTTGCCAGTTACAGTTAGGTGCTTCTGGCATCAGACACAGGAATCTGGAAGCAATAGAGGAGTCAATAAGCAGAGCAGCAAGAAGGAATAGATCCTTCCTTAGGCACATACTTTCCACCTTTTTGTAAAATAAACAGACAACAAGAGATATGTTTCACAATACTACCATGGCAGCTGACTCCTGAAGTTTAGTTGATTATATTCTATGTAGGAGCAAAAGCCGCTAATGACAGAGGTTTGAATGCATTCGATAAGTTCTGAGTTGGGTTGGTAAAATAGTACAAAATGCAAGATTATGAAAGGGTGCTTTTCTTTAAATATGGAACATAGGACAGAATCAACTTTGTTAGATACGAGTACCATCATGTTATTGAAAACTTCTTGAATCATTGGGGTCTTTAGAAATAGTTATCAAAGACGTTTTATAAACATCCTGCAGTTTCATGGGGAGAAATTTTATTAAAACCTCTCTTTTAGGAAAGTTATGCGTGGTTTTTTTATTTATTTGTGAATCTAGACTTCGCATTAATTTGATAATAAGTAGATGAGAAGAATCATAGTAGCTCAGTAATACCATGGTCCAGGACTATTGTAAAAAGCCATGTTTTTGCTGTGGGGAATCATGGTGGTTAAAGCAGAGAACTCTGACCGCTGGCTTACTCAGCAGCTCTGATAGCAAGGTGTTTGAGTTCTCTATGCCTCAGGCCCCTTGCTGTGAATGGGGCTGAAATAGTTCCTCCCTCATGGGGTTGTTAAGAGGATCTAATAAGTAATATTAGCACTTAGAGGAGTGCCTGGCAATAGCACTCTGCATATATGTTTTAGCCAACATTATTACTAGATTCGGTGCATTTGCCAATTTGCACACTTTGACACTTTTTTTACTTAGAGAGCCTAGAACTGTAGTTACTGAATTAAATTTCTTGCAGAACTACAGTTGTATCTGAATTAAATCTCTCTTGAAGACTGAGCTGAAGACAGGAACGCTAGGCAAAGGTATTTCCTGGTAAATACTCTATAGTTGTTAGCCAGCAACATCATTTCATGCCCACGTGTACAGAGTTTTGTTTTAACTTCCTCTGTTTGCTCGATCGCATCAAGTTTAAACAGTTCCAGTCAGAGGGGTTTGGAAATTGTGTGCCATAGAGGGGTTTGATTCAGGAAGGCTCGAGTGACGGTCTCTGAGATCAAGGATTTGAACTGCAGTCCGCATGGAAGCCGAGTCGAACTGGTACCTTGACATAGTACAGGGAACAAGTCCTACTTTTGTTTTCCTACCTACTGAACCAGGACCATAACCAACCTGGAGAAAAACTATGTTGGTTCGTGGTTTAAATAGCAGCCAGGAGTCTTTTATTGCAGTTGATACTGTTTTTCACTCAGAGAACATTTGCAAGATGCTTATCTGTTTAGTGCTGCCAAGTGTGTTATTAGTATGCAGACCCCGCAGGCAGCAGCTGAAGTTGTTTTCCAAACACACGCAACCTGTCTAGCTGTTGTGCACTTAGCTTTGGTATTGCCGGCCACGTTGTGTCTTCTACTCACAGTTGCATGCATGCTAACAAACACTTTTAGTCACGAAAGTAAAATGGAAGGATGGATAGTGTATTTTGATGGTTTTTATCTTTTTCATCGTTCTTGGTTTTAGTTTTTAAATTACTGCCATTATTTTGGGGCATTTCCAATCACGAGTGTACATTTGAATTCTGTCTAACATATGCATTTTCTTTTTGTTCAGGGCAGGTATGTAAGTATGTGTGGTTCTGAAATGGTTTGCTTTGATTCGACCCAATCAGAATTTACTTTAGCCCTGAGCCAGCTGAAGTAAGATTGAGCTAATGTATACCACTGGTTTTTCCCAGCGATGTTGAATTGGAGCAGAACCACTTGCTGTGCTAATGTTCTCTTCTAAGATGTATGGATGCTTATTGTATATGCAGAAAAATTACACATACTAGTTACATTTTAATCTTGTGGTAGGCAAAGTAGAGTATTGTAAAAGGCATAGTTTGCCTCTGGTATGAAACATGATGTGTTAAATATTAGTCAAAAAGTTGGAGTAGGATGGGTTTATTTACTTCATAGCTAACTCACGTGGTCCATTTTGCACAATACCTGTGAAGCAAAAAATAGTAGTCAAAAATAATTATGACAATAATAATAATTTAGTGTTTATTAAGCCAGTATTTTATACCAGGAACCAGGTTAAGCTCTTTGCATTAAATAATTGACAGTACACAACAATTTTTGAAGCAGATACTAGTATTAGTATTATTTTTTACAGATGAGATAACAGAGGCTTAGAGATGTTAGCATGCTCTTTCAAGATCCCAGTTTTGGAGCTGGGATCCAATTCCAGGTGCTTCTGACTTTAGAGTCTGAGCCGTTAGTGTCTGTTCTGCTTTTACGACCTTTGATGTTACAAATAGGCATGATTGTATAGGTCCAGTGCTTGGCACACTCCCGCAGGGCACTTGAGAAAGCAGTTGTGAACAAGGGTGAGAGAGAATACTGTGGGATGATGAGGCCAGCAGTAGTGGGAAGTAGTGTCATCTGTATGTGAGAAGGCACTGCTTACTGGGTCCTGGAGTGTAGCTGGAGCTGTCGGAGAGGGCCGTCTGGCAGGACTGTTGCCTTAGGCTGAGCGACACAGCCAGCCTCGGTGACCTAGCAGGGAAAGTGCTGAGGAAATAAATACCGCGACCCCAATTTCCTCCTTCTCTCCAGTCTCTTGCCAGTGATCCTCATTGGCCAAACTCAACTGGAAGCCAGAGGAAAAGGGATCCTTTGACGCAATGGTCAGCCTCTTCTGGCACAGAGCAAATTGGAAACAGATGGAAAGTTTGCAGGGCAAATGGAAAATATCCAGTGCACAGATGCACTACCACAAAAACGGTTTCTCAAAGTCAAAGCATCAAAGCATCAGTGAATGCAGGATCCCCTACTTCTGTCTCTAATCATTTAACCTGCTGCTTTTTAATTTTGCTTTCTATTTTGTCTTTTTAATTACAGATTCCAGAAACAGCATGGGTGGGTAGGGAGGATGCAGACCAAGATCCTTTTCTTCTAATTTCCTGGGTTACCTTTAGGATTTCAAACAAATAAATGTTGGATATGCCTTTCCTTTTTTCTTCTTCTTAAAGATAGGAATAACATCAGTACTATCCCTATTCTAGGTAGATGCAATAAGGGGTCATGCAATAGTAATGAGCTTTTGAACTTTGGACATTAAATAACATGTAAATACATCTACATTTTAATTTTCATCTGTCTTCTTCCTTCCTAAGTCTTTAAGCTTCTATCTGGGATTATTTTCCCTCTGCCTAAAAAATATTCTTTACTTTTTTTTTTTTTGTATGGGTCTGCTGGTAAGTAAATCTTTCAGTTTTTTATATGTCTGAAAAGATTTCTTTATGTTCATTTTTGAAGGATATTTTTGCTAGGTATAGAATTCTAGATTAGCAAGTTATTTTCCTTTAGCATGTTGAAAATATAAATCTGGTGATTATCTGGTTTCTGAAGTTAATATTGGGAATTTAGCTATGTTGTTCTTTTTTTAATCTCTAAACTTATTTTTATTACATTTTTTCCATTACTATTTAGCCCTTTTATACAACTCTCTCCCACACAATCACCAAATGTTGTCCATGTCCATGAGTCCTTTTCACTCGATTCCCCCACTCCCTAACCTCCCCTATAGCTCTCAGTCTGCTTTCCATCTGTGAGTCTGTCTCTATTTAGCTTGTTAGTTCAGTTCGTTCATTAGATTCCACATATGAGTGAAATCATACAGTATTTGTCTTTCTCTGACTGGCTTATTTCACTTAGGATAATGTTCTCCAGGTCCATCCATGTTGTTGCAAAGGGTAAAATTTTCTTTTTTATAGCCAAGTAGTATTCCATTGTGTAAATTTCCCATAGTTGTTTTATCCACTCATCTACTGATGGACACTTGGGCTGCTTCTGTATCTTGGTGATTGTAATTAACACTGCAATGAACATAGGGGTGCTTATGTTCTTTTGAATTAGTGTTCTGGCTTTTTCTGTTATATTCCCAGAAGTGAAATTGCTGGGTCAAAAGTCAGATCCATTTTTAATTTTTTGACGCATCTCCATACTGCTTTCCAAAGCGGTTACACCAATATGCATTCCCACCAACAGTGCAGAAGGGTTCCCCCTTTTCCACATCCTCACTAGCACTTGTTTGTTGATTTATTGATGATAGCCATTCTGACCTGTGTGAGGTGACCTAGTTATTATTTTTTTGGTTCTTTTCTGGCTGCTTTTAAGATTTTTCTCTTTTTTGATTTTCAGTGATTTTAGTATGAATTTTTTACAGCTTGCTGCTTTCCAAATTTCTTGTTTCAAGAAGACCCAAAATGTTGGGGTGTTGTTATTTTTAAAGAAGAAAATTAATTGATTAAAAAATCCCAGTAGGTAATGAGGGTTAATGGAGGTCAGTGAACAGGTTCCACTTATAAATACTTTCATGTATTTCTTCCTAACATTGCTTCTTTTTCTCCTCAGATTTATTGAGGTAGACTCGACGAATTAAATAGCATATATTTGAGGTTTACAATGTAATAGTTTGATACATCGTCAAATGTCAGTACTCGGCTTCAGAACTCTTCAAACCTTTTTCTTGTCACATATTGATGACAAAAAAATGTTTCAGCACTCGGCGCTTGCTCGCCACTCGGCACCCTATCTTGCGATGAAACAGAGGTCGATGCGCCAGTCTCACGGTAGCTCGTGAACTGTTAGGTACCGGTCGGTTTTTGGCAATCTTCAAGAGTTCCAAAATGAATTAACGAATGTATATGTGATCCCCACAGTCAAGCTAATTAACACGTCCGTTACCTCACACAGTTACCATTCGTGCGTGTGTGTTAATGTTGCTTCTTAACTGAAGAATGATGGTAATGCAGGAAGTCAGAAAAGGTCAAAGAGAATCTAACAAGGTTCCTCCTTTTCCTTATCGATGCCAGAAAAGTGGAAGACAAGGAAAGGGTAGACCTTCCTTCCCCCCTTTATCTGGAATACCAGGAAAGAAGAGAGAAGAAAGAAGAGAGGCAGGTGATTTTTAGGGATTTTATTGCTTAATACAGAATAGTATAGACTTGTTAGTGTTCGCATTAGTCGTCATCATTTCATGGTGAAATAATTCATTCTGAAGGGAAGAATGCTTTTTAATGAAAAGCATTACATTAATTCAGAAGTATCACACAAAGAGAAGGATCTTGAGAATGGTAGAAGATTATTTATTTTAAAAGGCAAATTATTTTATCTAATGACTGTCAATCTATAGTCAAGGCCACAATGCTACTGAAGCCATTTTTTCTTCCAAACACCACATTTATTTTCTGTCAGCATCAGTGAAGCCTCCCATACTCACTCCCACTAGGGCAAGAAAATGTAGGAAAACAAGGAACTTTAAGATTTCAAATGTAAGAGTCTTTTTTACCATCACTGAACTGTACGGGAGGGAAAATGATGAATGCTTTCTTTTGATAGTAATCTGAAGTAGTTGTTCTAAATCCTGTAAGCCACATGTTTGAGTAACTGGATTGACAGTGTGTGATGGAAAGTATCCGAAGCATTTTGATTTCTTGAAAGGTTATGTTGTGAAAAATTTGTTTTGTAAGAGAAGACATACAAAAAGCATGGGCCTAGAATCTCATTGGATACTACCTAGAATCCAATAAAAGATAGCTTTTGCAAATTCATTCCACATGTGTGTAGGGATTGCTTTCACAGTTAGGTTTTTTAGATGCCAGAGTAATTTGTTACATATTTTAAGCATTGAAATGCTCCTTGAAATTCAGTGTTCCTGTGACTCTAGCATGGTATATAATAGAAATCGTACAAATTAAAATACTTCAGCATGAAACTGAAACAGCAAATTCTGTGGACACTCTACTGAATGAGATGATATTGGCAGGGGCATCATAGCAGTGCAGTATCTGTGAGGGGTCTTCCCCAAAAGCTACTGCCTTTAAGAGTTATGTTCTTAAATGACATAATTAAAAAAAAAGCAAGAACACAAAACAATTTGATTGAATGACAAGCAATTCACTGATTATCACAGTATAGAATAATTTTCAGCTTGTAACATATATTTGCTTTTAAAATACCACTTAGCTGTACATGTGCAGTAGCAAAATTAGAATTCTCCCCCCTTCTTCTTGTGGTGTGTTTATTGGATTTAAAGTGATGGCAAAATCCTGAGGTCATTCGAACCCTAAGGAATTTACAGTCTGCAGTAATAGTAGTAGCAGAAATTCTCAGTAACTATAAAGGCTGTTCTCATTTCCCACTTAAAAGGGCACATGCCTTGTGTGGTCTACTACTACTGATGGCTTATCAGAGACCATGTGGAGTTAAAAAAATTCCCTATTGGTACTGAAATGTGTTTTAAAAAGGGACTGTCTAGGTTAGGAGCATAAACTTTGCCTTACCTGTTGAATTTTTGGGTATAGTTGTTAGCAGTGATTCCTCAGTTGTAGGTACTTTTACTGCCTAAAGATGCTCAGTTCTGGTAGATTCAGATGATTTGATTACTGTTAAATGTGATTGCACGTAAGTCAGTCTGTAGGCCTATAAAAAGGAGATAGATTTATACTGTAATAAAACCCTTGGAAGCTGTTTATATTATATTCTATTGCAATGTTATCCCTTGATACTGTACAAAAATGAAGTTCTAAAACAAACCAATTGATATTGTTAGCAGGTCTGCAAAATGGCCTCAATCACGGAATGAAGAAAAAGTTAAAAGCCAAGTGGTAGTAAAGTAACATGTGTTCATTGGAGTATATGTGTGTAGAGAGGTGGGAACCGAAGATGTGTAAGTGAATACACTTCATCTTCTGACTGGTAAAGGCAGGGTAGGCAGGTTGTTGTTGGTTGGCTGCTCTCAGCAGCTCGGGCAGCTATATATCTGTATGCTCTACGGAGACCACATTGACCATGAAGACCACAAGGTCTGCTGAGAGGCTGGCCATCAAGTTCAGAAGGATTGGAGATGGAGGATACAGCTCATCACAGAACCTTCTGCCCTCCTAGAGGAGAAAGTAAGGCCTGAATCAAGAGAGTAGCTGCTCAAAAAGAATTGTGAATACAAATTTAGAGGTTGATTTGTCAAGATTAGCCTAAACTTTCAGGTAGGTGAGAAAATAGACATCACTGAGCTTCTGAAATTCTTTAACTCATTTGTGCTGCAGAATTATCACTAATAAGGCGTCTGCTCACAAGATTTGTTTCTTCACTAAGGGTCTGAGGTTTGGTAGCCTGAGTTTATAGAGCTATAGGAAAACACCATTCATCGCAATTCTGAATTTAGGAATTTTCCTTCCCTCTCGAACTGTGTGCCACCCTGATTCTCTATCTCAGCCAGTTGACAGTGTCCCTAAATTATTGTGGCAGTTTTCGAAAGATGAATAGATCTCTCATTGATATTTTTGAAAATTCAAACCCAAATCACCGCTTGATCAGAGATGTTTTAAAAACAGACTTTGAATTTACTGTCCTCAATCCTGATATAGTTTCTATGGGGGAAATTAGAAGATGCCAATTCTGACCTATGGCCTTTTAGGAGACACCACCCATATACTTACAGGGGGAAAAATAAATAAAACACTTTAAAAGCAACAGGAAGATAAGCATCACATCAGTTGGTATAGATTGTAAGTTTAAGTACCAGTTGGTTTTTGGCACAATGGAAATTAATGAGCTTTGGAATCAGAGAGAACTTGGTCCATTTACTAGTTGTAAAACCTTAGGCTAACTTCGTTACTTCTCTGATTCTGAGTTTCATCCTCTGGGAAAGGTAGGTGACAGACAGTAAGGAGGGCTTAGTCTTGTGATTCTCAGGTTTTGGCAACATTAGCATCACTGGAGCAGGCTGTCTTTAAAGAACTTTCATGGGTGGACCCCAGAAGGACCAGGTATAGGTGGCTTTTAGAAGTTTCCCCAGGAGATTCTCATGTACTCCTGGGACTGAGAATCACTAGCCTAGACTGAGGTAGTGGTGAATGAATCCAAGGTTTTTAAAGTCTTAAAATCATAATTCAGTTGAGCTACAAGGGCATTGGATCATCTGGGTTAAGTGCTTCATTTTGCATATGAGGAAACTCAGAAGCAAGTAAGTAATTTGATTTAGTGACTTATAGAGGCATGAAGCTGGGAAAGAATTATGCTCATTCTTGGGAACATGGTGATAAGGTTAATTGCAGTGATATTGAAAGAGATGGCAAGTAGAAGAGAGAACGAGTTTATGAGAAAGAAGAGTTTGGTCTCAGCATGTTTAAGGTGATGGAGGGACCGATGGAAGTAGATGTGTGCAAAAACCCTTTTGAAACTGGAAAGACTCTCCCACGTGTAAAGTAATATAATTCAAGTGCAAATACTCAGAAGCTATCTGGCCACGTGATATTTGAGATTACAGGCTAGGAGTGAGGCTGACATTTGTCAGCACAGATGTAATAGCTAATAAACATTGCTTTCTCAGAGAGTTAGCAGAGAATGGGAAGAAGAAAGGTGTAAGTAGTGTTCAGGGATTCTCAGCTTTAGGAGGTGGGGGGAGGAGCCCTTGAAGACAACCAAACAGTAGTCAGAGGAGTCAACAAAGTCTAGTGCCGCTGGAGCCAGAGGATGGAGTGTGTCACGACAAAGATCTGTGTGTCTGCAAGACCTGTGCGTCCACGTGTCTGGGGGGTGGGTATCGCCCGAGTGTTGAGGAGGTGCTCAAATGCAGCCTCTCCACCCAAGCAAATCATGCCTTTCCTTCTTGGTATAGTCTGAATCTTCCTTTACCTGCTGACTTTGTCTCCATAGCCCCTGTCACCTGTGAACATACCATATATTATTTCCTGTGTTCATTGTGTTTTTCTTCTTGCTAGAACGGGAGATCCAGAGGACAGAGCTTTCTGTGGGATTTCTTCCCTGATAGTCCCACTCTGAGAACTGCGCCTGGCACATCTTTGACACGCAATAGAGATTTGTGGCATGAGGGGCTCTGGCCTTCGTAAAATGCTGTGCCCGAGTGTCCTGGACTCTGAGGGGTGTGTGTCCCCTGCATGGAGGACACTTGGCTGGGATGCCCTGTTCTCTCTCTCATCCACTCTTGCTCATGTTGTCTGCTGTGGGAAGCACTTCTCTCTCTGGTTTTGATGTCCTTTCTCTTCATTTCTTTGGCCCCCTTGTCCACCGTCTACCAGAGCGTGCCTCATGCATTCTTGTTTGATTACATATCTGTGTTGCCCACTACACTTAAGTTCTTGGAGGAAACCCACCAGGGTAACCTGCCTATTTATCTTTAGCATCTAGAATGGTGCCTGAATACAGTAGGTAATAAATAAGGAATTTCTTTAACAATGAAAGACGTTAAGAGTTGAGTCAGATCCTTATAAATGTGTTTTGCTTCCCCAGTACAAAAGAGTTACTTCTAGAAGTTACATGTTTTTTCTTTTTTCTGGTTAACGATTTACTTGTTTAGTCTGTGAGCATAATTTGTCAGACTTAATAGTGTTGTGTTGACTATCTAGTTCATCTAATAAGAAGAGTTAGTTTTCAAAGGACAGGCTGACCTCTGAGTTCTTGCTGCTTAGACATTTCTTCACTGCAGGAAATCCCAGTCCAGTCTCCCCACTACAACCTCTGCAGTTTCTGCAATTTGCCGCGGCATCTTTTTCCAGAGCTCCTGCTACTTCGATACCTTTGGAAGCTGCCTTGGCTCCCCCATTTCCCTTGTCCTTTTCTTGGGCATTCTAATGACTGTGTTTCTCCCATTAAATAGTCCAGCTTCTGATTATTGGGGCTAATTGTGGGGAGCAGTCATACCTGAAAACCGTTTATAGTAACCTCAAATTGCAACTTAAAAATTGTTTTACATTTTTGATTCCTTGGAAGTCAGTGTGAAAGGGTGGGCAAAAAAAAAAAAATGCCCACAGCAAAACAGGAAACTTAGATTCTATGCTTGATTCTTCCTGGTGCCTAGATTTTTGTACTTATCATGAGCTATGTGTGTGAAAATGTATTGATAGGAAGCTTTGCCTGAGAGATGGTCATGTAGGAAAGGACCAACAAGGCATAATTATTTGAAAAAATTGCAAAAGTAACTCCTCAACACATATATGCTAAAAATACACAGGTGGTTGGCTTAATGCCTAACTTAATTCCGGTAAGGGCTTGATGCATTAGAAAATTATGTCACCCAGCCATGTCTTCTTTCATGCATCAGGGAAGGATTCCAGCATCTAGTTTTATTTACGGAAAGATTCGTTGCCTTGAACATCTACTTTAGAAAACTTTCTCCTTTTCCTTGGGAGAGAATATATTTGCATGCTGACTTTCTTGGCATTTATACATTCAAGGAACAGTGCCAGGTGAGAGCTCCCACCTGCATACTCAGTCTTCCCACTCCTTTTGTCATTGCCTTATTATTTGATGATTAAAAGGATTAAGGAAGGGATATTAGATAACTGTAAATAAAGT
Organism: Desmodus rotundus; assembly: GCF_022682495.2. Classification (NCBI taxonomy): domain Eukaryota; kingdom Metazoa; phylum Chordata; class Mammalia; order Chiroptera; family Phyllostomidae; genus Desmodus; species Desmodus rotundus. The sequence goes on along the minus strand of NC_071392.1, from coordinate 8,452,478 downwards.
TGGATACGTTTTATATTGATCTCACATGTTCCATTTGAAGTGTTATGGGCAATTGCAGAGGTCTTCCTCGGTGACTTGATAGTCTGTAATTATTGATTGGTGCATGGAATGTTGTGGTGTTTCTTATTTGCTTATAAGTAGGTATTAGAGATAATGATGAATTTAGAATGAATTCTTTTGGAAGACTTCATGTAGATGAAGTCATTGTCTCTGGCAGGGATACAAATTCAATGTTGTATAATCCCTGCCCTGAGGGAGTTTACAGCCTGGTCAAAGATGACAAATGTGCAAAAAAATTTTAAAATGCTGTACCATTTTATAGGTACTATTATGGAAGTATTATTTAGTGGGCGTAGTGAGGTGGTCTGTTTTATTTTGAAGGTAAAAAGATTGGCTGTGGAAGAGATAATTTTTGAAATTGGAGTGGACATTTGGGGGGTCGATTGTGTTAATTAGCTTTGCTGTGTATCAAACTACCTCAAAACTTAGTAGCTTAAAATAACAAATGTTCATTTAGGTTGTGATTCTGGGGATTGTCAGTTTGGGGCTGAGCTTAGCTGGATGCCTCTTCTGCTCTGTGCTGTGTATTGGTTTCCTGGGTCTGCTGTAACAAATTACAACAAGCTGGATCTTTCAAAACAATAATAATGCATTCTCTCACAGTTCTGTAGGACAGAAGTCCAAGGTCAAGGTGTGAACATGTCTGGTTCCCTCTGGAGGTTCTGAGGGAGAATCAATTGCATGCCTCTCTCCTAGGTTTTGGTAACTTCTGGCCACCCTTAGTGTCCTTGGCTTGTAGTCTCATCACTCCAGTATCTCTCTTCCTCTGCCTTTACCTGGCCTTCTCCTCCATGTTGCTCTGTGTCTTACCGTTTTTTCTTTTGTCTCTTATGTATTTACAGCCCACCCTAATTCTGAGAAAATGATCCCATCATTCTCTTAGCCAAAGCAAGATGTAAGTCCAGTCCAGAACCAAGGGGTGCAGAATAGACTTCACACCTTCATGGGAGGAGTTGTAAAGTCACATTGAAAGAGCCGTAGATACATGGCTAAAGAAAATTTTGGCCATTTTTACAGTCTACCACACTAATAAAGGGGAATGGGCAGGATGGAAGAGACGGTTAAGTTGGGGCAGGAGTGGGAGAGAGAACACTTATGGCATAAATATAGAGCTAAAATCTCAGGTGGTCCCCAGGTCATGTCAGGGCGGTTTATACATCATCTCTGTAGGTAGTGTGTGGATGGTGTCATTTATATATACAGGGTGAGGCAAAAGGAGGTTTACCGTTGTTTGTATGGAAAATAATGCAATAATTAATAAATAAAATACAAGAATAAACTAACTCCCTGTTTTGCATGCTCACAACTGTAAACCTCCTTTTGCCCCCACCCTGTGTTTATGTATGTATGTAATGCATTTTATTTGCTGCTTTTTAATCCCCCAAATTTTTACATTATAGACAAGTTCAAGTATATACGGAATAAGTGGGTAGTATAATGAACTCCCTTGTACCCAGTGCTCAGCTTCAACAATTATCAGCATTCTGGCATGCTTCCTTCTTTTATACCTCCACCTCCCTTATTTTAAATTTATTTTTTAAGATAAAATTTCCGTACATTGGGAGCCACAAACCTTAATGGTACAGTTTCAACAAATGGATACACCTGTGTAACCCATAGCTCTCTCAAGTTATAGAACATTTCCATCACCAGAATTTTCGTGGGCCCTTTTCCGATTCCCTTCTTGCCTGCTTCCAGGTAACCAGTGTTCGCACTTTTTTCGTAGTAGATTTATGTTGCCTATTCTGGCACTGCATACCAATGGAATTACACACTGTGCACTTTTTAATGTCTGTCTTATTTTGGTCAATATATTTTTAAACATTCTTTTTTTGTTGCATGTAACAGTGATTATTTTTTATTGCTTAGCAGTGTTCCATTCCATGAATATACCATAAGTTATCTGTCTTTTCTCCTGTATAAGCCTTTTTCTGGGCATATGTTATCAGTTATCTTAGATAAATAATTAGGGGTAAAATTTCTGGGTCAAAGGGTTGATACGTGTTTAATCTTACCAGAAACTGCCAAAAGTTTTTGCAAAGTAGGGGACCCACTATAGAGTCCCGCCCATGATATGTGAGCCCTCTGGCTGCTCCACGTCCTCTCGAGCGGTTAGACTTTACTTTTAAATGGAAAGGTGAAGGCAGCTTGGAGGAAGGGTGGAGGAGGCAGGAGCAAGAACCATGTAAGAAGCCCTTTCACCCCAGCGCACACAGGCAGACTGAGCCAGGAAGATGAGTGGAAGAGTGGGGCGTGTGTACAGTCGTGTACGGTATTTCTCTGCGGCTGCCCTGAGGTTCAGAACACTCAGGTACTGGGGACAGCTGAGCGTGAACCAACCTCAGAGTTCTATTAACATCATTTCCTTGCATACCAGACACATCAGCATTAATTCAGACTTCAGAAACAGTCATTGAAGAGCAGACTGGATTTCCGTGTCCAGCTTAAGCTTTTATTTCCATCATTGAGATTTCCCCCATCTCCCTGGCTAGCAATGACATTGCTACTTCTGAATAGTGAAGTACTTTGTATTTGTCTTAGGTACTTATGTCTTCTACCCCATGTTACACTTGTCAAGGTGCATTTCTTATTCTTTTATGGGATAAAAGTGTCTTTGAGATAATTTTCAATTTTCAATTCCATTTATCTGTATGCTCTATAGTACTTCAGGTGGTGTTTGAAAATAGTTGATAAATGAATGCATGAGTAAACAAATGAATAAATTCTAGTGGAGAAATGAGAGGTAAATAGTATATAAAAAAGAGTCTAGAACAAAATTGTGGTGGTTTAACCAAAAGAACAATTACAATTGAGGTTTTTCCAACATGAAAATTATTTCTCTTTTGTTTAAGACATACTTGTCTTCACAAGAACTAACCAGAAAGCCACATCCCTGTTAGATTCTGTGGATAGTTGTTAATAGTCATTAATCTACTTTATAATGCAGGTAGTTTTAACAACTGATAACTCATCAAAAGAGATCTTCGTTTTTTTCTAGATGTACAAAGTTGGAACCTGCTGACAACAGCCACTTCCAAATGGCCGTCTGATAGGCTTTTACGACTGAACTCCAAACAGCTGTGTCAGCTAGTTCCCCCTCAACAGGAGGAAGTAGGAAATAACTGTAATCACTTTGTATTTAACTCTGGAGATTAAAGGAAAACATTCATATGACATTTTACGTAGAATTGGTCTCTTCCTTTTCTCTCTTTTTTCCATATTTCATTCTTGAATGTTTATGCATTGTGCTGAGAAAAATAATGGAAAAAGCCCCTCTGTAATTTATTTAACACGCAATTTAGTTAAATGTAAAATCATTCTGTAAAAGCATTTTGTATTTGTTGACTACACAGTCTACTCTAAAAAACCCATTTTGTATGAAGAGTCATTTGCTGCCTTCTGCGGGCAGCCATGTGGAAGTACAAAGGTTCAGGTCTGGAGCCAGAAAGCCTGGCTCTCTGCGTGTTATCTCCTCTCTGTAGCTTTGCATGTTATCTCCTGGTACCACAATCGATGATTCTGTCTTACCTGGGATGTGGGTTTCATTCCTCTGTTTGCACAGTGAAGGCAATCAGTACTTTTCCCCCGCAAGGTGATTGGGGATTAAATGAGATGATGTGGTTTTACCTTCTACCTAGGTTTTGATCTCTCCCCTTTTCTCCATTCCTCTCATCTCCACCTGAGCCCCCAGCATCCTCCCCTGCATTCTGTACTTCTCCCACCCGGAGTGGTCTCTCCACGCTGCAGTCTGAAGGGGTCTTTGTAAGATGAATCTGATCATGTTATTTCTCACTCCTGTACTTAAAAACCTTTTGTGATTTCCTGTTGCTTGAGGACAAAATTCACCCTTTTTAATAGTCTACATGGGTCAGTGTGATTTAACCCAATTTCTTGGCCCTATCTTGACCCCATCTTGACCCATTCTCCCTGTGACTTTCTTTGTTCCAGTACCCTGGGCTTCTTTATTTCACTGAATGTTTAATATATCTTCTTGTCTCGGAAATACAAAAAGGCTGCAGGAGGAGCAGGTCTGAGTTGGACAGGAGGAGCCAGGATCAGGAACTCAGTTGTGGCCACGTTCAGCTTTCGATGTCTGTTGGCCCTCCACGTGGAGAGAGATGGAGTGGGATGCTGCAAGTCTGTGGCTGGACTCGGGGAGCAAGGTCTGTCTGGAGGTGTAAACATGGGAGCTGGCCCGGAAAGGGTGTTTAAAGTCATGAGACTGAATGAGTTCACTAAGGCCAGAGCCCTCTTCCTTCCCTCTGCTTGTTTTTCCCCTGAGGATCTGCTTCTAGGAGGATGCAGCTTCTGAGTCCTCTGCCCTGCGAAGCCGTGTTCAGTTTTCTTGTGCACGGCTCTGCACTGTCTGCCTACCGTGCTGGTGGCATCTGAATGTTATGTTGCAATTGCTTATTTTTTTTAAAGAATAAGTTTACCTTTACAACTGGACCGATTTCTTAGGGGGCCAGACCATGTTTTATTTGTCTTTGCAGCTTCTGTTGGGCAGTCTCTGTTATTGAGTGATGGTGGAATGAATTAGAATACATTCAAGTGACTAAGCCCAGTGTGTTGGAGCTGAGAGAGGACTTGAGGAAAGGGCCTTGAACTCGTGTGCTCCTTTCAGAGGCGGAGTAAAAATTGCATGAAATAAATAGTGTTTAAGTTTTCAAGAGTTTTTGGATATGGATACATAATAATAAAATCCAAACTTACAATTTGACTTAAATATTTCTATTTTGTGTAAAAAGCAGTTGAGCAAGAGAACATTTGATTGAGTGCATTTCTTTTCATTTATTTTTAACACAATTGCTCATTTGTTTTATTGTATTAGCAAACAAAAGAAACTGTTCATTTTTAAAAGTCTCTTGTGAGCTGTATTTCAAATATTTTCAGGTTGTACATTTTATAGCTTGGCCTTATAAGAAAAAGAGAATTAGATAACCATTTTAGTGCCGTAGATTATTTAAACTCTAAGTTGATGATTCAAATTCATTATCTGGGGATAGAAAATGGAACATATTTTTTTCTTATGAAAAGAAAATAGTTTTCTTTTTAATCTTACTTTGTAAGAACTATAAGACATGATTAAAAATAGCTCGTAATCTCACTAGCCAGAGATAGTCACCATTCTGTTAGCATTGAGATTTTTTTTTTTCTGGTCTGTGTTTTATACCTGTATTTTATGAAGTTGGGATAAAATGTTTATGCAGTAATACTTTGCTTTTCCACTTAATATTTATTTTTTTTACTATTTTTCTGATAGCAGATGTTTTGTAAGATGTGATTTTTATTGGCTTCTAAACATTCTATTACAGCTATATCATGACTAAAAAATATTTCCCCTCTTTCTTATCATTTGGTTGTTTTTAAATTTTCTTAATAACTGTGAAAGTTGGTTACTGTATAAAAGACAATGAGCATTTTTAAGGCTTTCAATATATATATTTCTAAAATGTTCTCTGAAAGGATTTTTAACAAATTTACATCCCCATTGAAAGTGTGTTAGAGTTTCTATCTCCGTGTACCTTCTGTAACACTAGGGCTGATTTTTAAATACAATTTTTGCTAGTTTAAGGTATTAAATAATCAAATATAGCTTTTTAAAATATATATTTTATTGATTTGAGAATTTTTAAAATGCATTTATTGACTTATTTTTAGATGTGAATTGTGCATTTCTTTTGACCTTTTAATTTTCAGATATAATCTTATTTTCATTGTTTTGTAAGAGTTCTTTACATATTAGCTGAAATGCTTAAAATGGATTTTATAGGTCAAAAACAGTTGAACATTCTTAACTTCATATGGTTTCACTTAAATTATGTATTTTATGTTGGTTGCCAATGTTTTCCCAGTTTGCCTTTTGTTCTTTTTACCACGTTGTTTTTTAAAGCATATAACAAGTTTAAATTATTATTGTGGTTTGGTCTAGAGATCTTTTGTAGTTTCCTCTATAGCTTTCTTGCAGTGAAAGTTCTTTCCATCCCAAGGGCAGATAAATATTTTTGCAGTTTCATATTTTTAAATTTAACTTTTAAAACCCATCTGGAGTTTTGTTTGAATGTATTAGTAAGGCAGGAACCTGTTTACTGAGCGATGAGACAATTACTTTCAGATTCCTGAGCAAATGCGGTTGTTGAATGTCCTGTCTCATTGCTAAAAATCACAGAGTTATTATGTGTCCTGTGCATATAACATCTTTGACCTCGGTTCTTCATGAAATGCTGGTGTCGGGTTAGCTGGTGTGCTTCAAGGATCAGCAATAATCCAGAGACCTTAATTTTGGCGATGTTAACTCTGCTTTCACGATGGGAGTAGTGTGGTACACAGTGCTTGATCTGCTTGATGGCTTCTTGCAGCAGAAAATTCTGTCGTTCACAGAACCTACCACATTAACTCATACGGACAGTCTTGTTAAATAAAATGTTCTTTAAGTAGAAAGACTTAAAAATCTTAAGAATGTTTTACTTTTCCTCTTTAAACTTAAGTTGGGCTTTACTTTAAAAATGACATACTTTAAAGTTTGCCCTTTGCACAAGATTCCAAGAGATGACACGACTTATTCAGCGGTGCTGCAGGCCTGAGTCGAGGTGCCTGTCCCTCTCAGGGGTTTCAGACAGAAGTGCCACGGACTTACTCTGGAGTTTTTAGAGCTTGTTGCAGTGTTACTGTGGGATAAAGCGTGCAGTGTAAATGAGTTCCTCTCTCGTCTACATTTCTGTTACTTGATTTAAATTATATGCAGTGGTTCTTATGCTGTTCACATCGGGTGAGTCCTTTCAGTGAGGGGGGACTCTGGCTCCTCCCCTTTCCCATTTGGGCACCTCAAGCACCAGTAAAGAGTGTTTTTGAGTGTATGTATTTCTACTCCAACTCTTCCTTTCTGAACTCAGAAACTTACTAGGTTCTGATAAATTTTTAGATAAATCCCTTGTTGCTGTGCTATCTAAAACTGTGGGACAAAACTGATTCAGTAATGAGCTGTCCAACCTAATGGCCCAATAAATTTGTGTAGTGAAGGGTACTGAGAGTCAGCCGTGCGAGGCTTCCTATGTTATGGAGCACTCAGAAGGTGAAGATGAAGTGGAAAAACCTTTCTGGATTCAAAGGACTGATGATCCCTACCTCCCTGAGAAGCCAGCCACAGACCTGCCCCTCAGTGTCCCAGAGTTTCCTGAGGATTCATGTCATCGGGTCCCTAGACCCGTGTGGGGCTGCATGGAATGGGGAACCCACTACAGTGACCACGCCGAAGGGTAGAGGGTTTGTCCTCCTGGAATGGGCTTGTCTGAGCTGGAGGTTAGCATTTTCATGACCACTAGGGGGCTTCAGTTGCCCGCGAAGAAAGGGCCAAGCCCAGAGGTACTGTGGTGTTGCTCTTTACACTTTGTTTCAAGAACATAATTTCATTTGGGGAGTATTCATTTTCTGAGATAGATCGACAGAACTGATTCATAAAAATTAAAGACCTTTGAGGGACCTCTACTCTTTCTTACCTTCTCATTTTGGAGATTAAGAACATTTAGGAAGACTTCTCTAAGCTGACTCACTATCCAGTGGCAGAGTCAGAGTTAGAACCCAAGTCCCCGATCTACTCTCAGTCTAGCTCTTTAGCTGTTGAGTCAGTGATGTAAATCTCTTTTCTGTTTCTCTGAAGTTACACCACAGGGCGAGGTGGCACACACTGCGCCTGAGCTCTGGAGGAAGTGTGTATGGATGTCACAGTGAAGGCAGGCGGTGACGGGGTGCTGGGCTGCCTGATGGGAAGGCTGGGACAATGTGGTGTCGACTCTCTATCAAGTCAGTTCATGAGTTCACCACTTTCTGTGGCTCAGTTTTGGGGAGTTTTAAGAATTCTTATTTATTCTGAATAAGGCCAGACCCTTATATAACGTATTCTTTTTCTTCAGATGAATAGCAAGAATTAAAAAATATTCTTTTACTCTTAATTATGTTTATGATTTTCATTAACATTTAACCTTTATAACAGAGTTGGTAACCCTTCTTCTTTGTAAAAAAATCAATGGTCACTAGAAAATTTAACAAACATCAGGCAAACAAATTCATTATGTATCAGCTCAAAATGACTTACGACAATGTTGATTTTTTTTTCTTCTGGGAAAACTATGGAGGAAGCAAATAGTGTTCATTTCAACTACTGATTATAGCAAATTCAGCACAACTTACAGCTTCTATTTTTAAACATCATAGGCTAAAATTTTGATTTATATATTATGGTGAGATTCCAGAGTAGAACAGCTTTGAGGGAGTCTAAGAGAAGAAAGAGCGAAAGGATGGGGAGGAAAAGAGATCATCAGGACAGACAGATGGTGGGGAAAGAGCTATAGAATGAGAAAATGGGATGTTTCCATCTAAGAGGGAAGGGAAGGAGCGTGTGTGAAGGAAGAGGTTGGTGGCCCTGAGGAAGGAGGGCAGATGTGAGTCCCAAGGGCAGAGAAAGAAAAGGAGAAGGACAGGGGTGCGTTTCTTTTCACGTCCTCCTGGGGTTCACCCTACCACCCTCCTCGCCATTCCCCTTCATCATCCTTTGCTTCCGTGCTTCATCCTGGTCTTTAGCCGTCCAGCACCCAGCTCTGGATCTGCTAGGGCTCCACACGTGTTGTTCACATGCTCAGTATGAATCTGCCAAGTGGGAGTTGGAGTGACGATGAAAAGATACGATACTTGAACAATGGAATACTACTCGGCCGTAAAAATGGAGAAAAACTTTACCCTTTGTGACAGCATGGCTGGACCTGGAGAACATTACATTAAGTGAAATAAGCCAGTCAGAGAAAGACAAATACCATGTGATTTCACTCATATGTGGAATCTAAAGAAACAAATTGAACTAACAAGTAAAACAGACAGACTCATAGATGGAGATCAGATGATAGCTAGTGGGTGGGGGGCAGGGAGGAGAGAAAGAGGAGGGATTGAGCAAAAAGGGAAAAGGACTCATGGACATGGACAACAGTGTGGGGATTGCTGGGGGGAAGGGGCATATGGGAACTAAATGGTAATGGAAAAAATACATTAGAAGTTAAATAAAGAAAAAAGATATAATAGAAAAGCTCTTAAAGTGTGGTTCGTCATGTATTTAGGTCCCTCAAAATGACAGCTTGTTATAATAATTGTTAAAGTGTTTTTTTTCCTCCTGTGATGAATCAGATCGTTGGGGATACTTCTGTAAATATAAACCATGTTTGAAACATTGGAGTTGAGAGTTTGATGTAGAACTCTAGAAATAGATACGTAGTCATTTTCTTAATGGTATATTGAAGCTTAATTGAATAAAAATGTACGTGTTCAAGTCTAAAGCCACTGAAAAATTTAATTATGTCTTCTTTTCTCTTCTTTATTGTAGTGATTTAAAGGGAGTGATAGTCACTCTGAGTGATGATGGTCACCTGCAGTGTTCATACCTGGGGACAGACCCTTCTTTGTTCCAAGCTCCAAGGGTTGAATGTAGAGAACTAAACTATGATGCACTTGATACGGAGTTGAAAGAACTTCAGAAAATCATCAGAGATGTTAACAAATCACAAGGTATCTCATTTGAAGCTTTTTATTGTTTGATTTTACTGTCCATTGTAGAATTTACATTATTTTGTGTATGGGTAATGTTTTGTAGCTATGAATTAATTTTCTCCCCCAGACTTAATTAAAGTCATAGTTGAAAAAACTGCATAGCTCTTTAGCACACAAGGTCTGTGTGCTTAATCTGTATTTTGTAGCTTCTGAAAAATATGTCCTATTTAACATACTGGTTTTGCTAGTGTCCCTTTTGCAGGGACAGTGTTACTGAGTTTTTTTCTTTGTACTCTAAAAAAAGACCAAGAACTTCTTTGGGTAGTGGCTTCAGACCTTGATAAGAGCATTAAAGTTTAGAGTGGTCGTTTATTAACTTCTAATATACTTGAAAAAAGTGTTAGTTGCTTCTTTGAAAAGAAACCAAAGCAGTACGAGTTGCCACTTTGTTACTAAAAAGGTGGTCATTTACAGCTTAGTAATCTAATTTATGTTTGTAGTTAATTAGCCGTCCAAATGGAGGGTGGTAGCCTGTGGTATGCTGATTTCTAATGACTCACAGGCTGATGATATTTTCAGTTCCTGAGTTTTGGATAACTCAATATTATCTTACTTTGGGACTCACAGGGGTATAATTTTATTGTAAATTGAAAGGAGAAACAAAACACCAATCCTGAAGTTTGAGTTGGACATGTGAAAAGCATTACTTTAAGTTTCCTTCTCAGGGTCAGGTAAAAGTATTTTTTTAATGAGAAAAAATATGGACTATTTTCACATAAAAGAAATGTTGAAACAAGTAGGAATAATAAAAGAAGCAGAGCATCAAAAGCCAACACAAACAACAGAGCCAGTCTTAATCCCGTCCAATCATCTTACGAGGTTTATGTGTTTTTGAGTCTATGTTACCGAAACAGATTCAGAAGATATTAGATAATACATATAAAATATGAGTGTTAAAATAAAATAATTATTCTTTGGCGTCACACCTTCTCTTAGAAAGTTTTGAAAGCAAACCAGTGAAACTTAGGTCATATCTCTAATTAGTTAAAAATGTATTTGTTGTCAGCAACCCCCAGTCAAGTAGAGAATGGTTAAAATTGGATGTGTCACATTGCAATGTACAACTTTTTCCCATTTTTGATACTAGCATTTTGGGATTGTTGGAATTATAAGTCTCACTTTGTCATTTAAAAATGTAATTGGGGAAAGAGTGGCATATATATATGAAAAATGAAATTTCTGGAGTTCATTAAATTAATGTGACTTTTCACTCCAGATTTTATCTTGAGATTTTGCTCTTTCCATAAACAATGTGCTAATGATATTTTGATTAACACTTAATTGTGTAAAACATTTCTCAGAAAAATCCCTTACAGCTAAAGGTTATTTTTTTGGTGACCATGGTGATGCCCTTGGGTGAGAAGGTTAGGCTGTTCTCCTTGTCATCGCCTTGACCCTTCGGTGTCATTTGAAATAACTGCTAATTAGGTTAGGGATGTGCCCACGGACTTGGGTGCAAAGTTCATTGTTTACATAACCTTGGTGTTAGTTGATATTTGAAGTTCTCTGCCCTTTCTCCGCCATCATTTGGTTTTATTCCTGAAAAAGAAACAAAGAGAACCTTCTTTAAAAAGAGAGACTTTTAAAATACTTTATTTCTGGATATGGAAAAAAATTAGTATTCTGTACCCTTATAAAACTGTGGTATATATTTTTATTAAAATACCTGTAATTATGTGAAAGCACCAAATTGTTTCAGTATAGAAGATTATGAGAAGTTAAAACTCTGAACTTTTTGATGACCTCATTATTCATTTAAATGCCACTTATTTTAGTATAGCGACTTAAGATTACAAAAAAATTTCACAGTCTTGTGGGTTATATTCAGCACTTAAAATCTTTTTTTTATTTCTTCAAAGTAAGGGTTGCAGCAAAATTTAAAGCCCATTTAAAGAGTACATTTTGTTGTACACATGGTGTATATTATCTACCGTAATAAAAGTGTTTTGAACCTGATTTTATGTGTGTAATGAGGAATGCATGTTGTAAGTATGAAATTACAGTAATAATTTCAGAATGGCTCATGGATTTTGAAGCTTTTCGTACTCAGCTCACTAGTGTGGATCCTGCCAGGCATTTCTGTTACCAGTAGTCAGCAGCGTCTGTCGGTAGGCACTGTCAAAGCTGGAGTTTCCTCATGGCACAGACGGTTGGTCATGTTCCCTGCTTGGGGTTGAGTCTGAAGGAATGGGTATGACACTGAGCTTCCTGCACAGCAGTGCCTTCAGGAGGGGCAGAGAGCAGTAAGACATGGGTGTGTTATCAGAAGTCTGCATCCCAGGTGAAATACATCCAGGATAACTGAGCTGTGCCCCCCTAGCTCCCCCCCTCCCCCCACCAAGTACTGGCGTCATTTGTACTTGGAGGCCTTGTCGGAAGATGTGTTGTTTAGGGTTATGTGGGCTGCATGTAACAAAATACCCAACTAAAGTGGCTTACACTTCTTTTCCATGGAAGAGAAGGCCCGCAATGGGCAGACCAGGGTTGTTCTGGCAGCTCCCCTGTCATCGGGGACTGCAGTTCCTTTCCTCCCAGAGCCATCTGCTGGTCCAGGATGGCTTCTGGACCTCCCGCCCTCACATCTGCAGCTGAGTCAGCCCCCATAAGGAGCTTTCCTGGAAGCCACACCCTGGGCAGCTTCTACTCACATCTCACTGGCTACTCTAGGCTGCAAAAGATGCTGGGAAATTTAGGGTTTAAGCTGAGTGCTTTGTTGCTTAGAATAAAACTGGGCTTCTTTTAGTAAAAGAGAACTGAAGAACGGTGATTGGGTGGGCGATGAGCAGCCCTCTGCACTCTCACTAAGGAATTTCTATCCCAAATATTGCAGTGTTGGTGGGCACGCCTGATGGCGATGGTAGGCAGGTCTTCTCTCTGTCAGACAGCTGCTTCTCCACGTGGCGTTGGCCCGTGCTTTCCATCTCTCAGCCCGCCACCGTCAGTGTGTGGGGGATGGTTCCTCTGAGAGTCAAGGGTGATCTCAGCAGGCCCAGGCATTATGTGCAAATTCGATTTCCAGAGAAGAAGCAAGAGTTCTCTTGAGTACCCCCTTTTATTCAGGAGGTATAGCTTTCCCAGAAGCAAGTGCCAGCACCCCACCCTGCACCCAACTTTTCTTACCTCCCATCTGCCAAGATAAACCCCATGCTTGTGCCTGAAACAACAGATGGTCAGGGGAATGAAGTCACCATGATTGGATTTGACCAATCCAATGACTTTGAGATGAAGGTGGATGTCCCAACAGAATTAGGGCTCAGCCACAATGAAGGAGGGGTGAAGCTGGATGTTAGGTGGGCAACCAATAGTCTGTATCTCTCTCTCTCTCTCTCTCTCTCTCACACACACACACACACACGCGCGCGTCTGTCCGGAAAAAGTCCAGCCACTGTTAATATAAAGAGAACAGTTTGTGCGACATCTATTTAAACTGGCAGCCAAGGAGAGTGGACTGGAATGAGCATGTGTGAACAATGACGACTTCTCTGTACTTGTCAGTGGGGGTGGTAGACGCCATTGAGTGAGCATGTGTACTGTGTGGCCGTTGCATTCAAAATGACTGAGCGAGTAGAGCAACGAATCTGCATCAAATTTTGCATTAAGCTGGAACATTCCTCTGCAGAAACTATTCTGATGACTCAGAAGGGTTTTGAGGAGGATGCAATGAGTGCAGCACAAGTAAAAGTGTGGCACACACGCTTCAAAGATGGTCAAGAATTGGTTGGAAGTGATCCACCTTCTGGAAGGCCTGCGACAAGCTGAACACCTGAGATTGTTGAACGTGTATGGGCTGCAATCTGACACCGCGAGAACTAGAAGCTGATCCGGGGACTCTAAAAACTTCTGCGTCTGAGATTTTGATGCAGGATCTTGGCATGAAATACGTTGTGGCAAAAGTTGTTCCGCGGCTTCTGCTACCAGAGCAGGAGGAACATCGTGCTACAGTTGCCAATGACATTATTCAAGCTGCTACCAATGAGCCAGATTTCCTCAAGGTCATAATGCTCCAAGAAGTGTATGAGGTCCCAAGGTGCCCGCTTTGAAGGGGACTGAGGTGTCATTGTCCTGTGTACAGTGTTTCTTGCATCTTCTTCAATAAATGTCTCCATCTTTCATCTTATGTGGCTGGCTACTTCTTGGACAAACCTCGTATGTACACACACACACATATTGTGTGAATATTATTTATGTTGCTTGCTTATTTAGGATCTCTGTGTCGCTTGTTCATAATATCTTATTCACCATAAACATTTTTTAAATTGTGAAATTGTAAGCTGTGACAATCACACGAATGTGGTGAAAAGAATTCAAACAGCACTACAAGGGCATACCGCAGATCCTATTCTGCGAGATTGTTCACGGGTAACTTTCATCAAGAGCGTCTGTGTATTCTTTACGGAAGTGTCCATGGTTATGTAATTCCACGTTAGGCGCATCGAGCTGCCTCTCCTGCATCTTGCTCGTTTATCAATAGGCATATCTTGGAGGGTTTTTTTTATCAGTATGTAAAGATGGACAGCACTCTTATTTATAGCTTTGGGCTGTAGACCACTGCACAGCACAGATACACCATAATTTAGTTAACCATTTCCCTGTTAACAGAAGTATGAGATTCAGGTTGTTTTGTTTTTGTTTTTAATAAGTACGAGCAGCAGAGGATTTCCTGGGCGTGTCTGTGAATTGGCTGTGACTGTCGCAATGTAGAACGTGCAGGTCCTGCGACCCAACAGTTCTGCTCCCAACCTGCAGAATGACTTGCCTTCAAAAGTACTTACCTTCAAAGCAACTTCCCTTCAGAAGGATTGTACTGATTTGGGCTCCTGCCGGCAGTTAAGGAGAAGGCATCCAAATTCCCAACACTGGTCAGTCAGCGGGCCCCATCTCAGCTAATATCTTTGGGGGAAGAGACAGTTTTTCTTTGAAGTGTGGTAGAGGGGACAGAATTAACATCAGGCTTCTAATTCTGTAATGCATTCGTTTTTTAAACTCGTGTGGGTATGGGGTTGTTTTTGACTTATGGTGTAGATAACCCTAACTATACAGCAGGTTTTACTTTATGGTTAAATGTCTTTTCTTTTTCTTTTTTCAAATTACAGGTGTCTGGCCCCTGACTGAGAGGGAAGATGACTTGAAAGTTTCTGTCATGGTCTCTCCTAACTTGGACTCCGTGTCTGTAGGTGCATTTGCAGACTTTGAAAGGGTTTGCGATTGTAGCAGACTTGGGTGAATTGGGGCCAAAATGTATTGGTTTAAATTATGCGCCTTCAGAAAGAAACTTTAGGGAGGATAACAACTTTTAATCTTTGTTATTTTCTAGAAATAAACATTCATAGCCTCTTAGTGTAGTAAGGAGTTCCTTAGGCAGATTTCTGGCCCCCAAAAGGGGAGGGGGGACAGTAGAAGGGACTCTCACCATTATTCTGAATCTATTTTTTTTTAAAGTTTAACTTTTTCAGCACCAGAATATTGAGATAATTCCGATCCAGATGAATAATCCTGAGCCCACACGATTTCTGCCGAGGTTCACTGAGTTAATGTTCATGACAGGCCCCGCTCGGGGCTCTGTAGTTTGCAGTCTCCAGTACCTTACGGTGATTGTGCCGGGGGAGGGGTTTGAGAGTAAACAGTTGGGCCAGGAACCCTTTTTCCTTCTATTTCTCTGTGACCCAGGGCAAGGTGTTTGGTTTTCTTAGTCTCAATTTTCTCATCCGTAAACTGAGAATGACGGTAGAATCTCTTCGGTTGAATTGTTATGATAATTAATGAGCATCATCATCATCATCATCAAATGTCATTTCAGTTCTTCCAGCATCATCACCACCATTACCACCACCACCACCTGCATTTAACTACCTGTGTCCTTTGTCGCCATTACCTTAGTGCCTGTCACATATGGGTGCTCAGTATATACTTGCTCCACAAATCAATGAATAAAGCTGAGAAACAGGAAGGATGAAAGGGGAATTGTCGTTGGTTCTATTGTCCCATCTCCTTGTTCAGCCTTCTGTAAGCACTTGTTAGGTTATGATCGGTCATGTCTCACTGCCTGCTGTTTGGACAAAATCTATGTGTTTTATCTGTGTTCCTACCAAAGGCTGATCAATTTAGACAAGTGATCGAATTCACTGCTTTTTTTTTTATGTGGTTGGAGTTCACGTCATATTTTTTTTTGCTAAGGAAGTGACTTTAATATCTAGGTATCAGAGCATAATAGAGTAAGTAGTTGTCATAAATGTTCAAAGATTAATTTAGTATAAACAGCCAACCCCAGTTGTGTTGAAAATCACATTAACATTGCCGTGGTATCGAAAGTTGGGTACACTTACAAAAATAGGACTGTATATGAAAGAAACATTCACCAGCTGGGTCACATAGTAGAGGCACTGTTTTAAACATTGCCCACTCAGCGCACACCGTTTCTCACTCTACCTGAAGGGTGTAGTCTGAGTGGAACATTTCTGCTCCGTTAGCTGACAAATGTACACACATTTTCTTGCCTTGGAAATGATTCTTTTTTTCCTCTTGGCCACTTATATAATTTTTTTAAGGTTCTCTTAAACATAGGCTATTTGGAATGAGGAATTCCCTTTCTGATCTCTAGCAACTTTTGATCTTTGTAGGAAAAAGGCATGTGTAATAGCGCTGTATTGTAATGTATGTTTCCCTGTTGGCAGCCCGGAGTGCTATTTCCTTTCTACTGGGTGTCTCTTTCCAGCTTCATTTTCCTTCTCACTACTTTTTCCTTCTTAAGAGTCTTGAGAGTGTAGCATTCATTCCACCAGAAAACATGAGACCAGCGATTTGCGTGGCTCTGGGATAGCCACGTGTCTTTGTGTAGCCATTTCTCTCTGGCTCCACTTTTATTTCCCGAAGGACTACTGTCCCTGAAGTCCCTAGTTGTTTAGACAATAGGTTGAAAAGAGTAGGAAACAGGAGATCTTTGTGTCTTTCCTAGATATTTGGACAGCTAAAGTAAAGCATTTCCTGGATTTAAAGTAATACTATAGCAGAAAGCCTGGCTTAACATTTTATTTTGAATCATTAATATGAAAGCACACATCTAAAAAATAATACAATTTCTATTAGAATTGGGTATTTTAGAGAGGAGGCAAGCATTGCTCTCTTATCCTCCTGCATGAGAAGTTGGATTCGAGTTCATATGTGATTTCGTAGGGAGTCATAAACAGAATTTGGATCTCCCAACTCTTAACTGTGCTGGTTCCCATTATATCATAGCAGTCTCCATTGCTTAGATGTGGCTTAATTTTTCCTGGTGAAAACATTTCAAATAGGTGAAGTTAAAGTACAGTGGGTCTATTCATTGGCTGAACAGAGATTTTAGGACCTGAGTTGTTCCCCAGGTATTCCTTTGGGTATTACTAGAAAATATGTTACCCCTTTGTTTGATTCTGTCAGAGTGAGAATTTTTCTCTCCATCTACCACTCTAAAAAATAAGTTATAAATTGTAAGGAAATGTTTGCTCTATGATATTATACTCTGAATTCTTTGATAGGTAGGACCAAGTAGCCTGGGCCAATGCTCAAAGAGTAAACTAGTTTATGATATGAGCTCACTCCTACCTTTATTCTATTTCCTAGAGGTAAGGGCGCTCAATGTTTATATTAGTAGTTATGTGTCTTAGTTACATGTTCATACTATTAGTCAGAGTAAAACATTCCTTTGTCAAGTTAAAAATAAAATGGCCTAAAAGAATGGCATAATGTTTATCTGAGAAATGCAGGGTGGCCTTCTTCTGTATAATATAAAGGATGTGTTACTAGAATTAATTAGTTTCAACATTTAAGTAAATTTGGCAATGGAGTAGCTTGATAATAAAATATGTGATTGGGGGGGTGGGAGGATAGGTATCTAAATATTAGCTCATGACTTTCTAGATGAAGACATTCAAAAAGTCACACTGACTCTCGGAGTCTGTCGTTACGGTGATAAATCCTTTACAGTCGTTGCCAGCTTTGGTGGTGAGAGAGATGGATTGCACCCAGGTTTTCACTTATTGTTTCCTT
The DNA here is from genome assembly GCF_022682495.2 of Desmodus rotundus. Taxonomy (NCBI): domain Eukaryota; kingdom Metazoa; phylum Chordata; class Mammalia; order Chiroptera; family Phyllostomidae; genus Desmodus; species Desmodus rotundus. The sequence continues at coordinate 8,434,805 of NC_071392.1, read as the reverse complement.
CCTTTCTTCTGTGTGTTTGCAGCAAGCTCCTGATGCTGAAGTGGGAACTGACCTTGTCCCTTCAGTCACAGTGAAGGTATTGTACCGTGGTTCTAGACTGTAACGTGCAAACACTTTTACACATTTCGTCACATTTGTCACTGTTTTCACCCTATAAATAGCCTTTGGAAATGTCAGACAAACACTTGACATTTCTACCATTTCCTCAGCCTCGGGGGAGGGGGGGAGGGGTGAGTCAATAACCTTCATTGTTTTCTACAAATATAAAACCGATCATTGCGTTCATAGCAATGTGCAGATAATATAAACAATTGTTATGACTTATTCTTATTTAAATGTGTTACATGATCCAGGATTTTTTTTCCAGACACAAAATTAACATTAAAGCGTGATGAAGTGTGTCATCACCCCAGACCAACCAGATGATGGAAGCATCGTGTATATACTAGGGAATTATGTGAATGCTAATAATATCTTTCTTCCATGTATGATTATGTGTGGGTTGGAAAAGAATTTCCAGTCATCTATCTGCCATAATATTAGCTTTTGAGGGGTGTATTTATAGCAAGAACATATTAAATGAAGAAGCCACAAAGTAGAGTAGTGACAAATTGATAGTCCTAAAAAAAAGAGAGTATGAACGATGTGGTTTTGGTTAAAAGTTTTGGTCCTGTCATTGTAGAATTTTAGACTAGAACTTGAATATAGAACCCTCTTAAGGCATTTAGATTAAAGCATGGTAATCAGTCAGCACACTATTAAGCTGAAAATATTTATCACTGCCCAGTCCTTGGAGCCAGGAAAAGTTGTGGATCTTGGCGATTCGCTTAGTCAAAACTTGGACTGGGCTTTACGTTTTCTTAGATTATGGGTTGCTGCCCTTGGAGGAGCTTGACAGGGTACCAGGCTTTACCAATTGTGTTCGCTTACACTGGACCCAGCGGGTGGCCCTAGTGTGGGGGTCTGTGCTAGAAGTTGAAGGGAGCCCAATCTTTTAACAGTTTCCTAAGCTAATTTTTTTGGCTTCTTGCCACTGGAAACAAGGGTGGTCTTTCCCCAGTCTTCCTACCCCTATTCAATCAAAGGCTCTATCTCATTAATACTTCTGAGTCTGGAAAAGCATTAGTGGCAAGAAATCAAACACTTAAAAAAACCCTGCACAGTTCCAGGAATGATCTATAGACTTTTGTCGGGGGGAACCCTTTTTCGTGTCTGTCTACTGATACTGTTCAGACACATACACATCATGATTCAGGCACATGATATGAATTGTGAAAAAGTCTTGTAGCTAAATCAGATAGCATTGCTCATGTTAATCCCCACCACCACCCAACTACTACTTACTGCTGTAAGTAAACGCACCTTTCTGTCCCATGAAGTTCTTAGTCTTCATGTGTAATAGCCGCCTTAAAATGACGGCATGGCACTACTGGAGAATTCTCTTTCATTAGTGGAATTTACTATATCTGAGAATGACTAAGTCATTCCTAACTCCCTCCCTTATTGCCATTGTAAGAGCCCAGGAAAGAAGGCCACGCAGAAGGGTTGCACAAAGTCAGCTGGACGGACCCAGCAGACACAATGACTTCGTGATTCTGTCTGACAGCTTCTATGCACATTTCTGCTATAAATCTCTCCTTATAGCCTTTTATAACAGTGGCAGCCAAGATATATAACCATGCAAGTTTCCATCATAATAAATCCTGTTAATTGAGAAAATGTTTCCATCCGTTCCAATGGCCGAAGATGTGGCTACCTTGAGTATGTGCGCTGATGTGAGAGGGGTTGTTCATACCTGGCCTTTGGAGTCGTAGTTTTATATCTAGGATAAAACTTGGTATTATATTTCCTAACGATCATGTTTCATTTTGTCAGAAGCGGAAAATAGCATGGAAAATTCTTTTATTAATGTTTTATATTTTTCCCTTAGTATTTTATAATTATTTTTCTCTTAAAATACGAGGTTTGTGATCTAGCCAAGTCTTTAACTTTTTTTTGGCTCAAACACAGCTCTTCTTTGTTACTGTAGCTATTTTCCTCACACGTCTTCTTGATTCACTTTTGAAAGTGCCTAGCCCATCGTTAGGGTTCAGTAAATCCGTGTGTGAGAGCTATTATGAGTGTACACCTCAGCCAGATGCAGACACTTCTGTGACAAGGTAAAACTGTGTGATCTTTGTTGAAGTACGCATTGTTAGGCCAGGCCGAGTGAGATGCCTGCTCTCCTACAGGTGGCTGGCTTATCACTACTTCAGTTGGACTTCTCATTTTCATTCCTAAAACTAAGTTTTCAGCTCTCTTGTGCATATTGACTTGATGGTCTTGGGCATTTATTTATCTTCTTTGAACTTCTGTTTTTATTTTATTATTTATTTACTCTCATTTTATTTTTTAAATTATATTTTATTGATTATGGTATTACAGTTGTCCCAATTTTTCTCCCTTTGCCCCCCTCCATCCAGCACTACCCACTCCTTCTGGCAATCCTGACACCACTGTTCATGTCCATGGGTCATGTGTATAGGTTCTTTGGTTACTCCATTTTCTATACTGTACTTTACATCCCCATGCTATTCTGTAACTACCTATTTGTACTTCTTAGTCCCCTCACCTTTTCATCTATTTCCCCACACCCCTCTCTGGCAACTATCAAAGTGTTCTCCATATCCATGATTCTGTCTCTGTCCTTCTTGTTTGCTTAGTTTGTTTTTTAGATTTGATTGTCAATAGATATGTGTTTATTGCCATTTTATTGTTCATAGTTTTGATCTTCTTTTTCTTAAGTAAGTCCCTTTAACAGTTCATATAATAATAGTTTGGTGATGAAATCCTTTAGTTTTTTCTTGTCTGGGAAACCCTTTATCTGCTTTGATTCTTAATTACAGCTTTGCTGGGTAGAGCGGTCTTGGCTATAGGTCCCTGCTTTTTATGACTTTGAATATTTCTTGTCAATCACTTCATGCCTGCAAAGTTTCTTTTGAGAAATCAGCTGACAGTCTTATGGGAACTCCTTTGTAGGTAACTATCTGCTTTTCTCATGCTGCTTTAAAGATTATCTTTTTCTCTTTAACCTTTGGTATTTTAATTAGGATGTGTCTTGGAGTGGACCTCTTTAAGTCCATCTTGTTTGGGACTCCCTGTGCTTCCTGGACTTGAGGGTCTATTTCCTTCACTAAATTAGGGAAGTTTTCTTTCATTATTTTTTCAAGTAGATTTCCAATTTCTTGCTCTTTCTCTTCTCCTTCTGGAATCCCTGTGATGTGAATGTTGGAACCCTTGAAGTTGTCCCAGAGGCTGCTTACAGTATCCTCATTTTTTGGGGGATTCTTTTTCCTTCTTGTTGTTCTGATTGGTTGTTTTTGCTTCCTTATGTTTCAAATCATTGGTATGATTCTTGGCTTCATCCACTCTACAGTTGTTTCCCTGTAAATTGTTCTTTATTTCAATTAGTGTATCCTTTGTTTCTGACTGTATTTTTTTATGCTGTTGAGGTCCTCACTAAGTTCCTTGAGCATCCTTATAACCAGTGTTTTGAATTCTGCATCTGATAGATTGCTTATCTCCATTTTGTTTAGGTATTTTTCTGGAGCTTTGATCTGTTCTTTCATCTGGGCCATGTTTCTTTGTCTCTTCATTTTGGCAGCCTCCCTGTGTTTGTTTCTGTGTATTAGGTAGAGCTGCTGTGGCACCATGTTTTGGTACAGTGGCCTAATGTAGTAAGTGTCCTAATGTAGTAAGTGGCACAGCCTCTACTATCACCCAAGCTGGGTACTCGTGATGCACCCTTTTGGGGGGTGAGTATACCCAGCTCTTATAGTTGAGCCTTAGTTTCTATTGGTGGATCAATGGGAGGGATTTACCCAGGCCAGTCAGCTTCAAGTACTGGCTGTGACCACTTACCACCAACCTCTGCCCTCCATGGAGGATCAACTGTGCAGAGGCAGGGTGGTGGTGCTCTGACATGGTCTGTAGTTGTCCACTGTGTGTGCAGGCCCTGGAGTTTCTTTGGTGGTGCAGGCCAAGGTCAGCCCCAACCTCTGTTTTGCCCTGAGGCCACCATGCCTAAGCTATAAAGCAATCTGAGATGGCTGCTACTTGTGCTGGGTTAGAGATCCCAGGCAAAGCCAAGCTGTGATCTAGGCTGGCTGCTGTTAGTGCTGTGCCTGGGGCCACTTAGCAAGATATATGGGGCAGAGGGCTCACTGAGGCCAGCTGTTGCTTGTTTGAAAGGATTTAGAAAGTTGTGAAGCACGAGCCAAGACCAGCCATTCATATGGAAAAGTTAGTTAACTGCTGTAAGTTGGGTGGGACAGAGCTTCAGGGGATCTTCAGGGCTGGGCAAACAGTGTTAGCCAGGTTGATGGAGTCTCAGATATGGCACCTACCTGCCAGCTTTGTGGCTCTGTGTGGAGAGGGTTCAGAAAAGGGACAATGGCCTCTGCCCACCTCTCTGTCTAGGAGGAAACTGTCCCCTAACTCTAGCCTGATGCCAGACACTTCAGTTTCTCTCAGTATGCCACTAATGCCTTTGAAGCTCATACCCTGGTGCCGGAGCTCAGAAGGAGTGAGTCTGAGTGAGTGTGTGTGGGTTCTTTAAGAAGAACTTCTTGGGACTCCAGAATTTTCTTCCACAAACTTAATCCCTGCTGGTTTTTGCAGCCAGAAGTTATGGGGACTTATCTTCCTTGCACTGGTACCCTGGGCTTGAGGGCCTGGTGTGGGACTGGGACTCCTCACTCCCGATGTATCCCTCCCAGATTTTTATCCACCACATGTGGATGTAGAATCAGCCCATTCTGCATCTTTGCCCCGCCTGCCCATCTGGATGGATGTGGTTCCTTTAATTCCGTAGTTGTCAGACTTCCATTCAACTCAATTTCTGCTGGTTCTGAGTGATGATTGTTCTATAATTTAGTTGTAATTTTGATGTGGTTGTCCAAGGAGGAGAGCTGTGTTCACCTATGCCGCCATATGACCAGAAGTCCTGAACTTCTGTTTTTCAACTGTAAAATGGGGATAATTTTTCATTTACAGAGTTGTTTTGAGACTTAACCACAGTTGATCGAGAACATGGGTTCTGAGTTTTGGCAGACCGAAGTTCAGCTGTGGTTCTACCACTTGTAAACAGAATAGACCTGAGCAAATTATTTAGCCTCTCTAAGCCACAGTTTTCTTTTCTATAAAATGGTGTATAGTAGTAGTAGCTGTTTCACCATGTTGTAGGTATTAGTGAGATAATGCACATAAATAATTTATTATCGTGGTTCTATGAATATAGAAAGCTGCTAATGGTTATCAGTACTATGAATGACTCAATTTCAAAATATATGTATAGACTAGCATTATATTATTGTTAGAAAAATATTTAAGTTGTGTCTATATATTCAGTGGACTAGGAATTTGAAAGAATGTTGTCTGTGGTGCATATATCGTTTCTTCTCATTGTTACCATCAGGGTTTTATTAAAAAGACATCATGCTTATAACAGTCAGACATCGTCTAGGAAGCTTTTTGGGATGCGTATTCCCTCACATAGTCTCAGGGCTGGTAAAATAAAAGTTGAGGATTGATTGTTCATCTGCTGTGTTTATTGTATTTGTTTGTACCCAATAGTGGTCTTTCAAAAGTTTTGCTTTGCAAATCAAAATTATGTTTAACTTATTTTTAAGTTGTACAGAATACCCACATTATTTAAAATTAATACAAGACATTTACTGAATCTAATTACGTGTGTATAATGTTTGTAGGCCAGTTGTATATTGCTGTATATTGTTTCTTTCTCTGTTATATGCATGTATATATATGAGGTCTGTCCAGAAGGTATCCAGCCATGTAAAGTGAAAAGTAGAGACATTCACTGAAGAAGATTCAAGATCCAAGAGACATTGTACATAGGACAATGATGCCTTAATCCCCTTCAAAGTAGGCACCTTGGGACATCATTCAGTTTTCCCAGCATCTCTTCCACTGTTCAAAACACTCTGCAAAATCCTTTGTTGGAATCACCATCAGATGCCCTGTTGTATTGTCCTGAATCTCATCGAAGGTGCAAAATCTCTTCCATTTCAAAGATGCTTTTAGTTTTGGGAAAAGCCAGAAGTAGCAGGGCATCAAATCTGGGTTGTTGGGGGGCTGAGTCACCTGAGTGATTTGATATTTTTGCCAAAAAACTCTGCACAAGACTTGATGGGTGAGTGGGTGCATCGTTGTGATGAAGATGCCAATCACCAGTTGCCCATAGCTATGTCCTTCTGAATCATCCAAATAGTTTCTGCAGAGGAATGTTTAAGCTTAATGCAAAATATGGTGCAGATTTGTTGCTCTACTAGCTGTCATTTTGAATGTGACAGCCACACAGTGCACAAGCTCACTGAATGGCATCTACCACCCCCACTGACTAGTATAGTGACGTCGTCATTGTTCACACACATGTGCATTCCAGTTCACTGTCTTTGGCTGCCAGGTTACATCAGTGTTGCGCAAAATGTTCTCATTATATTAACAATGGCTGGACTTTTTCCGGAGAGGTCTCATATAATTAAGGAATAGGTGATACGTGCCTTTAACTTAAGAGAAAATTTAAAAATACTTTTATTAAAAATAAGTATGCCCTTGCATTATGTCAGTTAATAGTGAAATGTATACTAGAGTCTAGTAACTAGACTGTACTGTTCTGTAGCAAAGGAGCTAGGCAGAGTGCTTCTCAACTCCGATAATATACACAGATATCACCTGAAGAGCTGTAAAAAAATTGTCAATATCCAGGTCTGCTGTGGTAAGTCTAGCTTACCACAGCAGCCAAGTGAACTCATCCAAAGGAGACTTCAAAGAAGCTGGGACATTTAGGAGACAAAATCCAGAGAGAGAGCATACCCAGTGGAAGCTCGATTGTTAGGCTTTTCCTTTGATAGCCTGAAAGTCATGCCCCTTACCGCTGGCCCAGTCAAGATCATGGGGCCTGATGGTTTGTTTCTTACCCCCAAAGTAAGAGAAGCCCTGGCCTTCTCTACCCATTTCTAGTCCACTTCCCAGCTAAACTGCTACCCTGCGGTTCTCAGCTATTGATTCTAATTGCAGTGGGAAGGTTTTCTTAGTGTCAACCAAGAGCAGCAGTTTGGAAATCCAGCCAGCTTAGAAATGCGACAGTGAATATTGCCATTCTTTCATATTTTTCTAGAATTCGTTATGTCAGATATTTTTAGGGTAAGCCATGGAAGAAAATAGAGTGCTTTGATACGTATCTAAGCTAGTAAATGTCCACCTAGTAAGGAAATCTTTAAAGCATAATTAACCTGTGTCGAAGGTAATATACTGATACTGGATAAGATAAATAATTCATGATGCCACATCTGTGTATGAAAAGCAGAATGAACACATCATATTTCATGATGTAATTATTTTATCAGCCACTGACGGCAGATTTTTTTTTTCACTTTTGATAGAACATTTTTAAGTTAAAATTAAAAAAATTTTAAATTAAAAAACCAATTTCTCAATTATGTTGACATATAATGTTATATTAGTTTCAGGTGTACAACCTAGTATTAGACATTTATATAACTTACAAAGTTATATAAGGATAAGGATAGAACATTTTAATAGTTTCATTGAGATATATTTCACATACCTTATAATTTATTCATTTAGAGTATATAATTCAATGTTTTTTAGCATATTTGCAGAGTTGTGGACCATCACCACAATTTAATTTTGGAAAGTTTTCATCCCCCTAAAAACGGTCCCATATCCATTAGCTGTTACTTCCTGTTTCCTTCCTCTGTTGCATTCCCCACCTCCTACCTCCCACTCCATTTGTCAGCAACCGGAAGTCTATTTTCTGTTTGTATAGATTTGCCTATTCTGGACATTTCGTATAAATGGAACCATACAACGTGTATTTCTTTGTGACTGGCTTCTGTCACTTAGCATGCTGCTTTTAAGGTTTGCTCGTGTTGTAGCAGGTGTCTGCACGTCATTTCTTTTTGTTACTGAATAGTGTTTCATTGTATGGATACACTGTGTTTTACTTACCCATTTGTCAGTTAGTTGGTGGACATTTGGGTTTTTTCTAATTTTAGCTCTTATGAATAATGCTAGTTTTAACCTTTGTGTACAAGTTCTTGTGTGAACATATGTTTTCATTTCTCTTGGCATGGAATTGTGAAATTGTATGGTAAATTGCGGTTTAATTTTTAAAGAAAGTGTCAAACATTTGTGTATGGCAGTCCTATTTTACATTCCAATCAGCAATATATAAGAGTCTTAGTGTCTCTCTGTTCCTTCTGATGCCTGTTTTTGTATATCCTTTTGATGATAACATTTTCGTGGCTGTGTAGTGGTATCTCATTGTGGTTTTAATTTGTTCTTTGTAGTGATTGAAGACATTAATCATGTTTTCATGTGCTTTTCGGCCTTTCCTGTATCTTCACTGGAGGAAAGTCTGTTCAACTCCTTTTCCCAGTCTCTGACTGAGTGGGACATTTAATCTGCTACTTACGTTACATGTTATGTTTGGTGGCTCCTAATTTTTCTCAGACAATGTTTGCTAATTATTTGCTAGTGATTTTCTGAGGCAGTTGAGATATTTATTAATTTGGGCAGAATGTAGTTTTCAATCGATAACAATGCCTGCCTCCCTAGGTCGCACTGCAGACCCGCGTGGCACTGCAGAGAGCCAAGTTATCCGTCTGCGTGCAGCCACCTCTGGTCCTGTCGTGTGACCGGTTCGCTTTTGAGTTGATGGGTAAGTGTTTTGTTTGGGCCTAAAGTCTGTCATGGTGTGAGGGCCTTTTTAATTAAAATTTGTTATTAATGTGTTTATTTCATGGAGATATTTCTTGTCTGAATCATGAGACTGGTATCCTCCTGAAATTAATGCTTGTGTTGTTTTGCTCATAGAGGTTCCCCTCTGAGCATCAAGCACGGACCTTCAATGAATGGTTGTTGAGTCTGAAGCAATTTCAGATTTCCAAGTGCTTTCCTTAACTAGATGGGCCTGTAATTGTACTTAAACACTGTAATTGGGAAGGCTCTCTTTACTGGTGTTTCTCTAGTGAGCTCTTTATTGAATCAGTAATGTTTGAAGAAAGAATATTGACTTTGGAGTCTGGCCTGAATTTGAATCCTGGCCCTGACTCCCGCTCTGTGTGTAGCCTTGGGCAAGCTCCCTTCGCAATGACTTGGAGCCTCAGTGTTTTTAAATCTGCAGAAAGGGGATAATGGTGTCTTTCTTGTAAGACAAGTAATGGCTGCTTTGAGGATTCAATTAAAAATGAAACTATGTAATGTATCTAAAATAGTAGACATGTTGTAAATGGCAACTCTTAGTCTTTGCTTAGAATCTCTTATCCCTTACCACTTACATGTGAGTTGTCATTAGTCCTGTTGAAGTGAATTCTAAAATATTTTTAAGCCTTTTGCTTTACTGCCACTGTTCAGCAGGGGATCCTATGTCCTACTCATGAATCAGGAGCATCTCTCTGTTTTGCCTTTGTATAACCAACCCGTAGCTAAGTGCCTGGCTGGTAGTGGGCACTCAATAAATACTCATTGGCTGAGTGAAGGGATGGTTGGATGGTTGGAAGTAACCTTGGAGGTGATATCCAACCACTGGTTTCTCACTTTATTTTCTAATTTTCCACAGTACTTCCAATGTATCTTTTTAAAACACATTCTGAAAAGCTTATCTTTCCAGTGAAAGACCTCTCCTGGCTCTTTTAATGCAGGTTGGAGGTCAAACACTTGACTGTAAAGGCTATGTACACTTGGGCGAGTCTCTGCAGTTGTAGTTACGTCCATGTTCAGCCCCACCTGCACTTTCCCCTGTGATTTCCTCTGAGTTGTAACCCTGATAAAGCACTGCTCCTCACTCTGAGAGTCTCTCGCCCTTTTATGTACCTTGTCCCTGCTCACGCTGCCTGTTTCTCTGAGTAACGGGAAGCACTGGGGTGGGATGTCAGGCACCTTGTCCTGGAGTCGGTTCCTAGCTGTGTGTTGGCTGTGGGACCTGGGGCGAGCCTCTTCATCTCTCTGTAGCCAGATTTCTCCTGGGAGGGAAAAAAGGAGAGAGAAAGAAATGGGGTCAGTAGTACCACCCACCTACTAGGGTTATTGTGAGGATGAAGTGAATTAATCCATGTAAAGTGCTTAGGACAGTAGCTGGCATGCAGAACATGTCTGATTTTAACTTGTTTTAATAATCGCTGTCCAAAATGATATAACTTATGTTACTTTCAATTGCTTACAGCACCAGAGACAACTAGAACAGTAGCCTTTTCTGTTTATCTGAAAGGAAGTTTTGTACCATCTGAATTGGAAGGAAATGCTGTTGTTTCCTATTCCAGACCAACAGGTAAACATATAGCTGTTCAGGAATTTACAAGATTAATCAATCACTCCTTTGCACTTGTTGGAATTATGAGTTAAATGTTTAAGTGTTAAAATGGGAAAATACATTGTAAAATATTACTAAATGAAAAACCACTATTTTCTATGTTAAATAAATTGTATGTCCAAATTAATTTCATGTTACACATAATTGGTGGTAAGTATTTAGCTGATATCTATACATGTTGTTCGATTCTATCTTTTCAATCACTTTTAGTCTCACTAGAAGAGTGATACCTAGTCAGACTTCGTCTGTTTGAACTAAAGAAAAGCCTAATCTGAATAAGTGACTATTGTGGATTACTCCAACATTAGGGAACTATTCAGTTTCAGATGTTGTTTTAGTGACTAATACTCTTTAGTGGCTTACATGTTAAAATATTTAAGAACAGATCTACTAAAATGTGATCTGTATTTTTTCAAAAAACCCTCTTCAGATTAAAACGGTTATCCTTAATAACATGATGGCTGCCAAGGGTCGGGGAGGTGTGTAAAATGGGAAGGTGTTGGTCAGAAGGCACCTCCCACTTCAGGTCTAGGGTGAGTGAGTGCCGGGGGCCTGATGGAGTGTGGTGACTGTAATTAGCTACCCTGTGTTGCATGCTCAAAGGTCGCTGAGAGAGCAGGTCGCAAATGTTACCATAACTGCCACCTAAAGTGGTACTTACGTGAGGAGATGGAGATGCTAACTGCCCTTACTGTGGTGATCTCTTTGCAGGGTATATGTGTGTCAAATCATCAGGTGGTGTACTTTAAACCGGCATGTATGTCAGTAATGTCTCAATAAAGCTGGAAAAAAGGGCAGGGGGAAGGTAATCTTTAGTCCAGTTGAGATTCAATTATTACCAGTTTCAACTTAATTGGGTCAATTTTTTATATTTTTTCATGTATAGTGAATTTTTTGTGTAACAGTTTGACAGTAAGTTGATTGGTAGAATAAGAATAATTTGTCACTGCTTTTAAAAAAATGTTTAAATGTAGTATAACTGATAATAACGTATTTCAGCAATGTCCCTTTTTAAAAAAAAAACATTTCTATGTAGTTTTCTTAGTTTTTTCCCTCTATGGATGCCCACTTTGTTTATTTTAGCAATTCTTTTTTTTAAAGATTTTATTTATTTATTTTTAGAGAGAGGGGAAAGGAGGGAGAAAGAGAAAGAAACCTCAATGTGTGGTTGCCTCTCGCGCACCCCCCACTGGCGACCTGACCCGCTACCCAGGCGTGTGCCCTGACTGGGAATTGAACCAGTGACCCTTTGGTTCACAGGCTGGCACTCAATCCACTGAGCAACCCAGGCCGGGGAGCAATGTTTTTTAAAAATACATTTTATTGCCCTCTGCATCTCCACATGTCTCCACGTCTGTGCCCCTCCTACCAGTCTGGATGAACATGACATCTTTGATTCCTTGGTTGTCAGACTTCTATACAGCTTGATTTTCTGATGGTTCTGGGTGATAGTTGTTTTGTAATCTAGTTGTAACTTTTGCTGTGGTAGTGTGAGGAGTTGAGCTGTGTTTACCTATGCCTCTATCTTGACTAGAAGTCTAAATCCTTTGCCAATGTTTTTAATAATTGTAGTTTTTATTTTGTCTATGTGAATTTTTGGGCTTATGCATTGACAATTCTGTGCTTTGAGCTGATTTTATAACTTCAGTACATGTTTTGAAAATCTGTTTCTTCTGCTTTGTAAGTTATTTTGCTTTAAATTGTTGAAAAAATTCATTTTTAGCTAGAAGTGACCACTTTAACCATTTACCTTAAGTTTAAATGGCTTTGAGAAAGCTGCCTTCAGAAGGAAACAGAAAACTTTAATGGATCAAGGACTGATGGGCTTTTAGTGAGATATTCTTCAAAAGAACGTTGATATTTCAGTTATTTTGAATCGTGAACTAAAAAGTGAGATATAATTGACTAAAATCTCTAGATTATTTATCATTAATCAAGCATCTCAATAATCATAGGCATTGTTATACTTTTTTACTTAGTTATACTTTGAATATGCAGTTGTAGAGAGTTTTGATGCCTTCATACAATGAGTTGATTTGTTTTCAAGGAAAAGTAATGACACTGTTCGAAAATAAATTTAAGATAGAGAAATGGCTTACATAGCAAATGGATAAAATGCTGAAAAATACATTATAAAGTTGTAATGTAAGTCTGTGAGCTCATTGTTGCACAGACCGCTTTTGGCTGTTATGCTTTTCTATAGCCAGAATTTAAAAGATTACAAATTACTGCTAAACCACAGAGCATAGCATTAATTGGCTGAAAGTTAGTTAGAAATTGAAGTAAAAGAAGTCCATAAAAGTCAACACTGCCAAGAGAAGAAGAGACATTATCCCATAGTAATATCTGCTGACTGGAATTGTAAGAAGACTGATTAGAAATATTAATATTATTATGTATTTGGCCTTTCCCTCAACTTTTTTCCCCAGCAGTTCATTCAATGCTCTTGATGCCATTTACATACTGAGTTTGGTTTGCTGTTTGGCTAGATCATATATCTTTACTTCTTTTTGCCGTATTTATGCTGGAATAATACACTCTTAGGGACTTTGAGAATGGAAGTGCAGATATATTATTAGGTTTCATTTATTCATGTTTTACTCGTCAGTTGTGCATTGACTTAACTCATTTTATTGGAGAGCCATTTAAATCATCAGTGAGAATCTTGAAAATTTAAATTTATATTTTTTAGCTGATATGTATTAAATTTGTGTTGTAATTTTATCACTGACCATTTGTTGCATTCTTTCTCCCCTCACCCTTTTTGCTTTGCTTCTGATGGATAGATCGAAATCCTGAAGGTAAGAAGATAATTTATAAGAAAATGAATTTCTGAACTGAAATGTGGTCAGTGAATTGAATGGGTATTAAACCATGAATTAACTCATTTTGTGGACTGCTATTTTCACTATAGAAACCTCCTGAAGTATATGATTCAGTCCCCCAATCCAGCTATAGAGTGTATAGTAGATGTTTTCTTTCATAGGGTCTTGTCATTCAGATTAGTTGTTTCAGAATCATGAGAAAGAGTGAAGCTCTTTGACTCTTTTAAAAAAAAAAAAATCCAAGTGTCATTGACAAGTTATTTCTGTAAGTCATTGGTGATTTACCTATGCTCTGTTATCTTATTTTACTAAAATAAGGAAATAGAAAGGAACAAAAGGTGTTTGCCACTGAATTCTAAACTGCCTGTTTTCTATGTGCCCCAGCAGAGCCACCTCTGTCTCTGATCAGAATGCCGTGCGTACTCATTCTGTGGGCCTACTCCTTGTTCTGTTTAGGATTTATGGGGGAATGTCATCCGAGGTCTGACCCCTTGAACTTGCCGGGCCAGTGTTAACTGTTACCCATTCTGTATGTCCCCAAACCTTCGTTTATCACTCTACTATAATCCTTATCATAATATGAATGTCACTAAGTTTGTTCCTTAGGTTCCTCTAGTAGGTTTTGAGCTCTTTGACAGCAGGGTTCAACCACTCATGTTTGAATTACAAAATATTAGGGTAAATGACAGGAGCTATAAAGGAATAATCTAATTTGATTATTTTCCTCCTGTACACAGACTTTATTTGGTGGTTTACCTTAGTATTAGCTATTTTAAGATAAATATTATGTAACAATGTTAATTAGTAATAACTATATGAAATACTTAATAATGGCAGTATTTATGCATACAGTTCTGGTGATGCCAGCAACCTGTTACATAGTATTTGGGAGGTGAAAATGTACTTAGTGAGAAATATTTTCATAGAAGTATGTGATTAGCTTAATAACCTACAGTAAACTTGTCAAATTAGAATTTGGGTTATTGAAAAACCTATTATCAATAATGAATATTTATATTTTACTTTGCAAGATTGCATGTAACTGATAAGATTTGCACCAACTTTTGTAAAATACCATATTAGTATTTAAATGATTTGTTTTAAGTTTAAAAAAATAAGTAAAGGTTATTATTGAAAGTAATTTATTCCCTCTTACTGTAAATTCAGTCCCAAACATTAGGGGAAAAAAAATTACAATATATGGAAATTGCAGTATTTTAATATAGAGCTAAAGCTGGTTTTAATACTCTCTTATGATATATTTTAAAATTATAATTAAGCTTTAGGGAGTCGAGTTGAAATACTCAGCTTCATCCAGTAGGCAAGGAAGCTGTATGTTGCCACACAGCTCTCCATGCGCATGCCAGACTTCAGATTTCAGAGCCTGGCCTGTTTTATTGTCCTGACCTGTTCAGGCTGCATTGCGGACAAGCACTCTTGCTTTACGTATAGAAAGAGAGAAGTGGACGAAGTTTTCTGCTGCCCCGCAGGAGTTGGTTTCCATTGTTTCTGCGTTGCAGTCATGTGACGTGGGCAGGTAGTACACGATGAGTGTGGGTGGAGCACAGTACGGAGCCAGACACAGCGGGAGGGATCAAGGAAGTTCTGGCTACTGGACATGGGTCCTGCTTCGGGCCCTTGTTTGCAGCACCAAATGACTCTAGCAGGCCCAGGAAGGGGTTCGACAGGCATACTAGAGAAGCGTACTGTGTACACATAGTTATTCTACTCTGAGATCCGTGTTCTTTTCCTGTCTCATTTAAAGCACATTTTGGCTTCCCTCTTGACAGTGATACTGGGCTCTTGGGTGTGCCAGGTGTAATTACAGTTCCCTTCCTGGAAAAATTGTTGTGTCAGGAATGGTTTTGATGTGAATTTTCTCTCTAAGTGTTAAATAATTTTGTGATTAATGGCAGTATTGTAGATGGGACTATCCATTTCCACTAGCAGGCTGGAGAGGGAAGTGTTTGAAGCAGCGGTGATTGTATTTGGTAAAAACCGCAGCCCAGTCAGGCTGATGAATGAGTAGGCCAATATTTGGGTATTATAAATGACTGAAATTTTATTTTCTTTCAGCGTACCATTCAGAGTTGAATAAACGCATTTTCCAACTATGTAGAGAAAATATTGCTGATGGTCGGCAAAGTTAGGACTAATGAAGTTGCTTTCCGCTCAGTTGAAAGCTAGTTGAAAAGTCTTTAAATGCATGTAATTCCTTCCTTCCTTCCTTATACGGATACACACTTACATACCCTTACACACACCTCCAAGTGTCTCTGGCTTAAGGTCTTAGATATCATCATAGCCTGAAGAGTAATTGATAGCCAAATTTACATTTCAAGATTCTCAAGAAAATATGAATCTCAATAGAAATGTGCCTCTCTGATAAAGCCTATGACTAAGTACTAGAGATTGTATTTTGAAATGCTTGGGTTTTAATTTGATGGGAAGTAATATAAATACTGGCAGTGTGATTTTTCTTACTAAAGGTACAGTTTCTTTAAACTGGTTTCTAAAGAATTTCATATTTTCCCTCTTCATGGTAAAACTTTTCAAGCTGCCATGATTTAAAAAATAGCCATAATCATTTTATTAAGTATGAGCGTCATCATTTTTCACAATAATGTTTTCCAAATGTCCCATGAAACAGGTTTACAATTCTTGGAGAAAAAAGAAATTCTGGAGGAGTCCTGTGAATCTGAGCAATTTCAGACCATTGCCCAAATGTGTGATATTGTCATTAACTGACCTAAGGGAGCTGTCAATTGACTTATAATATATTTCCCTCGTTCGGTTAGTTGGTGCTTATAATCTGTTTGTTTCAACTTCTGAGAACATGAATATACCACCAGTTTCTTTAGCTCTGGGTTCTTAGATATTTGGTAACAATCTTTAAATATAGACTCACTAACATAAAGCAAGTGTTGATCATGATTAATTATTTTCTTTTTACCACAAATTCAATCAGTACCTGCTCCAAGTGAAACAGAGCCATAGTTTTAGCCACATAGTTTTAGAAGAACATTTATACCCAAATGTTGTTTGAACAATTAGCTCAGACTTTGGTTCAAAGTATATAGAAAATAGCTTATTTTTGTGTATATGTGAAATTACCAGAAGATGAAGGAGTTTTTCCTGTTATTCTGTTTATTAAAAATGAAGGAAGTGAAATGGTGTTGGGAGATCTGGACAGCTACATGCAAAAAAATGAAACTAGACCACCAACTTACACCATACACAAAAATAACCTGAAGATGGATAAAAGACTTAGCTATAAGTCACGGCACCATTAAAGTCCTAGAGGGGAGAACATAGGCAGGAATATCTCAGATATTCCATACAGCAATATTTTCACTGATATGTCCCCTAGAGCAAGGGACATAAAGGAAAGAATAAAGAAATGGGACTTCATCAAAATAAAAAGCTTCTTCATGGCTAAATAAAACAGCTAAATGAAAAGGGAACCAACCATATGGGAAAATATATTTGCCAATGATACCTCAGACAAGGGTTTGATCTCCCAAATATATGAAGAACTCATATGACTCCACTCCAGGAAGACAAACAATCCAATTAAAAATGGGCAATGGACCTGAACATACACTTCTTCAAGAAGGACATACACACCTAAAACAAAAACAAGAGCAAACTAGGCAAACAACTAGAACAGGAACAGAACCATAGAGATGGAGATCACATGGAGGGTTGTCAATAGGGGAGTGGGAGGGGGAGAGGGGGGGAAAGGTACAGAGAATAAGTAGCATAGATCATAGGTGGAAAATAGACAGGGGGAGGGTAAAAATAGTGTAGGAAATGTAGAAGCCAAAGAACTTATAAGTATGACCCATGGACATGAACTATGGGGGGGAATGTGGGAGGGAGGGGGTGGTCAGGATGGAGTGGAGTGTGGGGGGGAATGGGACAACTGTAATAGCATAATCAATAAATATATTTAAAAAAAAAAAGAAGGACATACAAAGTTCCCAGAGACATATGAAAGGATGCTCAGCATCACTAGCCATCAGAGAGCTGCAAATTAAACCACAATGAGATATCACTTCGCATGGGTCAGAGTGGCCATCATAAACAAATCAACAAACAAATGCTGGCGGGATTGTAGAGAAAAAGGAACCCTAGTACACTATTGGTGGGAGTGCAGACTGGTACAGCCACTATGGAAAACAGTATGGAATTTCCTAAAAAACTAAAAATGGAACCTCCTTTTGACCCAGCAATTCCACGTTGGGATTATTTCCTAAGAACCCTGAAACATCAATCCATAAGAACCTATACACCCCAATGTTCATAGCAGCACAATTTACAATAGCCAAGTGCTAGAAGCAACCTAAGTGCCCATCAGTAAATGACTGGATCAAAAAACTGTGGGACTTTTAAATGATGGAATACTATGCAGCAGAGAGGAAGAAGGAACTCATACCATTTGCAGCAGTATAGATGGAACTGGAGAATATTATGCTAAGTGAAATAATCCAGGTGGTGAAAGACAAATACCGTATGATCTCATCTATAAGTGGGACCTAATCAATAAACAAACAAGCAAGCAAAATATAACCAGAGACATTGAAAGAAAGAACAAACTGACAGTAACCAGAGGGAAGGGAAGAGGGTGATAACCAGGAAAGAAGGGTAAGGGTCATCAAGGAACCTGTATAAAGGACCCATGGACAAAGCCAAAGGGGGGTAAGATTGGGGGAGGGTGGGGCGGGGGAGAGTGGTGGGGGAAAATGGAAACAACTGTACCTGAACAGCAATAAAAATGAAAAAAATACTAATATGTGTATATATACATATATACACATGTATATATGTGTATATATATACATCAGTTTCTTTTGTGTGTTCCAGTCTGCATCCATTAATTGAGGTTATAATTTATATATTGTAGAGGAAACATATTAGTAGGTATATTTCCATAATTTTGGGGGTATAGGGAATATATGAAGTTGAAAAAACAATGCTTCAAAATATTTTTTGTGGTGTTATTCAGAGTTGTGGTTTGAGCAGGAGCATATCATGCTGCCACAGTGTTTAGAGTCAAAATATTGCACCATGTAAAGTACAAACGCACATGCCTTTAAAATCTCACAGAATATCATGAAATCATACCCTGGGATTTTTATGAAGAGCCACCAGTTATAATTTACATCTGGGATTCCAGGGGAAGTGAATTTTAACATCTGTTGGTTATGAGCAAAAAAATGAGCTATGTAAAATTGGATGGATAATAGCTTATGTGGAAGAGAATGACAAATATGCTCCACATGGTCTGAAAAGTATCTAATTGACCTCATATATCAACATGTTTCCATTGCTGATGATCTCTCACTATCCCAGCGAATAG
Source organism: Desmodus rotundus (assembly GCF_022682495.2). Classification (NCBI taxonomy): domain Eukaryota; kingdom Metazoa; phylum Chordata; class Mammalia; order Chiroptera; family Phyllostomidae; genus Desmodus; species Desmodus rotundus. The sequence continues at coordinate 8,416,225 of NC_071392.1, read as the reverse complement.
GTAATACTGAAAAATATATACTCCCAGCTTGGACGTAGAGTAAGCCACTCAACTCCAATTGGCTTCAACAAAATGTATTGCCAATTCTAGGGATCCCACTTTGGGATCATGTCCCTAGATTTGAACTGCTCTTACTTTGCTATTTTTAAGCTGCTCACTCACTTCACTGTAAAGAAATAAAGGAATTAATGTGTGGGTCCATCAAGTACAGTACAGCAGTATACTGAGATACAGGTTTCTGTATATTATCTTTTATGTTACCCAATCAAAAATAGAATTCTAGCCGTGGCTGAGTGGCTGAGTGGCTGAGTTTATTGGAGCATCGTCCCATGCACCAAAAGTTGTGGGTTCAATTCCCAGTCAGGGCACATATCTAGGTTGTGGGTTTGATCCCTGGTTGGGGCACATGTAAGAGAAACTTACCATTGTTTCTCTCTCATGTCGATGTTTTTCTTTTGTTTGTCTGTTTGTCTCTCCCCTCCCTGTCTGTCCCTCTTCCTCTCTCTAAAATCAATAAACCATATCCTTAGGTGAGGAATTAAAAAAAAAAATCCTAGAGTAAAAGGAGAGAAAACTAAAGTTGTAGAATTGCTTTTCTAGATTTTTAAGTAGAAAGCCTAATTTGCTTCAGTTTCAGTTGCATTCTCTGTAAAGATATGGAAAGGAGTTGATTTTTAATTCTGCCCCTGATGATGTGGCTCAGTTGGTTGGGCATCGTCTCATGAACCGGAAGGTTGCTGTTGCGATTCCTGGTCAGGGCACATGCCTGGGTTGCAGGTTCGGTCCCCAGTTGGGCATGTATAGAAGGCAACCAGTTGATGTTTCTCTCTTACATTGATGTTTCTTGCCCTCTCTTTATCCCTCCTTTCCCCTCTCTCTCTAAAAAAAGAATTCAATATGAATGACCCGTGGACATGCCCAACTGTGTGGAGTTTGACTGTGGCAGTGGGGGGTGGGCTGGGTAGAGGAGGGCAAAGGGGGAAAATTGGGACAGCTGTAGTAGAATGACAATAAAAAGTGGGAAAAGAAGAAAAATATTAAAATTTAATTCTGACATAAAGTTCTTTATTTGTCAGTTATCTACTTCAGTATGCCTGTATACATAATAAAAATCTGGCAATTGAGTGACTATGGGAGCCTTTCAAAGTGTCACTTAACTGTGATATGTAAAGTTAAGTGGATTGAAAAAAATTTAGTTCATGTGAAAGTCATATTCTTAATATTAATTTAAAAAGTCATGAACTTCAATAGAACTTAAGTAGAGCAAATTCTGCCTTCATACTTAAAATTTATTGCAAATAGTTAATTGTAATTTGAATTTTTAATAAGCAAAAAAAAAAGTAAAGATTAAACTTTGGGGGTAGAGAAATTCTTAGATATGGTCATATAGAGTCTTTCTGGTGTAAATTTCATATTCATTGCTCACTTTAGCTGATAGTCTTAAATTAGATCTAGAACTTTTAAGGTCTTAGTTTAAAGATTGCTCAGTAATTGGCTATAACTATTCATATAGGTTTAACTGATGATTTTTAAAATACAGTATTACTGTTAAATGCAGACCTCATGCCTGTGTTCATTTTTACAATTTTATTTTTGTATTTCACTTAAAAAATTCTGCAATACTCTTTATTTTCAATTTTTAAATTACAGTTGACATTCAATATTATTATTAGTTTCAGGTGTACAGCATAGTGGTTAGACACTTATATAACTTAGATCTCCCCGAGACTGCTTTGTACTTTTTGACAGTAATGTAAAAGTGTGAACTTTGATAATGTGCTGTTATTTCAGTGATGCTAGACAAAGTGGGCAGACAGCAAACTTTTAAAGTGAGATATGTTGCTACTCAGATGATTAGCAGTACAGATTTTTTTTGTCAAAATATTTGTCAAATTTATGACTGCATTTTTTTCTTTTTATTTCAGGCATTCCTCGAGTTAGCCAATGTAAATTTAGACTTCCCCTGAAATTAGTCTGCCTACCAGCTCAGCCTTCAAAAATTGCAAGCCACAAACTGACTGTCGATACCAACAAATCTCCAGTCAGCCTTCTTAGTCTCTTTCCAGGTAGGACTTTTGAAGTAACATGCCTGTAATATCAGAAATGTTAAGAATTTAGAAAGGAATCCTTCATCAGCAGGTAATGATGGGGTAATTATCAGATAATTGTTAAGTCAGAATATAAAAATGCCTCCAGGATTTTTTCCTTGCCTGTTCAAAGGCGAATAGCTTATATCAACAAGGTAATAAGGTGTACCTTTTAAGTTTGATTAAAATTAGTATAATCATTATTTTGCTTCAGTATTCAGAAATGAAAACATCAAATGTTTCTCCTCAGACTGTGGAATTTTTTGGCTTACAATGTAAATATTTATTATTCATTTTCATTGTAGGTTTTTGGCTATGCACCTTTTCAAAGTATAGTGTTATGCCCCTGAAAAGTAATCGCTTAAGTAGGTGCTCTCTTTCTGGCCCTGCTGTGGGCAGCAGCTGGAGGCAGCGAATGTTCATTCTCAAGCTCTGATCGTGTGGAAGGGGCTTCATACATAAAGCTTCAATATCCCAGTGAACGTATGGGGTAATTTGTGAAGGTGTGACTTTCTCCAGGTGTCAGTTTTTTCTTTCTGAGTGGCTTGGAAAAAAGAGAGGCGCCGATTGGTTAAAACATCTTCAGTAACCAGGGTGTCTGATGTGTCCCATCTATTTGCTTTCTTGGTGATGGGGTGGAATTAAAGAAGCAAATCTGGGAATTAAACCAACCCTATGAAATCCCTCATCAAAAATAGTCCCTGTTGAGTATGAGACGCATCCTCACCCTAGCGTTGGTGGGTAGGGTTTAGAATACAAAGTGCATTTCCCACAAGGTTGAGCGATTTATGGTAAGTCAACTTTTCTGTTATTAACTGCTTAAAGTGCTGCAAATTTATTTTCCATTAATTTGAAGTATTTAAAAAGCTTTATTTATGTATAACTCCAAAAAGCCTTCAAAATGGAATGCTTTTTATTACAGTTGATCTATTTAGTTTGAATTGAATTTGGGGAGATATATATAGATATATACATACTTATCTATATCTGTACACATATATCTACTGAATAAATCTATTCAGTAGATGTATCTAGATATATATATCTGCATATATATAGATATATGTGCATATATCTATATCTAGATACACATGTATGTATATATCTATATCTATATCTAGATATATACACATATATGTATATGATGTTTCTTGCCCTCTCTTTATCCCTCCTTTCCCCTCTCTCTCTAAAAAAAGAATTCAGTATGAATGGCCCATGGACATGCCCAACTGTGTGGAGTTTGACTGTGGGAGAGATATATATATATATACACACACACACATCTCCAAATTCAATTCATATTCATAAAAACATGCATATATACATATATATGTTTTTTGCAAATAGTTTTGTACCTTTTGGTTTTCCCCTTTCCTTCCTTCTTAGTCAATTTTCTTATGACACACTTGGATTATTAAAAAGGCAGGAAGAGTCATTACCTTTATAACATCTCATATAAATGCATTAATTCTGTGGGTCTCCTATACTATCCTGGGAACTTAGTGGGAAATTATATGTTGCACACGGAATTTATTGGTGCCTTTGAAAGTGTTTAAGACTCTAGCTTCTGAGTGGTTGATGTTTACTGCAGATGGATGAAACCCACAGGGACTGAATAAAACTGCATGCTTTCAATCATAGGGGTAATTTCTACACACTAGGGAAAGCTTAGATAACTTATTCCTCTTTCTCCTGATTTGGGGCTTAATTGTTTTTGATATAACAGGTATCTCAGGCTTATCAGCATGTATTTGCTTCTTTTCTCACTTTAGAAATTGGACTCAAGGACAGATTTTAAAAAATTTCTCTCAAGATCCAACATACGTGGTATGTTGACATCCATGAATTCATTGGAAGTTGAAAATAGTCATATTCTGTTTCTTTTAAGGTTCCTTCCATTTTTAGCAGGGATATTTCTATGTGGAGAACCTTTTCCTTGTCTACGACGGGTTGTATGGTGAATTTGAGTAGGACCATCAGCATAATGCTTGGTTCTCTGTGTTTATTACTGACTTTAAAAAGGAGTTGACTCTTTAGCATCCTCCAAGACTGAGCCTTTGGCTTTTTCTTTTTTTAGTATCAACATAAACACATGTCTTTAATTCTATTTAATGTGTTTTACTTCATTGCAGTTACTACCTTTTTTGATACTTAAATGTTTTCATCTCTGGCCACTGGTAGTGTTGTGAAATTGGCTCTTATATCCTTTTCATACCATTCCTCTCATCACTGAGAGTTTCCTTGCTTTTGTTCTAGGTTCACCTTGTACATTTCCTGCCTTGGACCAAGAATGAACTAGTAGGAGAAAGGAAATTGGGTGACTTCAGAGGGTCTTTGTGGGGTGGAACTTTTAGCGCTTGGAAGCTAGTATGGAAAGCAGTTAATATGGCTTATACATGGGCTGTAGACATGACTGACTGGTGCCCTAAAAATATTTCTCATCAGCTAAGCTTCCTATTTCAGATGTTAAGTATTTTGCCTTGTAGTTATACAAGGTGATTTTTTTCCTTTTCTTATTTTGTAGGCTTTGCCAATCAGTCGGAAGATGATCAGGTGAATGTAATGGGTTTTCGCTTCTTAGGAGGTTCCCAAGTTACTCTTCTTGCTTCCAAAACTTCTCGTAAGTAACAGCATGGTATTATGGTTTTTGAAATTTTCCATTAAGTACACTACATCAACACCAAGGGTTTCTGCAAAGGGTGATGTTCAGCTAAATAGTGAAAAGGGCCATGGTATTAATGGTAGAGGACATAGAAGTTACAAACATAGGATCCTGTTTTATTAGAGATATGAATTTTGTATGGGAATGAGGAGAGTCTGAGAGAGGAATTTAAAGAATTGAAAAATGTTTTTGAGATAGGTATATGGTGAACTGGATTTAGGGACTACTAGGAACTGGAATTAGTTTTTAAGAGTATATTTCCCTATATGCTTCTTTGGACATTGGCAAAATGAAGGTGAAAGTAAATGACTTTTGCTGAGACTAATCTCAGCAGAATGAAAAATACTAATTATATAAAGTTTGAATTTCAGATTTAAATACACTTTATTGATTTTCTTGCTTCACATAAGAATAACAGTTGAAACTACTCAATGAGAAACTGTCTTTTGATGTACGTAGGATACCAAAACTACTAACCTCATTGAGTTAATTCCACCTTCATGGAAATAGAGTAAAATATTAAGGAAGCGTTTAACAAATTTTAGAAACACTGGAGTATTCGGCAGAATGAATCTATATGTAGATACCGGGTGGAGCAAAAGTAGGTTTACAGTTGTTCATGCAGAAAATAATACAGTAATTAAGAAAAAATAATGAAAGAATAAACTCTGTGTTTCACGTACTCACAACTGTAACCTACTTCTGTCCCACGCTGTGTTTGTAGATTCACACGTGTGTTTGGCTGAGCACTGACCCTAGCTGTTTAAATCCCTGCAGCGTGTGCTGTGGGCTGCACTTTCTGCTTTAGACATTCGTAATTTTATTTGGTTATTTCTTACATAGTCAGGATTTATAGTAAAATAAGGATGTGTCCTTTTTGAAAAATAAAGTGGTTGGCCGGAGGAACATACATTCCTGGTTTAGAAACTGTGACAGTGTTTCTGTGGCTACAATCATTACAGCTTCTGGACTATACAGATTGGTGGCTGGTGAAATATACATGGACACACCTGGATATTCTAGATTAGGGCCCAGAAATCCAAGACAATTCTGAGAAGAACGAGAAGATTCTGTACTTCTGGAGGGTTTTGTGATTGGTTGTGATTGTAGTCTTCTTCAAATTGGCACCATTGTGTTTTGATTTTTGATTAGCTCTACTCTTCACTGGGATGATGGAATCACTTTGGTACATTTCTGTTTGCTAAACTCTTTAGTGAAACTCAAAAAAATTGTTGCCAACATTTCCTTGGGAAATTGTACACATGTGTTGGACTTCATTTGATGAGGTTGTGTGATGAGTCTGCAATTGAGGTCATTAAAGAAAGGCAAGAAGTTGTTCTTTGTGAAAAATGGGGACATTTCTGTCCCAATGCATTATATTTATCCTTTTTTAGATAAAGTAACTTTTAGAGCATTGCTGGGGGACATGATTATGTTACCATTAAGTAGACCTCACCAAATATTTGGGTATTTAGCTGATTTAGTCACATGTATCTGCATAGGTGGCAGTCCCTTGACAGCCGTGGTGCAGGCAGGCAGGCTAAATAGTGGGGTAGGAGTAGGGCCTTTCAAATAAGGAACCACATGAACTGTGTCACCTGCCACCTGAAGAGAAGCTGTTACAACTCCCTGATGGCGTTTTGGCTTCAGGGACACACAGAATTCTCCTTAGGAACTGCCCTTGGTGATGAAGGGAGAGAGAAGCGTAGAAGTCCAGCTTCCTGGGGTGGAGGCAGGTGTTAGAGCTCCCTACTGCTCTGTCGGAATGTCCACCCCAAGTAAGCGGTGAAGTAATTTGTGCCCAGTCTGTGTCTGGCACTTCTCGTCTTTGTGAAAGGCACATCATCTTTAGTCTAGAAATCTGGGTTGACAGAAAAACCCTACATATTGAAAGCACACATTTCTTCTCGAGTAAACAGTCAAGTGCCTCTACAGAGTTGCCCTTGGATCTTGAAGAGTGTTTTCTTTGGGCCCCGCATATTCCTCTCTCTTTAAAACCGGCGTGACAATCAGCCGGGGCGTCAGTGTGCTGTGTGGGAGCACAGTGTGCTGTATGGGAGCACAGTGTGCTGTATGGGAGCACATTCGCGCCATGTCCTGACTTGGGATACAGCAGGCAGAACAGACCCGACAAAATGCATGAAGCTCATTGTCTCAGATACTAAATCTCAGGGACTGGGGCAGCTGAACAGGTTTTTCTTTTCAGGAAGTAGAGTTGTTAGTGTTTATTATGTAAATTCTGAATAAACAAAGCATTGAAGGTAAGACTTTTTAGGAAAAATACTCTACACAAAATTCTTAAAATGATTCCCACAGTCCTAAATTAAAAAGAATGAGACAGGCGACAGATGATGTTGTTACTTTGATTGTTGTGATGGTTTTACAGATGTGTGAGTGGGTCAAAATTAGCCGAATCACACGTTACACATGTGTAGGGTTTTGTATATTGTACCTCTACAGACTTGTCAAAAATAACAAGACAGGTCAAATTTTATGACATCAAATACTGTTATAGTCAGAATTGTAGAATATTTCTATGTGGGAGCCAATTACTTTGCCTGATTCAGTACAGTGGGATTTCCGAAGAAATGCGCTGTTGCTTTAATGAGGAGTGAAGGCGTTCCTGCCAGGCCCGTTCCTTAAGATCCAGATCCACCTAGTGACTTGTTACCTCGCGCCAGGGACACTGCCGTTTCTCTCCCCGGCCCCCCTCTTGCCCCTTCTGTGTCTGTGTTCTTGGTCTTCTCTCTAGCTCTATTTTAACCTTTATCTGTACTACCTCTGTTTGTACCTCGCCTTGTTCTGCATGTTTCTTAAAGGATTCAAAATGATCTACAAAAGTTTTCACAGTTTGAAAGGAGAAAATAAATAGTGAAGGAGACAGAGAGAAAACAAGAGCCTGCAGTTAATAAAGCTAAGGGATCCTAAGGTCAGCACTCGAATGGGACTATACAACCAGCAAGGTGCTCGCAGCCTAAAAACAACAAGAGAGCATTTTAGTTTCAATTTTCAGAATGTTCAAAAGGTAGATCAGTTTAGGAAATGAACAGCATTTACTGATGCGGGGTTCAGGGTGCAGTTTCTCTTCTGAATGTCACAGAGACAAGTTCTTCAATAATGTCTCTACAGCTTATCGTTATAATTATAATTATTATACTTATACAGTTATTATAACTTATGAGTAGCAAATTTTGTAGAGCATTAAAAATAATGATGAAACTCACTTTGCTATATATAATTCTATCTGAGCTCAAATCAGGCAATCTAAGCTGCAGCTTCATCCAAGGATAAATTTAGATTATCTAGTGTTGCAAGTATGAAGTGTTTTCAGAAAGAATTGGACAACCAAACTCAGTAATTCAGAAGTGAGATGTAGCTGGAAGGAATGTTTCATTTCATTTTTAAATGAGCAATATTCGACACATTTGACTATTAACTGAAATGATCGAGTTAAGTGGGAGAGGATGATAATCAAGAAGGAGAAAGGGATGACAAAGCAATGAAGTCTTTGAGAAGGAGGAGGGGGTAGGATGCAGAGCACAGGGGTTGGGGACAGACATTTTGGGAATCCAGGGGGATTGAAGGACAAGCTTTTGTAACTGTACTGTGACAGGAGGGATTGGATGCAGACCCAGGGAGACTTTGTAGATTTGTTGGTAGAAAGGTAAGGAAGCTTGATGATGTCTAACTTTGAAAAAAAGTTAGTATGACCTTGGTGTATTAGAGAATAAGAAAGCAACTCATGAATAAAGCAATGTTGAGTCTCATCTGAAGTTTGCGTTTCTGAATTCTGAAGTAAAACCAGTCATCTCTCCACAATTCTCCTGGCAGTGATTTGTTTATCAGCATCCAAGCAACTAAACTCGGGGCTGGGATTTTGAAACAGAATTGTAGATAAACTATTTTTATGAGAATGTTTATAGTAATGGACTACCAAATCTAAAATGATAAGAGAAGTAAAGATTAGAGAAGGCTGAATATGGTGACAAATTATGGATCAGTGGATCACAAGTCTCAATAAGGTTTAAGAAGTGCAATAGGAATTACAGATCAAGTGAACTAGAAGAGCCTAAATGGTGGTTTGAGGATGAATGAGATGTTGAAGTCAAGAGTTCAGAGGGACTGCGGATTCAGATAATGACAAGCTCATCAGGAAAGGTGTGACGTCAGGGGAGTGGCTTTGAGAACACAGAGAAGAGCAATGGAAACAAGGATTTCAAGGAAATGAGGTCTCTTGGTTGTGGATATTGAAAGAGCCTGTTCAATGTTAGCACAATGAATGAGAAAAAGAAACACATCTTCACACAGTATTGTGAGATCTTGGAGCACTGAGGATCAGGAGCAGGTCCTCAAAGATTAAAAAGGAAGAAGCAAGTTACTCAGTGAGATTTAATTAAAATCATTGGATTCTAGAAGACAGTAGAAGAGTTTTCTATAAGATTTGAGGGAAATGCCGTGTCCAGTGTGGCTCAGTTGGTTGGGCGTCGTCCCAGAAAGCAAAAGGTCACCGGTTCGGTTCCCGGTCAGGGCACATGGCCTGATTTGTGGGTTTGGTGCAAGAAACAACTGGTTAATGCTTCTGTCACACATCAATGTTTCTCTCCCTCACTTTCTCTCTCCCTTCCCTTCTCTCTAAAAATAAATAAATAAAATCTTAAAATCTTAAAAGGAAAATGATTTTCAACTTAGATTTCTGTACCCTTCTAAACTGTTCATTAGTAGTGAGTGCTCAGTAAATACATATTTTCAGCGTCACAAGCAAGGTTAAGCAATTGCAGATAGCAAATTTATGTAGTCTCAAGTAGTCCTTTGGAATTGGAAAAGATAACTAATACACTGAAAGATTATCCCGAAAGATTTTAACGTGGTAGAAAGAGTGACTGAATTACACGTAGTCAAATTAACTAAAATTAATTAATTATTTGAATAGGGTAAAGTTTAAAAATCCTTTGCTTGTCTCTGGATTATTTTACAATGAAAACATTGTAGTCATGTATATGAATAGGAGTCGGGCCTTGTAAAGCTTTTTTTTCCCTTTTTTTGCATATGCCATGTTTTATCTTTTTTTTTTTTACTTATTTATTTAAATCAAATTTATTGGAGTGACATTGGTTAATACATTCCAGGGGTAGGCCAAAGTAGGTTTACTGTTGTTCATGTGGAAAATAGTACAATAATTAATACATAATAATATAAGAATATACATTGTTTCTTGTACTCTCAACTGTAGACTTACGTTTGCCAACCCCTGTATGTAAGTTTCAAGTGCACAGTTCTTTAGTACCTCATCTGTATATTGCACTGTGAGCCCACCACCCAAAGTAGTCTCTTTCTGTCACCATATATTTGGGTCCCTTTACCCTCTTCACCCTCCCCCCACTCCCTTTCCCCTCTGGTGACCACTCTACTGTTGTCTGTGCCTATGAGTTTGTTTGTTGCTCTTTGTTTTATATCTTACAGCATATGTAATCTTGAAACATGTTAATCTATCTTCAGAAACAAAGAAGGGGAGAGGCTTGCTTTCGCCTCTGTTCATATTGCATTTAGCTCCTGGACTAATGGGAGAGACAAATGGGTAGAGAACCCATAATAGTGCTTGGGACGCTTACAGAAGCCCACTTTGGGTGCTGTTGAAGCCCAAAGGAATGATCCATATGAGAGATCATTTGTAAAGGATCTCGGAGGATGAATAGGAAGTTAGTAGGTGGAGGACATTCCACAGAGGAAAAGCTATCTTTAGATGCTTGATAGAGCATGGGGTTTTAGAAATCAGTGAAATTTCTTCCATGCTGTACATTTTATATAGTAGGGGTTTTGTGATAGCTTTTCATTGAAACCAGAAATTTTAGGGGTAAGTGTAAGATGAAATCCAAAGTCATCTGAAACCTACCCCACACACTGGGAGCCCTTGAATGTATGCAGTGACTCATCAATATAATACTGCTTAATATTTATCTTTGAATTTCTTAGTAATATTATCAAGGGACAATGGGCAAATTATATAAATCCAGCTTGGAAAAAGCCTTTTGAAAAGTAAATTTAGAGAAATCGTCTATATTTCTACTAATATTGGAGAGGCTGTGTATTTAGAATATTATACTAATATCTACTGAAATTGTTTATATTACTTTCTCAAACTTTTTGATTTAAAAAGCATTCATCTGCCTTTCCAGCTCACATTTAAAAATTTCCACATAACATAAATTATACCGATGCTTTGTTTATGACATGAATACAAACATTATTTATATTGATGAACTTCAGATGTTCTGACATGAATAGACACTGACGTGGTGCCTTTCTGTGCCCTGCTCAGTGAAATCCGTTATTGTCTCTGTTTGTAGTGGAGTGGAATGGCAATTGACTGGGCTCCAATCATCCAAATTTGTTTCATTTGGAAGCCAGAGTGGTTATTTCCACTGAGCTGCTGTTACAAGATGCAGAGGAAGAGATAAAAAAATAAATTGAATGTTCATTTTGGAAGCTATTTTAATTACCAGTATTGTAAGGGTCTATTTTAAAATAAAACTTCCTTCTTTCATGTTATATTATTATAAATAGATTTTTATTTCTTCTTTCCATGAAATGTATACTCTGGAAAGTCTCCAGGGCAATGTTAGCCATTTTGGAACACAAACACTGAGAAAATGCTTAATAATCAAAATAATGCCTTATAAATCTTTGACTCATTCATTCTTGCTGATTTTTTGGTCATTTGAAAAAAATGAACTTAAAAATAATTGTGTTTATGTTTCTGAATCCAAAGTATAATTATAAATTTTTTATTGCAAAAAGTATAGTTTTATTTCTTTACTACATGTCTTAATGACAATAAGAAAATAACTGAAGCCAAATATGTTACAGAAAAGATTAAATGTTAATTGTTTTTATAATTCCGTTATTTGATGGCATTTATGCATTATACTTGGCCATAGTGGTATACTTGTTTTAGTCTACTTGGGCTGCTATAACAAAATACCATAGTCTGGGTGGCTTTTGTTCAATAAAAATTTGGGTCTCACAGTTCTGGGGGCTGGGAAGTCCAAGATCAAGGTTGGTGTCTGGTGGAGGCCTGCTTCGTGGTTCGTAGATGTCTGTCTCTCTGCTGTGTCCTCACATAACAAAGGTGCAGGGGAGTGCTCTGAGGTCGGCTTCAGAAGGGCACTAACCCCAGTCCTGATGGCCCCACCCTCATGGCCTAGTCACCTCCACAAGGCCCTGCCTCCAAATCCATCACCCTGGGGGTTAGGGTTGAACACAGGAATTTGGGGGGGGATATAAACATTTAGTCTTAGTAAGTAGCTTCTGGGTGTCTAGAATTTTATTTATATTTGGATTTTTTTATTGAGCTTTAGATGTTTTACTTGTTTAATTCCATGCTTTTAGTATCAAATTGTTTTAATTGTTTTTAACCATTGTTTTTTTTGAATATCTAATTGTGATTGATTTAAATTTTATAATTCAAAGATAAATCACATTTATATAGGTCTTTCCCATGCAGTACTATATTCTATCTCCATTCCAATGTTGTGAAGTATGTTTTATTTTACCCTTTGTGTATATGAAGACATTAAATATTGGATAATTTATTTGTATTGAAGTCACAGATTTAAAAATTCACTAGATTTTAAGGTTTGCTCAGAGGGCAATGAGACCTGAGAAACGGAAATTTCCCCCACCCGATGGGATGCCCTTGATTGCTACACCTACCGCCATCTGTCACCTGGATCGTGGTTGTAATGTCTTCACTGTGAGCCTGTTCTTGCCCCTTTCCAATTCATTTTCTACTTGGCAGCTCTTGTAATCAAAACAAAGAAACACAAATTCTTTTATGCTACTCTACAGCATAAAGTCCTTTGTGTTCATGATAATATCCACCTCTTTACCAACCTCACAGGTCTCCCCGTATGTTCTGGCTTGGCCTAACATCCTGCCTCCTCTAAGGGCGCGCTCTCCCTCACTCTGGCCCATGTCTGACCTTTCTTAGTTCCTGGGGTCTGTCTGACTTTGCTCAGCAGTCTTTGAGCTTGCCATTCCTCCTACCTGGACCATACTTCCCATTCTTAAGGTCCAAGCTTTATGCACAAAATGATTAGGAATGGGGTTTGGACTCAAAGTTGATAGTTTAAATCCTAGCTCTGGCTTACAATTAGTGTGAATGACTGGAAAACTACTATGTCTATAAACAGGGGTGAAATAGTACAATTATAACATGTAAGCATCAAATGAGATAAGTCCTAAAAAGCATGTAGCAATTTCTTGGTACACTGTCAAGCGCTAGGTAAATTTTAGCTGGCAATACTGTTTTCATCATTGTCACATTAGTTCTACCACTGATGACAACTTCCCAGGGTGGCTCTCTCTGACCACAGTTATCTCAAGAAAGAATACCCGTTAGTTTTTCTCACAGTACCTTTTTTGTTTCCTGCAGCGTAGTCCTTTTATAAGTTGTAACTACTCATTTGTCATTCATCCATCTGTTCTCTGCCCTTATCACTAATATGGTGACCAGTATGTGTTATTTCCCATTGGCTCCCCAGCACTTAAACCACTTAACAATAGTTTTTGAATGAACGAACAGGTGCAGTGTTACCTTGAATCTTCTTGGGAGCATCTACTAAAGATAATCTTGCATTCTGGCACTTTCACAAAGGGAATTGCACTTCATTTCTTTCCTTTTCCCTTTACTTTGAACCTAGTGCACATGCCTTTTCTGGCTTTTATTTTTTAAAATTATTTTCTAAGTTTTATTGAATTTTGGGGGTGACATTGGTTAATAAAATAATACAGGTTTCAGGTGTATCATTCTCTAACACATCATCTGTATATTGTATTGTGTGTTCACCACTCAAAGTCAAGTTTCCTTCCATCACTATTTATCCCCTTCAACCTCTTTCCCTCTGGTAGTCAACGTACTATCATCTGTGTCTGTGGGTGGTTGTTGTTTTTGCTTAATCCCTTCCCCTTTTTCACCCAGCCCCCACCCCTTGCCACTCTGACAGCCGTCAGTCTGCTCTCTGTATCTGTGAGTCTGTTTCTATTTTGTTAGTTTATTTTGTTCATTAGATTCTACATATAAATGAAATCACATGGTATTTGTCTTTCTCTAACTGGCTTATTTCATTTAGTATAATGTTCTCCAGGTCCATCCATACTGTCACAAAAGGTAAGAAAATTTTCTTCTATTTTTATGGCCAAGTAGTATTCCACTGTGTAAATGTACCACAGATTTTAATCCACTCATTTACCGATGGGCACTTGGGCTACTTCCAAATCTAGGTTATTGTAAATAATGCTGCAATGAACACAGAGGTGAATAGGTTCTTTTGAATTGGTATTTCAGGATTCTTAGGGTATATTCCCAGAAGTGGAATCACTGGGCCATAAGGCAGTTCCATTTTTAGTTTTCTGAGGAAATTCCATGCTGTTTTCCACAGTGGCTGCACCAGTCTGCATTCCCACCAACAGTGCATGAGGGTTCTCTTCACTCCACATCCTTGCCAGCACTTGTTGTGTGTTGATTTATTGGTGATAGCCATTTTGGCAGGTGTGGGATGATATCTCATTGTGGTTTTAATTTGCATTTCTCTGATGATTAGTTCCAGTGAGCATCTTTTCACATGTCTATTAGCCATGTGTGTACATCCTCTTTGGAGAAGTGTCTATTCAGATCATTTGACAATTTTTAAATTGGATTATTTGTTTTTTTGATGTTGAGTTTTATAAGTTCTTTATAAATTTTGGATATTAACCCCTTATTAGATGTATCACCAAATTTGTTCTCCCGTGTTTGGGCTGGCTTTTCCAGCGCCATCAGTCCTCAGGGCTAGTTGATTCAGCAGGTGAGTTGTTCCACCCTCCTTAGCAGATTCTGACATCCCGTGGGGGCAGTCCCAGCACTTTTGTGGGAAGTCCCGTAATCAGTGAGGGCAGTTCACTTTTTCCCATTATTCTGTCTTTCCAGGTCTACCGTGAGCTCTTGAGGGCTGAGGCTCTTGCTTTATTAGGATTTTATCTCCAGCATCTTGTGCCAAGTCATATTAATGAATGAAAGAGTAAATAAATACCTGTCTCAGTTTAAACTGTCAGCTCCCAAACTTAGCTTGTATGGGACCAGGTTCTAGCAGATTCTACTACTGTGGTTCGTCAGCATCATTCTCCCTTCTACCTGTGTGCTCCTACCTCATCACATCTGGGATCTCCATTTTTCTTCTAAAGCAGGACACTTGCGGTGGCATTTACAAAGAAAGCTAAAAGCTGTTATATCTGCTCTTGGTCCTAATATCTTTGATGGGAGAATTGAGGAAAGCATCTGATCAGCACCATGGGCAGAAGCCAGCACCCAGAATAAAGCGGTGAGGGGAGGGCTGGGGGAGCTCCCTGGGCAACAGGGTGACAGCAGAGGGGACCAGGGTGTTTGCCATGCACTGTGACGGGCAAGGCATACCCAGTATATTTCCTTACGTAACTGAAAAAGAGGTTGATTGGGGGAATGAGAGAGGTGTATTCCTGAATTTCGGCTGAGAACAACAAATGGAAATCCTAATAACCAAGCTGAAGATAGAATATGCTCATGACTTTGTCGAGCTACCATCCGGACTACAAATCAATACTTCACTTGTCCCATGCCAGGCTCCTGAAACAGGAAGACAGAGTTCACTTTGTGCTCTCAGCATTTCTTCTTCGTGAAACTGCACCTACTTCCAAACAGTGAATGGAATGGAATAGGAGACTTAGTTCTGGATCTCAAAAACTGTGTAATCTCTCTGAAGAGACTGAATATAATCCTCTGGGAAGTTCAGCGAGAATACATGGTTGTGTGTGGCTAAGTGCGTAGTGAACTGCAGACGTACTAAGTCCCTCTGTAAGTTCAGAGAGCTGTAGTTTCAGGAGGCGGTGGGGACTGATGCTGACCTTTAGATTAATAGTCGGAGTTCCCATCCCTGCTCCGTTACTAACTGGCCAGATGAGCTAGTGGATTATTTAACCTCTTCTGTTGACTGGATTTGTTCTTCCATAAAATGGGCATAACATATTTCCCTGCTAGGGTTGCTGAGGTGTAACAAGAAAGTGAATGTGAAGTGCTTAATTTTATATTCATGTTGGCACACACTGGGCTGCTGTAGGTGGTGGAGGAGGAAAGGCTTCTTGGGGTAGATGAGGGTGAAGCCAGGTCCCGAAGCACAGGGAGGGTTTAGGCAGGTGAGGAAGAAGTGAACAATTTGAAGATCTTTGGCTCATAACAAATGAGCTCATTATCCACCTATCATGAATTCTAGCTCTGATATTCAAATTGCTTTGTGGCCTTTGGCAAGTCTCTGAGGTCTTCTATGCCTAGTTTTCCTTTTCATTAAAAAAAGAAAAAGGTTGTTATAATCACAGTGCTTGGTGGATAGCTGGTGCTCAACAGTAACAGGTTCTCTTTCATAGACATAGTCATTGCCACTGCCGTCCTCATCGTCGTCGTCCCTGCTGTCATCCTCATCGTCACTAGGGGCGGAGGTGGACAGGAATTCAGCTCTGTTGGAGCTAAGGTCTCAGGGACTGTGGGCAAATAAGATTAATATTTAGGGAAGGATCTAATTGCAAAGTCTCTCTTCAAATAAAAGAACTACTTGAAAAATAGAAAACTTTGTTTAGGATTATAAGGATTTCAGCTGGCTATAGAGTCCAGGATATGGGACTCTCTACAGAACAAACTGTATTTCACATCAGTATTCTTTTTCCCCCTACTTTATTCATTTTTTTATTGTTTATTCTGTTACAGTTTTCCAGTAATTTTCCTTTTTGTCTCCCTCCACCCAGCCCACCCCTCTCTCCCACAGTCAGTCCCCTTTCCCTTGTCCGTGGCCATGACTCACTCATACATGTTCTTTGATTAATCCCTTCCCCTTCCAGAAACTTTACAATGGCTATTTTCTTACTTTTTAATTAAAACTTTTTTTTTTTAGAAGGACCCAAATTTGGGCTTTGTTTTTTTTATTGCACTGAAACCTGTTCTAAGATACATATCTAGTAAAATGGACCGTACGCCACAGCTTGCCACTGTGACCACATACCTTTGGCATTAAATTTGAAAATGTTAAGTGGCTAATGCAGAAAACCTCAATAACACACCAGAAATATTTTAATCAAGGTGGCAGAAATCATTTCCATATTCCACAGAATAAATCTTTGTCCCTTTTGTTTTGGTATTTGTATCAGAGTTAGTGATAGTTTGTGTATTTTCAGATAGTAATAAGCATTTTCTTTAATTATTTTTCTCTCTTAGAACGATATCGCATTCAGAGTGAACAATTTGAAGATCTTTGGCTCATAACCAATGAGCTTATTGTCCGCCTTCAAGACTATTTTGAAAAGCAGGGAGTCAAAGACTTCACATGTTCTTTTTCTGGATCCATGCCCCTTCAAGAATATTTTGAGTTGATCGACCATCATTTCGAGGTGTGTATGGTTCCAGACCACATGATTAATAAGTTTTGAGCACACAGAAGGGAGAGATGCTGCTGCCAAGGTAGGAACCGTCACATGCCTGCTCTCAGGCCGCGTGCTTCCCGTTGTTCTTTTGTGGATGGTGGATTTTGTGAGTCCGCTCCTGCCCTCTTGCCCGGCTTGTGATCAGTTGCAGACATTTAAGAGGGGCTGCCTGGAGCTAAGCATGTGGTCTGGCCTCAGAACAGAGCTGATTTAATTCTTCCACACGGGGACTTAACCTCTGACGCCAATAACCCAGCATTGAAACTATTGGAGCTTATCGGCAGCCGTTTGGCTAACTAATTCTAGCAAGCCACAAATGGGGTGTGATTATAAAGTAAAGTGATTTTTCCTTTTCTTTTTTAATAAGCACACCAGACCTTCTACATCTGAATGAGGGCTAAACACAAAGAATATTCTCCAGTATTGGGCGTAACGGGCGCTTAGTAAATGATGAATGGCGAAATGTCAAAATAAATGAGATCTGACAGCAACTGTGTTGCCTGAGTGTTTTTACATTTCTCCTTTGGACGTACCTTCTGAGCCTGTTTTGGATTCTCTTAGGTATCTTGATGGTGTCCAGTCTTTACCCTTGGAAGACTGATTTGATACGTGGGAATAGTCCAGAGTCGTGTTCTGTGCATGAATTGGACAACGACAGCTTTGTTTAAAATTCACCAGGTTCTACTTACTTATTTGCTTGTAAATAGACTTTGAAGGGAACTACAAAAGAAACTTCCAAAATAATTTTTTAAAATTTAAATTAACTAATTTATTTTTATTCAGTTACAATTGTCTGCATTTTCTCCCCTTCCCTCCACCCCACCCCAATCCAAAAGAATTTTGAATGTCATTCAAGGAAGCATCGGTTTCTGTAGTGACTACTTTTTAAGAAATCAATAGGTGTTTGCGTTTCATTTTATAAACTACGGTGTGTGTGTCTGTGTGTGTGTGAGTGAGAGAGCGAGCGAGAGGGGATGAACATGTCGTGTAACCTGCCAGTCATACGAATACCCTACCTAATTTCTGTCCTTCTCCACGTTCCAAAGGCATTGACTTCAAGTGATAAAGACTTCTTTTAATACAGTGCGAACATGAAGGGAAAGACTCAGTGCAAACAACCCAATAAAAATTAACATGTCATTATCAAAGAATGTTGAACTTATTTGGGTTTCCCTTATATATGCAGATACGTTATAGGGAAGTATGCTTTTGACTAAATTGTGGCACCAAAATGGACAGTTTGGGGAATATATTTAGGAATTTTCAGGGTTGATAACCTTTGTCATTCTCTAGGGTATATTTTAACAAAGTCCTGTGTCACTGGGGTCTAGTGGCTTATGGAAGAGAGGACTGCGCCCCTTCCGCACCAGGGCTGGCCCTGCCCTGCACCGCCAGGGAACTGTGTGGGTCAGTGCGGCCTCCGGGCCTCGACTCGTCCAGGAAAGGTTTCGAGGATGAATTGGAGCAAGAATAAAGCAGGTTTTATTCAGGCAGAGGAAAGAAAGAGGCCAGGATGTGAGCACTGCTGTGAAAGAGGGAAAAGGATGCATCTGAGCGAGACATTTCTTTTTTTTAACCACACAGAATTATTTTCAGTACTGTGTGTGTGTGTGTGTGTGTGTGTGTGTGGCTTTGAGCTGTGACTGTACTCATAGGGTCTTTCTTATGCTGAGATGATTTAAAAATTCTAGTTTTTCTGGTACTTTTATTATGTTTAAACTTTAGATTCATCTGCAGTTGATTTTGCTATAAATACTGGGGGAGAAGTTGTTAGTCCTTTATCCCATGTATTTAACTAGTTTTCACATTTGTTAAGTCATCTATTCTTTCCCCAGTGAAACGGGGCATCTTCACTAAATTTTTATTTGACCCATTCTACTGTTTTATCTATGTTCTCATGTACCGAATGCCACTGTTTTAATTCTTTTGACTCTGATACCCTTGAATTTCTTCATTATCCTTTCAGACTTTTTTGGGCATTTTCTCTATTTTTACTTTAAGTATGTTTTGTTGTGTGCATTTAACCTGAATTTAAGAAATTCTTCATTGTAGCTGCGGCTGAATGGTGAAAAATTAGAAGAGCTCCTATCTGAAAGAGCTGTCCAGTTTCGAGCCATTCAACGCCGGCTGTTAACAAGGTTCAAAGACAAAACACCTGCCCCCCTCCAACACCTGGACACCTTGCTGGATGGAACTTACAAGCAGGCGAGTATACTATCACTGAGAGTTTTCCACAACCACAGTCTGTTGATGTTGAAAGGACAAATCAGATTTTTTTCAGAGTTAGCTTCCCTAGAGGAAAGAAAAAAAACCTTACTATGTAGACACCAATAACTGCATTGACAATACCTTTGCTTCTTGAAATTCTCATGCTTATTTGAGAAATCAGCACTCAGAAGGACAGTCTGCAGCAGCAGTCGGGTGTTCTGGAAAGAACCTTGGGCTTGCAGTCCAAAGTCCCTGGTTCTGTATTAGCTGCGTGGCTTTTGGCAACTCCCTTACCCCCTCAGAACTTCCGTTTATTTCCATAAAATGGGGTAACTCCTCACTGTGTTGTTAAAAGGATTCTATTCCGCAGCGTGCGTGGAAATGCTGGTCAGTTGCTGTACAAACGCAGACCACTAGTTTCGTTCGCGCAGGAGCAGTTATGTGACTCCTAGCAGGCACTAATGCGCGTCTTGTTCCACATGTGTCTCTTCAGTATACTTTTTGTTCTGGTTTTTCCCTCCTCCTCCTTCCCATCTCTTTGTTGACTGTCTGTCTCGCTCTCGGGCCTCCTGCCATATCTCCCATACTTGGGGCTGCAGGTAAGCTGAGTCTTGTCTTTAGTGATGTGGGATCTTCTCGTGGACACGATGGCAGGAGGGTGTTTAAAGGGATTTGGTGAGGATGCTTGATTTAATGCTTCCCATACTGTCTTTTTTTATTGTTGTTTCAGTACAGTTGTCCCACTTTTCCCCCCATTGCTCTCCCCTTTCCTGCCCAACACCCCCTGTTCCCACAGTCAGTCCCCCTCATTGTCCATGTCCATGGGTCATTTGTACTTGTTTTTTAACTAGGCCCTTCAAGACTTCCTTTGTCTTCATAGATGTAAAGTACCAGGGGGTTATTTTTTCTGCTCAGCCTCAGGGTTGGGTTTTTCCAGGATATGTACTATTACGGAAAAGATGATCAAAACTCTGGGTTTTTACTTGAATCTATAGTCTTAAGTCTCCATTCTTTTTTAGATTAAAAAGAGAATGAATCAGTTTTCAAAAGAAAAATATGAATATTATAAGAAGTTTGACTTAGTTTTAATATACTGTACTACTCAATTTTATTATAAATATTCACATTAAATTATGGTGAGATACTGTTCTATATCTTAATTCTTTTTAGTAAATTTCATAATAACATAGTTAATACATGAACATAATTTCCCCATGAAAGTTATAAGACTATACATAGTGCTAAATTCTCCAGCTTGGTTCTTGATTATGTCCTCAGAAATGTAATCGCTTTTATATGCTTTTGTGTGTTTTCAAACCTTTTGCATTCAAAAAGGAAATACTGCTTTGTGCGGCTAAAAAACCTCACACATAGCATCCTGGTGTTTGTACTGGTCCACCTCTTTTTTCTCTTTCTTCTGACAGTATGTACTGGAGCTCCTCCCTTGTGAACGTGTAGATCTGCTCCTCTGTGTGTGGTGGCTGCATTGTATAATGTAGACATTCTGTAGCATGGACAAACCACAGTCTACTAAAGGGTAAATCTTAGTAATAGTTTTAATGTTGAGTCTGACGCCGAGAAAAATCCCTTGCAGACAACTCCGTGGTGACTGCACAGAGACGTACGACGTGCCTTGCTATCCCACACCTTCTGTTTACTGTAAATTCTTCTTATCTTTACACTTGGCCTGAACATTGGGCATGGTTTGCTGGGCAGGTGAGCCAAGCCCGTGAGGGCAGCAGCTGGGCTAGGGCCCCACCTTACTCTCCCTGGCGTGACTGCACGGCGTGACCATCACTAGATTCTGCGAGTGTTTTCCCAATGCACCAGTTTAAAATGAGATCACTGCCTGTGTGGAGTCCTTGTTCTCTTGTGTGCAGGGAGCTTTCGCTTTCTCTTTTAGTCCTTCTGTGGGTCTTAGTGCTGCTTCGCTGCCACTGGGTGCAGTAGGGTGAGTGCCGTGAGCAGTGCAGTGGGGTTTGCATCCTGCCCATTTACCAGTGTGCGTCTGGAAGATGCTCTGTTGTCTCCAGTTGATGCAGCAGTGACAGTGGGCTGATGTGAAAGTGGAAGCAGTAGCTGGTATCCTAAACCTGGGGTGTCAGCTCTCCGAAGGCAGGGACTTTTTCCTTTTTTTGTCTTTATCACCTCTATTCTCAGCATAATATATTTCTTGCCTCATTATAGGTACTTACTGAATATTTGCTCTATGAATGAAAGCTTTATTGGCACTTTCTTAAAATTGTATGTCTGTGACAAGGGTAGCCCTACAAAGAAGGGAGTAGCAGAGAATTCTTTTGGTTCAGGATGGCTTATTCTAAATCCTCAAAAGCCACTAAAATGTGAAAACTCTCTTCTCTTTTCCATAATCAGGTAAAATGTGATAGCTAGGAAAGCTTTATAGCTGTACATTCTTGACTGAGAAGATCTTTCCTATTTTCTTGTGAGTATGTGTGTGCCGGTGCTAATGTGATACAATCATGTGTTGAAAAGCATCTGTGCACATAGGGCACTGCTGGGGTCGAACCCCTTCGTATTTTAAGTGCGATGAGGATTAACTGAGCTTTTTCAGTATTAATACATATCCAGAAGCACAAAAAGTTTGATTCTCTTCATTTCCTATTTACATAATTATTGAGTTCTTCCTCTTGGAAGGCATTTTTTCCCCCCATAAAACATGCCCTTTTAGCAGCTAGGATAGGATATAGAAATGTAGAACTGGAGGGAGTTTGGGGGTCTTATTGGTGATTGCTGATGTATCAGGAACTGCAGTGAATTCTACTAAAGTCCTTGAGACACACTGAAAGTGAAGCCTAGGGCCCTTCATATATGAATGATGAGGTATTGCTGAATTGGCCATAATGTGCGAGAGTTTGTATGGTGTGCTTGTTCATAAGAGTCAGTGAAGGTACATACACTCATGGGTTCTGAGGTCAACGTTGGCGACCTCTTCACTCAATGATAGTAGCTATCGTTATCATTTAGGCACCCAAAGGTTTGCTTACTAGATGCAGATGTAGGTAAGGCCAGGGCAGGCTCTGTAGAATCTGTGTTCTCGGTGTTTCGGAGAATCTCGGGGTACCACCAGCTTATACAGTGAGCCTGTGAAGGGGGCCTCTAATCTTCCACTGGAATTTAGCAAGAGCCTGTTAGAGAAAGCCATTGCTTCTTAGGTTGCAGTGAGACATCAATAATGTTTCTGTAAATACACGGTAATGCTCTACCAGGGGTGTCCAGCCTTTCGGCATTTCTGGACCATACGGTAGAAGAGTTGTCTTGGGCCACACATTGAATACACAAACTATGGAAAACTGGTGAGCAAAAAAAAGGTTTTAAGTAAATTTACAATGTTGTGTTGGGCCACATTCATAGCCACCCTGGGCCACAAACGGCCTGTGGGCTGCGGGTTGGACACCCCTGCTAGGGTTTGAGGTGGCATATCTGATGTGTCCTAGTGTATTGATTAAGAGCCTTGGGTCTAGCATCAGCTTGCTTGTTTGTCAGTCCTGGCTCTGCGGCCTGGGGCAAATGACTTAAGCAGACCATCCCACCTGTAGCAGTGGCGCCTCCTTCCTAGGCTTGTGGTGAGGATTGAAATGTGTAAACACATGAAATGTTTAGAATAGTGCTGGTCCACAGTTACCTTGCAACAAATGTTAACTACAATTTTGGGGACTATTCTCCGTGTTTATTTGACTAATAAGTTACGGCATCTCAAAAGTGGTGTCATTCATTGGTCAGAAGTAGGGGTTATCATAATACATCATCTTTCTGAAACTGTTGCTTGTCAGCCTCACAGATCTGGACCTCAGCTGACAATCAAGAAGATCCTGTATCCCCAGGGCACCCCCAAACTCCTTTAGCATACCTACCTGCCTTGGGCAATGTTTGGTTCCAGAGGGGACCCCAAAATTGAAAGGGCATCATCAGATCATGAGGTCAAGTGCTCCCTCTTCCCTGAGTCCCTGATTGTTTCAATATTTAACTGAAAGACAATATGATTGTTGTTTCACTCTTTCTTTGCTTTCCAGTGAGGTTTAGCATTTTAAAAGTGTTAATTGGCCATTTGTATTTTTTTCTTGTGATTTACATATCTACGTCCTTTCTGTCAGGCAGTTTGCCTCTTTCATGTTATTTTGTGAATATTAGAAGTTGTAATCTTTTATCATACTTTGTCATTCATAAAAATATATTTTGTATATAAGGAATGTAATCTCTTCATTATATAAACAAACTTTTACTAATTTGTCATTTGCCTTTATTTTTATTTATAATGTTTTTTGACGTAAAGTTTTAAAAGTATTTCATAGTAAAATCTTTCCATCTTTCTTCTTTATGTTTCTCTGTCTAGGAAAGCCTTTTCCATGCCAAGAGTATGTGAACATAGACCTATAATTTATTCTAACATTTTCCTGCTATCATTCTTTATAGACACTTTTAAATCCATGTGGAATGTATTATGCAATTTAGTGGGAATCTAATGTACTTACCAAAAATGGTGAGCTAGTTGTCTGGGCCCCTGCTTATTGCATAATCCATTTCTCTCCCACTAAAAGAAAACCCTACCTGTACCACTCACCAGTCTTACTGTACAGCAAACCACCCCAAACCCTAGTGGCTTCAAACAACACCACCTCATCATTGTCCCTGGGTTTCTGGGGTCAGCTGGGCAGTTCTGTTAATCTGGGGCACGCTTGGCTGACTTTGACCTGCCTCACTCATGTATCTCTGGTTAGCTGGTGGCTCAGCGGGGGACCAGGTGGCCTACCATGCACTTGTTCACATATTTGGCAGTTGACTGACAGTTAGGTGGGATGCCTGTGGGCTTGTTCAGCTCATGGCTCCAGGTCCCAAAGCACAGTATTCTCCCAGCCTCTGCCTGTGCCATGTCTCTTATTCCCCCTTGGTTCTGAGCAGCCTGGATCAGTGGGGTGGGGAAACAGATGCTGCCTCTCTGTTGGAGGAGTGGAGAATTGTGGGTGTTTTCACAATCTACCCTGCTGCTTTTAGCTTGCTACAATTCCGTTCATTACTAAATTAGCAAAATGTTTTCCAAGATAGTTTTTTTACCCTTCCTTAACCCTTGAGTGTAGGTTTCCTGTACTTATGACTTTCCAACCTAAACTTTTGTTGTCATTAAAATCATATCCATGTATAATCAGTTGTGGTCCGTGGACTTTGTAATTAATTAGGTTTGTCAGGAGATGTTGAAAGTGAACAGAGTGCCTGTGTTGTTTCCAGGCTAATGAGACTCCATGTTTAGGAGGAGCTCAAGTGCTCGGTTAGCGCCCGGAGTTTCGGAGATGGAACCTGCTATCTAGTCTCCTTGTAATCCTCACCTTTGCCCTGTTCAGGGTGGGCTTCGTGGGCCTGCGACCTGTGCTGGCTCCAGAGCCCTGCATTTGGTTTCATGCTCTGTGGCAGCCATCTTGAAATTCTTCATACTTTCCAAACAAAAGACCCGTATTTTCATTGAGCACCGAACACCACAGATAAGGTTGGTGGCCCTGGCTCTGTCAGGGACTCGTTTCTGATGAGTAAAGCAAGATGACTGAGAGCTGTAATACTGAACAGAGTTCAAAGACGCAATAGTGTTTAAAGGCAGGATGGCTTTACTGCCACTGTTCCCAAACCACCTGGAGGCTCCCCCAAGATGAAGAAAAGGGATGCAGTGGGCGCCAGGGAGAGCTTGAGGGCTTCTTTCTAGGAGAGACATCTTGGTTATGTGACAACAAAGGGACAAGGGTTATCTCATTTAGGAACACCGTCCCGCAACTAGTTGTCTCGTAGGCACGTTGTAGGTCGCTGCCTGTTTTTAGACTTCCAACAGGCAGGTCATGGCGTCGAGGTCCAACATCACTAGTTACGAGTTCTGGTGTGCACGGGGGTCAGCCAGCCGCTTTTCACCTGCTTTTAACTGCAGGCCAGTTCCTGTGTCCTGTCTCTTTGAGTGGGTGGGGGCCCGAAACCCACATCCCCACATTACCATTGCTCTCTTACTGCATGTCTGTCTTGCATAGTATCAACCTGCTGTCCCATCGCATGCCCCGGGGGCATCCACCAAGTGCCCCTCACTGAGGGTGGCCAGTGGCTGAAGTGAGGAGAGGTGACCAGCCCTGTCACTCTGGGAAAGCATCTTTCCCACACAGGAAGGGGCTGGCCCCCAGAGAATGAAGATTCTCCAGTTGCTCACCACAATTTCAATAATTTATTCCAGACTTTTGGGGCAAGAGCTTCCTTTTTGAAAGAATGTCCACCTTCTGGCTCTAGGGGCATAACGTTAAAAGAAAGTAAGCATGTCAAGAATTTCTTTTTTCAACAGTGAGAAACCTAAATATCCTCATCTGTATAACTGGGATACTGCCTTGGGAACCATCGGAATATAGCTTTGGATGGTCTAAGACAGGGGTTAAGGGAAGAGAAGGGAAATTCATATTCATTGAGCATCTTTGAGTCTGAGGCAAGTTTTATGTATTCCTTTAATAGTCACGATCATTTTGTGAGGGTGGCATTGTTGTTCCCATTTTACGGAGGAAGAACTTAAACTCCGAGCAGAGTTAGGCAACTTGCTCAGTGTTACAGATCGTGAGCAATCAATTCCAAAGTCCATGCTTTGCTAACTCATGTGGCATTTTTATTTAATCATTTCCAGGTGGAACATAGACATCCTAGGTTTCTTTAGCAAAACCACAGTCAGGTTAAAGAAGAAGGAGATTCATGCAAACTCTTTGCACATCGGCCTGGCATATATTTGGGAGCACCCAGTATTCATTGTGTGTGTCCCTTTCACAAAGGTAACACGTCTTCTGGAGCATCCCCCAGAGTACCTACACATCACCTCTGAAACCTGAGTATCAGAGGAAGAGGCAGCTTTGTTAATTTGCTAACTTATACTGCAGTTCAGCTTTCTTTGCCATCAAATGCTAATGCTTATTGCATTTGGCAGAAAAGCTTTGGAAAATAAGTTCTCTTCATGTTGTAAAATTTTCACGTACATTTGTTAGTCAAAGCAGGATGGTTGGTTGAATTGAAACAGAGGAAAGTTAGACTCACCCTCCAGTTTGGCTCATGTTTTGATGCTTTTATGTGTACCGAGGTTTTTTTTTTCCTCTCCACTTGAACAGTGACCCTCTGTTGAGGTAGAGGAAAAGTGTTTACTAATCCGAAAGTTTAATTGTGTCAGATGACATGTGTGTGATGTAATGACTGATAGTCCCTAATGTTCTAGAAAGGCTCTTGGCTGATTTTTCTCTTGTGCAAAACAGAGGCTGTATGAGGCATAATTTTAAACAGAGATCCTGTGGTTTGGATTTGCTATTTGTTACTTCTTCTGTACTTAAAACTTCCTTCCAATCTGTTTATTTGTATGGAATTGACATAGAAAAATCATTTTAAGTCACGCAGGAGTCTGAGAGCTTTTCGGTCTGTGACTTTTAAAACGAGCGTGATTTCGGCGGATAACACAAAGGGCGACGTGAGGATGCCGTCAGAGGCTGACTCCCTTGGGCCCTGGCGGGGGAGACGGGCCGCTAGTGGGCTCAGAAGGGAGACATCAGGGTGTGGGGTGGTGCTGCACTTCTTTTCTTCTGCTCACTTAAGAGCTAAAGGAAGCTCTTTCTCTGACGGAGAGAATACACACGTCAGAAAGGGGAGGCACAGAAATTTGCAACCACATGTTTGGGGGTGAATGGGAGAGCTAAGTTAAAAAAAAAACATGGTTAAAAGGAGAAGTTTGTATGTATTTATACCCCATAATCCTACCCTTGCATATTTACCTAAGAAAATAGTTCATAAAGGAAAAATACCTTCATCAAGTTGTTTATTTACAATATTGATCACCTCTGCGAGAAATTGGAAACCAGCTTTTCATAGTTGGAAAATGATTAGGTTATTATAGTAATATCACTTGGTATACTATCATTTCATGTCATTATTTAAAAAACTGGAATAATATAAACATTTCTAATTGAAAACTACAGATTAATATATAGTAACAAATAATAAAATAGATGTATCTAAAATAGATAAGCATGCAAAATTTGAAGAGAATACAAAATTGAAAATGGTGTACTTTATATTCTTAATCTTTAATATTATTGTGATCATAATTTGATAAGCAGGAAAATAATTTTTCACAGTATGTGAATGTACTTAATACTACTGAACTTTACCCTTCAAAATCGTTAAGATGGTAACTTTTGTAGTGTTTGTGTTTTATTACAATTAAAAGGAATAATAACTTTTTGAAAAATGGGATATGGCCCCAAACTCCTGGCTTTTATTAGTATTTTCTGCGAGAAGTTCTGTCTCCTGTATATACCTTAAAAACTCATTTTTCTAGTCTCCGCATGGTTAGCACCTGGAAGGATCATTCTGTGGATGAGCTAGTTTATTCCTTCTGTGCTTGAACAGACACAGAAATAAGGTGGGGTTGTCTTGCTGACGTTAACCTCACTAGTCCCTCAGCCAAATGAGAGAAATATACAGAACTCGTCCAAAATTATTTAAGTTTTTCTTCATCCAGGTCAGAGTGCAACCTCGAATGTGATCTCCAAAGCGTGTTTGTTACGAGTACCTCACTTGTATTCAATGTACGTCTGCGTGTGTGGCTCTACGGTCTAGCCCAACGGAAGTATGCTTGAAGCCCCAAGTGTAAGCTATATATGTAATTTTTAGTTTTCTAGTGACCACATTAAAAATGTGAAATGAAACAAGTGAAATTAATACTATCATTTCAACATGCAATCAAATAAAAATGGTTAGTGAAATTTTTATATTTTTTCATAGTAAGTAAAATAAACATGGTTTGTTTTACACTTGCAACATATTTCAAGTGCCAGACACCCACAGGTGGTGGCCTGCGGTGGCTCCCATAGTGGCCATTACAGTTCCAGCTACCGGTAGTTGTCAGCTCGTCACTTTACATTGTTTCCTGTAAAGTCGCTTTTCTTGATTTTTGCTTTCCTTTAGTTCTTTTAAATTCTTGGTTATGATAAGACCATCACTGACCCGGTGATTTTCACTCCCTGGATGTGAAGAGTGGGCAGTGGGAAGCACTCTTACAATGGATGGTTGGGGTGCTGCCAGAACCTTTCCTCACACACACGGAGTCTTCAGGATTTTTGTTTTTGTTTTTGTTTTTAGAGGCCCACTCTCCCTCTCCCTGTCTGACCACGACACACCTTTCTTCCCCCTCTTCTTCCCTCAGGCCCTTTCTCTCTGCCTCTCTCTCTGCTAAGCTCCAAGGGCCCTGCTTCTGCCTCTGTAAGTTGTTTTTGGAGCCTACGCAGCCCCACTGGCTCAATTCTTCTACCTCTGTGACTTTCTAAATAAACTTTCTCTTATAATTTGGAAAAAAAAGAAGAGTCAAATTTGTGTCAATAGACTTGGCTCCAAGTCGCAGCTCTTCCTGGCTCTCTGACGTCGGGCATGTCTCTCTACTCTCTGGGCCTCGCTTCTTCAGTTTCCTCTTTGGCCCCCTTGGGAGCTGTCTGAGAAGCCTGCCCCGCGGTGCTCGTCTTCTGGTAAAGTTCTCCGTAAATAGTTATTGTAGCTGCGTGAGAGATAGGGCAAGGGATGTGGAATCTTACATTTCTGGCAGTTTAGAATTTCAGAAACAGATGGAGGCGGCGGGGTCATCTAGGGTCAGCCCCAGATGGGGTGTGGTTGCTGACCAGGCGGCATTCGTTTGGACTCTAAGGGCAGCGATGTAAGTCACAGGCTTCGCGAGACTGAACTAGTTCTCAACCAAATGCGCGAGTGCAAAGCAGTAGCATAACATGGGAGTTACGCTTCCCTGGGTTTACATGTGCAACGCTAATTGACATTAATGGGTGTTGTTCATAAATCAAAGGGAGAACAGACCTATTAGTGTCTAAAAAACATTCTACTTTTAATATCCATCTGGTATGCTTTACTTCCCTGGGGCATGCGTGTTTTTTATAAGTTGAAGGCATAGTTCTTCATCTGCATGCTCTTCAATCAGTATTTACATTTTCTGCTTGCTAGTGTTGGTTTGAGCAATTCCCTAGACTGTAAATTCAATGTGAGGATTTTGCTTTGGTGAACTTACCAGATTCAGAAATTTGATCATCTGTCTGATATAAAGCATGCTAAGCCCAAGTAATCAGGGGCATGCTCTTCTGCTGAAATTTCATTCTATTCGTTGTTTGATCTTTTTAAAAAAAAATTAGTCTTTTGAGATAAACTCAGGAGCAAGATGTTTCTAGTATTACAATAAAGCTATTTATGGGCCCATCATAAGGAAATGAAAATCTTATCTTTTTGTGTCAGTGATGAGAGAAAAATATATAAGTGGCCTCCAATTATCTGTAATTGTAGGAGGTTTTCTTTCATTTATGTTATCTATCTTCCTGTTTAATCCCATCTAGCACAATTATTCCTTTTGTATTAGTTTTCTGTAAATGGGGTTCTGAGTGGTTTGAATGGTGAATTAACAATGATCATGACCCTCATACCCCTCCTATCTTCCTTCCCTCCCCCGACCTCTCTCTTTAAATACAGGGAACAGACAAGTTTCCTTGTGGAAGGACCTAGGAAGATGAAAAGAAATGTACAGCCTTCATAGGACTACCTGTGAACAGCTGAGCAGTTTTATCAGTTCAGATATGTTTCTCTGTATATTAATAAATAGTGGGCTGATGATGCCCTGAGTATTGCTGCAAAGTAACAAATGTAACCAAGGATAAATTGAGGTGATATATTTTTATAAAGGTATTTTTGTGAGACTCAATTGTATATCCAAGAACAAGGTTATAGTAGGTAAAGGCAGTTTAATTAAAAGAAGTGAACTTTGAACGTTGGGCTTTATTTATTATTTTTTAAACTATATTTTATTGTTTATGCAATTACATTTGTCCCGATTTTTCCCTTTACCTGGGAGTCACAAATAGGATATTGTGCCATAAAATCAGCAGATATTTGACGTCACTGTTTTCCTTGATGGATCAGCCTCTATTTTTAAGTTTCCTTTTATATGGTTTTCGAATCTCTTATAGATGAACATTAGATTTCCAACCATCTCCCTGCCCAGATGTTGATTCTCTGCCTCCCTCTCCTGCCTTCTAGGACTGGCTTTGGGCCAGTACTTAATATCCTTGTTTAGTTGATTCAACAGTTAAGAGTGATGGGCTCAGACACCATGTATTCTTGGAGATGTTTTTCCCATGGAAGTGACAGATCTCCCTCCTGCATCTTTTATCCTGCCTTTGTGATTCAAGGTAAAGGTGTGTAAGAGGAGCGGCCCTTGCTAAATGGAGGCCCTGAACTCCAGGAAGCCCACAGGTCCAGGTCCTTAGGACCTCATGAGTCAACTGCCAAGTGACACTTCAGATAAGACTGATCCTCTATGAAGTCCATCTCCTTTTTGAAGCCTTTCCTTATTTCCACCCCCTCCTAGTTACCTGTAGTTTCCACTTTATGCCTTAGGAGCTTTATGATTAAGCCTCTGTTAGGACATTTACTTATATTATTCTGGTTGACATTACAGTTACTTGAGTGCTTGCCTCTTTTCTGCTGGTGACCCATCAGCTCTTGGGCGGCTGGTGACAGGGACTGTTTCTTTGCTTGCCCGTCAGTGCACAGAGCAGTGACACACTAGGGGAAGTGCTCCAGGACTGTCTGCCAAAGGCCTCTCTCCCTTGCTCGGTGCCATTCTTCAACTTATTTTCCTGTTCCTTGCTTCCTTTAGGGCATGGCCCCCAGTGTGGATCATTTCCAGTGATTTCTTCCCTATTCCCATGAGCCTCTTGTTCTCCTCTTTCCTTGTCTTTGGGAAGCCAGCCCCACCAGAAAGCTGCCTCTCTTCCTGTTGCCGCTTGAAAACATGCCTCCAAATTCATTTGCCTACAATCCTAGCTTCACCTGGCTCAGTCACTTCTCCCTTTTCTCTTAGTCAGTCAGCAGTGTCCTCGACCCCGCGCCCCTTCATTCCCAAGAGACTGTAAATCCTGTTTTGTGGGGAAGGTGGGGACTCCACAGGCCTGTCTCTCACTGTCTCACTGAGAGGATGAGGTTCCTTCCTCTTCTTCAAGGTCAGTTCTTCACTTGACCCTTTGGACCTTCCACTAGCTTCTGGAATACTAATTAATTCGCCATTTATTTTGGCTCTTTTATTTTTGATCTCTTCCTTTTTCTGTTCTGTCCTTACAGCCTATAAACATGCAGAAGTTCACCCCCAACCTAGGCCCGCCTAACCTTTCTTTGTGTTTGTTTTTCAGATGTAACCCATCCTTACTGTTCACCTTTCACACACTTGTCTCATGAGAACTGTCTACTTGTGTTTTCTCTCGTCTCTCACCTTCCATTTTATTAATCCGTCCACCGTTTTACTGTTAAAAAAAACTACATAATATTAACCCTGCGAACAAAGTTTTAAGTATTCCGTACAGTTTTGTTAGCTGTAGGCACATTGTTATACAGCAGATCTCTAGAACTTTCTTTTGTAGGACTGAAACTCTATACCCATTGCCTAGCCACTCCCCCTGCCCCCCACCCCCCAACTGCCCCCCCCCCCTCCTGGCAAGATAAGGGAGCCGAGTAGATAAATAATCTGTCTCAGAATATTCTGAATTGCTTTTAAACTTCAGGCAAGCTAAAGACAATTTTTGATGATGATGAAGCTGGTTTTTGTTTATTTGTAATTTTGGGGTACAATGAACTGATTTAGGGAGTGCCTTTGATATTAGATCCAGTTAATGTAGTTTGAAACATCACATATTTTAAAAAAGACTGTTGTTGGCACATTTTTAAGTTAGAAGATAAAATTATTTAGGAGGTTAAATTTGGATTGTGCACATGTAGAAGCAGACCACAGAAGAATTTAAAATTTTTTCTTTTTTTTTTTTGGCCTTATGTACTTCTAGTATAATGCAGGCCCTATGTATACATAAGGAAATAATTAAATACAGAAATTCAGCCTACTTGTTAGCCAGAAAGGATGCCTGGAACATGTGGATAAGCTTGGATATTTGTCTAATGTTAATTGGAATATTGGTTTTCAGTTGAAGATGCCAAATCTTCAGAAAAGTAATTGGATTTAGCTTCCTATTTAGCAAACTACTTCAAATCCCCGAAGTATCCCACATCCGAAACTAATTTTTCTTGATTGTATCAAGTTTAGTCATGAATAGAACAAGGGTTGACATAGTTTTTTAATATTTAAAATATTTCTTGACAAGGTTTCAACACTGTTGCTTGTCCACAAACCTTATTGTTAGGTTAACTAATGACAGATGAAATCGTAGTTCTGTGGAACTAGCTTTACAATTTTGCAAAGCTGTCTTCTTGAAATAAATCAATTTATTGTTTTTTCCTATACATTTAAATTTAAAGTCAGATTTTGGTGAGATTTCAAGAAACAAGACAAAAAAGGTGTATTTCTTAATTGTTTTTTATATAAACTTATATGTGCTTACTTTGACTCCTTTAGATTGAGTCCTGAAAGCATTATTCAATCTACAAATGTTTAAAGTGATGTCTCAAAATATTTGGAAATAACTTCAAAAACATATTAGAAAGAATAGGGTACTTGATTATTGAAATTCAGGGATTAAGAGATTCAGATTAAGGAACTGCATGAAATGTTATCGAGCAACTATCATGTATAGTTTTGTGATTGCAGGAGTTACGTAAAGGTGTTTCTGATATGGTTTATAGCCTAAAGGGCATGAATTCCTAGTATTGATGATAATTATGAAGGTAAACGAATATCATCTCTTAGTTTGGTCTTTTGCCATTGAGGATGATCACTTAAATATTTGAAAAGATAAATTGGTGCTTAAGTGAATTATGAGCAGACATACATAATTTAAATGTTTTATCAGATGAAAATCAGTTTAATTGATGTAAACAGTGACTAATAGGAGCTTATAGCTCAACAGTAGATTATTCTAATGTATTTTTTGTACTAGGACCCATCTTGGTGGAAAAAATTTATCGCCATGCTTCCACGTCCTTTTTCTTCCAGGACACCAAACTTATATAGCAGATAAGGGATGTACCTTTTAGTTAAAGTGGATTTTCCATCTGCTTTTAGTGTGTTTCCAGGGTAGAACTGACAGCCAGACCTACCGTTGTTCCCTACTCTGCCAGGCGTAGAGCCTGGTGTGGTGCATAGTAGGTGCTCAGCACATGCTTGTTGAGCTTGGTGGTCTTGCCCAGGGGTAATCGGCACGTTTTTAGGGAGGTCCTGAAGGCATGCCTTCTGTCTCTGCCAATAATTTCCTCCGGGACTAGGGTTTATTTTGCTAATGAGATATGCACTTTACAATTGCATGGTTTTTTTAAAATAGATTTTAGAGAGAGACGGGGAGGAGGGGACAGAGGGAGGGAGAAAAAAAGACAGACGGGGCGGGGGGCGGAGAGAGAGAGAGATATTTGTTGTTCCACTTATTCACACATTCATTGGTTGATTCTTGTATGTGCCCTGCCTGGGGATGGACCCTGCGACCTTGGTGTTATCTGGACGATGCTCTCATCAACAGAGCTACCCGGCCAGGCTAAACTTCCATGTTTAGACCTGTGTTTATCATTCCCACTTCTGGGGCTGAGCAGTCATTGCAGGTGCTGTGGGCAATTCTGCTAATCCTCCTCTGCTATGATTGCTTTAACTATGGAGTTGTTTCTGGGATGTGTTTTGTCAGTGTGGAATTTTTATGATCCCTTTGTGCTTAAAAAGCAATTATCTTGGAACAAGAATAGGCTTCATCATCGTTCTGGTGTTAAGTTGCAAGTGTTTGAAAGGTTTATGCTGTGTATCATTTTGAGGTAAATGATTTCCTACATTCCAGTTAAGTTTCTAGTTCTTTTAAATGCGCTTCTCCTGACCCTGAATCACGGGTTCAGATGAGGTTCCTCATCTTTCCACATTTTTGTTTCTAGTCTGATAGTACTCTCTTTGACTTTGGCTTACTCTTACAATAAAATTTATTTTCTATAAAATTTAAAGCTGGTGACTGCAATATTTGATATAGTTTAACAGGGAATCTTAGGCAATAATTGGATTCCCAGGACCTAGAAAAGCAGTCAACTCATATTTTACTAGGAATTTGTTTTTCTGAACTCCTTTTAGTCCCCACTGTTTGCAGAGCACCTCACAGGGAATCGACCCCAAAATGTGTCTACAGAGTCCAGTCTTAGAAGACCACCCAGCCCAGTTGGAGAGAAGATTTGCATATAAACAGACACAGAATACTGGCCTGAATAACTGGAGACAGAGGCCAGTCACTGTGTCCTCACTTCCTGGGAGTTAAACACCAAACCAAACCAAATCCCAGCTTCCCAGAGTGGACAGAGCGGACGTAGTATGTGAGTGGCCCTGCTGTCTAATCTCATTTGGAGGGTTATGTCATCTAGTAGCAGTTTCTCTCACTGCTCGAGGCCTGTGAGTATCTATTTGCTAGGAGAGACAGCAGAGAAAGGGCCCACGGAGAGGAGAAGTAATGATTAACTTTTAATTGGGTTATGTAGTGAAATGAATTTAAATTACACCCACATGGAAAAGTTTTACAGAAGTCTCTTTCAAAACCATCATAAATTCTTTCATTTTATGTACCTTTTTAAGAAGTTAAGAATTATATTAAATACTATGACGATAGAAAATTTGCATTACAAGATGTAAAACTAAAATGAAAAACAACCAAAATTCCCTGTGAGCATTCCTCTCCTTCTCTGAGTGCATTCGTTATTGTAACAATTGGGATCATTATATAAAAGATGTGCTTGCAGTCCTACTTTTCCTCTTAATTTAGTATTTTCCATGTCGTTACAAATACTATTATAACATGTATTATTGCGTTTAAGGCTACGTAGTGAGGCCAAGTCAAAATCAGTGTAACCAGTTTTCGGGTGCTGAGCAAGTCGGTTGCTTTGCTGTCAGGATTTGTGTAAATACTGCTGCAGCGAACATCTTTGGAGGTGAAACTTGGTACGTTCATGACCACTTCCTCAGGACAAATCTGCACCTGTGGAATTGACGGGCCAAGGTTCCTGTGTGTTGGTAAAGGGTCCTCACACCTGTTTCCCTTCAGAAAGGCTGTGTTGGCTCCTCTCCCTCAGGCAGCACAGGAGAAAGTCCACCTGCCAGTGTTTCTGCCAACATTGGGAATTACCATTAAACCACAAAGGGCCTTTGCCAGTGTTATAGATGGAAATGGCATCTCCTCGCTCCAGCGTGAGTTTGTAGTGTGGCCTTGGTGCCGATCTCTGCCAACTGCTGGGGGGAGTTGGTTCCTTCCAGCTCTGCTGTGGGATGTGCAGGTTAAGACACAGAACTTCCACCTGATTCCCTGCTACCAAGTGGTTTTATCTAGTTCATCTCTGGGCCTCATTGTGTATCTGCTCTTCCACGTGCTTCCTGAGCTCAAGATATATGGGCAAAACTGTGGTTCTTAGCCGGCATTACTAATAGCTCTCTTCCTGACTTTGGCTCTGCCCCACTGCGCTTGATAGTGGAACATTTTACAAGACATATCTTTACTTTAGATTGTGACTCTAAGTCCATTTCCTTCCTGGATTTGCTTTAGACTCTGTCTCCTTTCCTTTCTCCCCAAGAAATCCACCCCCATAGTCACTGATTTCCAAAGTGGCTCCAGCAGAACCCTGAGCCTCAGTGGAGCCCCTAGGGCCATCAGGCCACAGGTGGGGGGTCAGCCTTCAACCAGAGTGCCTCAGTTTTATTCTCTTTGGGTATTGGGCTTCACTTAAGATTTCATTTTTTTAAGTGTAAAAACTATTGTGCTAGTTATAGTTAGAAGGGGCCTTAGAGGCTGTCTGCTCAGCCTCCTGCTTGTTGGATCCCTGACTTGCAGCCACCTTAGTCTTGCTTAAACCCTCGAAAGGAAGCAGCATGCTCGCTCTCTCTCTCTTGTCTTTAGGAAAAGCATAGGAATAAATCATCTTAATCTTTGATTGGACATCAGAACTGGATTACGTAGTGCTGTTATGAAAACATTTATTAGTTGCCAAAATTAAAAACCGGGAGACTCTGCATTTAAAAATTTGACTTTTGGTTTCTCTTGAAAAAATTCAGAAGTCCAGCCACACCAGACCTATCCCCATCATGGGCGTCCTGTCTGCTGCTTGTAGCCTGCACTGCTCCTGTCTCCGGGCACCTTTTGTTGTCAAGTTAATGACGCCCTTTTAAAAATATTCTGAAGTTAAAAGGAAAGGAAAGTTGTTCATTTACCCACATTTACAAAAATGAGCAAAATGAATGACAGCTGGCTAGTTATGGACACTGACCAGTAAAGACCCCAGGGGCCTGTTAAAGGCTATTGATTGCACCCTATGGTCCTCCATTCATTCACTCATCAAGTATTGTTCGAGTGCCTGCTATGTGCCAACTCACTGAGCCAGTCATCAAGGCCCCAGCAGCTCACAAGGCAGTCATGGTCCCTGCCACCCCAGAGTGTACACTCCAGTGGGGTTTTCCATGTTCTTGCAAACTTACAGCTTGTCAGCCCCTAACAGGTGGAAATGGCCATTCCAAGTGTCATGGCGGTGGTGGAGGAGGTAGTCAGCTATCTCCTTTTAGTGGGCAGTGAGTGATGCTGAAACCCCTTGGCCCTTTTCCCTTTTATATGGAGAGAAAAGAGGAGGGCCATTTGCTTCCCTGATGCTCCTACATTTCCTTCTAGGAAAATCCTTTCTCTGTTCTTGCTCGATAGGAATCAGGGACACTGGGCGGGGGAGTTGAGGGATTCAAAATGTGTTAGAAATGGTTGCTATCCTCAAGTAGCTTCCAGTCTAGCTGGGGAGATATATGCACCCCAACAGCTGCAGCAGACACACACTTTAATAGTTTAAGTAGTTGTTAGATCTTGGGTCCAGCCCACAAAGCTGTTTCAAACTTTTGTTATAAATAGTATAGTAACCCCTCGTAAGTCCATTATTTTCTACTAGTTTTTCACTTCGCACCTGTACTGGTTCAGTTCCATTTTGGCATACGAGAGCTGACAGAGTCTTTAGTTTGTGAAATAATCACAATTAAAAGTATTGTCTCACTGGGAAAATTCCTGCGAGGGGCTTAAATACCCTGCTAATAAACACACTTTTGGAATGTTGTAATTAATTCGAGTTGCATACTTCCCATTTTTAGAATTTCATACTTCTAGGTGTAAGACATTGCGACCAGCTGCAGTCCAACCTTCTGCTGGGTCCATCCTTCTCCTGGGTGCAGAACCTCTTTCTCTGGAAGCATTCTAAGATCGCAGTAGCAAATGGGTCTCACCTCCCATGCCGGTTCTCAGCTATGGGTTATGGCTGCCTAAAATGCAGAGTGGAGAAGGGTTTTGAGGTTTCACTCCAGCTCTAAGGCAAAATTTTCCATAACCATTTAGCAGAGTCTTTCAAGGGCACAGGAATTAGGACTGTTTCAGGATATGCCTCCCTATAAGAAAGGAGAAAATCTTGCTAATCACAGCGAGTTTTCACTGTCAACCTTGAGGGGCCTTAGTGGCATTTTCTCTTTGTAACCGCCAATCGTTCATTCAGCCAAGGTCTTTAGGAATTTCACTGAAGGATTATAGAACAGGAAAGAGCACGTAATGAAGGCAGACAGAAGTGGTGTTTCTACTGACCTGCCACGTTCCCTGTTTGAGTTTGCGCACTTGCCCCTTTGCCACAGGTGAAGCCCAGTTGATTGAGATGACGTGGCAGTGTGTAGCGACTAGGTCCTAGGTCCTGTGAGGACAGGGACATACTTGTCTTGTTCAATCTGTCAAGCACATTGCCTGGCATATGGTAGGTAACTCAGAGTTTACACAGTGAATGCATTAATACAGCTTCTGACTTCTTGGGAAGAAATTTAAGATTAGCTCTTAGTGGTCTTGAAAGTCACATGGTATTGGTCCCTCCGGATGCTTAAGCAGGTTTGTGATTACACATGGGGTCAGCAGAAGGATGATGGATGTATTTTCACCCCCAATGATGAGGAACAAGAACTGACCATGTCCCTGACCATCTCCCTTGGGAGACAGAGGGTATGGCCAGTGTGGCACAGTGACTTCTTGCAAGGCCATTCTGAAGCTTGGGTGTGTGTTCCCTTCTGCTCTTGTCAAGCTTTAGAGCTAGGAGCTGGGTCACAGGGGTCTTTTCACAGTGGAAACCATTTTCGCTCAATTAATTGGATGGAAACAAAGGCTGGCCCCATGCCCCGTGGTTATTGCTTTACAAGCAGGAGGTGCAGATTGCATTGTCGGCTCCCCAGGTTCTGGACGGGAATGCCACGGTGGCTCGGCCCCCGCGGAGAGAGCCGGGTTTACTGGCATCTTGTAGCCACCTTTCTGGTTGACTTAATAGGGCGGAAGGCAACGCTGCAGGAGAAGCTGCTCCCAGCGTAGGATCGTGCGGAGCAGGAATTCTGGGAACATGCTAACAAAACTCTTGAAAGCGTTTTGATCTTTTCCCCTCTTTTAAAAAGAAACAACAAACAAAACATGCCAATCAGAATTCAGAATCCAGAGTCTTTCATGTCACAAAGTGTCCATTTACTGCAGCATTTAGCAGGCTAATAATGCCTTTAGCTTAAAGTAGTTAACAAGCACACTTCGCTGCAGTGTTACTTTTATTTTCTTCCCACTGCACCCCCGCCCCCCACCCCCAGCACTTAGCAAAATCCCATTATGCAATTGGGTATTATTAAATGTTAAAAAGTTAATTTGTTCTGCATTCCATTAAAATTGCACTTTTTTTTCATGTGCATTGGTCCTTACATCTTGTTTAAAACCTATAATTTAAGCTCACACTGTAGTCAAGTCTTAAGTAACCTTTTGCCCCTTGCTACCTTAATTATTCTTCCTCACACACATTATTTCAGGAAGATTGTGGCAACAGGTTAACTATGTGTTAGTTAATGAAGATATCTTTAATTTAAAATGGAAAATGTGGATGTGGAGTTTTAATTAAAAATGTACCTCAATAACAAAATAAAATGTACCTTTCATTGAAGAAAATAGGTCTGAAAAGTGTTGGAAACTGTTTGAATAATCACACAATTCTTTGGTTAAGACCAAACAATTGGTGGAAATGAGATGCTTATTTCCATTTGGCATATTAAAACATTTGTTTTTCATATGTGACAATTTTCCAATTAAACGCATTGTCGCTTTGTATAAAGATACTGAGAGATTACAATACAGTCATAAAACGTGAAACCAGGCCCTAATGGTGACGTGGCAGAAACACCTTTTATGAGTTGATTTCAAATATGTTAGATTTTTTTGTTTCTCGTTTTTGGCAAACTTGTGAATAAACAAAACAATATTAGGGACCAAAGTTTGTGAGACCACGCTGAATACTTTCTTAGCTCTTGGTTCTTTATCCGGCTTGCTTTCAGTTGGTAACCAGCATCTGCCACTGAATGTGCCCAGCGCCAGGGGGAACATTACGGGCAGATGCAGCAGTGACACGTGAAGCCCTTGGAATTACTGCGGATCGTTTTAGCGTAGAGAATTTATATCATGTCACATCACAAAAAGGGGGTGGTGGCAGGGAAAGAAATGAAGAGGCCCTGAGAATAATGGATTTTAGGAGTTGAAGGGAGTCTTAGAAATTTGGTTTGGTTACCTTGATTTACAGAAGAATAAAGAGAAGCCCCAAAGATTCAGCGACCTGCCCCAAGGCCCCCAACTGTAAGAAGCTGGGAAGGGACAAGGTCCGGCATCTCTGAGGCAGTTGGGTGGACATGAAAGAGATTTTGGGGTCAGACAGATTCAAGTTTCCGTGCCAACTTCACTGTTAACTGTGGGCAGATGAGTGGAGCTTTCTGAGCCTCAGTTTCCTTGTCTGTGAAGTGGGGAAAATTTTCTGCCTCAGGGCATTGAGGGATTGCATGAGATAATGGATTTGAAGGGCTTGTTCAGGGCCTGGCCCTTCTGAGTACTTAGTTGGAGTGGATTCCTTTCCCTTTGCAAGGCCAGTGGGTTTTCTTTTTTAAATTAATTATTATTATTATTTTTTAAACAACACATGGTTGTCTTATAGCAGGTCATTTGTGCAAAACAAGACTCTGGCCGTTTTGGCCGTGAGGTCTGGGTTTGTGGCCGGCCCAGTGCCAGGCACATGGGGGCAGTTGTGTGCACCTCGACTTCCGATGACACTGTCGGAAGGTCAGGGATCCACACTGTGGCCATTCCACCATTTCATTCTGTGGCCTGTGGGCTCTCATTTGATAGTGCAGCAGAGAAATCCGTAGAGGGAGATGATGCTGAGAAGGTCGCTGCTCTTTTTCTTTTTTGCCCCCCAAAGAAATGTTCACTGGAAACCATCCCCGTGAACTCTCTTCAAAAGATTTATGCAGATTATGAAGTCAAGAGACAGGGCCATTCCAGACGTTTCTTTCCAGGCACAGAGGCCAAAACATAATTTTAGCAGGTATTAGTAAAATTCAAGAAGTATTTTGTGTATGCTGGGATTCTTGCCAACATCTGTGTTTGCAGCTCCCAAGGCAGAGCTTAGGTGAGAGTTTTCCTCGCTGCCCTGGGAAGATTGTTGAAACAAGTGGCCACGACGCCTTTCCTTCGCATCTGCGGCTCCGTGGCCTCTCTAGACGCTGTGTTCTGCAGCATGGGGCCAGCACTAACTGATCTTCTTTTCACTGAAGGGGCTCCATGCTAAATGTTGACGGCAGGTGTGTTTTGGGGGAAGGGGTAAAAGTAAAAAAACACTGAGGGACTGGTAGTTAGACAAAGCAGGTGTAAGTCCTCTGCCTATTTCCCAGCAAACTGAAAAACTGCTTTAATTTGGAAAGGGTTTACATTTTCGTCTTCTAAATATAACCAATGATTCTATAAAATGAGTCCAGTTAGGTATATCTGGGGAATTTACAAGATTAAAG
This sequence comes from Desmodus rotundus, assembly GCF_022682495.2. Lineage (NCBI taxonomy): Eukaryota > Metazoa > Chordata > Mammalia > Chiroptera > Phyllostomidae > Desmodus > Desmodus rotundus. The sequence continues at coordinate 8,374,935 of NC_071392.1, read as the reverse complement.
GTAGATCTCTGAATTTGTTAAGAAGAGATGAGAAATAGATCTGTCCGTGAGGAGGAACAAAGTAAACATTTAAAAATACGACCTCCAACCTCCCACGATCAACCATTGCACGTGGAGCCATTTATTAACTAGCACATGAGCACAGCGACCCCTGTAATTGCTTATAAGCTAAAGGATATTCTCAGTTATCCACAGGAATGTGTACATCTCTACACGAATGTTCTTTCCAGGTGTAGCAAAGACCTAGGCCTTCTTTATCGATCATTTTGTGCAGAACACCAGAGAAGGTTCCAGCAGAGTGCAGCAAAAGCCAGTTATTACAAAATACGCTCTTGTCTCTCCTTAGTCCACGTGGAATGTGGAGACAAAGAGGCATTTCAGATTAAAAAGATGATGAAAACGAACAATGGAGATTCTGGGGCAGTGTACCCGAGTCCTGTGGACAGGCCCGAGCAAGAGACCAGTTCACTCAGCAACACTGATCCTTCTGCAAGAAGGGGCAGGGTGTCAGCCCAGAGTAACACTTAAGAGTTAGCATGGCACCGTTCAATTTTCTTTTCTCTGAAATATAACTTTTAAAAAAGCCAGAAGTACTACATATCAGACGTCTTTGTCAGACAGTATAGGTAAATAAAGAGAAGGAAATAAGAATGAAAATTGCCCTAATCCCCACTACCTGGAAAAAAATCACATTTTAAATTTAGTATATGTCCTTCCAGATTCGTGAATGTGATGTATTGTGTGTAAACATAAATAATAGAAATATTTTTAAATGGGGTCAAAATGTATATGCTCATTGGAAAGTTCTTTTTTTCTATGTAAAAATGAATAATTAACATATTCCACATTAATATATGCAGTTATAGCTACTATAGCTTTTTAATAAATGCAGTTACCTTAGCTGCTAGTAGTTTTAATAACATTTGCACGGTAAGTTTCTGCCTTTCGGAAAAAAAAAAAGTGACATGCCGCTTCACAGTGACATGTAAGTAATTCATTTCACTTTGTGCATAAATATTATTCTGACGCAGACCACTGTATATTTGATGTGTACCACACGGAATAAATATTTACTGTTGCAGATTAGCTGATTTTTCTTTCTGGTGGTGATTTACTTTAAGAAGCTTCCCTTTCTAACTTGTAGCCCACTTTTAGAGAAAGTGATTTTTTTTCTTACTAGAATGTGATCACATAATGATAATAACTTTAATTTGCTATTTTTAAAGTATTGGTTAAGTAGGAAAATAGATACCTATCTTTTCTTGCTTTCTGTCTACCAAATTCTATTACTTTTGATTGCCCTACTTAAGTTTCTACTTTAAAAAAATAATAATTCTCTCTGCTTACAACATGATAATTTAAGAAAAGAAGCATAAAAGGTTCTATTTGGCTTTCCACAAAGAAGAAAGAGCTTATTACCAGAGAAAAGAGCTCTCGAGTTAAAAAAAAAAATGCAGTTAATAAATACTAACGTTCGGTTTGTATAGGAGCACACCTATTTGAATTATGCCAGCACATGGTTATTCCTGAAGGGGTCCTGAGCAGGGAGAGAACTTGGGGGATCGAGTCCCATCAGAAGGGGCGTGTGCTGCTTGCCCAAAAGCCTGGAGCAGGCACCTGGATGAGGGCCTGGGACCTAGGCCTTGTTGATTCAGGAGCAAGGAGATTAGAAAGTAGGAAACTATAGCCAGGTTAGAGCGATTACAGGAGCTACCTGCTGAGAGGTTGCGGATTTAGTGGGCCTGGCTGTGGGATAAGTCTGGCTGCGGGGGCACAGGTGTGGACCAGATTCCAAAGCCCAGACATCTGCTACTGGGGGCAGGATCATCCCTGGGCCTGCCGGGACACAGTGGGCGGAACTGGGGGGGTAGCTTGCAGAGTCAGGGCCCACGCTGGGCACGCCTTTCATCTGGTTGCCAGCAGGAGCGAAAGGGATCTTTTATACGGTGTCTAAAGAATATACAAATGTAGAAAAACAAGGAAAGCCTAAAAATATCTTGCATTGTTTTAGCAACATAGTTCAAAGTCAGTAAACTTCAACAATTGTAGATGCCCAATGAAATAAATTAAAGGGCTGGAGATAGTCACTTTACAAAAATTTGTACATCAGGACATTTAGAAAGCAACTTTAGTTTCTTGTCTTCAAAGATGAAGCTTGAAGTATTCTTTCAAGACTTAATGTAAGCCTACCTTAGAAACTTGTAATTGGGGTAGGCAGCCAACAGGGGGCAGTCATGACTTGGTTAAAAATACATGTGTAAACAGTGAAGTATTTTCTTTGGTGAGCATTGAAAGGACCACTTTTATTCTGTTTTAAAATAAAGAAAGTAAAATAAAAAGAAAGCTCAGTAAAATTTATAAAACAATGAATTTCTTGACTTGTTTTAAAATATGCATTAACTTTTCAGCTACTAAGTGGCTTTTTTGCTTCAGCCTCCAGTAGCACAGCCTTTGACTTGACTTTGCCTGATGCTGACTTTTGTTTTCCTCATCACTTTGTAGCTAGAAAAACGCACACATACCATGCATCTGTATTGTTATTTTTAAATTTGATTTGTTTTTTGATTCTGTGCTTGAAGAACAAGTGGCTACAGGAAGGTGGTGTAGGGAGGGGCAGAAGGAAACTCATTGCCTAATGTGGAGGGGATAGTGAGAGGACTGCTCTCTGTTCTTACAAAAGAAGAGACCCACCCTGTTCCAAAGCACAGATTTCTGCTGCCAGCTAGATGCTGCTTGACATGCACAAGCAATGTACAGCCTCGGTCCTTTCCTTTCGCAGGTCTAAAACTTGCCTTCTTGGGTTGAATCTATAGGGAAACATTTAAGAATACTGATTCCTGAGGCACCCTGCCCCCACCCCCCCAGCCCTGATTCACTGACAATCAAGGAAAAAGGGGTTTTAAAAAAGAAGTTCTGTGGTGATTCCGATGACACGTCCAGGAAAATGCCTGGCAACTTAGTGTCTCTTGTAACTTGTGAGAACTATACCAGTGAGACAATTACTCAGGGCTTTAAAACATTTTGTGTTATTTGAAACAGGTATTTCAAAATATCAACAAATAGCCCTGGCTGGTGTGGCTCACTTGGTTGAGCGTCCTCCCGTAGACCAAAAGGTTTTGGGTCAATCCCTAGTCAGGGCACACGCCTAGGTTGTGGGTTCTATCCCTGGTTGGGAGGCATCTGATCGATGTTTCTGTCTCACATCCTGTTTCTCTCTCTCTTTCATCTAAAGCAATGAAAAAATGTCCTAAGGTGAGGATAAAAAATTTAAAAAAATAAAAAAGCAAAATATCTACAAATAGTGCATGCAATAAGTTTTTAAGCAAAGTCAGTACAATTTTGCAGAAAATTTTAGTATGCAGACCATATTTTAAGGGAATTTCTTATTTGGGGTTTCTTCTTCACACGGATGACTCTATAAAATTTGTTTTTTAAATTTTGGATTGGAAATGTACTTTCTTGCTTAGCTGCTGTTCATGAAAGACCTAGAATGCCAGATTAATTGAAGTATTTTTTCTTATGACTTCACTTAGGGATTTGATCACTCTACAAGTAACAAATGTGAAAGTGTATATTCCCCATCATGTTGTGGTCAAAAAAGGTCATTTATGATTTATTTGGTGTAAAATTAATATTTTATAATTGTTCATTAATCTCTCTAAACTATGAAATACAGGGGGAGGAGATTGCATTCTAGTTACAGACAAGAAACTGAGCAATGAGGGAAAAGCATGTGTCCAAGGACATCCTACCATACTGTAAATGCCCAGAGGAATACTAGATGATTTTTATTTCCATGTAATTAAAAATTTTTTTAAATTATTTATTTATTTATTTTTTAATGATTTTAGAAATCTTTTAATGGCTATAGTTTATAATATTGTCATAGCAAAGACATAGTTAAAATAAGAAAAACAGTGACGATAAAGTGAAACACAATTCCAAGAGGAACTGGAGGAGGAGTGTCTAGGAGGGCGGGAACCTCAAAGCACTGAAGGAAGGCCTTCTGTGGCCCTGGTGCATACACTTAGGAGGGTGGTTTTTGGAGCCCTTCGAGAATTTTATACAAAGTCTTTGCTCTTCATTTCTCCTATTCTCCCTTCAGTCGAAGTCTCTTTATTTTATTTTGTTTTACTTTTTATTACAGTTTACTTTCAATATTATTTTGTATTAGTTGCAGGTGTACAGCACAGTGGTCAATCTTATATTTCACAAGGTCAAAATACCTTTTAATTTGTTTTTTTATTATTATTTTTTAATTAATTAATTTATTTTTATTCAGTTACAATTGTCTGCATTTTCTCCCCTTCCCTCCACCCCACCCCAGCCAGTCCCACCTCCCGCCCCCACCTCTACCCTCCCCCTTGATTTTGTCCTTGTGTCCTTTATAGTAGCTCCTGTAGACCCCTCTCCCCGCTATCCCCTCCCCACTCCCCTGTGGCTATTGTTACAATGTTCTTAATTTCAATTTTTTTTTTTAATTTTTAAAAATTGATTTGAGAGATGGAGTAGAAGGTGGGGGGGGAGAGAGAGAGAGAGAGAGAGAGAGATTGATTGATTTGTTGTTCCACTTACGTATGCATTCATTGGTTGATTCTTATAAGTGCCCTGACACAGGATCAAACCCACAACCTTGGTGTGTTGGAACGATGCTCTAACCAACTGAGCTACCTGGCCTGGGCTCCGTGTCATTTTGATCTCCACCATTCTGGTGTAATTGGAGAGGGTTCCTCCCTTCGGGCCTAAACTTAGAGACTGGTTATTGGTCCCATTATTAAGTCTTTCCTCTTACCTTTGTATCCAGTGGTTCATCATTAAGTAATTCAGAGCCGGGTGATGATACCACCAGGCACACTTTTGAGAACAGTGTGGCTGAGGGGTAGGTGTCTCGTAGAAATGGACGCCAGCTTGCCTACCAGGTCTGTCCTCCCCAAAAGCTTGGGGGTGGGGGGAGCTACTTGATGGGAGGAGCTGGAAGAAATGGGGAAGTTACAAACCTCTTCTGGGACCTACTCAAGCTAACTCGACATTGCCTTTGCTTTGAAATACCAGGCAGGCCTCGCATTTTATTTTGATGTTGAGCTTCAGATAATTAAACCAGTGTCTTTGGCCGCTTGCTCATGCGATGCAGCCTGACCTTTCGGTGGCAACCCTGTTAAGGGGGTGGGGGGGAACAAAAGAAGAAAGCACAAACACAGAGACTTTGAATTAGTTCTTCTAAACAAGCGGGGAACTGATTTTTTACTTTAAAAGAAAACAGAAAGGAAGACTTGCTTTGAGGAACATTTATCAAATTTAGATGAAAATAAACCTAAGAGTTCGTAAGGTCCAGTTTTGTGGAATAAAATATTGGCGCGAGGAGAATGGAAACATTGCGTGTAGGAAAATGCACGGTAGTAGCATTAGAAAAGGAAAAATCACCAGTCGTGACCCGGTGTTACTGTGGCCACACCAGCCTGCTTCTAATAGGAATTCAGTGTGTCCCAACAAAGAGGGTTCTGTGCACGCAGCATGATAAAAACGGCTAATACGCATAATAGCGGCTATGTTCAGAGCCCTCACTGCGTGCCAGCTCGTGCTAAGCACTTTCCCTGCATTATCTCAATTATTTTTAAGAGTTCCTTTGCACGGAGGGACCCTGCACTTTTTTCTTTTTTTTTTTGGATTTCAATAATTTAATGCTTTAAAAAAAGCATTTCTTTGTGTAAACAGTTCCCTGTGGATTTGGGACTTTAGGAAACAAATGGGAAAATATTAGCTAACCTTGTACAAGAGAGAATGATGGTATCGGGCACATGGTGTACACCCTCCCCAGACTTCCCAAACCGTGATCCAGGGAATATTCTTCTGGGAGAATATTTTGTGAGGGAGGTGTTTTGTGAAACATGGGTTTTTAAAACACTGCACTCAATATCCTCCTTTTGGAGATCCACTGAGCTACCTTGGATTATTAAAGGCTCTGAGAAGTTCTCTAAAGAAACTTTAAAAAGCAGACTGTGTTTAATATTTCCCTCATTTATCGAAGCACAGAACACTGTGCACATGTGTGCGTGGAGGGCATCCCATCCTGCGAGTGTCTGGGGGGTGCTGGGAGACAGTTCCGCATGGTGTCTCGTGTTTCTGTCCATATGGAGAGCAGAGGCTCTGCCCGCCTTTGGTCTGGACTATCTTTCCAAGGGTATTTTTACAGGGAATAACCTTGGATGAGAGCAGTAGTAACTCCTCCAGAGCAAAAGGTAGGTTGTTTATTGCCTAGTACAATAAAGATGATCATTCCTTACTTACTGTCTGCTAAAAAACATTTAGGTTCCCTAAGCTCTGGGTTCTCCTCCTTAACCCAGTCCACTGCAGGTGTGGATGTAGATGTCATTTGGTCCATTTCACATCACCTGGGGGAGTATGGGCCAGGGGAAGTAGTGTAAGTGCTGATGTTCTGGCTCCTGCTCTTGGTGGAAGTTATAAAATCCTTTGCCTCTGACTCAGGGGTCTTGAATCTTCTGCGACTATCCATGAATCCACAGCAGGTTAACTTGTTAGTTTGCAGTTGAGTCAAAGCCTAGGATCTATACAATACTTGACAGCAAAGGCTACAATATATCCTTGTAGCTATCAGTGGTTAGACAGATCTACTTCTCTGTGAGTGCACTAGGGTGGGATGGGCTAGAGGGGCTGGAGGAAAGCTGTGAAGAATGGAAAAAAAATATAGGTTTTAAAATGTCCCCAAATCAAGCACCTTTTAAACATTCTGGAATATTTGAACCTCCTTGCAATTTTGCTCCTCTAAGCCAATTAATCTTAGTTCCTGTTGCTTTCCTTTTAGGTTTTATCTTTCAGACATCAGTGATATTTTTGCTACTCTTTTCTGTGCTTCATTTTTCCAAGTGTGGAATTTCTGTTTCTGTAATGGAACCCCGAGCGGCGGTGGGGCATTAGTTAGTACTGCAGCTTTTGTAGATTCAGAGAGAGGAAGGAAGTGCACATTTCGGAGCACACACTGTGTACCTGGCACTGTGCTAGGCACGTCCCATGGGTTTTCTAATATAACTTTCCATGTTACTCAGGACTTCGGTATTACTGTATTCAGTCTATATGGGAAGAAACTTGGGGCTTTGTGAGGTGGTTCTGGGGATATTCACATTATATATGGTGTTACAATAGTCATATTATAGTGTGCTTACTAAACACCAGCGGCTGTGCTGAGTGTAGGATGTTTTCTTATTTTATCCTTACAATGACCTTGAAGTAGTGACTATTATTATCCTATTTTATGCATGGGGGAGCTGAGGACGAGGGAGGAAGTGACCTCTCCCAGGTCACATAATTAGCAGAGCTGTGATTTGAGCGTAGGGATGTGTGTATGGCATCAATACATACTCTTGCCTCCCACCCCCTCCCTCCAAAACAACAACTCGAGGTTTTATGAAGATAATGGTACTGTTCGGCACGAGCTTAGGATGACTAAGGAGTTAGAGTACAAACTGGACGTTTTGGAGAGAGGAGAGAGGGGCGATATTAATGACTGCACCAGCACACCAGGTATCAGTAAGCCCAGACCATCATGGAAGGGCAGGGGGTGCAGCCACTACCCCGTGCACGAATAAAACACACATATAACCTCCTCCTGGACTTCAGGCGCATGTGCGGTTCTGCTCCTTGACAGTTGTGGTTCTGGGGTTTACCTCCCATGGAGTCAACGTGAATCCACATAGTTTTAAATATGCGGTTGTGCTTTAACGGTGTTTCCTTGCCGGGGTGGCCCCACCCCGACGGACAGTTCCAGTGCAGATAAAACGGATTGCTACACATCCTTTCTCACACCTCATCCTCTGCTCACACCTCCGTGTTTTATGGGTTTCCAGAATTTCATGCAGCCCAAAGTTGAGGAAATGGTTCAGACAGTTTTTTAAAAAAGCAAAACAAGAGAGAATTACTTTCCTCTCCCTTCCTCCACTCCTGAAATGGGGGGCCATGACTGACTTGGCTTTATAGGGTCCACATTCCTCATGGAAATGAAACCCAGCTGTGAATGGAAAACTGCAACACTATCTTGTCTTCCAGTGTCAACTGACAAAGCATAAAACACTCACGCTTTGCTTTCCTTGATACCGTTGTCAGTGGGAGTTAAAAAGAAAGGGGGAAAATGCTTAAGGCACAGATCTGTAATGGCTATGGTAGTTTTCTTGTTGTGGTCAATACCTAGTTGTTTAATTTGCCTCTACAGGGTATTATAGTGGTTTTCAAGTGGTTTTTATCTATTGCATTACTTACTAGATTTTTTGATATTGTTAGACTAGCTCTGTAAGTACATTTTGTGCATTTTTCTATACTGCAGAATTTTTATTTTACTGTATTTTTTCATTACCATTTATCCCCCCTTATCCCCTCTTCCACTTCCACCTACCCTGTCCTCCCATGCTGAAGTGTTTTTAAAGAGTATATTCTGTGAAACAATCCCACCATCAAATAATGCTTCTTTTGGAGATTAACAATACACTTTAATGTGTTCAAGACTAGGAGAAATGTTGGAAATAACTTGTTCACTTTGTTTAGCCCTGCATTTCTCAAATTCCTCTAATTTTTCTCTCTTTCTTTCCTTTCTTTTTTCCCCTTTTGCAGAGCATCTATTAGCTTGCTATAGAGCCAGAAGCACACCCTGGAATCCATTGGCATCTGTGGAGTTCTCCATTTAAAAAATGCCACCCTTGCCTATTCTTACAGCTCTTTTTCTTTCCTAATGTAGTGCTGCCTTCACGTCCCCTCTCATTTTTTAAGAGTAGTTTGCCTTGGGACTTAAATTCTACCAGAACTGTCATTTATTTATTAAATATCCTCTAATTCATTACACTCTGACTCTGTTAATCTCCTGTGTCTTGCCCACTGTGGATTGCTTTGTTTCTTTTTCAGACTTTTTACTTGAATGTTTGTGTAATTTATTTTTATCCTTCCAGAACACTGAAAGCACATAAGGCTATGAATTTGCTTTTGAATACAGCTTTGCCACCACACACGTTGATGCGTCGTGATGATGCAGCATGGTTTGGTGAAGGTAGCAGAGGTTCAGGAGGCAGCGAGACCTGTATTAGGATCCTGTCCCTTATTTTATGACCTTGAGCCCCCATTTTTGCTATTGTAAAATGGGACTATTGATACTTACCTTTCAGGTTAAAAAAATGTAATTAAATTTTGTCTGTAGAGTTCATAGCAAAGTACCTTGAAGGTACTTTGGCCAGTTGGTGCCAATCTTTATTATTTTTGTGATTTTATGAATCTAAGTTCAATTTTGATTTTCCTTTGACACAGTAGTTGTACAGTAGCTGTTTAGGAGAGTGATTTTACTGGCTAAATAGCAAAATTTAAAAACATGCCGTTTTATTAATTTTTAGTTGTTTTATAAGTTGACCAGAACATGTGGTCTTTAAAAATCTCACATGGCCAAACCCACATAGGCAAGGGATAGACTTGGATTTTGGTGGAAATTTCTTTTGAAGGTCCAGCTCTCTGTTTAACCTGTCTTTCCTGTTCAAAGTGAGAGCCTCATGTTTAGCAGAAATTACTCTTGACGTGTGGCGGATAATTGATGAATATTCTTACTTTGCACTGCTTTGTAACTGGGTCTTTGTTTGTGTGTATTCAAGAGGATTAGTGTTGAAATAGAGAAAAGCAAATCAAGGACCACTTGCTAGCTACTGTGCCAACCAGAGAGCCCCTGTATTACATTTGTTCTTGTAAAGATCAGCAAAGGCAAAACACTTTATAACGTCTCCCAGAAACTCATTTCATTTTGTGCAACACTTATATCAGGAATTTTTTTTCTTAAATTCTTCTAAAAAATGTCTAATTTGCTTTGTAATTCCATTGTGATGTGATTTTATATCTTCTCTTTCTTTTATGATAAACCTGAAGGATTCCATGGAAAACTAGCTAATGTCAAATTTAAAGTGTTCTTTTTGATCATTATGCTACAGTGTTAAACTGTGAAGACAGCTTTGTTTCTTTCCTTTCTTGTTTTACAGAAAAAAAATTAGGCGAGCAATGCTCTTAGTAACTCAAAGGCGTATATTTTATAAGTCATAATGGAAGATGATTTGAAATAAAAATGATATCATTTTTATTAAGCCTATGGAAGAGCTATTATGAACATCTCTAAGCAACTTTTTATGATAAACACGCTTTACCGTTTTTTTCAAGGTATTTTTCCCATTTGTACCCTATGTGGAATATTCTGCCCTCAGAGTTTCCCCTGTAGGATTTTAGAGTTGAGGAGTTACTTATCTGCTCGCATCCTCTCTCCTTACTCTCTCCTAAGGCACTGATCTACTCTATAATTCAGACCCCCGGGTGAAAAGGAACCGACATATCTGTGAGGGAGCCAGGGCCTCTGTGTTCCTTGAGGCCACTTCAGCTAGAGACTGACAGCTGTGAATCATTTCCTCCTGTGCTGCATGTTGGAACACCCTTGACTTAGGAATATGGCGGATGTGTGCTACAACTAACTCTTATATCTGTTTTAGTTCTGTTCTTTGCTTTACCATATGCATATAATTTTCTACTAATTGCAGAGATGGACAATTGAAGTTTTGCGTTTCCTAGCAGCACAGCCAGTCTTTTGTTGAGTGTTGTGCATTGTAGCGTGAAAGTAAATGTATTCGAATCAGTAATTTACCTTCCATGACAGTCCTCTGTAGAGTGTCCTCTCTGATACATCATTGGTAGAAAACAATTTGGCAGCGAGAAAGCAACAGTTGTTATCGATTTTTGCCTCCTTCTGGCAGAGTTGCAACAATTTGCCATACCCTGATTCAGTGGAGATATTACATGGGTTGCTATACTTGACTTGCACTTGAAATTTCTTCCTCCGTTTTTACTCTGCATACTTATTTTCCGTCAGCTTGTAACGTTGTAACATTGATTGGCACAAGTAATGTATTATTCATGCCATTCTGGTTTCATTCCATTAGTGCCATCAGCTTTAGTATTCAGTCTAAGGAGATACAATTATGTCAAGAGCTCTCTGGATCCCCTTGTCTTGTTTTACAGTTGTTTCACATACATAGAAGAGACTTCTTTTGTGTGGTAGATCTTTTTATTTTGTTGCTGCCAATTGGAATGATATAAGAAGCTAATATGAGGCTGATATAAATGTAACCTCTTAAATAATTTTTTAGTTTACAAATAATCATTGTATGAAGTTCGGAAAATTTGGAACTTAAGGAAGAAAATCAAATCATCCATAATTTCACCCCTCTGTCCAAAAGTGGATCCAATTCCTTGCCTTGTAGTCTTTAAAAAAAATTAGTAAAAGAAAATAAAGTTAAGCACATGTTGTATATACAGTTCCGAATAGTGATTTTTCTTTATCATGATATGTAATAATATTTTGGAAAATGATTTTAATGTATTTATAGTAATTATTCATACTGTATCATTTTCAAACATTTTAAATTTTCAAACATTTAGATTTTTATGGTATTATTTTTATCAATAGTCATAGGCATTCTTATTCGTATATCTTTGATCATATCTCTGGTTATTTCCTTGGGATAGATTTCTAGAAGTGGAATTAGAGCCAAGGAATGCAAACATTTAAAAAGCTCGTGATACGTATTGCCAAATAACTTTCCAAAGACACTGAACCACTATTGTCTGTTTGGTCAAGACATTGCAGTCTTCTTTTTTTTATGTTGCTGTAGTCATTTTTGATTATATTTTCTGTTTTTGCAGTAATGGATTCATTAAAATAGACAAATTAGGGCATTATTAGATTGCTAAAATAACTAGAGCAGTTCGATGATAGCTCCCTAGTGCTGTGAGCCCCCCGACACTTTGGTGGACCATCTTTTCTTGCCGTGTCATTTTTATGATTTAAATTGCCGGATCCCGTGGCTCAATGTAGGGATAGAAACGTGGCGTGGGCCGCAGCATTCAGACGGATGGCAACGTTCTGTTGTTCTGCTGCAGGAAAAACAGCAGCCGCTCACTAGGGCTTCATGAATAACAACTGAGATTGTACTGCTTTACCTGCGTTTTTTCCTATTTCAATATAGAACCATTTAGTGACCTAGTTTTGTTTTATTTATAAATGTCAAAAATCAGCAGAAAATCCTTGTAACCTAATCAAAACAGGTTTCATTTGAAATGACATAGCTGTTCATTTACTCATTGGATCTTCTTTTTTTAATTATATATTATTGATTATGCTATTACAGTTGTCCCAGTTTTTTCCTCCTTGGCCCCTCTCCACCCGGTACCCCCCATTCCCTCAGGCAACCCCCTCACCATTGTTTATGTCCTTGGCTCATGTGTATGAGTTCATTGGCTACTCCCTTTCCTATACTGTACTTTACACCCCCATGGCTATTCTGTAACTACCTATTTGTACTTCTTAATCCCTCACCTTAATTAATGGAGTCCAAAATGAACAGTGATGGATGACAGAATATTACCTGAATTTAAAGTAATATTGTGATTTTGACGTCATAAAATATGCAGAAAACCCCAAGTTCAAAGGAAATGTTTTAATGAGAGTGTTGTGGCTCTGTTACTTCCTTTTAGTCTCTATCATAAGACATTTGAAGAAGTATTAGGAAGTTTCACATCCTCTGGAAAGACTGTGTGAAATGAATACTGATTTCTACTTCTCTGCCCATCCTGGTGGGAACACTGTTTCACTGCATTGTGAAGTGACCCTGACACTTGGGCCTGCTGCAAACCCTGCATTTGGGAAGGCCATTTCTGGTGTCCTTTCTACTTGCACGCCTCTCGTTAGGTGTCCTGCATTGCCAGACTTCCTGTTGTCAGTGAAGGGGAGGAAGCCCTGCAATTATCAAGACTCTTGGGGTCATGTACAAATTCTGTCTTTAACGTTTACTGGCTGTATGACTTTTGCCAAGTTCTTGAGACTTCCAAAGCCTGGGTTTTCTCGTCTGTTAACAACGTTCCTGCAAAGGTTTGAGGGAATAACAAGCGAAACACCCCATTTGTAGAAGGCCCTTAATAAAAGTCTGTCCCTTTCTCGTCCTTGTATGTACGATATGTGGAAGGTCAGGGCCAGGCCAAGGGCTCTGTGGAGGGCAACCAAACCGCTAGGTGCACCTCGCGCAGCCCTCGGAAAAGCAACGCCTTCGGAAAGCTCGTGTCTGTCCTCTGCAGTACAGATGCACGGACGTACTGAACTGAACGCCAGGCTCGTGTGTTGACAACATCCTGTGTTTTCAACTGTTGGAGCCAGTTTGCCTGATTTGCAGGAGTCGTGGTCGTAAATATGTTACTCACAAACCAGCACTGCATGTGAGTTATGGAGTCATATTTTCCATAAAAGACATTAAATGGGTTCCAAGAGGATTTAGTGTGTTCTTTTGTTCTGCTGAGTTTTCGGTCCCTTCTGTTTTGGATCTGTGTGAATGTAAGTGCACAGAATTATCAGCATGATTTGGCCCTTCGTCACGTGGAAGCAAGGGTCCCGTGAAGAGTTACCAAGGCATTCTTTGGGGTCAGAGGTGGCGCCAAGTGTCTGCTTGGAGGGGTGGCCAGAGTCTTAAGAGCTCCAGCAGCCTGCCTCAATTCCTCGATAGGGAGAGAGAACGCTTTTTTCAGCCTTTCACGAAAGTGCTGTGTGCGTGCAGCTTCAAGGTGTTAGCCCCCAAACTTCCAAGTGGATCGTCACCCTGAAGCTGGAGCCACTAAAATTTGGGGCTACCTGATATGATCAAGGACTGTTGGTTTGCCATGGAACCCTGTAAGAAATAGCATATGGCCACCGCTGGCACTGGTGACGTGGACTTAGGTCTTAGTTTTGCACGTATGGGGCAGTGTACTTGAAGAAAGAGGCCATTGATTAAAAATTTTACTTTGTTATTGTTAATGGTTGATATCCTGTTCCTTTGATCAGTGTATCAACTTTGAAGCCTCTCACATCTAACTTCAGATTGTCATTGCTTAGAAAGTTAGTTGCTTAGGATTATGTCATAGGCACCATTACGTGATTTGTAATCTCAAACTCTCCTACTAGAAGTAACGAACAGAAGCATTTGGTGTGTAAAGTCTAAAGCAAAGGCATCAGACCCACTAAACTTGTGTAAGACGTACTCATTGAAGACTCTGACCCACTGGTAGCTCCCGATTTGCCATCACAGCTTTCAGACCCCCTTCGACTGTGACGTTTAGGAAACTGTCACAGTCTTTCGATTACACTTCCGATTTGTTCACAGAGCTGTGAGCTGTTTAAAGGGACGGGGCTGTCTCCTTCAGTGTTATCCCGAGGTGTTGATAAATGTCTTCATTATTAATAAGTGGCAGATAACTGTTTTCTGAACGATGTTGAAATGACAGCCATGGGATGGAGGATAAAACACTAAAGCTGTGAAGCATTAGTGGTCTGAGGTCATTTTTGTGTAACTTGCCATGTAACTGTGACATGATTTGTTTAACATGAATTTGGTGGTGATATTCGTAAGTGAGGAAACGTTAGTGGATGATTTAAAACATCAGGAGTTGGATAAAGAACGAAGACACAGCCTACAGGTTGTGACAGTGTCGACTGCACCTTCTGGAATTTGTACCTGTCCGTCACAGCCTTGCCTCTGTGTCAGGCCCATCTCAAACATGTACTCCTTGTCTGGAAGGATAATTAGAACCACCCGATTCAGCATCATTCTCGCTGGGGTAAACTGAGTTCAGATGACCTGGATTGGCCTTGGCCTTACCCTCTGTACCGGGAGAGCAAGTGTGCAGGCCGGGAGAGGCCGGGCCGCTGGCTCTCAGCGCCCGCACCCCTCTCCTTCCACACAGCGGCTGCGAGCGCTCGCCGCTCACTGCCAGGCCTGTCTCAGGTCGACCCCAGGGTGTTTTCAGTGGCTCTACCTGAGCGTTTGTCAGACCGATAGTTTACATTGCTGGGTGTCAGAGGAACGTCCGAGTGGCATCCATAGGCTTTCTCCCAAGTTCTTTCGGAGCATTCTTTTGAATTCCACGTTAATCCCTCAGCTGGAAAGACATTAATTTATACTGAGAAATACTGCACACAAGAAGTGAGAGCCTCCTATAGAAGCATCTAACCGCTGTGCTGTCCTCCCGAAACTAATGTAGACTAATATTCAATGTCAACTGCAATGGAGGAATAAATATTTAAAAACCTGGATACGTGAGAGCTTCTTAGATAACAGTCCTCATATATTTTCAGTGTGTCTCTCAGGAGAGCTTTTGTACTTTCAGAGTAAATTCAGTGTTTGTGTTGAGTGTGATGTTAGGTTCTTAAATTCGGAGATGAAGAAGACATTGACTCTCTTTAGATACTGCAATCCACTGGTGAAAAACAAAACCCCATTGTGATACCCTGTGACAAAGACAACAAGAAAAGTTTTGTGGTGTTTTGTTTTTTAAAGTACCGCAGACCTAAACCTACTGGCTATCCGTATGTAAAAGTTACTGCTAGATCCTGACTTCACACCATAAACAAAAATATATTCTAAGTGAATTAAATGCCCAAATGTGAAAGGTATAGCTTTTTATAAGAGAAGAGAGAAACATATCTTTATAACCTCAGAGTTGGGAAGGATGCCTTTAAAAAAAACTATAAAAAGCACAGCTAGTCCTTAAAAAACAGGTTAATAAATCTGACAACATTGAAATGTAAAATTTTTGTACAACAAGGGAAACTATAAGCAAAATTTACACAAAATGGTTTTGGTTTATTCCACCAACAAAGGAGGATGTAAAGAACTATGTATAAATAAGAAATCAAACCTGGGAGGAAAAGGGCCATGGGCACGTGAAGAAAATTCCAAAACAGGATATGTGAGTAGCCAGAAACACATAAAAGGATGCTTAGCCTTGGTAGTAGTGAGGGAAATGTACATTAAAACCACGGTGCAATTCTATTTTGCACACATTATCAAACTGAAAACATTAAAAAGGCTGATAGGACAAAGTGTTGGCAAGTATACGGAGCCGTGAGAACTTCGCGTACACTGCTGGTGAGAGGGGAAATCGGTACACTCTTTGGAGAGCACTTAACATCAGTTAACTAGGGCTGTGTGTGTCCACATTTAAAACAACCTCCAAAATACAATGCTGAGACCTTAGTTCTTAACACGAGCCAGGTGCTCCCAGGGCTCCGAGTACTCTGCTGGTGCGTCGGTAGGTAGGCAGTTGATGAAAATAAAAATAGAGCTCCCGAGCTTCGAGCAGCCACTACAGCCAGAGGGCCTGTACGGCCAGAAGGCCTGTACTGTCAAGCAAGCTCTGTGGGCATCCAGTCTGTAAGCCTGGGGCCAGCTCGGGTCTGAGGGGGCATGCCAGGCAGGGTCCCAGTTCTCCTCCCGGGTCAGCTGGGAAGGGCAGTGTCACCTGCTCCTACTGCCACTCACGTCTCTGCCATTCATAGTTTTGTTCTACTCTTTTTGAATACACTTGTCTTTTTGCAAGAACTTCCTCTTGGAGTGCTCTGGAGTAGAGCGTTTAGATTTTTTGAGGCCTTACTATGTTTTGCCTATATCAGATGGTCTTGTCTGAGTCTCAGATAATACCATTTTACAGTATTGTTTTGGAGGAAATGCTACTATCCTTTTTGTGCCATCCACGACTTCAGAGATTTCCATAGACTGAGGTGTCCCTGTCTCCATTGGGCTGTATCCACACCCACTTCCCCTCTGTCTCCTTCTTCTTAAAGGACCCCTTTCCTTTCTAGTCTCATCTGCTCTCTAGAAGAGGGGACGAGAGGGCATGCCTGGTGGTTGGGCTTTGTTTGCACAAGGTGCTCGGCTAGAATAGTACATGGTATACCAGGGGAAGTTGGTGATATCAAATCAGAAAGTGTTTTCTGGTGGAATCGTGCAGAATGGTTTGGAGTTTAGGATTGGTCGTTTTCTAGCTATGTAATCTTGGAGAAGACTCTTAGTATCTCTAAGTCATACTTTTGCCCACTGAATGATGAAAAAAAAAAAAACTTACAGAGTTGTGTCATTTGATTTATTTTCAAGTTCCTTGCAAATTACCATGCCAATGTACGGTATTAGTGTCATCAGTACTCTCCTTAATGATAATTAACATTCTTTTGACCTTTTTCTGCTTCATCAATACCTGATGCCAATGTGCTCATAGCCCAACCCAGAGTAACTCATATCTGTATTTTCTTAGTGACCTTTGTTTTATAAAGAAAGGGCAGATTATTTACCTAGAGATCAATCACAGCTTGGGGCATCCTTTTTAACACAGAGTACCGGTGTTACCTAATCAAGAAGTGTGACCTTTTGTGTAAGTACATCTTTTGTTCAAATATGTTAGACTAGTAGATCAACAAGCAGACTTTAGTCCAAAGGAGCCAGAGACGTAGATGAAATTGGAACACTGGGAATGTATTAGTAGCATTCAAGGACCTATGGAATGGTATATAGCAATATGACAGTGACATACAATGACTTACAATTTAGTAAATGGACATGATCTACAGGGCTAGAAATCAGAAGAATGGTTGTTTTTGAGGAGGGAGGGGGATTAACTGGAAAGGGAGTGAAGGAATTTTTTAGTGCTAGGTCGATGGAAATCTTCTGTATATGGAGTAGGGTGTTGGTTATACAGATGTGTATGTTATAAACACTCATTGGACTGAACACTTAAAATCTGTTTAGTTTTGTGTATAATTATGCTTCATATTAAAAACAAAATGTTTAAGTGGAAAAATTACTAGGTATGAATGCAGTAATCAAGAGGATACATATTATCATAGTGTAAGTAGAACATCTCATTTTGATGGAAAACAGGTGAAAGAATAATCAAACTAGACTGGAGTGGAGTTAATCCGGGAATGCCCCCTATTTGGTGAGTTCTCGAGCTGCACTCTGATGAAAGGATGAACTGTAGATTGGGAAAAGGAGGGAAAGGTCTTTGCAACCCTGGAAACCTGTATGCCCAAGGGCACACGGGGAGCAGCATGCAGCCTCAGGCAGGACAGCAGACTGCTGTTCAAACAGCTGATGATGGAGTAACAGTACTTCATGTGCCTATTCACAAGTGAGAATCCCAATAACAGCTTCTCGAAACAATACAGAAATTAATGATATTTTGAGTTATTACTACATAATATGTGGGTATTTCTTTAGAATATTCTTTTTGAGATCTTGAGTATTCTTGTGAGTGAAGCCTGAGGCTTGAACACCCACTTTTTTGCCTTTATTTCTCTGATATCTCTGTTACGCCAGGAGGTTGGTATTCACATGATGATCGCCCCTTTTAATTGTAATAGCTAATGTGTGCTTCTGTTTTATCTCATTACCTTTTTGATTTGTTTTGTTTCCTAAGAATCCATTATGAAGACTTCAGTCCATCTTTTGCGGAACTCAGGAAGTTTAAGATGTGTGAAATGCATTTCTTTTGTAGGTTATCTCAATTCAACCCATAAAAATTGCTCATCAATTGTAGGGATCTTTTCGACCACCCCTGACATGTAGTTCTAAGAAATTTCCACATTCACTTGGTTTAGCAGTTGAATCTGTGAACTCTTGGTCTAAAGGCTTTTGATATTAATTATTGTATTACGTTCATCAAAGAACAGGATGGAGGTTAAGGTAACAACAGTTTGCACCGTCCAGGTTGTAATGCGTCACAGAGCAGGAGAGCAGCGTGGTTTGTGGTGGGTAAGCTCTATGTCGAATATAAGTGTGAACTTTTTGAAACTAAAATGTTCTCAGGAAAGTTTGAGTGACATGTATTTGAAGTACTTTGGAAATATTTCACCAAATTATTGTATTTGTCATGGAATCAGAGGCAGTGAAAATTGATAATTTTAAAGTTATTTTTTAAATCACAGGCTAAAAATATTGCAGTTGATTAAAATGGAAGCAAGTCCATATTTATCTGAAAAATTATTCCTTTCTTTTGGTTGGGAAGGAAAAGGCGATCAGAACCTTAGAAATGAACAGCAATGGTGGAGAGCCCCACTGTCAGTACACCAGATTGGAGGCTGTTGGTCCTAAAGACGCTATGCGTTCAGATGACTTGGCCACTTACGTTTGTCTCGTTAGCTTGGTGTTTGTCAGATTCACCCAGTGAACCCAGGCCTGGTCAGCCATGAGCGGCTTTCACCTGGACTGGGCCCTGTCCAGTTTTCACACTGTGTAGACATAGGCAGGAATTTAAAAAATAGTCCTGAGAAATAGCTTTGAAAATGATGAAAGTCTATTGGAGATGTGAAGCATTTTTGGCATCTTACATGTCAGGTGTGAAAAGTTAATGGCATTGGTTTTTATGACTGACTTAGGGAATTGGTTTTGTTATTCTCCTTTCACACCTTATAAATGGGTAAATGGGTAGAGCATCTACTCATTTTTGTGAAAAGTTATGGCTACTTCGTAGTGGAACTGGCAGTATTATCAGGCATTTATAAATTGGAGATTGGTTTTTGATAAAAGTGGACTTTCTCTTAAGCCACATGAATTAATAACCAAACCATTCTGCCTATAACTGTTCCCTGGAATTACTTGATTTGGGTTTGATAAAAAGATGAAGATGGAGACTCGCTGGTCATTATGTCTGCTGGTTCGTAAAAAGCACCTTTCACCCCCGCGTCTTCTAAAGCGTGGCTGGTGGAGGACTGGTTTTGTCACCGGGGTTATCTTCAATCCAGGGAGCCTGTCTCCCAGTGCCCACACGCCCACTCTGGGACCTCGTGTATCATCCTTCCCTGTGGACTCCATGCGTTAAACAGTCTCTGCAAGAGTAGTGTATCACGTCCACATATTTGCATTAAGGTTTCTGATCAGTGTGAAACCATCTGTATTGCTACAGAGAATTGATGTTTGACTTCCTTTGGAAACCATATTATACATAAACAAGCATGTTCCATCATTGAAAAAATATTGAAAATATCTTGTGGATTCTTCATTTTGACCTTTAAGGAGACATTTTCTTATTAGCAAGCATTGACCTGCAATCAAGCCAAAATGGGGTACACAGGACCCCAGACCTCTTCTATGTGAACAAGGATTATAACTTTTTCAAAGAGGCTTTACTTGTGACAAGTTTAGGGCAATAAGGTGGATGCCTGAGAAAAGAAGTCATCAACAGAAGTTTATGAGTGACCAAAATACAGGGTTCAAGCTATGCTTAGCACAGGCAGAGTTAAAAAATTAGAGGAGGTGTCTGAGATGATGAGGGCCGGAATGGGCTCTCTGACCTCTGAAATGACCTTTCCCATTACCTCCCCAGGTTTGAAAGATAATTACTCTCCTCTGCTTTCCCCCTGAGGCAACCCTGGCCAGAATGTCAGCTTCTCCCTTTGAAGGGTTTTGCCGTGGTGCAGTGTGTTAGGTCGGGATGTGACCTCGCACATCTGTATTTCGCTGGGACCCCTGAATGGGGAGGGCCACCCCTGTGGCTGGCTGTGGGGGGCGGGGGTTGACGAGGTGCCTCCCCAAATCCAAACCAGTCTGCACCTTGGTAGCTCCTAATAGCATGAGGATTATTCTCTTCTACTCTAAAACTTTTTTTTTTTTTAATTGTCAGTTTTGGAAAACAGTAATTCTATTATTCAAAGAGGTAAAAATAATTTACTTGAAAATGGCGTAATAGGATATAGTTATTTTGTATGATATAGATTAAGCTTCTGTTTGTCAACATTTTTAGCTACTGTCTTATCTTCCTAGCACTTTTGGAGTTGCAGTACTGAACAGTTTAATCGGGTCATGTAATTGTTTTGTACACTGCTAAGGACTTTAATTTGAGATACAGCGAATCCTGTAAGTGAGGGCCAGTCATTGTAGAAAGCTGATTTGCAAGAGCTAAACGTTCACATTATACTAAAGTGAGATATAAACACTCCTTTGTAACTTGCATGTCATTATAACACACAGATGTCTTGGCTCCAGGAACACGTGTATTTAATGAGTGCTGGCTTGGATTTACGCCAGGGTCAAGGCTTAGTGATCTTAAGTAAGAGCCCAGAACATCGCATGATGGGAGGTCAAGCCAACTGCCTTTTCGTTACAAGAGTTCCAGCCCATGGTTCGGAGTCTGCCCCTGGTGGACAGGAGGTGCCCAGTGCAGTCTATTCTCCTGCAACACACCTGGAGCTTTCTTACAACTAAAGACAAAGCCCTCTCAGTACATGAAGACCTTAAGATATAGGTAGAAAATCTTGCAGAAGAGTCTTTAGGGCAATTAGTGGCTGGTTTAGTTATTTTAAGAACTGTTGCCTTTTCCACAATATTTAGTTATCTGGGTAAGCGGAGAGTGTACATCCTTCCTTGTGTTTAAAAAAAAACAAAAACGTGTGTGTTGGAGGAAAGTGAATGGAAGGAGGGAGAGGAAGAAGCCTATGTGCTGGGTCAGATCCCTAGGTTGGATGCTGAGCTTTGACAAGTCTGGTCTCTATTAGAAAGGAGTCCCTGTGAGGACCTGCATCCTGTAGGAGGGAGGATGAGCCTGGGTTTGCAGGCTGTGAACCACTGACTGGCTGATGGCTGGGTGCAAATGCCAGGGGAGCCCGGACCATTAGAGCTGTTACTATTTTAGTGAGTGCTCTGATTACAGAATTTCCTAAGTTTTGAGTGGTCTTCCCACAATCTCTTTTCCCCCATAAGCCCTGTTATTTTTAGGAGGCAGTTTTGCAGAGTGGTAAGTTTTGTAAATACACATGTATTGAATTTATATCAGAAAAGCTGGTATTCCCGGATAAATATCTGCTCAGTGAATTACTTGCACATTGATGTATAAAGTTAAACATTTTGTAATGAGATCTCTGCGACCAGATTGAGAAGGTGAGACATCAAAAGTTTACGTGTTTTCATATCATGGGGAGTATTCTCTGTTTCTCAAATTGCTCCTCATTTTGTTGAAACTATTTTAACTCATCTCAATGGTATTAAGATAGTTTTGAAGCAGGTAATGTATAATTGTATCCTCATTCTTCCACATAATATATTGAGACCTAAAACCTTATATTTAAATTTATTTGGTGCAAGAGTGGGACTTCTGGCAGATGGTTGCTTGAGATTAAAGCAGCAGCAGTAGCAGCCTCAGCAGCAACAACAAGCCCTTTTATCATGGAGACAAAGCCACCAGACTTTATCAGTGAACAAAGTCACAACCCTTTTTAAATGAGTACAGGAGGTCCTAGAAATGCTATCTCTGTGAGCAAAGAGAGTCCCTTACCTGCGCCAGAAGTCCCCGTGTTCCTCTGTGTAATATCAGGGAACAATTCTGAGTCTACAGGTTTGGTTAATATTTTGACATTAAATATTAAATTAACATTTAGGCATTAGTATAGAACTAATATTCATAATAAAATTAAACATTAAAGCTCTTTTCTTGAAAGAGCCCAGAATTCCCCAGTAGGGTCTGGTGTCGTACCTGCCATCATGTGTAAAACCAGGTGAATGTTTGCCATCAGCTGGGTCCCTGCTCAGTGCCACGATCCCCTCTGACAAAGAGCCAGGTTTTCTTGGAAACCTAGTATTTGGCTAAGAAAAGGAAGAAAACGATTCAAGGAGAGAGTGGCTTAATTTCTGCCTTCTTCATTGTCTGTGTGTATTTCTCCTATTCCATCAAAAAGATGATAGTGCATTTTTCAGGGTCCACTTGTGTGGTGGGGTGGTGGGGAGCGGTGAGTGGTAGGAGCTGGAAGACTTGGAGGGCTTGCCGTTCCAGCCCCTCGGCGAGAAGCACCTTGCCCCCCAAGATCTTCTGGTGCGCACAGCAGGGGCCTTCCGGCTGGCATCTGGACAGGCCTGGGCATGTGGGGAGCAGACGGTCCAAGCAAACTGTGAGCCACACTTCACCTGATATTAGGCCAAAGGCGGTAAGCCCTGTTACCGAGCGAAGGTTGCTTTCTACTTTAGGGAGAGAAAAAAAAGCCAAGCATGGGCGGTAAAGAAACGAATGAACTTGTAACATAAGCAAAGAAGCACGTCACATTATTCAAGCCCCAGATCAAACCTCAGGAGCATCCATCCAAAGACCATGCAAGTACTTTTAGGATTCTGTTTCTTACACATTATCATGGAGGAGGAAATAGAAAAACAAAGATTGCTAAAGACATGTAAGAAGAGACAGACCAGAACATTCCAATCCACTGTGTTCCTAGTTGGCAGTCTTCTTCTGTCACTTGTAGGCCAGATGGCCACAGGCTGATACGAGGGTAATGGGAGGCCTGAGGGCCACCATTAGTTGCTGAAGCAGCCCTCCGAGGGACACCTCCCAAGGAGACAGACTTCCCAGGAGGGTAGTCCTGTGAGAACCGGTATTTCCAAGGACGAACCTCAGCACAATGAGCATTTACAATATTTTACAAATAATAATAACAAATAGTATCTACATTTTCAGTAGTCATGACTTGAACTGACTTTGAGTATTGCCCTGAAATAATTTGAAATAATTTGCATATAGGAAATTTAGATCTGATTTGGATGCTTGTTAGAAGGTTAGTCAACTAATTGTTTCCAAAAACACTTTTTCCACAAATATCTTCCTTAATTTGCTACTAGATATACTTACCATTTTTTTAAAATAGAAGTTTACCACCGATCTGTTGAATATTTTTTTGTTGTCTGTGGAATGATTAGGCTGGTGATCTTGGATTAGCTACTTTGGGTCATGTGTCTGCTAGAGAACTGTGATTTTTATTTATTTATGTATTTTTAAATCCTCACCTGAGGGTATATTTATTGATTTTCAAAAGAGAGGAAGGGGGAGAGAGAGAGAGAAACATCAGTTGGTTGCCTCCGTACACACCCTGACCGGGGATTGAACCTGCAACCCAGGCATGTGCCCTTACTGGTAATCGAACCCATAACTTTGTGGTGCATGGGATGGTGCTCCAACCAAGTGAGCCATCCAGCCAGGGCACTTCTGTGATTTTTAAACCAATGCTGACTTTGGGTAGCTTTCGCCCTAGGTATAATAGATACATTATTTTTGGTTGTCCTCCCCCCCTCCAAATTTAAGAGTCAGAGCTGATTTTCACAAAGAAGAAAGGGTGGATATATGTCATTCAGGGACTTAGGATGCCTACGTGGTATCTAGCATCCCTTTCCTTATATAGAGAATTCCCGTTTTACTTGGGGTTTGGGGAAAGGAGTGGCTGGGCCAAGCGTGTTTGGTGTCTAGGTAAACCCCTCCATTTCCTGAGCTCTCCGTCAGCTCAGAGTGGACACGGACTGCAGTCCTGGGCTGTGAGATGGAAGAGGAGGGCCTCAAGGACCCCTCACCCAGGCTGTCAGAGTTCTGGCCTCTCTTGGCCCCGGGGCTGCTGCTTTGCCTGCCTTATGGGAAAACAGGCCTTGCTCTGTGGGGGTGGGGGGTGTGTGCTGCCAGACTCTTTCCTTGGCCCCCAAAGGCCCCATCTCAGCCCCGCTCAGACCTCCAGACATTCCCCAGATCAGGCCTCCTCCCTCCTCTGTTCTGTAGCCTTCCTGGTGTCCTGCACACATTCTCTTAGGCTGGGGGCAGCAGACCAGATTGAGGTGGAGTCCAGGTGCGTGCATTCCCTTATTCATGGCAGCCGTCCACTTCAGGGGCTCCTGTCTAGTCTCCCGTTGGCTGTTAATGCAGACGGGATGGGGGAGGGGTTCAGAATAGCTGTTCTAGAATCAGACAGATCTGAATTTGAATATTGGGAATTGGTTCATCTCCCTGTTCCTCAGTTTCCTGAGCTGTAAAATGAGGATGCTTGTACCTGTCTTGCTATGTTGTGAGGGTTAAGTGAGGTAGTGTGTGTAAGGCGTTCGGCGTGACGTCGGGCAATGCAGCAGGCGCTCACTGAAGTTGAAGTGATTTTGTGTGATAGTGATGATTGTTGTGATAAGCTAAAAAGAAACTTGAATAGGGTTATTTCTTCTAAAGAGCAGGAATCTGAGATGGTTTGCTCACACAGTGTCAGAGCTGGTGCCCAATCTGCAAGTCGGAGAGCTCCATGGGGCAGCACCCACGCTAGTCTCCTTCACTGCTGCCTCCCTAGCATCTGCCATCAGGCCAGGCTTGGCCTGGCTTAATAAGAAAAATCACTAATGTTTAGTGAGTACTTAATTCATATCCGTCTGTTTGAAGTGCTTTATGTGTATTAATTCACTTCCTTCCAAGAACGATGGGGTTGCAATCATTACTACCCCCATTCTGGAGATAAATTCAAATTCAGAGAATTTAAGTAATTAGTCCAAGGGCACACACATCAACTGGCCAAGGAGGCCGTCAGTCTGGTGCCAGCACAGCAACCCTTGTTGGATGCATGAGGGAGTGAAGGAGGGAGAAAGGATGAAATCCTGCATCTCGACTCCTAGCGTGAGAGGCCGATTGTGGCAGTTGGCACAATCAACTACCACATGTAGAACTGGGTTTTGCCACTACTGTAGCAAGAGGTGTCAGCCCCGAATGATGGCTTTGGGGGGCACCGTAATGCACTGTGTGTTCTCTGGGGCTTCTCTACAGTCAGCAGTAAAAGAGCGTGGATGTGAATTACCACCCTTAGCAAACAGATCATAGCAAAATAATGCTGCAGGCAGTTTCCCATGTGTGGGCAGGTTGGTTCTCTAAGATGTGTAATTTCTGTTTGAAACCCAGCATGCTCCACCAGTAAATACCTACCCCAGGGGAGCAGCTGGGGTAGTTCTGGGACCCAGGGCCTGGGAGAGGCCTGGGGGCTGGGTGCAGAGAGGGCTCAGTGATGCGAAGCCGGCAGTGAGGGCTTAGAATGGCCTCAGGTTTTACCATTTTTGAGAAATTGGCTATTTTGGAGAAATTCCTATAGTTTGTATAAAAAATTTCATGTCTCTGGAGGGCATAGAATGTATGTATCTGTGCTAGAGTACATTTTTCATAACTTATTCATGTATAATCTGAAAATAACACATTTTTTTAGTTGAGTATCATGTTAGTTTTATTAGTGCCTAAAAGTTTAAATTTGAAATGTTTGCCAATGTATTAAGAGCTACAAGAGTTTTTAACAGTATGAATAACTCAGTGAATTTATAGTCTCAGAAATTTGAATAAGATAATAATGATATAGAAACAAGAAGTTAATTTGTACAAAAAGTACTAAAGGATTATAAGGAGAGACCTATTTTTGTGCTCGCAACCCCTCCTAACGCAGTGCCTTACAATGCGAGAAACAGTTTGTATGGAAATAAAACATTTTAGTGAAGCAGGCAAACCCATCCAGCTGTATTTGGTATGCCTGTCTCCTTTCTGCCATAGGAGCTGACAATACAAATGGCATTATGTTTGGCCAGTAACAGAAGTACCTATTTCTTAAACACTAATGTATGGAATTGAGTTTATTTCCAGGTTTCTCCTTCCACAGTAACACTCCGTTTTCCTGAAATTTACCTCTCCCTACCCCTCACCAAAAGCCACAGTCCTTTGAACAATCGAAATAATGTTCACAAAGCCCTTACAGTTTACTCATGGGAAAGCCCCGTGCATCCTCACCTTGAACTTTGCCCTCCGCCGCTGTCTAACCTGGGAACAGGTACCCAGCATGCTGGTGCCTCTGCTCTCACTTCTCTCACGGGTGTGGTGTTCCTCCTTTGAGGTTGTTTGAGGATTAAATGAGGTAGTGGACACAAAACTCTGAGCATAATTTGTGGACTATAGTAAGTGCTCAGTAAATGGTATTTATCAAATATTATTAAAATAATGTATTCTTAATGTTTGTATTTCAAAAACACAGTAGAATAAGCATAGTAACTTATGAAGTCGGAGGGTTATTATGAGAAGACACTCTAGTGAGAGTGGGAACTGTGCACTGTGGGATGGGGACAGAGAAGACTCGACACGAGAACAGTTGTGCAGTAGTTACAGCCATGTAGTGTAGGATCAAAAGAGCTTCCCACCTCCCCGTAATTTCTTCCAGCTGAATAAATGTGCAGCCTAATACAGCAATCGGTGTTCATAATTGTGACTTCTTTGAGTCATCAGGAAGAGATTAAATTGCATGAAGCGTGTTCCATTTAAGAAGGCCGTGGGGTTGGAGCACAATTTAGACAGATTTTCCTTCAGAATAGTGACTGTTTTACTAATGGGCCTTTACCCCCTCACCCCCACCCCAGTTTTTCTGAAAACCCCCGCTGTCCCGTGTGACTGAGATTTTAAAGGGCTGGCGGCCAGGCTCCATCTCAGCCGCGGTGCCAGGGTGAGAATGGCAGTGCCGGCGGAGGAGGCGGTTCAGGTGATGGAGTGGTCCGAGGACCCATGTCTCTGACCCCACTCACAGAGCCGCTGGGCTCTGGGCAGAAGGGGCGGAGCAGCCCTTCCTTTGCTGCCGGTGCCAGGCTGCATGTCAGCGCAGGTCATGTGGCCTTGAGCAGGACTTACAAGCCTTTTGGCTCTTCACTGGGGGTCAGGGCTACACCTCATCCCTTCTTCCTGGCTCGGCCTGGGAGACAGCGCCACACAGTGGCCCAGAGGGCTTTGAGGTTGACCAGTGAGGGACACTGGGGGCTGTATGTAACAGAAACCCAGCTCGACTGGCTTGGACCAGAAGGCCATGTGTGGTTTCACGGGACCGACAGTCCAGCAACTCTGGGTCGCCTATCCAGGGGCGTGCCTTCTGTTGCCTGTGATGCATTGGCCTTTCCTTCCTCTGTGCTTCGGTTTCATCCTCAGACTGGTCGTAGCGAGATGCTCATGGCTGCGCTGGATCCCACAGCTGCCCTGGACTCTAGGGGCTTAGCTTTGGAGGAAGTGAACTCCTAGAAGCCCCCAGCGGACTCTCCCTTACCTCTCTCTGACCTGCGTTGGGTGGCCTAGTCATTTCAGAAGCCATCTCTGACGCCAGAGGGAGGCGAGCTGCTGAGTAGCGTGGGCCAGCCCTGTAGTCAGTCCCTGCGAGAGGGATGGGATTACCATGATGGTCTGGACTGATGGTTTACTGCAGAGACACCTGCCCGAGGCCCAGCAGCTGCCGTGCTGGGGGCAAACAGGTGCTGGGGAAAATGCAGTCTTCCCTCCAGAGTCAGGCACACCCCTTCTCCAGCTTCAGCTCTGCCCTTTCCCAGCTGCAGGCTGCAGCCCACCATTTGTGAGGCACGAGGGAAGAATGCAAATGGTGGTCACATACCCTGTGTTGAAACATTTTTTGAAGTGATAAGTCAGGCCAGTTTCTCCTACCCTGACAAATGTACCTTTATGATGGCCTGGAAGGTCATATTTGACTGAATCCTTGGACACCGTGGAGTTCTGCCCTGGAACATGGTTGCATGAGGAGAGGAGGCCCCAGGTCTGCAGTCTGTGTCTCCAGCCTGCCGCTGCCTCTGTCCCACACTGCAGCGTCTTGACATGCCCACCCACGAGTCCAGGCCATGTCTTTCCCACCCAGCCGCCACTTTGGGGCTAGGCATATGGGCAGGTGACACCTGCTGCATAGTCAGCCCTGGGGAGGGACTTGGGAGAGAGGCCCAGGGAGGCCCTGGAGTTGAGATTGGGGTAGTTTGGGCAGGAAATTCTGAGCTAAACAGAGCATGGCTAGACAGGAAGTACAGGACACTTGGTCGATACCTCCCCTTGGCCTTGTAGACTGTTGTACCCATGGGGAGGGGTACGAAAACAAGGGCCCTACTTTGGCCTTCAAAACTCAGGACCCAACGTAAAGGCTCATCTTCCTGCTAGAGGGCGGTTCTGATGAACTGTAAGGCCACAGGCAAGTGACAGCTCCCCTGAGATGCAGATTTCTTCTGTAAATGGGGACAGTACCAGTAACCTCTGGTTCATCAAGTTGTGACAGTTAATGGGATGAGTATGAAAGTGCTCACTAAATGCCTGCTGCTCTTTGTGGCCTGAAGCACCCGGGGTACAGGGGTTGCCTGGCTCTGAGGCTCACTGATGGGAAGACCTTGGGCAAGTCGCTGCAGCTTCTCGAGCATCCCTCCCTCATCTTCCAAATGAATGGTGACTCCTAATGGGGAGCTGCTGATGGGTGTCGGAAACATCCAGCACACCACAGCGCAGCCTCTGCAGCTGGCTGACGCGTTTCTGCTGAGGGAGGTGGAGGTTCTGGGACACTACTGTGCTCCCTAGGACTCCGGGTCAAATCGTCCAGGTAAACTCTGCTTCTGACCAGATAATTTGTTCACACTGCAAAGAAAGTCAGTAAGAAGACAAAACCCAGAAAGATCATTTTGACATATTATCCCCCTTCTATTTTTTTCTGCTTCAAAGTGTCGCCTTCATGCCCCCCTCTACTGAAGGCAGTCTGGCAGAGTAGGCCTGTGTTCCCCAGACTTGACTTCAGCAAAACTATCCCTGCAGCGGCCATGAACAGGCCCCCACGGCATCAGAGACTGGAGAACACCGTCAGTGCAGAAGCCTGCCCCTACCCCCCCTTCCCCCCAGGTGCTGAGGGAACTAAGATGTTCACTTTTTCCAAGAAGGCGATGTTTGAACTGGGGCTCTGACCAACACACCATCAGAGCCACACGGGGGTGTAAGAAAACTCAGAGACAGAGAACAGACTCTATAGAGATAGAGTCAGAGGGGTGGGGGCTGAGGGGCTGAGTGAAAATGGTGAGGGGATTAAGCAAAAAAAAAAAAAAAAAAAAACCCTCATAGACACAGATAGCAGTACGGTGGTCACCAGAGGGAAGGGGGATGGGGGAGGTAGAGGATGGTGAAGAGGAATAAATGGTGATGGACGAAGACGTGACTTGGGGTGGTGAACGCATAACGCAGTATACAGATGATGTGTTATAGAATTGTATACTGGAAACCTACAGAATTTTATGAACCAATGTCACCCCAATAAATTCAATAAAAATTGAAAAAAAAAGTCGGAGAGAGGGCAGTCAGAGATTTGAAGCTCCGGAAGGCGTTCATGAGCGCTTGCTGGGTTGAAGATGGATGGGGCATGGGGCAAGGGATGCCGGTGCATCCTAGCAGCTGAAAGAGGCCCCCGCTGCCAGCCAGCAGAGATACCGGGACCTCAGTCCCACAACTGCACGAAACTGGATCTCACCCCCAGCAAGAATGAGCTTGGGAGTCAGGGTTCACGCAGAGCCTGTGGAGGGGAGCGCAGTCTGGCTGGACACTTTGCTTTTAGCCCTGTGATACTCTGAGTGGGGACCCTACTATGCTGTGCCGGACTCCTGGCCTACATGAAGATGAGCTCATAAGTGAGTTCATTTTAAGCTGCTAAGTTTATGGTAATTTGTAATAATACAAAGTGCTATCCTTTATAAAGAAAATCACAAAGACTGCAGACAGACAGTTCAAAAATCTCTGTTGCATAAGACCCTAAAGTGGAAATACTGAAACTTCTTTATCTTTAGTTACCTTTCTATAAAACAGGAATAGTATGTTATCTCCCCCACTGAGTTATTATACAAAATAGAGAATAATGTATAAAGATCTGTGAGAGCAGCACGTAAACAAACCATAGTTAAAACGACATGATACAAGGTTACTTACCAGATACTAAGTGGTAGCTGCTATAGTTACAACAAAGTCTTGTCACGGTTGTCCAGGCCTTAGAACCTTCTAGAGGAGACATCTGTGGGGATAAAGTAGTATTTCAGTAAATACATGCATATGGATTTATCACATCCTGGAGAAAGTGCAAGTAGTGTCTGACAATAGGAAAGTAGATTATAAAACCTACCTGATAAAATGCCTCAAAGAATGCAATGTTTTGCATCTCAGATGGGAGATTCAGCACTGTGTACAAGCTGAATTAAGTCATTTTAGAATGTTTTTGCAGCTGAGACCCCTACCAACGTATCCAGTCACCAGAGTTGCCAACTTGTTGAGTATTTCTGAGGATTTAGCGTACCATCCTGCCTTCAAATCTGTTTTTGTTACGCTACTGACATGGGATTCTGTGAGTCATTCCCTTTGCCTAAGTTTTATTTATTTGCTTCCAGGTATGTTACTATAATTCTCTTTTTCTCTAAATTTCATGCATGAAACATAGGAATGCTGTGTGAAATGTACAGAGGAATAAGCAAAGTAAATTTAACTTTGTGTCTCTAAAAAAAAACCTCTTGGTTGGCTGGCCTCTTTTGTTTTCCAACAGAGCTGTTGGTGATAAGTGGTTGCTTATTTGACTCCACATATTTTGTTTCAATATTAAGAAAGAGGAAATCATTTATTTAATTAGTGCTATTGCATAAGTCAGTATATCTGCCTTTTATATACTTAATGGCAAGCAATTTCAGAACCATTTGGAATGTGCGGAGATAATGAAATTATTGCGTGAGGAACAATTCACCATCCAAGCAGAGGCATGGGGTGAAATACACACACCACCAGCCCATTAGTCCAGGACATGCTGCGTGTTTGTATAATTAATATCAGTGCTCTTTGGTAAACAATTTTTGTTTATCATAGAGATCACAAATATTTTAATATTTTGAGTTACAGTACATAGAGGGGAGGTGGCCAAGTATCTTGGAACTGATTTAGGGGTGGTAAGTTTTTTAAAAATTTAAGTTCTGAGTTGAAATACTTTAAAATATTTGGTCACTTCAAATTTTTGGCTGACTTTAAATTTGAATGTAGGTACCAGAATTAATTCTGTATTAAAGAAAAAATATGCATTTAATTAAGAAAACATCATTCCACAGTGGCTGCTGTGTTGCTGCTGTAATTAGGAATAAGGAAAGACACTTTAGAAAACGAGATGGTGTCTTCACTTCAGAATCTTTCCTCTTAAATGTGCGCCTGGCTGATTTATGTCTGTCTAATAGAAAGAGTCATTTTTAAGCTGTATTTGGAAGACTATTGCTTTGTTCTAGGTAGGTTTAATAATTCTAGATTTTAGAGTTAGAAAGCAAACGCTGAGTCAGAACAAGGGCTTTCTTGTTTTTTCTCTCTCTCTGCTGATGTATCTGGTTTTTGTGTCTTAGGTATGGGTAAGTACGTGTTTCTTCCAGATAAAATGGAAAGTTTAGGATTGCTATCCTAGGCCACAAAACTGTGACTATAGCATCACACTGAATAATGTCCCTGCATCTTCTACAGTGTCCGATGGAACTTTGATTTAAAAAAGTGACAAGATGTAACATCATCCAAAAAGTTCATGTTTTTAAATAGAACGAATAGGACAGAAAGAGAAGGATTACCAATTATCCTTAAAGCTGATTTGATGACGACATGATTTTTCTTCATAAAAGATGTAGAACAAAGGAGCCATAGTGTTAATTAGTGGGATGACTGGTGAGTACAAGGGCCGAGGCTTGGTCGCCATGGTGCCCGGGGAGCATGCGTGTGCATCCCCCGCAAGGGGGCCGCAGGGCACTCCAGAACTGTTTGAAAGCTAGTCTTTGAGAGGGAGATCAGGATTTATCCTCATGCCCTCTTCTCTGGCTCCCGTGGGCCTCTTCAGACATTGTTTACACAGAGGGTCATCTTTCTGGAAAATCCATGGGACACACTGATTAATGAGTCACAGAAGCAATTAGCTTTGTAATACTGAGAGTTATTGGTGAGAGGCCATGTATTTTCCTAAGGTCCAAGAGGAATGTCAAGAATGAAATAAATTAGCTTATGCTTGTTCAGAGGAGTTCTTACTCTAGAAACCAGTCTCTTATTGATACACGTAGCGATGGAGTGGGGCAGATGAGGGGCCCGTCTTCCGCCTACCCTGAGGGCAAGATATTAAGACTTTCTGTGGACCAAAGAGTAGGGACTCATGAATCTGGGCTAACGTTATTGTCTTAATAAGCCCTTCCACTATAGTTAATTGATGAGAAATGTCACCACACTAATTTCCATTTCTTATGAGATCAGATAGCTTTAGGAACTTATTTGTTGATAGAATAAGATATAATTTTTGTAATTAAATGTTTCACTGAAAGCCGCATCTTAGGGTAGTCTTCTGTATTTTCCTTAGCCAGCTGATAATTTTGAACTCAAGGTGAATTTGTCCAGAAGCGTGTAAGACTTACATGTGGAAGAACTTTAGTCTAATTGTGTCTGAAAATTTAAAGACCCCAATATCTCTATTTAGAGTTTAAAAATACGATTTAACTTTTATTTGACAACTTTTAGCCAATGCTCTTAAAGTGTCCCTTCCATAAATTACCCTATCATTTGCCAAACACTTGCCATTTATAGATCAATGAAAGTCCAAAGAGGTTAAGTGACTTGTCAAAATAACCCAGCAAGCAGCAGAATCCGAAGAGTTGAGGCTTTTAATTTCTAGTCTTTTGCTCTAAGACAATTTGCTAATTCTCCACCGTGCTCAGCACAAGACACTTTAAATGGAGACTCCAGGTGCACTTTGTAAAAGAGACAGTTGTCTGGCTGGGATGAATATGTATTTTTTTTTTTTTGAATAGGACTTGTTATACAAGATGTCTGGTTTTGGCTAAACTGTTTATGTCACTCTTTATTTAAGAAGGAATGTAAAACTCAGCTGAAGAAAAGGTGAAAGGAACCCCTCTGTAAAGCTGATTTCTGAATGAGAGAAAAAGTGAAAGATAAAAACAAGCTTGTTTTACCTTGAGACAGTGTATCTGTTTGTTCATTTGGTCCTTAAGTTTCTTCCTCGAGAGCATCTAATATCAGTATATAATCAAACTCGCACTTAAAATTTTTGCCCGGTTTAAGAATTTGTAGGATTAGCTTATCATTTTAGGGAGATGTGTATATGAACTATTTCCTAGTCATTCATCTTTGTGAAAAGCCCTTCTCTGCTTTTAGGCTGAAGTAACAAGAAGCTAAGGGTTGCAGCTAATTGTCTAGAACACAGAAATCCAATTCTGACAGAAGCCGGGGAGTGACACTGAATTTGGCCCAGGGTGCAAAGAAGCTGGTCTCTGTTAATGACATGTTCTTGTTCATAAACAGGTGTTTGCCCCAGGGGAGCAGGCCTCGCTCCTTTGTGAAGGTTAAGTTACAGAAGCGCAATTCCCTGGAACAGGCGAACGTTTCCCTGCTTCGCAGCCCAGTGTGCCAGGGCCTTCCTCTCGGCGCTCCGGGATCCGTGAGCCTCTGCTGGCAGCACGAGAGCTGGGCTGGCAGAGGCTGCGGCAGCCTCCTTACTTGGTGTTCCTGCGTTTCCCTGGAAGGTTGCTGTCCCTGTCCTTACTGAAACTGCCCAGTGGCCGTGAAAGACAGCTTCTGGGAAGACTGTCAAGTGCTGGGGCTTTTCTCTTTTCTAACAGGAGGCTTTTAATAGCAGCAGCGGGAATGAAGTTAGGGGATCAGGAATACAGCATTGAAACAGTCACTGAAAGCCCTGGCCAGGTAGCTCAGTTGGTTGGAGCATCACCCTGATACACTAAGGTTGAGGGTTCGATCCCTGGTCAGGACACATACAAGAATGAACCAATGAATGCATGAATAAGTGGAACAGCAATTCCATGTTTCTCTCTCTTTCTTGTTCTCTCATTTCCTCTCTCTAAAATCAACAAATTAAAAAAAAAAAGTCATTGAAAAGGCCTTATTGCTGATTGTTGATGGGGAAAGAAGAAAACGTTCAAGGACATAACCAGGTCCTTTCTCCCCAGAGCGCCCCTCCCGTCGCTGTTGGCTCTTCACACCAGCCAGAATCTGGCAGTGCTGTCCTGGCAGTGTGCTTGCTGGACCATTGTTTTATTTGCTTCGTCATTTTGGAAGTTTCTTTACAGCGGTGGTTCTCAGTGTGGGAGGGGATTCGAGCCCCACCCCCAAACAGTGGGCACTGCCTGGGAACATTCCTTATTGTCCCAACTGGGGAAGAGGAGGGTGTGGTTGGCATCGCTTTGGCAGAGGGGTGCTGCTGACAGGCCGGCAAGTGAGCAGGACAGCCCCCACTCAAGCGTCACCAAAGATGTCAACAGCTCTGATGTTGAGAAACGCTGCTCTGGATAAAGAAATTAAAAGGTTTTTGAAAGAACTGGCCTGTCTCTGCAAATTCATAGCCAGCTTGTGAGAGTCCAAATGCCCCGCTCCAAGCAGGGAAGGCTCCGAGCGGTGTTTGTTTTTGTGTAGCTTTGAGCACTTCAAGTTTCTGCCACCACAGGCTGCTCCGGGCTCACCTTGTCTGCGTCCTGGCGCAGCCCCAGAACCGGTCCTTTCTCCGAGCAGCCTCGGCCCTTTGTTAGAGAGTGCTGCTGGGAAATAAGGCCTGGGGGCTGGGTGCGCTCCTTGCCACTCAGTGTTTTCAACTCCGTTGTCTACGCTCACTTTGTTCATTAGGCAGTTTCAAAACTGTAAAAATACTTCTCTCATATTTGAGCTTATGTGGAACATTCTGATTACTCAAGCAGTATTGGAATTTGAAGTGCCATTTTCTAAATAAATGAAATATCTAATAATGCGATTTGTAAAATACACGTCTTCTTTTGTAACACACAGATGGCATTTGAGGCGTCTTTCCCTCTAAGTCCGCTTTTGTTATGGAACACGTACCACAGGCAGTTTTATTTAGTTTTACTTCATAGCTCCGACGGCTGGAAGGTGTTTCATCCTGCCCCTCTACCGCCAGGGAATTTGTCCTGAAGTGCGTGGAAATCTGCACCATGGTGAAACCTTGCCGTGAGGGTTCTGTTGTGGCTGAGTGAGATTTATTTGATAGTCTTTAGTCTTTTTACTAGTCAATGCTCCCATCTATGTAGAAATTTAAGGTTTAAATTCTACTGAGATGATTTCTAAAATCTCTTGGCTTTGCCTTTAACTGCTGTGCTTATTTAGAAAAAACTGCCTTCTATACCCTGGTTGATCTGTGTAACCTGTTGAGGTCTTCTCTTTATGTGGCGTCAATGGCTTTGAAAACATTTCAGGCAAGTGAAAATAATTTTGGTTTTAAACCAAAAAAGGGCAAGATTTTTAAAAAACATTTTGTTTATTATTTTTTTTTTAAAGAAAGGGGAAGGGAGGGAGAAAGGGAGAGAAGCATCGATCAGTTTCACCCCCAACCAGCGACCACCTGGCTCGCAACCCATGCATGTGCCCTGCCCGGGAATCGAACAGGCGACCTTTTGGTTCACAGGCCAACTGTCAACCCACTGAGCCACACCAGCCAGGGCAGAATTTTTTATTACATAAATGGTTATATGTATTGAGAGAACTCTTTGAGATTTATTTAGACATAAGTTTTATAATTGATCACCCTTAAATAATACACATAAAGAAAAATATAAACAAAATAAATCGTTCAAGATATTCTTAAAACTTTAGGGCATTCAGGGTCTGTTAGGGATACCTTGTAAACCTGAGTTGTTGTCCTTCCCGCAGGCCTGGCAGCAGCAGTCTAAACCCTGTCCCTGTGGTTTATCTCACGTGGATATTTCACGTAGACATACTCATGCAATAGGTGGTATTTTGTGTCTCGCCTCTTTCACTTAGCTTCATGTGGAGCAGGTAACAATACTTCACTCCTTTTTCATGGCTGAGTAATGTTTCATTGGGTGGTGACATTAATTTGTCCATTCGTTTGTTAAAGACATTTGGGGTCTTTCCAACTTTTTGGCTGTTGTGTCTAGTGCTGATAGGGACATGCATATGTATGTACTTATTTGAATACTTGTTTTCATTTCTTTTGGGCATATTCCTAGGAGGGGGATTTGGGGTCATATGGTAATTCTGTGTTTAACTTTTTGAGGAATCATTAGATAGTTTTCCACAGCAGTGGAGTGATTTAAAAAAATTATTCTTAACTTTATGTCTGTTACCTAAATCAAAATGCCCAATTTGGAAGCATATCTCTTTAATGCTCTTTGTTTTTAAAAAATATCCTTCAGAAAAAATCTTTGGATAATTTCCATGTTCCTCTTGGGGGAGTATGTAAGACTCAGAAAAATATTCAAGGCTTATAATTTCTAATCTTGTGCTCTGAGACAATTAGCTACTTCTCCCCTGAGCTTAGCATGAGCCAATTTAAATGTTCAGATACAGAATCTGGTTTCCAGATGATTTGACCAAAAAAAGAAAAACAAACAGAAGAGTACATTAGTGTTTAATAGTCTTTTATGTATTTAAGAAGATAATATTTTGCTTCCTCTGTGCAGGGGAAAAAGAGATCAGCATTTTAAGATGTACCCATGAAACAGAATGCTAACTTCTTTTTCTTCCTTGCCATGTTGTTGGGGTTTTCATGATTTGCCTAAAACTATATTATTTTGCATCGGACTCTAATTACACTTCATAGAGCATATGTCATTACCAAGTGGATCTGGAAATAATGTATGCATTCTGTGGCATTTCTTATAGGCAACTCACAGTTTGTGTTTTCTAAGAACTTCATTGGTGTGACATTTTTATTCCCAGTGACGCAGAAGGAGAGTCAGAGATCCTGTGTTAGCTTTCTTGTATCTTAAGTGAATCCACATAACACTGGTTTACTGCAGGTGCTTGGTAACTCGTCCAGTTGAATTGCTGGTAAATGCTCCAGACAGGAGACTTCGTGGGTGCAGGAAGTGCATCTGGCTGGTTCACGGGAATCGCCAGCACCTGACACTGTCTTTTCTACATAATAAATATTAATCCAATGAATGAACAACTCTAATGTAGAATATAATTATTTTCTTTTAGTTATGTTGAGGTATTTCCTTCTGTACATACTTTGTTGAGAGTTTTTTTTATCATAAATTGATGGTGAATTTTGTCAAATGCTTTTTCTGCACATATTCAAATAATCAGGTGAATTTGACCTTTCATTTTTTTAACATGGTTTTTCATGTTGATTGAGTTTTGAATGTTGAACCATCCTTGCATTCCTAGAATAAATCCCACTCAATCATGATGTATGACCCTTATAATTTATTGTGAATTCAATTTGTTAATATTTTCTTGAGAGCTTTTGCATTATGTTCATCAGGGCCATTGGCCTGTAATTTTCTTTTTCTGTGATGTCTTTGGGTTTTGTCATCAGGGTTATGCTGACCCCATAATGTGACTTTGGAAGCATTCCCTCCTCTTCAATTTTTTGAAATAATTTGGTAAGCATTGGTGTTAATTCTTATTTAAAGGTTTAGTAGAGCTCACCTATGAAGCCTTCTGATTCTGGACTTTGGTTTTTGAGAGTTTTGTAGTTACTGATTCAATTTCATCACTTGTAATCAGCCTTTTCAGATATTCTATTTCTTCATGATTCAGTCTTAAAAGGTTGTGTGTTTCTAGTAATTCATCCATTTCTCCTAGGTTTCCTGATTCGTTGGTGTGTAATGGTTCACAGTGGTTCCTTATAACCTTTTGTATCTCTGTGGTATTGTCACTGGGGAGGACCGGGTTGGCCTGACCGGGAAGGACAGCATGCGGGTTCTTACCTTCGTGCAAGA
The DNA here is from genome assembly GCF_022682495.2 of Desmodus rotundus. Classification (NCBI taxonomy): domain Eukaryota; kingdom Metazoa; phylum Chordata; class Mammalia; order Chiroptera; family Phyllostomidae; genus Desmodus; species Desmodus rotundus. Next base: position 8,336,758 of record NC_071392.1, on the reverse strand, counting down.
AAGATTTCACCACATGAGTCCCGGTGATTTGAGAGCACATTTATTAAAGCTGGAGACGGTGAAACAAGGAAGGGCTTAGGATAGGAGAAGCAAGGGGAGAACCTAGGTGGGCTGTTTTGGCTCTCTAGAAATGTTGTAGGAAAGAAGGGAGCCACACTGGGCTGCATGAACTCACTGAGAAGTAAAAGTCACAGGGATAGAGGTGAGCCAAGGCCAGGCTGCTGTCTGTTCACTGGAGAGTCAGGGAAAAGGGGGTCTTGGAGACAGGTTCCGGGGGTCAGCCCAGGAGAGCTGACACTGCCCATTCCTCCCCCAGTTGCAAGCCTTGTGGGGACCCTTAGAGTTTAGGAGAGAAAAGTAAAGATGCACGCTTGAGAGGGGAGAAAGGCGTGAGCATGCCCCCGAGAGATGCTGCCACATAAATACTTTCTAATTGCTGGTGTCTTCTGAAGCAACTTCTTTCTATATCAAAGGCCATTTTAATTTTATTTCGCTCTATGGTATCTTTATGCTATTCAAACATGAAGATATGCAGTTTTTCCTTGGGGTAGGTACACTAGGGTAATTGTTAAATAATAAAAGTCAATTTAAATTTAAGACCTTGACTCTAGCCTGATTACACAAGGACATTTTATTGGGATAATACTTGGTTATTTGTTTGCCTCTCCTATTGTGAAATGCTCCCATTCTGTTAACTATATGAAATATTCCAAATTTGTAGCCAAAACCCTGGCTGTCTTTTATAGCCCAGATGTGTTTTGCATTTACAGTTGAAGTCAATCAAAGCTTTTCTTGCAATCATTTCCTTGGTTAAGGAAATATGTACAGTTTTTTTGGCAAGGAATATAATGTCATTGTAGGAAGTGAAGTCATATAGTTCCCCTTGGGGCTTGGCACTGAAAGATGACTCACAGTAAATGTAACTCTTCAGTCGCTGCAGTGATTAGATGCGGAAGTATTCTCCTGTGGGCGGCTACACTTACCTGAAGACACCGAGGGTCGAAGTAAAAATAATCACAGTACGGTGACTTAGAAAATTGCAGTGGTCCAATTTGAGACTGTGAAAGTTTGAAGAATCGTTCGCATCATTTCTGGCAGTGACGAAAAAGTGACGATGAGCTCCCTGTGCCTTTAACTAAACTTTAAGAGAAAAATCCATGCTCAGACCCACACGTATGGTTAGACGTTGAACGACTCCGAGTGGGTTCTGTAGATCCCGCTGCACACGGCGGCAGCCGGCGTGGGGCACAAGCCAGAAGGAGGTTACCGGGACGGGGGAGAGGCGTGGCTGGGAGGGCCCAGTGCTACTGCTCTGCTGGATGTGCTTCAAGAAACATCCATGAAGCCCAGGTTCTGTCTGCTTTTAAAAAATATTCTAAAAAATTTATTAGGGAACATTTAAAGACAGCCCGAGTGAGCAGATCCAGTACAAAGTCATTCTGCATGTTATAGCTTTTTAGGGTTTGGAACTACAGGGACAAGCCAGGGGAGAACACGTGACAGACAGGTGTGTGCCGGTGTGTGACAAGCAGACGGGAGGCCTGGGGAGCTGGAGGGCCTGCGTGAGGAGTGATGGGTTTGTAGTCTGCGGGCAGGTGCCAAGATTTCTCAAAGGGAGCGGTTGTGTCCAGGTCGCCCGCGTATTGGGTTGTTGCTGGCCAGAGGATTTAGGCTATGAACAGCCAATCAATTAATTGACAAAACTAAACCAAGCTGGTTGCTGGGAGTCATGGAGACCAAAACACAGATGTCTAAAGTTTTAGATCTTCCCTTCGCAGCCAATTGTGCTGGCATCGTACATCCAAAGTGAAACAGCACAGGGAGTTTCTGTGTTAACTTTCCGACGTGGGGATGCCTGTGTGTTGCTCTGTATATTCAGTTTCAGTTAGGGACCTTGTGAAAGCGAGGGTAAGTTGTATCGTTTGGAGCAGTGAGCGTAATAGGTTCCGAAGTACTTCCCTGTTACACTGTCCCTTCTGGTTCTAAAAATTCTGTGTTCAAGACTGTGAGTTTACACAGTAACTCCAGCAGCCATGACGCACTCTTACCACGACCTTCAGTCTTTCAGTTTTGTTAGAAATAAAGTTAAACCTTCGTCAAACTAAGCACTAGAATGTAAGCTCCCCAAGGGGAGAGGCCGCGTCTCCTCCACCTCTGGGTCTCCACCTCCCAGGCTGTGGCAGGACCTCAGCAATACTTCCCGCCAAACCCAACTGTGCTGTTACTTTGCTCTTCCATAAAAATATAGTATTGCAATAATTATTTTTCCCAGAATTTCATATTTATTTTTAATATTTGCTTTCTAGATTTTTGTAAACAGTACCAGCATCCTTTTTCTCAAGTAAATTATCTGATACAGGTCATTCAACTGTTTCTGTAGGGAAAAATTAGAACCTAGGGTTTTGTTTTGTTTTTAATCATGTGCAGATCTTCTGAAATCTTGTCATTTTCTGTCGATATTCAGGTCTCTCCCTAATATCCTCGTGTAAATCCCGCCTCTCCTCCTTTGCTCTTGTATTTGTCTCTCAGCTGGGAATCATCTCCAGTTGTCCATGAAGATAGCATGAGGTTCTCCTCTACTGACCTGTGTGATGAATACCCTCTTTTCAAAGTGGTACTGGACTTCCAACTCGGCATAACGGGCCTTGGGAGACGTGAAGCCAAGGGAGGCAGAAAAGAGGGGTGAGTGTGTACTCACCCTGGGCCGTAATAAGATTCCGCCCCCGAAGAATTTAAAATCTACAGTGGAATAGAAATCTCACACAAGCTCACAGGCAACACATGAAGAATCCAGGAGAATTCTTGGACGTGCTGCGCTCTTGTGGCAAACTGGGCAGCAAAGTGCACATGCCGTAGGAAGCCAGCCAGGGTGGGGGGCCTGGGGTGAGGGGTGGGAGCTGTGAGCAGGCTTTCTGAGAGCGGATGGACAGGGGGAAGCTGAGAGATACACGGTGATGAGCCTTAGAAGATTCTGTAATGTCGTGCCACATCTTGGTATAGGTTCTTCTGTGTATGACTCATTAGTCATTTTCTGTGTGACATCTTCACATGTGGAATCATCTACAATTTTTAGCTGGTGTCACTAAAAAGTGTCTTTTTCTTTAGAACTAAATGCAGGCCACTTTTTGTTGTTTAGGTGGCTAATTCTTTAACTGACTTTCCCAAGTTGTTTCTCCTTTTCATCCTCTTTTCACTGGGTTTGCGAGCGGACGATTCTTGTGGAACAAGGGGAGGAAGATGTGCGCGATGGTCCCCCTTTGTTCTGCAGTTGGTGCCGTCCACTTGTACAGAGAGGCTGGTGGGGAAGAAGTTCTCAAAGACTTGGCCACAGTGGGGCTGTGGAGTCGATTTTGGATTTATCAGCAGTGTTTGTTGTTAGTGTAAAAGACGGCGCCCTGGCTGTGTATAGAATCAGAATCATTGGGCCGGGAACTCCTGGAGAGTCACGTCTGGGACTTGGGTCCTAGGTCGTCTACCTGGCCCCATATTAGGTGCTCATTCCCTGCTGTGGCATAGCTGTATGACTAGAGCTACAAGGGAGCTGGGAGATGCGGAAGCCAATGTCTAGGAAATTTAAGGGCATCTCATTAGTGACTGGAGCAGGACTGGTCCCAGGGCTCCTCACCTTCCGTCCACTGGGCTTTGCCCAGTAGCCTGTGGCCAGAGGCCTCGGCAGAGCTTACGGGGTGGGGCCTGAGAGCCAAGCTGGGATGGTGCCCAGGGACAGGAAATCGAGGCAGCTGGGGTGAGAGGGGTTTCTTGCCAAATTTGCAAATGCTAGTTGTCAGCAAACCAGAGCTACAGAACCATTTTAGAAATCTCCAGGGAAAGTGGAATTTTCAAATCCTTTGCACTGCCACCAGGTCGGTGAAGTTGGTTTTAGGGGCAGCCGGGGCTCTGCACAGACTGTAGGGGTGACTCAGGAGGAGCACTAGCGTCGGGCTGGAGGGCCTCTGACCACAGCCCCTGCAGTCACCCACTCCCAAGGGTCGTTTTCCTCGTTTCTCAGGATGAAGCCCCACTTTCTCTCTAAGGCCTGTTGACTCACAGAGCGACTTCTAGAGAGACACTTATCCATCTGATCTCTCTGGGCTCTGGCTGAGAATTAATGAAGTGAGCGAGGAGGGGTGGGAGGGATTGCCCAGTGATGAGTGATGTCTTGTCCAGAGGAGTGATCCTTTCATTTCTTCAGAGGCAGCGGGCACATGTAAAGCACTGTGCGGAGGTCCAGGTGAGTTTGCTGAGTTTTGAGAGAAGAGAGAGAGGTGAGGAGCAGATGACAATCTTGGATGAAGGCCTAGACCTTGATCATGAGGGATTTTATTTACTTTTTGATACTGAGGGTAGATAACAGCAAAGCAAGATTTCACAAGGAAGGTCCTTTTCCAGAAAAAAAAAAATGTAGCACTGATTTTTGCAATACCTTAGAAAATATCTCTCAGAGAAGATTCTGGATCTAATGCCAGTAAACAGGCCAAACGTAGCAAGTAGGCTTGAAGCTGGGTGACCCCACAGACCTGAGAAGATGAAGGCATGCTGTTGACTAGCGCCGGGCTGGCTAGTGGTTAGGGACGGACCTTCCCCAGCCAGTCAGGTGTTAGTTAACCGGGTTCAACTGCAGGATACATGGACAGGCAGAGTTCATAGTTGAAGTCAATGGCATGGTCAATTGTGTGAGCTCTCTGGGTCAGATGGCTTCTTCCCCAGCCCAGGTCCTGCCACGCAGTAGCCACCCTTACTTTTCTCTTCTGGTGAACATGTAAACTTGCTTGCTTGGGGGTCTCACCACATGAGGAACATTGTCAACAGTGTCAGGGACCATAACCACATAGCAAATGTCTTTTCCACGTGGTCTAACATGTAATGCAATGATTTCATCCCACGTCCCTCCTTCACGGTCCCTTGGTTGGGCGTTCATCTGGTGCCTGGTGCCTCTCTCTAATCCCGGGCTCTGATTTGGCCTGTGGACCCTGCATGGCCCTGCTGAGCTCTAGCTCTGGGGTGGGCTCTTCTTTATACTTGGGGAGGCTTTTTCAGTCATGACATTGGGGCCATCCTTATCAGTCTTTTTAATTTTTTAAAAAGATTTTATTTATTTATTTTGAGAGAGGGGGGAAGGGCAGGAGAAGGGGAGGGAGAGACACATTGGTGTGTGAGAGAAACATCAATTGGTTCCCTCTCCCATCTGGGGAGTTGGTCCACAATCCAGGCCTGTGTCCTGACTGGGAAGCAAACCGGTGACCTTTCAGTTTGCGGGACGATGCCCAGCTCACTGAGCCACACTGGTCAGGGCCATCCTTGTCAGTCTCGATAGATGATGCCTTCCCTTAGAAGGTGCACATTGAGAAATTAATGAGGATTATCTCTGAGTGCAGTGATCTTTTAAGAAGAAAAGGGTGTTGCAAACCAAAAAAGTTGCCTGCAGACTAATGTGTTTTAAATAATCACATTTATATTAATTTGTGATAGAAGCTTTACAGTCTCCTGCACGTGCCATTTTAAAAAACTAGTTTTCCAAAGAGTAGCTTCTAAAGTCTTTGTATTTGTGTGCTAAATTAGTTTCCATAATTTTTCTCACTCATGGCATTGATTCTCGTTAGAATATCTGTTTCTCCTCTGTGTTTTCATATGTTCTGCAAACTTCTACACTGTGATTCCTTGTCTTACATTCTCTGTGTGTACTTACCATTTTCTGTATCAGCTGGAAAGCTGCTCGAAGGCAGGGGATCCTGTCTTATTTGTTTTTGTGTCTCTAGAAAGTAGCACAGTGCCAGCTGCATTATACAGGGTCCGGCACAAATAACTCCCCCTTTTTAAATTACAAACTCTTTTCTTACAAAATCATAAGCATGTAATTATGTAACATAACAATATCAGACTGAAGCACACCCTATGACATTTTAGGTGAAATGTTCAAATTAAAACTATAAATTATTACATTCATATTATTAACCTACCAACCACACTCAAGCAGGTGCTACTTCTGCCAGACCCTGGATATTATGTAAATATGTGCGGGGCTAGTCTAGATTGTGTGGAAAATGAGGTTCTTTACACCTTGAAGATTTTAGGTATTCATTTGGGTTTGGTGAATCACAAATCTGAGTCGATTAGAATCCAAGTGGTGGTCTCTTCAGCTGCTATTGATTTCTTGGAGAAAATGATTTTCAGTAGAAAGGCCTGGGCCGTGTGCTCCCTGTGGTAATTAAGCCTCTGATTATGTTTCTGCAGTCATTGCCTATTAGTTCAAACTGCTCTGGTTGTGGTGGGGAAGGGAACAGTGACTCTTCACTATTGTTGGGGGAAATTTTAAATTTATTTCAAACCAGAATTATTTTTACTTTAGAATTTGTATAGATTATGAATTCGAACATTCATACATTAAAACATAGACTTAAGGTAATTAAAACTCCTGTGGTTATTTGGATTCAGCCTTTTTTGGGGGGAGGGGGAGGGGGCTTGTTATCCAGTCTTTTTGCCTCTGAATTTTAATGTCTTCTTATTATTCATGTAATACAGCCCCAGTGTGGAAAAAATTAACATATAAAAATCAGATTCTTTCCATCTCTCACTTCCCCTGCCTGTGGAGTATTGGTCTAGCCCTTGGCCTACCTCCTTGCCTCTTGGTTACAAGATGGCTGCTGAAGCTCCAGCTGTCCCATCAAGACAATATGCTATCTGGAATAAAAATGAGAACCCCTCCCTTCTATCTCTCTCCCTTAGACATACAGGATGCTTTCCTAATGGTCTGCTTTCTTGCTCAGCAATATTCCTCTCATCCTATTGATCACAATGATCTTATGCCTTCTTGAGCAGCCCATTCCTAAACCAGTAACTGGCAAGAATAATGAAATTACCATGACTGGCTTCAGGGCTTGGCCAAGTCTTTTGTAAAGGGCTAGATAGTAGATATTTTAGACTTTGCAGTCCATCTTTTCTCTGTCTCAACTATTCGACTCTGCTGTTGTAGCAACGATAGACAAGTGTAAATGGTGGCCGTGTTTGAATAAAACTTACTTCCTAGAAACAAATGGCAGGCCTGTGGGCCATACATGGCCAACCCCAGGGCCTCCGGCCAGTAACTCTGAAACAGTGGCATGTGTCAGAACCAATGAGGAGCTTGTTAAAATGCGAGGTGCCAGGCAAGGGGTTCTGATTCAGCAGATTTGGGGTAGAGCCAGAGAATTCACATTTCTAACAAGCCCTACTTGATACTGGGTTCAAGATCAAGTTGATGCTGGTTCAGGAACTTTCAGAACTTTCAGAACTTTCAGAACCATTGGCTTAGCCCATGGTTTCTGGATACTCTTCAGTGTGTGTGTGTGTGTGTGTGTGTGTGTGTGTGTGTGTGTGTGTGCGCGCGCGCGCGCGTGCCCCCTCGCATGGGGCAGGGGGTGGGTGGGCTGTCCTGTGCATTGTAGGATGTTTAGCAGCATCCTTGGCCTTTGCTAACTGCATGGCAGCAACCTCTGGGCCCTTCCTCGGTCTGATGAGCAGAGAGGCCTCAGACGTTGCCCAAGAAAATGTGCCCGGGGGGCAAAATCTCAGATTCTCCCTCCTGCACAGACTCAGACTATTCAGCTCTGTCCCCTGGGTCTGCGAGCAGGTTTACATTTCCCTGTACCAGTCGGGGGGGAGTGTCCTGTGCTGGGAGGAAAGAAGGGACCAAAGGCCTTCTTCTCTAGGCCACCAGCAGTGTACCGCTGTCACGTTGTAACCCTGAGGAAAAAAGGCCTCACTGGCCAAAATAGTCCAGAAAATGGAACAAGAATACCCATTTTCTAAGATTTTCTTGAGCATGTAATCTAATTGAGTAATTGAAGGAACTTAACAGACAGTCTGGCCATACATACAGATGTGAACAAATCATAAGCAAAACATTCTGTTAAGTAAAGCCTTAGTTGAAGGTGACGTCTGTACTTGGTTCTTATAGGATGTTTTTTTATGCAGAGTCATAAAAGAGTTAAAGTTAGGTTAATAAAATTTTGTTGGCCTTGCAAAAAGAGCATGAACAGCCATTAATTTGTTTTCTCTTTAATATAGTTAAAATGTGAAAAAGCTGTTTTTGATGAATTAATGGGCCTTTTGCTTAGGAAGTCTTTACTCTTGGAGCCTACTCGAACTTGAACTTTGACTGTGTATGGAGGTAACAGTGGAGACCCGTGTGTGGGCTGAGCCATGCCTCACCCTTCCCTCGCTCTGCTGTGTGTCACAGAGGGTACAGGCCGCGTCCCTCAGGATCCCTGTCCGCGGGGCAGCCCTGGGAGCAGGCCAGAGGGTGCAGGATGTTGGTGTCCATGTTCCTCCCCCTCCTCAGCTGCTTTGGGCGGCTTCTCATTAGGGGCTCCAGCTCCCTCTGGAGAAGCCCCCCATTGTTCTGTGGTGGGATGCTGAGTTCCTGGGCTCCAATCCCCCTGTCTCTTTTCATTCTATTCTTCAGGCCTGGGAGCTGGCAGGAGCTTCCTGTTGTTGCTCACTTCTAGGTCACCTCAGCACCCACCCCGCCTGGCTTCCCAGCTCCTCCAGGCCCCCAAGGCCCCACCTCACAGCCCCTGACTGGTAAATGCGCCAAGCGGTTTCCGTTTTCTTGGTTCAACTCATGCTGCTACAAAACCCAACCCCACCGTCTGGTCATATAAACCGAAACAAGTTATATCTCATCATGAGATGTGGTTAGTTCCCAAATGAAGTACAACTAGAGTGTCTATTGGAATTGTCAATGATAACCCATGTACTAATGTATAGTAGTAGTGGCTGTTAGTTTTAGATTCTCATAAACAGAAAAGGAGATTAAAAATTGGTAAATTATTTTCTACGAGGACCCATTATAATCTAGAGACAAAGAGCACTAGTTTTGACAATGAACTTCCCAGGTTCAATTGGACCCTTCCACTTACTAGCATTGTGGCTTTAAGCAAGTGATCTGACTTCTCAGCACCTCAGTTTTCTCATCCGTAATTGGAATTAATAACGGTGCATATTCGGTCTCAAAGGGACTCTTAGGAGGATTAAGTGAGTAATGTACCGAAAACACTTTCAGAAGTGTTTGGCATATAATGAACACCCAAAAAACATCAGCCCTCATCATCACTGTGTTAAATCGTCCCAGCCAGAACCGACTGAATCAGCCTGCCAATGTGGAGGAGAACTCTAGGGCCTAAAAATAAGTGCATGGAATAAGGATGGAAATGTGTGCCAAAGGGAGAAACATCCCTTGAATGCAGGCTTCCTGAAACCTTCTTGTTCTTACTGTTTACTGTGACGGACTGCTTTCAAACATGCATAAATTAACACATGCCCTAACGCCTTACTATCTCATAATAGAGGTCATCACTTTCAAAAAAGCTTTCCCGAACACCAGGTCCTCAGTTTTAAGAAGAGTAAGACAGTTTCCCCTGATGGCGTGGGTTTAACTGGTCAGTGGCAGGGAGTGACCCAGCCTGCCAGTTCTGTTGGCCACAGTGTCCTGGAGCCACGAAGCGTGTGCCTGAGCAAGTACAGCATTGGCTCGCTCTGTGGCTGTGGGCATTTTAATCGTGGCCTGGAAGCAGTGGGCTTCTCGAAAGGCCTTAGCTAATCCACGCAAATCTGTGCGTTGACCGGGAGCTGTGCGAACACCGCGGGAATAGAGGGAACAGATGTCGGGAATGGACGGGGCGCACCAGGAGAAACTTGCACAGGATGCATTGTGCGGTGTTTTTGTTTGTTTGTTTGTTTTCAGGAAGAAGAGAGAAGTCTTCTGAGAGATAAAAAAAAGTCAGGAAATAGGAAACATGACTTGTTAATCATTAAAAAGGTTGTTAAAAAACAGAAGGTCTTCTGTTTAACATTTTGACTTTCCTGTGGGTCATGCTGCTATTCATTCCTTCATTAGTCCTAAATTTCTTATAAGCGATCCAGGACGTTGGAAACACTTCATCGAGATGTGGAAATTTGTTTTGTCACTTGTATTCTGCTGAGTTCCTAAAAATAGTTTGGGTTGCCTGTTAGATTTCTCAGGTAACTTGCCAGAAAGCAAAACCGAAGCAACAACAGAGGAGGAAAAGCAACATTTATTTCATTCATTTAAGATTGAACTTATTATTTATGCATTTTAACATTAATTACTGATGTGTAAATTGGAAGACAGATTATTATTGGGGTTTGTTTTTTTCATTTCTTGGGTGAAAGTCATCCCACAAGAGCTGGAGCTGGATGGTGATAGGGCGTGACGTTAAGGATGACGTAAGACCCAGTCTGCCTTGAAATACCGGGCTGGAATGCTTGCAGTTTTTATCATGAGAGTTGTGTGTTTCATTGAATACTTGTCCTGCAAAGTCCGGGGAACATGGCTCCTGGGAAATGTATCACAGAAACCCCCCATGAATACATTTGCCCACACGAGGTCCAGTGGACTGGCCTGGTCCCTAACCAGGTAGTTAGCTATGCCATCTGTCAGGGTGAAGATTGGTGACGTTGATACGCTGGGGGAACTGGGTCGGTGAGGCCTGGTGAGATGGGATGGCAGAGGGGGACCCTCAAAGAGAGCTTTGTGACGGTGAGAGCACTTGAAGGGAAGGAAGTCGTATGTCTCTGGCTTCAAGGCAGCAGGTGGGTTTTCTTGAGTCTGCTGTAAATTCAGATCCGTGAAATAATAATGGACGCAGGCCATTAGATGTGGTGGAGGCGGTGAGAGGGGTACTAACATTGTGCTCGTGAACCCTTTTTGAGGTCAGGGACTCCGGTGGGACTCTGAGGGCTCTGGGTTCTTTTCTCCAGAAAAATACATAAAACACCGAAAATGTTGCCTTCAGTCGCTGGGGATTTACTGACCCTTGAAGTCCATTCTTGGGTCCAGGTTACAAAGCACTAGGCTGAAGGAAAAGTAGGGTTTTTTGGAACACGCCAGTTTTTATAATCGTATTATTCCTTTGGGAAGCCCCTGGGAGCATTTGTAGCTTTCTGATTTGGGGGTTGGCATGGTAACTCTTCAATTTCTTAGAGAACGCCCGTAGAATTCTGTTATACAGAATATTGTAGCCGATGCAAGGTGCAACAGAGTTAAAGCTATTGAACTGAAATAGTAAGAGTTTCCAATATTCATCATGGGAAATACAAAAAATACATTAAATGCAATTTTATTTCACAATAAAATGTGTTCTCGTTGGAAGCTTTGACTTAGTTAAATCAGGAAGATTTGTTAGTGAATAGAGATGATTCTGCATTGTCTGTTTGATTTTTTAATTCTGCATACATCATATCATGATTCATTAGAGCTGCGCATTTTGCTTTTATGACTGCGTGTAAATCTTGATTTAGACAATCTTGACATGTCTGTAAACCAGTCAGCATAGATTCTTCCTCCAGGCAGGCAGGCAGGAGAAGCAGGAAGTGCAAGTACAGAAGATGATATTTTAGAATTAAATCACATGGTGTGATATCTATCATATAATGTTGCACAAAACACACAAAGCATCTATATTTTTCAGACTGTAAGATGCACCTCCCCAAATTTGGGAGGAAAATGGGGGTGCATCTTAAAGTCCAAATGTAGCTTACATTTACATTGGTGAAATATTATGTTATTTATGTTATTAAATATTTTACCACATTTTTTGCTTCAAAATTTTTTTCCCTATTTTCCTCCTCTAAAACCTAGGTACAACTTATGCTGCAGAAAATTCCCATTCCTGTAAATTTGTACGCACATCTGTTTATACCTAGCTACGTCTCAGAAAGAATCACCTGAGAAGGTGTTTCCTGAAATGGTAATAACGCCTCTCTCTAGGAAGTGTGATCAGGGCGATCACTTCTCTCCACTTGCGACGTAGCTGAAGCGTGCTTCCGCGACCCAGCAGTGGTCTGAGCCGAATGGCGATGGTCAGAGAGAGAGAAAGGAACGACTACGGGAACAACTTTTTGGGGCACAGTGAAAGTCCTTGCGGGGCTCCTTAACGAAGGGGTAACGGAGGAATTGTGAGTTAAATATGACGTCGAGGTTTGGGGCCCCCTGGCGTTGCAAACAACACATTCGGGAGGGGCGTGCTCCCCTTAGGCTGGGACGCTTCTCCTGAAGTGACTGAAGAAAGCCGCAGCTGGAGCTTGGCTCGGGTGAAGCAGGGATGGGAGTAAGCAGAGGCTGGTACTAAACTGTGATCTTTTTCTATCACAGAATTCAACATTCTTGAAAGAAAACAAATGTCTTCTCAGCTCTCATATGTTCTTGAAGAGGTCGGACAGTGCGATTGGTCCTCATTTAGAGACTGAGAAAGTGAGAGTTAGGGACACGGGGAAACTTCCAGTTACCTTCAGCGCTCACCTTGCGGCAAAGGGAGGGTCTGTTGGGTGGGTCACGGCCACACTGCCTGGAATGGGGGAGACGGTTTGTCCCTGAGGCTTGCGCACCCCACGGTGATTGGTCCTTTGGTTGAAACACGCTCTCCTTTTTTAATCCAGATAAACAAGGGTTCTGTGGCCAAAAGCCACGGTGGCCTATTTTTTAAGTATAACTAATGACATAGATGAGATTCCATGAAGAATGGCTCAAAATAGAAAATCCAATTGTATAATTGAGACAAAAAGGGATATCCTGGAAATAATGTTATGTTTAGTAGTAAGTCTTAGAGCTTCTAATTACATTGGTCTTCTCCCTCCCCTAATTACTAATTTTAGAAAATGTTTCTTTCAATTTAGGAGTTAGTCAGCCTTAAATTTGTCCGCCGAAACTATGTTAGAAACCACATATTTCTAGTTCAGTTGAAATTATATGCTATTAAACCTGAATCTTTCCAGGTTCCATAGACTTTGGTGGAAACGTTGGGATTTAAAGTATTAGTGCCTCAGTGGCTTCAGAGGTTGAGATCCTCCTGTTTGGGCCCTTTCAGCTTCTGGGCGGTTCTGGAACGGCAGTGGGATTTATGTATTTCCTTGGGATAAAGGTGTGTTATTCACCCCCATTTTAAGGGGGAATTAGTAAACCAAATTCTGTCTCCATTTTGTTTAGATCTTTTTCTGGAGGTTTCTCCTATTTCAACTTGAGACATATTTCTTTGTCTCCTCAGTTTGGCTGTTTCTGTGTTTTTTTCTGTATATTAGGTTAGATTCGCTACCTCTTGCAGTCTTGGCAGAATGGCCTTATGTAGGAGGAGTCCTGTGGGGCCAGTGGTGCAGTTTCCCTGGTCACCTGAGCCAGGTGTTCTGGAGGTGTCCCTTGTGTGGGGTGTGTATGCCCTCCTGTTGTAGTTGAGTCTTGATGGCTGTTGGCACATCTACGGGTGGCACATCTGTGAGGACCGGCCATGACTATAGTGGAAGAGCTGTGGTAAGGGGCTGGCCCCACAGGGCGGGATTCACTTTGGCAGGGCTCTGGTGCCTGCCTAGTCTGCCCTTTGGGTGTATCGTTTGCAGAGCTGGTTGCTGGTGTTCTTGTGTGGTCTGAAGCTGGCCACTGGGTGTGTTGGTTCTGGGGCCATTTAGGAGAGGCTCCGGTGCAGGCCAGGGTCAGCCACTGCCTGTGCCCAGCAGGGGCCACCTGGTGGGAGCTACAGAGTGACCTGTGGTTGGGAGCTGCCTGTGCTGGGCTTGAGGTGCCTGGGAGAGGCTAGGTTGCTAACCAAGGTTGGCTGCCATCAATGAGGGCTGGGGGCCGCTTAGCAAGAGGTATAGGGCACGCCATGCCAGCCACTGGTTGTTTGGGGATTGTGGACTTTTGAGAGATTTTAGGAAAGTCCACACTGAGTCTGTGAAGGCTGCTTGTGTGGAAAAGCTGCTGGAGGATGTTTGGGGCTCCAGGCATATGGAGTGGGGTCTCAGGGAGTCACCGGGGTGGGGCAAACGGTTTGAGCCAAGTTCACGGAGAGGTCAGCTTTGGCATAAGACTGCACCTGCTGGCTGAGTGAGGGAAGGGACTCAGCAGAGTAGGGGTGCCCGCCAGCACTTCTGCCTGTGATGCCGGCTAGGTGGCGGCAGGCTCGGCAGAGGAACAAATGACGTCTGCCAGCAGTGCCCTCCCCTCCTACCAGTCTCGATGGGGCTTCGGTATTCCTTAGCTACAGCACTCCTGTTCACTAGTCTTCGGGTGGTTCTCAGCTGTTCTGTCAGTCAGGTGTAATTTTGACACGGTCGCAGGAGGCGGTGCGCAAAGCGTTTCTCTACGCTGCCACCCTGACAGGAAGCCTCTCTAGATTCTGGATAGAAATCAAGAAAAGGGGCAGTTTTACATTTTAGTGTCATAGCTGAGTAAGTCATGGATTCTAAATGAAGAATAAACATCTTTAGTTTCTTCTGGGAAATAGCATAAACACAGACTGAAATGCTTGATCCCTGGTAGCCTGTCTTGAAATAATTTGGCTCTTGACCTTGAGCAGAAAGTCCCTACACTCTAGAGAGAGCTATTACCCTCTCTCTTCACCTGGCCCAAGATGGCAAGACTGGGCACCCTTCTCAGGCTTTGGAATGACCAAGCTCAAAGCTTCAGTATATCCTTCCTTATTTGAATTTTTCAAAACTCTTTATAACTTTTGCTTTTTTTTATGTGGCTCTCTTTAGTGGTTTATGAAAATACGGTGTCAGTGGCCTGTGAAGACCCAGAGTCTTACCTCGGGACTTCCACCGGCGTGTATACTTCACCTGGAATCCACTTCAGCTTTCTTCCACAGAACTAAATTAGGGTCTCTACTCTCCAATGAGTCCTCCCTAACAACTTCAGTCTTCATGTATGAAGCTCGTCAAGACCACTTATGGGAAACACTTCGAAGTTTACCCCCGAGTTCAGGGCCGTGTGAGATTTTCCTTGCTTTAATAGATGCTGCTTTGGTCTCAACTTAACAGACTTTCACTGAGTGTTGCCGTTAAGCCTCCAAAGATAAGGACCTTCTTTCCGGGTCAGTGTGTCAGGCACACGGTAAATGACCCGCAGGGGCTGGCCTGAGTGTTAAGGGTATACGGAGGAAAAGTTCTGAAACGAGGCTTACTGGGCTGAGACCTAAATACTTGCTAATACTCGTTGTGCTGAATGGAGACTCTCTTTATTACACTCATCTTGGCATGAGCCACTTAAATCAAATTCAGCAAGAAATTACACTTATTAATCAGTAGAGTCAGTTTAGTGGTACCCAGGAAAATCTAGAGGAAAGTAGGTTAAATCAAAGCAGATTTATGAACAAGTCTCATGTAGTCTGGACAGAAATACGTGTCGTATATATAAAATATTCCTATACTGGCTAAACACTGACACAGATTTGACTTCTCTCTAATCAATGCAAAATTGGAATCACAGCCATTTAAAAGGTTTTTAATGTTTTAAAGAAAGACGGGGTGTGTTTTCCTTGTATTAATTTTTTGTGCTTTTGTTCGCTGGTGTATTTTTTGTCGGTGTGTGGTTGCTCGGCAGCAGATGGGCCTTCCTGATAACTGCGCTCTGCGAGTTTTCCTCCCGGCGGACATGGCGTGATGTGCTGATAACAACTTTGACAGGTGTGGGATGCTATGGTTCAATTAGTTGACATATTCAAGTCCAAAATCAAGTAGCTGATTAGGTGAGAGTCTTAAGGAGGCGACCTGTTTGCTTTCTTCAAGTTGTTCATTTTCAAGAGTTCTTCACTGCCATGGAGAAGTCCTCTGGGAAGGATGGATTCACCTACTGACTGAGTCCAGTGCCCAGTGACTGAGTAGTTGGGTGTAATCTTTATGGCCACACAATGGTGGGTTGAATCCTGACTTCCTGACTTTGCAAATTACTCTTTTTTTATGCTCTTTCATGGAGTGGTGGTGTGTGTCTTTGGGACAGACAGCCAAAGTGGTTTCTGTCCTCTCCAAACTCAAGGACATAATTTAGCCTTACTGGTCAAGACTTCCTTTTGAGTTGAGTCTGGGACAGAGTTCTTTCCCTCCATCTGAGTCATCCCAGCTACATTGTATTTCAGCTAAGGATCAGGAGCAGCCTTGGTATAAGGCGCTACCCCACACCTTACCCTCATAACATTCAGGTGGGCCGGAAGTGGTCTCCTTGTGGAGGCTTGGCTCAGGGCCAGTCCCAGGAGATCCCCTGGGAAAGCAAGCAGGAAGAGAGGCTGCATCAGTGTCTGCTCCTGAGAAAAAAGCTGCAAAGGAAGGACATGGGTTTAAATCAAGTTCTATTTTACATAAAAGGGGTTCTGTTAAAAACCATTCTTTAATGGTTTAAACTCCTCCAATTATGTCGTTTCATATTTTTTACACACTCGGATGCATGGATTTTAAGGCATAGGTTTGTTGCAGAATTGGGAGGTTCATGGTACAAAGTCAAGATCCTGCTCTTCCTTTACCCTAGTTGGAAGCCAGTGCCTTGTTGTTCTTGTTATTGTGATAGATGCTGAAGACAAATCCCAAGTTCCTTTCCAGTAACTTCTCACTTGGCACAGGAAGCCAGGGGCCTGTTCAGAGGGTGGTCCTGGTAGCTATTCAGATGAAAAGGGGAGGTCTCCCGGGAGCCCTTTTTTCCTAGTCCTCTCCAGTTGCTTAAGACCAGAGCTAATACTCACAGTTACTCTCCCCAGCCAAGAAAACATGCTTCGTTCTTGGAGCCAGTAATGTCTTGTGTTGAGAACAAGTTTGTGAGTTTGTGATTGTTGGGTAACGTCTTACCCCGTGTGCGTGTCCACAGCCAGTGACTATGTTTTATGTTAGAAATTGAAACTCAACACCAGTGTTACAGAAAGCAAAGTTCTTTCTGTAAAGTTTTTTAATATTGGAAATCCTTTGATCTTCACCCTGTGACTACTGAATGTCCCCTCTACTCCTGTGTAATTTGGGAAATCTTCACTCTTAGATAGCATTCTTTGTGTGCGGACGTGGGCCAAGGATTCGTTGTCATTCATTGGTGTCCCCATTTCTTAAACAGTAATTTGCTTCGGATATTATTTTTTCCCCAGATAAGCTATGGATTTTATATTCTGTCCTTGTAAATTATTTGAATAGTAGGCCTTGATTTGGGGAGTTCAGACTGTTTGGAGATGTTAAGTTCCTTATTCTTTTAGTATAATGACATCTAACATTTATATTGTATCTCACAATTTACTAAAAACTATTACATACATTCTTTTTATTGTCCCCTATAATAACTCTGTGAAGCCAGCCAGCATTACTTTACTTCTTCTTATATTAGATAAACAAGAATTACCTAGAAAAGAATGACTTGCCTGAGATACACAGAAAAACTGGGATTCAGACTGTGAAGTCAGAGGCCTATGTTCTTTCCACCACAGCAAGCAATTTTTAGGCAGGTTTTTCATCGATGTGAGAGAGTAACATAGATTGGTTGCCTCCCGTATGCACTCTGACCAGGGGTTGAACCTGCAACCCAGGCATGTGCCCCGATTAGGAATTGAACCCGCAACCTTCTGGTGTGTGGGACAGTGATCCTACCAAGTGAGCCACCCGGCCAGGGCAAAATTTGGATGTTTAATGCCTTGTCAGAGTAGTGTTGATGACTAAGACCTTCTCGTTGCTCCCATCTCTATTCAGGCAATAGCACTACCTTGAACATGGGTAAACTAAGATGTGACTGGTCGGCTTATCACTCTCAGATTACCGCCAGCATGGATTTCTGACATCCTGAAAGTTTTATGGTGAACAGTTCCCCAATAACACATACAAACTTTCAGAGTACTGTGCTTTAATCATCAAATCATAATTTTTCTAAAGATTGCTAACATCTGCTTTTCTAAGGTGTCATTAGGGGAATTAAATTGATGGCCGTGGATAAAACTCTGCAGTGCCGCGACCAGGGAGTGCTTCCTGAGGGTTCACGGGCTGCCTTGTCGTCTTTGCCAGGGTTCCTCCATGCCTGCAGGTGCCGCCACGGTGTGCTGGCCCGAGATTTAAAATTCCTCCTCCGGACGGCTGCTGTGATAGCTGTTATTTTATCCAAATTCGACTCATTATCACATTTTTGGATATTAATACCAAGAATTGAAACAAAGTGTCTATGTGAATCAGTTACTGGCACGGTGATAATCTTTTTCTTTTGTTATTCTCTGAAAATGGACTTGGGTTTCTGGGAAATGGACTCTATTGGAGGATTCTGATTTAAAATGTGACACCATTTACTTCAGTTAAGTAAACTAGAAAGTGATTTTTTAAACTAGCTTGTAATTCATACCTCTCTCATCAGATACTGTCTTTCTCTTATAGTTGATTTCAGCCACTTAGAAGGAAGAAAACCTATGTGTGGGTTAGAGGGACCTCTCGCCCACTGAAATCCAAATATGGACATTTCAAGAAAAGATCTCATTTTAATTTTTACCACATTTATTTGCTTCTGTTGGTAGATTTTTTTCTTTTTCTTTTTTTTTTTTCACTAAAGCAAAACTTTTTCTTTTGTTTTTCTGCCTGTTTTGTTTTTGCTTTTATTGGTATGTTTTGTTTCAACAGAGAAACTTTAAATTAGAATATTGACCCCAGGACTAAAACCATCATGGATTTTTTCCATTTTATTTCATTCTGGTCTGTATTAGAAATGTACCTAGATATTTACTATCTTTCAGCTGGTTTTAGAGTGCAGCGTCACTTACTCGTGCAATTATGAAAACTGTGGCCATCTCACAAGGGTTGATGAGCCTGACCCCCCCCCCCCCCCCCCACTGCAGACCCTCACCGAGACACATTTCCTGTCCCGCAGTAAGGCCGGTACAACACCTGCTACCTGGTGTGTGCTCAATTGATGTTTGTTGAAAAATCAAATAAAAATGCATTTTCTTCTTATTAGGGTGATTCAATCGAAGCCTCCATTCATAAGAAGTATATTTTATTAACTTCTGTATATTTTTTCATTGAAATCATAAAAAAGCAGAATTAAATTTAAAAACTAAGTGAAAAATTTGCAGGAGGGGATTTTCTAGCTCCAGAGAACTATTGCTTTATAGAAACAGTGTGTGCAGTGAAGGAACATGGGCTTGTGGCTGGACAGGCTGGGCTTGAATCTGGTTGCGTGTTTGTGGACAGCCAGTCCCTTTTTTTTTTTTTTTTCTGTTATAAGATATTTGTGTCTCAGTATTTGTTTTAATCTTTATTGAATTTTTGGGGGTGCTATTGGTTAAGAAAATTATGTGGTTTCAAGTGTATAGTTCTATAGTGCATCATTTGAATATTGTATTGTGTTCACCGCCCCAAGTCAAGTTTCCTTCCATCACCATTTATCCCTCTTTACCATCTTCCACCTCCCCCACCCCCCTTTCCCTCTGCTCATCACCATACTGTCTTTTCAACCTTCGGGGCATCAGTTTCATTATAGCCAGAGTAATCTAGCAAATCGAGCTCACAGCTTTGTTACAGAGATCCATTGTGTTATGCTGGGAAATGCTTGGGCTTTGGAGGTTTTAGACAGATGTGTTTTGAATCTAGACACTGTTGTGTGGTTTTGAACAAGTTGCTTACCTTCTCTGGACCTTGTTTTCTTCATCAGTCAAAAATCATAATCACTTAGAGGGGTAGTGAAAGGTTTAGGAATAAGATACGCGGAGTTCTCAGGACTGCCTGTAACACAGTGGACACACGGTAAGCAGCAGCTGTTGTTCTTAATGAATTTGTTTTCCTTCGTAGACTGTTAGTTCTTTGCAGGCAGCTCTTAAATCATGTATATCACCACCACTTAGCGCAGACTTGACATTGCACACTACCTGTGCCTGTTTGCTCATACAGAACTCTTACGTTCTTTTCAGTAAGTAATGATAGCCATCGGACAGCTTAAAATGGATGAGAGTGAGCTATTTTCCCACAATACTACTCCGGGTTATAATGAAAGTCTCATGCTAAGTTTTGCCACACACGTAGACATTTATTAAATGAACATTTGTTAGCATGGAACAATTCATGTACCCTGTCCTGTAGGCTGGTCAATGCTCTATGTCTTTTAGGTACTAGACTGCCACCTGCCTGGAAAGGTTCACCTGAGGCAGATTGGACAATAACCCAACACAGGACCTTCTTACCCTCCTCATGGGCATCAGATAGCTAGAAATCTGCTCCAAAGGCAAGGCCCAGTCTCATTTCGGCTCAAGCCTGGGGCCATGTCCTATCGGCGTCTTCCTGCAGACAGATTTGGTCGTCACACCTGTGGGGAGGGTGCTGTTGGCAACTAGAATGTAGAGTCCAGCGACATTGCTAAACTTCCAGCAGTGCCCATGACCCCCCCCACCCAACAAAGAATTATCTGGCCCCGACTGTCATTAACGTGGAGGCGGAGAAACTCCGCTCTGGAGGGAAGCTTAAAATGACCCACATGCTCACATTATGTGTATGACCTTGTCTGTATTGATGTATTTTATGTGACATCACAGATTTTATGACACTGGACACATAAACTCAGTGGTAAAGACTTGAATGAATTTAGTAACTCCTTGTAGTGTAATATATGTGGAAGGTATGAATTTAGGTCCTAGTTATTTACTACCTATGATAGACCCAGTACATCACGTGGCCTGTTAAGAACTTTTCAAAAATGGGAGGCTGTGGTCTTGTCTACCTGGAAGGTAAGCATGGGCTTCTGTTGCCCAGGCAGTGCTCCCGTGAATTGCTGTTCCAGCGGACAGTCGTGCTACTGAGCCATCAGGCCTTTCCACTCACCCCCGTGTAACCACAGACACTGAATGCTTGGGACTGCGGAGGGGCACAGCCGGCACCAGTCTCTGCCCTGGAGGGTTTACAACACGGCAGGAATCAGGCACAAGGTGTCTTCAGCAAGGCCCTTTCCAATGCTAAAAGTGTCCCCATAGCCTATGACTGTAGAAACACTCACTGTTTACCCTAGTTTCACTCCACATGAAACCAGGCAGCTCCCTTCATTGCTTTTTGTGTTATTTCCATGTGGTTGGGGCCACATAGGCCTGTAGATGTCTTGCCAGAGTACTACCAGAAAGCAGTGGTGTAACTATATAGTTTATCTAAAAAAGCGGTTAATAAAACCCACAGGTGTTCAAGAGGAATAAGCTCTCTGAAAAAGAGGATTCACAGAGAGAAAAACCTCTACAGTTTGACTGCATTGTGAAAACGTCATGTTCACCCCTAAACTCTGAAACTGAGGAAATGATCAGTAGCGTCATTGGCGCTGTCAGGGTCTCCAGTCGCTCTCTGTGCCTTTTTTTGTGGCATCAGCAATGACCTGTCCGCTGGAGTGAGGCCTGTCAGCCTGCGCTGCCTTAGCTGAAAGAAAGCGCTCAGAACCCCTGGCTCCTGCCCAGCTCGCGCCCTTTCCCGTCACGGAGATGGCACTCAGGCCATGGGGGTGGCCCCACAGTGACTGCCTGTCTGCCTGCGGGAATGCGGCCTGAAAGTTCTAAACTCAGCAACTGTTGGATCGGACCGCCGCGTTGTTTTTGGACGGCGATCAGGGCGGCGTTCTCCAGGGTCTGCAGGCGCGCCCTGGCGCTGGCGGCCACGGATGGCGGCGTCAACAGCGATCTGCTCAGTGAGCAGCCGTGTCCCCGCGAATGTGCATTCTTCTTTTCACAGCTGATTCTGTTCATTATTATTAATGATGGTTTTCTGAGTTGGGGTTTCACCGGGCTATGGGTGGATAATTTTATGGGAAGGGGTGAAAGTGTGGTCAGCGGGGGCGTGGGGGTGTAAAAATAGTGATCAGGGCTCGGATCGGTTGTGTTTTTAATACTACATTAGCCAAGCAGTGGAGGTAGTTTCCCTTCAGCTGATTAAGTTACATGTCTGTTTGGTGAATAAACTTTGCAGAAATAGCAAAATTTGTCTCTGTGTCACTTGTAAATGATTTATTGTCTTTCTCATTTAACATTTTTATGTGTCAATGGTATATGTTTTAAAATTCCCAGCCAAAGTCTATATTCCAGCACTGCCTACCTTTTATATTCTTCTGGGCAGAACATTAAACAAGAACAGAAAAAAATGGTCCTGCAGCGTATAGCATAAAGACGTTTCTCGGGAATAACTTGTTTTTCTAAATCCGGTTTTATATGAATTCTCAAGGCATTCAGCAAGTGTGGACTGGTGGCAGGGAAAGTTATAATTCTAGACCAGAAAAGCCATCCCCACTTCTGAGAGTCACAGCAGTCGTACCCGGGTGTCCCAGAGCATCAGGTGATTTAGCCAAGGGGGGCAGGCCTCTTTTTAAGAGGACAAATAACGTGTGTGACTGAAGTTTTTTACCGAAAGGGTACACTTTTCCTTTTGTTTTAATAGCTACCCCCAAATGGTAGCATGGTTAAAAATATATTCTAATCCTGGGTTTGGTTTAGGAATTTCAGCTAAATGCAGGCTGTAGAGGAATCTTAGGTTTTTCACTCCATGTGAGGTGTGAGAGCAGTCCAGTCCTCTCTCCTGTTTATACAAAATAACACAGCAGCGAATGCAGTTAAGAATTAGATTCTTGTTCTGCCTTTGAAGTAAGAACTCAGGGTTCTCTTTTATCTCACTAAGGGTTCAGCGGGTAAATAATGGAACACTTCTTATAGGCTTATCCGGTATCTAAATCACCTCCACACCCATTCTCTCTTCATTTTGAACCTTATTTGCTATTGGTAAAAGAACAAGTCTTTGGATAAAAGTTGGATGTTTGTAGCCAACGTTAACATTTAGACCTGGTAAGCTTCTCCTTCTTCCCTATTTCAAGGCTTCTGCCATGTTGGAGTCTGTAGCCAGCGCCTTTGCAGGTAGCGCCGTGGAATGGAACATGTGTCCTGTTTCTTGCCTGCCTCCCAGTCCCTCCGAGGCTGAACGTGTGTCCTTCCGAGTAGAGGGTGGCCACGTGAAGAATCCCTTCCTCTCAGTGGTCATTGGAGCTGTCTGTAGCTTGGTGTCAGGCAGCTGTGGCTAAAGGTACAGTGGAGTGACTTTCCCAAAAGTGGATGACAGATAGGTTGAGGCAGGTCTGCTGTTTCCTCGTGACATCACTTGGGTTCTGTTCAAATTGGGGGCCTGGCAGTGCCTGACGGAGTGTGTCTAGGATTGGAGACAGTTGAGTTCAATCTCCTAGTTGTGCTGGAGTGTAGGTGGACTGACTCTGAGGTTCCTCAATTCAGCCAGCATTTATGGGATGCCCACTGCATACTGAGTCCTGGAAAATCAAGGACATGCTGGGGGCTTATCAGTTGCTGTGTTTACACTGGAATTTTCTGGGCTGAGTATGAGTTTAATTTTCTTTCTTCATTCTCACAGTGTACTTCATAAACATTTTATTCAAATCACCGTGTGTTCTAGCATTTTCAATAAGGCACAAAAGAAAGTTAAACAACGTCTAGCTCCCTGAATAACAAGCCTCAGAGGATTTCTGTAGAATAAGTTACACCAGGCAAAGCTGTGTGTATTTTAATAGAATTTCTGAAGGAGTCAAAAAGGGTGAAGGAGTCAAAAAGGGGGCCCAAGGCATAACTCTTCATGATACATGTGATACAAAGTCTCTCGACCTTGTACTTTGAAACTTGGTGAACCTCGGCTACAAAATGAGCACCGTCTCCTTAGGTGACTGTACAGAGGGGTGAAGGAATCCTGCACAGGAGTCAGCAACCCTGAAGAGCTGGGAGCTAGCAGTGCACCTCGAGGACCAGGAGAAAGGTCCTCCTTTTTCAGTGTCGTGGTTAACCTGCCAGAAAAGGTAGCATTTACCAGGTGTTACTGAATTGAAATAAATCCTCAACTATTGGCTATATTAAGAATCAATAACCAGGAGCCAAACAGACTAGAAGGGAATAGAAGGGATGTTAACAAGCTTTATTGAGTAGTATTGCAGAGGTGAGAAAACTGAGTTTGAGGCCGATGAAGTAGCTCCCCAAAGCTCGAATAGCTAGCGGGGAGCACCACCAATATTCATACTTAGATCTTATTGACTTCAGGGTCACATGATTATTCTGTCATTCAAAATGTCGTTAGCCCCATTTGCAATATGGTATGGCCATTAACATATCAAAGTTGTCACTTAAGTAGAGGTGCCTTTATTTGTGTTTAATTATTTTTAAAAAGATTTCATTGATTTATTTTTAGAGAGAGGGGAAGGGAGGGAGAAAGAGAGGGAGAGAAACAGCGATGTGTGAGAGTTACATGGATTGATTGTTTCCCACATGCCCGAAACCCAGGCATGTTCCCTGAGTGGAATCGAACCAGCAACATTGTGGTTCACAAGCCAGCACTCAGTCCACTGAGCCACACCAGCCAGGGCCAATTGTGTTTATTTATTTATTTACCTTACACAAATTATACTTTTACGTACTATTACTTCTCTTATTATTTTTGACAGCTTTATTGAGATATAATTTACATAGATACAATTTACAGATTTAAAGTATACAATTTAATGATTTTTAGTATAGTTTTATCCCCTTTAAAGAAACTCTACACTGGTAAGTAGTTACTTTCTGGTTTTCTTATCTGTTCAGCTCTATGTCTTTTGGTTATAGCATTTAAGTCCTTTACATTTAAGGTGATTATTGATAGATATGTATTTATTACCATTTTATTTTTTAACATTTTTCCTCTGTTTTTCTTTTTCATCTTCTCCTCCTCCTCCTCCTTCTCCTTCTTAAAACAAGTCTTTTAACATTTGTTGTAGTACTGGTTTAATATTAACAAATTCCTTTAGCTTTTTTTTTTTGTCTGGTAAGCCATTTATTCCGCCTTCAATTTTAAATGATAGCCTTGCTGGGTGAAGTATCCTTGGTTGTAGGTCCTTGCTTTTCATCATATTGAATATTTCATGCCGATCCCTTCTGGCCTGAAACGTTTCTGTTGAGAAATCAGATGACAGTCTAATTGTAGCTCCCTTGTAGGTAACTACCTGCTTTTCTCTCAAAGCTTATAGGATTCTGTCCTTGTCTTTAAGCTTTGCCATTTTATTTGTGATGTGTCTTGGTGTGGTCCTCTTTGGGCTCATCTTGTTTGGGACTCTCTGCGCTTCCTGGACTTGCATATCTTTTTCCTTCACCAGATTAGGGAAGTTTTCTGTCATTATTTCTTCAAATAGGTTCTCGATCCCCTGTTCACTCTCTTCTCCTTCTGATACTGCCATGATATGCGGATGTTGTTATGCTTCATGTTGTCCCAAAGGTTTCTTAAGCTCTCCTCCTTTCTTTAAAATTCTTTTTTAATTTTTCTGCTCTGCTAGGGTGGTTTTTGCTACCTTGTTTTCCAAATCACTGATTTGATCCTCTGCTCCTCTAACCTACTATTTATTCCTTCCAGTGTATTATTTATTTTAGATAATCCATTCTTTATTTCTGACTGGTCCTTTTTTATAGTTTCTGTGTCTTTTTTCGTGCTGTTGAGTATCCTTATAATCATTACTCTAAACTCTATATCTGATAAATTGCTTGCCTCCATTTCATTTAGTTCTTCTTATGGAGGATTCTCTGGTTCTTTCATTTGGGGACTGTTTCTTTTTATTCTCATTTTGTCTGCCTCTTTTTGTTTGTTTCTATGTATTAGGTAGATCTGCAAAGACTCTGGTGCAGTCCTATGTCAGATGCTGCCTGTGACTGGCCTTGGGCAACCTGTTTGGAACTACCAGCAATGCACAGCTTCTGGCTTCCTCTGCTGGATCTGTCTGCGTGCAGAAAGAACCAGGCTGTGTGACCAGACTGGCTTGTATCAGCCCTGGGCCCAGGGGAGGGTTGGCTAAAGTCTCAGAGCCCCCAGAGATCCACCTGAGCTGTTAAACTTATCACTAGCGTTATCACTTTATGGGGGGGGCAGAGTAATTCCTGCAGGTGGGGCTATTGCTCCCCCTTAGGCTGATGCCACTTGGAGGGGAGTGCTCTGACTGAGAAAGGTGGCCTCTGCAGTGTGGGGAATAACCCAGCACAGGAATCCTGTTGGCTGATCCTTCAGGTCTCTCCCCTGAACCACCAACCCCAGACTCTCCTCATGAGTCTGTAATCCACTCTTCTCTCCCTTTGCCAGAGCCCAGGGTAAGAGGCTGCAAACAGAATTTTGTGTGTTAGTCCTTTAAGAGGCTCTCTGTGTCTCCAGCTGTCTCTCCCTGGCAGACAGAAACCCCACTGCTTTTCACAGCTGGATGTTATCTGGGTTCCCTTCCAGCTCTGGTGCTGTAGGCTGGGGAGTTCAGCTTGGGGTTTAGGCCCCATACTTCTCAGGGGGAACCCCCTGGCCACTGAAATATCCTTCCAGCACTTCAGCTGCCTCTGTAGGGGACAAACCAGCCCTCTTGTCTCTCCTGTCTCTCCTCCGCACTTCGTAAAAGTCACATTGCAGTGATGTGTTTTTTTCTGTCTGGCCTTGGTTATAAGGCTTCTCTCCAGCTAGTGTTCAGTTGGTTATTCAGGATGTTTTCTCTATAGTTTTGTTGCAATTCCAGTTTGGTCCCAGGAGGAGGTTTGTGCAGCTTCCACTTACTCCCCCGCCATCTTGGATCTCTAGTAGTTACTTTCTCTTTCCACTTACCCACCACCCATTCCAGCCTTAAGCTTACTCTGGACATTTCGTATAGATGGAATAATCTAATATGCAGACCTTTGTGACTGGTTTCTTGATCTTAGAACAATTTGTTAGGGTTCATCACATAGTGGCATGTGTAAGTACTTCATTTGTTTTTATGGCAGAATAATATTCCATTATACGCCACATTTAATTTATCTATTTGTCAGTTCACGGATATTTGAGTTATTTCTACTTTTGGCTATGTAAATAATGTGACTAAATATTCATGAACAAGTTTTTGAGTGGACATATATTTTCATTTCTTTTGGGCATAAACCTTGACGCGGAATTGTTAGGTTATGGTAACTCAATGTTTACCTTTTCGAGGAACTGCCACATTGTTTCCAAAGCAACTGCACCATATTGCATTCCAGCTGACCATCTAGGAGGGTTCTGGTTTCTCCACGTTCTTGCCAACACTTGGTATGGCCATCTTTTTACCTCTCCTGTTGACTTCATATAAGTCTATGAATTATCCAAAGAAAATTATCCTTACTGTTATTTTATGTATAAAAACTCCAAATCAGCAAACATTGAATAAGAAGCCCAGTATATGTGTGATTAGAGGGGAAGAAGTGTCATGGATAGTTCAAAACAGCAAATGGTCCAAAAGCAGCTGAAAAGTTCTTGAACCTGTCACTTACAGCTACATTCGCTGTTAGAGATCGTATTTCCCACCGCTGCATGTTAAAGGTGATGACGAGAACCCAGAAAAGAGAAGTGAGCCGAATGCTGACATGAAGCTACTTGGTAGAGAAGCCAGAGCTAGCAGCTCTGTCTCCTGGACTCTCAGGTCATCGTCGGTCCCGGCACAGCGTGCCGCATTGGCCCCCGGGGATTTACAAGCTTATCCATGTCATAGAGACTCCATTTTCTCAGCGCGTTCATCCATGCCGACCTTTTATAAAATAAGCCTGTCTTACTTCACAGGGGTATTGGAAGGTCAGCAAAGCCGAAACCTCCCATTGGGAAGCTTTTGATAGAATTTGTTCCACATATTACTTATGGTGAAACTGATGTGCAGGCAGAAAATTAATGCAGGCAACGTTACTTGGTGACATTTCTTGGATCAGATTGTTTGGGTATGAATCCTGGCTCTTGCAGCTTACTCACTGCTTGACCCTTTCTGTAATTGTTTCCTTATTTTTAAAGTGGGGACAACAGTGGTATCTGCCTCATGAAATTGTTTCAAGAATGCAATGAGATAATCCCTGTAAAGAGGTTAGCGCCATGCTCAGCCCTGGAAAGCCCTCAGCAAATGTTGACAAAGTATTATCAGAGAGCAGCCGCTTGCTCAGACCACCGAAAACACTGTAACCTGAGAGTTTTTTAGACAATAAATGAATCATCCCTTTAATACAAACAGCCTCACTAATGCAGTAGGCCTAGAAAATACCTGTTTTCTAAGGTCATCATGATTCTGAGCTATCTGCAGCATAATACACTTCCCTTTGTTAAGAGGGAAACAACTTACTATGTTAACTTCTCATCCTTTACAAATCATGAACGAATTTCCTCTCTTGTAACTTCAGGCAGAAACCCACCTGGAACTTTCAGCTCGAGCGGACATCATGCTAAGAGCCCCAACCATGGGAAAACTTAGCTAGAGCATATGTGCCTATGATGGATGTATATTTTTCCTTAATGTCTTCGTTTGATTACCAAGATAAAAACCTACTGGATTATTTTAGGGCCAGCTGTCTACATTTATGTATCTTTGCAGAGGAAAGGGTGCCCAGTGAGGAGTCAGAAGACAGGATTGGAATCCCCACTCCTCTCCCTAGTTCATGACCACGGGCAGTGTGTTCACCTGAGCTGTAAGCTTATCAGAGCTGTGAGCCTCTGTCTCCTCATCACAGCGTCGGGGCCCAGGGGGCCCACAGTTCCTATCTCAGAGGGTAGTCCTGAGGGGAGTGCAGGGCCTGGCCCGCGGCCCGGGACCCGCAAATGACAGCCAGACAGCAGTGCGGTGGGGTTCTGTGTGCCACACCTGAGGTCCGGAGACAGGTTTGAGGGCGAGTTTAGGTGAAGAAATTGGACATGTCCATGTTCACATCGCATGATTCATGTCTCTTCGGCTGTTGCGGCTGCTGCTTTCCTGTAACCCATTTCAGAGTCTATCTTGGCAGCTGGGAGTGTTTGGGATTAATTTCACACTCACTTTACGAGCTGAGCGTTTTCCTGCAAGCAGCTCCCTGGGCCTCTGCCTCATTACTTTGGCATCAACCGTTATGGCAGTGGGACAGGGATGTCCTTTGGGGTCTCCATTTTATTTGGAAATGTTCAATTTGAAAAAGCAAAACAAAGGCCATCAACACAATGCGCTTGAAATCGTTAGTATTTATTGTTTCCTAAGCCCTTCCCTTGCTGTATTCCGTTGAATACCAGGGAACACATCTTGCAGAGCCCGTGATGAGCTCGGAAAGATCCCCCTCCCTCACGTTGAAGTCCTACAGCTGGTTGGCCTCATTTTCTCAGTTCCAGGTGAGCTGTGAAATCTTCTAGACCTTGGTCAGATCTGACTCCTGATGGGTCCAGTTTTTCCAGCCCTTTTTTATTGTGTTAATTCTGCAACATTCATTTGGCTCTCGTAGAGGACAAAGTAAACTTGGCTGTTACGTGTACAACCAGATGGAGAACATGGAGATCTGTTTAGTATTTCATGCTGGCCAGTGGGTCAGGGAGATTTTCCTTGGGGGTAATTTACATAAGGAATTGTTTATTCCTTTTCTTTCCAGTTCCCGTGACCATTTGGGGATAGCAGACTCTTTCCACAATGGCATAGAAACTTGTCCAGGCAGAGACTGGGACCTGGAGAAATGGTGCGTCTCCCGGACTGAGGCGCTGTGGGGCCCACTCAGGAAAGAGACTGGGCTCCGCTCTCTCCCTGAGAAGTCTCTCCTCCACCACAGCTGCGTTTAGCAAGTTGGGTGGGTCCCCGAACTGACATGCTGTTACATTTAGTAAGAATTTTCCCTTGGTAGCGAGGAGCATGCACACACGCCTCTCCTAAGTCCCAGCAAATGCCCCGAATGTTCACTGTGCTCCGAGAGTCACCTCCATCCGGTGCAGCACGCACTCCAAACCCTCTGTAGCTCCCCAGTGCCGACAGCGTTACGTGCATCTTCTTCACCTTGACATTGTGGTTCTTTCACAGCAGTTGCCCACATTATCTTTTTTGGCTCATCAAATGCTGTTCCCTGACTGGAATATTTGTTCTCCAAACAAGCAGCCTCACGTTCCCGCTTTAATGCAGTTGGTCAAGTCATTTCCTTCACTTTTTTTTTTTAATTCTCACCTGAGGATATGTTTATTGACTTGAGAGAGAGAGAAAGAGAAACACCAACGTCAGAGAGAAACATCGATCAGTTACATCCCATACACAGCTGACTGGGGATCGAACCCACAAGCTAGGTATGTGCCCTGGCTGGGAATGGAACCGCAACCTTTCGGTGCACAGGATGATGCTCCAACCACCTGAGCCACCTGGCCAGGGCATTTCCTTCACTTTTAAGGCCCCCACATCCAGTATCTATTCTTGAGGACAAATTTCAGGCACCTCTTTTAAGTGGCGTGCTGGTGAGTACTTAGCCACAGCTCCCTTTGAGGCATCTGTTCACCTCTGTGTGGCAAGTACTTCCACCATGGCCAATTTCAAGTGACCAGCTTGAGGTCACAGAATGTAGACTTGGGAAAAAATGGACAGTAGCCGTTTCTGTTTCCGACCTGTAGGGGATAATAGATGTAAATAACCTCAAAGGCCTACATAAGAGTCAAGTAATTAGGAAGTAATTTTGAGTATGTATTACCTTTGTTTTAATGTAGTTAATTTAATTTTAAATTTATGTAATTTCATTTTTCATAGTGGCCATGTTTAACAGCTGGCTCACCAAATTTCTGAAACTTGAACAATCGGTTCTTCCTCCTGAGCCGGTTGGAGCTGGCTGTTTCTTCCTCCACCTTTCCTCTCAAAGGCCCTGCCCATTCAATAGTAGGAGGGCCCTTCTCTACACCTGTGAGGGACTTCAGGGCTCCTGCAGGCTGGGGCGTGAGAGACTCCGACATCTGAATCCTGGCCTCTTGTTCACTAGGTGATGGTCAAGCCAGCTACTGAATTTGCAGTTCTCAGTGCAAAATGAAAAAGCACACCCTTGTTAACAGGCAGGAAGAAAGTGCTGTTCAAACAGCTACTAAAGTAGAAAGCATTTCCCTTTCTTCAGTGGTCTCCCTTTCACACCTGCTGATGGTATCTAATATTTTCTAGCTCATGTCATTCCAAGTAAGGGAAAGTTAAAATTCTAAATTGTTAGTACGAATTCGGCCATTCATCTTTACGTTATGTGGTGCTAGTTGTAAGTGCAAATCTAAGAAGAGCATGTAACTCTAGCAGCTAGTGAGCACGTCTCCTCTGCTCGTGTGCACGTTCCATTATCCCGCTGACCTCACTTACAAAGCACAACTTCGGAAATGAAATTATTATGAATCCAGGACAGAAGGCACTAAACCAGGCACGGAGCCCTTCTAAGCAAAGGCACCATTTGCACGCCCTGTGTGCAGTACCGGCACATGCCTTACATGGGCTGAGCCTCAGGGGCATCATCTGCAAAGAGGAGATCATGCCAACTAAGTCACAGCGGAGGTGTGATGGGCGAACGCATAGAGCAGAATGCTTGCATGCAGTCGATGCCCAATTCACTGGACGGGTTATTCTTCACGATAACCCTAATGTCAGTGGCATTCTTCTTTACAGTCTATGGGGCCTTCCCTGCATGCTCAACATTTGCCTCCTTGACCTGTTTTCCTTTCTCCATTGTAAACTCTTTGAAGGTGGAGGTATCTGTCTCCATTGAATTCCCTATAGTGCTTCCTGCACATTTTTGCACATACCTGGCACTCAGGAGGTGTACATGACCTTGATCTTTGTATGATCTGGGCTTATTGACAATAAGCATCTGTGCTATAATACCATGACCCCCGCAATGAGGCTTAATTGGTAATGTTCCCAGGAAGGGAAAAATATATAAATTTAGAGTTTAACAGGAGTCAGCTGTAATCGTGGGGAGGGTGGGGGACACAGATGATTCCAGGTGTTTTGGTTTAAGGAAAGTGGCCTCTTTCTGTCTCTTCGAGGGGACTGCTGGGAGTAATGGGCAAGGGATGAGTTCCAAGCCTCATTGGAGTAAAAAAGGCCCTGGGGATATTAACTCTGGCCCATAATAATTTGTCCTTTTGGTAACTTCTTTCACACTTTTTGTTCTGCATAATTAGGGCATTATTACAGTAATGTTTCTTTCCACTAATTGGTTGTGTATGTATGTTTTCTGTCCAAAAAATTACAAGATCTTCATGGGCTACAGGATATCATGCATGTCTTTTGAATACAATGGAAAGCAGCCCAGTGCTAGGCACACAGTAAACAGTGTACTTGATTGTGCTGCTGACCTTGGTCCAAACTCCTGGGGCTCCCAGGAGAGCTGGATGTGAACTGATGGCCTTTCATAACTCCTGCAAGCCCTGCGCCACAGGGCAAAGAATCCCAGTCTGCTCACTTTGTCCTTCGCTCACCTACATCTCTGCTCTGGTGTCTCCCAGACACTCTTGAGGACTGTCCCCCTACAGTGCCACTCCCCCCATGGCATTTGGGAGGAGGAATTGGGGAGAATCTGTAGATTCTACTTGTTCAAATGATGGTGTTTTCACAAGCTCTTTGGGCCAGCACTGAATGGACCATCTGCACTAGACTTCAGCCACTCATCTGAGCTCTAGTTCCTCAAGCTGGTGGGCCTGCAGGAAGGAGCTCCGGTTGCTCTGACTCTCGCTGTTCCCATCTTGGGGGCTGTCTGACGCCTTGGGCCCTTGGGCCATTCAGTTCATTACTTTTAATGAGCACAAAATTCACCAAGACACTAAAATAAAATAAAACACCAATGGGCAGTCTTGGATGTCCCATCCAATTGGTGCTTTAGTTCTTTTTTCCACAGGACTACTCAAGAGGGTAAAAAAAAAAAAAAAAGCAGTTCTACTCCTTCCTGCCAATTTTATCCCAAGTAGATTTGGCATTGTAAAGCTAACACACCTTAAACATTTTTTTCTTTCAGGTCCCTGTAGGCTGGTGCCTGACATTTGTATTTAAAAAATGACACATTACTCAACTGGCTAAGTGCTTGACCATTATCTACCTTTTGGATAAAATAAAAAAATATTGATATTCCAACTATGACATGGATAAAGAATAATCATCAGAGGGAGATAGTTATTTTCTGAAAAGGGTATAATGAACTTATGATTTTAAATTATGAGGCAAATGCAGTTATTTTGTTAAGAATTTTTTAAGTTGACCCATCTCTGCAGCTAAAGGCTATTTTAACTGTATTAGAGGTTACTTATATTATCACGTATTGTAGAAGGTCTCCGTGCTGAAGCAACACTGAACAATGTCCCCATTAAGCTGATCCCAAGGATATTTTTTTATCTCTCGGCCATATGGATTTGGAATTACTTTGGCCATATTTTTCACAGAAGGAAGTGAAGATGAGTGATAACTCTTTTATTACTCAGTATAGCTTGTGTTTGGGGAGACAAAGCTCATCAAGCTGTTTGAAAGAAAAACAGGAGTGAGCCAACTGTAATTTGTGGAGGGCCCAAGAATTGTGAAATTATCCCTAACCGAAGTTGGTGATTTCTGCAGATAATCGCTCTAGCAGACGCAATTGAGGAAAACCAAGACAGTCTGTTCCAGGCTCTCGCCAGGCTGAAGAGTGCCACCCATTTGATGATCCTGCTGATCGGACTATGGCAGAAGCTCAGTGTGGACCAGATTGCGATTCTGGAGGCTGCATTTCTGCCGCTGCAGCAGGACACTCAAGAGTTGGTAAGGACCCACAGTCTGCAGTAGGAAAGGCCATTGTTATTGAAAAAGTGTACTTTTAGGAAGATATCACATGGCTATCATGGCTGTGCTTGTCGGTTTGTTTTTAGAGAGAGAGAGAGAGAGGTTGAGAGAGAGAGAGAGAGTGAGAGAATCCTTGGTCAGTTGCCTCCTGTACACTCCCTGACCAGGGATTGAACCCACAACCTAGGTGTGTGCCCTGACCGGGGATTGCACCTGCCTGTTTTTGGTGCACGGGACGACACCCCAACCGACACTGAGCGCCTGGCCAGGGCGCACGGCCGTCATGTTTTTCAAGGTGCCACATAGTGGCTTGAGTTTTTTAATTTTTTTAACCCAAATTCTGTGTTTTTTTCCTTTAAATTATTATAAAAATGTCAAATAAAAGCCTCTTTTTCTAGAGCTATTTTAAAAATAGGCATATAGCCCATTTTTAGGTGGTCCCCAGTCAGTTATTTTATGTGCTCTCCAGCCCCCGAGAAGCCAGGGAAACAGTCTTTTGCTGCCCGTGTGCCGGCCGCACACCTTCAGGTGGGCTCATTCTTTCCTTTCCCGCCGGAGAAAACAGCCAGCCGTTTACCCTGCCCAGTGTTCTCAAATGTAAGTGTCGCTTCAGGGGTTAGAGACAGCTGAGACAGCCGTGCGGCATGACAGGAGTATTTCATTACATTCACGTCGTTCCTTATATACGGTTCATAAACTCCTGTTTGCCCTTGACCCTTCGAATAGGCAGTTTGGAATGAAAAGGGGGGAAATGGGGGTTTGTATTTGGAGTTTTGGGTAAAGGATTACTTAAATAAAAATATTTCTAATCCATTGCTTTGTGGAGGTATCTATGACCACCAGCTGCTTTTATTACAAAGAAATAATAGACTTTTTGGAAATTAGAGACCCTTGTACTTAGTTATTGTATTGCTGGAAACCATATCAAGAAAAAAAGTCATTTCAGATCTTTTTTTCAGCACAGGTATGAGAACATGGTACTAAAAATAACTGTACTAAAAATACATTTTTGAGTGCTTACTAGGTACCAGGTGTCACTTTAAATGTTTTAGAAGGATTACCTTATTTAAATTTACACATGTCCATATAAGGTAGTAAAGGTGCTATTTTCATCTCATTTTCATATCAGAAAATTTAGGCTTTGAGAGTTAAGTCCCCTTCTGAAACCAATTGCGGGGTGCCAGGATTTGGAGCCAGGCCTACAGTACATGTTTTTGACCAGTACACTGAATTTTAGCAAACAAGATCATGAACACAATTTTGAAAATAACAGACTTTGTCAGTTGAATCTAATTTTCTACAGTAGTGTCAAAAGATTGTCCGATTAAAAAAATCAACCTTTATTTTATATCCTAAATCAAATACTAATAAATAATTTGGAAAAAATTAAGAGTACAGGTTTTTTTTTAGATAGATAAAATTACAGCTAAAAATGACCTGTGAGAAAGTGGAAATGTTGACAATATAATACAATTTTACCTCGGTACTCGTTAATTCATTCCGGAACTCGTAACGAGTGCCAAAACCAATGAGTACTTGAGCGATGAGGCATTTTTTTCTTGTGGGGCAGCAACGTGACTCATACAAGTTCTAGCAAGTGAAATAAGTCCCGAGCAAGCGCCGGGTGCTGAAACGCTTTTTTCTTGTCAAAATGCGATGAGTCCAGGGTGTGACGAGTTCTGAAGCCCACGCGTACCGAGGTGTGACTGTAGTGGAAAATTAAGAATGCAGTGGTTAGAATTATACTATTAAGAACTCTCTTATGAGCTCAGATTTAGAAGACTGGGGTGGCCTCAGTTCCTGGTCATTGGCCACTCAATGACCAAGTCCCTCTGGGCAAGTTTCTAACTGGTCTAAATCCCTGCGTCTGTAGCCTCAGGAGGGACACAGTGTTCGGACCCACCCCGGGACGTCGTATTGAGGTAACTGAACAGAGTTTTAATCATGATCGGAAGTGGTTTGTACAGTTCGTGTATATTGCTTACATTTTGCACTGAAGTCATGCAAGGTAGCTATGATTCCCTTTCCGTGGTTATTTATCTCCTCAACGGCACTGGAGGGTGGGAATGGTATCTGACTCATTTTAGTGTTTTCGGAGCCTGGCACAACTCCTCACATAGTGCAGTCAGTGTTGGTTGGGTGAATGGCAAGAGGTGATTGGCAGGATGGACGCAGTGGATGTGACTGGGAGCGTGGGGAGCAGGGGGGGGGACTGTGTAATTTCCAGGGCCTATTGCAAAATGGAATCCCTTGTTCCAAAAAAGCAGGAAAAGGGCTCAAGTGCTGTTAAAACAGGCTCTACAAACAAAGCTTGTACTTTGCACAGCCTATCTCTCTCATCATGGTGTTGTTATTTGCTATTTTATGTTCTGAATATAGAAAAATTAAAAATTTAAATTGTTACCATGAATTTTACCATTCATCTTTGTAGTGGGCAATGCCAGTTTTAATACAGATAGAACAGCATTAAACTCATTTGCGGACTCATCATAATAACACCATTTGCATTTCGCAGCCGATGCATGCGTATCTGTTTTGTTCTCACAGAACTGTGACATCTGCACAAATCCTGTCTGCACTTCACTTCTTGCAACACACACACCTACCCACACTTTCTACCTTCCGCTTCCTGAGAGGAAGGAAGGACCAAGAGCCCAGGGGCTCTCTGTCGCTGCCATCCCTGCAGCGTGGTGGTGGGACAGTACGGGGAAGTAGCAGGAGTAAAATGGGCTTCCTTAGTCACTCCCGTTTCTTTGAATCTATTGCCTTCTTTCCTCATTCAAAAACAAGTCTAGTTCAAATGAAAAGCCTTTTGGGGCTGTCCGCGCCCCTGCTTTATCTGTCCAGGTGTAACCTGCCTTCCTCGTACCTGCTCTGAGCCTCCCATTCATCCCGGGACCACAGGAATTCGGAGCTTAAGAGGCTGTGTGTGAATAGGGCAGAGAGGAGGTGGGTGCGCACATGTTTGCTTCCCTTCTCACACTCCCTTCATTGTCTCATCAGACTTCACTTACAAGTTCAGAGATAAAATCATTGAGAATTCCGAGATGGCGACAGCAGGCATGAAAGCAATGTGGGGCCCTTGCACGCAGGGGCCCCTGTGTGGCTAGTGTGGCTACACAGCACACTTGCTCCTGAAGCATGCTTAGATCCAAAGGA
The DNA here is from genome assembly GCF_022682495.2 of Desmodus rotundus. Taxonomy (NCBI): domain Eukaryota; kingdom Metazoa; phylum Chordata; class Mammalia; order Chiroptera; family Phyllostomidae; genus Desmodus; species Desmodus rotundus. Next base: position 8,300,298 of record NC_071392.1, on the reverse strand, counting down.
AGAATTTCCTAGAGATAAGCATTCTCAAACGTAGGAAGTGCATCCCAAGAGAGATTGTGGGATTTCCGACTCTAGAGATCTTTCAGAGCAGCCTCATTTTACTAGGAGTATAAGTATATTCATCCCTGTAGGCAGGTGGATGGACATGCAGGGGAAATTCATTCAACTCTTCTGAATTTGGTGGGATTAGAAGGTGTGTACACTCATTATGTCCACTGAAGTCATTAATGAGACAAGACATTGGATAAAAACATAACTTGGAGAAGAATGAATCCATAAAGACATTTTAATATCACTTGTTCTGCCCTTCATCTTTAATTAGGCTGTGGCATTCGACGTCAGACTTACACTGTTGAGACAGCTTATATATCTCGAGAAAAAAGGAATCCTTTTTCATTCTTGAAGACGTACGCATGCAGTGTGTGGTTTTGACACGGCAGTTCGCAATCCCCCGCATTAGGCCTCTAGACCTCACAAATAAATGTTATGTGATGGGTGTCCCGCTGAGATGTGAAAATGAAATATGCAAGCCTGAAATAACTTGGAGGAGGGTGAGGCGGGGAAGAAAGGAGTCTCTGACCAGAATGTAGAAAATGTATCCCATATTGAAGTTATTATGATACCACAAAAATCTGAATGTAATTTAGCTGGTTTGGTTGAGGGTGGATGGCAGAGTGTATGTGTGACGGGGGGAGCTGTAGACATGTGGACGGCATTTTCAGCAGAGACTCTGCGTTCAAGGTCAGATGTCCCCAGAAGTATTGAGAGGTGGAAGAAAGTGCCCAGAAGATGTTTTATTTGCGTTCTGAACAGCACCACATAATGGTCAGTTGTATTTCACATAGACGGTGTGTGTTCCAAGGCAGGCCAAGTGCTGTAGCCAACTCTGGAATATTCTCTTCTTAATGACATTAGGTTTGCAAAGCAGAAGTGTTCAGAACTTATCACTGCTAATGAAAGTAATGTTCTTTGCACTATATTATCAGTATTTTTTTCATTGCTAATGAAAGTAATGTTCTTTGTGCTATATTATCAGTATTTTTTTAAAGAAAAATGCCATCCCATTTGGAACAGAACACGTTTTCTTTCATCTCTCTCTTTAGTAATGCTTCTCCATTTTTGCCACTTCTTGGTACTATTTTGGGGGCAAATAAATGTTGGTATTGCAGACTATTATATGTGATTTTTTTAAGGTGCTGAAAGTTATATTTGCTAAATGTGTTTTGGTAGGGATACTCCCTTTCACTTTAAGAAAAACATTAAATGTTCTATTTGGCATCTCCAAAAAGAGCTCTTAACCTCAGTCCCATAGCGGATTCGGTAATATGCCCAAAATAATGTTCTGTCAGGGTACCTGATAGGGTAATTCTGAAAGGAGTTTTCTTCCTTGTCCGGTTAGGGACTGAGGATGTTTCGGAGCATTTGAATTCTCAGTGCAGAGCCCAAACCTGCTTCTCCTGACACTCTGCTACAGAAGTTCTGCAGTGCGGGTTATGTCGCCGGCTCGAGTGTGAGAGCGTGTTTAATTGTGATACTGTATACACCCCCTCCCATGCTGCTATGCAGAACCCCAAAGCTGTGAAACCGTACATATCTCAGGATTGGCCGAGTAGGACCAGTCTTTTATCCAGTCATGTGGTATAATATTTAATGTACATCTATTCAGTACCTACTATGTGTCAGGCAGTGTTCTAAACACTCGGGATACCTTCATAGGCAAAACGCATGCATGGTCTGTGGATTTCCTTCAACATCACAAGCAGACAAATGCGGGTCATATTCAGCTGTAAACATACTTGCCGCCTAAAATGGTAGCCACTTACCAGGCGTGGTTATTTAAATAGAAATTTAAATAAAGTGAAATAACATTAAAATTTAGTTCCTCCGTCTCGCTAGCTATATTTGAATTACTCAGCAGCCACAAGTGGTGAGTGCTGGCCCCATGAGACGGTGCAGATATAGAACACTTTCATCGTTGCAGAAAATTCGGGTGCATGCCAGCCGTTGTTAAGAGAGAAAGGGTTTTGTCAGTTGTGAGAGCAGCTGCAGCACATTTTAGCGAAGGGAGGAAGTGGGGTAGGAACCGGCGTGTAGTTCTGCCATGGTGTTGGCGTTGGCTGCCCTGACTTCTGGTGTTCTGGGGTAAGCCTGGTCCTGTGCACAGTAAGCAGGCATTGCCCCGGGGACGGGAGGTTTCTGGGGGGAGGGGCAGACGCATCTGCATGGAGGGAAGGCAAGAAACTGCTATCCTCCTCTGTGTGGCCTCAGCGGGCCATGTCATTGTCGCGGACCCTTTCCTCTCGAGCCTGCACACGGCCTCATAATCCTCGGGAATTCAGCATTGGAGGAAGCACTACCGCTTGGGGCTGGTATGCAGATGCCTTCTCTCTGACCTTTCTGATCTCTGTGAGGACCTGCTTCTCATTTCCTAGTAAACAGCTTAGATGACTAAGGTTCTTTGACACAAAGTGCAGCAGATGGCAAGGCAGCGAGGAGAGACCGTATCAGTTTTACCAAACGGGCTCTCTCAGGCTTTTGCTCCAAATGTTTGTTTGTCCCCACGTGTCTCCAGAGGAAGCTCTACTGATGCGGCAACTGTGCACTGGGTGGGGACCCGGTTACATACAGGCCTAGAGGTGGAGGCACACGGGCACATCGCATAGCATTTGGGCTTCCGATTAGCTTTCAAAGCACGGGCACTGTCCTCAGCAGCCATCACCCACAGTGTGCAGGAGGGGAGCTGTACGGTGTTCTTCAGAGTGTAATAGCTACCTTCTCTAGCACTGAACTTTAACCGCCCCTGGGGAAGTTCAGATGGAGATTTGCACCTTCAGCCTAACTTTTTGATGGATTATTCCTTCTGCCAACTGATAGGGAAAGAAAAACTTATTTTTAACACGATCAGCACGGTTCGCGTGAGAAAACAGATGTTTATAATAGGAAACACTATTGTGTGGCGGGACTTATCAAGGCTCACTGACAAGGTTTCAAGCCTTCTACGTCACAGGTCAGATCTGATGCAAGGGCCATTGTGTGCCGCCTGTCTGGATTGAGTGATGACGGAGATGGCTGGCTGTTACTGTTAGTAGTGACTCGTCTTAAAAGGAGAACAGAAGGAGGAAGTCTGCTGTCAGTGTGAAGCCAGCTTCCTTGAGTGTCAGAGCAGCTTCACAGTTGTAACTGTCTGTGGGAGCACGGTGCAGGCAGGAAATACTTCGGTAGTTCCCATGATGCTGGCCGGCAAGATGAACGTAGGAGAATTAGTTTTATGTTCGCAAAGGTCACACTCTCTGTGTTGTTGCTGGTTAGATGCAACTCTGATGCTACTCCATCAGAGTTTATAGAACGTATCTCGGAGCCTTCCTGGTGACTTGCTTGCTGTTTTAAAATTGAGATAGTTGAAATACATCAGAATTGGAGCCAAGTAGAATACAATGTACAAGTGGTGACGTGTGATTTTTTTTTAAACTTTGCTCACATGTATCAGATATGGGCCCATTTAACATTACGTATGCATTTAAGAATAAAGAGACTGAATAACTGAGCACAGAATTGATTAATTGGAGCTTCACTCTCCTGCATGCCAGCCCAAGTCCTTTTTGAAATAAGGTGTGAGTTAAATATGAACAAGTGAATAAGGGAAATCGACACCGTCACCGTGAGGAAAACAGTGACCCGCGCCATCCCCACACTGCTCGCCCATTTGATTCTGGACGGCAAGTGTATGTGTATTAGTTCAGTTTCCTTAAAATACTTCTACACAACCTAGACTGAGTCTACTAATTACGAAGAGCCGATTTGGACGTGTCTGGGGCCTGTGTCCTTTTAGAACTGCGCCACGGACCCTAGTGACCCGCTCGTCTAAAGCCCGCGCTCTCTGTCTGTAAGAGCCCACAGGGCCGCGCCCAGTGGTGGTCCCATCCCTCACTGCGGCTGGTTATTGTTGTTCACTGGAGACGTTTCTAGGAAGCCCCTGGGCTTGCGGCCTTGCTGTGCTGCCAGGCCTTCTGTGGTGGCGTTTGAACTAGCCATTCCGCCCCTGTCTCTTGCTTGGCCTGCCCTGTGTGCCTCTGCTAGGCTCCGCCCACTGTCCTCCCGTCCCTTGTGTGCGTGCACACTGGCTGGGCTCTCTGACCCGGTTCAGCTTGGACTCCAGAACCAGGCAGCCAGGACTTACACTCGCTTGGCTCCGGTGGCTCTGCTTTTGAAAAGTGATTTTCTGTGACTCCCCAGCACCATCCCCCCAAACCTCCCTCTCCCCCTGCAGCTTCGTTCTGGAAAGCTGACTTTCCACGGGCACACAACTTGTTTCCATCAAGCAGGGCTGACAGTGCCTTTCTCTTCACCTCAAATAGTGTCCTCTATTTAGCCCTCTATCCACCCTCTTCAAGACCAGATAAGTTTTCATTTCCTCCCTATTTATTCTGGCTTTCATTCTCTTGTGAATTTCACTTGCGGGTATGACATAATTTAGCTTTCATTATATACTCTAAAACTGCCCCTGTGCTTGTCTTGTATTCTAATAAATATAAGGATAGAGTCTTCTATCTCCCCACAGAATTAAAGCTTAAACTAAGCGTATAGTCAGATATAAGTATCTGGGGATTACTTGATACCTCATTTATTTTCATAACATTTTATACAATTACAGATTTTCCTTCAACAACTTATAGTTTGTTTTTTTTAATCACTTTTTTAAAAGGGAAGAATTCTACTTTAATTTTGCACTGTCCTTTTTTTTTGGCAACCCACCTCAAATATTTTTGGGTTCTGTAAGTGCAAAACCTGATCCCTCCTGCACAGATGATAGAGATACAGATGATAGGGAGACCACCACACACTTGTATTTATACATATTCATTCACACTCTGTAATTCCAATCAGTAAACACAGAAATTTTCTGTCTTAATATATTCATCACGATGAATATGCTCAAGTGAAAGTGACTATTAGGTGTACTTCACCAACACTGATTTCGCCAAATTTGGTAATAGTGCCGACAGGGATGTATTAAAATAGACATACCCATCTATTCCTTTTTTAAAAAAAAGATTTTATTTATTTTTAGAGAGAGGGGAAGGGAAGGACAAAGAGAGGGAAATAAATATCAGTGTGTGAGAGATACAGTAGTTGGTTGCCTCTTGCACACCCCCAACTGGCAACCTGGCCTGCAACCCAGGCATGTGCCTAGACTGGGAATTGAACTGGTGACCTTTTAGTTTGTAGGTCTGTGCTCAATCCACTGAGCCACACCAGCCAGGGCACCCACCTATTTCGGATATAGTCTTTCCAGATAGCTATTTCTGGAAATGTGGGCCATAAAACTAACCCAACACTTGGCTCTGGTAGTCTAAGTTAACACACTCGAAGTAGTTACCTAAAATTTATTTGGTGCTATAATGTTTATGTTTTTAATTATGAAATGCTGAAAGCAACCTAAATGCTAATGGTGGGAAAATGCAAATTGTGGTGTATCAATTGACTTGAATATTATGTCAGGCTGGGGTTCAAATCCCTTTTTTGGGAAAATACTTAGCTGTGTGTCCACTGGCAGATTACGGCACTCTCTGACCCTTGGTTCTGCCTCAAAGAAAAGTGAGCCTGGCCATTCAGAGTGCACTTCAGCTCGCCTTCCCTTTGTATTCCTACTGACCCAGTAACAGAGGAAGGCCATGAAAGCAGGAAGTGAGTGAGTGCTGCTCTCCCGTGCCTCGCTCAGGAGGCACGGCCAGGGAGTGCTGGAAGCAGCTTGTGCAGTGAGGCATCAGCCAGTGCAGAGGCCTCAGACCGGCGGCTTCCAGCCCTGTGCACCTGTCAGGCTGGGGCAAGGGCCAGGCCCACACCCGAGGAGCTGCTACACACAGAATCACTTTTTACACTTTAGGTGTCTTTCACTATGTTTTTTTACTGCATAATCTGGCCTTCAGTCGGTAGCCATGCTTACTACAGATGATTTACTGAAACGTCATAAACAGAAATGAAAGTGTGTTTAATAAAGTTTTTCTTCTTCAGTAACACATATCCAAATTCTATTTCTTACCCAGGGTAACTGAAAATCCCATTGCTTGTTTGGTCTCAGTGAACTAGACCCCGTACTGAGCCTCCCTTGGGTGCCTGCACCATCATTTTCAGCTTCAGGGTTTGTGTGTTTGGTTATGTTTGTCATTTGGAAGACCAAAACACTGCTGCTTCCAGGACGACAGTGACTGTGGAGGCGCTAGACCTGCAAGCATTGCATTGCGCGTGTGGCCTCCTTTGGGGACCGCTCGTCAGAACTTGTCAGAGGCGTGCAGGTGGCACGAGGAATCCCTTCATCCCTTAAAATGCTCGCGAGGACTAATGTACTTCACGTGCTGATGTGGCTCGGGGCATATGAGTCATCCAAGACATCGCAGCGCCTCTGATATCTGTTCTGAACATTTTCAACTAAACTCGAAGCCTCAGTTTCCTCCCCTCAGTTGAATCGTATGTTGCTGGATGTTAAACAGCTTCTGTTCAGTGTTAGCAGAAAATTTTAGGCAAATTGATGTTTACTGCTCTACCAATAGTCCTGTGTGCTGCATTAATTAATCAATCCCATCTCCTCCTGGCACTTGGCAATTTCCCTACTTCAGCTGTGCTGCTTGGCATCGGGCAGTGATCTCTGTGCCTGCATCTCGGAAACAGAACATAGCACAGTCCTTCTGTCTGTGGCTTCCTGCTGCCCAGCCTGGAAAGCTCTCGGCTTTTGTTTTGCAAGAAAATATGGAATCACTATCATTCTTTTGTTGGGAGTATTTGTTTACTGTTTCACTTAAATCAGTGGTTTCTTGTACCGTTAGACATCGTTTTCCTGAGGTCGGCCATTCTTTGCGCTTTGAGATTGTTAAGAACACAGCATTGTCAGTGGGGGAGCTGATACCTTTCGTTTATTCACGTGGCCCTCTCTTGTCCTGGCTTCAGTAAGGTTTTCTCCAGACTTCTGCTCGGCAGGTACTCGGGGGGTCTGTGATCCCGTGTGTGTTGTGGTTCCACAGTCGGAGTGGCTTCTCCAAGTAGTCTCGATAATGAGTCCCAGAAACGAGCCTCTGTCATTCAGACCCATCAGAGGTAACGTTTTCAGGGGGCATGGTATCCCAAGGCCATTTCTGGATGTCAGTTTCAGTAGCCGATGTGGCTGCTAAAAGTTTGACCCATCCAGACTGGTACAGATCATAATGCTTTTTGATTCTGCAGTAAAATGTCATTTAATTGTATGCAGACCATTCACGTGGATACAGAAACTGATTTAAATTTTGGTTCCGTGAATGTGTTCATCGTGGCCATACTTTTTCTGGGGGAAGACCTTTCATATTTTCTAAAGCGTGGTTTGGTAAAGGACCCTGAGGTGGTCTGATGACAGTGGACTGATGGACATGCACATGAACTGGGACAGAAGTGCTCTGTGGCACAGGGGTCAGGAGCAGGGCGTTTGGAGCCGGGTGGTCCTGGACCGCATGGCCTCTCCTACTTCCGATTTTTCTGGAATACTGTACAGCTAGAGCCTTATTTACATGTTATGATACCTGTCCAATAGGATAATGTAGGATTTAGTCGCAATAATATTTGTGAAATCCTTTGCACATTTTCCAACACACAAGGTCCTAAATAGTTTTTACTCTTGTTGCTGATGTTGTTATTTCTGCTGCTATTATTATTCATGGGCACCAGCTCAAGAGATGAACTTATAAAAAGAGTCTCACAAGTAAGAGTTACTGCATGGAATCGTGTACCTACAGTTGCTGAATATGTCTCATTCTGTCTGCAAGCACGTGGCAAGGAGAATCATTTTTCTAGTTTTAAACTGGTGAGGAAACTGAGCCCCAGAGAGCTAAACTATTTTTTCTAGCAGCTTATGAGGAAAGGTGCCACGAGTCAGCCCAGGTCTTCTGACTTGTGCTGCGTCTTAGTGGACACATACAAGCGAGCCCAAGTCCTTAGCTGGGGAGGAGGGGGCGCAGGTCCAGTGCTGCCTGTCACACCTGGTGGGCAACGACCTCAAACCAGGACTCACCTTCCTGGGCCTCCACTGTCCCATCCATCCTGGCCTGCTACTTACTATCTTGTTAACTTTCCTATACCTTCAAAGAAATGACTTTTATAAATTTTCCCTGTTAGTCTCAGTGGGATAATTGGTCCAAATTATTGAATTTACCATCCCCAGAAGCAGCTTTCTCTGGAGTCTGCATCATCAATTTGATTTTCCGGTCTGAATTTTCGGGTGAGTTGCTACTGAATGGTGTGAGGGACTGGAGGAAGGTTTGATGCTCCGTCAAGGTGACTGGCTCTGCGGGGCAGCACTCGTGTTTTGTTTTGTTTGAAACTGACTGTGGCTCCCCAGGACCAAGTTCCACGGTAATTCAAAGGACCTACTTTGTGTTCCTCTCTCCAAATAGATCTTGAGGTCAGAGAGGGAGCCCAGGCCCAAGCAAACATGAGCGTAAACTGGGAGGATCAGCGTGGTTGCTTTGTATTGCAGCTAAACTGGTTGTCAGAGGTTGGAGGTGGCAGCAACAGCTTCCCTTTACGGTACTTCTCTCTCTTGAGATTCTAGGTTCCCACAGTGTTGTTTTGCATTTCATCAGGCAGGTGCGCTACACGTTTGATCAGTGAATTGTCACATTGTGTTTTTATTTAATGAAACTCAAAGACTCTTTTTTTTTGTCTTGTAAACACTCCTTTTCATTATCACATTTGAGTTTGTGTAGCAATTCAGGCCCTCCAAATAATGACCCTGTATTTTCATAGCAATCTTTCTGAAGTGTTGGCATCAAGCCTCATTATATTAAAGAAATAGCCATGCCAAATACCTAAACACGACACGGTTTTTCACTTGATCGGCAAGTTGGCAGTAGGAGAGGAAATTCTGCAGTACCTCTACATCAGCTGAATGCATTTCTACGTAAGTTATCTCCTGTGCTACTGTAGCCTACTTTCGGAAGCAGTACTCTGCTTAGATGAGTAGTCTGTAAAACGGTAGGAACTGTGTTAGTGCCGAAATGACCACAGAGCACACAAAGGCCAAATTATATTCAAAGGGCCTTTCCTTGGTACACTCCAGAAGTCTTTGCCAGTGGCTCCAAATTGACTTGAAAATATATCCCCTTCTCGACATCTGGGTTACTACTCTGTTTTCATTTGCCTCTTCCCATTGTTATTGAAATATAATTTTAGGTGTTTGTCTAGTTTAGATTTTGGCAGTTGTATAGAGATATCTTTGTAGTAACTAGTGATTTATTATTCTCGAATGGCTTGGTGTAGGTAGCTGGTTTTATAGTCTTTGACATCTCTTGAAAAAAATTTCAAGATCAATCTAAAATAATTAGTTTCTTAATTTGCCCAGTGGCATCTGTAATGGGTCATTAGAATAAAAGAACTCCTGATCTGGGCAAGCATTCGGAAGTTCTGGAGTGGGTGTATATAGAGCTTGCACTTGGGTCAAGAGAACTAACTGTGTACGTGTGGAGGAGGCCTGGGGTTTAGTTGTCTGTTCATCGCACCTCAAGGGTGTGCAGTGCAGTTGCCCAGAGAGCAGAGGCAACCAGAGGCCAGGCTGGCTGGGAGAATCCCCAGGAAACGAGAGGGACAGCTATGTCCTTCACTGCCGTTCCCTCCCCAGCCTGGTATCTCGGGGTCAGTTTGGGATTCTCTAGTTAGCTGTATAAATTTCAAGTGTTTAAAATTGGAGCTCATTCAAAGGCAAGTGGTTGGGATAGAGAGAAAAGTTGAGCCCGTGTTTATGTACGGAAGAGCTGGAGAAACTGGGGGCGTGTGTTCTGGAAGAGAGGGTACCGAATTGCTGTCTTCACAGATATGGAGGGCTGTCATGTAGAAGAGAGGTTAGATTTATTCGGCCTGGCTCTGGATGGTAGAGCAAGCGCCAATGGGGCAGATTTTGGCTCAGTATAGGAGTAGCTCTTCACTGGTTACACATGTCCCTGAAAGTAATTAACTGCCTCCAAAATGGTAACTTTGGATCCTGAAAACAGCCACACCTAGGCAGATGGCTGCTATTATAGAAGAAATCCTGGTAAAAAAGTCCCTCAAGACTAGACTAGAGATACTCAGGTCCCCTCTCTGTAAGGTCCTGGTTCCCTGTCTCTGCACCTCTCTGTCCAGCAAGCGCGTTCCTTGAGCGCCCTCTGTTTACTCAGCACAGTGCTGGGGTGCCGGGAGCTCGGGCACTGTCATGGGGATGTAGCCCCATAGCTGGTGACCACAGCCCGGTAGTGGGGGGGTGCTGCGATGGAACTGGCTGTGCGGGGCCTCAGGGCCCCGAAGAGGGCCCACAAATGCGATCCGTGGAAGGCAGGGCCTGAGCTTAGCTGTAAGTGGGGGTTGCCCAGGTACAGAGTGGAGACAGGGCGTTGCAGAGGGGAGCCAGGGCAGAGACCGCTGAGAGTGTGGGCACAGGAGGGGAGGAAGAGAAGGCAATGGAGCAGGATTTGGAGCAGGAGGTACTTTCTACGCTGAACTGAGCATTTGGATTTAGGAGTTGCCTCGTCCAATTAGCCTATTTGAAAGGTGTCTCAGCTGACAAGGTTGAGGGCACCATGGTACTAACAGTAACGTCTCCTGGGGCTTCTTCCTGAGTCTCAGGTTTCTCACCTCATGTCTAAGAGGCTTGGACTACTATGCATTGTTCTGTGGGAGTAAATTCATTTGCTGTCTTCCTCTGTAATTCTGGGTTGATTGTGAGACCCACGGTGCTCGAGGCCTCCTGGGTACAAGTGGGGTCACACTGGTCATGAGAGCCAGACTGCACTCACACTTCCCTGTTGTGCTGCTTGGGACCACCAGATGCCCTGGGACCCCCAGAGATGCCCAGTGGGCGCGCATGCACTGACCCCTCCTGCTCCTCGCCACGTTGTTACCTGAGGATCGTGCCTCCTCGTCCCAGTGCTGCTGGTGCTGATGCCTCCCAGGCACCCCGAGGTTACGGCCCAGCACCCACATTCCTAGGACTGCAGCCTCCACTGTGCTATTCTTGAGGCCTTCACTGCAGCACAGCCACCCTGCCCCTAGCACAAGGGGGAACCCCCTCTCTTTGTACTACTCTTTGTCACCTGGGTCGTGAGGTGGGACTGGATAGGCTTGTGTCTCACAGAAGCCCTCTGGTTTCTGCCTGCAAGCCCAAGGCTGTGGGACCAAGAGCTGAGAGAGATACCAGGGTTTCCCCCAAAGATATCCTGAGGTCCCCCCCCCCATGTCCTGACTTGTCTCTGATCCTTTGGCAGAAAGATAAGGCAAAATGAAAGGGAATCCTGGTAGTGCCCCCCTCAGGCCTTCAAACACACCTACACCTGAGATGACAGTTACTGTTGCCGATTACTCACGTCTGGCACAGGGCTGAAGCTTCTCGCGCACCATCTCATCCGATCACCCCAGCCCTTGGAGGTGCAAACTGTCTATGTTCTCGTTTGCAGGTGAGGCTGAGGCTGAGGCTAGGAGGAGTTAAATGACTTGCTTAAGGTCACACAGCTTGTAGAGCTAGAATTCAAAACCAGATTGGTCTGGGATAATCTTAGAACCTAGTTAACGGACAAGTGCCTACTTTACGCATTTATCATCTTTGCATATATTTAAAATGGGTTTTTGCCTCTAGGGCTGGGAAGAGATGGTGGATGCAGCTGTCTCCTACCTCTTGAAGACCTGCTTGTCGAAGAGCTCCAAGGAGCAGGCTTTGAGCCTCAGCAGCCAGCTGACCAAACCCAAAGACACAGGCCGGCTGAAGAAGCACATCACCTTGCTTTGTGACAGATTGGCCAAAGGTGGGCGTCTCTGCCTGAGCGCGGACGCGGCCGCCCCGCCGACCATGGTCATGCCAGGTAAGCACTCTGCCTGTGCCGCTGAGCACCACCGTGCTTTCCCAAGGTAGAGGACTGTGTCCGGAGTTGTGCTTGGGATGTTAAAGTGATGGTAGCCAAGAAAATTGCTCTCACATTTCTCCTCAGATATCCCAGGGTAACCACTTGGATAAATATTCTTGGAGTATTTGCTTGCTAGACATTTCTAGAATGGTATGCCTTTTTTTCTTCTCCTTGCCTTTAAATGTGTGATCCCTTTTGTTTTGCTTCTCACCAATAAAAAGTGGATTAGAGAATAAAACTGAATGTGATCTTGCGATACCACATTTCTTAGATGAAAATAGCATCATGCAAGCACTAATGTTATCCAGATGAGCCCCATCCCTTCTGCTGCTTGCTTGGATTGTGGTCATCAGAATATGGAGAAGAGACAAAGAAGATGCCTGGAGAATGGGAGATGAGGCCCCCATGGGCCCAGGGAGAGGGGTCAGCCCTCCTGAGTGACAGTCAGGCATGGCCATGGGCGTCCAGGCCCGCCCTGCCTGCCCACAGGCAGACAGTCCCTTAGAGGCAGCGGAGCACCCTGACTTCCCACTTCTGAGTGTGTCTCTTCACGGCAGCAGGAAGGAGAGTAAAGTAGATGAATTGGTTAAATGTAGCAGCCGTAGCATCTATTTCCTCTAGAAGCAAGGACTGTAGTAAGGGAAGTGGTTTTCTCTTCTTCCTTCTTACATGCCTTGTGGCCCTCCCTCACCCGTGCCGATGCTCTTCCTGTTGCTGCCTTTCCCCCTCAATCAGCACTTCTACAAGTAAAAGGAATGCAAGCAGAAACTCAAAAAGACAAGCACAGAGACCCAAGAAGTCTAATCTAATGGGTGCGGACTCTGGAGGCAGAGGGTCCGGTGTTTGGGTCCTGCCTCTATGCCCAGCTACTTGTATGGCCCTGCATATGTTAGTTAGCTTTCCAGAGGGTTAGTCTCTTCCCTTTGGACGTGGATACAATAATCCGCCTCTGGTTGCCAGGGCCTCAGATATTTGCAAAGCACCTAGTATGTTGCTTGGAACAGAGACACACTTAGAAAATTCAAGCTATAATTCTTACCATTGTTATAGGTACCTGTGTGATTCGGCCTCTGAATTTGGTGGTGGGGTATGGAATACTGGTCTGGGGTCATGGGGTTCTATATTCTATGGTTTTTAATATTAAATATTCCTAATTCGGCATTTCAGAATAGAAATTCCTTCCCGCATAAAAACAGTTGGAATAGTTTGTCAAAATTTAGGTCCTCTTCGTGTTGCCCTTGTTTAACATCCTCCAAACTGGTCCTTCAGCTTCTACTTTTTCCATCTTCTGTCCGCTGTTGCTGCATTATTTTCCTAAGAAATAAATATTTAGGCTTAATGAGATAGTAAATGGAAAATATTCACTATAGTCAGCATTCAGTATACGTCTCTCCTTCCTTTCTTGCCATTTGCGAAACCAAAGTGGCTTGAGGCAGGAGAAATATATAGAAGAGATGGGGATTGGCCCCCCAGGTGGCTGGCACATCTGCCTTCTCTTCCCCCTGTCCCTGTGGCCGTGTCTTTGGGAAGAGCCATGAGGAGTCCAGTGACAATGCTGTGCGCAAAGACTGGGACACCTGGAGAGAGTAGATGCTCCCTTAGTCACATTTATTGCTTCTGGGACTTTGGGCACTTGTTTAAATAACTAAATTTGGGAGCAACATGAGGGCTGTGTCTATACAAGCCCTCAGTGCAGAATTTTAACTGTACGGAAAGAAGGGGCAGAGGAAAGGAGGAGGAGAAGGAAGGAAAGGATAAATGCAGGAAGATAGAAAATATATTTGTCCACAACCAGGAGTCTATAAACCGGGTCTGTGCCTCTCCTGCCTAGTCCGGCCAAGTTCATCCCGCTGGGGAGACCGGGGCTGTGTGCATTTGTGCCTTACTGTCAGGGTCGTACTCACCGTTGTACTTGCCCATGACCCTGTTTGACTCCGGCTGAGTGACGCTCTCACTCGCCCGGACCAGTCACGATAGTGAGGGGTTCACTGCCCCGTCGGCGCTCTTTGCCATTGATGTGCTCCTTTACTGCCCAGTAGCCCTGTCCACCCTCGCGCTCAGATTTTTCACACGCTCGTTTCTGTACTCGTGCACATTTTTGAGGTTGAAGAACCACGTCGAATTTTTGCTGTTTTACAAATAGAAAATGGAGCTAAGAAAAGCTAAGTACCTTGCCCAGAGTTCCATGGTTACGGGAAGGGTAAGGTCTAGACTGCACGTCTCCCAGCCCACCGGGCCTCCCTCTCGACCACACAGACCGCAGCGGTGCAGCGCATTTCGAGCCGGCTTCCCCCTGTGTCAGCGGTTCTGGATCTGGCCTCCTTCCCCTTCCCCTGGGCCAGCAGTGTGGGAGGGAAAGGGCAGAAATAGCTTCACGCAGCCTCTTCTTTGCTATGAGGATTAACGATAGATCTTTGTTTTGTGCTTAATTTTTATTATCTCCATAGTTGACGTGATACCATTATCACAGAGATAACAATGCTATGAATTATTTCTGTTTCAAGCCAGTAATTGTGCGATTTCCAATTTGAGTTTAGCTATAACAGTTGTTTCAGAATACATGAAGGTACAGTGGCGTATTAGAAATGAGTGGATTGCTGGACACATAAGCATACAAGTATTTTTCACAGACATGATCTTTTTTTAATAGCTGGGCAGGAACTCAGAAATCATCTGGGTTCACTTCCCACCCCCAGTGGCTGAGCGAACTGCGGCCCGGGCCGATGAAGTGACTCCGTGGTTGGTAGGGAAGGGAAGGGCAGGGGGATGTGTGCTTTCACCATGTTCCCTATTAAACTGCAGATGGATAAACATCTAGGAATAGGAACCCCTTGGTGTTTTCTGGCCTCGTGGCTTTATGAGCCCGGCACCTTGGCTGTGACTTTCTTGGCTCCAGTAAAGGCCGCGATGACAGCATCCGCATCTGCCCTGGCGTCCAGCGCTTTAACATCTCTCCCCCTCAGAACTGCCCCGTGGCCTTCCTGGCCCCACATCCCTCCTGCTGGCCTCTACCAGCCCTCAGGTTCTCTGTCGCGGGTTAGCCTCTCCTTTCCTGGGTGAATTCTTTTCACTGCAGAGCCATCAGACTCACACATCCCTTCTCTGAAGCTCTGCCATTACGTCTCTCTGCCGGGGAGTGACACTGGCATTAATGTCTCTTTTCTGACCTCAGTTGTGTGCATTCTGCCTTGAGGCAGGGGTCACAGAGGGCCATGGGCAGTGTTTTTAGGACCCAAATGTGAGTGCCTTTAGTGGCCTGGCTCGCATTCTCATACACGTGTCATGTGCTTCATCCCTGCGGGTGCTTGAGGCTGAGATTTGCGTTAGATTGCTGGAGACATCCTTTGGTGACCTCAGTGTCTAGGACCGTATTTCAATGGCCTGATTCTAGCTAAGACTTGAGTCTCTCGAGCACATAGGCACAACTGAATGCATATCTGGGCGGGCCTGACGCATGCTATTTGGAGACTAAACATGTGAACCCTGTGAACGCTGGCGCTGTTACCCTCTCTGTTTGCCTTGTTACACTTGACGTCATCTGGGTGATGCTTTGTCCACCAAGAGGTGGTGTGGACCAGTGATGTCCCACGGGCTTGCAGAGCCAATGGCACGGGCCCACGCAGGGCAGGCTGAGCAAGCTGGGCGAGGACCAGGCTCAGAGACAATCCAGGCTCATCGAGGGTCTCAAGTGAGTATTTCCTCAATGTGACTGAATGAGTCGGAGTCGTAATGGGCCAGTGCTTCCCCTGTGTTTCCCTTGGCACCGCCAGGTCCTGGGCCCACAGGAAGCCAAGACTGGGGAAGGAGGCAAAGAAGGTTTGGACGTAAGATGAGCCTCTTTGTGGGTATGGGTTAGAAAACTGATTTCGAGATGCGGTGTGGACCACCCAAGAATTAGTATTTTGTGCATTTTTACTATATTGAGTGGGTAGGAGAACAAAGGAGTATAAGTCTGACTAAGGTGTCTGTTCTCTCCTTTTGGGAGATTTATTTAGAACTACCACTTTTTAATATTTAAACGAGTCAGTGACCTTTTTGCCTTGAGGGTTGGATGTCATTTTCATGCTACTTCTGAATAACCCATTTCAACAGAATGTAAATTTAGTTCTTTGAGGTCTCACTTAGCTGCTGGATAAGACATTTGGTGTTGTCAGTGTGATTTAGCTTTTGGTTTTATATTTTATTTGAAATTTTGTAAGTTTGAAATCCTTCATTAAGAAAATTTAGACCAATTCAGTATAGGAAAAGCCACAGGAAAAATTACTAAGTGGATTTTGAATTGATTTCTCCTACAGAGAATATAATACTTTGTGCATTTTTTTTTTAAAGGAGCAAGTTTCAAAATGGGAAAATGCTTGTGAAGTGGACTTTGCATCAGAAATTCATGGGTTCCAGAGCTAGCTTGGCCCTTTACCAATTGTATGACATGGGACACGTGTCTTAGCTTGTCTGCCTCTCGGTTTTCTCAGCTATGAGGAGGAATAATAATGCTACTTTTCCATAGGGTTGTTGGCCAAATTAAACCCAGTAGGACTTGGAAAATGTTTAGCAGGTGCCTGACGTATAGCAAATTCTCACTAAATATGAGCTTCTATTAATCATAATCATAAATGCTGATGTAAAATCTCAATGGTATCTGTGGGGGTTTAACAAACGTATTCTAGAGTTAGAAGAGTAAAGATATAAGATCAAACAGGAAATTTTCAAAGGGAACAATGTCAGAGTTGCCTGTTCAGAGTACGTGTTATAAAGTAACAGTAAATGGCAGTGCAGCAGTTGTAACAAGAAGAGAGCTTGATGCCCCAAATAGAAAGTTCAGAATTGATTAAATTATGGAAGGTCTAAGACAAATTAGTGTCAGAAAAAGACGACCTGAAACTGGGGCCAACATTTCATTGTTTTCATTGGTAAAAGAAAAGATTGACTTGACAAATAAGTAAAGTTAAAATTAACAGTAAGTTTATTGTAGCATATATTTGCCAAAATTTATGTTATCCCTAAAATTGTGTGCTAATTCTTAGAGACAACCCTGAAGGAATTGTGGGGTGTTTTGTTTTTGTTTTATTTCAAGCACGATGATACATGCCCAATCTGCCTGCACAGGCACCTTTACAAAGAGTGTCCTGTTGAGGAAAAAGTATTTCAAGGCACCAAATGTTTTCCTAGGAGTCTTTCCTTTTTAAAAAAATTATTTTTTGTCGTATTATTTTCCATTACCCGTTGTGCCCCCTATACCCTGTTCGACCCCTCCCCACCCCTCCCCACCCCTAGGAGTCTCTCTCAATCATTTGCTATGCAAGGTATTTCTCCAGAAACGTCTGTCTTGTCATCGTGCTCGTCAGTTTTCTTCTCCTCTTTTGCTCACTGGACTGGCTGCCATATCCTCTCTGGTTGCTGTCCTTGAATGTGACAGGATCAGTTTTCCAAGACAGCGTGACTCGATAAATCCTTCATCATCGGCAAGACTTGCAGTTTCCCTCTGCCGCCAATTTATGTAAACTTGCAACGATTTCAGACAGTCGGTGAGAGAGAAACTGATATAAAATGGTGATCGTGGGGGGATTCGCGTGGTGTTAATTGTGAGAGGTATTTGAGCAGGGGCTAATTGTCTAAGTGGTCGGTGGGGGTTTGAGTGAACATCTTTGCACTATGCTTTTGCTTTTCTGTGACTACAGCTGGTATAATTATAACTTCTATAAATAGGAGGATCCACCCCCCAATTATATATGTAAATATTTAGAATGTGCTGATCTGAACTCAGACCTCTTGTGCTAATGTGGTATTTCAAAGCACTGGAGAGAGGACAAGATGAATTAGATAAAAAACGGTACTGGGAATTAGCCAGCCATTTGGGCGGAAAAGAAAAAAACCAGATTCCCTAGCCTATGCCATATGCCACAGTACATTTCAGAAAAAGGAGAGATTTAAATATAAAGCAGTGAAATCACAGGAGATAGGAGTGGTTGGATACATGGATACAGAGGCAGGGTAGGCCTTTCTAAGTCAGTCAGCCAGAAGCACACAAACCAGGGCATGTGTTAGTGGTAACTACCCTGGGTGGCAGAGTTTCAGGTGGTGTCTGAGAGCCTTCCTACTCCTCTCTTCCATATATGGTGTGTGTTTTCCTCCAAGTGATGTATGTAACTTATTAAAGGGACCGTAATAGAAAGTACCAATAAGAACACAACTGTAATTATATTGGAAATGGTAGTTGGGAAGAAACAAGGACCAGTTTTATAAATCAGGAGAAGTAACGGCGTTTTAGTCCCCTAGGAAACAGGTTATTCAAGGGCAATGACTCGGGGTTTATGGGGCTTGTTTGCATTTCAGTCCTGACAAACGAAGCCCACGTCCTCCACAGGACTCTGCCTACAGGTGTGCAGCTGGTTTATGGATTCTGCCTCCTCCCCATCTCTGAGCCTCCTCTCCGAAAGTAGGCCAAGTCATGCGGGGTATTGATCTGAGTGATTTTTTCACCTTCTCACGGGGACTTCAGTATTGCTAAATCTGGCGAACGCTTCACCTGCAACCCACACGGCTGCTCCGCAGCGTTTTCCAGTGACGCCATTTCCTTCTTAGAATATTCTCACTCCTTGGCATCTCCTTCACCGTTGGAAACTGTTCCTGTCCCCTCAGACCTGTCTTTTCCAGTCTGCCCGGTGGCTCTTGTTCCTTTTTCTGTCTCTTCTCTATTGGTGCTCTGACTTCATGCTTTCCTGGACAATCTCATCAACCTACCCCTGAAATCCATGGACTTCAAAGCTCATACCTTGCTCTCTGGCCTCTCTTCCAGCTTTCTCACGCCTCTCTTGATATCCCACAGGCCTCTCCTGTTCCACATGCCTGAGTGAAACCTGTGTCCTGTGTGTCTGAGCTCAGTGGATGACGTTACCCAATGCCCAGGTCAGGGACCGTGGAGACAGCCTTGACGCTGTGTTTCCTTTACTCACTGTGTTGTTAGTCACCAAGACGTGATGATGGCACCTCCCAAACACATCCCTTTCACCATCCCCACTGCCGTTACCTTCCTTAACGCCCTTATTTCCTATGCAGACCATTAAGACGATCTGCCAATAGTCTTCTTGTATTAAGTCCTCCTTTATTTTTAGTACTACCATAAAAAAAAGAATTTAGGAGTGGTCATAGCAGAATTATAGTCAAAAAGGGGAATAACTCTCAATATTCATCAACTCGTGGACATATAAATAAATGTGGTTTATCCGTACAGTGGAGTATTCTTTAGCAATCCAGAGAACCATGACGTGATGAACCTTGAAAACTTTATGCTGAGTGAAGGAGGCCGGTCCCAGGTCACATGATCTGTGACTTTGTATAAACTGTCCAGAACGGGCCAGGTCATGGGGACAGAGTGTATTAGTGTTTGCCTAGGGCTGGGGGGGAGATGGGGTGGGTGGGGAAACGGGTATGAGAGCTAGTGGGTGTGGGGTTTCCTTTAGGGGGAGAAAAATACCCTAAGATCAAATTGTGGTGATAGCTGCACAACTCTGTGAGTATACTAAACCACTGAATATGTATCTTTGAAAGTATGAGTTGGCCCTGGCTGGGGTGGCTCAGTGAATTGAGTGCCAGCCTGTGAACCAAAGGGTCGCCATTTGATTCCCAGTCAGGGCACACGCCTGGGTTGTGGGCCAGGTCCCCAGTAGGGGGCACACGAGAGGCAACCACACATTGATATTTCTCTCCCTCTCTTTCTCCCCCCCTTCTCCTGTGTCTAAAAATAATAGTCTCTAAAAAAATATTTTTAAAAAAGAAAGAAAAGTGTAAATTGTATATGTGAATTATATTGCAATAATTTTTAAAAATAGCTCATATTTTTTGGTACACAGATAAACATCTTCTTTGTAGAAATTTAGAAAATTCAAATTAGAAGAAAGAAGAAAATTAAAAATCCCTAATAATCTAACCACCTGACATAGTTACACACTTTACTCTATACAAATTTATGTACATGTACACATACAGTCTACATATGTGTATATACATGTTCTGCCCATCTTTTTTCTTTGCATGTATGTACTTTTGTTTTATTAAATTGGATCATTCTGTACCTACTGCCTTATAACCCACTTTTAAAATTTTAGTTATTATATATCATTAGTGCATTGTTAAATAATATATTATTTTAATAGCTGCATACTTTACCAGTCCCCTTTTGTCAAGTATACAAACTGCAACTGATTTTAACATGATAAATAATTATTTAGTGACTATTCTTTTACCGAAATCTGTGTACATCTGCAATGAATTTATGCTCTTTGATGAGTATGAGTTTCTTTCCAAAAGTTGGGGTCTGGGTATGTCACTTCTCTGCTTGAAAAGATTCCACCGCTCCCTGTTACCTGCCAGTTAAATCACAAGTCCTAGGCCTGAAATGCCATGTTCTTTACTAAATAGAGCGACGTGGTCCTTCCAGCTCTTACGTCGTGCACTTCCTTTCTTAAGATCCTTTAGTGATAACGAGTTACTCAGTATTTTCCCAACACACATGCTTTGCAAATACATGTTTTGCAAGTTTCTGTGTGTTTAAATAATTTCCTTGGCTTAGAGAGTCCGTCTGTGGCTGGTGGTAAAATCACACCGATTTCTGAAGACCCGGTTCAAAGGCGGTCCATGGAGCAGCCCTGTCCTCCTGCTACTGCTCTCCCTCTCTCCTCTGTGCTCCTCTGCGCTCCTCTGTGCTCCCCGGGCCTCTGGCACACGGCTGGAGTAGCACTTAGCATAGGGTGCAGTCATTTAACACTTTTATTTCATCCGTTACCCCTGTGTCAGTCTGCTGGGACTGCTGTTAGAGAACACCACAGGCTGGGCGCCCTAGCCAACAGAAGTTAGTGTTCTGGAGGCTGGAACTTCAAGTTTAAGGCACCAGCCAGTTTGTTTCTCCTGAGGCCCTTCTGTTGGGCGTGCAGATGGCCACCTCCTCTCTGTGTCCTCACGGGGCCTTACCTCTGTGCTTGCTCACTCCTGGCATCTCTTCCTCCTTTTATAAGGACACCGGTCCTTTTGGATCAGGGCCCCATCCTTATGACCTCATTTAACCTCAGTTACTTCTTTAAAGGCCCTGTCCCCAAATACGTCACAGTGGGGGTTAGGGCCTCAACCTATGAATTCTGGGGAGGACACCGTTCAGCTCCTAACAGCCCGGGAGGAGGAAAGTGCGTGGAGCGCGCCATCTGTATTGTGTGCTGCTTTGCAACCTCAGAACCCCGCCTATGCCTGGCAGGTATATGGTTGTGCCCACCATATATTTTTAAAACTTTTTGTTTCGGAATAATGTAAAATATCTGTAATAATTTTAATCATAGACTCACAGGAAGATGCAGAAATACTACCTAGAATCCCTGCCCTTCCTCCAGCTTTCCCCAGTGGTGGTATTTTACACAACTGTGGTGCATTATCAAAACCAGGAAATGGACGTTGGTCCACCTTGTATTTTCAGAATGAATCAGCGGAGCTTTTAATAAAGAGGGTAAGTCTTGAAGTAGGTATAAGTTGTAGACTTTTAGAAACAGAGGCAGATATTGTAGGTAGAATCAGGGATGTGAGCAAGGAGACGAGGGCTTGTAAGTAAACTGGGTGGGTTTCAGGTTAGAAATTCAGGTGGCTAGATCAGTGGGCACTAGTTCACCTGGGAACTGGGAAGCTGCATCAGAGAGAGTGAGCAGGTGCTAAGATAATGGGAGCTGTTACAGGTTCTTAAGCTGCAAGGACTTACAAAAAGCAGTGTTTTAGAAATACTAATCTCACGGTGGTGTGCAGGGTAGAGGGACGTGTGAAAATAGGGAAGAATACGGATATTCCATCAGGTTTTTTGGTTGCTGTTGATGGAAATGATTAAGCTGGTCAAGTGAATTTTGTTTGTTGTGGGTAATGTGCTTCCTTTATAGTACGGTGAGCTTCAGCTGCTGAAGGTGCACCCAAGAAGAGATACGGCAACAGCTGGACCTGAGGAATTTTAGCTTAAGGGAAAGACTGAAGGTTGAAAAGTAGATTTTAGTATCCTCAGTTTAGAGGTCACATTTTTGTGATTGGATGAAACCTCGGAGGGCTTGAAGGCATCGGGAGGGGATTACTGGATTGAGGACTTAGCCACAGAGCCCTGAATGTGGGACAAGAAGTGAATTCCATGGGAAGAGTGAATTTCAAGGAATTCCCGGAAGAGGTGGTATCAGCACTGTCAGGGACAGTAAAGGTCAAGGAAAGATCCTTTGTTAAGTGGAAGGAACAACAGAGGAAGGCAGATGGAAGAAGGAGAAGGCTGTTGTCAGGGTTTTAATTTCTTTTCTTTTTCTTTAAAAAAAGATGCAGAGGTGTGTGAAGGTCAGGGGTGGTGGCAAGACAAGAATGTTAAAATCCAACATTCTTGTTAAGTGGGAAACTTTGAGGAGGCAGAAGAATAATTTAGAATATAGGTAAACTGAATAGATTTAGTATTTGGGGAGAGAAAAACATTAGAACCTGGATTTAAGTTGAGAATATATGGAGATTAAACAAAAAGTTCAACAAAGTCCAGCCACATGAGCTTTGCAGAAGTAGTTTTCTACCGACCTGTGAGAGAGCAAGAAGGCCCGAATGGTGCCGCGGTCGTGAAGGCTGACTTGCAGCAGCCACTCGCTGCCGGAGGGAGAAGCTCAGCCATTTAGCAACTGCAGCTTCTTATTCTTTTGGAGTCTTAGTTTCCTAGCCTGAAACATTGAGATAATACCTGCTTGCTTTGGAACAACATACTGTTTCAAAACGCAGAATATATTGTTTAAGAAAGCATTCAGGCCCTGACCGGTGTGGCTTGGTTGGAGCGTTGTCCTGTAGACTGCAAGGTTGTGGGTTCGATTCCTGGTCAGGGCACATACCCAGGTGGGTTTGATCCCCAGTTGGGGTGTGTATGAGAAGGCAGCCAATCAATGTCTCTCTCTCACATTGGTGTATCTCTCTCTCTCTCTCTCAATCTCTCTCTCATTCCTCCTCCCAAAAGAATTAAGATGTCCTTGGGAAAGTATAAAAAAAAAAGAAAGCAGTTGGTTATTATTAGGATGCTGGTTTCCACCCATTGCAATAGGGAGTTCTTAATGGGCTGAATGGAAGATTAGTGGAAGAATATTTGAATTCAGGATTCAAGTTGTATTCAACAGGAGAAGCAATTAGGAGTAACTCCAGGGGAAGTATACCATCAAAGACTTCATAGAATAACGTTCTCCCTGTGTGTACTCAGCAAACACTTGTTGACAGACGAGCTGGCTGGTAACTAATTACTGTACAATGTGATGACCAGAGCCCATTCTTGGAAGTAGGGGTGTTGATACCGGAAGAGAATACCAGGGGAGTTTGAGGAATTTCCTTTCCTGCAGATGTTCAAACTAATGTGGACACTCACCAGTCTGAAGATAATTGGGGGGAAAACCCGGCCTGAAAGCAGGGGAGTAAATTACGTAGCTTTTAAAGGACATCGTTATTTCTGTTTCTTTGCCATGTCTTATGGACAGATCTGTAAAAAATGCTCATTTTGTACCTTCAACCAGCTGTGAAGTGAGCTGTCTTTTCCTTGGGCTATTTACATAGGAAATACTACATTGGAAACCTAACTCTGTAATTTTCAGTACCCTTAAAAGTTGCTTACATTAGCCAAACGAGGGGCATTTCAATACCCAGGAGCATCCTTCAGCAAGATATCATCTCTGAGGCTTTGTATTCTGTCAGAAATCACTTTCCTTACTTGCTTTTGGTATTTGGTCTTCAAATATGAGGATAAAAATGGTATTTATTCTAGCAGTTGCTGGTCTGAAAGGATTTCTACAGCCACCATAAACTTGTAACTATTTTTTGGGAGGGTTTCTTCCCTTCAACTTTTACCCCCACCTCCACTTTGCCACCTCAGTGGCTGTGTGTATGTGCGACAGTAGGTTTTACCTGTTCTCCTCAAAATTCTGACAAACACACTGCCTGTGTTTTCTTCCCTTCAACTGCTACTCCCCGTGCCTGTTATCTCTCTGACAGATTTGGTCTTGAACAATAAGATGTTTCTCTGCTTTTGGTGTAAATTCATGAATATCATTGAAGTTGTATTTATTGTTTTTTATTTTCCTTGAGATTTCAGGGTGCCTGGATAAAGCATTTAAAGTGCTTAAAAGCAATTCATTAATCAGTTACCTATGTGAGACCATCATTGACTTATTTTATATCATTATTTTTATTAAAAAATTGAAATATATGAGTAACAAGAATATCCACAGGTAGATGAGGCAGACCCAACAATTTGGCCCATTCCCAAGGCTTAGTTGTTTTTTTAATTCTGGCCAGTACACATGGCCTAAAGTAGGAGCGACCCCTCCTCTGACACTGCGTGGCCCTGGCAGCAAAGACAGGGCTCCTCCTCTACGAGCCGTCGTGCTGACTTCACGCTCATGCTGCCAGCCTTTAAAAACTCTTTCATCAAAAACTCTTTCACTTTTTTTAAAAAAAAAACCCACCATTTTTAGTGTGTTTATTCAAATGAATTGTTGGAATAGTCAACCCATTCTAATTTATGTATAATATAGATTTCTTAAACAATTAAAAATTAAAATGAAAAACTGTTTCGCTTGATTCTGGTGGCTCTCAGAGCATAGAAATATCCGATTCTAAAAAGTCAGACACCTTTCGTTGTATTCCTCTGCACAGTATGTCTTAATTCTGTGTTTTTCAAATGCAGCTTTTTGTTTTTAACTTGACATATTTTAGTTAGCTAGAGTTCTTGAGTTTCTGTCCAGACTGCTTTCTGAGCCATCCTCCAGTGTCACGTGGAAAGTGTGAGCCAGAATGAGGTGAAATCCCTCTCTAGCTTTCCGGAGCCGCGATTCATGCTGACCCGGATGGGGCGGCCTTTCCCGAGTGCAGGTGTGTGCGTGGTGACGTGGTGAGACGTTGTTGGTGACGTGGTGAGACGTTGTTGGCCTGAGTTGAAAATAGGCTTGGAAGTGACTGCAGCCATGAAGCAAGAAG
The DNA here is from genome assembly GCF_022682495.2 of Desmodus rotundus. Lineage (NCBI taxonomy): Eukaryota > Metazoa > Chordata > Mammalia > Chiroptera > Phyllostomidae > Desmodus > Desmodus rotundus. Next base: position 8,275,417 of record NC_071392.1, on the reverse strand, counting down.
CAAACTCATCGCACTGGGACTCCATGGCCGGGGACGAGGGTCCCGCTCCTGGCCCTGGAGCTCTGAGCGCACTCGGTTTATCTAAACTAGTTTATCTAAAAATTTCTTTTTATTTGTATTTATCTTTTGTCTTTCTGTTCTTTCTCAGAAAAAGACACAAGTGCTGTTAGCATCAGACTCAGACTTGTTACCTTGCCTGCAGGACTCTGCTGCTTCTCTCTCTCCATCCTTCCTCCACCAGCAACCCCCCCCCCGCCCACAATTCCCCATTGCCCTGTCTGCTTTTGCCCCGCAAGTCTCATCATCAAGCTTCCTCCTGCCCCTGCTCTTTGCATACAGTTCCCTTTGCTTTGAACACCGAGCTCTATCTGCCCCCTGACACTCCCCCCTGCCACCGATGCACTTGCTCACCAGCTAATTTCTATCTATCCTCAGGTCTCAAGTTCAAGGTCACCTTTCTTGCTCATGGGCTCTTTGGCTTTTCTTCGTAGCATGAAACATAGTTCACAATTAAGTCTTCATTGTGGGCTTATTTAATATTTCTCCCACTATGCTGTCAGTTTCATGAAGGAAGGGACCACATCTGCATTATCAGTGCCGTAGACTCAGCCAAGCGCCTGCCGTGCCGTGGGTATCCCAGAGACAGTTGATGGATGACTTGCATCTTCCCCTGTTTCCCTGTTTCCTCAGGGACCTCATAGCCTCACATTCATCTCAATTCAACCATCGATCTTTTCTTTTTCGTTGTCACATTCACATTTCTTAACTTTGCTCAGTTTTTCCTTTTTTGATTATGTTAAACTGTCTTGTTATTCTTTCCCGCCAGACTTATAAATTATACCAATTTTACTGTGGTCTCTTAAATACAAATTTGGGATGAAGCTGAATAGCAGCATCTGTAAACAATTCGTCTCTTGGCCCAAGGAACAATATTAGGAGCTTAATGAACACATGTCAAGTTCTTAAAAGGGGTAAAGGAGCCGTATCCATGAAATAGGACTATTTTTTTGTTGTTCATTTAACAGATACTTGAAAAAAATAGCACCGTGTTCCAGGCACTATACTGGGCATTTGTATATGCTGATTAAGAAGAGAGAGAGCAGTCCTACCCCCATGCAGCTTATATGCTGGAGAGAGATGCAGATAAGGAACAGGTGTGCAGCTAAGCAGGGGAGTGCCTAGCCTTAACGAGGAGGCATGGCGGTGGGGGGGGGGCGATCGATCGATTGATTGTGTGGTGCCCTTTACATCCCACAGTGAGGAACTTAGGTGTTATCCTATAAGAAGTGGGAAGCCATCGAATGGTTTTATACAGGGAAGCTGCATGATCTGATGTAAGTTTTAAAGACTTACTATAGCTGCTGTGTGGGGGGTGATTTGGAGAAGGGCTGGAATGGGAACTGGTAGAGAGACTGTTGTACAAGTTCAGGCGAGAGATGACAATGACTGAGCTTATGGCAGTGGGATAGGTTTAGAAAGAAGTAGGGCATTTTCAGAGGTTAGAACCCGTGGGATTTGGTTACAGATTGCATGTTAGGGGTGCGGTGAGGGAGGAGGCCACGCTGACTCCTGGAATTTGGCCTGAGGAACGAGGTGGACAGCACTACTGAGTGCACGTGGGGGAAGGGAGGGCAGAATCAGGCTCTGTTTTGGATCTGTCTCATTTGAGGGGCCGAGCAGGTCCCTGGCCATAGATGGCAAGCAGTCTGGAGCTCAGGGGAGACGCCTGGGCTGCGGAGACTGTCGGGAGACAGCAGCCCCCGCGTGGCATTTGAAGTCGGATGGGCTCCCTTATGTGGAGAGAGCAAAGAGGCGGGGGACTCATCTAAACCTTGGGGCCTTCCAGCATCTAGAGGTCAGGAAGATGGGCAAGAACTGGGACTGGAAATTGAGGAGAAGCAGCCAGGGAGTGAGTAAGAGGAAAACTGTGTGACAGCAGTCACATGGCTGCCAGGAGAGGAAGGACGTCCAAGGTCAGCATGGTCAGGTGCTGCCGAGGCGGGCACAAGGGGGACGAAGGCGGGAGCTGGCATTCTTTGACCTAGGATTCTTAGGAATTTTGTAACATTTCTTCTCTTATGTATTTATTCCTCATCATTAATGGAAATAAAGATGTATGTGTTTTTTAACCTTTTCCTTCAGGCTGTAGAAATAGCAAAACTAAGCACTGTATTGAACAAATTCTTCCTTTCTCCCGTCCTGTTATTTCTTCAGAGGGACACAATGGCAGCCCATCCCTAATTAGAACAACACCAAGCTTCCTTTCTGTGGCCAGCCGGGCCCTTCACCATCTCCCACTCCTCTTCACCTTGACCCCTTTGCTCCATTTAGGTCAGTTTCTTCACTTACTCCTTCTTATGTTGCCAGGACAGTTAGGCAGTGGAAAGTTGATGGGGAGCAAAGCAGACATGGTCTACACCATTAGGGAGCCTACCTTCTCAATTAATGAAGTAATTACAAACATTCAGTTACAAAATGAGGTAAATACTGTGATGGCAAGAGAGGACAGAGGCTCCGACTTGGGAAGTAGCTATGGGGACCCAGAGGAGCGGATGGAAAGGAGGACCTTGTTGGGGGAGAACCTCCTCAGGGTCTGGAACTTGACTGGAGGTCAGAGCCGAGCAGGAGACGGGTGTTGCTCAGCGCTCCTGGAATGCTTGTTCCCGTTGGCCGGCGTGCCCTCCTCGAGGAGGCATCTTTGGCACAGCACAAGGCTTGAGGGAGACGGAGCATTAGTCACTTCTGTCCATGAGGAATTCGAGGGCTTATCTCATGTCTGCTTTTCCTTCAGGAAGGCTTCCCCGAATAGTCTACCCTTTGCTCATTATTCTGACTCATATAGATTGAATACGAGCAGTTTCACGTGCTTCAGCCTAGGGCTCACGGTCCATTGGCACTTCACCTTATACTGTCTGGTTCTCTGATTGCCGTGTGTGCGTCCTAGGTTAGAACCTAAAATCCTCTTGGACACAAATGAAGTGATTACTGGTTTCGTTCATACAACTGATAACACTTGGCTGAGTGCGACGTTATGTTGGAGTGCAGATTTGAATTGCCAGTGTCGCCTGGTGACTTTCTTGAGACCCAGCATAATTTCCTTTAATGAACAACCTACGAAGATTTAATAAATAACGTGTGTGTTCCAGGGCGACAGGATGAGTGAGACTGTGGACATCAAGTCCATGACACACTCTGACCTGCTAGTGTAAGATGTTCTCTATCTGGAACTACTTTCTAATTAAAGTCATGAGACCCGTGCTACTGAACTTGAAGTCAAACCCAGGACGATGAACCGTTAAGAGTTTTCTCAGTCTTAACTTCTGCTTTCTGTGAGTTTTTTTTCCTTTAACACATTACGAAGTATCTTCTGAATTTGCATCTGTAATAGAATATGATAGCCCTCTTCATACTTCAAATTGGCCTCAGAGATTTCAGTGTTGGAAAGTTGGGATTTTATTTTCCCAGCTGTTTAAATGTAATATATTTGAAGACAGAGGCACTGTCCTGTAAGTTTATAGCCTAAATAAATCTATTTTAAAGGTGTGCTGGTCTGAGGCCAGGTGGCATAATAGGATGACATATGAGCTATTCACATTTGAAGAACTGGCAGTAACTTCATCTCAGGATGCCAGGAAAATGACTTTAGGGGTGTCAACTTGCTGGAGTTGTCTGTGGGCATCCGAGAGCACCACAGAGCTGTTGTAAGGTCTAACATAATGTGTCCTCTGTAAATTGTATTGCCACGTTAGCTACCTCGGGTACCAAAGGGCAGTTTGAATGACTTCAGTCGGCATTCCGAACCCTTGTTTTAATAACGAGAAGGACAAGCCTGTCTAAAAGAAGGCAGGCCTACACTACAGGGCTGTGTGGGGGACGGGGAGTCGAAATTTAAGCTTTTCTATTCTCCAGTCTTTATCTGGCTCATCGGTTATTTAGCAAATATTTACTTAAGCTCCTCTTTCTGAATCTTTATCATTTTAGGCATGGATTTTATTACAAGACTAGTTACCTTCCTTCTCCCTGGCTTTGGCTCTCCTATAAATGCCAATAATAGTATTCCGAAGAAGTGTTGTGAAAAACTTATTAGTATTAAAAATATATATCATGATAACCCTGTCTTGAATACTTGTAAAATCATCTCTCAGTAATCCCAAGGTGCCTAATTGGACTGCTTATCTGAGGATCTCTTACTTTTTATCATTTGCATTTGCCAAGAATGTCTAGGAAGTATGCACCGAGTTTCCATTTGAGTAGTTGTTTGAATTACTTAAAGGGCCATCATCATTAATTCATATTTAATATCTGAATCTAAGGTTTCCTTATTGTACTAACACAGTGTGCTGGCCAGAGACATCACTTAATTTGAGAAAGCAAAAATGCTCAAAGGTACCAGTCAGACTTTGATTTTTATTGTGAAAATTAATTTCAGTAACTCCCAGACTGGCCCTCTATTAACCTGACCGGTTCCATTCCTTGGCTGTCTCATCTAGCATCAGTCCTTTGCACAGAGCGCTCTGGGTGACGATTATTCCAAGGGACAGTAACCAGGAGGGCCCTGAAGGTGGTGGGCCCTGCACAAAGTGTGTACTCTTTCTCTGCAGTCTGACACTGCGCTGCACATGGACTTGGACATTTCTAACAGCTCCATCCAGGTCGACGTGCTGCAGGCTGTCTTCTCCCCAAAGATCCCACGGTTGGAGGGGGCACCCCGATGGGAGGCAGGGTGCTGCTCACCCAACTCTGAGCACCCGTTTCCTCTTCTCTGCCTCTGTTAGGATCTCAAGATCCTCCTCTCAGTGAGAGTCTGGGATGCAACCATCCCAAGTTCTAGGTCATGGCTGGTGGCCCTGCTGGCTGCTTGGGTGGAGCCCTTTGATGGCTCACGAAGTCAATTCATAGAAAGATGGGAGGAGAATCGGGGACATACTGTACTTATTCAACATACTGTAATTAACTTGAGGCATTTTCAAGTTAAATTATACTTTGATCTTTATCTCTTGGAATTAAAAATTCATTTATTTTATAAATCTTTATTAAGTACCTACCATGTGCTTATTACTGTGCTAGAGTCTGGGTATGTCGTGGTGAACAGCAAGGAAACGGCTCCGCCTTCTCTTAAAGCAAAGAGCAGTGAAGCAGCGGCCCTAGTCAGACACACACACACACACACACACACACACACACACACATGCCTAACACGAGGCTCCCAGAAGGTGGTAGCGACGTGGAGGCAGTGAGTGAGCAGGGCGGCAGTATTTGGGGAAGCTGCTCTGGGGAGGAGTCCTCTGAGGAGAGACTGGAAGCAGGAGATGCAGCAGCTCCATGGAGGTGCACTTGGCTTGGTGTGAGAGCAGGGCAGCCATCCCAGGGGAAAGAACAGGAAACACAGAGGGCTCGGAGAGGGGAAGAGGCCACCGTGACCAGGGAGGATGACGGGAGACCAGGCGTGGCAAGTGGGCAGGGCCCTGATCATGGAGGAGGCCTCGTTTCAAAGTTCAGGTTTTATTAGAAATGATGATTCTTGAAAGAAGGTGTTTTTCAGGAACCTGTATCTCTTAGACCAAATGAAAAGTGGCAGCCCTAACCTTGGGTAGCCAGCCTGCTTTCGTAACACAGAGTAACTATGAGCAGAAGCCAGCAGCATGTTGAAAAAGCACTTTGCTGTACTCGAAGGCCTGAGGCGGCTCAGGCCCTGGCATTTATCACTTGAAAGTGGAGGAGCAGAAAAGTTTAAAAGGCCATAGCAGTAACATTTGAGAAAATGAATAATTCAAAGCTCATGAAATCATGAATTATGAATTGTAAAAAATGAAGCCTCACTTGTGATTAGAGATTCATAATTTTCACTTTATAGCAAAATATAGTTGGCTGGCACGCATTCCTGCCTCACTTCATCTAAGTACAATTAGGCCCAACACATTAGTGCCCTGGCGTGCTGACAGATGACTAGCTTCTTGTGTCGAGACCATTAAATTTTAATGTATGCAGCTTAAGCATAAGTGGTCACAGATGATTCATAACCCTGCTCCCTGCTTTTGGGGAAAATGATCGTTAGCAAGAGAATTGTCCCCAATGGCCACACTTATCTTTGTAGTTGATTTCCTAAACATTTCTTGTGTCTGCAGGAGCCCGGAATAAATACCACCTCGCTGATGGGTAAAGCACAGTGATAATTGCTCTGGAGATAATTGCTCTGCAACCGCAGGATAGTTGATGATGATAAAGTACAACTCTGTAGCTGTTGACGTTTTCTTTTTCAATTCCTGGTGCCAGGAAGGTACAAATGATAGGAGCTACTCTTCAAGAATGGAGTTAGCCAACCGTGATACTTTTTTTTTCCTTTAAGGAGTCTGTGCCAAGAGTTGCCCACAGTATTATGACCTCATCATTTAGCTGTTGGGCACGGAGGCAGGACGAGCCAGCAGGCTTGCCTGACCAAAGCTGTAGACAGCAGCTGAGCCCAATAAAAACAGGATTGTGGCTTGGGCGTATGAGACTGACTGGCCTGGTAATTACTCGAATGCTCACCTCACCCCAACACTGTCCAGATCCCGAGATGCTGCAGCCCGAGATGCTGCCAGCAGAGCGTACTAACCTGTACAATCCACGCAGACACAAGGTCTGATTCCGCCCCTCCAGAGCCTGAAGTTCTGATCACCTTCAGAGTCAACTCCCAGTTACCTGCCATGGCTCCCGAGTCCCTTCATGAGCTGGCCTCTGTGTCTCCAGCCCCTGCACCCTCACTTGCCCCGAATGACATGTGCTTCTACCATTCTGACCTACTTGTCACTCCCTAAACGAAGTGTGCTCTCCCTGGCCCTCGAGTCTCCCTTATCTCTGCCTGTAGCTCCTCTGCCCAGGAGCCCCATTCTGCCTACTCCAGATGAGTGACTCCTGTGGTCCTTCTCAACTCGGACATTGTCTGAGGCCTCTCCAGCCTCCCTCACATTCCTCATATTCCTCTGTGCCTGAGCCATGCCCCCTGCCCACCACAAGTTGCCCATCGCACCTGTGCGGGGTTACCTCGTATTACAGAGATCAGTATTCGTTCACTCACTGTGCTGTGGGCTCCTTGGGGATAAAGGTGGTGCTTGGTGCCCTGGCTGTTAGCATGGAGTCTGCACATGGTAGATGCTCTGTGTTGCATAGATTGAAGGATGTGTATCTCTTTCCTGGCTCTGAGATGACGCAGAATAGTGGATCTTCTCCAAACCAGTCCAGGTGTCATCCCGGATTATTTTTGATACTGACAATATTACCAAACTTACTTCAGTCTCCTCATCACATCACAACTTGACTGCTGCCTTTTCTGAAAGAAGGCATCTTTACAATCCTTTGACTTACTTAATGAAGGAGCCTGGTCCAAACTTGTTGTAACTCCATAAAACCCTCACGAGACTCATTCATTAACTGTGATGAGATTAGGAACACCTGGGTGTGGGCTTCGGCTCAGGGGCCCTGAGAGCTGCTTTCATCTGAGCAAGTTCACAAAGTATGAGGGCTGCTGCTTTCTCCCCGCCCCCTTCATCGCAGCTTCAGTGGATGTGCCATCGATCTGTCTGCCTCATTCCATAAAGCGAGAGTATTTCAGGACGGGGAGATCAATCTCCAAGTCTCCATTCTAATATGCCGGGCCCTCCTTATCTCAAGCCACGCCAGGGAGATAGATGGTGATTCTTCAGCATCCCTCAGGAGAGACTTCCACAGACCTCTCAGTTATGGGTTCCATTATCTCACCAGCCTGCTCATTGGGACGGTGTTTCCCCCTAATGTCTAACTTTAATCTCTCCTGTTGCAATGCAAGCTCATTTCCTGTTGTCCTGGCTTCGGTGGGAATAAAAACCAATAACTCATCAGCACTGGCCCCCCCACCCCTATTGCCGTTGAAGATGTCTGACTTCCTCCAGGCATCTTTCTCTTTCTGGTGAGAAATGGATCCCATTTTGCCTTTTTCTCCTTGTGCCATATTTTGGATACTCTTCAACTTTTGTTGCTCTTATTGCAGCAAATATCAGGAACCATACATTTCAGTTCTGTCATTTTAATCCTACATCTTGCTTTTCCAGCCTACCATTCTGTATAACCTTAGCAAGCTACCTACACTGACAAAGGGCCGATGGACACAGTGGTGATGTGCTGTGGGATTCCTGCTCCCCAAGTGATCTGTGACCCTGCCTAGCACCCTCCCTGCTCCCCTTTCCATGCTGACCAGTGAGGTGTTTTTCCTGTCTTATTTCTTGCTTCTTCATGCCTAAGTTTCATGCTGTCACAACGACAGTGTTTCTGAGTCCTAGGTCTCCTTACTGCTCTGCCAAGATCAGGTAGGGGATGGAGGGAGAAGGACATGGGGCAGTATCCTCTCTTCCTCTTGCCTTTCCCGGATTCTAGAGGCAAGAGCCACCAGAGGGGACAGAAGCTACAATCTCCCAGCTCCTGGAGCACTGATCTTTTTGGGAATCTGAGTTAAGAACTTGGGAATAATATGAGAGGAATATGAGCTGGAAAATAAATATACAACTTGAGTCTACCACCTAAAACTAGAAATCTCTCCCTAAAGATTAGAAAGGAGATAACGATAGGTGTGAATGAGGATGAAGTTGAATTAAACAGGAAGGCAAGGAGAAGAAGAAGCAAAGCAGGAAGACAGCACAGATGTGATCAAGTGTGAAGAAGGAAAAAAGACTTAATATGTGATCCCGAAGCAGGAAAATATCACAGTAAGCCTTCTTAGTAAAATTAAAAAATAAACAAGCATGAAATTCTACAATAAGAGCAGTGACTCAAATTGATATTATAAATGTGACAAGACTTTCTGTAGGTGGCTGTGCAGACTGTGCTGCTAATTCAGTGACTCCTTGTAGACGTGTTACCAGTAACTGCCTCTACTTTGTGGAAGGACGTGTGTTATTAACTTGACCCCTTACCAATTCGTGTAGTCTGACCCTTCAGAGGTAACACTTGGTGGTAAATAGAGTTGCCATTGAAACTAGTGTGACTTCAAAGCAACTTCAAAGTAAGAATATAAGTAGTATATGTTTTCTTCTACTAATTGGAGATTATATTAATGAGAGTATAATTATAAAAGGGCACGCCCTTCACTTAGTGAAGCCAATTGATTTAATTTGAGGGAAGATGACATTCTGTCCAGTCTGCGGATTGAAACTTTGGTCAAATGGTACCTTTTTAGAGAAAGAAAAGAAAGGAATATTTCATTTTCTTTTGAGTAGCTGTTGTTAATTTTGAATACTCCTAGGTAGCAGACATGCATTTTAAAAAGAAATCTGTCCTGAACGAGTCCTCCAAAAGTCATCACTAATAAAGTTTGTTGTCATCCTACTGGATGACACAGCCTGAACTCTACATTGAACTTGAAACACCTGACCTATAATACAAACTTAAAAAGCTTAAAGTCTTGGCAACTTACTGATAGGAACCATAGAAGAGAAAAGGAGACATTCTTAACATTTTTTCACACAACCAAAAAAGGTCCATTTTGATGGCATATCATCGCTGTATCGGTGAGCACGAGTCAAGCGTAATTACCTTTGCCGAGTGTATTTTTGATTTATGTCACCGAGGCCTAGGCAGTTGTATTGGGCCCGAGGAGTGTAAATCAGAGCCACTATTAGAACAGTGCTCCAGATGTGCATGCCACGTCTGGGGTCAAACTGGCACATTCACATAAATCAGCTGACGTGCGAGAATATAGTATGTGTAGGCACTCGCCGAGGCGGAGGCTTCCAGATCATAAGACATCTCTACGTTTCACTCCAACTGGCCAGGGTCAAGGCCACTGCTACCCGGGATCTAAAAATAAATTTGTTCTTAGGATTAGAAACAATTGCTTCATTTTAATTTATTGTCACCCTTTGGCCATCATCCTAAGAACCTGTTTTTGAAAGATTTATCATCCCTGCAAACGCAGGAGGTAACGTCTACCTGGAAAAGATCATTCTATTTTGAGCCACTTCTGATGTCATTCTGATCTGAAATCAAGACATCGATTAGACTGCCCTCTCTCTCGACCAGGAGACAGTGTGGTGCCTTCGCTGCCAGACAAATGGTGTGTGTTCTTGGTCTGTTACCCCGCACTTTAAGAGCAACTTTTCATTTTAGTCTGGTGTAAAATGGATTTTTATGTGAATAACTCAATTCTCTGCCTAGTGAGCTGCACGCACCCGTCCGCGGAGCTGCGGCGTGGACAGTAGTGATGGAGGAGGGAAGGAATGTCTGAGTGGGAGTGCAGTGTGATGTCTGGGCCAGCCTGCCCTCGCTCGGTGCTGAGGCAGAGGCGGGGGTGCGAAGCGAGAGCCTCTTCCAACAGTGTGCGCGGTGGGCCGCGGTGCAGACTGCAGCGTCTGAGAAAGAGGCTCGCTTAGACCTTCAGCGCTCATCGTGCTGCTGCCAGTAAAAGACCAAACACTTACTGGAACTTACGCTTTAACTCACTTTAGCTTTGAGAGATGAAAAAAGAAACTGTGCCTGGAATTCATCAATTTAAAAAATATCTTTCATTATGTTACTGTGTCTTGCTTTAAAGATAAAGATTCTCTTATTTTAAGCTGCTCCTCCTCTCTCTGTTTAATTGGCAGAGAGAGAGATCTTTTTTTATTTGATGTGCATTTTGGTTACAGTATGATCTATCCTTTCTCTCTCCCTCTCTTTTTTTTTTTTTTCCAATTCCGGTTGACATTTATTTTATATTAGTTTCAGGTGTACAGCATAGTAGTTAGACATTTATACCATTTATGAAGTGATGCCCTTGTTTAGTACCCACCTGGCACCACACACCGTTATTACACTATTATTGACTGCATTCCCTACGCTGTACTTTACATCCCTGTGACTATTTTGTAACCACCAATTTGTACTTCTTACTCCCTTCAGTGTTTTCACCCAGTCCCCCAACCCCCCTTCCCCATCTAGCAACCATCAATTTGTTCTGGGTATCTATAAATCTGTTTCTGTTTTGTTTGTTCAGTTATATTGTTTTTTAGATTGCAGATATAAATGAAATCATATGGTATTTGCGTTTCTTTCCAACTTATTTCACTTAACATAAAGCCCTCTAGGCAGGTCCGTCCATGCAGGCACAAATGGTAAGATTTCATTGTTTTCTATGGCTGAGTAGTGTTCCATTGTGTGTGTGTGTGTGTGTGTGTTTGTGTGTGTGTATCTCACATCTTCTTTATCCAATCACCAACGTAGGTTGCTTCCCTATCTTGGCTTTTGTAAATAATGCTGCTATGAACATAGGGGTGCATATAGCTTTTTGAATTAGTGTTTTGGATTTGTTTCAATAAATTCCCAGAAGTAGGACCACTGGATCATAGGGTAGTTCTATGTTTAATTTTTTGAGACACCTCCATACTATTTTCCATAGGGGGTGCCCCAACTTACAACCCTACCAACAATGCCAACAAGGGTTCCCTTTTCTCCACATCCTCGCCAGTACTCGTTGTTTGTTGATTTATTAGTGATATCCTTTCTGCCAGGTGTGAGGTGATATCTCATTGTGGTTTTAATTTGCATTCTCTGATGATTAGTGATACTAAGCATCTTTTCACAAGACTGTTGGCCATCTCTGTGTCCTCTTTGGAGAAATGTCTATTCAGGTCCTGTGCCCATTTTTGATGGGATTCTTTGTTTTTTCAGTGTTAAGTTGTATGAGTTCTTTATAAATTTTGGATATCAACCCCTTATTGGGTGTATCACTGGTGAATATCTTCTTCCAGTCTGTAAGTTTTCTGTTCATTTTGTTGATGGTTCCCTTTGCTGTGCAAAAACTTTTGAGTCTGATGTAGTCCCATTTGTTCATTTTTTTCTCTTGTTTCCCTCGCTCAAGGAGATAGGTCAGGAACAATATTACTAAGATCAAGGTCAGAAAGTTTATTGCCTATGTTTTCTTCTAGGAGTTTTATGGTTTTGGATCTTCCATTTAAGCTATGGATCGATTCTCACACTACTCACCGCATGCCCCTCTGTTGTCATACTTGTAGTTCTCACCTCTCATACCTCTTGTGTTTTAATATCAGAAGGCATTTTAGTAGAAGGCAAGCAGCATTAATTTGTTAGAGTTATGTGTTGTGGTTTTGGAGCATGCCATTGAGGCAGGTGACAGGGATTTGCATCCCAGTCTTCGACTTACTGGACACGTGAATTTGAGCAAGCAACTTAACCCATCTGAGCCTCTGTCACAGCAACTGATACAATGGTGGCTTTGGGAGGGCTGTTTGAGACAATGCATGGAAGACAGCACAGGACCTTTAGTCTGTGGGCAATGCTCAATTCGTGATGACTTTCAAACATTTTATTATGACTGAAAACAATTTATTCCTTTTGCGTTAGATGTTCTAAAACTACCACAGAAGAGTGTGTAAAGAAATCCTTGGCTGTTACTTTAAAAGCCTGATTAATTTCTTCTGGAAAGGAGGTGAACATCTCATGTGTGCTAATTATATGATCAGAATAACAATCTCAAAAATGTTTCAGATCCGGTCTGTTTCTCTAAACCCTGAACTCATTGCTGGGAGATAATCTCTCTTTTTGAGGTAAAGAATGATTTGTACTGATTTTTTGGAACTAACACTTAATCTCTAGCTATAGAACCGCAGTGCAGATGTAATATCAGAAGGAAATACTTGCATAGTGTGGTGGGTAAGGCTACCTGGGGAAGTGGAAATAGCTTAAGGTTGGTGTTGGGTGGACCCATTTAAATCCAGGTTCCACCTCGTAATTGTATATCAGGTGCTCCAGTGTCATTTCTGAAACGATGGTTATCATGCTAATTCACAAGGATATGGAGATATCAAAAATGATAACATACCTTACTTAAGCTAGTATCTGGCTCATAGTAAATGTTGAGTAAATGCACAGTCCTCTGGTCTTCTTATCATGTTGGAGGTGTTTCTCTCTCACCCTACTTTTGGGGCACTCTGACTTTCAGCTCTCATTTCTGACCCATTGTTAGCTTTGTCTACTTGGTATGAGGAAGCCTGGTTCTACCTATTGACCAACTAAAGCATTTGTGAGTTGGTGCCAACTGACGACTTCCTCCTTTCTATCCATCCCAGTCAACAAAACACTGTCATTCTGTAGTTTATGTTCTTTCTCCCAGTCCTCTTTTTCTTTCCCAGTACATGAAGATAGCAGGGATTGTTTTAAATTCTGTACTTGGTTCAGAGCTGCCAGGTTGTGGGTATTCTCTTGCTAGTGAAGGAGAAAAGCTTGCATGTCGCCATGTAAGTTTTAACAGCCTATCTTTGGGGCTGAGTGGGAGACTTGCTCAGCTGCCAACGTCCAACCAAGTAAGGCCTAAAGCAGAGCCCAGATCGATACAAAACATGACGGCTCTCCGCTCCCCACATGGGGTGTCCACTGTAAGGATGACTCTAAAATATAGCCAGAAAAAATCCGAGCTCTTCTTAGACAGCAGTTACAGAGTATCTGTTTATACAAGTACCAGGTGGGAAGTGGAGGAGCCTGCGTCCCAGGCTCTGATTCGGATCACTTACTCGTCATCGGAAAAAAGCACAGGGAGTGTGGTCCACAGATAACATCTGGACCCGTTTTATCTTCCACGTCTGTTTAGGCTTGTTTCCTTTAGACGTAGAGTCTGTTGATTTCTGCCTTATGGGTCACAGACTCCACTTTATGCTTCACATATTCACATATAGAGAGACATAATAGTGATATATACCGATGAGAAAGTTTGGTTCTCATTATTGTTAAGATGGTGGCATGAGGTTAGGTTGGTGATCAAGAAATGCTACAGATAAGCAATAATGTTTTTTGGAAAATGTCTGCACTTTTGTGAATTTTGAAAGATCTCACACTGCAATATATGTATACATATGTATGTGTATATGTTTGTCTCCATATAGTTTTATATATTTGTAATATATACAAGTATATATGTTTTATTCTGATGGTAAGTTATTTCCTAGAAGAGAGAAAATTATGAGAATAACATCAGCCTTGAAGTTCCCATTTAATGATGAGAACTAAGCATTTCTAAAAATTAAAAATTGTTTTGTTTGGTTGTTTCCTAGTAGTATCTGTGATTTCGAAGGTAGAATGAAAACATTTAGAGTTTCTCAAATTAAAACACTTGATTGCTATTTTTATAGCTCTGGTCATTATCAAAGTACTATCCTTTTTTTTTTTTTTTTTGCCAAGGTGATTTAGTGAGTCATTACTGTATGTATACACTTCCTTTTTTCCAAAAAGTTATAAAATTCATGTGTTATTAGTATAAAGACAAGACTTCCAAATGAAATATTCTAAATTGGCTTAAAATTTCATTGAAGAAGAATGTACATTTGACAAATCAGACACATTTTTACTAAAGAAAATTACAAGAACAAATATTAAATCCTTTATGTGAAGAGTATAAAATGCTATTTAAGAACATAAGAAAAATAACCACGTGGGGAACTAGGTTTCCCTAGCTTGTAAGTTCCTTCCACTTGGTGGTTCAGTCAGAAAGGGAGGTTAGGAAAGGCACGGGAGACTGGAACGCCCTCAGGAAGGGGTGCTGGAAGGGGTGCTGTGTTGGGGTAGATTTAATTAGCGTGTGTGTAACTGCAGGGGTCCCTAACTCAGATCCAGTGAGCTCTCTGTTAAATACCTAGGGTAAGCCTGCCTAAGACCCTGTCTTCATAGGGTTTTTTCTTTCCATCTGATGATACCGGGCTCTTTAGTTGACCTGAAAATTTATGAATTCATTCGTTCTCCAGCAGCGTCCATACTCAGCTGTCTTTCTCTTCTCTGCCGTGAGTATGACGTGTAACATTATACGTATTTCCACGGATCTCAGGACTCTTGATAGCTATTGCCATTTCTTTCTCCTTCTTTCAAAGTCAAACTTTTCTGAAATCACCTCCCTTGCTATTTCTTTCCGGACCTTGAGCAGGAGTGGGTGCTGCTGCCGTTCCTTCCTCCTAGAAATAATCTTCCCCGGGCTCCGTGATGCTGTTCTCCTCTTGTCGGCTCTCCTCTCAGCGTGCTTTGTGGGCCTCCCTTCCTTTGCTTAGCCTGAAAAGTTGATATTCCTTCAGGTTTTGTCCTTGGCTCTCTTCTCACTTACTGGCTGATTTTAATTCTGTCATCAGTTTCTTTTCCGTGTGCTGATGACTTCCATATTTGGATCCTCCCCACACGTCTCTCCCAAGTCCCAGACCCACACAGCCAGCCCCTTACTGGCCTTCTCACTTCCAGGTGGCCTGCGCACCTGAAGCTCAGCATTTTCAGAAACTCGAGGCATCTTCCACGCCCTGCCCTCCTGCAAGCCTGCTCCTCTTTTATTCCTCTCTCAGGGTTAGCCCTCACTGCCACCTGTTCAGCGAGAGTCCAATCACTGCTCCAATCTCTCATCTCAAACCATTCCTTCCCTCTCCCCGCTGCACGGGCTCCAGGCCACCTTTGCTTGTGACAGCTGCCTGCCCTCCTTTCCTCAAGCCTTCCTTCTGCAATACAAGCTCTATATTTCCGAACGTGTAGAAAGAACACCCACGGTCAGGATCTTACTTCAGCGGCGTCCATGGTCTCTAGGATTAAGTGTGAACGCCTCGCCATGGTCATGGCCCCTCTGAACCTCCCGTCTCATCCTTGCTTTCTTTTCTAGCCCTTTTTCTTGCTGGTCCCTGCATATCTCTCACTCCACGACACGAACAAGCTGGATTTTCTCGGCCTCTAAATATTTGGACATGGCTCCCTCTTTGGAACACCTGCTCTCCCTTCCTTATCACGGTGCCTGTCCAGGTGCTCATTGACCTTCACTTACAGCTCACCTGGCATGGTGTGTCCTCCAGAAGCTCGTGCTGCTCCCCACTGCCTCCCTCCCGCTCACCGGTCACGGTTTGTGTTTCCTCTTCACCGTGTGCCTATCACAGCCCGCACCCCAGTGTGCTAGAGGTGCCGTCTTACTCTGGATCCCCCCCACCCCCGCCCTGCACTGTCAGTTCCTTAAGTTTAAGATGTTGAAACTTGTTAATAATTCCTGGAATATAGTGTGTGCTTGGAAAGTATTTCTTGAACTGAGTGTACAAGGGAATGACTGTGATGGTCCCTTAACGTGTCCATGGTGGTTTGGCTGTTGCCATCATGTGTCCCATCTTCCCTCAGTTTCAGGATCTCTCTCCTAATTTCGTGTGGGAGCTGAACTTTAAAACACGTTGGACAGTGTATGCCATTAAGTGAAAAGGCAAAATGTCTAGAGTAGTATAGTATCATGGTAATCTTCCCTTCAGGTAAGAGGGAAGGAATATAAGAAAACAGTCGGCTTATTTGTGCAAAAGAAATACAAGAAGGAGAAACCAGAAGCCAAAGTGAGTGACTGCCCGTGGGGAGAGAATGGTAAAGTGGTGGGAAGGAGGGGCTGATGGGAACGGAGGGCATGGTTCCTTTCTGAGAACTCCTTTGTGTTTGCTTTGATTCCTGGAACCGTAGCAATCTCTTACATTCCCCCCACTCTCAAATGTGGGGGGACTCAAAATGGAACACAAAATGTAACAGATGAGACCGACTCCACTGTGAATTAATAACACATCCACACTGACGAAATGCACGAGTCTGAGGAATTTGGGAAAGCAGTGTTTTGACTGGATACTGGGAACTGCACACAGATACTGTGCTCTAGTTAATGAACCTGTTTCTCAGGGAGCTGTGGGTGGTCAGTTCTGAAACTGCTTCGTGCGTCCTCTAAGCCTACAGAGACTGGACTGATGGAGGGGGGAGCCCTGTGGGACTGGACTGAAATCGCAGGTAGTGGCGTGGACACGTGTTTTTAAATTTGCACAAAAATAAAACAGACGTGTGTATGCGTGGGCTGTGGTCAGTGCACATACTACTCCCTGGCTCTGGGTGCCGAGGGGCCGAGTCAAGGACGCGCAACTAGGACCGAGCCCTCCCGGCACCTTGCTTTTGTAAGTACCATCTCCAGTCCGAGGCATAAGGCTAATTATGTGAGCAGCGCGCACTTTTCTTAAAACATAGCTTTACATTCTGCTTTTTTTTAACTTTCTCTATCACAAGTATTGTTGAATGTGTGAGAAAGCATTTCCACGAGTAAAGGCACATCCAAGTGAAAGGGATTTTTGCATTAAAGGTAAACAGTGGTAGCCCCTTCATCTTTAAGACAAAAATTATACAATTAAAAACTTAATGGCAAAAACAAAAAGAGAAAAGGAACTGAGGCTCCTGGAGAAGACGTTGATTCCAGAGCAGAGGCAGGGAACAAGCTCAACCTGGGCCGTCGTGTAGGAAGACCTCAGGTGTGTCCAGGAGACACGGAGAGCCTGGAGGAGCTCGCAGCAGCTGGAACAATTTTAACAACAAATAAATAATGATACTATCGGATTGTAACCCCTAGAATAAAATAAATATCCGTGAGCCCATCTGGACATAATAAATAATTGAGTAACCAACTGGGGGATAGGGGACAGCCCTTCCTCACAGGGAAATTTTACTCAATAGATACAGAAGGGGTGGGGGAAATACAAAATCACCTTAGGCAAACACCCACGCGGCGGCTGCAGGTGCACCCACCAGTGGGTGCTGATGTCGGTAGGAGAGAGTTTGAGGAGAAACAGGGTATTGGCATAGTCTCAAGGTATCCCCCCAATGTGCTTACCAATTAGAAAGGGAAAATATTACTTCAAGCAAAGAAAGCTTGTCGATGCCATCTTAACCAAGTGATCACAGTTAACATCACTCACAGTAAGACACGTCCCTGTCAGGTACCACTGATACGAGCCACTAAGAGGCACACAGATGATACTTCTGAAAATAGTAAAAATACAAATCTTCAGTATCATGAAGAAGCATCAGACAAACCCAAATTGAAAAACATTCCAGAAAATAACTCCTCATTACACTTCCAAAGGGTCAAGGTCGTGAAAGACTGAGAAACCCTCACCGATTAGGGGAGACCAAAGGATACAAGGGCTAGATGCAGTGTGGACTCTCAGATTAGATCCTGGGAGGGAAAAGGGGCATGGGCGGGAAACCAGCCAGTGCAGGCTGTGGGTTAACTGGTGGACAGTATGGCACCCGTATTAATTTCCTGGTTTTGACCTTTGTGCTACAGTTACTGACGCTGTAGTACAGGCGGAGGGGATGCGGGGAACTTACCCGCCTCTCCTGTTACGCAACCTTATCTGACTTGCACCAGGCAGGCAATTGGATGATTAACTACTCTGAACTCCAGGCCTTCAGGCTGGTAAATATTTGTCTTAAAAAAAAAAATGAAATGATTAGGAAAATAGATATTCCCTCCTCTCCCAAGCAGGGGAGGACAGAGAAGGATGGACACTACGTGCTCCTGTTGGCTCCGTGTTTCTTTCAACTCTTCAGCAGGGGAGGAGGAGTGGTGTTCTCAGTTCCCTTGCCTCGGGAAGGGCATTCGCTCCTCATGTTGAAAGCCTTCGAGAAGCGTCCTCTCTCTGAGAAGGCCGAAAGGTCGATTCTGGTGTATTGTGACCCTATGATTCTGTGTCTTTGTAATAATTTTGTACCAATACAGTTCTTTCATTTAAGTTACCACATTTCATTTTCACATCAACCCTGAAGTAAGGAGGGGAGATGGTACCAGCACTGTACAGAAAAAACAGGCTTAGGGAGCTTAAGTAATTTGCCCGAGGTTGCAGAGCAGGGCTGGGTGGAGCTGGTGGGAGATGGTAAGCTGGCCCCCATCATGCTCGTTCCACGCCCCCCATGCAGGAGGACTCCCAAACAGGACACCTGCTGGGCCCCCAAAACCGCAGTGATTGTCCAGCTGTGGCTAGGGGTGGAGCAAGATGGTATTAGGATCACTTCTGTCCCTCACGGGCAGTCGGCCATCGCTTGTGCTGGCCCTTTAAGACAATTTTTACATTTCTCTGCATGTTTCTGCTAAAAAAAATTGAAGCCTAGTTTTGGCAAGTCCTGGAGGACAAACCAGAAATCACATAGGAAGCTGAGTGTGTTGCCACTTACCTTGCACACTGCCTGTGCCACAGCCTCCAACAACATCGTCACAGGGTCGCAGGGAGGAATTTCTGTTTTTATGTTACATTGCCTTTCAGGGAGGATTCATCACAGCTGTGCCCTGGGATTCATGAGCTGCTAAAATCCATCCCATATCAGTATATAAGCTTTCCTATTTCCTACATCTGGGACAAAGGGAAATGGTGTAGTCTTCCATCTGGACTCAGAATATACTTAGCAAAGAAAAAGCATATGCGAAAATGAGTACGAGGCATTGGCTTCAAGCCCGAAGGAAGTCTGCACCGAAAGTACCAGAACACAAAAATCCTCCATGTTCAAAGGAGAGAATGCGGCCCAGCGCTCCGCGGCAGCCTTTCGCAGACTCCATTTTCCCACCGGTCTGCACGGCTGTCTGTTTGTTTCTCCCTGTTCAGAAGGCTCATTTTGGCTCTAAGTCCTAACAGCTTAAAAGTCTTAATGTTGGGTATTCCTGTTTGAAATTCCTAATAAAAGTGGGAACTCCCTAAGGGTCAGGGGCTTGTTTGGAACTCATCTGTCCTTCAGGGGCCTCCAGACACCGACCACTTCATCTTCTGAAACACTTCATTGTGGGCTGAAAAGGAGCTGGGACTCAGACCCTGTTCTGTCCCCGCTGGAACGGGACAGCACGTTTGTTTGTCTGGTCCCCAACATTGCCGGGGCTTAGGGTCACCACGCCACTCACCAGCTCGAGGTGGTCTTATTTATTTGTGTCATGGAAGCGGAATTTATTTTCTAAATTGTTAAGAGTTTGAATGTACTTCTTATCACTCTTTGGAAGGTCTGGCCCCAGCCTTGTCCTGAGGTTTGCTTTCCATCAACCTGACCTCAAATACAGAAGAGTCTCAGCAGTGGCGGGATGTTACCTGTCACTTTAACAATCAGATGAGGAGAAGTTAAATTATGAGGCGAGCCAGCCATTCGGAGACTTCAGAAGCCATTTCAATAGAGTATCAGTGAGCCGCCCAGTGCCCTTGATGGTGACAACAACAACAACAAAAAAGTAAATAAAATGTCAGCCAAGTTTTTCAAGACAGAGAAGAAAATTACCCAATTCCCTTAACCCCTTCACTCTAAGGCGAAGGCAAGTGTTTGTTGACAGTTTTAAAAGCCGAGCAGTTTCTGTTGAGCTGGATGAATTGTGTTCTTTTGGACAGTGGGCCGCGGCGCCGGCTTGTAGCTGGTCCGTTCCCCGTGCAGCGTGTTCCTCTGTGTGTTGTTCCTCGCCAGGGGGCCGTCAGTGCTGCGGAAGTTCCACCCAGTTCTCTTCTGTTTTTAGCCAGTTTCTTCATGACAGAGGTAATAGTTGCCAACATTTATTGGCCGTCTTTGTAACATCTTCGTATGCCAGACATGTTGTCCCCTTTCATCTTTGAGAGTCCCTAAGCTAGGTCCTGTTACTCCCTGACTCTGGATGGCGGCACGGAGGCTTCCAGGGTCCTGCTGAACCCCGGGCAGCTGCGGCTGGAACTGGGGCCAGGCCTCACTGCCCTGTGTTCACTCGGCGGCACTCTAGACGGGCTCTGTTCCTAAGCTACGTTCATCCAGGTGCTGCGGTCCCTGGTGACAGGTCTACTGGCTGGTGACTCGGGAACAGAAACGAGTCATGTGGCATTGCCTAGCAGAGGCAGTGGGAGAAATTGGCAGTTTCGGAATGTGTGAATTGAGCCTCTACATGGTGTAATTGTGGGCACCTCATGAGTAAGTTAGTTCATGGAAGTTAGGTGGAAATGAAGTCCAGTAGGAATCAGGAAGTAAGATTGCTCATTTGTATGCAAAGTGAGTGTTATTCATTATGTTCCCAGATGAGTCTGCTTTTCTTTAAGTCAGGGATACCCATATGCTGCTCATGAGAGACCAGAGAATAGCATATCAAAGAACCCTGCAAGAGACTGTAGCAGAGTGTCCTGGGAGGTGGTTAAAGGATAATTTTACCAAGGGGGAAATTTTTACAGGACAGACAGACAGTTGGGGGTTATTCAGCTGTCTCTTCTAGAAAGAGCCAAAGGGGGTATAACAGAAATCGTGGCAGTTCAAACATTTATGGGGAGGCAGATTCGGCCGGGATGCTAAGGTAATTGGAGACTTGTTAAGTTTTAGAAGGTGAGGGTTTCCATGCGGATCACCAAGTCCCATGGTTCAGTAACTTGGAGGGTTAGAGGTTTCACCCTCTCTGAGCTGTGAGCGGCATCACTCGGCACCGATCCTCTGGGAGGAGGAACGATCCTTTCTAACATGAGCAGGAGCCATTCCAAGTTGTTCACACAACCAGTGCTTGGCCACACCACTTTGTACCCGCTATGGGGGAAAGCCTAAAGAGCACATTACTTTCAAAACTCAGTAGTTTTTCTGGTAGATTTAGATGACAGTAGAGTCAGTTCTCACTGGCGGAATGGAAGGCCCCTGTGTGTCTGAGTCTTTAATTTATTTCTATAAACATCATGGGCCTGATACCTTAAGCCCTTTTCTTGTACATAAAAAGCCACTCGACCTCAGCTTTCCCTTCTGTAAAAACAGAGTTTGTTTTATGGTCTGGCTAGTTGTATCTCTGCTTGACAAATAGATATCAAATAAAGAACCGATTGTTGCAACTTCCTCAGAGACATTGGCTAGATCTACTTCCTGGGAGCCCTCAGCAGTAACAAACCAGGCCCCGCTGATAAATGGCGGGTTTTGTTTCTGTGAGAGTTAGAGGCATCACCTGCCAGGAGGGGTTATCTTGGTTTTGCCGGGAAAAGTCTTTACTGGTTCTAGAATGATGACAGTCACGGATACATGATATTGTACCCTTTCCAGAATCGTTGATATGATCTCATTTGATCCTTACAGGTTTTTTTTTAAATAAGAGCCATAATATACATAAGATATACTGTTTCAGTTTAAATACACACATACACAGTCTGTTTCCCAGAAGTATTCACTACTAATTTCTTAACAGATTAATATGCTCTTTTTATCTTTTCATATTTTCTCTCTCTCTTTGTTTTTTCTCTGGACAATGCCCCTTCCGGTTATTTCACACACACTCAGACGCCCGTGAGCCCCACAGAGGGCCTTTGCGGCACAGCGTGATGTCTTATTCTTTTTCTTTTCTTTTTTCCTAAAATTGGATGTAAAATTGTGGCTCATCCTTTGTTCCCTTGGTTTTCCCACCCATCCGTAGCCTCTTTTTCCCTAGCCAAATATTGACCCAAAGTCTTGCCAAGCACAGTCAGGGTCAGGGGTCACAGAAGGCCTCTTGGGCCCTTGAGCAGGTTCGGGAAAACAAGCAGGAGTTTAGGCCAAGGCACAGAGCTGACGGGCAGTAGGGTAACCTTTGGGACCCGGGGCAGACCAGTGTGTCTCCGATGAGAGGGTAGTGCCCATGAGTGGAGGCTGGGCAGAGGCTCATGGGAGGCCTGACCTGCTCAGATGGTGAGAACTTCAGCTTTTACCTAGAAAAGAGAATTGGAGCCATTGCAGGCTTTAAAAAAAAAAATAGATGTTTTAAGTTTATTTTTTAGAGAGGGGAAGGAAGGGAGAAAGAGAGGAAGAGAAACATCAATGTGTGGTTGCCTCTTGAGCGCCCCCTACTGGAGACCTGGCTCGAAACCCAGGCATGTGCCCTGACTGGGAATCAAACAGGTGACCCTTTGGTTTGCAGGCTGGCACTCAATTCACTGAGCCACACCAGCCAGGGCCCATTGCAGGCTTTTAAGCAGAAGAGTGTAATATGGTCTCTGTCCTCTTGTTATATTTGTACCTGGTTTCTACAGAAATGGATATATTTCTTTAACAAGTCTGATGAAGACAAGGTCAAGCTCACATCGCCAGCATTTCTGGGCACCTCTTGTCCGCTTCAGTTTTGTTTGTACTCCCCTGACGTGCTGCCCATTTCGGTGGCATTCATTTCAGGACACACTTAGTGTGGGACATCTTGAAGCCTTCAGGAGCTGATCTGGCACATTACGTATTTAGATGGACTCAAAGAGAAGGTGAGGGTTTGGTTATCAAAGATGTTTTTAAAATGAAACTTAGTCAATATCTCTAGTCTTTGCTTTGCCTTGTCGAGCCGTTCTGATAGGACCATGCGGTGCTGCCCGTCCTGTTGTTGGCAGCTCAGTGCCTCACCTGCTCCCGCCTGCTGCCCTCAGCACCTGCCTTTGGAACAAGATCCCCTGACCAGTGCTTAGTAGTATGTTGGCTTACCCCTCCCCACTCCTTATTTATGTTTTTAAATTATCTTAGATGTACCCTCTTGTATCATCTTGCTGGTACCTGCAGTTTGGCCCTTCATGGCCATGAGAAGAGACTAGCCTCACCAGCTGTGTAGAGCTCAAAGGGAACCTTAGAGCCACCAGTATGGAAATTTCCTTTCTGGACACTTAAGTGACATACCGTATATGAAAGTATTTAACACAGTGTCTGCCGGGTGGTCGGTACTCAGTGTTGGCTTCTTTCCCTCGTCCCCGCTGCCTGTTTTTATTTTTGCTTTAATCTTGGTCTTTTGGTTGATGCCGTAGTGTTAGTCCACATCTGATAGGTAGGTAAGTAGGTGGATAGATGGATAATGTATCCATCTGTCCGTCCGTCCACCCACCCACCCATCTAACCATCCTTGGCCCTTGACTCCCTCTCTGTGTAGCAGAATGCTTTCCTTTGATCTTAATACTCAGTTTCTTTAATTACCTTATGCATATATGTTGTGTTTATTTATTTATTGGGTGAAACATGCCCTGAAAAGTGTTGTTCTATTGACTGTGCTTGATCATGAGAGATACAAACCAGAGTAAGACACAGTCTTGTTCTAAAGCATCCATTTCTTTTTCTTACTACATTTGCTTTTCATTTCTAGAACAATGTTAAATAATAGTAGTGATAGATGGCCAAGTTCCCCATCTGTACCCTGACTAATGTATTTATCTGCTTTACTCATAAATTTGTGTTTCCTATTAATTTCACCCAGTTATTCCTAGTTCACTAGGTTTGGTTTTGTTTCTTTTTAAAAATCGGAGTGGATGTTCAGTATTATCCCCTGCTGAGATGCAAGAAATTACATTAATTGAATCATTTTGTATTCCTGGAATGATTTTTCTTTATTTTACTTTGTAAGTATTGCCCTACTGAGTCTGACTTGTTAACATCTTACTTTGGGTTCTCGCATCCGTGTGCATGCAGGTCCTTGTCCTCCCGAGGCTGCCTCCGCCCAGCTCTGCCGAGGGAGGTAATAGGGGAGGCAGGTCTTCGTGTGAGTGCCACAGGCTCTACCGCTGCCCAGCATTTTGAGAGACATTCAGTTTTCTTCCCGCGGCCCTTCTTATAACCACGTTTCTTTCTTTTGTTTGTAATTAAGATTTATCGTACATGGACGCCTTGGAAGTTCACCAACTTTTAGAAGACTGGTCTTGTCTTTTCCACAGTGTAGTTGGAGAAGGCATTACCTTCCACTTGCTTCTAGCTGTGAACCCTGTCTTCTCTGCCAGGCTGCTCCTTTCCTTCGTAATTATGTTCTGTTGAAGCATCCGTCAGTTCTGAATTCCTTTTCAGTGGTCTGAGGGCTTTTTTAGACAATTGAATGATCTGCCTTCACCGGTTACTTCTGGCTGGTTCCTTGTCTCCTGAGATGAGACCTCAGTCATCTTCCCAAACCCTTTCCCTTTTCTTTTGAGCAAGAGTGGGGGTGTGTGGGTATGGAGGATGTGAGGTATCTGCCTTGACCCTATCTTTGCCAGTCTAAAAACTCGTAATTGAAGAGTAATTTACAATCCTGGGTCTGCATGTCTTTTCTTTCTATCAGGGAGAAGCAAGATAATAGAATGGTTTAACATTTGGATTCTGGAGTCAGCACGTAACAGATTCTCATACCTAACTATATATGCGACTTGGAGAAAGTCACTTTAACTTTTTAGAGTCCAGTGCCATCACCTGTAAGGTGAGACCCTAATAACTACCATTTTAGTTGCTGTAAAATGAGCAAACCTGGAAAGGGAGTAGCGCTGGGCTAGCACACAACAGTACTTAGAATGGTACTAATGTGATTCATATTCAGGTCTCATAAATAAGCCCTGGGTCTTGCCCCTTCGTGTGTCATGGACTTCGTTTCACATTCTCATACAAAAATTGCATCCAGCATGCCCCCGCAGAGTCTGGATTTTCCGTCGTCTGCACTGCACTGTGCGTCCCTCCTCGCATGTCTGTAGTCTTTCGGCCCCCACGGTCTCTGCCTGTCTTTCTCTCTCTGCCGCAGTGAGCTTTGGTCTGGGAAACCCAGGTTGCACTCCAGACAGCGTCATTGTCTGATCTTGGGTCAGTCATTCTTATTATAATAACTTCCAATTATTGAACATGACTTTGTCTCTGATGCTTTACATCGTATCTCATTGATGCCTCACAGTCATTCATTAGGAAGATAGTATTTCTGTTTTACAAATGAGGACAAAGCAACTCAAAAGTATTAAGTAACTTCCCCAGGAGCTGGGTGAGTGGTGTTCCAATGGAGTGGGGTGCAGGTTTGACCAACCTTACCACTCCCAGTTGTTGTGAGGGCCAAGGTCACGTGGGATTGTTTCATGAACTGCGTAACATGGTGCAAATGGAAGGGCTTCATCAGCCTAGTCTTTTCTCTCCCGCCTCTTCCTTTTATTCCTAAACTCTCTGACGCAGGTGGCACTGTGGGCTGATGATCCTCATTTCCTCTCCTCCACTCTTTCCCTCCCTTCCTTTCTTTCCCTGTGGCATCCCCACAGATCTGCTTGTCCCACTGAGGCCTGACTCCATGACCCCCTCTTCAGCCAGAGAGCTCGCCTCTCCCCATGTTGTCATACCTTACCAACTCTTTCAACCTATCTTTTCTGTATTTGACACCATTTAAAAATAGTTTTCATAGCTTAATTGTATGCAGACTCCTTCAGATTTCCCCTCTGTGTTTACAGAGCCTTGCTTTGCAGCTCAGGAGGTATGGGAGGGCAGAAAGAAGGGAACAGAAACTGCTGGGAAAGGTTTGCTGTGTTCTGTCTTCAAAGGAAACAGAGTGTGGGCTAGTCCGAGTTGTTTTACAATTGGAAGAGAGTCATAGTACCAGAGTTTGGATGAAACCTGGCTTTTTACTGCCAAAAAAAAAAAGGTATAAGATGGAAATGGAGGTAAATGTGAATCATTCCGAGTGATGTTAAGTTTTGAGGCTAGTTCACCTCTGGAATTAGAGATTTATGCTAGGAAAGTGTTGGGGAGGAATTTGAAGTGTTTATGTTACCAGAGTATAAAAAACATTGTCCAGTTGTTTATCTAATCTTTCATTGGTCTTGCTTTTAAAAACACATTTCGATTTGAAGTAGCCTGGGAAAAATAAGCTGTTCCAGGCCAAAACGTGATGCCCCAGTGGAAATAAGATGGATCCTTTTTCATTCGTTTTGAGAAATTTCCCAAGCAGACAGATGTCTTTGTACCTTCCTCTGCAGTTCCTTCGTCCACAAATAACTTCTATCAAGAACTAGAATTACAGGGGTTCTGTTACTTTCTAACTTTAGCTCCTGCGAAAATTACTGCTGGGATCCTGTTTCTTGTCTGGGCTGGACATTGTGTTGTCGTGCCCCTGCAGCCTCACATTCTCCATGCATTGTCGCCCAGTAAGATTCATTTCTTAAAGAAGTGGATCAGCTAGCACAGGGAACTTTCCAAGAACCTTTTTTGGGTCACAGAGCAACCAGGGCGGCTGCGGGGGAGGAATACGAGGTTCTGTACCACATTCTGTTGTAGTTACTTACCGACCTCCCGTAATACTGTGTGAAAAATAGAAAGGATTTGGGTTTCCAAGGCTTCCTCCTCCTCTCTGAGCCGAAGTTCACTCATTCAAGTTCTGTGCCTACTGTGTGCCAGGCACGACTCTAGGGCTTGGGGTACAGCAGCAAACAGAGCAGACAGAGATCCCTGCAAGCTTGGAGCTCTTGTTCTAGCAAGGGAGGCAGTAAACAGAAGCATGATAAATAACTAAACTACACAGTATGTTAGAAAATAATAAGCATTAGTGTTAAAAGGTGATAAATACTATGGAAAGAGAACAGGACTATTGGAAAATGAGTAGTTGCAAGATTGTAATTTTATTTTTTTTAAAGATTTTATGTATTTATTTTTAGAGAGAGAGGAAGAGAGGGAGAAAGAGAGGGAGAGAAACATTGAAGTGTGAGAGATACATCGATTAGTTGCCTCTTGCACGCTCCTAACTGGGGACCTGGCCTGCAACTCAGACATGTCCCGTGACTGAGAATTGAACAAGCAACCTTTCAGTCTGCAGGCCGGTGTTCAATCTACTGAGCCACACCAGCCAGGACCAAAATTGTAATTTTAAAATGGGTTATTGAGAAGGTGACTTTTGAACAAAGACTTGAAGATGGTGAGGGATTTATCCACATGGAGATCGGAGACATGCACATTCCAGCTGGAGAGAGAGGGCCTGGAGCGTTCCAGGAACAGTGAGGGGGCCAGCAAGGCAGAGCGGAGGAGGTGAGGTCAGAGGGCTCGGGTCACGTACAGCCTGGCAGACTTTGTGTTTTTCTCCTGGTGAAATGGGGAGAACCATTTTGAACAGAGGAATGATCCCTGGCTGCTGTGCTGAGACTAGTCGGTAGGGGCATCAAAGGTAGAAGTGGGAAGTCAGTTTGAAGTGTACTCAGGTGAGTAACTCAGCAATAATTCTGGTAAGAAACAATGGTGAATTGTACCAAAGTGGTAACAGTGGTGAACGAGGTGAGAAATGGTCTGACCCTGGATATATTATAAATGTAGAAACAGCAGACTTTCTTCACACAGTGGCCTTGATGTGTGAGAGCAAGAAGAAGGGAGTCCAGATGACCCCACGAGCTGTGGGTCAAACCCCTGGGAGGGTGGAGTGGAGGTGTGAGAGGCTGTGGGTGGGACAGGCTGGTGGGGAAAGGCCAGGAGTGCAGTGTGGGGCACGTGGAGTTTGAGATGCTGTCAGATAGCAAGTAGAGACACTGAGGAAGTACGTAGTTGGATGTGTGAGTCTGAAGTTCAGGAGAGAAAGCCGTGCTGAAGTTGGAGAATTAGGACTTGGCAGCATGCAAATGTTATTTAAGCTCTGAAGCTGGGTAAGGTCAGTGAGGGAGTGAGCTTAGTAAGCAGGTGAGGATCAAGACTTGAGTGCCAGATATTGTACTTTTAGGAGGTCCTGGAGAGCACGAGGAACCAGCAAGGGATACTGGGAAGGGGCATGCCGAGAGGCCGGAGGGAGCCGGTAGACCGAGGTGTCCAGGAAGTCAGGTGGAATGGTGGGCCTTGTCAGGTGCTGCTCCTGCGTCAGGTGCACTGGGGGCCGAGAATAGCCTATAGGTGTGGCAATGGGGAGGTCTGCAGTGATCTGGACAGGAGCTGCTTTTCTGGGGGCAGAGGCAGAGGTTAGACTGGGGGTGCACGAGAGCAGGGGAAGAGAGAGGCCTGAAAGGAGATGGGGGGACCGGGTCAGGAGGTGGCAGCACCCCTGCATGAGTGTCCTTGTGTCCTTGTCACTTATACAGACGCAGTCTTGTCCTTTTGTCACCAAGCTGTTGCCTCCTGTGGGGCCCCGCCTTCCGCCCGGCCAGACAACCAGGGAACCAGGGATTGCGTTCCTACACAGACTCACAGGGCATTTTCCTGGGGGTCGGAGAGCTCCAGCTGCTGTTCTCTGGGTTCCCAGCAGGCCCCATTCTCCTTTTCTTCAGCTTAGGTGAGGGAGTTTTAGCATTGGAAGGCAATGATGATGATGGCAACAGTGCTAATACTTATTTTCCAACACGTATCACTTGCTATGAGGCAGTATTTGAAATGCTTTACATAAATTAACCCATTTAATCTTCATAATCGCCCCGTGAGCTCTGTACAGTTATTATCTGCATTTTACAAATACGTAAATTGAGGCAGAGAAAGATTAAGGAACTAGTTTAAAAGAATGACCGATGACGGTGGGGCTGGGACTAGACTTCTGACGACCTAGCTCAGAGTCCACGCGCTCCACGGCGCTGGAGAATTGTCAGAGCCGGATGTCAGCTGCCGTGGCTTCATTTCACAAAGGCAAGACTGGGCTAGAGTGGGCGAGCTGAGCTCCTTGAGACGCAAGGGAGAACACAGGAACCGATGGGGCGTTTCCCCAGGTTCACTGGCTCCCGCTTTGGTGGGCTGTCACCTGGAATGATGTGGTGGAACGTTCTTCAGAGGTAACTTTTTAAAAGACTCTGTTTCCTCAAGTTTCATGAATTCCCTTTCAAATCCACAAGTATATATTAAGCACCTACTCTTTGTGTAAGAGAAAAAACTTTAACTGCTTCCCTCCATGTGTTTATTTTGCTGTGGGAAGCTTGTTTGTTTATTGTGCAGGCTATAGGACCATCTGGAAACTTCAAGTAGAAGGGCCTGTATATGTGACCATAATACATCACTATTTTTAAGGGATCCTTAAAATTTCTATGTCATTAGGGGTGAGGTATGAACTAAATGGCTCTGTGTGAAGCGCTAATTCTTAGTGCACCAGTGAGCAGTTGCCACTGAATCCTTCACTAATAATCCCTTCCTTTTCCAGAAGGACTTGCCAACACCCATAAAGTATTCACTGGGAGAATTAAAGTCATATAAAAATAATTGGTGTTTGCTTCCTTCAAGGCATACATTTAAATACATTGCTTCATTCCTCCACCCCTTGGCCGCCTCCTGTGCTCAGCAACACTAGGTCAGCAGGCTTCCTCTCTCAAGGTTCATCTGCTGGCTGTTTCAATTTCCCACGAGAAAGCAGACCTCCCCCCGCTTCGCCCTTTTATCTCAGTGCTCCATCCATTCATGTCAGGTCGTCCTGTGGGTTTGCGCTTCTCAGGAATCACGGTGCTGCTGGTGGTTAGGAGGCAATTGGTGTGGTCGGGCGGAGCTGAGCCCTGGCCGTCACCGCCGTCACTGGAGCCCTTTCAGAATTCCTGTGGGGTCCCAGAAGGACAGTTATCTCTGAGAACAACAGATCATCAATGATTCCACCTCAAAATGAACGCATGTACCCCATTTTCAAGTGGATTATTTTAATGCTGCCCTGTCGACAGTCTTCGCTTTGGCCACTGGTCCAGCTGGGAACATTCCACTGCTGGTCTGCTCGCCCCATCCTCAGCTTTCACCTGAGCGCTTTTTAGGGGGTCAAGTGTAAATTTATGCTGTCCTCATGGCTTGCAGTTTCACGTGTAATTGGTTGTGACTGTGATGACTAACGTCTGCTGGGGGTTAGGACTGAAAATAACAGCTAACCCTCACTGGGGGCTTACTCTGTGCCGGGCCCTGTGATACCCGTATGGCCAGCATTAACTAATTTCATCCTCACCTCTCGTAAAGTAAGCCCTACATGTTTGCATTTGACAGGAGCAGAAACGAAGGCCCCGACTCATGTGGCTTTGTCGAAGACACGGACACTTGCTGTGCCCCGTGAGCACTGACGGGGCTGGTCCACCGTCCTGTGTGCCTTTGCCTGTTCTGCAAAATATGGCGCCGTTTAATGTGCCGTTCTAGAGATGTAAGAGTTGCTTTCAAATGAGTCCTGTGTATTTATTTGGGTCCTTCGTTGCACACGAGAGAAGATGCTGCGGCAGGGGCTCTCCAGACCCGTGGGTTCTCCCTTTCCCCTGAGCCACAGCCACCCCTCTGAACTCCTGGCTTCGTAATTGCCACCTAGACACTGTCCTCGCTAAAGACAGCACTGTTTGGCTAAGATGACGGCTTCTAATTGGGCTGCGGAAAGAAACTACAGCTGAGGAACTGTTGCCAGGGTCACTGGGGGATTAATAGCCACTTGGTGCAAGAGGGAGGCTGGGACGAACACTGACTCTCCTTATTATGGGGTGTCCAGGCGATGTAGAGTTATGCTCTTACTATTTCATCTTTTTAAGGAATTATTATTGCAGAACCATTGGCTTCCTTTCTTTCTCAACTGTGGCTATAATGTTTTATTTGTACGTGTGTACTTTTGAGAGAGAGTTGGTCTCTGAAGAGGGAGTTAGGAGAGGAAAGTATTTGAAATGGAAATGTCTTAAAATTATGTCTCTTTCCAGTTGTACGTTGGATTTCCTTAGGATTTAGAAGCAAAATGGAAATTGAAAAGCACACCACCTTCCTTCTGAACGGTGTATCCGTATAGAGCTGGCCTGGTGGGAAGGCAGGGGATCTTGCATTTGTTGCAGGGCGCTCCACCGCCAACCTGCTGGCCAGGAACGGCAGACACGAGCTTTCTCTGCCTCCCCGCCTCTTCACAAGGGCTGGCAATACGTGCGAATTTCTGTCTGGAGGATTTAGTGGCCTTATTAACATGTGGGAACATTGTGAGGGGAGACTTGAACAAAGTAGCGAGTAGTGTTTTTTTTTTTTAAGTTCTGCATTTCTGTTCTTACTGTCTTTCCAAGCACTCCAGGTTAAGAAATAAATGTGCTAGAAAAACACTTCACGCAAATGAATTGGGTAGTTCTCTCTGCCTCCAGTGAGCAAAGCCCCCGAGTTCTGAGCAGTAATCTTATGGTGCCTTCTCTCCATGTCGGAAGAGGTTGTGCTGACCCCAACTTCTTCCCCCTGGGTTGTGCTGTATCACATGTGATTAACGTTCCCTGGGGCCAGACAACAATTCACCTACATATGGTGGGGGGTCATGATGCATTAACATACTGTAGAGATCACTCTTGCCAACAATTAATTGGGGAATTCACTTTATGAAGCCCTGTTTACAGACTGACATCTGGAGAAATTCTTACCCTGGATCTATTCCAATCCATTGGATTTATGGAGTGCGCTTGCTTTTCTGTAAATAGGACTCTTTTTCGGCTTGGTACATTCTGTTTACATAATTATCAATGGATGAAAACAGCTATGTTCCTGTATTGCTTAATCCTCTGAGCAAAGTGGACCTGAATTCGAAGTGGTGGTCCAGTTAAAAGAGTACTTGGACACCCGTCATTATTCGTGCTGCGGAAACATCTTCGTGCCAGGAGCCCCCTGCTCTCTTAAGTCCAGACTCTCGGACTGGAGCCCTTACACCCCAAGGGACTTAGTATTCAGCCTTTATGGGGAGTTTAAAGCTTGTTGAGACACATGCTAGACCTCTTAAAATATATTAGGCTCCCTTTTATTCACACACTTGGTCTCTGCTGTGAGGTGTGAAATGGAAATATTTTCAAACACAGGTACATGCAGAGTCTTGAACACATTTAAGTTCTCACCATGTGTGGGGGGATCAAAGTTTGTCGGAAGGTGGAATTGAACTCCCAAACGTTCCACAAGGCGCCATGCTGGACACGCATTTCTGAGGCCTTCACCCGCCTCACTGTGGCCAAGCATTGCGACCTCGGTCACCAGTGGACGGGCCGCTGTCAACGTGGCCAGCGTGACAGCTACGGATACGGGAAGAAAGGGAAGTTGTAGAATGGATTTAAAAAGACCCTAGAACAGATACTGTATGTTAGAACTGGAAACTTAAGGCCATATGAAGAAAGGCATTTTCTCCTGCTTTGCTGAGTTTTGAAGCTGTAGAAACGTATCCGGTTAGGAGTGGAATGCCTTCACGCTGCACCAGACTGCAGGGCGGAATGGAATCGGAGACGAGGAAGACCTGGACTTGTGCCCGCCGTTCCTCCTGGGGAGCAGCGTGCCGTCACACACGCTCAGCCGATCTGCCCGGCTACGGTCAGAACCCAGGCAGCGACGTGTCACGTTCTCCGGGGCTTCATTTCCTTTGATGAGGGCTGCGCCTGCTGCATGTAGTAACAGCTTCGTATCGTGTGTCTTTCTCGAAGGTATCTGCTCAGTAAGCACCTTTGTAAACCCAATTTCACAGACGTGTCGGCTCTGCACTGTGGCCCATAAGGTCAGAGCAGACACACACACACACACACACACACACACACACACACACGCATTCACTAAAAACATCCAGCAAGCACAGTACTCCCAATGATGGCATGCGCCTAAGGAAACGTTAAGTCCAGCTGCGGGATGGACGCGGCCCTTTGGTCTGCATCCAGTTTGGAAGGAGAGGTCAGTGGAGGGTTGATCAGGGGAAGCGCAGCCCACTTCTCCTCCAAGCTTTTTGGTTTTTATGTCTACTCTGGCCCTCGTGAAAGTCCTTCTCCACGTTCTGTCCACAGTTCTTCCTAGCTGTACTTGCTAGTCTGCATCAGGAGGTATTCACATAGTGAAAAATGTTAGCATTTTTCAAACTACTAACATGCTTTTATACTTTAATGTTTTATCGTCTACACCTTCAGGAAGCCACCCTGAATATTTTACATGGGAGTGTATACACAGGAAATAGAATATGTTGATGATTAATCATTTCTATCTCCTCTTTCTCTTCATCTTCTGTCTTCCTCTCTCTTCCTTTCATTATTCCATTTTGCCAAATGCTTGGCTTTTTAGAGCTTATATGTCCTCAAGCTAGAAATAAAATATATTTTAAAAAACTAGAAAAATTAACAGAGTAGAGAGAATTATCAGGAAAACTCCCATACATGTCTGCATGCCTGTGTGTATGTATATGGGCACATGTAAGGGGGGGGTGGATAAAGAATAAAACTTTTCCAAATGACTCTATTTACAGGGAATATTTTAACTACTCAGAGTCTCTCAGGGAAGGTCTTCGAATTAAAGACAGTGAAATACTCTTTTCAAAGCACCCACTCCCCGCACTTCTTCACATGAATTAGAAATCTTTGAAGTGAAATCTGAATGTTAACCTCAAAAAATGCTCTATCCATCAAGTAAATCTTGATGAAGAAGGACACGTCACTGGTGTGTATCCCGAGGTTCTGCTCTTTCTAATCCCCAGTGGCAGGCAGTTCGGGCATGCGGACAGAAGGTGCTTTGGTTGGCAAGTCAGAGCGAGGGCTGCGGTTGTTGGTGATTCTCAGCGTGTCTCCTTGTTTCATTCCTCCTAAATACGGGAAGAAAGCAGAGATTTCCTCCTCCCTGCAGGAATGGAACATGTGTACCCACGCACCCAGTTGGCTGCAGAGGTTACTGTTGCAGGAAAATAAATCAGCAAAGGTTCTCAAATCTACCCAAAGAATAGTTTGCCAATGCTCTGGATTTTCTGTATCTTGAAAGGAAGTACTAATTCATGAAAGGAAGTACTAGTTCACACAAGCAAATCCACTGAGATTTTTCTGGAAGAAGAGGTGTTCTGGAGAATGCTCCATGGGTTTAGGAAGTAGGAGAACCAGGAATGACCTCTGGGACATGAGTGGCATCTGTCACCCTCCCTGAGCCTCTGTTTTGGTCTCTACTAAATGAGGGTGGTTACACTTAAATGAGCTCAAGTTCTTCAGTTCCACAGAAATGGTGCAGAAAGTGCATCTTTGCCAAGAAAATTAATACAAGGCAGACAGATGGTCAAGTGGACTGTGTGCTAAGCATGGTGGTAGGTGTACGTGGTCTCATAATCCTCACGATAGGCCTCAGTGAGACCCTCGTTTTAGAGACAGGGCAGCGGATAACCTGCTGCGGGTCCTGCAGCTGGAGCCGGCCAGGGCTGCTCCCGGGAACCCCCCAGTCTGAGCCTCACCTCACCCCCCTCACCTCGCTGTTGGCCTCCTCCCCCTCAGCGGCCTCCCCATCATTGCCTCCTTGGCTTTCACTTTTGATAGAGGAAAAGACGAACACCTGGGGACAGTCCTAGGCTATTAGATACCCTAAGAATATATGAAAAGAAGTCTTTCAGATTTTCCCCCAGTCTTATCATGAGAGAAAACATGAGACACATTTCAGTAGAAGGGCATTCTACAGTACACCTGAGCAATACTCAAAACTACCGAGACCGCCAGAAACTAGGGCATTCTGCAAAGCTGTCTCAGCCCCGAGAAGCCAGAGGAGACGCGGCAACTAATGTCACACGGTGTTCCAGATGCAATCCTGGGACAGAGAGAGACCTAGGTAAAAGCTATGGGAATCTGAACAGATTATGGACTTTAGTTAACAATCATGTATCAGTTTTGGTTCACTGATCATAACAAGTGTACTACACTAACCCAAGATGTTAGCAGTAGGGGCACCTGTGGAGAGGCTCTATGGGAATTCTCTGTACTATCTGCTGAATTTTTCTGAACATCTAAAACTGTTCTAAAAAGTAAAATCTATTTTTAAACATTTATCACTGTCCAAACAAAAAGAACATTTGTAGCAGTAGGGCAAACAGTATGCTTTTAAATTAATACTACTCTTCCTTCTCATTCTACTGTAACATGATGTGGCACTGTAAAATGCCTCCAGGAACCTTTAGAGCTAGGATGTTGTGTGAAGAGTAGCTTTCCGTGAGCCTTGAATAGGCCAGGGGACTCAGCACTTGTCAACCCGCTGTTTCGGGGAACGGTGAGCAAAGTTTGACTGGGACACAGCTACCGCCCTGTCACGCATGCATTGTTTCCATGTTGGCTGCGGCTGCTTTGGCAAAGATGGGTAGTTGCACCAGAGGCCAGAAGTCCCGAAGAGCATAAAAAGTATGTACTATCTGGCCAGCCCCTGGTGTAGGCTGTTTGAGTTACATTGTAGATAGGGAGGCAGGTAAGCTGAACCACCAGATTCACCTGGAGTAGAATCAGATATTAGAATGGAGGGGGTCAGCAGCAGGAAAGCTATCAGACAGGGAGGGCCCGAGTGAAGCAGAGTAATTGACTTCAGAGGGGCCACCTTTTCAGGGTCCCAGGCCTCCCTTCTCCTTCTTCTCCTTCCTCCCCTTCTCCTTCTCTTTCTCCTGTTCCCCCTCCTCCTTCCTGCATAGCTGTGTCTTTGGCCCCATGGGTAGATCCACTTGTGTGAACCCTACCCCTTCAGACTTCCACCTTTAGGGACTTTTATCTTCACCTACTTCACCAATTAATATCCGCACCTTCACCACGGGACCAATGTGCCCTTCCTTACGGGGTTGTTTGAGAATTGAGTGAGTTAATCCATTGAGACTTCAAAGCCGAGTGCCCAGCACACAGTAGGTCCACATGCTGTGACTTCCAGATCAGGAAGTACCTAGCTCTCGCTTGCGTTGGCCGGTTGGCTCGCGTGTGCTACAGACGTGATGTGTGTTTGGGTAACATCTGCGGCTATGGTTCTCTGTGCTCTTTCCCATCTGCCGGCTGGTGACACTGCTTTGCCTGAGCCCAGCAGCCCTGGCCTCGCCCCACTTTCTCCTTCCTCCTGCCTCAGGGGTGAAGAAATGACTTGATGCGACTTGGGAGTTTGGAAGGAGAACCTGAGCCATTCTTCAGCCTTTTTTCTTGGGATCAGGGCTCTGTTTCGCGGGGAGCAGGTCCTTTCTCTTCCTCCCTGCCCTTCGCCTTTCAGACCTGTACTTCCCCGCCCCAACATACCCTAGTTCTTTTTCACCAGTTGATGGGGGTCCTGCAGGAGAAGAAGGCTGCTGTTTCTTGGGCTTTTCCAAAGGTCCCGGGACCTCAGAGATGGCCCTGGCCTTCATGATGCTCTCAGCAGCGCTCATAGCAGCCATGCTCCGCGGATAGAACCTGCCAACACCCGAGGGCTCTTCGGCTGGTGCTGCAGCTGGGAGCTGCGTGGTAAATGGCTGGGTAGCATGGGCTTTGGGAATCGTCGGGCCTGAGTGCGAGTTTTGTCACACTCCACAGGGACCTGTGACCCTGGTGAGCTACCAAGTCTTGTGAGAGCTTAATTTCCTTCTCTGTAACTTGAGAAGTATAGTATCTATTTCGTGGTATGGTTTGTAGGAACTAAATGAGATAGAGTTTGTAGCATTTTGAAAGTACTCAATAGTGACAGTTATTGTTACTGTGATCTGCAGGCTTGGGAAAGAGGTTAAAAACAAGCCTGGTAAAAGCTGTGTGGTTTTGTGAATCAATGTCTCCGCCATATAAATTCAATTTTTTAAAAAGCCTGGTTCTTCTGGATGGGGCCCTGGACATTTTCAGGTATAGCTGGGCTAATTCCATCGCATCGACAGATAATTCTAACACTTCCTGGGCAGGAACCCGCTGGGGCTACCGCTGATTCTTGTTTTATGTGTGTGGAAATGCTCTTCCTCCAGGTTTTCCTTAGCATCAGTTTCTTTGTCGGAGCTGATGCAGAGGGCTGAACGGTGTGGTTTACAAATTGGGGCTGCTGATCCCTTCCTCTCTTTCTTCATAAACCCCTCACCAGTGAAGCCCACCCTGAGTATGGAGGCTTTGGACTCTGTGTGTGAGAAACCTCAGAAAAAGAAAAAAAAAATCACACTTCATTAACAAGAAGAATGGCTTGGGAAAGAAAATGTGCACAGTACACAGCCTGTCCCTGCGTATCCAGGAAACGAGGGCAGATTGGTCAAGCAAGTTGTAGACGTGGTTGGGGAATGCTCCCGTGAGTTTCCCTGCAAGGTTCTGGAGGATAAAATCAGGTGATTTTTGCCCAGTATTTCCAAAGGGCATTGGTGCCAGCTCGTCTTCAAGTCACCTTGGGAGTGACTGGGAATTGAAAACTTCCCCAACGCCGTCTGTGGCTTTGCTGTTGAGTGATGGGGTGTGTGTGTCTGTGCGGTCAAGTGTCAGGGTTCAGGGATGGAGTCCCATTCCAGAGAAAACCCCCACTACCGCCATGCCGGAGCACCAGCAGCCTTCCCCTGTGCTCAAGGCAGCGTTACTGCCCTCCTGATCACACGCTCTGTGTCTTATCGTTTCTGATGCTCTGGGATTAAAGGGAGCGCCTGCTGAAGGGCCACGATCACACGGATGCCACATCTGTGCTGGGTTTTGTCCTTTCCGACTTTAAAAAGGATGAGCTTGAAGACACCACCACGGCTGCCATTGCTAAGTGATCGATCACAGGCCTAATATGTCTGTAGGGGCAATAACTCATTCCCAGTGTTTTCACCAAAGAGAGGCATTAAGATTATTCTTTCTGGGCTGCTTCTGAAGACTGTTGTCACGTCATTTATTATGTTTATGATCGCTACACTTTTGTAAGCTGTGGTTGCCATGTGAAGAGACAGGTTTTCCCACACACTGCTTAAAATATTGTTTGTATTTTTCAACTAGGTGGCTGTGCTCCAATCCCAGAGTCGGACCTAGAGGAAAGGGCAGTAGAACAAGACTCTGCTGAGCTGTTTACAAGCCACCAGCACCTCATGGCAAAGACACCCATGCCTGGTAAGAGAGTGGGTGGCCTTCAGCAATGACATGTCCGGTCCAGCCACACCAGTCAGTGCTGATATACCGGAGAATGCTTCACAAAGCTGCCTGCTTCCCAGCTGCTTCCTCCTCCCCCCAGCTTTGGTGTGCCTCAGTGGGACCATGGGTGTTCCTTTCACTACTCAGACCTTTTCCTCTCTCTCACTCTCTTTTTTCTAGAAGTTTCACCCCTCCAAGGAATCTCGGAATAGTTCAAGTAGACTTGTCCGGTTGAGGGGAAGATGGCTCTCCCAGGGCCCGTCTGCATGGACCCCGTGCCAAGCAGAGAGGCAGGGCCGGTCTGGGGCTTCCCTGGACTCGCCTGTCTGGAGAGGACACGACGTGGGGTGGGGGCCGGGGCGCTGTACTTTGCTAGGAGGGCTTGCGGTACCACAGGCAAGTCGCTGGAGCTTGTCTTACGAGGGAAGGGTGTTGCTGCTTTTCGGTCATCCATGTGTTTGCAGCCTGAGATGACATCTTTCGGGGACAGGCTTTATAATGCAGAGACCTAGATCCAAAATAATTTGATATCCATTATTTTTCACAGAATTCTTATATAGTTCATGTATCAAGTTTAATAAAGCATCTCATTGTCAAACAATATCTTGGATTTGATTTATAATCAGAGGTTATTTAACCAGAGGGTATAATTTCTTCGAAGGAGAGAAATTGAAAGGAACAGAACACTTGGCTACTCCATGGTAAGGCCCAAATGGGGTTGTTTTATAAATAGAAGAAACCACAGACCTTGCCTATGATTTGTTCTCTTCAGGCGAAGAGTAAAAGCAGGTACGTTCTCTCATATTATATGTTAAAATATTTTCAAGGAAGCGAGTACATTAACGTCCTCCACATACCACAATGCATGACGCTTCTTAAAAATCCAGGTTAGAAAGGGATTCACACTTTATTACAATTAAAATATGAGGTTTTTACATGCAAGAAGTCAAAGAGATTTTGCCAATTTCAAGTTAAAATTACCGTCACAAGACCAGTTTATTTAAATGAAAGCGTGTCTGTGCCGGTTTTGAAATGCCTGTCAGTACGAGGGGGAATAGTTTGTGCTTTTTCTTTTATGAAATGTCAAAAACTGCAAAGGATGTCTTATTTATTATTTCTAGCCTTCTTGTTTAGGATATGCAGCAGAACTGTACTATTTTTAATTGTCAAGTGTGGGAGTGGACAACTTCTAGATGTCCGGCCAGAAGCAACCGTCAGGTTAACGTCTCCGGCCTGGGGGGCGCAGTGAGGGCTCAGGGCTGTCTGAGTGCCTATAGCTGGCCGTCCTCGATGGTCTCCCTGAGGGAAGGCTACTAGAGAAGTATGTGACTCCTCACGCATGTGTTTCTGCGATGTCTGTTTTTGCTCTGTGGTCCGCGTGGGCGTTTTGTACTGGGCACGTTCCATGTGCTCGTTTCTGCTCTCCCCTCTCTTTCTGTCTGTCTCGAGTCAAGTCCTGTTTGTGTGTGTCCTTCCGACTGCCCTTCTTTAACGGGTTCTTTTTCTCTTGAGTTTCTGTGTCCATCTGCCCCAGTCAGTCCTTCTCTCCCTCCCCCACCCAATTCTTTCCCTTTGCCTATTGATTTTCCCCCTTATTTCCTATGATGTGAAACTGACACATGCTGTTCGATTTGTCAAGGTTACTTCAAGGTGCATGGGCTCAGGGACCTCTCCCTTTTCAGTCCCTCCTCCTGGGTTTTCCTTCCCTTTGCTGCCCTCGGGACCGCTCTGCCCTCTAAGGGGAGAAGTAAGATGGTCCAGGCTTCTGATTAGCCAGATAGTCTCATTATTACCCAGTACATCAGAATAGGCACTAGTAAAATGGCGTAGCAAACACTAAATAAATTCTTACTACACGCTAGGTGCTTTATGTGCACAATTTCATTCTGCCTGACATTGCTGTGATGTAGGTGATGTTATCTGTATTTTACAAATGAGAGTTCTCAGGCCGCTAGAGGCTAAATAATTTATCCAGGATCCCACAATTAGTATGTAGCAGAACTGGGGTTTTAACCCAGAAACCCAAATCCACGCCCAAATGTGCAGACCAGTGGCGGGACTATAATAAAGTCCACTTTACAACTGAAGGCTTTTAGTTCAAGATGACTGCATTTCTTTTGATTTCTAATGTTGCGCATTTAAAAAATGTACATATTTGCCATTTATATTTCTCCTTTGGTGAGTTACCCACTCATGTTCTTTTCCTCTTTGGGTGGGGGGCTCGGTGGTGGTGATCATGATCTCCTTGTTGATTTATGAGAGCGTTTTGAAGTGCTACTGATCTTTGGTTGACAGTGTTTGACACAGACACTGTTCTCGACCTTTCACTCGTCTTTTCATTTTGTTTCTGAGTTTGTTTTTTCTTTAATAGGAGTTTTTAAATTCTTACATAGATCTATGAACGTGTTTCATTGTGTTTTCTGCCCTCAGTGTCCAGCCGGGTGGTCCGATGCAGCCTCTCCTGCCGCTTCTCCATGCCGGCTGGCAGCCACGCTCGAGCTGCTGTGTTCTGTGTGAGTGTGTGTTGAGTTGTGTGCTCAGGCACGTCCTCCTCCGGAGTGCACGGAGCCGTGTTCTCTCGCTCTCCATCTCTCCGAGCTTCACATGGAATGCGTGCTAGGTTTTACTCAGCTCCTTCACCCTGCGGCAATCACCAAGTGACAGCTACTCCAGAATCCTTTCAAAATCCTGCTCCCCTCTGACGCTTGGCCCCGCTTGTGGCTCTCCTTTAGGATGACTGGCTTGCCAGAAGGTTCCTTAGCACATTTACAGATTGTTTTGCCCTCACCCACACCAGCCCTCCAGACATGGCCAGACATGTTCCCCTCGCGTGTGAACACATTAGGCTCAGCTTGGGCGCACTGTGCCCGCTTAAATTTGCAGGCACAGTGGCCAGAGGGTGAGTCGGCCATGGCGTCTGGGTTCCAGTTATCTGGTTCCCCAAGCTCTTTGGTTTCCAAGCCTCTCAAGGGGCTGGCTTGCTGTCTCCACGGCCTGAGTACGCCTGGCGCCACAGGGCTCCCTCCACTTGAGGAAGAGCAGGTTGTGTTGTGAATGGCTTGGCTCTAATCTCATTCATCTTAAAAAAGTTATTCTCTGGCTTAAAAGTGGCTAGGCCAGGACACCTCTATGTCATTGTTGTTTTCTTTTAATACCTGCTTCTGACTAGCTGGTGGTCTGTGTTACCCGGGGCACGATTCCCAATCACGTACAAATGGTGGTAAAGGTGAGTGAAAGAATCAAAAGAGAATATATGTGACGTGTATAAAAACCCCTTAAAAAGCATCGTATCGATGCAGAATGGTCAGTGGCCATCTGCATAGCAGCTGTGTCCTCGTTGTGTGCCCGGGGTGTCACCCACAGCCTGTGGTTCAGAGATAGAGGGTGTGCCCACCTCACAGGCAGTGGCAAGGGTGGCTGATGGGGAGGTGGTTTCAGCCTTGGTTGAACATTCGGACCTGTTATTTTCTCCCTTTTGCAGATCTGTGTTTTCAGAGTATTTTTAATGAATAGGTGTTGCTCTTGTGATGAGAGAAGGGACCCCCTCTTTGTGCGTGTTTGTCAGGATCTCAGTGTTAGTGATACAAATAGCAATTAGCAGTGTAGTCCCGTTGCTTGGCGTTGGGTAAGTTAACAGCTTGAGTTTTAGAGAATTATCTACTTAGACATTGTTTTATGGTAATTCTGAAAGGTGAGTATAACGTGTTATCAAAATAACATGATTAATGTAATTTATAGCACTAATATGAGCATAAAATTATATTGAAAGTTATAGTTTTCTCTTTGTGTCCTTAACCTCTTCTGATGTAGAAAGTGATTGTGTTGATCCAACACGAGAGCAATAGTAGCATTCTGACAGACGCCCACTTCTCTGTAGCCTTGTTGAAATAGCTGGTGTTTAATTTTCTGTTTTAGCCCCTAAACTGTGGAAGTCATGGCGGTCACATGTGTTGAGGGTTTTGTAGACTTGGACTTGTCAGGATGTGACTTACAATAATACCACACGACTGCGGAGGCCTAATGGGAGCAAGATGCCTGTTGGGGTGGTCAGCATCCTGGGGCGTGATCCCTGGGCCAGGGAGAGGTCTCTGCTCTGGTTGGTGTGGAGGGAAAGTGGCAAACCTCCTAATTCTCAGGCTTTCCATGATTTCATTTTAATTCTATTCAGCCCGATTCTTTCTTTGAGGTTTAGTTTGAATACATTTCCTCTTTATCTGGACACCAAGAGCTGAGTTTGAGGCCCTCTTGGAACAAGAGGGGAAGACGTTATGGGTCACATCTTTTAGTCACATCTTCTGGCTTTTTATGACATTCTCCTCTTCTTTGTCTTTTACTGTAGCCATTGAATTAACAACTCTCATTAGCCAGTTTGTCGTTGATGTCCTCACTGACATTATCTTCATAACCACCAGCACTTTATGTCAAGTCAGCAAGACATTTAAATATTTTTCCAGTGTGTTATGTGATTGACTCTTTATTAGCTAGACTATTAAGTAATCCAGGATCCTCCTTATTACTTCTATTTGAAATTTATCATCTCATCTTAATGATTTTTATTGCTTTTATAAGGGAGTGAGATGACAAAGAATGTTACTGTATGTGGGTTTGTAACTGTATTCTGAGTTATCCAATATTCCCGATAGGCAGGAACTTCTGCTTTGACTCAGTGTCCATGAAGCTGGAATCTTCTCCTGGTGCTTTCAGGTGTCTGACATTCAAACTGAGTCTCCTCCCTGCCACACTCACACCGCAGGCGCCAGCAGCACAGACTGCCGCCCCCCGTGCTGCCACCCCCGGCTCTGCACCCTCCTTGTGTACGGGTTGAGGAGGGGGGCCATGGGCAGTGGTGGAATTCCTGGAATCTATTCCTTCAGCAGAACAGCGAGTGATAATTTACCCACATTCAGAGTTGACCCTAAGCCATGTAAATATATCCCATTAACCCAAAATGAATGTCTCCCAACTCACCTTTCCGGTAGCCAGGGCCCCAAGTGCACAGGTGCTCCGATGCCCGATGGAAGGGAAGACAAGG
The DNA here is from genome assembly GCF_022682495.2 of Desmodus rotundus. NCBI lineage: Eukaryota > Metazoa > Chordata > Mammalia > Chiroptera > Phyllostomidae > Desmodus > Desmodus rotundus. The sequence goes on along the minus strand of NC_071392.1, from coordinate 8,232,235 downwards.
AGAAGAGACAGCGTCTTCACCAGTCAGGATTAAAGTGTATTTTTCAAATTTTACAAAAACGTGACCGTGTGCCTGGGTAAGGAGCATGCCCTGAGGTTTAAGCCTCATTACATCACAAATCTACCTTCATTACAGTGTGAGACTCATAATAGAAACTATGCTTTAACGAGTTCATTTGTTGTTGGTTTTTTTCCATAAAAAATAACTCCAAAAAATGTATGGGCTAGTGTATGTATGTGGGGATGGTGAGGGCGGATTTTGCAAGGAAGTATAAACATTCCTTTGCATGCATTCTAGGTCACTTTGAGTATGCCAGTGTGAGCCTGGGCCTAGCTTTGGACTCGACTCTGCTTACACCTGCACCTTTCATTTCTGGCATTGAACTTTCCCCTTAGAGACATCGGTACGCTTTGGGGACTAGCTGAGCAGCAGGCCTCTAGCGCACATCCTTGATTCTTTTCTTTTCTTTTTCCTTCAAATGAAGAGGTTTTTTTAAATTAATTGATGCTGATACAGTATCTTTTTAATTAAAAATGACACAATCCTTCTGCACCTTTTAAGGTTTTTTTTTAAAGCCACATACTCTATCTTATGTGTTTAAGAGAATAATTTTAAACAAAAATGTATAAATAGGGACAAGCTATAAAACTGCACCAACTGGACCCCCAAGGGAAGACCATTCTTGGTTCTTCGCATCCTTGATTCTGTAGAGAGACGCTTCACCTTGTATATTCAGGGACAGTTCTACCGACCCCTAACTCTCAGCAGCCACTCCAAGGGAGGTCACTGAGTGGACAGAGTCAACCTTCCACCCCAGCTTGCAGGGATCTATTGAGATTTAAAAAGCACAAAGCAGGCTGTTGAATTTAACAGGCCCCAGCCCCCACGTGGGCTCCAGGATCATCGGCATGGTGAGAATGAAGAGGTTTGAAATGCTATTAATGTAGCTAAATTCTGTTTAACTGGCCACAGTAATGGATGTGTGTTCCGTTTAGTACCAGTTTCAGAGAGAGAGCCTCACGGTGTCTCTGTAAACTCGCATTTCTATGTATCAGGCGTCTCATAAGAACATTAAAGATCATTTGAATGTGGGGAACAGTTGGAACCAGATCATTTTATGTAAAACAAAAGTCAAAAATCTAGAAACGGCATATTCTCACTTAGGACAGGGTACTAATTAAGCCCAGACTCCAGGCACTTGCCATTTAGTGAAGTTTAAGACAGGAATGTTCACCGACTCCTTTAATGTTATCTTCCTGCCTTGAGGTTAATTGTCTTAATTATTTGAGGACAAAAATTAGGAAATCTTGTTAGGTCACTAGTTGTAAGTAAGGAAGCAGAAGCTTTATTTTACTAAGCTTTTGTGGGATAAATTAAGTAGTTACTTATTCCTTGGGGAAAGGATGGTGTGTAATTCTCATCATTCACACTCAGCAGCTCACAAAAATGAAAAAAAAAAATAAAAGTAATTAACAAGTAATTCTGAAAGAAAACATTAACGTTCCCCAGACTGGAATCATACACGAGATGAATACAGGATAAAGTTGGGATTTATTTTTTACTTTTCCCAAAGTGTCAATAACAAATCATAAAACGTGTACACACACGCGCACGCACACTTTATGTTCTCTACCTCCGGAACCGATGCCATCTGGATGTGGTCCTCCCTTTCCATCCCAGCAGCTGTGAGGTACTTTTCCCCAGGCTGGGCTCCAATCTTACCACCTCCTCCGATGCCTGGTTGCCTTTGTTCTTCCTGTGAGCCCCTCCCAGCATTTGCATGTGTAGAATTGATCCCCACTCGGGCATTGGCTCTCGCCGTCTCTCAGTCATCCTTGGTGGTGCAGTCTGCGCCTCACAAAAGTGAACTCAAAATGGTCCAAAGACCTAAATGTAAAACACAAAGCAGTAAAACTCCCAGAAGATAACATAGGGAAAAATATGTTATCCTTGAGTATGGAGATGACTTTTTAGATACAAAACCGAAGTTATAATCCATGAAAGAAATAATCAATAAGCTGGAATTTATTAAAGTTAAAAACGTCTGCCCTGTGACAGACACTGTCAAGAGAATGAGAAGACAAGACACAGACTTGTTTTTGCAGATAAAGAACTGTTATCCAAAAGTACACGAAACTCTCAAAATTCAGCAGTAAGAAGAAAATCCTGATTTTTAAAAAATGGGCAAAAAACACTTGGCCAAAGATACATAAATGGCAAATAAGCATATGTAAATACACTTCGCAACATATGTCATTAGGGAATTGCAAAGTAAACGAGGGGCCATGGCACCGCTGTTAGAATGGCCCAAATCCGTAATACCTACAACACCATGCTGGCAAGGATGCGGAGCAACCGGAACACTCACTCACTGCTGGTGCAAGTACAGGATGGCGCGGCCACTTTGGAAGACGATGTGGCTGTGTCTTACTAAGCTAAACTACTCTTACCATATAATTCAGCATTCATGCTCCTTGGTATTTGCCTGAGTTAATTGAAAATGTATGTCCATAAAACCTGCATATGAATATTTACAGCAGCTTTATTTATAAATGCTGAATCATGAAAGTGACCATGATATCTTTCAGTAGGTTAATGGATAAAAATACTGTGGTCCAGCTCGGCAAGAGACCTCTTTTCAGTGCTGAAAGAGATGAGCTATGCAAGCATGAAAAGACTTCGGGGACCCTGAGTGGTGAAGGCTATGCTGTGGATGTCTGTGGTGGTGACGGAGGATGCTGGGAGCTCCTGATCTCCTTCCTCCATGAGGGTAAATCGTGGTCCAGGGGCTCCCCCTTGGCACCAAGCCATCCTGGTAAAATGCTTCCTACAATATTCTATGCAGCCATCCTCAGTTGTGCTCCACCGGATGGCTGCAGCTTCTTACACACTCTCTCAGAGCTATTTTAATTCGTAAGTAGTTGTCAAAATGGTTTTCTATGGAGGATGAAGGTTGGGACCTCCAACTCTAACATCTCTCTCAAGAAAAACTACGACCATCCATTTTTTTTTTCTGCAAGCAGTACCAGCCAGTAGTAGAGAAAGGAAAAGATACACAAAGTATATGGATTGGAAAGGAAGGTACACACTTGTCATTCTTTGCAGATATCGTGATTGTCTGTATAGAAAACTCCTCACCTCGATTACAGATAAAATACACATAAACTGTTTTCATTGTCAAGAGTCAGCAACTTTGCTTGGCACCACACCAACATGCTAAAGGGAATTTTATGTCTCTGCACTTAGCAGTTCAAAGTTAGAAAATGAAATTTTAACAATAACGATAGCACTTAAAATGGCAATGGAAATATAAAGTACAAGGGGGAAAATCACAAAAGGTATGTAAGTTTTTTATGTAGAAATTTATAAAATTTAAGTTAGTGGAGAAAGAGAACATGTTCTTGAATAAGAAAGCTCAAAGTAATGAAGATGATAGATTTTAATGGTATTCCAATAAAAAATCTCAATCGGGCTTTTCATTGTCCTTGACAATCTGATTCTAAAATTCACATGGAAGAGTATAGACCCCAAAGTAGTCACTCCTGAAGAACTTGCTGTACCAAATATCAACTCTAATTGTAAAGTTTTAAGGCAGTATGGAATTAATGCAGGATTATACTAATAGGTCGGTGTAACATAAGGATATGTCCAGAGACAGAAATGTCCAATACGGCAGAGATAATATTGCATAACAGATGGTAAGGCATGGACTTTTCAATACATGCTGTTGAAGCAATTGTAAACCATACTGGGAAAATGAAATTATTGTATTCCTCATAATTCAACATACAGAAAAATTAATTTAAATTGCATTAAATATTTAAATGTGAAAGGAAAAGCTATATATATGGTAGAAAAACATGCAAGAAAATGTGTTTATGACCCCAATGTAGTGAAGGACTCTTCATTTAAAAATTCACAGTCATAAAAGAAACTATTGTTAAATTGGTTTGAGTTAAAATTAAGAATTTATAGCCATCAAAAGACACCATAAATAAAGTGAAAATCATCTCACAAAGTGAAAGAAAATATTTCCAATGCATATAAACAGTGAAGGATTAGTATCTGGAATGACTAAGAACCTTCCTACAAGTCAATAAGAAAGAGCCATCTTAATAGTAATGTAAGGAAAAATATGAATGGGTGTCTCACAGAAAGTAAACAAACAATATGGTAAAATAATATGCTAAAGATGAAAATTTAAAAGCATAATCTCAATAGTGATCGAGGAAATGCAAATACAATTGCATTATGATTTTGCATCCACCACATAGGAAAAAACGAGTCTGCAAATAGCAGTTATTGGAAAGGGTATGGAATAGCAAACACTTGCATCTGCGGAGGTAGGAGTAGTAGTTGACTCGGCAATTTCGGTCAAGAGTTTGGCATTTCTTAGCAAAGTTGCACATGCACGTGACCTGTTACTAGGAATTACGTTCCTAGATGTGTGCCCTAGAGAAAACTCCTGCACTCAGGCCCAAAGGAAATGTATGAGAATGCTTACAGAAGAGTTACTCATAAACCAAAAAAACCACCGAACCATCCAAATAGTCATCAAATAGGATATCCAAACTCTCCAGTAGAGATGACCAATTTTAATATATTTTATGATGAATTACTATACAACCATAACATTTAATTAAAGCTACCAGGATTAACATGGATGAGTCTCAAAAACACACTTTTTAAGCAACAGAAGCATAATGTGGGCATCATAAAATGCCTACATTATGATTAGTGATAAAAAGTTCAAAATCAGATTACACATAACATATTGTTTTGGGTTACTTATCTAGGTGACAAGCTGCAAGGCAGAGATTAACAAAGTTTTAGAATTGAGGTCACCTTTTGGAGGTAGAGGAGGGAGAAAAACGCCACTAAGGAGAGGTATTAGAAGGCATGTTTTATTTCTTGAGCTGATTAGTAGGCAAATCTTTTTTCATGTTATTTTTAAAAAACATATTTGTAGGTTTTATATATTCTTTTGGTTGTATTTATTTTACCATAAAAACTGAAAATACCATCATGTCCCTCAAGATTATGATAAATCTGAGCTTTTGAGAGATGAGCCCCAAGTTGCAAATCTCTGTATAACCTTGCCAATAGAGGTTTTGGTTGAAATTTACTTTCCTTGGTTTAAGAAAACAATGGGTATTTTTGTCCTTCAAATGTTAAATTGTATGTAATACTATATCGAATATGCCTTTTCTAGTTATATATACCCATCCTCTGTTTAGATTGTGATTTCTTCTGCACCCACCACCTACTCCTCCTTACCTCCACCTTCACCCCTTGAGAATTATCATACAGTAGCCACATTAGAAGCCAGGGATTGCTAGTGGTCAGTAAGTTTTGCAAATATTAACTTTCTGATCTAACAGTCCCATCTGTATCTCCTCATCCTGTAAACATTCTGTTTGGCAGTACTGCTGAGATCTACTTCTCCTCTTTCATTTTCTAATTAAGTTGCAGTGTGTTTTCTCTAAATTTACAATGAGCGTGGCATGGAAGTAATTTGCTTCACCAGGTGGTGTTTCTCACATTCCAGATGTTATGTAAGTCCTAACCCTCGATCAGCTTCAAGAGTAACAGCAGTACAGTAGTACTTACGATTCTACCACGAGTTGCAGAATGTAGTTGGTAAAGAGTAATTACATGGATATAGAGTAGCCTTGTAACTGATTATTCAGACACTTTTGGGAAGGAAAGGGGGGCACTATTAGTAATTATTCTGGGACAGCAGGCATAAACTGGAATAGTTCTGGGCAAACTGGGATCTAGCTCATCCTGATAATGGAGGAATCTAGCTCAATGAGCGCCCAGCTCAAGACCCACAGGGTCTGGCACAGGTCCCATCTCAACAATTAAAACAGTGTAAACAGAAACTACCCTGGTTTTAAAATCATGTCCTGCCGTAACTGTGGCAGTGATGTTTGCTGGGCTTCACAGACACCCACAAATGGGTGCCTGTTTATGAAGAAGGGCTTTTCTTAGCAATCCATGAAAAATATTGTGTCCAGCTATTCTATGAGGGAGGATGATTTTGTATTTTTTGTCATTTTAAAACTGTGATTATCACCTGAAACAGCACAAAAGGTAGGAACTTGGGTTCTGTTCTATATGGACTCAAAATTTAGACAAAGAGTTTAGATATAAAACAAGAAGGATAAAAATTATTTCTGGAGATGAGGTGGAATTATTTATACAGGTTTATAAATAATAAAATGAGAATGAACCTTTATTAAGTGCCTACTATGTGCCAGGCACTGATATGTATATATGCACTTAATCTTAACAGCCATATTTAGAAGTTATTATTTCTGTTTTGTCCATATGAGAAAACTATTAAGGAATTTGCCCAAGTTACATAAGTGTCTGATTCAAAAGCCTGTCTTTCATTTATTATGCCTACTCACTCTCTGTTGTTTTTTTTTTAATACTTATATTGCCCCTGTACCAATACAGGTGGCATACTCCCTTTGGACATTTGTAAGGTGGCTCTTTAATTCTACTACATAACTAGTATTGGATTTATTGAGTTGATGTTAGGAAGCATTTTCCCATGATTTGGCATTATGGTTATATCTGTCACCAATAGAACCTAACCAATCAAATGAGGAGAGAAACAAACAACCAAAAAGAACTAAAACAAGTGGAACTTATAGAGAAAAATATAATGCATGAGATAGAAAATACACTAGGTGGGCTTACCAGTAAATTAGACACTGTAAAAGGAAAGATGAATGAAATTGAAGACATAGCAATAGATACTACCCAAACCAAAGCTCAAAGAGAAAAAAAATCTGCAAATAAAATAAATAGAGCCTCTATAATCTGTGTGAAAATATCAAGCACTTAAACAATATGTATATAATTTGAGTCCTTGAAATAAGTTGGTGTTTGAAGGGTGAGAAGGGAGAAAATATTTGAAGAAATAATAGGAGAAAAATTTCCAAATTTTATGAAGTCCTACAAATCCAAGAAGCTCAATGAACACCGAGTAAAAATATAAAAAAGATCATACCAGGGTATGTCATAATCAGTTTTCTGAACAACAGTGATAAAGAGAAAATCTTATAAGTGACTAGTGAGAAAGACATATTTCATACAAGTAAACAGGGGTAAGAGAATTGATGATTTTTCACTAGAAATAATGCAAGCAAGAAGACAATGGAACATCATTTTTAATGCACTAAAAGAAAACTGTCAACTGAGAATTTTATATCCAGTGAAAATAGCCCTCAAAAACAAAGTTGAGAGAAAACCATTTTCAGATCAACAAACCTACAGAGTTTATAGTTCATTGTCAGTAGGTTGGTATTACAATAAATATTTTTAAAGTTCTTCAGGCTGATGGAAAATGATTCTAGATGGAAACTCAGACCTACACAAAGGAATGCAGAGTGCCAGTGTGGGTAAATATATAAAACATTTTTTCTCATTTTTTTATTTAAAAGAAAAGTGAAGGTTTGTAGCAAAAATAATAACGTATTTTAGTACCAGTGATGGAGAATTGAAAATATACAGTTGCTAATTTCTTACATTATACATAAAGTCATTATATTTGAAGGTAGGCTTTGATATGATATATTTGTGTGTGTATATACATATACATATACACACATATATGGACCTACCATGTATATACACACACACACACATATGTATATATGTACATGTGTGCGTGTGTGTATGGTAAATCCAAGCGCAAGCAGGAAACAAAAGTCAAATAGGTATAGTAGGCAATATAGGACATAAAATAGAGTACTAAGAAATACTCAATTAATCCAAAAAGCAGGAGAAGAAATATTAAAAAATCAAAGAAAATGTAGGAAAAATAGAAAAGAAATAGCAAGATGGTAGATTTACACCCAACCACACTGATAATTATATTCAGTGTGATATTTTTCAGACTGAATAAAAGATAATCAAGATCTAACAAAATACTGTCTACAAGATACAAAATTTTAATATAAAGATACATTTAGGTTAAAAGTAAAAGAAAGAAAAAGATACACTATGCAAGCATTAATCATATATAAGCTGTAAAGGCTATATTAATGTCAGACAAAGATTTAAAAACAGAATTTAGCTGAGATAAAATTGTATATTTAATAACAATGAAAGATACATTAAGAAGATATAAAACTTTCTTAAATGTGTATGCATCTCGATATTGAACTTCAAAACACATGAGGCAAAACCTGACAGAACTGAAAAAAGAAAATAGACAAATCTACAATTAAAATGTAGAGATTTCAACAATCCTTTCTCAGTAACTGACCAAAGCACAGACAGACAGAAAATTAGTAAGAATATAGAAGATATGGACAACCTCATCAACCTAATTAACATCCATAGAACACCACATCTCACAATTTCAGAAGACATTTCTTTTTAAGTGCCCATGGAATATTCTCCTAGGTAGACCATATGCTTGGCCACAGAACAAGTCCTAGTAAATTTAAAGATATTGAACTCATTCAGAATATGTTCTCTGATGACAACAGAATTAAATAGAAATCAATATGAAAAGATAATTAGAAAATTCTGTATATTTATATATTAAACAACATACTTCTAAGTAATCCATGGGTCAAAGAAATTGCAAGAGAACTTAGAAAATATTTTGAGCTGAATGACAAAGAATATATGACATCAAAATTTGTGGGATAAATCTAATACAGTGCTTAGAAAATTATAACTAAAATTTATAGTGGACAAAGAGAAATGTCTGAAATCAATGATTTAAGCTTTTGTTTCCACTGTCAGTAAGGTAAGTCCCCACAACTTCTGGCTTAGAAACAAAACAAAAAACAGTGGGATTGAGGCAGTGGAAGACAGAAGCTTCTGGAGTCCCAGGAAGTTTCTCTTAAAGAGCCTGCACACATACTGCACTCAGGCTCATGCCCTCTGAGCTCCTTCATGGGGCAGCAGATTGAAAGGCATCAGAGACATATGGGGAGGAACCAAATTGTGCAGCATCAGGGTGAGAGCTGGGAAGCAGCTTTCTCCCAGGAAAAAGTGCTGTCACAGCACCCTGGTGATTTCCTGAGGCTGTGCCACACCCAACACTCAGGCCCACTCAAGCTGCAAGCTGTTTCCAATGGCTTTTCCATAGGAATGGTTTGTCTTGGCCCAAGCTTCAGGCTTTCCTAAATTCTCTCAAACAAGAGAGAATTGGCCTCAGCAAGCCCTGTACCTCCTGCTAAGTTGCCCAAGGCACAGCTCTAGGAACAGCAGGCCTTGGTTCACAGGTTGGCCTTGCTTAGGCACCTCTAAACCCAGCACAAGTAGCACCCATCTGCAGATTGCTTTGTAGCTAATGCCATGTTACCCTGGATAGAACACAGGCAGAGTCTTGACCTTGGACATGCCAACAGCAATCAAGGCTCAACTAACTACAAGAGGAGGGTGTACACAAACCACAGAGTGGGCACACATTTAGTAGCCTGCTGGGGTAATAGGGGAGGCTGTGTCACTGGACCCCACAGGACACCTAATACATTAGGCCACTCTGTCAAGCCTGGGAGATGTAGTAGCTCTATCTAATACATAGAAACAAACACAGGGAGGCTGCCAAAATGAGGAGACAAGGAAACGTGGCCCAAATGAAAGAACAGATCAAAACTCCAGAAAAAGAACTAAACAAAATGAAGAAAAGCAATCTATTAGATGCAGAGTTCAAAACACTGTTTATAAGGATGCTCAAGGAACTTAGTGAGGACCTCAGCAGCACAAAAAAGATCCAGTCAGAAACGAAGGATACACTGCTTGAAATAAAGAACAATTTACAGGGTATCAACAGTAGAATGGATGAAGCTGAGAATCAATGATATGGAACATAAGGAAGAAAAAACACTCAGAAGAGCAAGAAGAAAAAATACAAAAAATGAGGATAATGTAAGGAGTCTCTGGGACAACTGCAAGCATACCAACATTCACATCATAGGGGTGCTGGAAGAAGAGAAACAACAAGAAATTGGAAACTTATTTGAAAAAAATAATGAAAGAAAACTTACCTAACTTTGTGAAGGAAGTAGACATGCAAGTCCAGGAAGCACAGAGAGTCCCAAACAAGATGGTTCCAAAGACACATCATAATTAAAATGCCAAAGTCTAAATACAGAGAATCTTAAAAGTAGCAAGAGAAAAGCAGTTAGTTACCTACAAGGGAGCCCCCACGAGACTGAGACTGTCAGTTGGTGTCTAAAAAGAAACTTTGCAGGCTAGAAGGGATTGGTGGGAAATATTCAAAGTCATGAAAAGCAAGGACCTACAACCAGGATTACTCTATCAGCAAAGCTATCAGTTTAGAATTGAAGGACAGATAAAGAGCTTCCTAGACAAGAAAAGGCTAAAGAAGTTCATCACCACCAAACTGGTATTATGTGAAATGTTAAAGGATCTTCTTTAAGAAGAAAAAAATATGAACAATAAAGTGGCAATAAATACATATTTATCAACAATTGAATCCAAAAAAGTAAGTGAACAAGCAGAACAGAAACAGACTCATAGATACAAAGAATATTTTGATGGTTGCCAGATGGGAGGGGGTCAGGAGGAAGCGTGAAAAGGATGCAGGGATTAAGAAGTACAAATTGGTAGTTATGGAATAGTCACGGGGATGTAAAGTGCAGCAGAGGGAACAGAGTAACCGAAGAACATATATGCAGGACCCTGGACATGGACAACAGTGTGGGGTTGCCTGAGGGGGTGGGGGTGGGGGTTGGGTGGAGGGAGACAAAGGGGGAAAACTGGGACAATTGTAATAGCATAATCAATAAATATAATTAAAAATGTAAAGGCTGTGAATCTGGTGAGATGTGCCTGCTCCAGCCATTTCTATTTGACGTTCTATGGGAGGTCCTATTTAGCACAGTAAGACCAGAAAAAAAACACCCAGGTGCTGGTGGGAGGACATAGAAATTGGAAAAGAATAAATAAAACTTTATTCACAGACAATATAATCTTCAAAAAAAAAAAAAACCTACTAGGATTAGTGAATTTAACAGAGTTACAGGGAACAAGATAAGTGTAAGGGATCAGTGATATTACTATGTGTTAGCAACAAATAACTGGAAAGTGAAACGAAAAGAAAGTACACTTTCCTGTCCTTGGAACAGAAGGGAAGCAGATAGGGAAGTGAAATGCAAGGCGACCCTGTTTGCAGTGGTGGGCCCAGAGTGCAAGCGCGTGCGGGAGGGGTCTCCACTCCGCCAGGGTGGAGGTGGGGCTGGGGTCCAGGAAGGAGAGTGGGTGGACTCTGGGTGAACTGAGTGATTGTGCTCAGCCTCATCCTTGCATTCGGGCAACCTGTTGAACAGCGTCTACGCCCAATGAGCGAAAGAACGGTGACCTCTAGGACTTAGCGTATTAAAGGGGCAAAAACACAAACAAGGAGAATGTGCATCTTGGGTGACTTAAGGAGTTTGTTTCCAAAGCAGAAGAATGTCGTTTCCATAATTACTCCTAATCCTGTGTATGGACCCGTGTTGGTGTGTCTCTCATTTAGGAAGTGATTCCGGAACTCATCTTTGTTGCCTTTGCTGTTTTCTCCTGGCTCTCGCTGTGAGACCGCAGACAGTGGACTACTCTCCCTGACCCTCAGTTCTCAGCATACATAAGAAGGGTGAAAACTCCTGCCTCGGTCAGGTGTGCTGACAGGTTGAGATAAAACGTAGAAAGTCTTCCGTATGATGCTGCCCGGACACAAGGGGCTTACCACTACAATATTTTGCTTCTTTCCCTTTCGCATATTTTAAAACACCGTCTTTAAACTTTATTGGAACAAGGTACTTAAGCCTCCCAGGTGACATATCCTTATTTCATGTTAAAATTACATTTCTGTGAAACCATGTATTCAACTGAATCTCCCTTAAATAAACACAATCTTTCTTACATTATCAGCAAATTATACTTCAATAATTGCACTTGCTACTGTGGTTACCTCTGAGTTTCTCTACAACTCCTCTGTATTTTATTGCTGTGTAAATATTTAGAAGAATTTAAAAGGCTAATTTCAGATTTGGGCCTTCTCTGTTCAACAGTTTATATTTCCAGGCCTTTTATACAGTTTATATTCTTTTTTGTGAAACCTAGCATGGTTCTTACATTGATACTATTTACATTTTTTTCGTAATGTGCCACAGGTTTAGAAAGCTTTCCATTTAAATTTTTGATGTGATTAGCTGCTTTTAATTACATCTGAAAACCCCTTGCCAAATAATGATTAAAACCCACAGAAACGGTATGGTTGAGACATCAGCAAAAGCAAAACAGATCTGTGTGCAAACTGCTCCAAGCAGTGTATCAAAAGCAAATCCATTTAATTTGTACATATATGGAGGATTTAATTCAAATTGACGTAGAACAAAAGATAAATAAGGTGAGAAAGGTAGATAAGAGAACTTCAAAGTGTGTGAGTTCAAATGCTGCTTTGTTTTTTTTTTAAATCAGCATAATTGATTCTTCTGGGGAAATTTTTGGAGTAAAAAATAAAACTCATATATAATTATGGTTCACAGTAAATTGCATTTACTGCCTGTTGAGCAAACGCAATTGGATTTACTAAACCACAATCTTCCCCACCCCTGTGTAGTCAGAAATCAAACTCCCTGCTCGCTGGCTCTCTGGGGCCCCGGACGCTTAGGCACACTTAGGGTCTAGGCTGTGCGTCATGTTTTCAGGCAGCTCCTCTCCTCTTTTTCAGCAGGTACCACAACCTTCAGCATCCAATTCAAATTCACCTCCTCGGTGGACCCAAGTCCCTTCATGACTTTCTCTAGCTTCTCTCCCAGCAGCCCCCACTCACCACACACAACCTTTCCTTTGGCCAGGAGGTACTTCCTGGGCATAAGGCTATACATTTCCTTCCTTCCTTCCTTCCTTCCTTCCTTCCTTCCTTCCTTCCTTCCTTCCTTCCTTCCTCCCTCCCTCCCTCCCTCCCTCCCTCCCTCCCTTCTTTCCTTCCTTCCTTCCTTCACTCAGTTATTCAGTCATTCATCTCACAAATATGATGGCACTCTGCTCAATGGTAGAGATCCATCAGAAGCCAGAAGGAAACCCTCTCCCTGCCCTTCTAGGGTCGCAATCATGTGGAGGAAGTAGGCTTGGACTGAAGACGCTCACAGGCATCTCTGAAATGATGAATCTCATGGGTGATGCAGAGGTGAGACAGGTGGGTTATAGAACCCCTGTGAAATATGGGGACTCAATCCGGCTGGAAAGCTGGGAAGGCTTCCCTGAGCAAGTCACCGTGACACAGAGCAGCAGTTACCTGGGTGAAGACAGAGCACTGGGGGCAGGAGCAAGGGCACAGCAGGAGCTGCGGCTTAGAAGACAGGAGAGAAGCGGATGGCCCTGGCCCACAGCAAGGGAGGAGAGCATTGGGACCAGACTCATCTGAGGAAGACGGACAGACCACTGGGGCTCACGATCCCCCAAGGACTGCAGGGTTTATCCTGCTGACAGTGGTTCCAAAGGCTCTGCCTTCCCTCCTCCCTCATCACGTTCCTGTCTCGGGGCTCAGCGTGAGGGTCCATTCTCTGGGAAGCCTTTGGCAGCTCCACCCTCTCTGAAGGGCCAAGTGTCCTCCCTCTGGAACTGTGGCCTGTTGACCTTACCTCCTCGCCTCCTTTCCCAGGCTCCCACGCTAACGAGGACTGGGGAGTGCCATGGAGGAATGGCTGGTGGGAAAGCATGAGTGGGAGGCTTTGCTCGTATGCTGAGCACGGAGATGGGCAACTTGGCCTTGGAGTCCAGTTTCTCCCAGATGGTGGCCCTAACTCTTCCAGCATCAGATCAGGAGCCTCTTCCCTCTAAAAGACCCCTCGCTTTTAATTTAAACCAAAGCTCAGCTCGCTGTAATTTCAGATGGTAAGGAAACGCTGGCCCCGGGGTGGGGGCATGTGATCTGCAGAGAACTCAACCGTGACCTCCTGCACACCACGGGTGCCATCCCACTTCTCATCAGCTTGCCAGCTTGGCGTGCCGATGACAGGGCTTATTAAAGGGATCCAGGAGAGAGAGGCTGTTCCCCTTGGGGATGTTCCAGTGAGCAGCAGGGGTACCAGGACGGGGGATCAGAGCCACTAATTGGGGCATAGATGGAACAAATTGCCCCTCATCACAGAAACGTATTGTATTTCATGTTGAGGGAAAGGAGAGATCTGCCTACAAATTAGGCTGCAAACTGTAGAGGAGAAATTGTCTGCTGGCCAGACGGGTATGCAGGATGCTAATGAGATATGACGTGCGGAGAGGGGGTGAGTGCCCAAGCAAGAACTCAGGCTTCTTCAGGATCTCCTTTACTGTCCTTCGGAAGGGCTGAGTCCCTCGTGCCGCTGGTGTTTCTTGGCACTCACCAGGTTTCCCTCACCTGGGAGGTGGCTGAGCCCTCTATTCAGCAGTCATCCTGGAAGCAGCAGCAATGGCCCTGAGAAGTGTCCCTGAGGAATGCCCCTGTTCATGGTGCTACGGATGGTATAGAGAAGAGCGTGGACGCTGCCTCCTGTGGACTGTAGACTGGGAACGTGAAGGGCAAGGCCGTGTGAACATTCTTTCCTGTTTGTAAGTGAGCAACGAGGTTAGACAGGTCCTGAGCCCTGAGGCTCTGCAGCCACCCCACCCCTGCAGCCTGCACCATCTCCATCCTGGTCCCGAGGCCAGAGGCCCTGCAGCCGCCCCACCCCTGCAGCCTGCACCGTCTCCATCCTGCCCTGCGGCCCCTCCTCCCCAGAGTGACTGTGTCCACCCTTGGGTGCCTCTGCAGCTTGGAACATAATTACTAGGGTGCCTTGCATGTTGGCTTTAACTTACACTGATTATAAACAGGTCCTACTTCTATACTCACGTATTCTTCCTTTAAAAACCAAGTGCAGTGGAAATGCAGAGAGGTGTCAACAAAAGCATTGAACTGGTTTCTTCTGGGGTGAATTGGACTAAGTGGGATGTACTGAGGCTGGCGAGGCAATGTTTTCATTTTAATTGAGGATGGATTTCTTTGGTTTGTGACGCGGGATCATGAAAGCCTTTTGACCGGGAGTGTGATGGGCAGTCCAGGCCCTCCTAAAGCATTTGTGTGACCTGTCAGGGGGGCTCAAAGGTGGATTAACCGAAGCAAACAAGGCCCGGGGATCAGGGCATTCTGCACGAGGGAAGCCCCTTGTCCGAGCGCTGAATTCTTGAAAGAGGCCCTGGCGTGCTGCTCGTGGAAGCCTGGCCCTCACACCACATGCCTCTCTCCACCTGCTACTTCCGATTTGACTGGGCTGTTCTTTCCATAAGGCAAAGTATACATGCAGTCACTGATTTTACTAGAAAGCGCTTTGTGTTATGTTCTTCTGTTTTGAAAAAGAGCTAAAAATACTTTTAAAACATCACTTGAATGCCTTTTCTTCCATGAAAACTGCCAGATACATTTCAGGGGATGCATTTTGGGAATGTTTCGGAGGAAAAATCGCATTACTCAGCTGACAGACTTTACAAACCATATGAATAATTGTCTTGCATGGTGAAGTTGGTGAAGGGAACTTTTTTTCAGGTTTGAAAAATACTGGGATGGGGCTAAGAGAGGGGCTTTTCACCAGGTAGAGAGCCCAATACTGCACATTTATTGTGTTGTTTTATGGGCTTTCCTAGTACCTCCCCAAGATCCTTGGCATACCTTCCTCATGGAGTAATGAAGAAATAGTCTTGTATTCCTTTCTGTGGACCCTGCAAGATTAGCTGCTGTTCTGGGGGGAGGGGGTGATTTCTTCTCCTCTAGTAAAAACTGTGTCCATGCAGTTATTTTGGAAAATGTGGTTTTGAGGTGAGGGGTAAGGGACACTTCCTTCTGCCCAGAGCCCACCTTCTCTCCATGTGAACCAGAGCCGTGTCCCCACCTGGCCCTTTCCACCCTGTACAACCCCCTCTCTGCATCCTCACCCAGTGCCTCAGCCCTCACCCTGCATGGTCCCCAGTCCACAGTCCAGCCCAAAGATCTGACTGGGGAGTCAGCAGCACACAGGCACCACCCAGCCTTCCTCTGTCCCCAGGCGCCTGGCCACCCTGGCTTCTCACCAGGCCCCGGCCCCATGGAGGCCCGTGAACGAAAGTCTGTGAGCTCCCTGCTCTCCCATATTGGAGTTGGCATGTAGGTGACCGGAAATCTGCCAGAAATTAAATGCTGATTACTAGGTCCTGACTATGACCCAAGTAGGTTATGACCCAAGTTAGGGTCACAAGGGTATCTAAAAGGTCTGCGAGATTATTTTTTTAAAAAAACCCAATATGTTATCTTTATGTCTGAGCTACATAGTTATTGGGTTGGGCGAGGGGATGGATCTTTAAAGGGGAGGGGCCATGGGAGGAAGGTCAGTCACAGAGGAGCTGGTCCAGTGGGGCGGCAATACTAGAGCTCTGGTCAGGGGCAGTGACAAAGTACTTACCCCAAGGACAGGGGTTTGCATGGGCTCTGTTGGTTTGTAACAGGGTAGAAAAATGGGTTTCATCTCATACGACAGTTCTTGACAAAAAACGAAGACTGCTGGGAGAACTGTGTTCTGAAAGCATCTGAGGCCCAGCGGGTTGGCCACGATGATTGACTGCTGACATCCGCCTTGGGCACCGGAGTGGATTCTGGCGAATCCATGTGCATCGGGTGTCTGCATCCCCAATTCAGATTCTTGGCAGCAGAGGGAGGAAAAAATTCCACCTTGTGACAGCAGAGCCATGCTTAACGAGTGCCCACTAGTTCTGCAGAGTCGGGCAGCAAGAAACTCCCATCAGCCCACATGCGGATCTGGCCAGAGCTCCAGGGGGCCGTGTGCATCACTGTGGGAAGGAGAAGGCAGTGAGCGCTTCGGGGTGTTGACGAATGTTGAGCTCAGAAAACTCTCCCTATAGAGGGTAGACAATTAAGAAATAAAAAACACACAACTCCATTGTAGGCTGGTGGGAAAAAACTGTAGAATGAGGGAAAGGGAGCAACATCTTGTAGACCAAAAAAAAAAAATGATCTGCTTCAGATTCTGGAAGAAATGTTTAGAAAGATAATAAAGCTATGGCAATAAATTTAAAAACAAAAACAAAACATGGTCTCCAAAATAAAAAAAAATGCTCAAAGGAAGATCAGGCTGAGGTGAAGAGGCCGTGGAATAAAATGAAATTCACTTTATTTTCCGTAGGTTTATTTTGTTCCTTTGTTCTGAATGGCTTGCTCTTTTGTTTCCAGTATTTCTTAGTTTCTAGTGCATGGAGTTAAGACGATAGCATTTTCTCTGAGCACAGTATCGTTTGGGCCACACCCCGAAAGTTTTGCTATGCACATTGAAAACAGTCTGAAGGTTCAGCTTTGACACTCTGGTATCCAAGTCACTTAAAAGGAAGTATGAAAATATTTTCTCTGAAGGGGATTTTTTTTGCTGTCTTCTGACTGCTACTTTCCATGTTTATTGTATTGTAATCAGAGAGTAAGTGCTGTGGTTTTTACTTTTTAGACTTTTTCCCTTGAGGACCATTGTATCTTCATTTTTTTGGTAAATATTCTGTAGATTTTTACTTAGGATTTCTCTGCATGATCTGTTGATTAGACTTAAGTTTCCCACTGTGACATTGGATTTGTTACTACCTCCTTATTCTAACAAGTGGTACTTTTTACTATATTACTACTTAGGAGCTGCTATAGTGAGTCATCGGAAGGCTTCTACCCTTTGCCAATTTACCCTCCCTTTGTCATGTCTGATGTTTTCAAGTTTGATTTTTGGAATACTAATGTTATTACATCCAATCCTTTTTTGAAGGCAGCATGTATCTGATATAGTATTGTCCACTTATTTTTAGCCCTTCTGAATAATTTTGTTGAAAATGTGTCTCTTGTAAACATCAACATAGATTTAAAATTTTTTTTCCAAGTCTCCTGTTTCTTTCAACAAGAGGAAATTTGAAATATCTTTCTGTAATGGGAAATGTCAAGTATACACCACAGAGGCAAACAAGGAATGTCATTCTGCTTTCTGAGTAGTCAGTTCCCACCAATTCAGATCGTCCTGAAACACGGCTTTTTAAAATTTGGAAAAGCTAACAGCAAGGATTTTTATTGCAGATGGGAATGACCCAGAAGAAGAAAAAAAATTAATGCTTTAACTGGAACATAATTAATAGAAGAAAAAAGGAAACAAAATATAACCAGGGACATTGAAGTTAAGAACAATCTAACAATGGTCAAGGGGAGTGTGGAGGGGACAGTGAGGAGAGGGGATTACAGGAACTACTATAAAGGACACATGGACAAAATCAAGGGGGAGGGTGGAGGTGGGGGAGGGAGGGCGTTTCAGCAGGGGTGGGGTGGAGGGATGGGGAGAAAAGGCATACAACTGTAATTGAATAACAATAAAAAATTAAAATTAAAAAAACATTCTACATTATGCTCTACTTAGGTGTAATTTCCTGACAAATGCTTGAAATACTAGTCTTAACAATGAGTAAATATTCTGTAGATTTTTACTTGGGGTTGCCCTGCGTGATCTGTTGATTAGATCACGTTTTCCACTCTCACATTGGATTTGTTAGTATCTCCTTATTTTTCTAATAATTCTTACTTTATACATCACTGTCTAGGTGCTGCCATGAAGAGTCATTAAAAGGTTTCTACCGTTTTCAATGTGTTCTCTCTTCGTCCGGTCCAATATTCTCATTCAAGTTATAATTTTAAGTTTACCGAGTTTTTCTGATTTCTTTATTGCTTTTTCTCAGATCCCATATTTTCCTCTTAGATTTGTGTTTTAGATTTTTTAAAAAAATTTTCCTAGAAAATATCTCTAATAATTCTCACAGAGAAGGTTCTTGGTTAATAAATTTTCAGTGAATATTTTTCCCATCAATAGAATTTGAGTTCAAAATTCTTTTTTCCCTCTGAATTTTGGAGTTTTTGGGGTTTTTTTTTTTTGTCTTTTTGCATGTGGGTTACTTTCTTTTCCATTATGGTAAAGGGATGTTCATTTTTGTTTTGGAGTGTCCAGCAATTTATTTATAAGTGAAGTTGTTTACCGCATAGCAAAGCAACAGAGAGACATTTTCGGGTAGCTAGAGCTCAGAAATTTATAGTAACTTTATATATGATTTTAAATATTTACGGGAAGACATACATCAGCCGCCTGAGACAGGAAAAAGTTGACAATTCAGGTTATTCACGATCCATCAACTTCTCCCTCCCTGAGTTTTGATGCTCCCTAAATCAGGCCACCGCCTGATGGTCATCAGAGAGATTCGGCTCCAGCAGACAGAGTCTGGCCCTGTGGTGTCTCAAGCAAGCATTTTCCTTTCTTCTTCTCTCACTTATGAGGATGTTTTTCAAGCTCTGTCCTTCACCCTTGAAATTCGAAGGAAATGTCTTTTCTTCCTTAGTGATCACTTAAAGCAAGAATCGTGCCTTCTGCTCCAGCGGTTGCTAACATCGGCTAAATATTTTGCCGAGTCACATGGAGAGAGGCAACATGCCATGCCATTAGAGGCTCCCGTCAGAATTCCCCTCTTCCCACTTGTGGCTTCAGAAGGGCCTCCTAATTTCCTCTGCTCCCTCCTAGTTTGAAGTAACTTAATGCCCCCTCAGTCTCACTTTTCTTGAAGAATTTGTCCTCTTTTCAGTTGGCTGAAACTAAAAACGATTTGAGAACAAAGGAAGGGTTAAAAATCGTGTTTTCAGTTTCTAGTATTGAGAATGTGAACAATTAAAAGAGAAACACAAGCTGGGTTTGTTTTTAATGAGATAGATTGAGTTTCCACTTCGTCCCTGGTAGAATACCAAACAGAGACAGAACTGAGAGCCACAGAGTGAGGCCTCTAGCCGAGAATAACGACGATTGTGCTATGTTGTCCACTCCATCCTCCACGCTGCCCATTCCAGGATCCATTCTGCTGTTTTCCTAACACGTCAAATGACTTCACATCTGCAAGTAATTAGTTGCAAAATAACCTATCTTGGGACTGTGGGCTAGCGAAGGGTTGGGCAAGAGGAGTTCCGACTGTGGTGCAACAATGGGCACGTGGTGTGTTCCCTCTGCCCTTGTCCACATATACAGCTGTCGATACAGTTCATGGGCATGGCTGGTCCCGCGGAACTGTGATCCCAGCCCTTTGGGAAGCTCATCGTCTATGAAAACGGCACCAGAAACAATGATCACACTCACAGATGACCTCGCATTGTACACAGCTCCCTCCCGACATTTTCTTAATTCTTTTCCACAACAACCCTGAGAGATGGGAAAGGGTAAAATTTTGGTCTGAGGCAGAAGGAACCACAGTCATTAAGCTATTCGTCAGTAGGCGACATGATTTGTTTTGTTGGGTTTTTTTGCAAACATTCTGTTAACAGCTTATGACTGTCAGGACATACACAGAGAGGTGCCAAAAAAGTGGTAGCAGTGTGGCATGCCGAATTATTACAAAGAGAACGCATTCATGGAACCGGCTTCCAGATGGAGAAGTAGAACCCTATCGCACCTTCGCACGTTCCCAGCCACCACTCCCAGGGGAGCTCCCGTCCTGCCTTCTAAACGGGCTACGTGTTTACCTCAATTAATTGTGCATGGACGGTGAACCGGGACCCTGCCAAGCATGGACGCATTACACGTGTGCTTCACCTATGCAGGAATACATCTTCACGTGATGGAGTACAATACACATGGGATATGCCGAAGGGACGAAGGTGACCCAACCTGAAGACGATGTCTGGAACATTATAGGAAGCTTTTCTCCATTTCTGCTAAGAACTGACAAAAACGCAGTTTACGTAGAAAGAGAACAATACCTTGTTCATTCTTAGGACTCTGTGGACAAGGAGGAATCCATTCATTTCCTTCTACAGAGATTTTAAACTTGAGGCCATAAGTGCTAACTTCTAGATGTCTGTCTGGTTCGATCTTCACCACAGGCAAGGAGTGGACAGAGTGATTTTTCCAGAGTGTTTTCTTTCTTTCTATTTCCATTTTTGTACTGTGTTCTTTTAAGGGAAATGATGTTTTGCTGGCATAGGGAGGCAGTGTCTAATTCTCCTCCCTCCCTTGGAGGTGAGAGCATCCCCAGGGATGAAGTCTTTGCTTGCCGCATCTCCTTTGGAAGGGCAGAGCCAAAGACTGACGGTAATTGTTCCAGCTGGTATCCTTCATCAGATGAATTCTGGAAGCTTCCCTTCCCATGTCCTCACCATGATTTTCCCCCACTGTCTGGAGAGTCAGAAGCTGATGGGCAACTAGGGACTGGTTTGGAATGGATTGGGGCTCCCACACACAGGGGCACATGGGAACACAGACTAAGATGGTCCCCAGGTTCAGAGCTGCCTCGCAGTGGGGTCCCCGATGTCAGTGAGGGCTGTGCTGCCCCGGCCTCCTTCAGAAGAGACCTGCTTCCTCCTGGGAGCGTGTGTGTCCCTCTGCTGCTTCTCCTGCCCCCTGCCCCGCACCCCCGCCCCCTGCATTGAGCTCAGAGCAGAGGACTGTTTACAAGGAAAAAGACTGTCAAGGCTTTAAGTTGCACTCACTAAGAAATGAATTATCCTCTTAATTGTTCTTTGTTTCATTCCTCAAAAGATGAAAATGCTTTTAATTTAATAAAGTTTTGAAAAATAAGGAAGTTTGTAATTTTACGAAAGCGTATTCAGAAAAGTAAGAGCACCCAGGGACTCTGGAGGATGCTGCGTATTACCTGTTCGGGTCTCCTTCCCCTCCTACTCCCGCAACACAAGGCCGCAGCCCTGTGTCAGCTGCCCACTCTCCTCAACAGGCACTGGGGCTGTTGTTTTTCCTATCAAATCAGTTAAGTCAGAGTGCAGGTTGGAATCTTTAAAAAAAAAAGGCTGGCATTTCTTCCCTTCAACATACTGACCCTCTAGACAGACATAGCTGCTTGGAGAGAAATGCTGGTTTTATTCACTCTGTCCCCTGATTTGCCCTGCAGATATGTGGAAATGTAGACCACGAGTGAAACCTGTAGTGCGGTGTTACGAGGTCAGTTCTGAAAGGGAGGAACGTAGGATAAGGACCCATTTGTTACAAATGAGTGTTGTGAACAACACTGCCCACTTTGGGAAGGAGGAAGAGCGGGTGCTATTGCTGGTGCTGACCTACCGTTCCTGTCCGTAGACCCCTCCTGGGGGTGGCAGGTCGTTACTGACCTGACAACGAGACAGGGAGCTGGTGGCAAAGCAGATACTCACGCAGTCATCACTTCGGCCGAACGTCCCAAACGATTCTGCAATGAGCCATGGTTGAATCACAACTATTTACAATGCAAACCTGTCTTGTTGTCACGAGGTGCTATAGATTGATGTTCGTGTCCCCTCTGAATTCATAGGCTGAAACCTCACCCCCCAACGTAGGGATTAATGGTAATAGGAGGTGGAGCCCTTCGGAGGTGACTAGGTCACGAGGCCAAGGCCCTCAAGAGTGGAAGGAGTGTGTGGGAAAGCTCCCTGGCTGCTTTCATTGTGCGAGGCCGCAGCCAGAAGGAGCCATGGGAAACCGACACAGGGTCTCAGCAGACGCAGCCTCGGCAGGCCTTGGTCCCAGACTTCCTGCCTGCAGAACGATGAGAAATGAGTATCTGTGGTTTTGAGACCACCCAAAGAGGTGTGCTGTTAGAGCAGCGAGGGGACTAGCCGACGAGGCCTGCACCTGAATGCCGTTGCCGTGAATTTCCCCTTGAGCGGTGCCTCCGCCAGCCCTTCCTGAGTGACAAGAAATGGTACCCGGCCCCTTGCTGTACCTTCGATGGCTCATACTCTCCTGCTTCCATGAAGAAGAGGAGGAAGATTTAAACTTTAACATTTTCTTCATAAACATTTGAATGATTAACTATTTAACTGAAATTTTGAAAAACAAAGATGTAAAATGACTAAAAGAACCAGATCTCCTTAGCCTGATGAGAGTAACACTGGTTATTGGCGTCTTCTACGCCCGCGTGCTCTGTCTGCTTCGATTTATTCCTCTTTCCTCGAACCCCTTGGAGTTCTGATCCACTCTTGTCTTGTTTTGCGCTATTGCTGTAGAGAAATCTGATGCCAGGCTGATTTTCTTTTCTTTGTAAGTGACGTGGTCATTTTGTTTGGAGGCCCAGAGGATCTTTCCCTTTTCTTTAAAAATTTAATACTGGTCCTAGTAGGATATGTCTTGAGGTTGACCATTCTGGATCAGTCTTTCTAGATACACAATGGACCGGTTCATTATGTAAATGATGTGAATGTATGTCCTTTTTATCTCTGGAAATTTTTCTTGGGTTATAGTTTTAAATATTGGTTCTATTTCATTATTTTCTTTTTAATTTTTTAGTGATTTCAAATATTCATATATTAGATCTCGTAAATCATCTTCTACCTCAATCTCTTTCTCTCTGATTCTTGTTATATATACATTTAATTTTGGTTTTTTGCCTTTCCTGAATAGTCTTTATTATATCTGTTTTCTCTTGGGAATATTGTGATTTAACCATAATTTCTGAGATGATTTTTTTCTTTTAAAAATTTCTTGACTGATCTTTACCCATTTATGTTTTGAGTTTTAAAATTTCTGAGTCGGGCTGGGTTTTTTCTGTTCCAAATGCTTATTTAAGGACACTTAATTCAGATGGGGATGTTGACCCTTTCTTCTGCTTTGTTATTATTTTGGAGGGGAGAGTATTGATCAACTAAAAGATTTTTGATATTTATATTCTATTTTCTTATAGGAACTTTGTATGGGAATCGTGATGTTTTCTCTTTATTTTGAGATTTTTTTCTTGGACTAGCAGTAACTGGTAGACCGAGGTGAGGAGGTGAAGGTTTAGGTTACACCTGAGATTTCTTAATTCAAGAGCTTCCTCTTCTGCTTGTTTATGAGGTATAATTTCTTAAAAATTTCCCTTTTGGGGGTTGGTGGTGATATACCTTCTGAGGTCATGATTTTCTTCTTTTTGAAGTACTCCTAATTTCTAGTTCATTCTTATTTTTTTTTCTGCTCTTTCCAGGTTACCTTTCTCCTCCAGAACTGGTACTTTCCCAAGATTTCCACCTAACACCTTCCTTTTGATTTGTAGTAACCAGTACTGTAATCTACCACATCTCATACCTGTGGTCAGTGTTTTCCCACTCGGGAGAGACATTCTTTGTCTGGGGTGTGTTGCATCTGTTTCCCCATACCTAGCCCCTGTGTTCCTTCCCTCTTTTTGGAGCTGGCTTCTGGGACTTGGGTCACTTACTTACCTACTTGGACACAGTTGGAAGTCTGTAGCATTCTCTGTCTCATAGCCGTGCTATGGACACAGATTCCAGTAACTTCAGTTGCTCTTCTTGTTGAGCTGTATGGTTATTGGAATGTTTATGGAGATATTCAGAATGTAGAATATTTATGTCCTTTTGATTTTTCCTTTTCCATCTTCTGTCTGTGCATAATTTTACATAGTTGTCATCACAGATCTATTCAATTTTGCTTCTTTTTAAAAATATTATTTTAATTTCCCCAATTACTTTCATAATCCTATGGATGCTGTCGTTATTTATGAATAGGCCTGTAATATTTTGCCAAGCGGATATGTCATGCTATATTTTATTACTTTTCTATTGTTGGGTATTTACACTGGAAAGGAAGGCTACAAGTGTGTTTGGCATCAATAAATTCAGCTCCGGCCATTTTGAGAGATGAGCCCTTGGCCCGGTCAGCACGTAACAAATGTTTCTGGACTCGGCGAGTTCAAAGCAAACTCAAGCTGGACAAAACTGCCATGTGGGAAGAAAGCCGAAGAGTCCTTTAGTTCAGTTAAGATACGTAGGCCTCACGTCCTGTAGGAGTCTCGTTACCTGGGTGAGGCCCCACTCGGGGCCTGCCACAGTCGGCCGGCCGGGAATGGCGGATGGGTCCACTGGATAATTAGGTTCGGCCTTGTGGAGTCGAATGCAACACCTGCGTCTTAGAACGAAAGTCCTGAAAAAGTGCTTCAGTCCGAGGGCACCTTTATCGGGGTGACTGCTGGGATGTCACCGAGCGACCTGGTCATGTTGTCCCCTCCCCCTCGCACGGGTGGTGATGACTGGCCCCGGGCGGGCAGGAGGCGTGTGGCACTGGATGTGGCCGGTCTCCGTAAGTCGTTTCTCCCATTGTCGGGGTACATTCGGGCATCCGCAGTAGTTTATTTCCAAAGCGCATAAAGAAGCACAGGCCAAGGGTGTAATCTTGGATCTATTTAAACAGAGTGGTTCCAGTCAAGACAAGCAGCTGTTCCCAATTATTAGTCCATATATTCTAGGTGCCAGGGACAGCCCACAAGGGTGTCACTAAACTGAGTTTTAAAGTGACCTCCTGGTCAGATGCAAATCCCCTCACTGTGGTATTTTCCCCACAGACCGGTCTCCTGTTGGGCAAGTTCGCCAGGCTCTCCTTGCCAATGAATCACTGCCACCGTGTGTAGAGGAAGCCTGGTGTTCCGTAGGGCTCCCGAGGAACGTGGACTCCAGGGGCCCTTCTGCAAGTGCCCTTGACCGAAAGGCTGAGCACACGGATGAGTCAGGCATCTGCAGGAAGAGCCAACCCACGTGAGGAGGAGGGTCTGTGATGTTTTCAACTCGTACGCGTTGTGTCAAAGCATGATTCCAAGGCGCTCCTCACACACATCTTTTTTTTTTAAATACAGATTTTGTTTATTATTTTTTAGAGCAAGGGGAAGGGAAGGAGAAAGAAGAGGAGAAGCATCGATCAGGTGCTTCTCACACACGCTCCAACCGGGGACTGGCCCACAACCCAGTCATGTGCCCTGACCGGGAATCGAACCAGTGACCTTTTACTTTGGGGATGCTGCCCAACCCACTGAGCCACACCGGTCAGGGCCTGACACACATCTTGATGGTCCCTGTAGGATCGTGGGACTTGTGATCCATTTGGAATTAGGGGAATAGGTCTTTCTCTCTTTGGAGTTTATTGCAGGTTACAGGAGTAACTTCTGCCAGCGCCGTCCCAGGAAAACACGAGCCCCCACAGCATGGCAGGGC
Source organism: Desmodus rotundus (assembly GCF_022682495.2). Lineage (NCBI taxonomy): Eukaryota > Metazoa > Chordata > Mammalia > Chiroptera > Phyllostomidae > Desmodus > Desmodus rotundus. Next base: position 8,206,242 of record NC_071392.1, on the reverse strand, counting down.
ACTCCCACAGCACACCTGGAGGCCTCAGAGTCCCTTTCACCTGGTGCTGTGAACTCCAGTGTGAGAGCAGGCGTTCCAGAGCCACGTGGCCTGTGTCTAAGGCTTTGTCATCTATTACGCAGCGCAGCCTTAGGAGAGTTAGTTAATTAACTTCTTAATCTCCATTTTTGTGATGTGAAATATCACTCAGCAATAAAAAGAATGAAATACTGCCATTTGCAACAACATGGATGGCTCCTGAGAGGATCATGCTAAGTGAAAAAAGATGGAAAAGGAGAAGAACTATGCGAGATATAAAGCAGACAATAACAAATAAACAAACAAACTCATTGACACAGACAACAGTATGGTGGTTACTGGAGGGGAACAGGGGGGAGCGAGGCTGAAGAAGGTAAATGAGGTCAAATAAATGTTGATGGACTACAGTCTGGCCTTTTGGCATCTCTGGGCCACACTGGAAGAAGAGTTGTCTTGGGCCACACATTAAATACACAAACACTAATGGAAACTGATAAGAAAACAAAAGGTTTTCAGTAAATTTACCATTTTGTGTTGGGCTGCATTCATAACCTTCCTGGGCCTCAGGTTGGACACCCCTGGACTAGACTTTGGGGAATAAGTACAAAATGCAATATCCAGACGATATATTATAGAAATGCATAGCTGAAACTCCTATAATGTTATTAACCAATGTACCCCAATAAATTTACTTTAAAAAAGAAAAAAATCTCCATTTTTGCATCTCTAAAATGGCGATAATCAACTACCAACTTAATAGATTGCTGTGGGAATCACACGAGGCTTTTCATGGCTAGTGTGCTTGCCGAATGGCCAGGTTCCTCTTCCTCTGTGTTGTCATTGCCTATTGTCATTCCTCTCAGGAATACGCACACACCCACGCACACACACATATGTACACACATGTGCACACACATACACACTGACATGTCCACACATGTGTGCACACTCTGCGTTCATTTACCTGACCCTGTTATTGAAGCCATCCCTGTATGGAACATGGATTATTTAAATTATTCAAGGCCAACTGTTCTCCTTTTCCTCCCCCCACATGTGTGGCGATTAGAGGGAGATCTCTGAGCAGCTGATTCGCAACTCACAGAGCTAAAGGAGTCCTTTGTTAGGCTAATGGAATATCTCCTGGGGTCCCCCAGAGCCTCACCCCACACAGGCTTCCCAAGCTACCTCAGGTCAGTGACAGAGCCCTGGCGGGTCGCGCTTTCCCTTGGTGGCTTTGGGAAGGGGAGCTGGGGGAGGCGCATTTGGTGAGCGTCACGGAGAAACATGAAGGCCATGTGATGACTGCACGTGCCTCAGAGAGACGGAGCGATAGAGTATTTATTTCACAAATAGGAAAAAGGCCCATTTAATGAGTCGTCAGGGTTAGGGAGTTTATATCTCCGAGCACATATGAAAGTTCTCTGAGCGGCAGCACAGAGAGTTTATTTAGTTGTACTGCTTTCCCACAGGGAGGTGCCAAGTGGACTCCAGAGCAACCTTGCGGTGTGGTGCCTAGGAGTCTGCGCAGCTCCCTGTCCTTCCTGCACCCAGCATGGGAGAGCAACCTCAGGGGCAGCGGGCCTTTCATTCCACACGAATGCATTCTTAATAGTTGATGTTTATGATTCTTTTTACATACACTTTTTATGGCTTATTTTATGTCGACAAGGCTGCTAGATTATATGTCCCCGAGTTCAGCGTTTCCCCTTTATTCCCACAGACCTAACTGTGTTTGATACGCTGCGTTTGATATGCTATCTTTTATTATGCAGAAGTCCTTTGATCTCTGCCGAGGAAAGGCGCCGTATAAATGCAGAAATCCATTATGATCGTGCAGAGCGGCTTTATGGGCGCGGTCCAGCTCAGTCAGGCTGCTGCACGGAGCCGGGCACCAGGCTGCCGACCGCTCCTGCCAAAGTGTAATTCAGCTGAGTGGGCTGGTGTAAGAAATTTATTTTTTAAGTAAGGTTTTTAGCGAAGTAAACATACATCCTTAAACGTGCACACATCATAAGACTTCAGCTTGATGCGTTTGAACACAGGGTCTGCACCCATGTAACCAGCACCCACATCAAGAAACAGAGCATTACAGTCTCCCTCCTGCCCCCTCCCGTTCCCGGCACCCCTGCAAGCCAGCGCTGTTCTTTTTTTTTTTTTTTTTTTAAATCATCGTAGGTTAGTTTCACTTGATTTTAAACTTCACGTAGATCAAGTCGCACAGTATTCTCTGTACGTCTGGCTTCTTGTTCTCAGCATGGCGTCAGCAAGCTTCAGCCAGGCAGCACTTCTTCCCTCCTCTTTACTGCTCACATTTTATTGTGTGGCCGTGGTAGTGCGAATACAGCACTATTTACCCATTCTGATGTTGAAGGGCATTTGCATCGTTTCCAACATTTGGCTACACACGTGCAGTGCTACTAATTCTTTCAGGTGCCTTTGGATGAGCGTATGCATGTGTGTATATAGATAGGATGTATACTTAGGACTGGAATTCCTGGGTCATACAACTTGGCTTTGATGGATATTGCCAATCAGTTTTCCAAAGTGGCTGCGCTGATTTTTACTTCCGTGAAGCCGTGTGTGAATTCTCTGGCTGCTCCACAGCCTGTCCTACGTGGCACGGGCAGTTTTAAACATTGTAGCTGCTCTGGTGGGTGTAAAGTTGCAGCTCTCTTTGTGGTTTTAGCTTTCACCTCCCCGGTAACTAATAGTGTTGGACACCCTTACATGGCTTTACTCCCTTTTATGAGGTGCCTGTTCAAGTCTTTGTCTATCTCATTGTCAAGGTCCTTTTTATGGGTTGATGGGAGTTCTTTATTTATTCTGGTTATAAGTCCATTGTCAGACATGATATATGTATTGCAAATATCTCTCTCTATTCTGTGACTTTCTTACCAGTGTCTTTTGATAACATCAGTTCTTAATTTTTATGGATTTCAATTTATATTTTTTTTCTTAAAGGAAAATGTGTTTAATGCTTTCTGTGAACTCTTAAGAAATCCTTTCTTATTCTAAGTCATGAAGCTATTCTTCTATGTTTTTTCCCAGAAGAGTAATTGTTTGATGTTTTATATTTAGTTCTACAAACCATTTGGAATTGATATTTCATTTGTTGAGACAGTTTTGGTTTTTTTCTATACAGTTTTGAAATTTCTCCAACATCATTTTTAGAAAAGATCACACTTTCTCCACTAAAATTCACCTTTGAAACAAGTTCAAGGTTGACATTCACAGCAGGGAAATCAGTCTCTTCTCATGCATAGGTTTTCAGATGGTTGTGTGGAGCACCGGCCATAGAGTGTGCTGGCAGCGGAGACGCTGGGGCACCCCAGAGATCCTGACGCGCTGCAGACAGTTCTCGAGCCCGGAGTCTGGCCCGTCGTGTAAGGATGGGGGTCACACCCGGCCCCCTCGCTGGTCAGACCTCATCTCTCTGCCTCCTTCATCCATGGAGAGGCATTTGTACCCTTCATAGGTTTCTGTGGTTGGAAAGACCAGTTAACAAGCCAGTTTGGGGGGATCTTATTTATCTTTTTAACTCTAACGTTTTGCTTGATTAACTCCCTTCTTTAGCTGTTCCTCAGTATATGTCAGTTAATGACCATTGATTTGAACTGCGCAGGGCCATTCCGCCGTCTCCCTTGCCACCCGTTCCGGCTCTCACCACAGCACATTGCACAGCCAGGCCTTGGAGACAACTTGCTCGTCTCCTAATACAGCTTCATCCACTCATCTCGTCCTTCTGTTTGGATCCATCACATTCAATCAGTCTTCACTGAGCACCTACCAGTTGCTAAGCCTTATCTTAGAATCAACTCTTTATGCTCAACTTTTTCACAGTCCCTAGTAGGGCTGGAACACTGACCAACTTCGTACAGGGTAAGTGCCAGTGAAAAGTGGTCGATGGCACAAGCAGGGGCCGTGTAATGCCGCCCCACCCTGTGGGAGGTCAGAGAAGCCTGCAGCCGTGGTGTTGAGCCAGGCCTTGGTGAGCGTGTAGGAGTTTGCCAGGGGGTCAGTAAATGAGGGAAAAGACATGGAACAACTTGCATGGTTGGCCACCTTCATATCCTCCCATGTGTGCACCCCCTTCTGCAGCTCAAAAGCCCATGGAACTTGGAAGGCGGGAGCCCTGTACCATTGACTTTCAGACAAAAGCCAGACAAAGTCCCAGTCCACATCAGTGAAATTTGGGGCAAGGTGGCATATGAACCACAGATGCTTGTGGTCCTAGAGATCAAACTCCACTTCCCTTCCAAGGGTAGACATGTAGACCACCAAGGATGGGGAGCCCTCGACCACGAGTGTGAATCCATCGCTCAGAGCGAGCTGCAGGTCTCCCCCGCCTGTCCGATGACAATGCCCAGAGCTGAAGGGGCTGCTCTCCACCTGCACTGTCCTTGCTGAAGAGACTCCAGTAGTGGGAGGGGGCCCCTTTCTGACCCTTGCCGGGGTGGCTGGACAGAGGCGCCTCTGATGACAGCCACTGTTCCCAGTGAGGTCAGGTGACCTCGGGGCTGTATGATGGGGAAGGAGAGGGCTGCTTTTGTATCACAGGTAATGAAAAGGGGAAAACCCTGCTAATTCAGTATAAAAATAATTCGGAGTCATAAATACCCCAAACTGAAAGCGAACTCCAGAAAGGCTCATTTTGAAATTGGAGGTAATTAATTCCTTATGCAATGTGCTGAAATTCAACCCAGGCATGCTTTTTTTGTTCCTTTCAGACAGTTTACAGTCCAGTGGAAAGTAAAACCAGGCAGTCCCTCAGTGTGGTGCAGTTTTACTGTGTGTCTCTTTTTATTATTTTGTTCATTTTACTCATTTTTTGCGTGAACGTGCATATGATGAATTCAGCTCCTCCTGTCTATGAGCTTTATTTTATCCCATGGACCCCTCTTCCCTCCACCAGTAGATCATTGAACTCTTACTGCGTTTTTCAGTCAAAGAAAAATTCTTTGGACTAGCACATCAAAGGGAATCACTGACATTAGTTTGAAATTTTGATTTTTAAAAAAAATTTAGAAATAAAGCTGATGCTTAGGAAAATCAGACCTACACTTAAAAGCAGGGCATTGTAAGCCTCCACCCTGCCCTCCCCTTCCAGGGTCTCTTTCTTCAATCTTCGTCTATAGTCAAGTGGGAAAACCTTTTAAACCCCTGTGCGTATCATTTGCATCCCCTGCCCCTCGCTTCATTCACTCTCTGGGCCTGGCCTGTCCTCGCCGCCCCTTTCTTCTTGTCGGTGGGGTTGTCCACTGCTACTTGGATGTACAGGAGAAAATGCGCTTCTTCTCCTGGAATTTTCTTGTACTTTGGAGGACCCTCCACCCTTCCAGGTGAGAGGAGAATAACTGAATACACAGTCCACTTTAACCCTCAGGCCTGGTCAATAATTGAAAGAATGTCTCTCGACAACCCTGTCTTTGGGGATGATCGCTCTCATTCCTTCTGCAGTAATCTCCATCCTGAGTGCCTGCTGTATGTGGAGTGGAGGCTGCCTTTCTCCTTCTGGTCCCTGGGTCCACATGAGGGACCCCGGTCCCTTCTGGGCCCCAGCTGCCTGGTGGCTGCTGGCATCACCAGGTGGCCTGGCCCCTGTGTGTTTTGCTGGCCTTGGCCAATGTTGGGTGGCCCCTCTCTGCTGAGGAGAGCTCCCCTTGGTCCTGCCCCACTCCCTGACTCAGTTGCTCCTCTCTGGCTGTGCCAGGTGGTCCAGGGGACAGGCCTGCTGGCTTTCAGTGGTGTCTGCCCCACATGTTCTGCGACATCCCCGGGAGCAGACCCCAGCCCTTCTCCTGACTGTGTGCTCTGCCATCTTCGCTCTGCTCGGCTGCCCTGTGTCCACGTAGGACCCTGCATTGCATTTGGCCCCTGCCTCTCAAACAGGGGGAAAGGTGAGAGGCCCTTCTGCCCTCGGTGTTCCCCACAACTACCTGACAGTGCCTCCTACAAAGCCTCGTGTGGATCATGCTTAAAATAAAATGACTCCCCTCAGAATTTCAGAGCTTGGCCATTCCTACACATCTGGAGACCAAGGGAAAGTGCCATTGTTAAGGAGATGCTGAGTATTCCAAAGGTACATTGCTGTGTGTCCTTCTACGGCCGTGATGTCGCTCCTGTGGACCACGGCTCACTCCTTCTCACTCCCCACTGCCCGGCCCTGCATCTGACCCTGTGTTTTTGTTCCTGGAGGCGATTTTGGACTTGAACTGCACTGTTGCCTCTTTAGGGTGAGTGGCCTGTGCTTGGGCTGGCAAATAGGTGCCCATGGCCATTATTACTTTCTCAACCAATAAAGGTTATTGGTGGCAGTCCTGGAATCAGGGGTTCTGATCCCGGAAGCCTGGCTTCAGTGTCATTTTAACCCTCTCAACTCCCAAGTCTCTCTAATAATACCCCTCCCCCCACCCCAGGCTGTAGGGCTGGGATTTATGCCTTCATGGCATAGCAATACAAGAAATGTAAAAAAAAAAAAAAAAATTGGAAATAATGAGCTCCCCAGTGGGACCTGGAGGACGCTGGTTTTGTTTAGCTATATTTGGTAGCAGGGAGAAATGAGAGTGTGTTGATAATATCCTTACTTCCTGATTTCTTCTCCTTCGTGGTTGTTGATTTTATGTGAGCACTCGTCGGAAAGTTCCAGAGAGCACTGCTCTGTGGAGAAACACCGGTGTGAAGGTCAAGCCAAGGAGATATCTGGACAGAGTGAGCAGAAAGTTCCAGAGGCTTTTAAAGGGGAAATGAACTTTCTCCTTGGGGTTGTTGGGCTAAGCAGAAGAGACACCCTGGAGATACGGGGTGCTGCTAATGAGCCAGTTCACAAATACCTCCTGATGTCTTCTGTGTGCTCGCTGCCGTGGTCGGTCCTCGGGGACAAGCACCTTCAGGGAAAAGGATCTTTGGGGGCAGCAGGGCAGGACGACAAAGGGAGGCTCCCATACGTTCACTGAGAGTCCACACTTTGAACTTAGACCACGGTCAGGGTGTCACCTCGTGACTTAGACTACAAGAGACAGAGTGCTTTAGTGACACCATGTATGGATTAGCTCAGTGTTTATTTTTAGAGATTTCCTTTAAAAGATTCCTTCTTTGGCTTTTTTTGGGGGTGGGGGGTGGTCAAGAGCGTGTGCTCACTGTATCGTTTAGTTTCTTTCTGACTTGAGGCTGTGGATGGCTCGTTTTAGCATTCTGAATTTCGACCCCAGATAGAGAAACCAATATCGAAATTGGAAATGAGTCTAGAAGAATCCTGTTGAATCACCTGTGCTTTGTCACTTTTAAATTGTGTTAGTCTCTAGCAAGGGAGGTGAAGCATGATTCATCGCCATCACAGGGGTTCCAGACGAGGCCTGGACATTCAAATTCCTGTTCAAAATTAATGAAGCCCTCTCAACAACAGTGTCTTTCTGACTCTGTTTATTTTGGGGGTATTCTAAAAATGATATTCTTTCTTGACTTTATAGCAGGTTAAGTGGCTTTAAATGTGAACACATTTATTCTCTTTTCAGCATAGTGTTTCAAAGTTTATAGTAAGCCGAGTCTTTAAACTTCCAATTTTTGTATGTGTAAGCTCTTTACAACCACGGTGAAAAAGAAAACGTAAACGTTTGTATTCAGTTTTCTTCCTACATGTTATCATTCGGGTAGGTTCCTGCATCATTGCTACTCAGAGCTGTAATTTTGATGAGAAGCTTACATATAGAGATACATGCTCACATTAGCACTGTTCGCAGAAGAAAATGGAAATAGGGTGGTGGAAAGATGCAGGCAAATGACAGGGTGTCTTTCATGGAGCAGGAATGGAGGGGGTCCGGTTTGCTTCACTGTTGGCACACTGATAACAAGGAGTGGCTACTCATGAAATAGCAGAGAGTTTGTATCCATTTCATCTTTATTATTTCAATGATTTAAACGCACGTGGTAAATGACACTGATTCATGGGCTTGGTGTGGGCAGAGTTCAAAGGCCCCATCAGCCAAAGACCTGGGAACCGAAACGGAACCGCACCCCCACCCCCGCCTCACACACATTTACTCGGTAATAAATTCACAGCGTAACTTTTATGGGAAAAATTAGAAGACTCAATTAACATCGTTCTCTTCCTCCTTTGGCGCTCACTTTAAAGCACAGCCCGCTGAGGGACTGGCTAGGTGGGACAGAGCTTGGTGCTCAGGAAGAGCTGCTGCCGAAGGCAAGTAGGGTTTCAGTGGGAAGCATAACCCATGATCACTGTAAGGCCTAAGGAGTCGAATTGGTTCATTTCAAGGTGGAGTGACATGGGAAGGCTCTGCAGAAGACTTTAGTGACAAGTGGATAGGGCCCTGTGTCCCCGTCCCCACTCCGGGCCATCGGGAGACGGGGTTTGGTGAGTGGGTTGGTCACCTGTTTCCAGCTGAAGAATGCTGTGTTAGTAGCGGCAGACGCATTCCCTGGCAGGGCAGTACCACCAGCTCAGCCTGAGGTTTTCTTTCCTCTCCAATTTCACCTAACCTCAGGGGGCTTCCTGGGGGTCCTGTCTGTCGGTAGTGTGTGGGTTGGGGGTGGGGATATCGGCACTGGCCCCTCGCCAAACTTGGACTTCCTGTCCGTTGGGCCTGGTGCTGTTCAGAAGAGGAACCCTAGGAGATGGACAGAGGTGGGGGTCAGAGTCCAGTAGCCCCAACTCACAGTCTGCAGCGTCTCACCTCATGAGGGGGAGCACAGCTGAGTGCGGGCGTGAAGTCGTGGCATCACCGTCTGATTGCCTGTCTTCGGACAGGTCTTCAGTTCCGCCGGAAGACTTTTCTTCCGCAGGAAATGTTAACATGCCTTTACTGGCCAGGCTGTTTAGATGTTAAATTTTCTAACTGTCTAGTCAAAGATTTGTTTTTGCTTTCGGGGTTTTTCTCCATTTTGTTTTATTTGCTGAGTTTTGACTTACGTTATCTCGACTGTATCTTGTATTCCTTGAGGTGTTTAAGAACCGTGGAAATGATGGCGTCTAAATGCCTGTTGGCTGCCTGTCCTACCTACAGCTCTGAGAATGAGGCCCCCCGCCCTGTTCGAAAGTCCCCAAGGAGGCGAGGACATTCCCTCCCCGGGAGGTGCGCTGCTGTTTTCTTTTTAAAATGTTTTATCTTGTAGAGCAGCTTAGGTTCAGAGAAATTGAAAGGAAGGTACAGAGAGCACCCGTATACTCTGTCCCCACTGGTGCACTGCCTCCCCCTTTATCAACAGCCTCCGCCAGAGTGGTACATATATTACACCTGGTGAGTCCATGCTGACACGTCATAATCAGCCCAAATCTATCGTGTACTTTAGGGTACATGCTGGGGGTTCGGACAATGTATAATGACATGTGTCCATTGTAGTATCGTACAGAGTGTTTTCCCTGCCCTAAAAACCCACTGTCCCTCTGTGTCAACCCTTTGCTGCTATTGATCTTCTCACTGTCAACTTCACCTTTTCCTGAAGGTCATAGAGCTGGGGTCACACCGCTGAGTGTCGCCTTTTCAGGTGGTCTTTCTTCACTTAGCAATATGCACTTAAGTTTCCACCATGTCTTTTCACGAGTTGGTAGCTCCTTTCTTTTCAGTGCTGAGTAATATTTCATTGTCTGGATGGACCGCTGCGTGTTTATCCACCACCTGCTGAAGGACGTCTTGGTTGCATCCAAGTTTCAGCAATTAAAAATAAAACTGCTATAAGCATTCATGTGCAGGTAACTGGAAGAATTTAAATTTGAATGTTGGCAGTTTTATCCCAGGCTTTTTATTATTATTATTTTTTCCTATTATTTTAAATCACAAAGCAATAAACCGTTAAGTCTGAAATCTTGCTAAAAATGTTTGGCATTTTGAGCTTGTTTTTCTCAATAAAGTTATGAGCTATTCTTTGCCAAAACAGACACTGGGGTTTGTTGTGAAAGTCATTAAAATATAATTGAAACCTATTGCTATTTTGAGTCACTCGGAATTTTTTGGATTTTTCCCCTGTGGTCTGGTTTCAAATTTAATTAACTTGGAAAACTAGGTTGCTGTCACCTATGTGATCTTGAAAACTACATTTGAAAGGAGTAATATCCTCCATACCCTATACAAATAGACTGCAAAACGGGGTTAGTAATTCGATAATTTAATAGGAAAATCACTCTATTTTCAGTGACAGTTCATTTACTCTGGTTGATCACTGGGAAGTAGACAGGAAGGGATATAAGGGAGCAGAGGGGGAAAGTTAGACCGTGGGCTTCAGCTAGTGCCAGAGGCGGAGATGAAACTGCCGCCTCTCGCTCCTTCACTGCCTCCTTTCACAAACAGATGAGACAGCCGTGTAAATAAAAACCTATAAAAGCCAAAAGCAGGAGAATATAGGACTGTTGTATAATGATTCAGGTCTAGCAAATACAAAACCAGTCATTGGTGAGGAAAGGATTTTGGAATAATCTTTAGAATTCTTTTTAATGTATGTTTTTATAAAGTTGGCTGTGGAAAAGTTTTTCCTGTGGAATATGGTGTTAGAGGTGTACATTTGCAAAAGAGAAAGAAGAAAATGGTCCCCCTATGTAATGAAAATCAGTGTTGAGATCGAAGCGACTTTTATAAATCACACATTTTAGGAGATATATAATACACTTTCCTGGCTAATGGTCCTAACTGTCAGATATGTAGAAATGCAGGCATGGGACCTGAAAATATTTTACAGTCAAGGACATCCTCTGGAGGCTCAATCTTTGCATGGCCTGCTCTTTGATATGAAAAAGACTTTTGCTAAATTCAGTCTTTAAGGTAAATAAATAGCCTCTTGTGGGGATCTCTGGCTTTCAGCAGCCTTTCGATTCTCCCAGGATTCATCTGGTACTCTGTCGGTGCTATTAAGATATGTCTGCGTTAGTCATTAGAATCCATCCTTGCTTCCTTGGACAGAGTCTACTTATTTCTGCGGCCTGAAGAAGGGGACTCTGCTTTTAAGCAGGGGCACCGCCCAAAGAAGATGGTTTCTCGTGTGTCCTCCTCTCCTTCCCCATCACCTGGGGAAGCAGGGCAGGGCGGTAGCATCTCATTCAGTCCACAGTTATCTGTTGGGTGTGGATATGTGCCAGGCGTTGGGCTAGGTACTACCACATAGTTCTAGCACTCATGGAACTTTCTAGAAAAGGTAACGGACCTCTCCCAGGTGGCCTACAAGACTAAAAATCTTCCTTCTCAGACAACCAAAACAAATATTTCCTGTGCAAGTAGCCTAATATTACACATAGAGACACACCCCCAGTCGGTCCCTGTTTTTTGCAGTGTGCTGATGAACTAAATGTATTTATTTTGGCCTAGTCACTGTAAAATTTACCTCGCACATCGTTCACAATTTGAAAACAGGAGACAATTTAATGGAGCCAATTAGTTCACTGCTGGCCGGGTAGGTGCTCGGTTGTGCTCGCTGCTGACCTGCGAGTGTCTGAGCCCACCGCAGGCGGCGGGGGGGTGTGGGAGCTGTTCTCTGGCGCCTGAGTCATTGGAACTCGCGGATGGCTCCACACTCAGGAGTGAGGGCCAGCAGACGTGACGCGGGCTACTGGGGCACCTACAGATTAAATCTCAGCATCCGTAACGTGTTTGGGGAGAGGTGGATGATCCAACCCATTAGTTAACTGTAAAAGGGACAATAACAGGACTCACTTTATTAATGGCTGTGAAGATGACCTGACCAGACACACCCTGGGCCTACGGGGGTATGTAATGGGGGGGTGTGCCTGGGGGCAGTGTGCCTGGGGGCAGCAGGCTCAGGGGTGAGGAGGCCTGAAGCTTAGGCAGTTTGGGTAGGAGTGGGAGATCCCCTTAGAAAAAATACAAAATTGTGAATTAAAAATATATAAGAATGAAGGAAATCTCAAATTAAGAAACTTGAAAGCCAAAAAATTGGCACAAACATCACAACATCCAGAATAATCACATGATTTTTAGACTAATTAACTGCTGGATCTCTGACCCTATAATATTTTTTTTCTCCTATTGCTTTGATCTGCATAGAACACATTTTGTGTTATACTTTCCTGTGGAGTGAACAGGAACAGGAAGATAAGTCTGCGTTTCCTCTGGTGGATGAAATTGACCTTTGGGGGGGGTTGTATCTTTGCTAGTGGTAATTTTTAGAAGCGTTTTTCAGCTTCGCCACTTGCTGTCAATATTGTGTAAAATTTTAGAATTGTCAAATTTAGGGGAAACTCCCTTAAGTTTATTTCAGAGCTCTTCGTTTTTCTTGTGACATAATGAATCTAAATACAGGGTGGGGTAAAAAGTTTACAGTTGTTCATATAGTAAAATAATAAAATAAATAATAATACAAGAATAAACTCTGTGTTTTGCATATTCCCAACTATGAACCTACCTTTGCCCCACCCACTAGTTTTTGAATTGCTAACGCTCACTAACCAATTTGTCACTGACATCCTTGTTTCATCTAGTATTATAAGTTTTACGTGATCTTCATTCATAGCAGTAATTTAATGTAAACTGACAAAAAAAGCAACATGTTCATATGATTTATTTTGCTTCCTTAGATGAATTATCAACGAATTGAAGAGCCTGATCATTACTCCTATTTAAAATACCTCTCTCCTTCTTAAGGAATTATAGATCTTTGTGTACTTAGAAAACTTCAGTTACAATTTGCCTCTTTATGTCAGAATAGTTTCTGTTGGTTGCATACAAACATAGATGAGACTTTCTTATTTGGTGTATTTGTAATTGATTCATGGGCACTAGAACTTACATTTTGATCAGTGTTGATGAGAAAGAAGCCCCTTCCAAACACTTCTAATGGGAAGGACTGTCTGTAGAGCAGCTTCTGGCTCTCCACGTGGGAGATCCGGTTGCTCTTCCAGGGCCCGCGTACTGCAGGTGTGGGGAGCCATGGACTTGTGGACCCCACACATGCCGCCTGCAGCCTCACGCCTTCCTGTCGCAGGGGAAGAGTCACCGCAGGGGCCTAAGGGCACGTTCCTGAAAGCCATTCCTACGGGGACTGCTGGGAACTTACACCATGCACCTAGAATCCTACCCTCACTAAATCCAAGTTACCTGTCCCCAACTCAGTTTCCTGTAGGTCAGTGGTTCTCAAGGTGGCAGGGGCGGGGGGTGCATCCCTCCTCCCACCTTATGTAATGTGTGGCCATGTCTGGAGACATTCTAGAATTTAGTAATAGAGGTAGGGATGCTGCTCAACATCCTTCAATGCTCAGAACGAGTCCCACCAGGGGGAAGTCTCCAGCCCCAAATGTCATACGCCACAGCCATTCTGATGTCACCGACATGAGCAGCAGTGTGACAGAGGAAGGTCAAAGTGGAAGCATCTGCAGTCATCACTGACTGTGGTCCAGATCTTTTCCTCCTGCAAATTCTGGGAAAGGATGCCTATGCAAGCACTACCCTCGGGAAAGTACAGATGTATGGACTCAGTCTGGGACCACTTGACCTGGGTTTGGGGGATAGAGACGAGGCACCAAGCTCTCTGAGTGACTCCAGGGCACAGCCACTGATGAGGACACTGCAGTACACCTAGGATAGCATAAAGCATCATCCCTCCTGCCACCTCTGACCTCTTGCTTGCCTTGCCTGGAGCCCAGTGGTAAGAAGGAGTCTGATGCCTTCTTGTCTTATGAGCATCATTATAGTGTCTGCCAAGAGCTGGGATGCGGGGTGACATCCCTCACGAGTGTCCTTGCTACCCTGGCACTCTTCCACATCGCCCTTCCACTCATCATTTCAGAAACGTGTATTCTTCTTAAAGATGTATAAAGATAAGGGCGCAGGTGAGTGTTGGGATGGAAACGGGAAGTAGTCAGAGAAGGCCTGAATTGCTATGGCATTGTAAATATTCAAGGATACTTATTGCCTTGGCTGGTATGGCTCAGTCAGTTGGAGCATCGTCCTGTTAACTGAAACGTCGTGGGTTTGATTCCCGGTCAGGGCACCTGCCTGGGTTGTGGGTTTGGTCCCTGGTCGGGGTGCGTGTGAGAAGCAGCCCATCGATGTTTCGCTCTCACATTGATGTTTCTCTCCCTCTCTGTCTCCCTCCCTACCGCTCTCTCTAAAGTCAATTAGCATGTCCTTGTGTGAAGGTAAATATATATATATTTCTAGCAGTGGCTATCCCCTGCCTTTAAAAAGAATCATGGATTATAAACAGCCATGATTTCACCTTTTGTTTTGCTAGGCTTGGAATTGATCTGGAAACCCTCCAAGGGCTATGTAAACAAAATGGGAAAGGCAAGGCAGAACGCTCAGAGTGGCTCTTCAGCGTCTGCATTAGTTCGCTAGGGCTGCCATGACAGTACCACGGGTACAGCAGCTCAAACCACTGAGGTTTATTGTCTCAGCTCTAGAGGCTCGAAGTCTGAGATCAAGGTGCTAGCTGGATTAGTTTCCCCGGGGGCCTCTCTCCTTGGCCTGCAGACGGCCGCCTTCTCGCTGTGTTGGCACCTGGTCTTTCCTCTCTGTGTGTGCGGACCCTCAGTGTCTCTGTGTCTCCAATCGTCCTGTTCTTATAAGGACACCAGTCAGATTGGATTGGCGCCCACCCTAACAGCCTCATTTTAACTCAATCGTCCCTTTAAAGGCTCTATCTGCAAAGATTGCCACAGTCCAAGGTCTCAGGGATTAGGATGCAACATATGAATTTTGGGGGCACACAATCTAGCCCACAACAGGGCCAATCCTTGTAAAGTGTTGAAAATAATGCCTATCCTTGGTTATCCAGGATAACCAGGCAAGTGCTCGGGCTCTGGGTGGGAGGAGTCTGAACCCCGGGCAGCTGTGCCCGCCAGGGCCACTTGGCAATGTCTGGAGACATTTTTGGTTGTCACTGCTAGAATGTGAGGTTGCTAATGATGTGCACCTGATAGAGGCCGAGGATGCCGTAAATACTTTACAACGTGCAGAACAGCTCTCCAGCAACAAGGACCGATCTGGTCCCCCATGTCAGCAGTGATGAGGCCGAGAAATCCTGTGGTACAGAGACCTCAGTTTGAATCCCTGTTGTGACACCTCACAGCCGTGGGGCCCTGCAAGGCCCTCTGTCTTTGTGAATATGCTCATCTGCAAAGTCCTCATAGTGGGTGGACTGAGATGATCTATTGCAGCTCTTAGCACGTGGCCTGACTCCTGGGAGGCTCTCAGCAACCTCTAAGTGCTTTATAGATTTCTCACCCACAGATGCCTCACTTGAGAGCTCAGGCAGGAATTAGCATTGGGAGGTATCCAGCATGAGGTAAGAGGAAGGGCCATGCCAAGCACAGGTAGGTAATTGGGCCACAAGAAGGCAAAGGCCAGGACTTGCAGAAATATATTGAATTCCGTATTTCCTTTGGATGTTTTCCAGTTTCAAATATGTCTACTTCATTGGGCGAAATATGGCTTGAATTAGGGACAGCCCTTTGTCTGAATGCAAAGGTGACATCATGCATTTCCAGTATCTGTGCCGCCTGCATCTCCTTCCTTGAAGTCATTTAGAAAGAGGGCTGTCGGCTTGTCAGATTTCCTGCCGAGCGTCAGGGCCAGAAGGGCCCGAGGCGGAGCGGGAGGCTGAGGAAGAAGAAGCGTTGCTGCGGAGGGGAGGGCTGTTTGACACATCCCGAGGCCCTCAGAGTTTTCTGCTAATTAAAAGGCAGTTAGAGTGCATTTCTACAGTAGGACCTACACTGCGTTTCACAGAAAGCTTTATCTGAGCAATAAAGCAGTGGTTTTGTGCTTTTTCATTAGCATCCCCCAACCCGGTGACACAAAGTGGGGTCCACTGGCTAGCATCCTTTGCTTCTTTTCTTCACTGGGAGCTTGTTAGAAACCCGGGATCTCCCAGGACCTAGGGAAGCAGAACTTATTGGGGTGGCCAAAAAGTCTGTTTAGTTTTTTCCATAGAAGACACATTTTTCATTTTCACCAGTAACTTTACTGATTTGGATATTTGAGTATGTCCGCTCTCTCCTGCTATTGGCTTCTACTGGGTAGAGGCCCGGGGTGCTGTTAAACATCTTCCAATGCATAAGACAGCCCCACGGCAAAGAATTATTTGGCCAAAATGTCAACAGGACCAAGAAACTTCACAAACCACTTTTGACATGTTCGATCAGTCACAGCACCTTCTCCATACACTGCACAAATCTTTTTTTGCATTTCAGTCGGGTTTTTACCTTTCTTGAAATAATAAAGCATAATATACTGACAATGTTGTCTGTTTTCTTCCATCTTCAGTGTTAAAATGGCTGCACAAAAGCTCAGCAATTTTGATGTTTTTTTAAATGCATGCTGATATGACAGCTGTCACCATACAGTCTAACAAAATTGTGTCAAAGGAAGTTAAAGACAACTAAGCGCTACTAGAGCCACCATATGGAAAAAAACGTAATGGACTTTTTAGCCAACCCACTGCACTGGAATGCGATTGCCCAGGGGACTCCCTGAGACGCTCGGCTCCAGTCTGTGTTCTGGCCCCCTCTCCCTTTTACTGGGCTCTTGTCTGTCACCTGCTTTAGTGGCTCCATGGATCTTTGTGCTTTGGTCTTTAATTGATCCTTTTGGGGCCTCAATGGGGTATAAATATTTGGTAGTGTCCTCCTCTGTCCTTCACCCCAGGGCTTAGTGCAGAACTTTTCTCTTGCAGAAGTCCAGGCTGTTCCGTGAGCCATGGAGAAGGTGGTTGTGTAGCAGCTCCGTGAGGGGACAAGCAGTGCTAAGGGGAGTGAGTCCAGGTCCGTGTGAAGGAGTAGCTACCATCATCCTGTGTTCGCTGTGCACCCGCCCTGCACACGTGGGTTTGTGAGTCCTCACAGGGTTCCGTGTGGTCGTCGTTTTTCTCTCCATTTGATGGGTTAGCGAAAGAGGCTCGGAAAGGCTATTTCTGTGTAATAAGGAAGCTCTGGAGTGGGCTCTTGCAGAAACAACCCTGTGAGCTCATATGTAGCCTGCGAATAGCGTGATTCTTTTCTGCTTTTCCCACTGTGTCTGACACAGGAAAAGAAGTGAGACCTTCTTGAAGATGGTTTAATATTTTCTCTTTTTGCTCCTGTGGCTTACTACCCATCTGGCATCATGGCCTTTTTTTTTTTTTTTTTTTTTTGAGGGGACAGGAAGTATTGTAATTTTCTTTAATGCCTACTGACTAAGGACTAAGCATTCTGATCGGAAGGCTTAGTCAGAAATGGCTTAGTCAGGAGTGCCTTATCAGAAATAAGTGAACTCTGAAACACATCACATCCTGTTTTTCTAAAAATAGGGAAAAAGAAACAAGAAAAAGAGAATGCAGAAAACAGGGTCTGTTATCTCAGACAGTTCCCAAAACAAACTGCTTTCCAAAAGTACAGGTGAATTTCTTTTCAGCCAGGTGAGTGCTCTCAGCTGCATGAAGCCAATGGGCAGTTTCAGCTGGGCGGCAGTGGGGGGCGGGCTGCAAGTCCCCAGTTAGTGTGAGTTACAAGAAGTACTGTCTTCATGCCTTTTCGGCATGAAGGCCACCCAGCCTCTGATTCAGTCATCCATGTAACGATGTCTGCTGAGCGCCTCCTGTGCAGAGATGACTGCATCGTGGACCCTGCATTAAGGAATTCAGGCTTCCGGTACCTCAGACACGCGGGTGCGTCCACTGTGAGCAACGTGGGGATTGTGAAGCTCCGTGGTTCCAACACTGAGCTGCTTCTCCACCCTGTTGAGACTCCTGGGAAGACGTCCCAAGAAGTGAGAATCCAGCTGACTCTGGGGGAATGGTTACACAGAGGTAGGGAAGCGGTGTGTTCACAGAGCAAAAAGGAAAGCCGTTCCGGGTGGGGGGTCGGCAGTGGGGTGCCGTTGCATGTCATTAACTGAACGCCATGTAGCTCTATGAAAGGAGAGAGAGACACAGTCCTAAGTCTCCTTACAGACCCGTGCTTGCACCGAAGTTCAAGACATGTCTTCATATGTGTTTCATTCCATATTGAGAAGGATCTATTGTTCTCTGTTCTCCAGGAAATGCTCCACAGTCAAAACATCACTTGACATTCCATCCTCTTGCAACAAGCGGGATGGCTGAAGCCGCACTTTGTCTTGTAGTTATGATCCATGACAATTACATTACCGAGAATAAGTCTTCAGAGCAAGATCCACCGATTTATCACCAGCGTTTAAATCAACGCCCAGTCACTTAAATAAATATCCACTTTGCTAAATTACTTCCTGTCAGTGTCAGTGAGAAAAGGCGAGCCTGAGAGCTTTTGTTTGACGTGAGAAGTGAAGACCCACGGAGTAGGGATGGGCGAACTGAAAAATAAATTTCTCAAATAGTTCAAATATCCGTGTGGTGAAGTAAGTGGAGTATTTCTGAGTGTCTATGCCAAAGTATTTGGCTGCAGGGTGTGAACCAGTGTTCTCGTTTCCTGGAGGTAGAAATCAGGGAGAACAGTGAAAAAGCACAAAACTCGTTGTAACGCCCATCTGTTTAGAGAGCGGGGAGTGCTGTGAATGCGCACCAGGTGGCTTGTTAAGCTCCCCCTAATCTCTAACGTGCCTCTGTTCTCTCACGACTGGGGCAGCTGCTGCTCCTCTCAGACTGGGTGGAGGGTCTTGTTGCTAAGGAAAACCAAGGATGCTGAAAGGTCTTATGAGTGGCCCTTTTCCCACCCTCTGCTGGGATGGTCTGCCCTTTAATAATGGCCAACAGTGTGTGGGGCCGGCACTTTACAGATAGTGGTTTCATTTCGTTCTGCATCAACACTGTGAGATCGTCACCCCCATCTTCATGGGAGGAAACTAGTTTATTTGTCAAAGTCACCTAGCTAGTAAGTTGTAGGGCTGGGTTTGAACCCAGGTAGTCTGATACCCACTGGAACACCCTACCTTCCAGTGGTATCTGGGCATGCAGCATAGGCATTATGTCCCAACCTCTTAAATTCTCACATCGGGTTTCTTAGAGCACATTCTTTCCCACTGAAACAAGAGTTATCTACATACCAAGAGAGGTAGAGAGGGAGGAAAATTGCTAAGACTTATGCCTGAGATGCTGTGGCTATAGCAGGAAGCATCCATGAGTTTTCCATTATAGACAAAGTGGTTTTGAGCAAGTCACTTAACTTCTCTGGTTCTATATCTGCAAGCTGAAGAAATGAGGTCAGGTGTTGTCCATGGCTCATGCAGGCTTCATATCTGTAAATCAGATTTGCTCAACACGTGGAGAGGTGGCGGTTGGCTTCACAAGTAGTGCGTAGTTTAGTTTGGGGGTTTATATTACAGAACTATGTTAGTTGGGGCTCTGTAGGCTGCAATTATAGAAACCCAGCCTGAACTAAGTAGCTTATGTGCAAACTGGGTTGCTTTATTGATTTTGTGATTGGGCACGTCATGAGCTCGGAAGACTGGCAGGCAGTTGGGAGTCAAGAAGGGGTTCTGCATCTGGGACACTGAGGACCCCCACATCCCTCCCTCTTGGCCTCTCCTCTCTGCCTCTCCTGGGCACTTGTCTCTTCTTTCTTGCAGAATCGTCTTCCCTGTTCAGCTGCCCCAGGGGCAGCAAATGACTGAGATCTGATCCACATTATGCAGGGGCTGATGTCATAATTATTGGCACATAATGTGGGCTGATGCCACATTATTGGGCCAGTCAATAGCAGGCAGAGGGTGAAGTCACGTGGTCTGGACAAGCAGCTCCCACCCACCTCTGAGGGTAGAGAAGAGCTGTGAGTTGGTATCAGTCAGGGTGAATCATTGGAGAGGGTGAGAACCACAGCTCTTCTTTATCCAAACTGAGGGCTAAGATGAAGGGATTTTGAAAGACTCAGACACACACATATAGCAAATGACTGAGTAGATTAAGAGCAGAACACAGATTTTAAGTTTCAATTTTCTCCGGTTACTTGAATGTATTTCATTAGATCTCTTTAGAGAACATTCTAAGTACCAGAAGAATGAATCTGAGAAAATTACATCTCTTCTCTCCCAAACATTTATGTTTTCAAATGTATATTCGATTGGTCCCAAGTAAAACTAAATTGAAAATATCCCCTTCCATAGTCAGCTTTCACTCAAACCCTAACTTTTATCAAGCCATTTTAGAGGTGAGCAATAAACAGATCCCACACTAGTTACACACCTTAAACCTCACACCTCCGTCCCGAGACCAGGGCTGCAAGGCATCACTGTGGCTTTCTTGAAGGGCCTTGTGTCTCTACCAGTAGGATGTGATCTTGACTGAGGGACCCAGGCACTTGGAAGTATAGGAGAATTTCCTTTGTGTGAAACTTAGCGCAAACATGCTCTGTCACGCTTGATGGAGTTGTTTATGGGCTACTTCCTTTCAGCCCCAACCAGCAGGCCCACGGCTGCGTTTCACAAGCTATTAAAAACAGGAGCGCTCTCTTTTTTTGTGTGTGTGGCATCTAACCATTTATTTTGAATATTACATATTTGGAAAAGCATTCATAGAAAATGATGGCTTTGGGGGATTCTGACTATGCCCTGAGTAAACTGGATCTATAATCTGAAACATATTCACATTATGCAGGAATGATGACCGTGGGCTGTTGCCACAGTTTTTTTCAATACTTGAAAGCTTCATTTTTCTGTTTTTAGGGAATTGTGTTTTGATTTCTGTTTTCCATAGACAGTAGCAGACACTTACCTCCCTTAATCATTCATGACCTTCCCTCACTGTTTTTATTTTGACTCCAAAGAGATTCTTCTTCTCTAAAAATACCCTGCAGAACGTCGAGACATTTTTCTCAGTATCACTTAAACCAATGCAATCTTTTGTTAAATTATACTCTTACAGTTTCTGAAATACTTTGAGGAACATTTTATCATTTGATTCTGTCCTAACCTCTGTGAAATAGTGTTCTCTTCTCCACTTTTTGTGATGAGGAAACTGAACTTCTGAGGGCTCCAAAAGGTCACATGAGGTGGCACTGGGGGACCTGTGTCTACAGAACCTGTACTACCTACTCCTTCCTCATTCATTCATTCATTCAGTTTAGTTGCAGTAATATGGCAAACATATAAGAGACGTGTCCCTGCCTTCAGACACTGGAGTCTCCAGACTCACGGAAATTCAACGGAATGGGATGGGCCTGCCGGTAGGGTCAGTGCGCTGGGTTTGCTGGAGGTGTTAGCTGACTGCGGTCGTGTCTGCCAGTGCCGCACTCGACTGCTCTGCAGGCTGTTCAAGCTGCCCTGAGTGCTTTTCATGGGTTGCCCTCGGCTTGTTGGTTTTTCCAAATGAAGGTTCGAGCAAGCTGATGGCTGCGGAGCCAGGACTTGTTAGCCCTGTCGTTGATTTTATAAGTAACAAGGATGTATGGTTTTCTGGAAGACCAAGGATGATAAAGCAAAATAGAGGCTGCGGACAAACATTTGCATAATCATAATTCATTTTGGCCGGCGGGGAGGAAGCTCAGGGTTCTCCGATCCTCAATGACATATTCCGCACCTTCCTCTTGTCAAAGTTAACTGCCTTTGAGGGAGGTTTCAGAGCTAAATCTGATTGATTTCACAAAAGGACCGGCGCATAAATGTGCACTTTTAATACCTACAGGGGACTCCTCATTCTACAAAACGTAACAGCATTCCAGCCAAGCCCAGAGAATAAGATACCCCCCAAGGTTAGGGGCATTTGGTAGACTAACCCAGTTAATGCCCTTGCCTTCCAACCGGGGGTCCCCCCAGAGTAACAGACCGGGGAGAGGGGCAGGATTACCAGCGGGAAGGAGCGGTGCCTCCTGCGCACTTTGGCCAGCTAGAAACAGCAGCACAAGTACGCCCATCATATTAAAAAGTCAGACAGACAAGAGGGAGCGAGCTCTCGTCTTGAGCTCACGACCGCCCTTGACAGATTCTGTCATTCTTCATCACACTCCTGCGGCCCGAAAAGTAAAACCTGCGATATGCCACGGCCACTCCTGTGTCCCAGCCTTTCTGTCTGCCCTTTCTCCCTGTTGATGGAGGAAACGTCCCTTCTGGGTGTTTTGTGCTCAACTGAAGACTGACTCCCACGAACTGTGGCAGATGAAACAAGAAACTCCTTTTTCTTCAAGCCTGTTCTTTGGCACAGACTATGAACTGACGCGTGCCCCACGCCTGCCTGTCTTCAGACGCGCAGCAACGAGGAAACGAAAGACATCGGGCGGTCCCTAAACTCCAGCCACGACCCTGCAGCCCGGGGCACTCCATTAACTGAGGGTCAGGGCTGGGGACAGAAGCGGCCAGAATCAGGCCAAGTGAATCTGCGAGAATATCTTCTGCTCTGAGTATCACCCTCTGCGTGGCGGACAGAAGGGTGGTTTTTAGGAACCAACCACGTTCATCTAACATTTAGAAGGCTGACGGAAGGGTCGTGCAGTATCAAATCAATGTTCCTGGCATGATTTCCAGGCCTGGGAAGTGGGCCCGCTTCCCAGACCTTCTCCCACTCCACGGGCCGTCTCAGAGGAGACTGCTGCATTGGCAGAAGCACGTGCCCTGTAGTCTCCATTCACTGCTTTCAACATGCGTTCCCTTGAGTCCATACTTTTTCAGAAACCTCAGCCAGGTGTGGAGAACCTCTCCCACGCTGTCAGGCAGTGCCGTGCACAGGAGGGGGCAGGGCTTCAGGGTAGCAGCCCCAGCCTCCAGGTTTATTCAGACACTGTCTGTGTGAACAGGAGCTAATTCCTTACTTTCTCTGAGCCTCAATTTTCCCGTCTAATCTGTAAAATGGATAGAATAATGTCCTTTTCAGAAGACTGTTGTAGAAATTTAAAAAAAAAAGATGATTTGACTAAATGAATAATAGTGAATTTTCATGTGAGGTTTGTTTACTAGCATTATAAACAATTTTATAATTTAAAAGGGGAATACTTCATATTCTAATACTAATACTTAATGGCAATTAATGTTAATTATATACAGTATATTACATATTATACAATATTATGTTATATGTTATATAATACTAATATATGTTAATATGTTAACATCATAATTTAACATGCAATCAATGAACATATACTAAAACTATTATATAATATTAAGTATTATGTAATATTAATATTTTTTTTAAAGGAGAAAAAACAGACAGAAAGTAAGCCAGTATTTCTAAACAACGTACTTTGTTTAGAAATATTTCTGTTTCTATTTATCTCGGTGGTTTTGCCATTTTGGTGGAGGGCGGCTTCCTTCCGGCAAGCACAGGCCGCTGCATCCAACGAGCACTGTTTGCCCTTCCCATCCTTTGGGCGTCCCATCCTTGACCTTTGGGGAAAGGGATTGTCTCTGATCAGAATTGCCTCTTTTTAAATTTTTTATTTCTGATTTGATTAAATCAAGAATTCTCGGGAACCTGGATGTGACCTGGGGATTTTTAGCAAAAAACAAATAAACAAACAAACCCTATTCCAGTTTGGAACCAACACAAACAAAGGAGACACTTGTCCTGATACCACCTGTCTTTGGCCTGGTGTTTGCTACAAAGAAAGGCGTTGTTCAGAATCCAAAGTGTTTGGGGTCGTGTTTGTGGGGACGGCCAAACCGTGATCATTCTGGATCAGTGACTGGTGAAATTCACCTAGAATGTCTGTCTCACTTTTTAACTACTGGTTTCCATTTCCCCTCACGTCAAGCTATTTTTAAAACTCGAAGGAGAAGGGAAGACCGAGAGGTGAGATCTTCCCCTTTACTTCATTTGAACGGCCCTTGGAATCAGGTACTGAGAGTGTCCAGCAGGAAGAAATGGGGCCCAGGGACGGAGAGCCGGCCGGTGAGAGTCGGGGGGCCTGGGTGTTTGCCTGGGCTCCGACCTGGCTGGGTGACAGCTGACACATTACATAGCTCCCCTGTCCTCAGTGTCCTCGTTGGTCACCTCTCAACAAGAAATGCAGGAGAAATAGATGATTTCCTTGCCAGTTAACATGTCAAGACAACTAACTGGTTGGATATTGATATTTTCTGCCTCTGGTGGCTCAAATCTTATTAGCAACTTTTAATGCACTGGAAAAGCATTTAAAAATTTTTGTTTGAAAATCTTTGTTTTGTGATTTTGGGTATTATTTAGCAACTTTTAATGTACTCTAATGCTTTCTGTATTTGCTTTTGAGATTTGTTATATTTCTAATTTATTTTCAGTCATTTATGAAAATGAGCAAAGTTAGAAATAAAAGATACAGTAAAGAAAAAAATTAATAAAATTAAAATATCAATAAATATAATGCCCATCTTGTCTCTTTAGCTAGTATTTTCCCAGATTTTACTGCAAAATATTATTTTATTTTTTGTGCAATGTTTTTGCTAGATATTATTGAAAAGATCACCAGTACATTATTTTAACAATAGAATGTAGGACGAATAGCTGGGAGTATTTGTCTAGACTACATCGTGTTATTCCCACATTGCAGTAGATGTCATTGTACCTTTTCCTCAAGGTCATTACTGCACATCTAGATGGTTTAGGTTTATTTATTTCAGTTACTAAAAATCAGAAGGAGCAGGACTGCCAGAAAAGGTGTTGAAACTTTTTCAAAAGCAAAGTACTGAGAAACTGCAGAAATGTCTAAAGAAAATTAATTAAAATAAAAACTTCTAATTGAAAATCAGGAAATGATTTTAGGATACACAGACGTCATCAGTACTGCAAGGTGATGAAACAAGAATATCTGAACCATCTGACTTTAACCAGTTCACTTAGAACTGGGCATCAAAATTTAAAACTCATTAAAAAATATTGCCAGAGCAGAGCAGGCAGAATTGGCTAACAGTAAATATAATATTTGAAAACCAACAATCGGGAAAATGCACAAAAATGCAAAAACACGCATAAAATTTTGGGTTGCTCTCCAAATTAAAAAATTTGCGAACTTCATAAAAACTCATAAAGAATACCAAAATTGTTTAATAATATACCCAAGTGACTAATATGTATCAACAAAAAAAATTATGTCTGGAAATATTCATTTTTACATAGTTAATCACTTGGCCAATTTATTATCGCAATCAGGTTATGTTAAAACAATTCACATGGAATCACAATTTCCTACCTTGTAATCTGGTGAATAAAAATAGATGTTTGTAAGGTGACTGAGTCAAAGCAGGCAGTTAATAAAGCTTAGCTCTTCATACTTTTTGAGGCTCAAAAAGCCTGCTAGCAGGCCAACAAAGCATAAGCAAGAAGTGTAACAAATTGAAATAGACTTTGAGATTTGAGGGTTGCTGGAGACGAGCTTCTCCAGATCACCTTGTACGCAGCACGCCTGATGTTTGCGTCCTTTCAATGGAGCTGCTCTCTTTGGCAAACAGAGAAATGCGTACATAGCTGGCCCAGTTCTACAACTCACTGACTGACTTTCAGTTTATACCACAAACACCCGGTAAGGCTTGTTAAAGGAGGAACAACCGGAGGCTCGCCAGCTCCAGGCTGTTCCCGAGTTCCCTCCCTGGTCACCCCACTATGGGTTTGTGACCGGCAGTGACCAGCACTTGCACCACGGCCCAGGCCCTGGTGTAATGGGCAACCCTATCAGGATGTTCGGTGATATCCCTCTGTAGTGCCATAAACACGTGCATATATTAGCTGAGCCAAGTTATATTTTCATGATTCTTTTTCCTGTTTTGTATAACTTTTTGCTTTTTCTGCAGTTGATAATGATTTCATTTCCCGCTCCACGAGCACGGTCTCTGGGCCAGCTGCCCGGTGGTCATCCCGGGAGTCCCCTCGGCCTGCCTCGTGCCTGGTCTGCTGGCCGTCCTCCGCACCCCAGCTCTCCCGCCTTCAGGTTTCCTTCCTCATTTCAGCGACCTGTGTCCTCTGGTAGAAGCCTGAGAAAAAAGTCCGCGGGTATGTTTGAGACTGTTCTTGTCTTAAGCTGTTTTTATTTTATGCTTGCACTTGATTTATGGTTTACTAACATATGATTCTCGAAAACTTTTTTACTCAGCATTTTCTGGCCTAATATTGCCTCTGATATTGTTATGAGAAGTCTGATGTCATTGTGCTTCCCAGTCCTTTGTGTACAGCTTTTGTTCTCCTGGAACATTTAAGACCTTCTCTTTATTGTTAGTGTTCCAGTAAGTTCACGATAATGTGCTTTGGTGAGGCCTTAAAGGGGCCTTACAATTTTTTTTTTTTTAATGGTGGACCCTTCCAATGTAGAGTCTGGGAAATTTTTCTTATATCTTTTTCTTTGATAATTTTTTTCCTGCCACAGTTTCTAGTCTCTGTTTTGGGGGGGAAATTGGACTTCCTGAATAAATCCTCTAACCTGTCTTATCTTTTCTTTTATTACATATCCTTCCAATTTTTTGTTTAACTTTTGGGGAGCTTTGTTTGACCTGACATTCTATGTTTTGCTGACTGAAAATATTTCACTGGTATATATTTTGGTGCTGATGGATTGCCTATCTTTTAATATACAAGAACTCTTTTTTCCTCTCTGATGATTCCCCTTATATAGCGACCTGTTCTTGTTTCATGGTTTCCTTGAAATATTCTCCTGCTTCCCGCAGGATCTGTTATCTCTCAGTTCCGTTCTCGTTGTTTATTCGGTTTGGTCTTCCTTGTTTATCTTGGAAGCTTCCTTCAAATGTCTGGCAGTCCTTGGCTGTCTTTTCACAGGTAAGGGGTGGGCTACTAACAAGCTGATGGGAGGTGGGCATGCGTGAAGCCTCACTGAGAGGCGGTCTTGTGTCTGGCTGGTTCTTTGCTTGGTGAGTCAAATGTCAGGATCTAACAAATCTTTCCAATGACATGGTACCTTCTAGAAGAACCCTCCAATGGCCTGCCATGAGTTTTAAGCTTGGCTGCTGGTGTTCAGACATGAGTGGGAAAGGGAGCCTGGGAGGTGTCATTGTTCAGTATTCAGACTTTCGCTTAATCCATTAAGTTTTCAGTCTAGTATTTTTCTGAATATCTGGGTCCTTGTTTCAGGAACCTCTTGAGTTTGTTGTGTGCAGACGGTACTGCCTCTCCCTGGTGGGAAAGGGCTCCAGTCGGTCAGGGTGAAACCTGGAGCTTTGACTGACTCTGCCACACATGGCAACTACCCGCCGTGTTAGGTGCCATCCTCCCACCTGCTTCCTTGGTGTGTCTGAGGCCTGAGCGTCCCCAGGGTTTCAGAGACCCAGCTTGCTTCTTCTCCACTGTAGCCCACCGAGAGGCGCCCACTCCAACCCTCCTGCGCCCTGTGGGGCATCCTCTTTCTGTGTGTGCCACACTGCATGATCAGAGGTCTCCCGAAAACTATTGAAGTCATTGTGTGTGTTTGTTATTCTACTTACTGTTCGGGGATGGTTTTTGAAAGGATAAGGAGATAGAAGAAGTGTCTTTTCTCTATCGCTTTTCTTGAAGTGCGGAATAGTGGTGCGAACTTTCACATCAGAGTACGGTGGGAACGGGCCGCCGCTCTCTGTGACTGCACGAACGAGCGCCCGGGCCCTAAGGAAACTGGGCATGCCCTCTTTCCTCTTTTTACGGAAATCGGGTTTGGTGTTCATGGAGTTTTGAATCTGTGCTGACTTCTGACCCTTTGTCGAGTTGCCTTAGACCGTCAGCATCCAGTTAGCCAATGGTACCAAGAGTTTCCGGGAGGACGGTTGGTGAGGAGGCAAACAGAGCCTCCTGGCCCTTCACCACGTGGGTCTCGCTCTGAGGTCAGCGCCCCATGCTGCGTGTGATGACGTGCAAGAGTTAGTGATCTTCATCTTTGCTTTCGATCACTTAACCTGGTGCCAAGGAAGCATAATTGACTTTTTAATTAGTTCAGAGTGTGAATCCTGATGGTTCCTTCTGAACTATGTGAACTTGGACAAGTTAAACAATTTTGCAAACTCAGTCTCTCCTCTCATAGGCTAGGGACACTAATGCCAGAGCTATCGATAATATGAAACGAATCAAGAAGTTTATTCATTTGTTTATTTAACAAATGTGTCTTCAAGTCCTTTTAAGGGCCAGGCATCATGCACGGTGATGCAGTGACGAATAGCCCCAAGCCCATCATAGCAGTTTGGCAGGTGGGAAAGCCCAGAAGTGATTATTAGAGGATAAAGTGGTGAGTGCTGGGATAGAGGGGCATTACGCAAGTGCAGAGGAGGGAATGAGCCCAGCCCGGGGTGTGGGAGCGTGTCAGGGATTGCTCTAGAGGGAGGACACGTGAAACTTGAGAGGCAGATCATACAAGAAGGGTAGGGGTGACGCAGGCAAAGAGGAAGTAAAAGAATATTCCATGTCATGGAGGCAGTGTGAGCAAAGTTGCAGAGCTGAGAGTCAGCACTGTTTGTACGAGGAAGTGAAGATGATTTGGTGCTGATGGATTGCCTACCAAGACTCTGACATTCCGGAAATGCTAGCCTCCTCCCTCCCTTCAGTCCCTAGGTGTGGGCTTATTACACATTCAAGGGGTCCTCAATTCTTTTTTTAAAATATGTTCATTAATTTTCGAGAGAGGAGAGGAGAGAAACATCGATCAGCAGCCTCCATTAGACCAGGGATCGAACCCCCAACCATTTGCTGTGCGGGACCACGCTCCAACCAATGAAACAACACCAGCCAGAGTGAACTGTTGCAGCCAAGATGTAGAGATACCTGTCATGCGCCAGGCGTAGCCACTGCAGGGTGTGTGTGTGTGTGCGCGTGTGTACGCACTGCCGCGTGGGTGTGTGTTGGGTGTGTAGGTAAGCTTATGCTTCGTCAACTGCGGCTGATTTCCCATAGCCTTTTTTAGGAAGCCAGTTTCTCCCTCTTAGCAGTTCCCTTTGACCTCTGCCATTCGTATATTAGATTAGAGTATAATCTAATATGCATGTATATATTATACACACAAAATATACACTAATGTGGTCTATTAGGTTATACTCTGCTGTGCTTCCCTGTGAACTCGCTGAACAATTCTCTGTGAAAACAGCTGTCGTGTTCTGTGAAACCCCTTGTGTGCAGAATGGTGCCACAAAGGGGACTTTTCTGAGCACAGAGCTGCACGTGCCTGTTCCTGAACTCCCTGAGCAGGCGTTCCTGCCAGCGCTGCGGTGGAACTGAGACATGGTCCCCTCGCGTGAGGCATCTGGGGGATTCTCGCTCAGTGTTAGCACTGCATTTGAGGTTAACACGGACTTTTCTAATTAGATCGTTCACAAAAGGAGCTGGATTAATTACCTGTAAGTTCTTGTTTTTGTTTTGTAGTTTGGAATTTAATATTTATCAGGCCCTAAGTTTTCGTATAAAGTTATTAGGCTCAGTAATAGTCATAAACACAGTTAACCCACTCGACTGATGGCCCTCCAGTATACGAGAGGTGACAGCCAGTCTTCATGTGGCTTCTTTATATCCTGAGTTACAGGCGTTCTGGTCAGCTAGTCCACAAGGGCTTCTCAGTGGTGGTTGTCCTGCACCTTAGCTGTAATTTTGACATGGTCGTGGAAGGGGGTGAGCACAGCATTTACCTACTTCGCCATCTTGACTGGAATCTACCTGTAATAAGTTCTTAATTTTCTCTCTTAGACTCAGAGACAAGTTGCCATGGATGTCACACAAGTTGCCCTATTAATGTTTGTGGCTTTGCTTACATTTTCAATGGAGAACGTCATGTGTTTTCATTATTGCTGTGCTTAGCCTATTTCAGAACAGGGGCAAACATTTCCTCTCATGAAGTGTACCTATGAAACGATGATTTGAACAATCATAGAGATTCATGCGGTCTCCCTCCTGGTTGTTCTCCGGGGAAGGTGCGTTCTGGCGCCAGTGCTGCCTTCCAGTTCCTGAAGCTGGTCTCTTGTATATTCCCAATTAATTCCTTCCTTTTAAGGGAGAATTCCACTGTGGAAACCTCACAACCATGGCTTGTGAATAAAGCACAGAATATCATTTTCACTGACATTTGAGATGTCACTGAAATGAGAATCGTTTTTTTGGATGCCTTGCAGAAGTGGTTTTCAAGGTAGTTTTTAAAAGTTTCAGAAAAAAAATTAACATTAATTCAATCACTTTTTAGTTGATATTCATTTGCTCATTTATTCATCAAGTATCTATCAAGGGTCTTTTATTATTATTATTGTCATTATTGTTATTATTATTTTGATACCACATTAGATACTGGGAATGAAAGTGAGAGAGAGACTTTGCCTGTTTTTTGATGAGTGATCACTGTGCTTTGGGTGGTGGGAATGGGGTAGACATGGAAGAAATGAATGAAATACAGTCTGATAAATTCTATGTCTTGTATATATTACATATCACTCAATAGCGATCAGTTCCTGGGTTGGTAGGGAAGGCTGCACAGAGAAAAGAAGGATCCCCTCCCAGGGTGACTTCCCTAAGAATCAGGGCTGTATTGGGAAGATTTGAGTTCTGCCTTTCTTTTAAAAGACAGCACCATTACTTTGTAGATGTATTTACAGTGATAAGATTGTACTGGAGGTTTGAATTTCATAGACCTAAAAACTTCCTATTCATATCATATACCTGTGAATTTCCATGTGCCTGTGGGTTTCTGACAAATTAGAAAAGAAAGCCATCTGCCACGTTTCTTTTAGAAGTAAATTCTATGGTTATTTTTCCAAGACGACGATGAACATAAATTCTTTTCTGTTGTTTGAGTAAGAGTTGGAATTGTTACTGCTATTTCTGCCTATTCCCATTAATGCTTTAAATGAGATGTCAAACACAAAGTTATCAAAATGACTAATTGAGATCCTCGAAGCCTTTTTGTTGTTGTTGTAGCAAGTAATTTTGTTGAGATGAATGGAAAGAAATGGCAATAGAAATGACCAAAAAGCATATTTTACTTTATATTTTTAGGAAAATGCTATTTTGATCCTTTAGGGTAGAATGGAGAAGCAACAACTCATTTGCCTAGTGAAAAGAGTTCAGAACAATTCTAAATTCTTTACAGTGGAACCTCAGTTCTTGAACTTAATTCATTCCGGAAGGCTGTTCAGAAGCAATTTGTTCAAAACCCGAATGTTCTTTGTGTCCTGAGAGACACGTGACTGATCATATAGGTATCTGCTTGAAAGGGCTGTCGGGTCGAGAACTGAAGTTTCATTTGACAAGAAAACATTTTTCCCATGAACAACTTGATCGAGAATCTAATTGTTCGAGATGGGAGACAAAAATTGTGAACCGAGGTCTGCCTGTGTTTACTTCCATTGTGTTTTCATCATTCCGTTTCTTTCCACACCGCTTTCTTGTGCAGAAATAAATGTCACCTCAAGATAAATGTAACAACATTCAGCATTCATTGATCATAACATTTGAAGGCCAGAATTGGTTGCCGCTAGTGCTAAGGTCTGGGAGACATTACAAAAAAAAAAAAAAAAAAAAAAATTCTAGGTCCTCCCTTAAAGACTGAGAGTCTAACTAGAGTCTCCATAATTTCGCGACACTTTTCACAGCTCCTGTGCAGAGTCTGTGGTGTACCTGCGGCTGTCTCACACGGAGACTCTTAGACTACTGAGACCCTGAGACACCTTTCGGGGTGACTTCCGTTAGTACGACACGTCCACTTACTAACTACAAGTGCAGCGCCAGGGTTGGCCAGGCACTGAGCAAGGGTCGCAGACACTGTCGGGCAGGCGCGGTGTTGGCCCTCGTGGAGAGGACGTGCTCGTAGACTGAGGGAATCCTTGTATTAGGTGCGACTGATGCTTCTCGTTGATCAGACAACATGCACATGGAATTCAGTTTTAGAAACTCTTCAGGTTTAGAAAAGCACGTGGTGCTGAAATTCTGAAACCCTAAAACTGGCCAGATCTCCCAGCGTGGGTCGGCTACGTTTCCACGTCAGAAGAGAGTGTGACCACAGCTCTGACATCGTCTCCTGACAGGTGACCGAAGTTCAGGGCCCGAGTTCTGGCCTAGGACAGGTATGTAGTGACCTGTTTTCGAGTATGTTTTCCTGGCTGCTGTTTATTTTAGCCATTGTTTATGCCTGCGACGCATAGAGGAAAAAACATGCTTGACAAGAAAATTGACTCAAAGATTTCAATGATAAAAGTGAGACTTGAGGCCCGTGATCTCGTGAGAGGTGTGGGTAGTGACGGGTTAACCGAGCCGGTCTCTAACACGAAGGAAGAGGGTCTTCTCAGACGCGTTCTGACACCTGGAGGCTCGTCCCCACTGCACGTCCAACCTGACGCTCTCCGCCAGGCTCGAACCTGCAGTGCTCTGAGAAGGTGGCGTCAGCTCAGGCCCAGGACTGAGGCCTGCAGCCGGTCCCTCCAGCGGCAGCAGAAGCAGGCCTGGCGCTGCTCCCATGCTGCCCGCCGGGCTGAGTGAGGTGCAGGGAAGGCCAGGGTGGCTGGGGCCGGTTTGCAAGGTGCTCCTCCTTCGGTTCCCGTGAAACCTCTGCCTTACTGAACCCGTCGGGAAGACAAGGGTCGGATTCAGAGAGGCCGTGCTGACGCCCACCCAGCCAGCCGTGAGGTCGGTGACCCCCTGGCGACATGCTGTGGCCTTGGGTCCCTCTGACGGTGCCATGGGGTAACTGTCAAGGGACCAAGAAGTCCAGAGTGCTCCCGGGGATGGCCAGGCCCGGCCCTCACAGAGCATCCCGGAGCTGTGCAGCTGCTTTTCCCAGGCTGAGCCCTTGGGAGGGGCCGCAGGAAGGAAAGTGGAGACCGGAGTGGGGCAGCAAAGCCCAGAGCACCGGGAGCTTTCATAGCAGGGCTGGGGCCGTGGTGACAGACAATGGCCACGGTGCCCACTCTTGTGTTATTTTCCTTCAAACGGCAGATCAAACATTTGAATCTCGTCTTAGCTACCTAAGTCCCCTGCTCTGCCTTGTCTGGAACCTTCTCTCACGGTCAGAGATTCATCTCCGGAGGAAAGAGGTGACCCCGAGGTGGCTTCGCCCTAGAGGGTGTCTGTGTTTCCTGACATAATTACCTTTTCTGATGTGATAAACATATGGAATTACTTTTTCTAAACACGACGGAGGGGTCAGAGTTTATGTTTCCTGTACTAAGATTACAAAACTTCTTAAGGTTGAGAGAGAATTTTCCTCATGTGATAAAAAAATTCCTGAGAGATTCTTGCTTTATTCTTTGTTGGGTGTGAAGGCTCGAGCACGGTGTTTTAATTCTTGTTAAATACCCGTGTGTCGTTTTAACTGTTCTTCATTTCAAAGTTTATGTCCATAGGACACGTTACGTACTGTGCCGGTGCCAGGCCCCTGATTTTAAAGGTGGGGAACTTAGTCTGCACGTATTTTGGCAATTGTTTTAGATTTTATTTTACCCCAAACGTCTGAGTAGGAGTGTACATTTAAAGAGGCATGTAAACATGCAATCTGAAAGTATCTGCTCACATTCATTTTATTAGAATAGCATATGAATCTCCAATATATGTATAGAAATAAAAAACTTGCAATCACAGCTGATTTTTTTTTTTGCAGGAGAATGGCATTCTTTGCTTTATAAAATGACTTTGCACAGAATTGACTTAAGTAGCATTCCTCCCCCATTTGTTTAACAGAGGATTATGAATATGAAAAATTCCTAAGCACTTTGAGGTGCATCTAATCTCTTAAGAACATTTCTAAGGAGTGAAGTAAGGCATCTACGCGCTTGTCTTTCATTCAGCAGATGTTAGGGACTTCCTACAGGCCGGCCGCCAGACTGAATGCTAAGCGCGCTGCAGTGGCGTACCCTTGGACAGAGGTGTGGTGGGCGGACGGGGAAGACGCACTCACCACAGCATCAGGGCCAGGGCGCACTCCGCAGAGGCTGCTCTGGGAGCACAGAGAGGCACATCCAAGTCCAAGCAGAGGACAAGGGTGGGCTTCTGCCATGTACTGATGTCTGGCCTTCGTCCTGAAGGCTGAGAAGTCATCAACCAGCTGAGGAAGCAGAAAGCATTTTAGTTACAAAGAACAGCATGGAGGAAGCCCCCTCAAGACAGGACGTATCCTGCCATTGGCCATGACCTTGCTGGGCGATCTAGAAGGAGAGCTTGGGAGAGTGACAGAAGAGATGCCTACCCACTGGGCGCTCCCTTTCCATCTCCTTGGCTGGTTCCTACTTTTCTACCTTAGTTCTTGTTTGAGAACATATTTTTATGTTTCCGTTATAGTTGACATACAGTATTACATTAGTTTCAGGAGTACAACAGAGTGATTAGACACTCGTACACCGTACGAAGTGAGCGTGCGTGGAAGTCTAGTGCCCATCTGGCACCACACCTAGTAATTATAATATCATTGACTGTATCTCCCTTGTTCCCAACTCCGGAGTTTCTGAGAGCTCCAGCCTGGTGTCTCCTCCGTCTGCACGCACACCTTTGGTGATTTTGTTCAGTGTCATGCTTTTAATGCCGACTCCTTGCCGACAGCTCTCAAACACATCTATTTTAGCCTCAATGCTCTCCCAAACAAAACACTTTCTGCCCAATTATCTTTTTGACATTACTATGTGGGTGCCTAATAGACCTTTCATGCCTAAAGTGTCCAAAACTTAACTGTTAATCCTCCCGATAGCCTGCCCCCGCCCCCCCGCCCCCAGCCTTCCACCCACAGAGGTGCCTTCCTCACCTCCGCCAATGGACACTTTAATCTTCCGGTTCCTCAAACCAAAATACTGTGAGTTATTTTTCTTTTCATTGAGGTAAAACTCACAGAAAATAAAATTCATCCCTTTAATCACTTTGAAATGTAGCGTTCGGCGTCTTTCAGTACATCCATCAGTGTGAACGTATCACCACAGTCTAATTCCAGAGTATGTTCATCACCCTGAAAAGTAATTCCTTCCCCCGCTGGCCATCTGTCCCCACTCTCTCTGGCTCCCAGCTCCCGGCAACCCCTCGTCCACTCTCTGCTGGTATGGATTTGGCTAGTTCGGACATTTCAGAGAAATGGAATTATATACTATGGGCCCTTCTCTGTCTGGCTTCTTTCACTTAAGCATCGCCTTTTCAAGGGTCATCCATATTGTAGGTGAGGACTATTTTTGATTTCTTGCTCTGTCTCCCACCTCATGTTCACTCCATCCAGAAATCCAATTGGCTCCGTCTTCAGAATGCAGCTGGATTCTGAGCGCTTCCCAGTTCCTGCACTGCCACCCACCCCTCCCCTGGCATGAGATCTGCCCCTCTCTCTGCACTGCTGCTGCAGTCTCTGCCTGTCTCCTTGCCCTTGTCCCCCCCCCCCCCCCCCCCCGCAGACTGCCCACATGGTGGCCAGAGGGATACGCAGGGCCAGGTCAGCCAGCGGCATCTGCTTGATCAGTCGTGGTCTCCGTAGTGGCAGCAAACAGACAAAGAAACAAAACGACTTGATAATAATGTATATCTGACATTCAACGGTAATTACAAACTATTCTGTGCAAGTGTCCGAGGAAAGATTAAATATTTAATCGAATTAATAATTTTTTCCTTTGAAACACGAACGCAAACAGCATGTATCTATGTCACAAACGAAGCGGATGATGGCAAGAAGAGACTCTCCACGCTTCAAGTTTAAAAGAAGAGTCTATTACTTCACAGCTGTGATTTCTCACTTATAAATCCTTCGTTGCTGAGAAATAGATTTCTGATAGATGAATAATTATCAAACAAGCCAATGAAAGAAACGTTTTGGACCCAATTTTCCCCTGTTCTAAATCTTACAGTTAATGGTTTGCGTTTTCTAGGTAGCATATGGGCAGGAAATCTGGCGTTATAAATTAGGCTCCATGGATGAATCACTGGGTAAGATTTCTCAAGCTTTGGAACCGGCAATGTCTATTGTTTTACTTTTTCTCTGCTTTTCTACGTGTCCTGCCGTTTTCTAGGAGAAACACACCAACAGGAGGGAGAGGGTATAGTACGTTAAATATATTTTTTGTGAAATGTGCTTTAAAAAATGGGACAGCACATTAAACATGAACCAGTTTAATGTGGCTTGAGCTAGACATTAGTTACAAACATGTTTATAAAGTAACATAAAAGTTCAATTTCCAGCAATGTGGCAAACATATGACACTCAGGAATGTTAGATAAATGAAAATGTTTGAACAACAACAACAAAACCAAAAAAAAGCCCCTCCAAACCCAAAATCCCAGGTTGGAGCACGTCACTCCTCTGCTCAAACCCGGCAGCGGCTCCCCAGTCCACTCGGAGTGAGAGCCTAAGTCCCTTACAAGGCCCTCGGGACTTCTATAACCTTCCAAAGTCTTGATGGAAGCCGCGCTCTCCACCCAGACTGGCCTACTCTCCTCCATTCCTGCTGAGCCATAAGGCCTTCATGCTGCTCCTCAAAGACACTCTTTATTTCTTTTTTAAGATTTTATTTATTTTTAGAGAGAGGGGAAGGGAGGGAGAAAGAGAGGAAGAGAAACATCAATGTATAACAGAAACATCCATCCATTTCCAACTGGGGACCTGGCCCACAACGCAGGCATGTACCCTGACTGGGAATCGAACTGGTGACGTTTCAGTTCACAGACCACGCCCAACCCACTGAGCCACACCAGTCAGGGCTCCTCAAATGCACTGTTTTCCTACTCACCCTTCCCCGCTGCCTAGAAAGCGGTCCACTCAATTCCTTCAGATCCTTGCTCAAGGGTCACCTCATTGGGGTCCCAGGGACCCCACCCTCCTTTCACACGGCAGCAGAGCCTCCCACTCCGGCACCCAGTCTCCCTTACCTTGGTCTTAAAAGTTTTTCTAGAACATGTATTACCCACTAACTTGCCCTGTTATTTCTTCCATCCCTTTTGTGTGTGTGTGTGTACTTCCCACGAGAATGTGAACTCTACAAGGGTGGAAATCTCTGTCTGTTTGGCTCGTGGATGTGTCCTAAGTGGCTAGAATAGCGCTTAGCATATAGTAGTTGTTTGATAAATAGTCCTTGACTTGTATAAGTTAATAATCATAATCATAATAAGTAATATGTTTAGGGCTAACTACCATTTATTGGTCTTCTAATGTTCGAGGAACTCAGCTAAAGGCTATCCTCAATTTATTTACACTTTATCTTATGGAATTCTCATGAATGACTCTGGGGGATAGATGATAATTTTTCCCACTTCTAGATAATGAAAAAGAAACAAACTTAGGTCACATAACTTGCCTAGGTTTCATAGTTCACGAAAGCTCAGATTGCTAGACTTGAAATCTGTATTCTTCATGTCAGCTTTGAAGGGCCAGAGAAGTGGGCGGGGCAGGGCCATAAGAGGCTCTGTCCTGAGGTCCAAAGGGAGAATGGAACAGTGTCCGGCGGAGGTGTGAGAGGACAGGCATGCTGTACACGAGGTGTGGGAGGCTCAGTGATGGCCCCCAAAGATGGTCCCATCGGAACCCCCAGCACCTGTCACTTCACATGGTGAAAGGGACTGTGCAGATGTATAAAGTGAAGGGTTCTGAGCTGGGGAGACTCTCCTGGATCATCCAGGTGGACCCAGTGGAAGCACAGAACTCTTGCACGGGAGGGGCAGGGAGTCGGGGTCGGGCAGGGGTGGGAGGATGGACACTGAGGGATGCTCTCTGAAGATGGAGGAGGGGCCGTGAGCCAGGAAAGGTGAGCAGTGTCTAGAATCTGGAAAGGGCAAGGCAACAGATTCTCCCCGTAACTTCCAGAAGGACTGTAGCCCCATGGACACCAGTGAAACTGGTTTTAACCTCTGACCTCTGAAACTGTAAGATAATTAGTTGAGTTATTTTAAGCCATTAAGTTTGTAGTGACTCGTTACAGCACCAGTGGGAAACTTACACATGGAATTCACCCTTAATTCTTAAAATTAATAGAGAATTGGTAATGACCAGCTTTGTCCTAAAACCAAGGATTAAAGGACCTATTATTTCCAACCACAAGTCTGTGTCTTCAGCCACTTTCTCTTTGTGCAGACATATTGAGTCTCTTCTATGTGTAAAGACACCAAGATGACTAAAACATATTTTCTGTCTTCTCAAGGATCCAGAACAGTTTTGGATGCTCTTATCTTGCTCAACGGGGGTGGAAGCAGCAGGGCTCATTAATGAATTCATTCTGGGAATTAGCTTATTTTAAAATGTGTTGAATTGGAAGGTGCTGCATTTACACTGGCCCATTTTCTGAAGATAGCATCTCCCCCTTGTTGTTCTCAGCCCCGCTGCCAAGGTTGACCCGCACCGAGTTCCCCACTGAGCCTGCCGAGTCCAGTTCTGCACACCAGCCTTCCCCCCGGATACTCTGACCACCTCTCCCATCACTTCCCGCAGCCTGCAGGCTAGTAATGCCACTTCCTGACATTCAACACAAGTAAATCAGACCCAATACCTTTTCCAGCCACTCACACTAGTTTTGAAAAGTTAAGACAGATGGAAAAAAAGCCCACCAATAAAGAACTTATTTGGCAGAAATGTAAAGCTGAGAATTGGAAGGGAGACATGTTAGAGGAGGAAGCCTATGGATACATTCAACACACCTAGCTTTGCATGTGACGTTTCAAAGGAATCAGGCGTGATGGTGATGAGGCCCCTGGGCCCAATGTCCGATGTCAAAGAAAAGACAAAGAACGTAAGTGTCTCTGTAGTGGAGAGAGGTTAGAGAGAGAGAGAAAATGAAACAGAGTCTGAGAAGTGGACTCATAGCCCCCCAGACCTCCAGAGGCATAACAGAGAAGGCGGGCATGACAGTGGTGGAGAGCAGGGCAGAGGGGAAGCAGGAGTTGAGGAGGCGGGGAGCTCAGGGGACTGGCATGATGTGGGGGTAAGGGACACGTGGTGGGCAGGGCCGCAGGACACTGAAAAACAGGCTGGGCTGCCAACACCCCCCAGGCAAGGAAAGCCACTGAAAGATTTTGAGGTTTTTGTCCATTCCATGGCATTTGGCTTCATGCATCAACACCTTTGTCCTGAGGGCTGGCCACTCAGAATCAGAAGGGAAGTTCTTCCCGACCTTCATCCATCTCTGCCCATCAATGTGTGGAGGAGCCCGAGTCATCGTCCTTGGGCCTCAGCAGTGTAGAGATCACCCTCGACCTTGAACTGTTTTCTTCAGAAAGAGGGGAGAAGAGAAGAGAAGAGCTCCTCTTCCCCAGGGACAGAGCCTGGCCAAAGAAGAATGGTTTGTAGCGCTCACAGCGTGTAGTACAGGCGGGGACAGGCTACAGGGCTCAGCAGGAGGGCCGGCAGGGGCAGTGGTGTGAAGGTTCTGCTCTCTGTCTTTGGGTGCACGCCCTTTCTGGGCACTGTCCTTCCTGGAGCAAGATCAGGGTTGTGTGTGCTGCAACAGACGAGTGTGTTGAATAACAGAACCTGTCTTCTTCTCCCAAGGGGAAGTCTAGGCAGCAGGGCCCCCAACAACCCACGTATAGAACCAGGTAGGTGAAAGGTCAAGGCGGCCTTTTTTCCCTCAAGTGCTTGGAGTTCTTTTGATGAAAATTCCATTGAACAAGAAAGTAATTTTTCCTTTTTTCTGCAGCCTCAAGAATGCTGTCACACAAACTGATGTGGACTCCTCAGCCCACTCCTGGGGTCCTGAGATGCCTCTACGGACTTGCTCCCATGGAGGGCTTGAGTTTGAGTGCAGAGGTGCGAGAAGGTGGCTAATTCAGAGCTGCCGGGAGACTGGCCTCGGGGCTGAGCTCGCTCGGGGACAGGAACCCAAACGGAGCCAACTCTTCTCCTCTCGGCATCGTTTATAGTTGATAAGGAGTTAACTTGAGTTAGCTGTTGCCTCCCCAACTCAACCCCGACTTGTGAGAGAATTTAATTTCCCAAAAGCAGAGTTAGAGAAAACAGAGTTGCATAGTAAAATAACAGTCCCTTTAGGCTTGGGCCATCTTGAAGATTCAATTTCAAGAGTGTTTTAGTGTAAACACATTTCTAAGGTTTCCTAATGCCAGCTGATACAGTCCTTTTGGGAGAAATTAAATGTGCCCAAATAAAATAGGAGCAAATGCCACAGAGAAATTCTCATAAACTATTGCAAAACGACATATATGTGTGTATATATAAATGTGTGTGTGTGTGTGTGTGTGCGTGTTTATTACTATTAGCTTTGGCCCAAGATTCAGGAAGGAAAGCTCAAGATAAAGGAGAGCAAAGATTAAACCATAAGACTTTGGATTCAAAGAGGCTTAAAATAATCTTTCTGTCCTCACAAGGGAGTCGCTAAGGGTTGTGCTCCCTGATCATGTCACGTGTTCACGTCCCAGCAGGGGACTGGCGTCCACAGCCAGCAATGGTCCCCGGGTGAGTGACATTCTCAGTGTAGCTCCAGGTCCTTTCTGCTTGTTCTCTCTGTGCTGCTTTTGGAACAAATGACGGGTGGCCGTCCCTCTGTTCAGGAGGGACAGTCAGCTGCTCACAGCCTCTTGAGTCAAGATGGCCTGAGTTCATCTGATTTTAATTCGGCAAACACTTACTGACCGCCTTCATTTGGCAAATGTTTACGGTACTCTCCTTTGCATTGTGGCTACAGGGATTAACCATGTCTTTTTCCAAAAGGATTTCAGTCTCTGGAAGAAGGCTTATGCGTAACCCCACAGTGACCGTGCCTAAGTAACAGAGGGTGCTGGGGAGGCCGGGCAAGGCAGATAATTCTCTTGGTAGAGCAGAGGACACTTGTGAGAGCAGTGTCCAGAGAAGTCCCTGCTGGAGTCGACTCTGATACTCCGGCTGCAAATGAATTAGATAGAATAAGCCCCCAGCTTAATGCCCAGTGGGAAACATTTGTCTGTCTGTCTTAGTGATGGATGTGACTCAGTAATGTGTCTGAATGTGATTTTACAGGTTTCCTTCACAGCCCTGCCCCTTCCCCCTTTAAGTCCGGGGTGTTAGACTCCCGAAGACAGGTTATGCCAATGGCCATCATATGATTTTGCTAATACTCAACCCACCCTTCCAGTGACTATAGCCGTCTTTTCCCAGGCAAAATTTCCGGGCCCTGACCTGCTGTTCAGGGGCACATTGTGTCTCCCCCAAACTCCCATGTTGAACGTGACTCTGTGTGGGAACAGGGTCATTGTAGAGGTAATCAGTTCAAATGAGGTCATCCTGGACTAGGGTGGGTTTCTCATCCAATGTCACTGCTCTCCGTACAAACAGGTGGGATTTGGATGCAAACCCTCACAGGGGGAAGACAATGAGAAGAGACACAGGGAGGAGACGCCAGCTATACCTCCAGGACAGAGGCCCAGAACCCGTCCTTCACTCACAGCCCTCAGAAGAGC
Source organism: Desmodus rotundus (assembly GCF_022682495.2). Lineage (NCBI taxonomy): Eukaryota > Metazoa > Chordata > Mammalia > Chiroptera > Phyllostomidae > Desmodus > Desmodus rotundus. The sequence continues at coordinate 8,165,151 of NC_071392.1, read as the reverse complement.
CAGCCCTGCCACTGCTCGGCCTCGACTTCTCACCTCCAGACTGTGAGACAGCACATTCCGGTTGTTTTGGCTGCCCAGTGTGCGGCACTCTGTGTCGGCGGCAGCCCCGGCCAACCGAGGCACCCACCAAACTGGCATCTCCAACTCAGTAGAGGGCGTGGGGCCCCTGAGGCACTGCCTCCTCTGTTGCAGCCACTCCCTTACCTCGGGGTTGCCAGGGGCAACTTCAGTCTTGCTCCCAGAGATGCCTGGTGTGGACTGTGAATCCAGTCTGGCCCAGCCCGGGGACCTTTGTCTCTTAAAAAGGGGAGAAAAGAAGGTCAGAACTCGCAGATTAGCTTTGCTTTCCTTTGTAGGGTGCTGGACAGGGAAGAAAACCAGAAACGGCCCTCAGGGCACTTAATAATGTGTGACGTTTAACTACCAGTGAAAGGAATTCACAAGTTATTTCCTGGGATATTTTTAAGGAGAGAAGGTATTTTTGTGGATTTCCTCTTGAAATGACCAAACAACACCACCAAACCCAACAAGCCCTTCATTTTATTTTCTTGAAGATGAGTAGCACTCTATGATCTGGCTTGCTTTTCAGTTTCCCTCCAAATTTTAAACCTTACTGCTCAGCATTCTTTAATTCCATGCTTCATTGTTACTCGCCGTCTGAGGGGCCACGACTGACTTTCCCTGATTTGCAAATGCGTGTGTATTTGTCCAAGAGACAGGGCACAATATGATTCCACATTTTATTTTATAACGTGAGAAGCTGTTAGTAGCAATAAAGCCCGCGCATCCAGTAGTTTAAATTTTTGATGTGACTGAGTAGGAAGCAAGCTGAAGAGAAATATGGTGTCTGGAAAGAGTATTGGAGCCAGAATGAGAGCACGCTCCAACGCTCCCTGCCTCTGAAGCTGCGCGCCGGTCCCGTAACCCCACAGAACATGACCCAGGCTGCTGGGGCTGGGTGCGGGGGGGGGGGGGGGGGGGGGTCCTCTCCCCGGTTCACTCTGAGAACTGAAAGTAGATGATGGGCGTCGGGTTAGCTGCCAAGACACCCACACACAGGCACATCCTAAAAAACAGCTATTGGGAATTCATTAAATGGAAAGCTCAGTTAGAGTAATAAATGACTATTATTGGGATAATAAATGGATTATCAATTAAAGGACATTCCAGTTGTGCTGGTTTTTAGAGAGCATATTTCTTCTCAAATCTAAAAGCTTTTTAAAGTTAAGTAAAAGGACCTAGCCTGTAATCTATTTGTCAAGGCACCTACTTGTAGGACATTGTGGGTTTACTGTGTACCAGAAAGGGTTTCTTATCTATTATCTCGTTTAGTCCTTATAAAAACCTGAGGAAGGAGTTGCTGCCATTACGCCCCTGGGGAAACTGAGGCTTAGAGAATAACTGTGTGTTCAAAGTCCCCAGCAAGGGAGGGGGAGCACTAGCTAGAAAGAGGATTCAGATGAGGTGGCTTGGGGTCAAGACCAAGCTCTTAAACCCTGCACCTCGCTATCTCCCTGTAGCAGACAATAATCTCCAGCAGCACCCGCTCACAGGCCAGAGGATAGCTTATGGCTAAAGTGTTTTTTATGGAGAGAGATAACTAGCGAAAGGAATTAGATTTATTAATACTGCAGCATAAGGAACGAAGGCCTCTCAGAGATCCCGGGCTGTCTTTAATCTTGTCTTGAAAGAAGAATCCTGGGAAAGGCTAAATGAGAGTGAGCCGTGAATGCCCAGCCTTGGGAGAGAAATGGTTTCCCACATCTGAGATGACTCACATCTTAACCTTTTTGCTCTGATTTCTCTCTTTGTACGTTTCCTGTGATTTACTCTCTGGGCGCCGCTCCGCAGCGCATTCCTGGCCAACGCACGCAGACGTCATCCATTTCACAGGAGACACGCACTCTGCTTTTAAGTGGTCACTTTTCCCCTCGCTCCCCGTATTTCTTTTTCCCTGAGAACACGTTGCCTACCACGCAATAGGTTAGGAGGCAGAACCCTATCACGCGATAAGAATGGCAGGTTGATTTTGTAGAGTTTTGCTACAATGGTTACAGCCAGTTGCTCCAGGTGTTGGAGGCTCCTACAGTCTCCTCCTGGGACCCCAGAGGAGTCTGGAACTCACGCTTCTGGGATCACGTGGCACATGTAGGGCTGATCCCTGCCCGACAATTAGGGGCTTACTCCCTTGATTCCGCCTTGTCAATCTGTTTCATCTTACCTCAGGCACATTTTTCTCTGCGTAAGGGTTATCTCCACAAACCCCAGGGCTGAGAAGAGTGAATTCCAATAAAACCCAATAAATCTGATGGCAAAATGGGGGAGTTCAAGATCCATATGGACCGTGAGGTCTGCTGCGTTAAGGCCTCCTGGGGACTTTTTTTATGACTTCTTCCCCCTTCCTCTAATGTTTGGTCTCTTCCTTCCATAAATTGTGCGGGCTGCCTTTTCATTAACTCAGAAAGCTGAAATAATTCTTTGTAAGGAATTCTTTAGTCACACATGATTCAAAAGTTCACCGAGATCAAAGCCGGTGGGCTTTGTGGTGGGCCCGGCCCTGCCGATTTCACGTCAGTGCAGGGCTTGCCGCCTTCTCAGCGGGAGCTGTTCCAATTTCACTTCCCTTCTGCAGATAATGGGACCCTCTGGTACTGTCCCCAGCACCAGGGGCTGCTCTGTGTCCAATGTCATCTCCCTCAGGAGCCCATACAGATGCTGTCTGCACGGGCCAATGAAGTCACCCTGACCTCCCCCTCAATATTTTGTGCCATTTTGTGAAGCACAGGAGTCGGTCTCTGCCCCGGGGGGTCTGGGCCAGTGGGGTAGGGGAGGTGGGGAGTGCAGCAGAGAAATGCTTGGTTGTTCAGGCGTCCTCTGTCTCTCTGGCTTTCCCTTTAGGGGGTGGGATGGGTTAAAGGGCCCCAAAGGCAAGAGGAAAGTAAGCGAGGAGCCACGAGAGCAGACGGTCCTCCTCCTGGGAGATACGGCTTGCTTGTTCTTAGCCCGTCGCCCTGTCCTTGCGAGTGTCATGTAAAATATACGGCCACAGGAGGAAATGAGGTGTGAGGGACACGGGAGAGAGAGCTTGACAGCTGGGCTATAACAATAACAGCCCTGGGAGAATGGGGGACTTTTCAAGGGGCCAGCCGCTTCCACACACTCCCCCCGCCCCACCACGGGCAGAGGCTCTGAGCTGGGGGGAGACTGGCCACACACACGCAGACAGTAGCAAGGACAGGGACACCCAAGAAGAGTCAATTCTTTGTGACTCAGGAGAGGGAGGGAGCAGGGGGCATGACAGGTGAACTCCGGAGGCTCCCGTGTGCCTGTTGGCTACTGTATTGGTGAACTGACGGCCATCTAAGCCAGGTTCCTGAAGAGTCCGTGGAATGCATTAGCGTTTGGTCCCGTGCATGGCCTGTAGTGGCTGTGGTATCTGAGAGAGCACCTCTGGGGAGGGTGGGGGAGGAGGCCCGGAGATGAAGGACAAGGAGGACGTGGTAGAGAGGTTGCGGACATCCCTGGCGCAGGTGAGGGAGCACTGAAGGAGGCGGGTGGTGAGTCGGAGAGGAAATGCATGCCCACACCCAGCCTGTGACCTGCAGCTGCCCTGGAATCAGTGGCGCTGCTTCCACTTGGCAGTCTGGGTGATTTCTTGGGGACTCCTGCATTCCGGGTGGTGTGGCCTTTCCATTAAACCACAGAATTCAGACCCTGCAAGAAGTCAAGTCCTGGTTCCTCCCTCCCCCGGGCCTGCAGGGTGTGGGGGCCGTTGCATTAACCGCTCCCGCCTTGGCTTTCACGTGTCCGTCACGGGGTTATAGTAAGGAAGCCTCAGCTTATTCCATCAGGATATTAACAAATATGGTAATCTAGGGAGTAATCCAGATTTGCAGAAGAATGCTGTTTGCCAACATGATGGACATATCGAGGGTGAAGTCAGAGGAACAAAAACTGCTTTTCTATCACCGCCAACAATAGCTCATACATCACAGAAATTGCAGGTCAGCGTCCTCTTCCCCTCTCCGTAAGGAGCAAAATACGTTCTCGAAAATGGAAGCATCTGGTTAAATATTAAAGAGGAGAGTCATTCTTCTGAGGTCTCGCATCGCCAGCACTTAGGCAGCAGTTAAGTGCGATGGCGTGGGCTCTGACAGCCGCTCTCTTATGATGCTGCATAAATAATAACTGACAGCCACCCACGGCACCCCCTCCACAGGTCTCGCCTCTCTGGCAGTTCCTTTAGTGATTTACATGCACACGCATGTGTATATGCACACTGCCTATCAAAATTGCTATTGTCTTTTCCCTTCCCCCTTTCTTTCAACACATGTGTCCGTTTTTAGTTAATGCGAAGGAAATGGCAGCTCTTAAAGGCAGCCTCCTGCAGTGGGGAAGAGCTGCACGAACTGTAAATATCTTCCAGTGGCACCGTTCTTACGTTCGGACTCCCCTCCCCAGGCGTTGCTTGCCCAGGTCCATAGTCCCCTTGAAGCTCCTAGAAGGGAAGGCTGCGGGCCGGCTGCCACAGCAGCGATGCTGGAAACTGTGGCTCTAGGTTCCTGGGCCAGGGACCAGCAGCATGGAAAGCCTCTGACAAAACCGTATGTGTGCGTGCGTAAAAGGTCTTATGGAAAAGTTCGTCGTGCCAGTCTGGGCTCAGATGCTAATGGTATTGGTCTAGGCCATGGGCCAAAGGCAAACAAATTCACACATCTGGAGTGGAAGGTCACTTCAAATAATAACTTACCTTTTCCACATTGTCTCAAAACGTGACTAGCATGGGTGCTCGAGAAACCGTGACCTCCGCAGGGCCACTCTGGGGAGGAGGTTCAGCCATAAACTGGCCTCAAACAAATCCACAAAGGAGGGAACCCTTGTGCGTCTGTGGTGTGGGAAAATCCCGTCAGAATTCCCAACTGGAGTCATGCTGAGAGAAACCACCTGGGGGGGGCAGTCTCAGGCGTCTGGGCCGTGGGAAAAGCTTCCCAAGTGATGGAGAAGGACAGTCCAATGTGCCAGGTCAGGAGTAGGAGAGAAGGCCCCAAGACACTGTCCTGTGGGAAAGATTCTGGAAGGTGATCACACTGAACCCACGTGGCATCTAAGGCCAGTGAATGTATCCTGTAGGCCAGCGGTCCCCAACCTTTTTGGCACCAGAGATGGGTTTTCATGAAAGACAATTTTTCCATGGACCGGAGTTGGGGGGATGGTTTCAGGATGATTTGAGCACATTACATTCAAGTTCATCTGCTGTGCAGCCCAGTCCCTAACAGGCCCAGACTGGTACTGGTTCATGGCCGGGAGGTTGGGGACCCCTGCTGTAGGCCCTAGTCAGTAGAGAACATCACCAGAAAGACAAACATCCCTGCCTCTCACCTTGCCTTGGTGCACAAGGTTTGAACATGCACACGAGAATCTGAGAACTCTAAAGCACTTTGGACATTTGTGAATGCAGGAGAACTAGCCATTAGCTCAAGCTGTAGAATTGTCAAGGGCTCAGACCTTGATACTCACTGGGAGGAAGCCTTCTACAAGGATTACACCACTGTTACTATCCTTTGGGCTTAAGGAAAAGTCTGTGACAATCTTTCCACCCCACGCTCCCCCCATTTCTGAGAAAACCCTTCCTTGTCCTCCACAAGGCTGTTCCCAGCAAGGGTGAGCGGAGAGCCTGCTTCCTCTGTGAATGCCCTTGACCTTCCATCAGGAAACTTGGCTGTGTGTTTCCACACACCTCTAAGTGGAATTGAGAATCACCGAAAACAATGCTATTATTTATAGACTTTCTGAGAATGGCTCTGTGAACGGCTAAGTTCGGGGGGCTGGGAAAGTTTTCAAGAGTGACAACGTCTGCCCTTCTTCTGTTGAACAATTCAAGTCGACGGCGAAGGCAAACTCCATCAGAACGACCTACCAGCACCTGACTGTGAGGTTTTGTTCTTCAGCATGTTCTATGAGTTCTACCAGCAGATGCAATCTTCTTCATCTAGTTCAAGTTTCTTCTCCCCTCGATCACAGTGATCCTCACATTTGACTTCCATTGGAATCACCTGGGCAGGTGTAATGTCCATTGGCTTTCACCTTCCGGAGGTTTCGATGTCATCAGTCTGAGGTGCAAGTTGGGAAAGGGGGCTTTTACAAGTACCCCAAGTGATTCTTGTGAGCAGCCGAGAAGGAGCAGCACAGCTGGACTCACACCATTTCCTCACGGCTGTTTCCAAGTAACGGGCCGTGACCAACCTCGCTGCAGAGAATGTCTTCTCCATTCTTGCCCGCCCCTGTGCCCTCTCTTCTGCCCAGCATATGGGTCTCCCTATGTTTGCCAAATGAACTTGACCAAAACAAGGTCTTTAAATACTAAGAATGGTTTCATTTCTCCACAAGCCTGAGGTTTTCAGAAAAATATTGTGGGCAGTTGTATTAGATTTCATGACAAATTACCACCAATTTGGCAGCTTAAAGTGTATTTACTTCAAATTCAAATGCATTTATAGCAGCCCTTTCACTATTGCACAGTTCTGCAGGTGGCACACCTATGGATGTCTGACACAGGGCTCAGCAGGCGAACGTGAAGGTGCGGCAGGGCTCCTCCCTGGACACTCTGCTTCCAGACGCATTCAGATTGCTGGCAGGCATCGTTCCAGTGGCTGTAGGGCTGAGGCCCTCATTTCCTTCCTGGCTGTCCGGCACGGTCACTCAGCTTCTGGAGGGCACCCGCATTCCTTGGCTCGTGGCCCCCTTCCTCCCTCTTCAGAGCCAGGAAGGGTGGGTTGAGTCCTTCTCATGGTTCGGATCCCTCTGACCTCCTGTTTTGGCTCTCTGTCCTCAGCCTCCCTCTCCCACCTTAACTCTGACCCACTCTTCCGCCTTCCTCTTCTGCTTTTCTGCACCTGTGGTGACATTGGGCTCACCTAGACAACCCGGGACAATCTCCCTTTTTTGGCTTAGTTGATTAGTAACTTTAATTCCCTCTGTCACACCCCTGCCCCAGTTAGTGCTGGAGTCAACTCAGCCCGAGGCTGAGAATCTTGGAGGGTGTTGTAGAATTCTGCCTACTGCGGTGGTGATTATTAGGGAGAACGGGGGGCCCCTTTGCAGACTATACATTGCTAGAGGTCAGGGTTGGGGGGACGAGTAGATGGATGTTTTGAAATGATTATTATTTTAGCAGTGACCACAAGATGTCTGCAGACGATGGCCCCTGATAGGGCCAGCTAGGGAAAGTAGATTCACGTTCGCCCCAGGCCTCATAGTTCATTCACAAAGACCTTCCTAGAATTGGCTTAGATGTTGGAATACTGGGCTCTGTGCAGAGGGCAGGCAGGGATCTCAGCAGTGCCTCGGGGCCTGCTGAGAGATGGGGAGGGCTTGGGTACCAGAAGTTAAATGGGTAGGGCTCTTCCCCCCTCCTCAGCCTGCAAACTAGGACACCTGGGCTTTGATGCATTTTGGATATTGGACTAGAGTACACATGACTTCTAAAGAAACACGTCTCCCTGGGACCATCTTCAGGGTACCTTGTGAGGTAGCTATTAATCTCCCTGTCTTGCCAGGGAGGAAGCAGATTCCCTGCGTGTTCATAGCATTCCCGGGGGTGCTGCGTGCTGCTCAGAAATGTTGGCTACTGCAGCCCTCGAGGGGCACATGGAGCCCGCCTACCAGCCATGCGATGAACACCAACTCTTTTTGCCCCAGGGAGATCTCACTGTGACTCTCAAATGTTATGCTCCAGCTTGGTTATTTTTTTTAAAGACATCAGACATGGCACTTAGCATCTTGGACTTCTCCTACAAATCCTACTACGCAGCCAAGAAGGGTATTTCAAATGATGCGCTAAGTCAGCAGTGAACTCAATTACAAAAGAATTTCTCACACAGACAGATAGTTGATTGTGTGTGTGAGTGTGTGAGGTAGGATGGGAGGGAGAGAGGCCACATTGGAATGAATCCAGTTCCCCAACAGGAATCTATTTTGAAGAGGATGAGACTTATTTGGATCCATATGCTTTTCTTGTGTATTTTTTAGAAAAACAAAGTCACCTAATTTTACCATGCTTAGGTTTTGATAGATTTCATACAGGCCTTTGAAATGGCTGGAAAAAGGACAAATAGGAAATGGAAAATCCTCCAAGTCCATGGCACGTGATCAACCAAAATATTAAAGCTGTGCGTTGCTAAGCTTTCAGACTTTTCTCTTGCTTTTGGAAAGGGATGGATTTTCCTCCTGGCCACAGACTTTTTACAGTATTCTCGAGGCTGGCTAGTGTTGCAGTGAGAACTCTGCTGTTCACACAAAAAAGCAAGAGCAGCGAGGAGTAAGTGAGGAGTAAGCAAGGTGGTTGAGTCACTGATTTGCGGGGAATTTCCTAGAGAGGAAACCGCGCTCCTTTGTCTCTTCTTCCTTTGAAGGGTCTCCTGTGGGGGGTCTCCAGGTCGGGGGAGGTGCAGCTCTGGGAAGGAGGGGTAGTTGGGGGCAGGAAGGGGAGTCAGACCAGGGAGGTGGGTCTGGGAAGAGCAGCCTGGACTGTGGCTGGCCATCCCCGAGCTCCACGCCGCTGCACACCCGCAGACACCGGCACACTAGCGGCCAGTTCAGCAGCTGTCCTCACGGAACGTTGGCTGGGCTTCCATTGATCGCTCCGAGCAAGAGAGAGCGTCTGCCCGCAGGGATGTGGTGCGGGGAGGCCTGGTGCTTGGGGGCTTCCGCTCTCACACATCATCAAGCCCCATTTTGAAATGGTTTGAATTAATGACACTTATTCAGACAGGCAAAGTAGGTAAATGGAAATAGTAGACAGGGCTTTTCACCTACTTTGCTCAACATTTCCCGTTACCTTGAGAGCTGGACGCTGTCCACGGTCTCACTCAGCCGGAAAGGGAGCTAGCTGCCGGAGCTCCCACCCAGCCCTGCCCAAGCAGCGACGTGCGTTTGCTCACGTTGGAGGATTACAGTGCAGGAGGGCCCCTCTGAACGTGCTCGGGGACACATGTCCCCATCCTCCAGCATCAGGACTGCCCCTCATGGGGGTGTCGTTCATCTCACAGGTTTTATGATTGTGACAATTTTCTGGCAGTCGGTAGTAACGTATCTTGAGCAAGGGCCCCTTTGACAGATCCACACAAAGTGGCCTTTGAGGCTCAAGGCAGAGCTGCCAAGCATCACCTAGTGAACAAAGCAAGGGCTTTGAAGTCAGAGCCCAGCTCCTGGGCTCGCTTTGCCATTTCCTGCCTGTGCGACTTTGGGCAAGCCACGTAAACACTCTGAGCATCAGTTTCATCATGCATGATCATGGATGCCATGGGAGGCTTGGGGGGGGAGCTGGTAAAACCCTTCTCACGGTCAGAACGGCATGAGGTGCCCGTGGTCGCTAGGGCTTTGCCCTCCTGTCCCGCTCTCTTATTTACCACGGCCCCTGGACCCCGGATGATGCTACACCTGGCCTGGCAGGGCTTGGGTCTGGCAGCCTGCACAGCCATCCTTCAGTCCGGCCCAGGCACTGGTTCTGGGGAGCAGCCGGCTTCCTTTTCCGGGGCAAGGGCTCCCTCTTCACCACACATGAGGGGCGGCGGGCACCCAGCCTCAGCAGGATGGAGGGTGACAGCCCCGGGCTTGATGGGGATGTGGGGGTTTGGTGGGGAGGCAAAAGCCTGCAGATGAGGGGGTAAACCTTGCCGTGTCTGCTCCTATCTGGGTTTGCGCCCTCTAGCCCCTTTCATGTACGTGGAGAAGCAGGGTAGAGCATGATCTGGAGTCAGAGTGCGTGGATCCCAACCTAGGTGTCCTGTGCCGACTGGCTGTGTGACCTTGGGCAAGTCACTCAGCCATCCTGTGCTTCCGTTTGCACCCCTTGTAGCAGGGGTGGTCATAAAATGCACACCTTACCCGGGGCTTGTGGCGATTGAGTGAGAAGGACTTAGCTTAGTATTCAGTACATGAAAACATCTTTTATTTGCTGTTCTTCTCTAACATCATGCCACCTTCTTTTTAAGTTTCTGTGAACAAAGCAAGGGCTTTGAAGTCAGAGCCCAGTGCACTTAAAATGCATTCAGTGAATTTTATGTGCAAACGGATGTTTTTACAATATTGACAGATTGTTGATTTGCTCCTGGCACCCTCTGCTGGGACAGTGAATAAGCCCATCTGCGAGTCCTGGGGTCCCCAAGACCCCTCCGTTCCACATCCATGAAACCTTTGGCCTACTCTCCTAGGGCTCATCTATGCTGCTCCTACAGATTGAAGGGGTTTTATTCTGAAAATGTATTTTCACTTTCCTTCCCAGAGGGCCTTCCTCCTCTCTGACGGGACACTCCGAGTTCTCTTGCAGACGACATGGTTTTAGTGTCGCTGTCCTGAGGGGAACCATACGTGTTAGCCGAGAGCTCAGAAGCACTCTGTTAGTGGAGGTTTGCAAATGCAAATATTTGATCAAAATGCGTGGTTTTGTTTATTTACGGGTGTCCATATATTAGACATGTTAACTTGAACCGAACCATTTAACGTGCTTAATCCGAGGCAGATGGGATGGTCAGTGAATTATTTTTGCAAACCGCTTCTGTTGGCACCGAGAGCTGCCTTTTGTATGGATTCCATTCTGGCTGACCACTCTGAGGCTTCGCCCAAACGAGCTGGTGCCAGACCCCACTTCCAGGGGCCTGTGTGTTGGTTCCCCTGAAATGCAACACAATGGCAAATGTTTCCAGCCCACGGAGCCTAATGAGACCAGACAGGGTGCTGGGAGAAACCCCGACACAGCACTGCACCCTAACAGATATTCATACAGGCCCAAATAATGATTTCCTGCTGTGGACTCCTTTTTTTTTTAATGCTTTGTTTGTTAAATCCTATATTCCTCCCCACTTTCCTGTTGACTGCAGCTAAATTGAATTTGGTGCATCCCATCTCTCACTAGGTCAGCAGAACTCTCAACTCTGTGGGGGGCGGGGAGGGAGGGGCTCACCCTTTGAGGGCTGCCTTTCTCAGCAGACCAGGCCCCAGCCTCGGGTTGTCTCCTCTTCCAATGGCAGAGCAAGAGGAGAGGAAAGGCCGCACTGATTGGGGGGTGGGAGGGATGGGATAGAAACAGAGTATGTTCTATTAGGATCCTGACAGTTTTGCGTAAGGAACTTTCATGTCGGTTTTCACATCACCACACATAATACAGAACCACAATGGGGCAGGGAAGGCCGTGCATGCGGCTTAGGATGAAGAAAGACGACACCCGGATAAAGCACTTTCCTAGCAAGGAGGCATCAATTTGAAGTGGAGCGTGGGTTGTCAAACAAGATTTAGAAAAATTGGAATGATCGCTGCTGGGCAACAAGATGCAGAGAGGGGTCTGAAGTTGGCAGAGGGCAGGGCGATTTTAACCCATGGCCCCCCCGCCCTGTAGAGCGCTCCGGGTGGCGGGGAGCCCGTGCTCACCAATGGCTTCCCCTGTGTGACGACCCAGAGGACCCGTGATGGGGGGTCAGGTAGTGGTTCTGTTGAGGGGGCGGGATGGCAAAGAGAGAGGACCAGCTCTGGGAAATATTCTGGCAATATCAGCAGGTGTGATTTTGTCAACTTGCTGTAGCTCCTGTCCTCCGTGCTGTGAAAACTGTCCCCATCTGCTGAGAGTTTGTGGAAATTGCCGGAAGCAGAGATGGTGTGAGAAGCTGCATTTGGCTGTCCATCCAGAAATGTAGCTTATGTTCCTGCAGATGGAATGTCTGGGTCAGAGCATTTCCTGTTTGATGGAGAGTCTCAGATTTCTCTCCTTAGACAGGCACCGTGTGAGATTTTCCTTCCGCCTGGGATCTATGAGACTACCTGTTCCCCCAGCCCACCCCCAAAGCGCAGGTAATCAAACTTTTACATTGTGCCGATCAATACATGTTTCAACAATGGTGCTTCTTTTGGGTGAGATAACATTTGTTCATATGTTCAAGAGTCATAGGTAATGTTTTCCTGAACCACAGGATGGTCATATTCTTTAGTAAATTTTCTATTGACTTGTTGGTCTTCTTATTTTGTGCTTATAAAAGTTTGTAAAAATATCTTACCAGTATATAAGGATATTAACCCTTGATTTATTATATTGAATGTAAGTTAAAAGTATTTTCCCAATTTGGTAAACTTTTGACATTGCTTGTAATATTTTTTGCTAAGCAAATTTTTAAAAACTGTATGTGGCAGAATTTACCCGTTCTTTTTTTATGGCTTCTGGCCATAAAGTCATAGTCAGAAAAACTTTCACTTTTTCCTCTGAAGTTAAATAAATTATTTTTTTAATGAAAATGTGAAATGATAAAGGAAGATGAGGAAATAAGTAGAATAATAACAGACAACTTTGTTCAACTACACGCAAATAATTTTGACACTTGAATGAAATGAACAATTTTCCAGGAAATATAATTTTCTAAAAGTGACTTCAGAAGAGAAAGAAAATCCAAACCAATTAACAGATATGCACCAAAGACAAAGAGAAAGTTGTAAAAGAGTAATCCAGCACAAAAGCACCAGGTTCAGGTGGTTTCACAGGGCCATTCTGACACACCTTTACATAAAAAAAATTATTGCATGGCATAGGGAACTGCAGAGCATAGAAAAAGAAGAAAAACTTCCAACTTCATTGAACACAGTGCATTATGTGGATACTAAAAGCCTACTTGGATTGTAAAAAAATAAAAGCTAAAGAGTAATCTTTCTTATAAATATTTCTTCTAAAATTTTAAATTAAATATTAGGAAACTTTATTCAACAGCACATTAAAACAATGTAGATATTCTAGGAATGTAAGGTTGGTTTAATATAAAGAAATCTATACATCAATTTATATTGATAAGGAATATTGTTTATAAAAATTATTTTTATAGAAACAGAAAAATTTATTTGACATAATCCCATATTCATTCTTGATAAAACACTCAATAAATTAATAACAATCTGATACTTCATTGACATGTATCCCAAGTCCGAAAGCCAGTTTCACACGTAATGCTGAGAGCATCCCCACTGAAGTCCGGGTGTTGTACAGATGCCACTATTATTTATCAGCACACTGCAGTGTAAACCGACAGAGTCAGACAAAAGAAAAAGTCATAGCTTCAAAAATTGGAAAGGAGGGAATACAACGACCTCTATTTGCAGAAGATGCTGTCGTGCCTCCGTACAGCCCAAGAACATCATCACCTGAAGGACCGTAAAAGGTGAGAAAATTCGGTAATACTTCAGGGTACAAAGCTAATAGAGGAATAAATACCTTTCATATAAAACAGTACTCAGACAGTATAGTGGAAAAATAGTGCATGCTTAATATTAACACAAGAGAAAGTAAACGTCCTAGGGATAACAAAACTCTAGGGAGAAAACTTGAAAGTCACTTCTGCAGGGCGTATATGAGTGTGCGTGCGCACTCACTGGGACAGATGGGGGACGGACCAATTTTTGGATAGGAAGACAAAACTGTAAAATAGCCAATTTTCACTAATTACAAATTTGACCTGATCACAACAAAAAATAGCCCACAGGGATTTAACAAATTCATCGAGGAAATTCTACATCAAGAAGAGAGTAAAGGGGGAGGTTGTCCTACCAGATACTAGACTCCTCAGTGTGAGCACCAAGTGGTAGTGATACATGACTAAGCAGACAGGTCAGTGGAAAAGACTGAAAAGTCCCAGAAGAAGCCTCAATATATGGGAATGTAACATGTGGGGAATCAATAAAGGAAGCCTACACTACTCGGTAAATGGTACTGGAGCAAATCATACAATTGTAGCCAAGGAGAAGGAGGTAAGTTTATAGCTGTGCCTGATGCCATATACTAGGATAAATTCCAAATGGTCCAAATTTTAAAGCTAACTAATTAGTATATAACCATTTTTTCTTAATGGTAAGGGTATTATGAACACAGTGCCATGTCAGTAAGTATATTTCTGCCATTTTATTTTTAATAGTTCCACAGTACTCCGCTTAATAAAATACCATACTTTGTTTAACTAAACTGATGTTTATGGACATTCTAGGCTGTTTCCACTTTTTGATTTTTGTAAGCAAAGCTGAAATGGCCGTTTAACAGTGTGGTGGGGATTCTCTCAGCAAAGCTAAGTTCTCAAAATTGAGGGTCGGTTTGGTATTAGCTTCCTACAGCTGCTGTGACAAACGACTGCATATTTGGTGGCTTAAAATGACGGGAGTTGATTTTCTTCCAGCTCCGGAGGCCAGAATTCCAAAACCGGTGTCTGTGGCCAGACATCTCGATGACAGCAGAGCAGACGTCCCTCTGGAGGCTTTTGCTGTCTCCTTTCTTCTGCTTCCAGCGGCCCCTGGCATTCCTCGGCTTGTGGTCGCACGGTCTCACGTCTCCTCTGTAGCTGCCTTGTCTTATCTTCTGTGGTTCGGTCTCCCTCCGCCTCTCTTACAGAGGCAGTGTGCCGTTGTACTTAGGGACTGTCTTGAGCGTCCAGGGTAATCTCCCCTGGGGAAATCTTAGCAGTGCTAATTTCTCTGGGGATTCTAAGCTCCTGTGAAATTACTGGGCTCCTTTCATGCCTTCATCCAGCCTCTCCCCCCTCCCAGCATTGCTGCCCGAGCTGCCTAGATGTTCCTGCCCGTCTCAGACACAGAACTGCTGAAGGCCCTCATGGTTTTACTCCCGGGCCATCTGCTCATGCCCGAGGGTGCTTTTTCCAAGCTCTCTTCATAACGTCTTGTTTCTCTCTTCCCTAGGAGGATTTTTTTAAGTCCTTACCCAAGGATATGTTTATTGATTTTAAAGAGAGAGGAAGGTGTGTGTGGGGGGTGGGGGAGAGAGGGCAGAGAGACAGAGAGAGGCATTGAAGTAAAAGAGAGAAACATCGATAGGTGACCACCTCTACGTGCCCTAGCTGAGGATCACACCTGCAGTTTAGGTATGGCCCCAGCTGGAAATCGAGCCTGCAACCTTTTGGTGCTTGGGGACGACACTCCAACCCACTGAGTGCCCAGCCAGGGCCTAAGAAGATTTCTTTTTGGTGTTAGATGACTTACTCATTTTATAATCAGCACCTTGCTAAATGTTCCGCTCTCGCTGAGTTTCCGCTGAACAACTGTGTTATCCATGGTAACAGTAACACTGGGGCTTTCCCAGCGCTGATACTTTGGGTCTTGGCCATTTTCACAGAAAGGAAACTAAAAACTTTCTGCAAACCATGTGCCCCGTCCCCCAGAAGTCCCAAGGCCCTGGCTCGGTCTTTCAGGACAGGCGGCCCTTATCCACTCATTGTTTGTGCTCTTCTTTGGCCTCAGCAAAGGGAGAAACCCAGGACGCCCCTGACCCCACTGGCCTGAGTGTTTTGCTGGAAATCCTGCTGATTACGCTGTGGGCGTTGGGATCCGCCTGCCGGCCAGCTTCCAGCTCCCTCCTCATCCCATCTGGGCAGCCTTTTGGTCTATCAGCGGGGATGTCTGTTTAATCGGTCAGTGGCCCAGCAGGAAATTCGATGGCAAACCGGGTCCTAGGTACGGGTCAAGGGCACTAGAGGCTCATGTCTTTGCCAACCTGCCCGGCATCTGCACAGAAACTTCCTTTATTTCTTCCCTTCTGGATTCAGTGTCTCCGCCATAAAGAAGATGGGACTTGCAGGAAGTCACACCCTGGTCCTCCACTGGCAGAGACAGCATTTTGTCTGAAGGACGTAAACTGCTTCAGCCCGTTGCCCAGCCAGCGCAATGGGCCCAAGGAAGGCCTAGCAAAGGCTGTGGCACAGCACGTGTCTCACCCCTCGTCCGAGTCCCGGCACACGGGAGCTGTCTCAGGGTGAGCTCCCCTTTTCACTCAGGCTCACTCTTGAGCCCCGTTCGCCCCTCTGCATTTTCCCTCGTGAAGTTCAAGCTCCCCCTCTAGACCATGCGTGGACTTGCACAGCCACAGGGCGCACGGACAGGTAAGATAGCTGGTACTTCTCTTCATTGAGCCAGATGCTGTGCTAAGTGCCTCATGGGCATTTTCTCATTCAATCCAACTTTGAGAAAAATACCATAGAAACAGTCCAAGGCTCATTCGCATTCCTTCCCAGTCTCAAACGCCTCCCTTAAACTCAAGCATGAACTTGGTGAGGATCTTCTCTGGTCCTTTTTTATACTTTCACAACATTTCTACGGACAATACCTAGTAAACAAGGTAGTGGGGTTTTCTGTGTTCTTAAAATTACGCACATGGTATTGTGCTGCCCCTCCTTCTCTAACGCGATCTGGGAATCAATAGTGTGCTTCAGAGATTTATCCAGGTAGCTCTGGTCCGTTCATTTTAATTAGCATAATAGCGTATTGAACAAGAACACTATTTATCATACATTCCTTTATTAAGGGGCAATTTGTCAAATTTACAAGCAATTCTATAATGACCATTTTTGTCGTGCCTCCTTGTTCTCAAATTCTTCGTCTGTAAGACAGATCTCAAACAGATGAGCTCTTTGGCACACTTGAGAGGCTTGGCTATCTGCTGTCAGTGCCACTTCGTGGCCACCACCACGCCGTGTCCCGCCAGCAGGGCAGGGATACGCCCCCTTCTCCAGGTCGCCACTAATCGTATATATGCTGATTCACTTCCGTGTTTGCTGATCCGATGCAGACAAAACAAAAACAAAAGCCGTCATCTCATTATTTAAATGTTTCTCTCCTCGCTGAGTAGTGAGACTGAATCTCTTTCCACATACATCCTGGCCATTGGTCGTTTCAGTTTTGTGAATTGTCCGGCCTATTCTCTTTATCTCCCAGATATTTTGTCAGTATTTTGCCCAATTTGCCATTAATCTTTTGGCTTTGTGGTGATTTTTACTCTGTAAAATTGTTAACTTTTGATCTAGCCAGGTGGTCAGCTCTATCAGCATTTCCAGCTGAGTCCTTTCAATGTTTCTAGTTACGGCCAGTGCAATTCTGCAGGCACACCTGCTGAGGGAAACGACACCGAGGCTACAAACAACAGTCAGTTACAGTTTCAGGGCGGGAGCCTGCACTTCAGTTGTGGGACAAGATACTTAAATAGAACTAGAGTCAACGATCCAAACTGGCGATGACGAGTGTCAAACACTTGGCACAAAAACTAGGTGACTTCACTTGGGCTGCCAGGAAGTTGGGAACAAAGAGCGCCAGCGAAAGCTGAATCACAGGGGCCAGATGAGCTCAGGTGACGCGTGGAAGCACACACTACCTGGACCGGAATCGTCCTGAGAGCCGCCCAGCCCAGTCCCTCCAAGTAAAAGGAGAAGGCACAGTGCATCTTTCTGAGTTGACTGAATTCTCCCCAGGATGCTCTGCCAACAAAGTGCCCGCAACCAGGCTCTCTCCAGGCTCTTTCTGCTGTGACCCCAGCTGTGGGGGCGGCTGCCACATGGGCCTCCCCAGCCCCCTTAGATGCCACCACGCCGGGAGAGGGGGCCCTCGGCTCTCTGACTGCCACCCAGCTCTGGGTCCTGTGGCCCTCCAGGGAGCAGTGTTGAAGAGCCAGCATCGTGCCTGGACATCTGCGTAAGTGGTTGCCTGTGTTAATGACTTGTCCCTTTGCGTTGCTGAATAGTATTTCTCAGATGGATGCACTGTCATCTGGATCACCACTCACGTGCTGAAGGGCACGGGGTTGCTCCCAGGGTCCGGATGTTATAAATGAAATAGCTCAGGTCACACAACTGGTGGAACAAGTAAACGCGTACAGCTGTTTTAACAAACTATACAAATGATCCCTGAAAGTATAGTGTTACACAAACAGGTATTTTGCGAAATGAGATCATGATCTTTGTTCATAGAAAAGCACGCACATTTCTAGGGAAGCCCTTTCCCACCTGCACACTTCAGGGGCTTCTTAAAGTGGTGCTGGGCCGAGCGACCACTCCCAGGCCACGCTTTTGATATCTGCCACTCATTCTCAGGCTGCTGCTTGGGAAGACCAAGGCTGGTCCTCTGCCTTTAGAGCTCACCTTTCTGAAAGTTCTGGCTGGCAGCGCTCGTCTCCTGTGTGCATCTGACGCTGGGGCCGTGGGACACCTTCGCCTGGTTTCAGTGCCCCCAACCACTACGACTCTGAGGTCATGATCCGTACCGGTTTGTTCCCTCGCTTGCTGACTGCGCCTTCCGTGAGAGCTGGGCTATGTCTTCCATGCCTCCGTTTATGGGTTGGGGGCCAGGCACATAGCCGGTGTGTACTGGTTTTGAATGAATTCATGAATAAGTTATGTCTTCAATATATTAAATAGACTTAAAAAAATCCAAGACTGGATTTCAGTAAATACATAAGTATACGTGCAGCCCATCTAATAAGTAGAGTGAAGCAAAACCATTCCGGGGCTTGGATTTACAAAGCCTCAGTCAGAATCTCCACTCTGCCCCTTGCTGGCTCTGACTCTGTAGGCAAACAATTCAAGTTCTCTGCCCAAGTCTTCTCATTTGCAACGCTATACATGGCCTTCACAGGATTACTGTGAAGGTCAAGTAAAATAATTTGCATGAATGCACTTTGTAATACGCGAAAGTACTGTTTATAAATCACAGGGATTCTCCTTGCTCTCCTGATTATTGTCTTTCTTCCTTTCTCCTCTTCCTGCCTTCCCCTACTCCTCCCTCACGCCCATTCTCATCACCACCATTCTGACCATCTGCACCCTGGGAAGGATGGAAGTGGCCAGGCAACTCTAAGTTTGAAATCACTGTGTTCTTGTGACATTCCACCCAGCAGAGGGCAACAGTTCCTACCAGCTAAGCCCAATGTCTTTGACTATGAAGTTCAAGTACAATTATGGCAACTCATAATCGTTAATACTTATTTATTGTTAAAGGGAACACACATGTCCACCCTACTAATCCTTTCATTCAACAGTCTCCAGATACTGCTGTTTGGTACATTGCCTTGTAGCCCAAGCATCTTTTGGAAAGGTTTGGCTGCCATAAAAATTATCTTAAAAGAAAAAAGAAAGAAAAGAAAAGAAAAAAGAAGAGAAAAGAAAAGGGTTTGCACTCTTCTTTCCTTCCTAGTAAAATGCAGAACAAATTGTGGCTCAGGAGTGATGATACAGACATGCCTCTCTCTTGACTATTTATGTCCTTGGCACTGGTAGTGTGAGACAGGGTAATTGCTTTGCTCTATCCGCTTATCTGAGAATTCTCCCTCTTCTTACTTCCCTTCGAAGGGAATTCCCCCATCCATATTCTCTGTGTGCTGAACTACCTCGACATGGATTTCACACCAGGATTGGTGGAGAGGGTTCTGCACAAAGAAACTGAGGTCCTGAGTCTATCTTGTAGGGCCTTGGGATGCCCCGCGCTGCCAGCTGGTGCAAGGCAGACAGGCGGGAGGTCCCCGAGGGGCTTCACTGTGGATGGTGAGTGCAGCCCGGTCGATCTCCCATGTCCCGCTTTAACCTGCTGCCTGGAAACCGTGCCAGAGTCAGCCAGTGCAGCCCCTCTGGATAAGCAGAGGGGGAGAGAGAGACGGAGAAAGAGAGAGGAGAGGAGCTAGCCCAGCCTAGTTCTTCCAAGTTAATGGGAACCAGTGGGGACAATGAGATATTAGTCATGCATCCTCACCGTGGGCAGGATGTGCTTGTCCCATTACTGGGCGCAGAGAGGCGGCTGGGTGATTCTGGTGTAACTCTTCTTTTTTATGGAACTCTCATACCCTTTGCATCACACCAGCCCCTTTCACTAAGAAAGCCAGACAAGGTGGTTTATACATCCTAGTGCCATTCATCCACTCATTCCCGCCCATCTAATGTCAGCGGGCGGCCTGCTGTATGCTAGGAACTGGAGTCAAAATAAAATACGACCAGGATCCTTCCTTTGAGTAGTTCGCAGCCTCTGGGGGAGACCAGTGTAAACCATTAGTGACCCACTGAGGGGTAAGGGCTGTAACTGAACTTGGGGGGCGGGGCCATGGGAACACAGTGGCGTTGGTGATCAGCTCTGTCTGTAGGAGGCTCATAAGGAGGGGCTCCTGGAGTGGCGCCTCTGGGTTTGGGACATACTTCAGGGGGTGAGCTTTTCATCTTGTTTCAACTTTTTTCACCCCCTAAGTAAACCTTGGGCCATATCTACAGGAAACCTGGATCAACCCGTCTTGTTCTCACTCCCCCTCCAAGTGCCCTCAGCCCTGCCCGGTTCGAGTTGTGACTACGTGTGACCATCGTGAATCGGGGACTGCGTGGGGTGTGCTGGGGTCCCCGACTCACGAAGGTCACACTTCCTGGGAGCCAAGGATGGGAGGCCAGATTGTGAATGTAGCGTCCCCCTGGGAAGACACCAGCATCATCCACCTTCCCTGCTCCTTGGCCACAGACAGCAGGGCATAGACCCTGTCCGACTTCCCGTGGTAGGGACCGTGCTAGGTTTTCCCCGGGGCCGGGCCTGCCTGTCAATGTTCTGCCATGCTCGCTTTGGGGGCACGGAAAAAACAGTGCTGACTTCGGGAAAAGACTGTAAGCTTTAGGAGGAGGAGGGAGGGCCCGGTGCCAGGAGACAAATTCACCCTGGAAGCCCTATGTGACTTCCGGTCACTTTTTCCCTCCCTTCTTCAGAATCATACTATCCTGTACAGGAATGCGGTCATTTAGTCAAGCATTGTCCTCTCCGTGTGGAATCTCCAAGATACCTTGAGCATATGCTTGAGGGTGGGCAGAAGCTTGGCCTTCCAGCACCTTGGCTCTTGGGGAGCTCTGAGCCCAGTCTGCGGGGTAGTGGGTGTTGCGCGGAGTCAGCGAGGAGACCTCACAGGCCACGTGGAGGCCTCAGAGCAGAGAGCCCAGAGCCCCGCACCCTCACTGCAATGGAGCGGACCAGAGGAGGAGCCCAGCCCCAGGGGCAGCGTAGCCCACAGCCCTGGGCTTGGCGGTTCCCCACTCTCCCTGGCTCGGCTGGGGAGCTGGCTGCAACCAGCCAGGATGCTGAGCTGCTCGCTTGTTCTGTCGCCGGCCAGGAGCACTGGGGCCCTTCCCCTATGGGTGAAGTCTAAATTTAGCCCCAAAGAAGCTGCCTTTCCATTTTGCTGGAGAAAAGCTCTTTTCACTGGAATGGGCCTCTGCTTTGATTAAGTGAGAGGACCCACAGCTGGGAATATATAAACTTTATTGTCCTTGGATGACAAAATGGTTTTCTTGCCTACTGGTTTTCCACCTTTGCAGCCCGGAGTGTGACTGTGTTTGCTAATGACTGCTGGCCAGGGAGAGGCACTTCACTGTGGACCGGGCTCCCAGGGCCTGTGTCCTGGCTGGGGCTGACACCTGGGGACCGCCTCTTGTCCCCACTTCACCTGGTGAGGCTGAGCTCTGCCTGCAGACACACCCGAGAGCAGGAGGCTGGGTCTCCTGCATGATCCTGGGAGAAGGTCAGGCCCAACCTTGGTCCCCCTTGGGCCCCCACAATTGCAAGAAGCATGAAACACCATAGAGCTTCCCTTCCGGCTCCAGGGTCCGTGGTCTCAGATGCCACCCTGGGCCCACACTGGAGTGAATTGGAAAGGCATCAGCCCTAAGGGGTTCTCTGGGCAAAGAAAGGCTTTGAGGACTTCTCCTGGCCCAAAGCAGGCTCCTAGGGCGACTCCCGCCCTAGAGCCCCTCTGCCGTTGGAGTCTTTGTGAATTGTTTGGGGAGCTGACAAGTGAACATTCCTTTAAAAGTCAACGCCTAGTTCATGGTCATGTCCCTTTCCATAAATATTTCCTTTGGTGTCTAATGGTACAAGCTCTGGTTAACTCATCTGATGTAGGACCTCTGAAATACAGGGCAGAGAGCGGTGCACTTGGATTCAGAGAGGCCGGGTTGCTGGGTGGTCTGGTTTTACAGCTTATTAGCTGCATGACAGTGAGCAAGGCACCTTCTCCAAGCTTCTGTTTCCTTGTCTGGAAAATGGCACTAATAAGACTGTACTCATAGCTTTGCGGTCGGCCACAAGCGAGAAGATGTTATACATTTCCAAAAGCTTTTCGTAAAAGTAGATGGCTTTCTCCACGAAGGGATCTGGGTTGGTAGTAAATGCTTGTTTGGATTTGATTAGTCTTTCCCGCCACCCCATGAAAATCTGTTTTCACCCAAAGAGCCCCTCAAGGACACGGGGGCGCTCAGTAGATCCGGGGAACTACTCAGAAGGAAAAATAGGCCAAGTCTGGCATATTTTCTGCCCAGTACCTAGAGTTTGGTCGTTTTTCCAGGCTAGTCTGCACAGCATTCAACATTAGGACTGAAATAAGCTTTCCCATTTAACCAGAACTGATAGACCAGAAAGAAATGAGACCAAGTCTAAAAGGAAGCGGGCTCTGTGTGAGGAGGAATTGGAAAGATACTTCTTGCCGTAATTTTCCAGGATGGGCTGGGCAGCCCCCAGAAACTGTCAGTATGGAAAGAGCTCGGGAACATTTTACAAGCTAGTAAAACATGGTGAGACGGGTGATAGATTCTT
Source organism: Desmodus rotundus (assembly GCF_022682495.2). Taxonomy (NCBI): domain Eukaryota; kingdom Metazoa; phylum Chordata; class Mammalia; order Chiroptera; family Phyllostomidae; genus Desmodus; species Desmodus rotundus. The sequence goes on along the minus strand of NC_071392.1, from coordinate 8,142,750 downwards.
TGGAATTTATCTGCACAGCTGACGTCACTTTCTCAGCACAGGGAGCCAAACTGTCTCCATGTCTGTGGCCCCTTTCTGGAACTGTTCCCTTGTAGTTAATCCCAAGTGACCCTTTAGGCCACTTCCCTGTCAGGAACTGTGGGTTTGTGGCAAGAAGTGGCCCGTTCTGGGCCCGGCAGTTGTCAAGGCGGCTCTTCCCTCAGCCCGAACAGGACAAGAAATCCGTGGCTTTCCTGGGCCGAGACCCTCCCCGCTGCAGACCCAGTTCTGGGCTGTGCCAGCCGCGTGCTTTATATCTTTGCCTCTACTAATTGTGATGACTGGTGCCCTCCCCAGCAAGACACCATCCAGAGGGACTCCACACAATTTTCTGTCCCCGGCTTGGAGGACAGTCGACTGGGCAGCACTTGGCTCTCGTGCGGAGTCCCTGGCTTTGTCGCGGTCGACAATGTCACACCACCTTTCCTAAGCTTCAGTTATTACGAAAGGATGCTCATTTTAATTTGGACATTTGGAGGACATGGCAATAAATTCAGAGGGGAGGGGCAAGGGAGACAGGAACAAACGGACAGTTATTGGGCATCTATGAAGAGGCAGGCACTGTACTTAAATATTTTACAAGATTTTATTTATTTTTAGAGAGAAGGGAAGACGGGGAGTAAGAGAGGGAGAGAAATATCAGTGTGTGGTTGCCTCTCACGTGCCCCCTACTGGGGACCTGGCCTGCAACCCAGGCATGTGCACTGACTGGGAATCGAACCGGCAACCCTTTGGTTCATGGCCTGTGCTCAATCCACTGAGCCACACCAGCCAGGGCTGTACGTAAATATCTTACTGCAGAGCCTCACATTTAGCTCTCAGGACAACCCCCTAGACCAGGACAGTACAAATCTATGTTACAGAACTAGAAAGGAGGGTTTGCTGAGCTAAAAATACACTGGAAAGTTGTATGGCTTTTTCTTGATTCTCTTGCGGGTTGGCCTCTCCACAGAGGCGATGTCGTCTTGTGCTTGGGGGGATTAGGACAATCACCCTAAAGTCACAGTAACAGGGACCTGCTGAGACCCCATGCTATGCACCCTGCCCCCTCGAGAGGCCAACAGGAAGGAACCTAACAGCACTATGGAATTTTCTAGGCAAAACACTCTCTTCTCCAACAGGAGACTTGGGGACAGCCAAACCTGCCTTTAGGACAGGGTGACTCTTCAGAGACCAGCTGCTGTCAAGAAGGCTGTCCAGATCCCCGTGCCGAGTGCCAGCAGTGTTCCAGAGTCTGGATGCTGCCCAGCCAGCCCTGGGAAGCAGGCTCTCCAGCTGGTGGGGCCCTGGCATGACTCATCTGGCCCCCAGCAGGAGCCCCAGCAGCACGCCCTCCTGCCTCAGGGGCCGGTCCCCGGAGAGGGAGCATTCCACAGAGGCAGCGAGTCCAGCTGGTGTGCCCCCTGCGCTCCACAGCTGCCTTCTCGGCCTGCAGCTCCATCCCCCGGGACTTCAGGGGTGGCAAATGATTCTTTCTGCAGAAGTCCTGTGACTGAGCCGACCCCCGGGGGGTTCTGCAGCCCTCTCTCAGTCAGAGACAGAAAAGACGTTTATGGTTTATGCCCCAGAGAGAGGCTTCCCTGGGGTGTGAGGTGGTGACCCGAGGGAGCCGCTGCCGCTGGCTGTCCTCAGGGAAGGCCTGCCACTTTCTGACCTGTTGCTGACCTTCCCTGGAGTGGCGGCCACTCCCCTGCCATCAGACTTGCTCCTGCAGTCAGAGTGGGACCGATGACGCCATGGCACTTTTGGGTGTGCTGGAGTTTTGACAAATTCCAAGGAACATCAAAGCGCAGAACCACAGCCAATACATCATCATCTGTCACCAGGGTCCCCACCCCCGATTATCACATTAAAGCAGCCATGGGCACATTTCAGCTGAAGCTCAACAGACGCCTACTGGAACTCACAATTTCTCCTTCCAGAGTTAAACAAATATGGCAATGGTTATGTTCAAAACCTCTGCTCTCTGGTGTACATTCAGCAGCTGAGCCCTTCATCACACGCGCACACACACATGCACACATGTGCCCGTGCACAAAGCACACACACATACTTCTGTGCTCAGGAACGCCAGATCATTGGGACTAGGTAGCATGGAAAGCAGAGTTGGAGCCTAACTTGAGCTCTCTCACTTCATAGCTCGAGACCTTCGGCCATTGGTTAACACTTCTGGGGCTCAGTTTCCTCGGGGTGAAATAAGGGCAGTGACACCTCTGTGTCCGAACTTATTGGTTGAGTCGGTAGAGCAGCTCGGCTTTCGTTTGCTGGGGAACCAGGGGCAGTGCTTGCTGGTCATCCTGATGCGTGTTTGTTTCTTCATGGGTTTATTGTGTGTGACTTTGGGGACCCAGAGAAAACACTCTCTTCCACGAAAGACTTGCTGAGCAGTGTCTGTGAGTGGAGGTGTGGCGGCCACTCGTGGCTTGAGATGCAGATTATGAAGGAAACACTCACTGGGTTGGTATTTCCGTGGATAAATTCTCACTGGGGGTGGCAGCGGAAGGCGACTTCAGAAGGAGCCTTTGCTGATCTTTGGAACTGTTTCCCCCAAACTCTGGAGCATCCAAAGAAAGCAGAGTTATCTGCCAGAATGTCCCAGAAAGAACAACAGGCGTGTGAATTTGATGCCACATGATCAGGCATAAGAAATGTCACACTTCTTTTATTACTTTAAATTAAATTTGATATGCTATTGTAGCCAGGCTGCCGGAGCTGGGGTGGGTGGGAAACTCAGTCCCAGACCTTCCTGGAGCACCCCCTACCCCCCAGTCCTGTAAAGACCTTCACGGAGCCCCCAGGTGGACCCCAGGTGGACCGTCTGGTCTCTGGTCCACGTGCATGACTACTGATGTGTCTCTTTGCCAGGTCCTCATTGTCCCTGAAGGCTGGTGGCTCTGCCATCTCTTGGCAAAGCTTTACCAGGACTGTGATTTCTCCCTGAGGCCCTGCCAGCTCCCCAGAGGGCTTGCAGGGAGGTAAAACCTTTGTACCTGGGGTGACAGGTCTCTATTCCTGTCTGGACCTAGAGGGGGCCCTAGAATTCTTTTCAGGCTTCCTTCTCTGATAAGACGGCCTCCTGGATCTTTGGGAGGAGAGACCCAGTGTCTCCTCCCAGAGAGCCTGTGGAAAGGCAGGAAGGCTCTCCTCCTGGGGCGGGGGAGATGGGTTATCTGGACTAAAGGGATTGCCGGGGCTGCTACCGATGAGTGTGATAGGACTGGAGGGTTTGTTTAGAGACTTAATGAGGGAAATGCAGGAGGAGAGAGATGAAAAGAATCACATGCGAAACTGAGTCAGATTCTGGTCCCTCTAAAATGCCTATTTCCTCCTCCCATTGCTGCTCTTACAAAGTAACCGGGGTTCAGGAAGAGAGAGGCCTCGTGGAGCCGCGGAACCAGCCCCCGATACTGCCTGCCGCCGGCACAGCATCGACGTCTTTGTAAATCCAGAAGGTGCTTGCTCCAGGAATGCCACCCAGCGCTCACAGCCACTCTGCAATGGGCCGGGCAGTTGTAATCCCAACGTCCAGACCAGACAACCGAGGTCCAAATGGTTTAAAAGACTGGCCCAAAGCTGAAGGCAGGGTAGGAGGAGGCATCCAGGTCTCTTGACTTTTTCTTCAGACTCCCGATCTTGCTCCCAGCGTTCGGATTGCGCTCTGGCCACCTCCACCGGCGACTTGCCTTCTGCCAGTGTCTGGTATTCTGGAAACTTGCTGATAGAGTTTGTCTAACTCTTGCTCTTATGCTATTCTTTGCTCCTTTCAGGAAGAGAAGCTGGACGTAGAACATATTTCTTAGAAGAAAATATGCTCTGGACTTGGGTTCCTATCTGCTGGGCCCCAAAGACTGGGCTACAGCCCACACGGGACCACGTTGCCAGCTCTGCATGCATTCACGTAGTGACAGGAGGGATTTTATGAAACTATTAATTCATGTCTCGGAGAAGAATGGCAGGAAATGTATTTCTGACTATTTAGAAGTGACTCATTCGGGGACTATTTGAAAAATATATATTATTTTTATCAGTAAGTAGAGTTGTCTATAGTCAATGTTATCTCGTCACATGCAGGGATCCTAAGATCCGATTACCATTTCCCTAAAAACAACCCACAGCAAAGCCTGGGGAGACAGAGCCCAGCGCAGCCTCTGCAGGGCTCCCCCTCCCTGCACCCCAGCACCACCGGCCGCACTGATAACGCCCCGCCCTCCCCTCGAAATAACGGAGGGCAGATAAGAAAATCCGCATTCAGTTCTCAGTAATTTCCACAGCCCGTGAGATAGTAGGATCAGAAGAGATTCCATAACCAGAAAATCTTGGCTGATGTTTCAGCCTTTGGAAGAAAAAAAATAGAAGAAGAAGAAGAAAGAAAAAAAAAAAAAGGAGTGCCTCAGAGTCTTTCTTAGAGGGCTTCGTCAGAATAGGGGCTTTCGAATATTAAAATCAGAACAAAGGATGGCTAAGAGTTGCTACACTTCAATCATTGCCCAATTAACTACCAGACTGTGCAAAGCATTTGTACAGAAAGTACCTAACCCACCTAGTTTTCATTAGCAGGTACTCGGTCTCCCCAGTTTGAGGCAGAAAACGTCAGCTCTATCGTTAGCCAGCTTCTGTCAAACACGGGCACTCACCCCCTGCCCAGGACACGCTGCTCCCTGCGCAGGTGAGCCCAGCTAAGCTTCGCTACCTCCAGAGTGACCGTCAGGCAGCAGGGCTCCCAGGCAGAGAGTAATGGGTGTGCCCAGCCAGCATTCTGCATTTGCTCCATTTGGAGGGAGGGGTCCCAGGTCTTCCTCTCCCACACAGTCCCTGGCTTTGACACTTCCTGAGAAAGCCCGGCTTGTCCCCTGGTGTGGCCCAAGTCTGGAATACAGCTCTTCCGGTTGGGAAGACAATGGTCTTTATGGGAAAAGCATGGACTTTGAAGGATGCAAGGGATGTGGCAGGCACAGCACCCCTGGCTTAGGCATCCCTGTAGGCTAGACCGGGTCTGCCTGGGGCACAGTGGAGGAGGGGAAGGGGAGGAGGAAGTAAGGAGGACGTAAAGGAGGTTAGAAGGTAGTCTGGGGGAGGCAGCCCAGGGTTTCCAAGGCTGGTTTAGGATTCTGGGTCATATCCTATTGGTCTTTACCACTCACAGTGTGGTCCAAGGGAGAGCAGCATCTTTGGCACCAAAGAGCTTGCTAGAAATGCAGAATCCCAGGGCCCACCCAGAGCCACTGAATTGTAATGCGTGTTTTCATAGGAACCCCAGAAAATTTGTACCTTCATTCCAGCACTGCTCTAGACTAAGAGGGAGCAAGAAAGATTTGGGAGCTGGGGAGACGTGATGGCAGAAATGTTTGGGAAGGAGCCCGCGGCAACTGTCCAGGTGTGAGCAGCAGAGACAGATGAGAAGGGCCTGCCTCCCCTCAGGGGGCAGCCATCTCATTGGCGATCAGCTGGACCTCAGGAAAGGTGTGTTTGGGAGGTGGGCATCCCAGGATTTGTGTTTTCAAAGTCAGGTTTCACTGCTGTAGCTGATCCTGTGCCCGAACCCCAGGAGCCAGGGTAGCGCAGAGGGCTGCCGGCGCTCCTGGTGGAGCCTGAGCTCTAGGGAAGGTTTCCTGCAGCTGCAACAGATTGTGGGGTGTGCCCCCCTTTCCACTCCACTGGGACCAGCTTCTCTCAGGCTCAGGGCAGCCAGTTCCTGAAACCGGAGACCCCCGGGCCACAGTCTGGGCTTCCCATGAGGTATGAACCCCGTGAGGCAGACCGCCATCTGCCCCCACCCCTCTCTGTTTGACCACGGCAGCCCCGCGAACAGGAGGGCCAGACTGAGGTTGCGAGCCTCTGGCCCAGGGAGCGGGTTGTCCGGGGCAGCGGACAGAGGCAGTGAGCTGGGCGGTCTCAGGGGGTTAGGTCCACAACTGTAGGAGCAAAGGCAGGCTAGCTGACATGACGGAACTCTTTCAACTGGAAGGGTGTGGCTCCCAATTTTGAGAGAAATGGGTGTGAATGTAGTTGTCAGTTACTTCCTGCCTTTTCCAATGGCTGCTGTGTGATTTGGGCCAGTTAATGTACCTCTCTGTGTCTCAGTCTTCCCTCTAAAACAGGGGTGTCAAACTCATTTTCACCGGGGGCCACATCAGCCTTGCAGTTGCCTTCAAAGGGCCCAATGTAATTTTAGGACTGTATCAATGTAACTACTCCTCAATAGTTAAGTGAGAGCTCGGTGCTCCCGCCAGGTAGAAACAAGGTGCTGCGCCAGATAAAACCAGGTGGAGGGCCGGATTCAGCCCGAGGGCCTTGTGTTTGCCATCTGTGCTCTAAAAGGAGAGGAGAGTAGCATCTTGAAGGTTGTGTGAGCCCTTAGTTGTCAGTTACTTCCTGCCTTTCCCAATGGCTGCTGTGTGATTTGGGCCAGTTAATGTACCTCTCTGAGTTTCTCTAAAAGGAGAGGGTGGTAGTATCTTGTTGAAGGTTGTGTGAGCATCAAGCACTACCCGGCGCACGGATGGCTCACTGATATGAGTTGTCTACCCTTCCTTCCCTTCTCTTGGAGTTGCTACTTCTTGCTGCTTCTCGCAAATAAGCTTTTGAATTAAATAGTTCCTGTCCGGGAATTCGGATCAACCTGAGGGAAGATAAGTCTTAAATACAGGACTTTTTGAACCTGAAGGCCACAGTTTGAATACGTATGACCATTTGTGAAAACCAAACCTACGTTTCCTAGAATGTGGTCATTAGGGGGCCTGCTTGGTGAAGGGGCCACCGTGTTATTAACATGTTAGTTATCTGATAGCAAGAGGGTTCTCTCAGGACACGGATGTAATTAAAGGCAGTCGGTTGCCATGCCTACGGTTTACATGTTGCCCACTGCATGCTTTTTCCTGCGCCTGCCCAAGTGAATCTGGACTCTGCGCTCCAAAGCTAACCTCTGGTGAAGGGTCCGACTTATTCTCAACACAGTCTCAGAAAGCGGCTCCCACGCTGGCCCTGTTTTCTGTTCTTTGCTCTCTGGAGACCTAGAGGTTATCGATGCTGTGGAAAACCTCCCGTGCAGCTTCCCCTAATGCAGACCTTGGGAACACAGAAGCCTCCTTGAAGGGCCCGACTCACCGTTTCCCAGGACCATAAAAAAATATATATTTTTGTTTCCTACTCCAAACACAGCATAACTCACTTCCTGCTTTCCTGGGAGACGGCGGTAATACAGGGAGGCCTGGGGGGTCCCCAGGATGAAGTGGCTTGTAAAACAACTGACGGGGAGTCCACAGCTGACTTAATCAACATTTCTCGAGATCTGCAGACCAATAAAACTGCTTTCTTGCCACAGTTCAGCTGGTTGATTTATTTCTCTCCCCTGCAGAAGCCGTCACTGCTCACGGCCGTCCATTTCTCGGGCCGAGAGAATTACAATCCGCAGGGCCCTCTCTGGTGCTCTCTCAGTTTATAAATCGCACGAATTAGGATTTATTGCTGTGCACCCCGCAGAGTCTTATATTAATAAATTGCATCTCATCTGCAAAAGCGTGTGTCTATGGCTCCCTTGGACATAGGCTTATGGCCCTAGAGCTGTGGCCTGTCTGCCTGTGGCCAGCATGCGAATGTAGCTGTTACATCGTACTGAGCCCACGGTCAGGTTCCCTCTGCCTCCATCTCATGTCCCTCTCCTTGTGATGGCTGTGTGTGGGCCCTGATTTCTGGGGTTGACCTCTCTGGGGGCGCAATGCACAGGAGGCAGACACATCTGTGTGTGTTTGTGTGGTGTGGGGAGGGTGGCCGTGGGTCAGTTCCAGGGGCTGCTGCAACAAGTGGCTGCACACTGGGCATCTTACAACAACTGGGTGTATTCTCGTACAGTTCTGGGGACCGGAAGTTCAAAATCAATGTTTCAGCGAGGCTGGACTCCCTTCAGGGGCCCTGGGAGAGGACCCCTCCTGGCCTCTTGTGGCTCCCGGTGGATGCTGGTGATCCTTGGGGGTGGTCGCATCACCCCAGTCTCCGCCTCCGTCTTCGCAGGGCCACCTCTCTGTAGGCCTCTCCTCTGTGGGATGGGACACTCCTCATTGGGTTTGGGACCCACCCCTGTTATCCAGGATGTGCTCATCTACAGAGCTTAACTCAATTATATCTTTTCTAAATAAGGCAACATTCACGGGTCTTAGGGCCTAGCATGTGGGTGTATATATTTTGTGGGGGGGGGTCACCACTGAACCCACTACAATCTCTAACTTTGCTCAAGCTCTCCCCCAGCCCTTCTCCAGCTAGAAAAACCCCTCAAGTCCCTGCTGTGGTGTCACCTTCCGCGCGATACCCTGGCCGAACTGTACTATCAGACAAACTCACCCTCCACCCCCGCTTGGGCCCTGTAGTCCCTTGTTCACGAGCCGTGCTGATCGCCTGCAGAGTCTGTTTCCTCAGACCGAGAGCTCCTCAAGGACACAGCAGGGTCTTGTCCTCGGCTCCCAGGGCCAACGTCACGTCTCAGCTTTGCTCTTCATGAGGGCCAAGGTCTTAGTGCCTGGGCCCCCCGTTCTTTCTTCCTGTGTCAAACCGCTTTCCCGGACTGCCTGTGACTCCACCCTCCATCTGACACATGCTGGCTGAGCGCCTTGTCTGTCTGGAATTTGCCCCCACAGTTTGCCTGAGCCCCCTCCTTCCTGGACCTAAATCAAACAGGCGTCCCAGCCCAGTTCTTGTGGAAGTGCTGCCGTCCCAGGGGTCTTGTTCTGGCTGCGTCGGGCGGGTCTGGAGGTGGCGAGTCACATGTTGTCATCAGAGACTCTCGGACAAGAACTAGATCTGGAATTTGAGATAAAGAGTGGTCTGGCCCTTAAAAACACCTTTGGAACTAAGAGACAGGTGCCTTTCTGTAGAGAGCGATAACTGCATTCTGTTCTATTCCGTGAAGCAGCGTTTTAAAAGCCTCATCGAGTCCAATTGAGAAAAATCTTGTTTGCCTGGAACACTTGGGAGGTGGGGAGGCTTGTTCTTGTAATTTGCTGTAAGCAAAATTCCTTTGAGTTTTTAAGTCTTGCTGCTCTTTTGCTGAAACTCCATGTTTTTTCCCCGTTTTGGGGGGGGAGAAGGGCAGCAGAAGGGTTACTCAGCCTCTGCTCAGAGGCTGGAGGAATAAGGATGTAGGTGGGAGAATCGAGCTGAGTAACCTGAGGCACGACCTTAATAAATCCCTGTTACCTACTCGTTTTCTGGGGATTTTACATTTTTCCCCAAAAGTAAAGAGCAGAAAGCAGTCATTTAAAGTGAAGCTTTCTTTGGCTGTCTTCTGATTAACTTCAGCTTCCCTTCTGAAGGGCGAGGGATATTTTCTTAGTAGTAACTAACCGCATCTGTGCAGAGGATAAAGCATGCTACAAGTGTTGCTGTAGAGGGAGAGACACTGTGGCCCCTTTCGGAGGCTTTCTCCTGTTTGAGCACCTGCAGTGAGGTGTGTGTGTGGGTATCACAGAGCGGGGGTCACTTGGGGGCCCGGGTGGATAAAGCTACCACAGTGCAGCCGAGACAACCAGTGACACAAACCTCAGAAACCTGGGCATTTTATCCCCCTTTATGTCTTACCTGTGCTACGACCTTCTGTGACCTTCGGCAAGCAAATTTACTGTTTTCTCCTCTAAAAATGAGAGACATTCTCATCTCTCCCTGCCGTCTAGAATGGTTACATAAATGCGATCAGATGTCTTGCAAATGCTTGGCCCATAAAACACTGAGCAGAGATCCCATTACCTCTGTGACGCCGAACCCGGGAAGAAGCACACGAGGTGTTTTTGTAACTACTGTTGTTCAGGGGCATGGTTGCTGTTTATTTACTGACGCTGCTTCTGCTTCATCGCAGCGGAGTCTGTGCCTTGGGGCCCATCACAGACAGGCCACCTCTGGGTCACGTCCCTGGCTGGATTGTCTTCTCTTCTGCTTTTTCTGTCTGCAGCCGGCCATGCATCAGTGGCCTGCCCCACCCTGGTACACAGACATTTGTTACCTTCCAGGGAGAAGCTGGACTCTGCTCTCTTCCCCCAACATAAAACCTGATGTCTCCCTTGTGTCAAAAAAAAAAGAGGATTAGACGCCAGAGAGACACTATATATAGTTTTTCTTTGACTGCTGGAAAAGATAAGTGGCTGAAAAGAGCCGGGAATTGTTTGCCTATAAATTGAGTGCCAGCAGGTTTATCGCTGAGCGCTGTAGATTGTGTGGAGCGGAGCAATCGGGAGGAAGAGCGGGAGGCTATGATAACACCGTGATAGCACGACTCCGGGCCACAGTCAAACTCCCCCTGACGCAGGCACCCCGGGCGGAAAGCGCTTATGTTACAAAACGGCGCGAGGTCCTGGCCCCGAGATGCTTCTGCGTCTCCTGGGCAGTGACGTGACTGCTGCCAGTTACATTGGTATGCTTCTTGGCTGGGTCCGATGTCCCTTGAAAGGACTGGGAGGAATGGAGGGGATGTCAGGGGCTTCCTCCCACAGGGCATGGCGATGCCCCAGGACCGGAATCCAGGGGGGCTGCTAAACAGGCCAGTGAATGCCTGGCGCAGAATAATATTTGGCCGGGGTGTTCCTTGAACCATGGGACACTTGGAGTTCTCTAGGTCTCCCTCCTTCTGCAACCCTGTAAGTGGCAGGTGATAAATAATTTCTCTCGTGGCGCCTGGTGTCTCTCTGGAGCACCAGGGTGGGCCCTACTGGAGACCAGCGTCCTAGTGGCCAATCACATCATTGGAGCCTGGGGGAGACTCGTGATGGCTTCTGTGGACCCCAAGTCCTTTCTGCTGGCGTGGCGCTGGTTTTGCCGTGCAGTGGTCTGAAAGATGAGGTTCTGCTTTCACACAGTCCTGAGCAGTGGCGGAGAGGCAATCAAGTGGCTGGGGAGGGCGACCCGCTCGAATGTGAAGCACGATGACATTAATGTGTGGCCGGCCAGCATAAATCAACTCCAGGAGCCTCCACTCCCTAATCTTGGCAGGCGGGCTGCTTTCTTGATAAACCTCCCTCACGACCAAACGGAGTTGGCCCAGATTAAGTGTCTCTTGATCATGTAATTTACTCATGTCGTTTCTCATTTGTGACAATACGAGGCTCACAGCAGGGCAGACTCAGTCCCCAATAAAATGGATACTCTGCTCCCCCGGAGCCTGCTACATGAATATCCCCCACACTGTAAGACAAGACACGTCAAGAGGGGCCCAGGGTAGGCGCCTGTTCCAAAGTCTAACAGGGGAACGTAATGGTCACAGACATCCCAGCTGCTCCCTGCTGCATTTGACATTAAGCCTAACCTTTCTGGCAAGCAGTCCTCAAAGGCCTCAGCCTTCCCTTTTAAATGCATCTGCTGCCCCTTTTTGCTTGGGCACCCTTTCCTCTGGCAGTGCCAGAATACTTCCAATTTCCCAAAGAGTTTATGTATCTGCGCCCCTGGGCAGTGCTCATGCTCACCCCTCTGGCTCAATGCCTATCTTGCTGGTGAACTTATACACATCCTTCAAAACCTAACTCAAGCCCTGGCTGGTGTGGCTCAGTGGGTTGAGCACTGGCCTGTGAACCAAAGGGTTGTCGGTTCAATTCCCACTCGGTGCACATGCCTGGGTTGTGGGCCAGGTTCCCTGGTGTGGGACCTACGAGAGGCAACCAAATATTGATGTTTCTCTCTCTCTCTTTCTCCTTCCCTTCCTCCCTGTCTAAAAATAAAAAAACAAAAATTTTTTTAAAACCTAACTCCAATGTGCTCCCATGGTAACTTTGGTGGGGGGATCATGCATCCCCCTACCACCACGCTGCCACAGACCGAAATGACTCCTCGTCTGTGCTCCTCGAGGAAGGCTGTTCATCAGTCTAGGGTAGGGCGTATCATCTGCATGGGCGGTATTTGTTCAAGGTGTGACCTGCCCACTGAACACCTGACTCCCCAAGGCTGAGACCTGCCTCACTCATGTTTGTATGCTCAGTAACCAGCACACGCTAGAGCCTCGGTTTCTTCTGCATCAAAGTAATGTACCTGTGTCACAGGTGATGAAATGCGGTGCTGATTTCTTCTCAGTCACCGAACCGTTATGAAGGTAAAGTGAGCTCATTCGTAGACAAGTATGATCATCTCCTACCAGTCACCTTATGGCATGTGGTGAATAAAAGGGAGGAATTAAAAAAGGATGGCCTGGAGATTTGTGAATGAGAAGAGAAGCAGGAGAGAGAAGCCAGAAGATCATTTTGGGGGGATAATGCTCTGCTCTTATTTTACCTTTCGTGGATGTTTCTCCTTTTTCATCTCCAAGGAGGAGCGACAGTATAATCTCCACTGTGTGTTATTGAAAAGTAGAGCAGCATCGGATTGGCAGTCAGGACACCCAGCGTCAGACCCTAACTCTGCCGTGAGTCATGAACCATCTTTGTTTCGGTTTCCCTACCTGCCACTCCACAAACGCCTGTGCGTGTAAAATGAGGTCATCAACAGAGGAGTATCAGGTCCACCCACCATGTGCCGGGTGTTTTGCTGGGGTCCTCCCAGAGTTATTTCTGAGGCTTACCCACTGCTCTGCAGTTGACTTCATTTTTTTTTTTTAGCTTCGTTATTTTTTTATTTCTTTTTTTTAATTAATTTATTTTTATTCAGTTACAATTGTCTGCATTTTCTCCCCTTCCCTCCACCCATTTTTATCCTCATTTGCAAACGAGGGCCCTGAGGCTCCGAGGGGCCCCCACAGTGAGGGTCCCCCACAGTGAGGTGTCGCAGGCCCAGGTCTGCGTCCAGAGCCCAGGCAGGTTTACACTATCCGTTGTTCATGATTCATACTTTGGTTATAAGGATGCTAAATACTCTGTTATTTTTAGGCCTCACGAAAATAGTCCGTGACTTCTGCAAAATGCGAGGTACTTAAAAGCCATACGGTTGCCAAATATTCTGCATCTCATTGCACAGAATCTTCTTTCCAGCGTTCCAGGAAGCTTGCGTCTCGTCTGCGCTCCTCAGCACTGCCAGGGTGATCTTTTTCAAATGTAATCTGATCTTGACCATCCCTTCTTAAAAAGCTCTAGTAGCTTTCTATTGCCTATAAGATAAAACCTAGATTCCTAAGAAGAATGTCAAGACCCTTTACGATTCCGATGTTGCATATATCTCCAGCTTCTTTGATGTGCCTCCCCCCAGCCTGCCCCCCACCTTGCCACCAGTAGATGGAAGCAAGATGAAAGCAATAGTGCTAGCCCAACGCCCGCCCCCACACAGTGTTGGCTCACTGAGCTGTGCATGTATTCTCTTTGTCGGAACGAGGTTCCCACCTTATTTCCCTCTCAGCCTGGTAAACTATTTATTTCTATACACCTTGCGAAGGTACTATTTCCTCTGTAAAGATTTATCTGCACTCCAGATCTGAAGGAACGTTAATTACTCCCTTTTTGTGGTAGGCACAGCTTGACGCCCAATTCACATGGAGGCATCTCTTCTTTCTTCTTTTCCATATTAGTTTTTTATTGCTCAAAACAAATTGCCCCCAGATTCATTTAAAACAACAGTCCTCACTTAGGCTCTCATACTGGTTCTGCACGTTGGGGAATCAGGAGGCCCGAGCGGGGTGGTTCTGGCGGAGGGGCTCTCGCGAGATTGCAGGCAGGTTACAGCTGGGCTGCAGGTACCTGAAGGTTTGCCCGGTGCCGGAGGAGCTGCTGCCGAAACGGCTCACTCCCATGGCCGGCGAATCGGCGCTGGTTGCTGGCAGGACCCCTCACAGAGCTGATGGAGTGTCCCCACGACACAGTGCCCCAGACCTTCCATTCTTACTGCTCTCAAATTGTGTTCAGGGAAGCAATGCACCCGCTTTACATACTTAAATTCCCAGGCTCGGACAACGCATGGAGGCCCCTTAACACCCATTCTAGACGAAGAGATGTAAGAGGAAGGGTGCAGCTCCTGGGAAAGCTCCTATTTTCCTGGTTAAAAGGGTCACTCTCACTTGGCGTGTGCCTTTTCATTTTTACTCTTACCTGTTTTTCCTGCCCCCGATGCCTATCTGAGGTCTGGGTGTCTCAGGGGTCACCTTGCATGCATGGAGATGAAAGTGACAGCAGAGAGAAATGATAAAAGGAGTTCGGTCCCTGACAGCTTCACAGACCTTGCGTACCTGCCCTGGGCTGCCTGGCTCTGCTCTTCTTGTTACTTGAGAGAATCGGCTCTTATTTGGTTACATTGCTGTTGTCAGTTTCATGTGACGGGCACCTGGACGCAGTCCTAACCCATATGCTCCTTTGTCTTCCTCCGAACTTGTAAAATTTCTATCGCTACACATCATACTGAGTGTTCACCACTCACTTCCATGAGCCTCTCTCCACTCTCCAGGGAGCTACTGGAGGGCGAACACTGGGTCCTACGTAGCCTTGTACAATACATTTTTATTCAACTGTTGAGACTGTATTTAAAATCTTTATGAGTTCTTTGAGCTTTGACCTCCGACAATAAGCTCTATCATTCTATTGGCAAATCTGGTCTCCTCCTGGCTTTCTTTCCCACCAGTGCCCAGACCTGGGTCAGAGAAGAGAGACATCAAAGGCAAAGTGGGGTGGGGGTGGCGCGGGGAAGACCCGTTTGATGTGAGAAAGGAGGGAGAGGTCTTTGCTAGGTTGACTACAAAGAAGCACTTCTGTGAAAATGGCTGCTGGCTCACCAGGTCATTGTTGTTGCCATTCACCTTGCATGGGTCAGAGGACTCGAAGACAGATTCCCGCAGCCGGAGAGTCTAAGCTCACCGCGAACATGACTCCAACCTGTCACTGGGTGCCCTCCCCCCTCCTTTTAAATCCTCGGCCTCAAAGGATAAGAAGGGAAGAGTCAAAGTTGATTCCAGGGTGATGAGGTGACTAGGAGGATGGCTTGTCATTGAAGAGAAATAGGTGGTCAGGGCCGGGGGTGGAGCCCACCGCAGGCTAGCTGCTGGTGTCCGAGTGGATATGTGCAGGGATTTCACTGGGAGAGCCGTCTGGGTGGACGTGGTCCCTGAAAATGTGCGGATGGGAATGATCCCTTCAGAGGCAGAATAGAGCAAGAAAGAGGAACAGCTCAGGATCAGAACTTTGGGGAATCTCTCGACTTGGGTGAAAAAAGAAGAACGAACTGGGGATTTTTAGGGTAGTGAGACTAATCTGCAAGATTCTGCAGTGGCGGGTGCAAGTCATTGTACATTCTCAGAACCGACAGGACGCACCAGACAAGGGTGAGCTCCAGTGTGAAGTATGGACCTGAGTCGTCCTAGTGCATCAACGCTAGCCCATCAGTGATAACGAACATACCACATTAGTGCAAATGTGAGCAATTGGGGAAACTGGGGGAAAGGGAGGTAGATGGGAATTTTCTGTACTTCTTGCTTGATTTCTCTGTAAACCAAAAATTCTCTAAAAAATCAAATCTATTAATTAAAAACTATATCACAAAAAGCAGGCAGGAAGACAAATGGGTAAGAGGAGAACAAAAAGAGCTCAGTGCCTTGTCCACCAAAGTCAAAAAGATAGGGAGAGGGCGGGAGGAAACGCTCTGGGTTAGTGGGGGCAGGCACTGAGTCGGGGGTCACAACGACCTGCGTCAAGCCATTCACTGTGCGTGACCTCGGGAAGTCCCCTTACATCTCTCGTGTCCGGGACTCAGTGTCCTCATCTGTGTGACGTTCATACGGAACACTAGGGTGTTTTCTCCAAAGTGGTAAGCACATTGCCGGTGGTTTGGGACGCGCTAGAACGTGGCCTTTGATAATACTGAATCATAGAGGGAGAAAGTTACCTGCTTTCCAGTTCCATTTGAGACAAATAGAGTCTCAGGTTAGTACCAGTGTGGCCTTGACTCTTTTCTAATGTGTGATTGCCGCTCTCATTTCTTTAAATTGCGGTAAAATATATAGAACATAAAGTCGTCATCTTAACCATTTTTCAGTGGAACATTCTGGGCTGGTGAGTACGCTCGCGTGGTGTGCAGCCATCACTTCTGTCCGTCTGCAGAACTTTCTCGTCATTCCAGACTCTGTCCCCATTGCACACTGAGTCCCCACGCCTCCCACCCCAGCCCCGGGTAACCACCTGACTTGCTTTCTGTCCTTAGGAACTTGACAACCAGGGGTATTGCATATAAGTAGAATCAGGCAGTATTTGTTCTTTTGTGACTGGATTATTTCACTTACTGTAATGTCTTCAAGGTTCATCCACATTATAGGATAAACCTGAATTTCACTCCTTATTAAGGCTGAATAATAGTCCATTCATTCTCAGTGGACATTTGGGTTGGTTGGCTGTTGTGAATAATGCTGCTATGACCCTGGGCCTACAAGTATATCTTCACGACCCTGCTTTCCGTTGTTTTGCGTATGTGCCCAGTGGAGCAATTGCCGGGTCAGACGATGATTCTGTGCTTGATGTTTAAGGAGACCCCACACTGCTTTCCACAGCGACTGCACCATTTCATATTCTGCACAGCAATGCACAAGAGTTTCCATGTCACCACATCCATGCTGACACTTACTGTTTCCTGCTTTGCTTTTCTTTCTTTTCTGTTTTTTTTTGTTTTTTTTGTTGTTTTTTTTTTTGACCATCACTGTAATGGATGTGATGACCCTATTTTTAAACAAAGTATAAACGGACTTTGAGCTCAGGCAATAGTGCCGCACCTCGCTAGCAGTGTAGAGGGAATGCCGGAAACAGGCCGTCTGTAGAAGCCCCCACCCACGCTCTGGGGCAGAACCCGTGGGCACCTGGGTGTGCGGAAGGCGCTCAGCCCTGCGGAAATTGTTTCGGAGAAGTGGTGCGGAGTGGCCCGGGGGCTGGGCAATGGACGGACAGCAGCGTCTGTGTCTAGGTCTTGGGAAGGGCCTGGTGTTTGGGGAGGAGAAGGGGCTGACATTGACCCCTTGCCCGGGAGCCTGGCCTCTGTGAGCCTGGGAAGGCCGGAGGGGAAGCTCAGCAGGCAGGAGCCCTCCTACCCTCCCCCCCTCCCCCGGTGGAGCAGGGGGGACCCAACTCTCTCCCTGGCCCCAGGCATCTGCCTTCCACTACAGACCTGCAGGCCAGAGTCACTCTGACTTGAACATTTAATAACATTATTTTGTTTTCACTGAATTTTTTCCCAGTGGTTACTCTTCTTTAGGATAAGTGATACTGCTTCTCTATTTATGAGAAGTATACACATTTTTCTTTCAAAATAAACTTAAGTTAAAAATAGGTGAGCCATTTTAAGAAAAACAGTAAGTAAACAATAATACCGCGGCTGATAGACCTGGCATAAGTGGGGAAGGAGGTCCCATCACCCAGACTGGATTGGGGGATGCCTGGAACGTTCTGGGGTCATGACATCCAAACGACAAAAACGCGTGTGACTGTATTTCATCAGCGGTCATGTACCCCTGGTGTAACACATCATGATGTCCACAACAGCCCTGCTGCGTTGACTCGGCAGAGCTGGGTGGGTAGACGTCCGAGTGGGCAGGGTTAGAGGATACGCGGGAGGCACGGAAGGGCGGGACAGGTGGGGGACACAGGTGCAGCAGATCGGGTGGTGAAGGAACCCTGACATGAGGTTTGAAAGAACAGGGGCACGGAGGGCGCTCTCAGATGGAGGGGCTGGACGGAACTCCCAGTGGTGTCCGCGTGGGTGGAGTGCACGAGCCGGGATACTCTCCAGGCTCAGGCGGGGCCACGGGGGTGGGGCCAGGAGCGGGGGCTACCAGTCTTCTCGGGGGCCAGGGCCCGCTGGCTGGGCAGAGGGGTGGCGTCCAGTGGGGACGGATGGCCTCGGTGCTTGCGGGGAAGCAGGATGTGTGATGCAGGGTAGACCTGCCGCTCATTCCTGACAGAAGGCGGGGAAACTGCTGGGAACGGACACCCCAGAGCCCATGCCGCAGACTCCACGTGCGGGAGCATCTTGCGGGCTGAGTTTTCAGAACGCAGATTCTTGGGCTCTCCCCTCCAAAACGTCTAATGAGGGGCCTGGGAACTGCGTTTTTAAAAGTGCCAAGGAGATTGTGGTTCTGGAAAACAATTAAACGTGAGGAGATACAGTGAGGAAACAAAAAGTGAGCAAAAGAAACTATTGGCCCCTGGGTTAGAGTTGGAGACAGAAATGCTTTATTGTTGGCGTTTCGTCCACCTGACAGGGGTCTGTTGAGCTCCAGTGTGTCCGGGACTGCAGGAGACACTCAGTAAGGGGGAGCAGCTCCAGGTCTGTCTGTGAGGGCCGGGCACCAGCTCCAGGCTCTGCGTCCCCTCAGCGGAAGTCTGGGCTGTGACCCAGAGGTGGTGTGACTCTGATGAGTGTGCCAGCCTGGGTGCTGGTGTCCGCTTCAGCGGGGACATGGAGTCCCCCACTGTGTCTAGGCTCAGGACAGGTATGAAGTCTGCTCAGGGGACGGGAGCAAGTTTAGCGCCCTCCTATGCCGTGGCCATCAGGTATGACACGTGGACATCAGGGCCACGAGATCGGAGCTTGGAGTAGACAGACAAGGCCTCGAGTCCTCGGGAGGAAGCCAGCCTGGGTGGCTTCTGTTACTTCACCTGGTGTCTGTCACGTCACTCATGCACTACAGGGGTCCGGGGTATTAGTGAGCACACATGCCCGTGGCCAGCCCTTACCCTGTTCTTTTCTGGGGACGAGATTGGTTCCTTCAGGTCTGGAGCTGACAAAGACCCCTCCTGGTGTTGGTGTTGGCCATGCTCCAAGGGAGGTCAAAACCTAAAATTCACATGTCGTGTGCCTTAAAAGCATCTCACAGGCCATCTTGTCTGTTGAGATCTGAGCTCTGCCATTCTCCTTGGGGCTGGAGTCTCAGGGTTTTAGGCAGAGGCAGGTGCCACAGCTTCGAGTCGGTGTTGAGATGTGAAGACTGGAGTATTATAACCCTCTGCTGGCTGTGATCCAGAGCAAGTTCAGTCTCCCCTTCGGAAATCGATGCAAAGCTGAACTTCATTTGCCAGGGGCCTTGTTGGCAGTTGGTTGCCGATGTGCTCGAGTGGAATTTGGACGACACCACATCTTGTCCCGTCGGGACTGTTGTGAATCACACGTCACGTGTTTGCCTTGCTGGTTTGGTTTCCTCCATTCTCTGGTCCTCCCTCACTCCTTCTCTTGTTGCCACACGTGGTGTGGCCCTCGCCATCCTCACCTTCGGTTGTAGCAGATCAACTGCCCAACTGCCACAGCTGTTAGGAGAAGAGGCAGGCGCTCAGATGTGGGAGGGGCCTCTGCTCTCACGGGGAGATGGGGTTTGACATGTCACGATAAGACAGAGGATGGCACGTCACTTCTGGACTGGCGCCTGTCCTGGGGCGGAAGGAGTCATTCGAAGGTCAGTTTGGGGAGAAACTCTAGACCACAGCAGAGCTCCCGTGGAGGGGACTTTCTTCCTTTCAAGGTGCTCAGAAGTACAATCCCACAGCTGAAAGGAGGCAGTTGTTCTACTGCGATTCTTTAACCTTTCCGGCTGACAGAAGTCTGTGCGACAGGGCCCCCTCGGGAGCGCCACGCTGCACAGCTTCACGTGAGAGGCTCTGGCAAGTCCCGCACCCAGGAAGCCTGTTCCTTCATCCTGCACACCCTAGCATTATGAAGCCATCAGGCTCTTTCCGCATTTTACTATGTGCCACCTGGGAAGCTAGTGCCCTACAAACCGCTCGCTGGGAAGCTCTGTTGTCAGAATCTGATAATTCCAAATCTTTCCTGACTTTAAAAACAAACAGAAAGTCTCTGTTCCCCTGCTGATTGGTAATAAGTGGCTTTGAAAAAATTAGAAAGGCCTGTGTTTTATTTCTTTAGCAACTGCGAGAAACGTGGATGGATTAATGAGCATAACTCACTGCTGTAACACACAACTCCCTAAATACCGGTGATCTTAAACTACAAAGGTTGATTTCTCCCTGGAGCTGTAGTCTAAAGCCTCAGTGGGGAGCTCTGCTCCACGCAGTCCCTCAGGGATCCACGCCCCTCCCATTCTGTGGCTTTCCCATCTTCAGAATGGAACTTTGAAGTGCCCTGGTGTGGTCCAGCTGTCGATGAGGGAAGAGAGGAAGAGAGGAGAAGACACACGCTCTTCACTCCCAGGGCCAAGCAGTGACATCACCAACTCTGCTCAGGTGCCCGCCATGTGTGAGATGCGGCCCTACGTGCTTCCTAGATGCCTGTGCACCAGGAGGGGCTGCTTAGCTGTGTGTCTAGAACGATGAAACAATCGTGGTGAGCATCCAATTGACCTCTGCCACTGTGAGAGAGAAATACTAATGAGTTTAGGTGCCTGGATCCTTTTCCGATGCCTGTCTGGGTGGGGTAGCAGAGGGAAGAGACTGAAGAGACAGAGAAGGGGGTGGATGCTACTGAGAAGAAATTGAGGGAGGCAGAAAGAGTTTGTGGAGCAAAGAGACAGCGCTACCCAGGAGCTAGCCTAGGAGCAGAAGAGCCAAAGAATCCGTGATCTCCTTGAATAGAAGATGCCGCCCTCAGGCTCTGAGATGGGATGGAATGCAGGCATGGGAATGAGGAGGGAGGGCATGGGCACAGACTCTGAGAGGGTGGGAGGGGAGTGGCTGTATGTGCTGTTTCCATACAGGGGAGTTGTCCTCGTTTTATTTATAGTGTATCTAAAGAATACACTGTTATTTAAGGGGAAACACAAGCATTTCTTTTGAAGTAGGCACAGGCCTAGGAAGCATTTTGTTTTACCTTGATCAGCCTTACTTTTGTAAGGTATTTTCTCCCGGGATCCAGGGCCTCTCCACCTGGGTGCCACCCTTAGGTTACAGGCGTTGTGAGATGATGGTCTTCTTGGGGAGTGGAGCAGGGAAGGGGAGGGGCCTCTCGGCACCCTTTTCTCTGCCTCCGAGCATCTCCTCGATTTGCCTCCGTGAATCGGAGTAACATCACCCTTTTCAGTGGCACGATGTGAACAACTGTGGGGTGTACTGCGTGAGCTCAACATTGGGGGGAGGCACTGGGTTGCACCAACATCCCGAGCCGCAGTCAACCCTTGCATTTCCATATTTTATTTATTCACACCCTGCATTGCATGGATGACCCCAACCCTTCCCGACATCCTTACAGTCAATACAAACACGGGCACAGGGGATTTTTCTTCCTGCTGCCGGTCAGTGTGCATGCTAGGCAAAGCCCCACAGTGCAGGCCGGGAAAAGCAGTTTGGGAGGGGAAGACAGCGGAGCCAGAAGTGCACGTGCGGGAGAAGATGGTCCACAGTGCTGGGGACCCACACGCAGCAGGAAAAATGCACCTTCCCGCTGCCCCATGGGCAACGGTCATCCAGAACAGCTCTGAAGAATTATAATGCCTCGCGCAGGGAGTAGAGACCAGCACCTTTTACTTTACCAAATCAATACAGCCTTCTCGCACGGCAGTTAGGCAACATAAAAGCTCATCTAGGCGTGGGCTGCCAGGAGGAAGACTCTTTCTGGGAAATTCACTGAGGAAGATAATCCTGGCTGTGCCCACAGGTGTCCCCAAAAGCTGTGCACGGCTGTGTTGTTCTAACATCTAAGCATGGCGAAGTGGGGGATCGAACACACTGTAGTTCACCCATGAAGTGGGGTAAGCATTAAGAAACACACAGAAGAAAAATATGTTTCAATAAATTATGTCGGATGATTCTTTCTGACATGGAAATGTATTTGTAATTAAGTAAATGAGATAAGTGTATTACCTTTTAATATGTACAGTATGATCTCATTTTCTTAAAAAAAGACACATGTACTTACACACACTCACACCCCCCAAAATGTAAATAGTGGTTTTCTTCTTAAGGTGATATTTTGAATAATACTTTTTTTTTGAGTCTATATTTTTTCCCATTCTCTCTACTTCTTTTTCCTTGTTTTTATTTTCCACACCAAGAAATGAGACTGCTTTTTCAAAGTGGGGGTGGGAGTTTCAGATGACGGTGGGGGGGGAGGGGCAAACTCGCTGTGTTGTGCCGTCCCCTCCGTCCCCTCCGGGTGAGAGGTGCGCCGTTACTCGATGCCGTCACCTCTCTAGTGGTCTCTGGGAGAATTTGTCGTTTAGGTCAATGTATCTGCTTGCCAAAGGGACGGCTTTCCCGGGACTAACCCTCCCAGCCTCCTCTTGGTTCCCTGACAACATCATCATCTTTTTCTCCTCTGTCCAAGGTCGGCGGCTCAGCGCACGGTCACTTGTTGGCCCTTGCTCTCTCCAGAAAGTTCTCCATGGAAACCAGACAGCTCACTCTCTCACCTGGCCTCTTGTCCTTTCCAGTCCTTTCCTCAACACTCCCCGCTTTTTATTTCTTCTTAGAATTAATTGAAACCTCCAGTCCTGCGACCAGCCCCATGGTGGAGCTGGCAGGTGGGCGTTGCAGGCAGGGGAGGGGAGTTCAGGTTATATTTTAGGGGTGGTCGAAGGCTTGGGGAGGGATGCAGTTAACTGAGGAGCTGCCTCTTACCAAGTTTCCTCTCTGTCAGCACTTGTCTTCCCGGACGCTGAAGAACCAAATCCAAAGAGGGTCAGATTGAAGAGAAAGGCAAAGGAGAGGAGGAGGAGGAAGAGGGAAATGCGATTGGAATGCAAGCAGAGATTCTTTCAAAATAAAGGAAGATAGAAAGTTACAAAGAATAAAAATAAAATGTTGCCGGCAAGGCGAGGAAAAAAGAAGTAAAGGAAAAGGAATAAAAAATTTAGTTAAAAATCAATTGAAGATCTTTGTAAGATAAGGTACAGGAAATAAAAATAGGTAATGTTTTAAAATAAATGATAAAAGGCTTGAAGCTAACAAGATAAAAGACTAAAGATATAAAAGAAGCTGTAAAGTGTTAAGATAAAAGGCTCATGAGATGAAAAGCTAAAAATGTAAAAGTAGGTGGGATTAGTAACTACTGTTCAGGAATTCAGAGCTGAAAAGACCAGGCTGAAAATGTGAAAACGCAAAGACATCAGTGGTCCTCAGCATCGAGACTTCAGGGGGGTTGTAGGTTTCCTGGGGACCCTCACGAGTGTCCTTGAGAGCCAGAGCTGGTGCCTGGATCCTCCCGCTGCCCAGCACAATGGTGGAGGAGGGGGCATGCTTCTTCCTTACCAACGCCCTTAGAAATGCTGCCTCCCGTCGCTACCTGTGTGCCTGTGTGTGTGAGTGTGAGTTCCCACATATCCAAGCAAACAATTCTCCGACACCATCTGAGCGTCCTACAATTCAACTCAATTCTGACCCTATCCGCCTGGAGACAGTGTCAGATTATGAGTTAAGGGCTCAGTCCTATAAGACCCCCCCGCCACCAGCTTCACTTCAGCTGTCAATCACAAGTCCAGGCCGTCTGTTACCTGGGCTGTTGATGGGAGGTTCCAACGACCCCCTTCTTGGGTTCAGTTAATTGGCTAGAGCGGCTCACAGAACTCAGAGACACGTTTCACTCACTAGATTGCTGGTTTATGGTAAAAGGGTGTGACTCAGCAGCAGCCGGATGGAAGAGGTGCGCAGCACGGAGGGCGGGGAAACTGTGGGGAGCATCTGTGCCCTGTGTGAGCGGACCCCCCTCCCCACATCGTCCTGTGCCCACCAGCCTGGAGCCCCTCTGACCCTCTCCTTTAGGGTTTTTGTGGAGGCTTCATTACATTGGCCTGATTGATTAAATCATTCACCACTGGCGATCGATTCCACCCCTTTCCTCCCTGGGGGGTGGGGGGTGGCACCGAAAGTTACAACCCTCTGATCCCATAGCTGGTTCTCCTGACAACCAGCCCCCATCCTTAGGTGGGGTTCAAAAGTCACCTCCTTAACAAAGCTGCCATCACTTACATTTTCCAAGGGCTTTAGGAACTCTGTGCCAGAGACCGAGTGTCTGTTTCTTATTGTAAATTGCAGAATCACAGCTTCCGTCACTGGCGTTTGGCTTGGATGTGAGAGCCCATGGTCTCCTCTCCTGTTCTCCACAGCCCAGGGCACATTTCTGCTCCTCAGCTTACCTCTGGGGCCGGCAGGAGTGCTGCACCCAGACCACCGAGCGAGTGGCGAGGTCAGGGTGCCCCGCGGTCTCGTGCCTCTTTGCCCCTACACCTGACAACCTCTTTGCGTAGATGCCATTCCTTCCTGCTGCAGCCTGGCTAGGCTTTACCTATCTCAAAAACCAGCTTGAGAGTTATCTCCGCTGGGAAGCCTTTTCTGAAGCTCATCACGGTGCCCTCCCACCCCCAGTTTGGTTTGGTTTTCAACCACCCTGCAGAGGGATCGTTGATTTGCTCGCCTGCCTGCCCAGTGAGATCAAGGTTGGGGAACCCCGACCCTAGTGAGGGAACTAAAAATAATAAGGCCCTAACCATCCATTTTTCTCATCAGATCCGCGACCATCCTGTGAGGTCGGCCCTGAGGGCCACATTGTGCAAATTAGGAAACTAAAACCGAGTCATTTATTTCTTTGACAAATCTGCCTGGACCTCTACTACATGCCCAGCTTAGGAGGTTAAATAACTTGTTCACAGTCGCACATTGAGAAAATTGTAAAACCGTTATTGAACTCAGGCCCATCAAATTGCAAGCCTGTGCTCTCACTGCTGTATTTTTCTCTTCAGTACATAGTAGGTGCTCAACAAATGTTAAAAAACCCGAACGAATAGATGTAAGCTCCTCACATAATGTGCAGATAAGAATAAAGGCCTCAACCATCTAAACCTTCCTCTGATTGGCCTCTTCTGCGATTGGTTACAACGTCACTACTTGGAGGTGCTTTGTGTGTGTATCCTTTGATCCTCCCTGCAACCTTCAAAATAAGGTGCAGCTGAGCCTGTTAGCAAGCACCCCAGTAAATGCACGGGTCACAGGAAAGCCTCCTGGGACTCTTCCCCTGTGGAGGCCAACGGGACACAGAGTCTGCAGGCTTCGGGACTTTCAGATTTCTAGGATTCATTTTTATGGTTTGGGAGTGGAATGCATGGTTTAAGCAAACACAATTAAATCCAAATTACCCGTGGCCAAGCAGCTACTTGCTGTCTTTCAGTGTGGGGAAATGTAGGTCTTTTTAGGACGAGAGCATGTCTTAAAATAAAAAAATGATATGAAACGACTTTGTCCTTTTCTTTTTTGTAAACGTTCATTTAAAATGCATCCAATTCCCGAGGAGGTTGCTGTTTTATTTGTTTTCTTTTTGATTTGTTGGCATCATAGAGCATGAAATCTTATTGAAAAGGCGCTGCTGTTCTTGAGAAAGAAGCCCAGGATTAGCGTTCTCAGAGTCTAAATGTAGAAACCAACTACAGTTTTTACCTCTTTGGGAGCATCTGTGTATTCCTTAAAATACGCTGGTGGTTTTCCTGCTGAAGTTTCTCCGGAGTCAGAAGGCCGGCAATTTGTTGTGACTCATAGTGAGTTGATTTATGTGGGGATCGTTTTAAACCTCGTGTATCCCTCGGTACGTAATATATGTGCCGGGGCGTCGTCTCCATATGCCTGGTGCGGGCCATTTGAATAAAGTACCAGCTGGAAATCATCGTCAAATTATTCCTCTCCCATCACCTAAATGCAAACAGCAAAATGGAAAGCCATTTTCTAAGCTTCCAAGATAATAATAATAACAACAATAATAATGGTATTAAAAATCCTGATGGATACCTTCAGATAGTCTGGTATTATAATGACCGTGACCGCTATAATGGGGCTCTTTCACAGATGGCAGCCGAGGCAGATCAAACCCTTCATTAGTCCTTCTAAAAACTGTCATATACTTTCTCTTCTTTATGGTTCAAAACACAAAAGGCCCTTTGTGCCTCTAGAAACTTAGCTGCAATTTCCACTCAAAAGAGAAGCACATTAGCTGCTATTATGCATGAGCCATATCATCAGCATAAAAATGAATTTGTACTATTTTGCCACATGTGATGTATTATTGCTGGACTGTGTAAACAATACTGGGTCTGAAATGGAGCCTTGGGGACTCCCTTTACAACTGACAAATTGAGAAACAAGGCCATCAACTCTCACACATTGCATCCGGTGAGTAAATAACTCAGCCAAGATCCATTTCCAGGCCAGTCTGAGATAATCTCTGTCCTGTAATAATAAATCATAGTCAAGGGCGTCGGATGCCCCAGGCCGATCTAGAAACCTGTAAACACTGCTCTGCTACCCAGTTTTGATCTCTCACCGAAGCCGAAGCCAGATCATTGCTGGGTTTCATCTCAGCACAGGGCATAATGACATTCCCAGCTCCTGTCCGCCCGTCAGAAACAGCAGGGTTGCTCTTTGGAAGTAGAAGGAGGTGGTAGCCTTCTCCCTTTGTTCATTCTTCAGTTTTCCCCTCTGCACTCGCAGATGCAGTAGGAGTCGTGGCCATGCTGAGACTCCGGTCACGGAGCCCTGGGACAAACGCTGTTTGTTCCAGAGGAAGGAAGCAGGGAAGGATGGGTGAAGTTGAATTGCCAAGGCAAATGGTTCCCCTGTCACAAGACAGCCCGGCGAATGGCGAATCTGCTCCCTGCTTCCTCCTAACTGTTTTTCTTCCCTTTGCTTAATGGCGTATGTGCATCGTCACCCACCTTTAACTGTTGGTTTAGGGGCCCCCTTGGGCATAGCAGGGTTGTGGGCACTTGCTGGTTGTATCGGGTCAAAGCTGAACATGAAACCCACTTTGGGCATAGCTCAGTCTGTATTTGGTTCTTTCCCGTAGCCTAGAATTCAGAATAGAGTTCACGCCTGTCTCCTCTCCTACCCAATTCTGCTCCTGAATCCAGTACGCTGGTCAGCTGAAGAGCCGAAGCTGGGGACTGGCAGGGGCACTGACAGAGGACGTGGAGCTCCAGTAAGAGGCAGAACTCCACTGACCACCGATACTGGCGGGAGAGGGACCAGCGTTGGTTACACCTTGAACTCTAGGCAAGGTGCTGCCAGGCTCCGAAATGATCTCTCATGGAATCCTCCCAGTCCTCCTGTTGGTGGATGACAGTGACCTTGTTTAAGAGAGGACAAAACCAAGACCCAGAGAGGCCGAGGGAGTTACCTGAGCCCACGCGGCAACAGGTGAATGGGACTGTGGGCTCGTGCTCTTTCTTCTATGCCTCACTGCCTCCCAAGAGTGACTGTCTTAAATTGACGTGACCTCTTTGTCTTAAGGCTGTGTAAGCACATAGGATTTATGCCAAATTCAGTCAGTTGGGAGTGGAGCCCAGAATGTTTTGCTAAGAAAGATTCTTCTTGGGAAAGGTTCTGTGGTTGATTAACAGTGTCTGGCCCGTGTGCTGTGGGGAGCACAGCAGCACCCACAGTCTGAGCACCTGCTGGCCTTGCCCTCAGGCTACCGGGAGGCAGGACTGTCCATCTTTGGCAGAATTGTGCCTGAGTGAGCTCCACCTTGAGTAGCAATGTGTTGTTGGAGCCCAGTTTGAGAATCAAATCATTAATTCCTGGGTACTGGTAGGAATTTTGTAAATACAGGAGGGTGATGCTGCCTCCCTAAAAGCAATACCAACTGGTTCTCTTGACCAAATTTGATCATAAATTCAAGTTCCTTCCCCAGAATTAAGTTCCCCATTTCGGATGCTTGCTTGTGCATGAATGATATCTTTGTGTCTGTGCGTGTGACAGTTTCCAAGATTCAAAATTTATTCTGAGTAGAGTCCACAATTCTGGATTACATCTGAGGTTCTTAAGCCAGAAAATGAATAACATCTTTAATTGTAGGGTCTCAGGATGCACCAGGAAAACTAGGCCGCATTTCGTTTAAGTGGAATCACCGAAGGCCCTTCATGATTAGCTGCTAAGAGTCAAAGATGCTAGAACTCAGGACATTAGGGATCACTCACGATTTTAACAATGAGAACACACTTCCTCCCAGATACAATTTTTAAGGACTTCAAATAAAAATAAACAGGTTTTCTGGCTGCAAGGTTTCAGCTTTTGTTCCAATCCCACTTCCCCGGAGCCCAGCCGTCCAGAAGTGTCTGGGATGGGGAAAGCTAAGGAGACCAAATGCTCTTCAAAACCTTGGAGACAAGTTCAGTTCCAGCACTTTTGCTTGATTAGGGATTAATACAGGTCACGGCCTTCAGTTCCTCTCTATTATTTCCCACTGCTTAGTGGGCATTAAAACTCAAGGGCAGAGACGCCTTAGAACTAAACATTTGTGAATTCAATGACTTAAGTATGCTTATTATTTGGTTTCTCCCATTGACAGGGGAAGAATTTTCTATTGGACTAAGCTTAAAAGAAGGGACAATTTTATGGCAAAAGTGATTCCTGGACAGTATGTGCAATATAAGCCAATCCTAAACATCACATAATCACCCCTACCCCCACCCCATCCTTGAGTAAACGTCTTCCTAATGAGATGCCCCAAATGGTCCTAGGCGGACTCACACCAGAGGACATGGAAGAGCTTTAGTGTAGACATCATCAAGAAAATTAGAAGAGGCCTTTAAAATTCATCATTGGCTCTGTAATCAGAGCAATGAGATGAACACCCGAACAGTCCTCCAACACGGCTTTAGTGAGATGGCTGCAGGAGCCACGGAGGAGAGCCCAGGGCGTGGTTTCTCAGAGGCCGGCCCACGCTACTCGCAGTGTCGAGAATGAGAGAGTTCAGGAGGACGGCCACATGTGACTGTGTCTGCAGAGCTACCCAGGAAGCCCAGAGGGGGTTGATGGCTCAGCCCATGCAGACCCAAAATAAACGGATTTCAGAGCCCCTGAGTGTGTGATCATCGGGCTCAGAAAACAAGGAGTGAGTGACTCGGTGAGATTTGGTATTTCTTAAAAGGGAGAGGAGGACCTCAACTCCCCAGATGGTTCTGGATAGGGCCGAGTTGTTGAAGGGCGCCTGCCAGCTTCCGTTCGGACCCGATCCCAGCTGGGAGCCCCATCCTGGTGAACGAACAAGGAGCACAGAAAGGCCACTCTGGAGCCCTCTTTCCCTGAGGCCGTGTCTGGCCTGTGTATAGAGATGTTTTGAGGAGCCCATAAATCCCGTCCACGCCCCTGGCTTCAGGCCAGTTCCTCTCCCCCCGTAAACCAGGTCTCAGAGAAACCGGAGCCCAGAGGCAGATAATTCTTCTGACTGTGGGAAATATTAGACGAAGGAATCGATGGCAAAGACTGGCTGTAAAACCTCGCTGAGAATGGGGAAGAGAGTGATTTAGGCCAGGTCTCTGTCGGCCTATATAGGGCACAGATAGAACTAGTCCTATGAGCCTCAGCGGTTTTCCTCTATAAAACAGGCAGGGGCTATAGTGGAATTTCCATCCCGACTGCTGGTTGTGAGTGTCGAGTGAGCAGTGCAGGCAACGCACCAGGGCACGTCATTGTAAGTGGTCCCTAAACACGATTGCGGAGAGAGGCTTTTCCTTCCTATCCTTTAGGCGAGAAATTCTAGCTGGTTGGTATTGATTTGAAGACTCCTGTTCTCACTGTCTACACACCCACAAACACACGCATACACACACACACACACCCCTAGGGATATTAAGGCAAGTGTTCCTTTAAAACTGATTTTGCTCAGTCTTTTAGGGCTTGGTGAAAGCTGCAGCCTCTCTGCTCGAGCAGCCCCTTGGTTTACAATGACCTTCAAAGGAGCGAATGTGGATGTTGCACCACTTTGTCCCTGCACTGAACTGTGCCATTTTTGTGACCATTGTTAACAGACGATGTTCTCAGTTTTGTCAGGCACGTTCGTCCTGGGCCTATTCAAATATCATGATATTACAAAGATTATGTTTCCTGTGGTTCCAATACAATGACCTTAGGATAACTTGCAGGCACTATGGCAAGTGTTGAACACACACAGGAAGGAGCTCATACAACTTTTTGCTAAGACCCTAACAAGTAGCTACTATTTGACTCCTGATCTTAATGATAAGAAAATTGAGGTTCCGGGAGCATAAGTATCTTGGCCAAGCTCAGAGAACCCATTTGCGCAGACCTAGGTTTTGAACCCGCGTCTGTGCAAATCAGACCCCAAGCTCTTAACCACTCCCTTTTCTTCTGCACCTCTCATTCTGCCATGCCGATGTGAATGGCATAATGACTCTGTGGTACTGACTTCATTCCAAGCTTCAGAATGGGGACTTGAGACCTTGAGACGGGACTCGTATGGCCTGTCAAAAGAGTTGCCTGTTACTGCCCTTTTTTGAGAGACGTGTTTTGTCTTACCCAGCTCAGTAGGGTGATGGCCAGGCCTCCTCTTTGACCTTCCCTTGCCTTCCTTTTATTTCACGGCTCTGGCTATCCCTTACCTTGTAAGTTAAGAGACGTCATCAAAAGTTAATGTCACACCCTGGCCAGGGTTGTGCAGTTGGTTAGAGCATCGTCCTGAAACGCCAAGGTTGTGGGTTTGATGCCTGGTCAGGGCACATACAAGAATCAACCAATGAATGCATATGAGGTGGAACAGTAAATCCATGCTTCTCTCTCTTTCTTTCTCCCTTCCTCTCTAAAATAATTTAAAAATTTTTTCTTAGTAGTTCATTGTCAGCTAACAATCTGGTTCTTAGTAGTCAAGTCAAAAGCGCAGGAAGGTCAGGTTTTCAACGGAATTGCAAACTTGTTGAGCATTTTGTATAGGACAAGTTTTCGATCTTATGCTGTTCCGATGAAGTGGGTGTTCCAGTCACCACCCTGCAGATGAGGACACCACAGCTCAGGCAGCTAACTAGACATGTCTGAGGTCAGACACCCGCCTGGTAGATGAACTTGTACTGTAGGGCTAACTGAATTCGATGATCTTGCTTTCTACTTATGCTGCATCCCAACACTCTAATGCAGTGGCCCTCAATCAGTGGCGATTTGGCCCTGCAGGGGAATTTGGCAATGTCTGGAGACACCGTTGGTTGTCACAGCTTGGGGCAGCTGTAGGTAACTAGTGGCTAGAGGCCAGGGGTGCTGGGAAACATCCCACAATGCACAAGACAGCCCCTCACATTAGACTCAAATTATTTGACTCTAATGTTAATGGTACCAAGGTTGACCAATCCTGCCCTGAAGGAATGCAGAGGAAGCTGCGTGGTGTAGCAAACAAGCAAATGGGCGAGTTAGATGCTGGGCCATCCACCGAGAGTGTGTCTCACCCCCACCTCTGCAGGGGAGGTCTCTCCAGGCCCCACACGGGGAAATGGAGGCTCGGAAGGGTTGAGCAGCCTGCCTGAGATCACACGGTTAGCTACCAGTGCAGCTGGACTTCAAACACAGGCCTCCTGATCAAACCCAGAGGTTTTCTCCTTTATCATAATTGAACTTCCCCAGATTCTTGCTTTTGTCCTTGAATTTAGGCCTTGAGTCTACCTGAATATTGGGGAGCTGAGTTAGTGGTTCTCAAACTGTCATAGGCGTCAGATTCACAGAGAGGCTTGGGAAAGCACAGCCTGCTGGCTGTCGCCACTGGTTGCCTATTCAGTGGGGCCTGGGTGGCCCCTGAGAGCTTGCCTTTCTAACAAGCCCCCAGGTGTCCCTGTTGCCACCAGCCTGGGGGCCACACTTTGAGAACCACTATTTTAGGTCCTAAGGATTTTCCTCTCTTCTCCCTTTGGAGACTTCTACCTCTGCCTTGCCTCTCCCTCTGACCACCTCAACTGTCTGGGAACATGGGGGGACTGGATACACAGCTTGGCTCCTGTGAACAAGCCAAGGCTGCCGGACCAGTGAGATATTCATGGAGCAAGTGAGACCAACAGCCTCACAAAGGCTCCCTGCAGAGCTCAGCCAGATTACACGCGGTCCGAGCGTTCCTCACTGTCTCCTGAGAGTGAATTAAAGTCATGTGCTGGTGACGCAGGTGGATGAGTGGCTTCTGTGCCGGGTCTGATCTGGGTTAAAGTGCACAGGCTCACCTGTCCTCTGAAATGCAGCAGCCTCTCCCTGGTGCCTCCTGGGGGACCATGACTGCCCTCCGTGCAAGATAGCAAGAGAGTGGAGGTGCAGATGGAGGCCTGTCCCTGTCCCTTCATGTGGCAGCTGCTCTTCTCATGGGGTGACTGCTTCAGGTGGCAGTAGGCGGTCAGCTTCAGGGCCTGGGAAACCAGGCTTCCCTCAACCTGGGGGCTCCTTCCTGTCTGTTACCTCCCAGCGCTGGCCAGACATGGGCTGTGCTTAAACTGGCACTAAGTAGGCCAAGGCGGGGGGAGAAAGGAAGTACTATTTATTAAGCCTGGTTATGTGCCAGGCATTGTGCTTGGTGCTTTGCAATCATCTGATTTAATCCTCCTAGCAGTTTTGCAAATGAATATTCATAACACGAAGAGACTGGGGCCCCGAGAAGACAACTGACTTATCAAAGCCCACAAACCTTGCAAATGAGGGAGCTAGGATTTGAACCCAGGGTAATCTGACTTCAACAGGTGTTATCTTTCCACTTAATATGAGAGAGAGAGAGGAGAGGCGAGGAGAGGACAGGACAGAAGAGGGAAGGGGAGGGGAGGGGAGGAGAACTCGAAAGCTTGAGGTTCAGAGGAGGTGGGATGCCGTATGTCCAGTGATTTACGTCTTTGGCTTGAGGGGAAACCATGCATTAGTAAAAGCTATGAGGGCTGTGTCCGTCATTGGGTAAGTGGCCCGAGGCGTGCATATTGCCCTCAGAGCTTTGTGGGAGGCACAGTGAATTCCCAAACTGCTAAGGAAGTGTTGGAAGAGGAGTAATACAAGATATTAGGAGGCTAAGATTTGGTCAGGGTAGAAATGCAATTTCTTTCCCTCTAAATCAGAACTTACCATCTCATCTCGAATATAGATAGAGCCCCACTGTTTTTTTTCTATTCTTTTATGAACAGGAAAAATAAATCAACTTGCTCCCTATAGTTTTCCTGACTTGTGAAAAAAAAATCAAAATATATCTTGGCAATTTTACCCTAGCTCAGAAGAAGATGAAAGAAACATGAGCACAAGGGATTTGCCAGCCTGCTCTCTCTGGGGTCCTCGATGCCGGGCCTTAATTGCTAGTAGGAAGGGCACTGGGATTGACACGGCTTTTGTTTTTAACATTCACTCATCCGGAGCAAACTGTGCCATCCGTGGGGTGGGAAGAGCCACACATTGAAACCACTGTTGTGGATAATTGGCCTTGAGCCTCCTGATCCCATAATATGCTTAGTGGTGTCTGCAGTAGGCCGGACTCCCAGCGCTGGCCATTTGAAACTAGACCCCATTCACAACATAAGTAATAATAGTACCTTACGTTCCTGTCCTGTGAAGTGTTTTTTATCACATTATCTCATATCATCCTCAGAACAACTCGATGAAGGAGCTATTTTTATCTTTAATATATAGACTAGGACACCAAGTCTTTGAGAAAACCACAGTTTGTCAGGGACAAAGTCCCAACTCACATTCCGACCTTTAGGTCCTGAGGGCTTGTTCGCTATATTTCTATCTGCCTCTTTGTGATGTGAGTTTGGCTTTGGCCTTTCAACTTAGTGATTAAGTTTTGTTTAAAATTACTTTTCCCCGATATAAGATAAACATATATTCTGATTGAAAAATCTAGAAAAATCAGCAAAGGAACTCTATCCCCTTAATTGGCTAAACCACTGTCAACATGGTCCTGTGTTGTTTGCGATGCCTATTGAATCGGCACCTCTTCCTTTTGATCGAGCTTCAACTGCACACATACCTTTCAGTCTTCCCTCCCCAGAGTCCCCCAGCTCCATTTCTAGAGACTCCGAGTTGCTCTAAAGAGGCCTGCTGAGCGATAAAGGGCTAGAAGGACGAATGCTTGTGATCATGGGCATATGAAAGACACAGAAGAAGAATTAGAAGAAATCATCCCTGCCCTTGAAATGCTTGCCATCTAAATATGGTAAGACCAAACATTTAGTCCTGTTGCAAATTTTTGAAACTAAAAAAACATAAGGAAGCACCTAAACCTGAAGTTAATAAGGTGGTGTGAGTGTCCTGTATTAGAGCTGAGAATAGGATTGAGTAACACAGGCAGGGCAGGTGCAGGAGAGTCCCTGAGGACAATCTCTTCAGTTACCCCTCGAGAGAAAGGATAGTTGTGGTTTGCAGAGAAGGATAGGGCTGTTTAACCTTTTCCAAAATGACGGAACACAGAGGAACTGTGA
Source organism: Desmodus rotundus (assembly GCF_022682495.2). Lineage (NCBI taxonomy): Eukaryota > Metazoa > Chordata > Mammalia > Chiroptera > Phyllostomidae > Desmodus > Desmodus rotundus. Next base: position 8,108,714 of record NC_071392.1, on the reverse strand, counting down.
AAATTGGAAGTTACACACAGGGTGGAGCAAAAGTAGATTTACTGTTGTATGTGAAATGCAGAGTTTATTCTTGTATTATTATTTATTAATTATTGTATTATTTTTTCCATTTGAATGACTGTAAACCCACTTTTCCCCCACCTTGTACATTCTAACAATTTTTTTTTTGCTGTGGTTTATGTCCCTCGAGTGAGTAAAATACATCTAGTGGGCCAAGGAAACGTATTTTTGATCCATTTATAGAAAATATAAATGTGGTCCGTGTTTCTGAAGAGCGCTACTTCCTAATCACTTGGCGGAAACACAAAAGGAAAGGAAAGTGGCTGCTCTACTATTTAAGCTTTGGGAGAAAGAAATGGTACACACTAAGTAATTTACAGATTAAATATCTGAGTGTTAAGGCAGAGGTCAGCTTTGTTGCTTTTAGAAGAATGATTTACAGGTCTCCTTAGCTTTGAAAGTCCTGCTCTGACATTCCGGGAACATGCTTTCCTATTGATAAGTAATACTGTCGTGTGATAGATGAGGGAACAATAGTATGGGTTTGGCCAAATAGTTATTCTTAGTGTTTGTTTAACAGATAAAGAAGTCAGGTGACATTTTCCATTGGTGCCATACTGTACAATACTGCAAAACTAATAGTTCCAAGATTTAGCATGGAAAATGAGAAAAGACCCAGGGAAATGCTGGGTTGGCAGTTTGGAAAGGCCAGTCAGGGTCCTTCAATACCTTTTCCCACGGTCTTCATAATTCAGAGGGAAGTGCACGGACTTTCAAGTCAGATCTGTGTTCAAACCCAGCTCTCCCACTCTCGAGATGTGGGTCTTTGGAGATGTTGCTTAACCTCCACACACCTTACCTTCTGAATGGGGTTAATAAAGCTATGTCACAGGGTCGCTGAGTGAATGAAAATAGTTGCATAAGAAGAGTGGCTAACATAAAACTTGATTCCTAGTGGACACAATACATCTGTTTATTCAGCAAACATTTGACACTGTGCTAGCAGCTGGGAATAGAAGAATAATGAAGACAGATAGTCTCTGGCTTCATAAAACTAATATTTCAGTAGCAAATACAGACTCAAAATAAAAGTAAACAATAATCACTACAGATTGAGCCAAATGTTATTAAGACTGCAAATGCTGATACCAAGAGAATATCTGAAGGAAATGTAAAACCGCTTTACATAGGGTAGGGTAGGAAATGCTGTTGTGAGCAGGAGACTAAGCGGAGAGCTAAAACATGGGAAAGAGCCAGCCACGAACACAATGGGGGGAAGGCATCAACACAGAAGGATGAGCATGGGAAGTCGCCCTGAGGCCCGGAATATCCCCTAGTGTTCCAGGAGCTGAACAACACCCCTGGTTATGGCCCGGCTGGCAAAGTGGTGAACCGCTAGGGAGGGACGAGGCAGGAGAAGTCAACAAGGATGGGTCACACATGACCTTGGTAGAGAATTTGAATTTCATTCAAAGTACAATTTCATCATTAGTTTTTTAGAAAAATATGTTTATTGATTTTTAGAGAGAGAGAGAAACATCGATCGACCAGTTGCCTCCCATAGGCATCCAACAAGGGATTGAACACATAGCCTAAGTATGTGCGTGAATTGGACTCCCAATTTGTTGGTGTACAGGAAGATGCTCCAACCAACAGAACCACACCAGCCAGGGCTCATCATTAGTTGTATTCCCTTCCCATTGTAAGTTCAACCACCACTTAGCACCAAGAGCCTGCCAGCTGTCATCCAATTTTGCACGAATTCCTAAGAGCCTGAGCTCCAAGGACTAGGGAGTAAGTACCAGGGTTGTGAGAAAGCACATCCCTTTGTGAAGTTAAGCTTCTGGAGCCCACAGTGAGGGGCTGCTGGTCCAGCGTCTGCTTCACTGACTCACAATGTGCCCAAACTGTAAGGGGCTCAGCGCTCCTCCAGTTCTGCCCCCTCCTTACAGATGGACAAGCGGTCTGCACAGGGCATGGTTTTAAGGTAATTGAGAGAAAGAGATTTAAGTGCTAATTTATTGATAGTCCACTGTTTTCTAGAAAGCATGCTGGGTTCTTTCCTGTTTAACTTCTTTAATCCTCACAGGCGCCTGTAAGTTAGTCATTTCAACCAGACTTCCCATGGGAGAAACCTGAGTGCATTGGACAAGAAAGTGACCCACTGGTGCAACTACTTTGGAAAATATTTGGTTTTACTGTGTTATACTGAACTTTCACATACACTTATAACCCCAAATTCCCATTTCTTAATATAGTCCCAAAGAAAATTCCTACACATGAGTACCAAGAGACACATATAAGAATGTTCCAAGAAGTATTGTTTTAGTAGCAGAGAACTGGAAATAATCCAAATGCCCATCCTCCAGGAAGTGGATGAGTAATTTACGGTATAATCACAATAGAATATTACACAGCAGTAACAGGGAGTGACCCACAGCCACCCACAACAATATGGATTTCATTCAATGTAATGCTAAATAAAAAAAAGTCCCAAATGACTTCTTAGAATAGTATACTGTCTTTATAAAGTTCATAAACAAGCATAACTAAACAATGTGTGATCAAAATTTTGAAAGCCAAGGAATGATCATCATAAAATTCCGGATACTGGAAACATCTGTGTGGGGGGGGGCAGGAGATAGGATAATAGGCATAGATAAATATAGTAAATATAGGTGAACACACTTAAAGTTCTTTAGTAGCATCATGGGTTCATGGGTACACGGGACATTGTAACTAAATGAATGAGTGAAATAAAATTGTGCCCCTCCTTAGACCAACGGTGACAGTGTTTTTGAACTAAGACAATGACCATTTCACTCTGCAGTTGAAGTCCGTTAAAAGAAAAGTTACTTTTATGGCCTTTCCATTGTTGCAATGCTTGAGGGTTAAAGACGAACGTTTGGCAATTATTAGCGGGGCTTCGAGCTACTCACTTGCTGGTTTCATGGTGTATCTGCAGCCACCGCTGCCCTCAGACACAGCCTTTTGGATTTATGTTGCTTATTATAGAGATGTGTGGTTGAGACTTTTCTGATCACACCCTGAATCAGTAAAAATTGCGGGGCGTCCAGTTCTACTTTCTGTGAATTTATTGATAAACTGTGTACATCTCCTATTATTATGTCTATATACTTTTCCTTGTTGTAAGGTGAAATGAACTGTAAATAGAAGTTTGAATAGTTAATTTCTTTCTGCACTCCCGTGGATTATCCTGTGCATCCCACTTTGGGGAGATCCGTAGACCACGAAACCATATGATACAAATCCTTTACTTTTGTATTTCAAAGCCTCTCCTGTCCGCACCATGTGTCTTCTTCATGATGTGTCAGAAGCAGGAGGAGCAGGCAGTGTTATTCCCATGGCTCCAATAGGGAAAGGGAAGCCCAGACGATTCTTGGCTCTCTCACACGATGAAACCAGGAGAGCGGCAGGGTCTGGCGCGGGCCCAGGGCGGCCAGGCCCCTGCCAAGGGCTGTATCTAGGAGCTTCTCATCTGACACCAGCGGTGTCATTGATTCTTTTTTTCTATGTGTACTATATCATGCTTTTATTTTTTGGTTAATTACATGTTTTATTTTTTTCAATTACAGTTGACATTCAATATTACACTAGTTTCAGGTGTGAGGCTTAGTGGTTAGACAAGGATACCATTTATGACGGATGCCCTGATGAGTCTGGTGTTATGTGATTCTCCCAGGCAGACCAGCCTGGCTTCAAATTCCAGCTCCAGGGCTGAGTTGCTAAGCATGCTTGGATGGGGTGCTCATTGCTCTGGACCTCAGTTTTCTCATCTGTAAAATGGAGATAATTATATCTGCCTTGCACAGTGGTTGTAAGAAATTAAGATCAGATAGATTAAAACTTAACAGAAAGGATAAGACAATAAATGTCAGTTTTCTTTTCTTTCTTATTCCTGCTTCAGGTTTTATTTATTTATTTATTTCATCATCTAAACTATACCTGGATGGTGAGGACCAGCTGACCTGGGTATCAGAGACTCAGACAACCATATGTGGCCTTATTTGTGAATAAAATTCCTATACACTAAGATATAATCACACATCTTTCCAGAGCTGACCTACTGAATGCCTGCACATGTTTCCAATTTACGTGGGATTTTTTTCTCTCAGGAGATTCAATTCTCCCTTAAAAAACACACATGTACAAACACGAAACTTGATTTAAACGAAACAGACACCTTAAGAATCTTAACAAGTAGAGTTGACCTTTGAACATAATTCTACAAAACTGTACTGTGCTCCCCAAGCATTGCCAGGGGGGCTCGGACAGATCAGTGCCTGACACCTCTTCCTGAGCCTCCCATAAGCTCAGAGAGTAGATCCAGAGGGGGCCGATTCCACGAGGCCCATGGACAAGGGCAATGTGGCCAGAATCAAGTGGTGCTGTTTTCCCCACTGAGCCAGGCTCTAATCAGAGCCCCTCCTTCTCCCTGGAAATCAGCACCAGGTCCTTCCTCTTGCTTGACAATAGTAAGACCTTTGGGTACAGAGACCATGGGATGGTTGCCTTTCTGTGTGAACAGCATATATGCACAGGAACATACACAGACATTCTGAGATGCATGTGGCTGTCCATGTACACATGCCCTGATCGATCAAGAGTCCAGGCTTCCTGCAAGGTCACAGATAGGTTTTTGGGAATGGGACAACAGGACAAAAGACGCTCAGTCTCCTCTGAGGGCAATTACCCTTCTGCGGAAGGTACATTGAAATCTTAAAAAGGCCTAGGTCATTTTTGACCTTCATTTCTCATGGTTGTGGTGAAGGGCAGAAATGCTGCTTCCAGGGGTGTCCCTTGTCCAGAATAGTCAGATCCGCAGGGACAGAAGCAGAGGAATGCTTAGCTGCCAGGCCCTGGGGACAGCAGGAGATGTGGAGTGACTGCTTCATGGGTATTGGGTTTCCTTGGGGGGTGATGAGAATGTGCTGGAATTAAATAGTGCTGATGGTTGTGAAGCATCATGGATTTACTAAAGGCTCCTGAATAGTAAACTTGGAAATGGTTAAAATGGTGAATTTTATGTTTAAGTGAATTTTACCTCCATTGGGAAAAAAAACAACAGAAGAATCGTGAAACAAGGGAGTTAAGCCGTGGGAAAAACGTTAGGTTGGTCTCCCAAGAGCTGAGGAACGGAGTGCTGGCTGCGTCCTATGCCGTGCTGAGAGGGGCTCCCGGGGCCTGGCTCCAGCGCTGGAATGAGGCCTGTGAAGAGCCTGCGGGTCAGGACTGGTGGGAACGCACTGATGCCACGTGTGCCTGAGGCTCGGAACACACCCAGCGCCCAGAACACACCCATTCACCTTTCCCTGGCCACTCTCCCCTCTCACCTGCCCCAGTTGGGCTGGTTTTTCTGATCCTGGATTACATTCTGGAGACTAAAAGCAGGGAGTGCTCCCTAAAATGCATAGGTCCGATGTCCCAAAGCACAGCCTCTGCTTGTATTGGCTTAGGATGGAATCTAGCTGAGAGGGGTCCTCCTTCTGCAGCCAGGTGGTATCTGTCCCTGGAGCGAGACCGCCCTGGGTCGCCCTGGGGTGGTCTGTGGCAGTGGGGGAGAGTGGGATGCCAACGTTCCTGGCCTCTGTGGCCAGAATTTTACCCACACGTGTTGACATTGTGTATTTCTTCCTGACGAGGCAGCCTGGTGTCGTTTCTGAGTTCAGCTCAAGAGGAAACTAGTTTATTTGTAAGGTCAATCAAGTTGTGTTTTTTATTTGGGAAACTAGAAAGTTGGGGCTAAGTCAACGTAGATTTTTTTTTTTAAATCAACTTTCTTACAAAACACTGACGTTAGGCCTGACTTTGGAAGTATCGTGGAGAAGAGCTTGTATTTTGCTCATCCAGCAGGGCCGAAATGGTCTCCTCTGCCATAAGCTCTTTTGTCTTGAAAAATACCAGTAACGAATGCTATGAATTTCTGTATCGGAAAATCTGAATCACCCGGGATGCACATGAGTTCCCTGATGAAAATGTGAAATTAATTTTGTACTAAATAAAACTTGAAAATGGTTTCAATTATGGGGGAAAATGTGAAATGAAGACAGTAATTCCACTGTATTATATTCTTGTTTTATTATTCCGAAAATTTTTACGAAACCATCATTTTGAGATACCGCTCCATAGAGACACGAGGCTGTGGCCATTGGAGGCTGTGGTGTCACTCACTACAAAACTGTCACCTTTCAAAAAGAGCCTGTGACTGTGTTGGAGTTGGGAGAGAAGGAAGGAGGAAGCAAATGTCCATGGAATGTCTGCTGTATGCCAAGGGGAGGGCTAGCAAGTTCACATAAGTTCTCTTGTTCAGTGCTTGGGACCATGGCTGGGACGATGGCTGTCTGAGGTACCCAGTGTCTTCTCCAATTGTTTCAGATGCAAAAGGGAGGCTCACAGGATCATGTTCAATGACAGCTTGTAACTGGCAGAAGGGGAATTCAAGCCCAGGTGTTTCTCTCCGAGCCCGAAGCCCACTCCTCTTTGCAACCCCATCTCTTACCTTTGAGGAAGTCCAGACAACACCCTCTTCCTGCCCACTCCCTGCCCCACATGGAGAAAGCCTGTCCCCAACTGTCCCCATCATCTGCCTGGGCTCACTCGCCAACACCTTCAATTGGGCAGGAGCTCCTAACCTTAGTCATCACCCCTGTACCTACCCTGAGCCGAACCTTCCCGAGCGAGTCCCCAGCAGGTGTCAGGGACTGTGGTCTGGGTGCAGAGGTGAACAAAACACAGTTCCACCGTCTGGGCGATGGTGAAGTTTGTAATAGTCGACCTCAGTGTCTTCAACTTAAAATGGTGACAGTGTCCCTTGACCTGAAAGGCTATTGCATGGGTTAAATAGTGTCAAGGGTCTAGTACTGAGCCTGGCTTAAAGGAGGAAATCCATATATATTAGTTCTCTTCATCCCACCACCTCCAGTTTTAAGCAAGAAGCAGATGAGAAACTTTCTTAGAAATGTTACAAAGCAAGATGGAGTTGGAGGGCCGAGAGTAGCTGGGGTTTTTTGTTCACCAGGTGCTATCAACACCTTGGTGCACTCACACTCACACACAGGTGTACAGATGCACACACCCCACAGACCCTTTAAAACTGATGTCGGAATGCACTACATGCCCTGACTCACGGGCCTCGGCGGGTTGGGTATTGTCCCGCAAACCAAAATGGTCGATTCCCAGCTGGGGTGCACGTCTGGGTTGTGGGCCAGGCCCCAGGTTGGGGGTGCATGAGAGGCAACCAACTGATATTTCTCTCCCTGCCTTTCTCCCTTCCTTTCCCTGTCAATAAAATAAAATAAATAAAATAATAAAAATAAAATAGAGTAAAATCTTCTCCTGTTGGAGCAGTGCAGACAGCGCTGGGGTGGGGTTGCATGACGGCAGGATGCGTCTGAGAGTCAGAGACGCCCGGGCACTCTGACTCTGCTGCCACGTGGGGTGTGGTCCCTACCAAAACTGGGTCCAAATCCGAGCAGGAAGGGAAGACATTCTTAACTTCAACATTCCGCCCTGCCATTGGGCCAAGGAAACCCTTTTTAAGGAGCTAGCATTTTCAGAATGAAATGGAAGCTTCTATCTTGGAGGCAGAACAAAGCTACGTCACATCATTGCCAGTGTGAAAGGTCCCCTCTCTGGCTGACAAGTGCATCAAAGACACACCAACCAAAGAAGAGTGAGTGCCGTGAGTGTGAGATGAGGAAGCTTCAACATTCTGGGCTCGGGGGGCTCAACAGGGGCCTGATCGGAGTTTTACCAGGGGTCTTGGGCCTGTGAGCGCCGGTCACGCCCCTACTCCTAGTTTTCAACATTATGTGGCGCACTTTTATCGATGTCCTCTCACGTTGCCTGTAAGGAAAGATGATGTCTGGCATGGACTTTCTAGGGCATGGTGGGCGCTGTGCCAAGCACTTTCACGACCGTATCTCACTTGATCCCCAGGCTTCTCTAGAAATCCAGGCTGGTCTCCTTCCCCTTCTGCTGGTAAGGAAACTAAGTTTCTGGTGGCTACGGGCTTTTTGTCTTTTTAGGTGTGTTTGCTTGTGAATGCGTATAGTATGTTGAGGAGAGTTAGACACAGAAGAGGTTAAGGGAAAATTGTCCATTTTGAGACCCCATGCAGATATCAGAGGGAGGCAAAGCAAGACCTGGGAATACCTAAAGGGAAAAACTTGGCATTGGGGGTGAGGGAATACTTACTGTTTATGCCTCGGCACCACACTCCAAAGAATGTGCCTCTCCATCCAGTCCCTAATTCTGAGTGGCTGCTAGGGGGTCCCGTGACATGGTCCTTGCCTATATAACAGAACCATTACTTTGCAGCTTAGACGATGCTGAGGGCTAGAGTGATGATCCAAGTCTATTAGGTTTGGCACATCCTCAAGCTTTTCAAGCTCACTGAGTGCCAGTCCAACCAAAACGCGAGGTGCTTGAGAATGGGCAATATGATTGGAAATGGAGGGAAGGTTGAAAACACACTCATCACAAGTCCATGTCTTCAGTTCAAGTTGTCTATAGCTTGCTTATCTTTAAGCCAATGATAAAACATCTTGCCCTGGCTGGTGTGGCTCAGTGGATGGAGTGCTGGCCTACAAATCAAAGGGTTGCCAGTTCTATTCCTAGTCGGGGCACATGCCTGGGTTGCAGGCCAGGTCTCTAGTGGGGGGCACGCAAGAGGCAACCACACATTGATGTTTCTCTCCCTCTCTTCCTCCTTCATTCTCTCTAAAAACAAATAAATGTAATCTTAAAAAAAATCTTCCTGCCACTCTAGGCTCCCTGGCAGAGTGGTTTTCAAATTGTGTTCCTTGGAACCCCAGGGTTCCTTGAAGGATCCCCATGGGGAGAGGCTGTGGTTACTTGGGAGGGGCTGTTGGCTGTCTGCCCTGGTACACCTCTTCCCTCCCTTTACCCCTCCTTTGCTTTAATCAGAACAACCCTGCTTCTATTGATTTGATGCATCAGCCTTCCCCATTTGGTTTCATTTAGAAAAGCTGCATTGCAACTAACAACAACGTTTAAATCAAGGCTTTCGGAATGGTAGCTGTTGGAATCTAATACAAAAAGCCCTCCTCCGGGGAGACGCACCTTAAGGTTAATGACTTGGAGAGTTTCACCTGAGGGAGTATGGGCCAGAAGTGAGGGAAGCATGGTTCACCTTCCAAAATCATGTCAGCTTTCAGGGCTAAAAAAGAACAAAACCATTGTGAAAACAGAACCTACCAGAAAAAGAACAAAGTGTGGCAACACCACCAGTGAGATCAGACTCCCTTTAGCCCACAGACTTACTGATTGGAGTTTTCTGATGAGGCAGACAGACTCATGGAAGGCTGCCAGGACGTTCTGGACATCAGATTGCTTTTGCTAAGCCAGCCCAGCGGTGTAGTAAAGAGCTAAGGAGTCCCAGGAGAGGGGTGGGAGAGGTTTGGTCTCTGTTTCTCTACCCCTGATGTGGGCCTTTTTCGATTAGGAAGTGGAGTGTGAAGGGAGTTATCGGGGGTGAAATCAACTCAGCAAGGAACCTTTTTAGACCAAAGCCCAAGGAAAACTAATAAAACCAGTTGGGCGGCTTCATTAGGTCAGCTCGCTTTACAGCAAAGGCAGACACCCCAAAACAAAACCCTGAGGTCTACGAAAGGATTTCCAAGTCCCCAAAGGATGGCCTGGTTCTTTCCAGGGGCAGTGGCTACATGAAACCCTAGAACAAGTGAATTTCTGATGCATTATTTCTAAATTAATGATTGAAACAAAATGTTGCCTATTATATGGATCGGGGATTATATTCAACTGGGAGGAACAAGGACCCCCAAAGCAGAGCCTTGAACAAATGACTGGCTTTATTTTTCTCAGACAGTGAGCCGTCTGGAGACACACAGCTGCTGACCTTGGGAAGCTGTTCAAGGGTGGCGGCCAGGTTCTTGGCGATCTCTTGGTTTCCTTGCTGCAGACCCATGGTTGCAGCCACTCCTTCCCCAGCACCTTCTTCATGAGGGAGGGGACAGACAAAGGGCGAATCAGCAGGAGACAGGTGAGTCCCAGCACCCCCTTCTCCCTCTGCTCCCATTCCCACAATTGAAGGACCTGTTCTGGAAACTTCATCCAACACCTTCAGCTTATGTAATTTAACTGGAACTGTGTCACATGTCATCCCATCTGCAAAGAAGGTTTGGAAATACAGGCTTTGAGCAGGGCATATCGTTGTCCCCAACAATATTGGGGCTCCTTTCTAATGAGGAAGGGGTGAATTGTCATTCTGACAATGAGCAGGGTCCACCTGAGCTGTCGGAACATTGCCCCCTCTGAACTTGTCGGACACGATCATCATACCTCCTGACCTTCTCTACTCCTTTTTAAGCACTTGGTTCTCACTACGGTTTTCTTTCTTCATTTTGGAATGGGGTCTGCTTTTCTTCATGGCCCCATGTTCCTCATGGCAATATCACACCATGTGAGTTCAGGTAGAAGGCATGTCTTTGGCGAACGATGGTTATAAATGTGGCTCAAGCTGAGTTGCGTGGCTGTGTGTGGGGAAATGTGAATTCAGTTCCTTGCGGATGAAGCAGCTGGTGCCAGGTTTGGGGAAACTGACTAGGGACTATAGGGTTTTCTTTAAGGTTTTGCTGTCATGAGGTCAAAGGTGCACCAATGCCGAGTTCACACAATTTGTCCAAGTGTAGTCATCGTCCCATGGACGCAGCTGAGGTGACCACGCAGATGTTTCAAGCTTACTGTATCTTCCCTAAGTAGCAGGTGACCTCAAACCCTATTGTGCCGAAAAAAGATGAGGTTGCTTTGTCTACATAAAGCCTCCCCTTTTCCCTTTCTCCCCCTCCCTTTTCTAGAAGGCTCGATGCATCCATCCACTGGAAGTCCCATCTCCTGACCTCCTGTTGGATGGCCCTCTCTGTCTGTCTGTCTTTCTGTTTCTCTCTCTCTCTCTCTCTCTCTCTCAGTTCTAGTACTCACTCTTTCCTCTTCTCACTTAGGAGTAGTAAGTGCTCAGGAAAAAAAAGGAAATCTGAAGGTTAACAACTGTGTGGTCTGGATTGGAAAATTATTGTTTTCTTTTTTTAAGGAATCAGTGTCTTTATTTTTGTATATACTTTTTAATCTTTTGACATCAAGCATATTTTTAACCAGAAAATATCTTACATTAGGTAAATGTCTATCTACTTAGAAAAACCAGTAGATGAGAGCGCATGTGAGAGAGAAATCAAGAGAAGTGGACTCAAACCTTATTCTCTCGTAGTCCAGCAAATGCCACTTCACTTGGTTTCCTCATCCATCAAGTCTGTAAACTGGTAACCATGGCACCTACACTCCCCACTTCCCAGAGCTTTTGTGAGGATTAAAGAGATCGAGGTATGTGAGAGCAGTTCTTTAATTATCTCCAGCAAAGATTAGTTTTTTAAAAAAATAAAGTCTATGGTTATTTATTAGTTCCTTACCTGATGTCCTTTATCTGCTCCACTGTCCCCTCTAGGACACCACGTTACATTTCATCGGCTTGTCTCCTTATCCCCTTTCGGCTGTGATGCTTTTTCAGACTTACCTTGTTTTTGATGACATTGACCTTGACAGTTTGAGAAGTATTGGTCAAGTGTTTTGTAGAATGCCTGCCTCATTGCTGAAATCTGTCTGATGTTTTTCTCACTATAAGACCGGGGTTATGGGTTATTGGGCATAAGACCACAGAGGTGTGTGCTTGTGGGCAGCAGGGGCCTGGGCCATGGCAGGAATCTGGGATCTTGGCAGAGATGGGTGGGGAGATGAGTCGTCAATCATCAAAGTGAAGGTTGGTCTGTATCAGTTCCTTCCCCAGACTCAGGGGCTTTGACAGTTATTTTTCATGCATTTACAGCTTGGCTGTGGTTCAGCTTTGCTAGTTGGGGGTTGAATTGGGGTCTTTCGCTTAAGGCTGTGACCACTGGGGTTGCATTGAGCTGCTCTGTTACCTCTTCAGTTCTGCTCAAGATGGTACAAGTGGTCAGGTGGAAATGAAGGTCTCAAGTTCTGGGCAGGGAACCGGTATGCTCACTTCTGCCCACACACCGTTGGCCAAGGCACGTCTCGTGTCTCACCTCCAAGTCAGGGGCAGCGTATTTATTGGCTTAGCTCAGCTGGGCCTGTGTGTCTCAGAATGCCCTTCCTTGCATGGTTCTGGGGTAGGAATGGCCCCAAAGGAAACATACAGATGATCGGGAAGGTGGAAATGAAGCCACAGTCGTGTCTGCAACTGTCGCCAATCCCTTTTGAAGACCTGCTGGCAGACTTTGGGGTTGTGGAGCAGCAGCTGGCCTGCAGCTCTTTAGCTCCTACCGAATCTAGTTCTTCAGCTTCTCCAAATGCTGGGCTGGGTTTGTGGGCAGTTCCCAGGACAGAGAAATGCACCAGCAATTCTGTAGATCTGCATGAAAATTGGGGGCTTGGAAGCGGTGAGACACCCGAATGGGAACTAGCTCATCCTCTGGGCTCCGGTAGGCCCCAGCTCCCCTCCACTTCACAGACAGCCTTCCTTCCCGCATGCTGGCTCAGCAGGCCTCGGGCCTAGGCCAGATGCTGGCACAAAACGCTGACACAGACTGCCTAACCCACTGCCACGATCACATAAGAGCTAATCCCTACCCTACATCCATCCAGCATTTCCCTCCCGACCTTCCTTCTCTGATTAAACTTGTACTGATGCAAGTAAGGAAGTGCTCTTGGCCCCTGACAAGGCCAGGGCAGGGAAGGTGAAGAGTTGGGGACAGTGATTCATTCTCTCGTGGTCCTGATACTGTCTTTACCAGGACAGGAAAGTGCATGCGAAGGCTTCCCGAATATTTTTGTAAGGGTTAAGGCAAATGGCATTCCGGCTAACTTTCAGAACACAGCGACTTTATAGTCAGTATCTCCCATATGGCTTAACTAGATTTCACTTTGCTGCACTATCCATTTTAAATGACCTGAGAGACTTCCAGACACTTACCCCTCAAGAGAAATCACCAATACTTCATTATAAAGGGATTTTTTTTAAAGTAGGCTCCCTTTTCAATCAAAGCTGAAGGTCTAATTGCATTCTCATAAATGCTCCTCCAACAAAATTATGTCTAATAATTAAATTTCTAAGGTCTAAATCCTGACCCACTTACTTGAAGGAATATTTGGTAGGGTAATAGGGTAGAATAATTAAACAATCTAGTCTCTTTGGAGTTCTTTTTCACAGGATTTGATCTTTAGTATAAATAATTTCTTCTTTCATTTGCCTCCCACCATCCTGGATTCCCCATTTCTCACTGGTCCAAGCTGTGGGCTTAAGTAACACTTTACATTGTGAATTTCCTAAGAAGCCTTTTGTGCCTTTATTTTTTCTTAAAACAATTTTGGCTTACTGGCCCAGGACAGTGGCTTTGGGGCTTTGGGGGAGATAAGACACTTCGGTGTTTTCCTGACAGCTGAACTAAAGAAAACTTCTTACACATGTCACCTGATTTGCTTCATGTCATTTTGATCGCTCCTTCTGACAGTTCCGATCTAGTTTTTCTTTCATAAAAAGGTATCAGTTTCAAGGTTTAGAGTTCTTAGGATTTAGAATCTTTGATTAAAAAAAGTGAAATTTAATCTTGAATCAAGGGTAGGGAATGTGAGGGAGGTTAGCAGGCCTCCCTTCCATAGAGGACCCTTGTGGCAGTATTTGTTATGGTAATGCTCTGTTATTGCAAACCTCCGATGAATAATATTTGGGGGAGCAGCCGCACAACAAGGCATGCATTATGACACCCGGGGGAGGGGGAGGGCGGGTGGGACTTCGGTGGACTGAGAAGCACAATTGTCTCACGGTTATGCGGGCTGAGGAAGTGTGTGGTTACTTTTGTCTTTTACAGCTTGTGGGATATTTTCATTGTAGGTGAAGCATCAGACATATTTTCACTCAAAGGAAGAGAAACAAAACCGGGGCTGTGTCTGCTGTGTGTCCTGACAATACCCTGGTGGCCCCAGTCCTCTCCCTAGCTGGGGACAAATTTATCACGGAGCGTTGGCGGGCGCCAGGACATTCGCTTTATTGTCTGGTGTCCGGGGCACCAAAGGAGTCATTTTTTGAAGACAGAGACTCATCCATTTACACAGGAGGGCTGCTGCTGTGCCTGCAGTGGGTATTGTTTTAGGGTGATTTAGTTAAAAAATTCAGCAAAGCTTTTGGTGTCCTCAAAAGCAAGTTACCATGCATATGGCATTTCCTTGCTGCCAGAGGTTCTAAGGCCATGGAGACATGGCTGGAGGGTAAAAATAAGGCAATCCTGTGGAAAGAGTGAATTAGCCGCTGCTAGGTACTCAACGAGGGCCAAGTGGTTCACTTATGGTATCTCTTTTAATCCTTGTGATAAACCGCAAAGTGGATGTGACGTCCGTTTTCGCGGAGGTAAGGAAACTCCTGTTTGGAGTCTTCAGGTGAGATTCCCACGTTGCTAGACATGGGGGAGCAGATAGCCACCTGGGGTCTGCTTGATCCTGTGGGTTCAACATGCTTCCGTTACACTCGTGTTTCCTAAAGTGGACCCAGATTGGGAATACTGTGGGTGATTTGTGGGGAAGAGAGACAGGAGGGAGGGGCCGTGATCAAATGCATTTTGGGAATGTGAGACCCAAGACATTTATTCATTTCAAAAAGTTTTTGTTTAATTCTACTTTTCAATTTTACTTTACATGTAACATTATTTTGTATTAGTTTAAAGATGAAGATCAAAGACATTTATATATTTTTTTCTTTAAAAGTTCCGGGACTTCTCACACCTGTAACTATACCACTCAGACCTTTCAACATAACACTAGGCATAATATCTCAATCTTCTTTGCCCTGCAAATGCCTTTTTTTTCCTAAAAGGAGACAATCATATTAGGAACCTTGCAACACCTGCTGCCCCTCCAACGCGTCTCCATGGAGGTGCGGTGGCGTTACTGTCCCGTGGAACACGCGGTGTCTGGTGCTGTGCACTTCATGTCCTCTCACATCTGCCTCAAAACCCCTCAAGGCATGAGGGTTTCCATCCAGAAAAGGGTTTTCTTTTGGCCACTTAGGTATGGTGAGCATGGGAACCCGCCCCTTTGCTTGTCTTTTCATATTGAGTGTGAGTCTGTCTGACCAGTGGAGGGGGGGTGGCAGGCCCTCCTCTTGGCCCTCTGCCTCTTGCATCGGCTTCGCTCTCAGGGATCTGCCCCATGCTGGTGTGGGAGGCAGCCCCACGCATGGATGGTGATGCTATAGTGTGATGTCGGGTGATGGTGGAGAGATGCCCAGGTATAAAGGGAGCACAGAGGGGCAGGACAGGGCAGGTGGGGAGAGCAGGATGGGATCTTAAAGGTGCAGAAGGACTTAGTCAAGTGTGTAAAAGAAAAAGGGCAGTCCGTTCAGGGCATGGAACTGGCCAAGGTCTGGAGTTCGAGACGGCGTGGTCTATGTAAGGAAGCAGGAGCCATTTCAGCTGTGGCTGAACATAAGTGGGCATGGGGGTAAGGTAAGAGCTGAGGCTGCTGAGGGAGATGGCGGTCAGGTTCACCAGGGAAGACCTTGTATGCTACTTAAGAAATGAGATTCATCCTGAAATCTATGGGGAGACATTGTAGGGTTTGAAAGCAGCAAGTGATGGGGTCAGATCTAGGTTTTGACAAGCTCTTTCTGTGGACAGGCACAGGCCCAGGGATGGTGAGACTAGAGGCAAAGAGGTCAAGATGAGAGGCCCACGTGCACTACAGCAGTGTCAACAGTGATGGAGGGGCGATACAAATTTGCTGCCCATTCAGGAGGGCACACGATGGCTGGGGGCTGAGTGGAACTGGGGGGTGGAGAAGAGTGGGCACATGTACTTCAGCTAGAGCACGGGCTGGGAGTGAGGGGCAGGCCCCTTCATTCTTTCACATCAAAGGACATGAGATAATCCACAGGTGGAAGCCCTTTTGCTAATATCCTCATGTTCTCCTCAGTCATTTGCTTCCTGCCGAGCCCTGGAAACAAGTGCTAGGGCGCCCTGGGAAGAGGTCTGAATATGGATTTGCATGCTGAGTAGTCTACAACTCAACCTGGGATGTGAACAAGCCACAGAGTATGAGGTAGGACCTTGTCCCGATTTCTACATGTTCCATATCCCGGCTGTGGGAGCTCGGTGCTTGGTCAAAGAGGCCGGCCTCCTCTCAGACAGAGAAGGACGGTCCTTCTCACTCAGCACCTGTGGGGAGTGTGCTCCTCTGCCTGTCCTTTTGATGGCTCCCTGAAGGTCCAGGATGAAACCTGCAGAGCTCTTGTGAGGGCTAGATGACGTCACAGACATGAAACACTCTGTAAACCCTGCGGCTTTCTTTCACTTGGTTGTTACTATCCCGGACGTGGATTCTCTTCTGTTTAGTCATAGCACTCCTCCGGAGAGAATGGCCTGGAACTTTCGCCCTCCTGTTCCCTTGGCTGTGTCCCTCGTGGTGGCCTGTGTCTGTCGTGGCGGGCTGTGTTGCCTGAGCATGGTGAGTGACAGCAGGGCCCCTGCTTGTTTGATTCTGTATCAGATGAAGGGACCACTGGCCTGCTGAGGCAGCCCCTAGGTCCCCCAGGGGCTCTGAGGACCTTCAAGGATGCTCCCCCGATCTGGGACCACACAGGCCCTGTATTACTTTTGTTTTACTCTGCAAGAAATTATCTCCCAAACCTAGCAGCTTAAAATAACAAACGTGTATTAGCTGATAGCTCCAGTACGCAGGCACAGCTGAGCAGGGTGCCTGTCCCCGAGGTCTTTCACCAGGTTGCCATCGTGGTGTCAGCAGGAGCTGTGGGCTTATCTGAAGGCCGAGGGAAGGCTCCCAGCTCACTCAGCTGCTTGTTGGCCGAGTTCAGTCCCTCGAAGCCCCATGGACTGAGTGCTCCAGTTCTTTTCCCCTGTGTGTGGGGGGCCTCCCTGATGAAAAGGCAGCCGAATTCTACCAGAGCGAGCACAGGAGAGGGAAGAAGGGCAGTCAACACAGAAGCCGCATCTCTTTTTAATGACACCAACACTCTCCTTGACCTAGCTCTAGTTAGGCTCCTCTAAACCCTCAAGGCCCAACCTTATCTGCCTGCTTATTCCAGTTTTAGCAAGAATTCTGCTGAGACAGTTTATCCAGAATCCCCCACCCTGGGTATCTGTCCACCTTGACATCTGACCACATTCTTTGGTCCAAGGCTCCATGTCTTAGCGCCCTGGCCTGCCTTCAGCTAGTCTCCTGCTGAGGCAGGTTAGCCAGATCCCCCTCAGCCTTCAGGTTTCCTGAGTCATCACCCACCCACTGACCCCACTCCTTGGCCATAAATCCCCACTGTGCTTCTTGTTTTCAGAATTGAGCCCAGTTTATACTGGGCTCTCCCTTCCCTGCATTAGTTCTTGAATGGGATTTGCCTCCACTGCTCTAACTTCTATTTGGCTCTAGTTTTCCTCAACAGCAACCTAGGAAATAGCATGGCATCAGTTTTGCCACCATCTATTGATTAGAAGCTAGTCACTGGGTCTAGTCTACACTCGCGGAGATGGGAGGGAACAAGGTTGAGATACCAGGAGGCAGGGCTTGGAGGGGGCTGTGACCACAGGTCTGGTAAGTAGTGAACACCACACTCCTTCTCAGGGGCCCTGTCACAGTCTCTGATTCATCGCTGCACCTCCAGGGGCCCCTTTCCACCTGCCCCCGTGGGGTCGATGATCCAGGCTTTGATTTCAGTGACAGTTCCCAGAGCTCTCACAGGACCTTTGGCTTCCACCGTCCAGTGAGTGCCTGGCCCTGGTTCCTGCCAGGTTACTCTCCCCTGTGGAGGGGGGGGGTGTCAAACTCAGCGTAACACCCCGAAGAGTCACATCAGGTTTCCTGAGCTCAGAAGACGGTTGGTTTGCAATCAGTCAATCCAGATTTTCTTGATGACAAAAACCTCTTTGGCCCCCAGTGGAAATCAGTAACAGTTGTGGCAGAGGCTGGTTTCATCATCCCGAATTTGCATCCAGCATGTCCTGGAAGGGCTTGCAGGCTGAACCACGGCGGCCTCTGATCTCGGGAAAATTCCTAAATGAACCTCTGCTGCCCGTAGAACCTGGAGCAAACTGTTGTTTCCACAACATGTAAGCAATCCTCTCTAACGAACTTGAACATTTCCCCTTGTGGGCTTGCTAAATTGTGGAAAATAAATATGAAAGCGCTTTTAAGACGCCTCCTAATCCTGGGGTGAGCACAATTGCCCTTTTGTTTACCTCGCAGTAATGGGATCATTATCTAGGTGCCCCATTTGGATGAGGCCTGGAAAACGTATTAACCTGTTGACTTTGTTAATAGTAATTTAGGAAAAGCTCTCAGGCTCCAAACCCAGTTGTTTAAAGCCAAGTGTAAAGCGGCCTTGCCTTGTTCTCGATGTTGACTTTCATTAAAGATCAGCATACACATAGCTGAACAGTGACTATGTGGATTTTCGGTGCCAGCCAATTATGTAAATTGGCTTTTGCATGAATTGGCTGAGGGTGTTTTTGATCTGCAGTCTGTTAAAGGTGGAGTCTCTGGCGGACCTGGACCTGAAAAAGAGGAGGACTTACCTCTGCATCTCGTGGTCCAATAACAGAGGCTGTAGCACTGCGGACGGGGTCATTGGCTTTCCGTCCTGGCTGTGACAGCCTCATTGCCCAGAGCCACCACGACTGCTGAAAGGAGGTTGCTGTGCCTCTCCTCTCATTGACACACTGCCTGCCTCCACCTCCCCGCTAAAGCAACTGAGGCCATGACACGCCTGCCACTCTCCTGGCTTCACTGGGGCGACCCACCCCCTTTGCCTTTGGAAGGCATGATGGAGTGGTTTGAAACAAAACCATCTCCTTCCCAAACTGAAAGATTCCTTTTTACGTTTGGGAACAACTTGAAACCACTGGAGAAAATCACGTGCCAATTATGCATAAACTCCTTTAGCACAAGGTATAAAGGAAGCCATAATTCGGGGGGGCTTATGGTTGATTGAAGTCATCTGTTTCCATTTTGTAAATAGAGAGGCAGGAGAATCCACAGAGGGGGACAGCGGACATAATGCAGCTTCTATTCCCTGGCGAGGGGAGCGGTGGCCCTGCCGCTCCACATCCTCAGAGCCGGGCTTCTTGGGTGTAAAGAATCACAGGAAACCCCTGTGCTTGGAAGGGAGGTGGTCAGCTTTGTCTGCGCAAGGCCAGATTCTCCCAGAACTGTAGACCTAGCAGAGAAGGGACCATGGTTTGCCCATCTTCCAGCCAAGAGCAAGAACCTCGCTGGGGAAATGCCCCTGCCCCACAATCCAGGATGAGATTTGCACTGCCAGGTCTGTGTTTGCCAGCTGCTGACAGGTCAGACTTCACCCGCCACCTCCCTGAATGTTGGTGCTGGTGAGGTGGAAAATGAGATGCTTTGTTAAAACTGTCTTTCCTCTCCTCCCTGGCAGCATGGCTTGATGGGACACCGAAACCTCAAAGTGCCTCAAAGAGACGTGCCCACAGGCAACTGCTCTGAGGTAGGGAGGACCCAGGATGGGAAAGATAAAGGTCCCTTCACCATCGTCCCCTCGTCATTAATGAAAGACTGGCTGTGAATGGGCACAGGCAATCAGTCGATTTCTCTTTCCAAGTGTGTGGCCATGACGTCTGATGCTTGACTGCCCTAGCTTGAAAGTCAGATGAACTTGGATGTAATCCCAGCTTTTCCTCTTAACTGCTGGCGTGACTTTGGACCCCTTCCTGAGCCTCAATCTTCCCATCTGTAAAATGGGGAGAGGCACTCACTTCATTGGGTCGTTACGATTTAAACAATATTTGAGAGTCACGTAACATCATACAAGTGAGTAGTGGGCCCTTTTCTTTTCCTTCTGGGACCCTCATTTCTTGAGAAGGCTAGCTCTTGCATCTTCTACTTTACTTTGCCTACAATGGACCAGGAGGTTTGCTTACCACATGGGTAAGGCATGGCTGCACTCAGAGGCTGCAAATAAACCTTTTCTAGATCTTTCCACATTCTCTCCAGGCTACTTTGGGTTACTTGCCTCTATTTTGGTGACTGTGATAACTGACCACCTTGATTGCTACCCACCTTAACCACTTTCTCTTGTTGATTTTTAAAATATAAAAATGTTTTTTCTTCCAAATGGAAATGGATTATTGTCAGATTGATACTGTTGTTTTTATTGACTGAATCCAGAGACCAAGGGTGGAAGGCTTACGTTTCATGTATTATATAGACCCTTATCATCTAGTCTGTTCTTCATTCAATTCTGCAAATATTTCACGATGGCCACGTCATTTACATGGATGATCTAATTTAATCCTCTTGAGTGTTTTGTTTTTATTTCTGATCTGTTGAGAAGAGGAGGGAGTACAGAGCTATTTGGCGGCTTCCCTGAGATTCCCCAATGAATAAGTCGGCGGGGGTGGGAATGGAACCCAGGCGGTCTGACCCCACAACCTGACCCCTCAACCCGAGCTGAGGGCCTGTGCCTTGACCCGCCGGGCGTTCCTTTGCTCCAGTAGGAGAGATCGCACACACAAGGGCCCAAATCGTGAAGCACAAACCAGACAAGTCAATCAAAAGACTCCCTTGTGAGTAGTGAGGGCGGAACAGGAAGTGGGGTGTGAGGCTCAGTCCCACCTGGGGGGACTTGCAGCAGTGTTGGTCCTCCAGGCTAGCTCCTTCCTATTCTCAGATCAACGGACGTCTTGACTGCACTCTCCTCTCAGAAAGAATCAACTGCCAATTTCTCCAAGCTAAATTTTTACTTTATTTTAAACAAACAAAAAAAAGGAACATGCCATTGCTTCCCAGGGCAAGTGACTCCTGACATCCTAAAATAAACTTGGCCACAAAACTGCCCACCTCTCGACAGTGAAATTGTATTCAATAGTTATCAAGATTTGTACTCACGCAACTGCTCCTCCCACTCCTTGGGAGTCTTGTAATTGTGTTTCTGGTCATGATTTATGTTGTGGCCACACATCTGACAGATTTTTCCTGTTATTTGTTTCAAGCAACAGACTCTCTCAGGCTGTCCCTTGGCCTGAGACAGAATGGCTCTGTTTTGCTTTTAGGATTTCCCCCCTTCAGGGAATCAGACCATCCAGGGTTTGCGTGGTGCTTTGAATGCAGCTTTGCTCACGAGACAACACCTTGAACTTGGGGGCAGCACACTGGTCTCGTCCCATGTCATGAGCAGAAGTAGCCTGTGCTTCATGGGCCAGACCTAGGCTTTGTGGAGGATCCATCCTATCAACATTTTCAGGGGCACTTGTCTTTGTGGGGTCGGTAATGACGGGGTCTCAGAGATGCTTTCCTGTCAAGGATGGCATCCAGGGTGGGCTCTCCAGGCTGAGGGGGCCAACAGACTGCTCTGACAATATTTGCTTTTGAAGGGCTGGAAGGAAGTCCACAGAGCCCAGCACTGTGGCTCCCTTTGGGGCAGCTGACCTCGTCTTACCCTGATGTCAGCAATTTTAGTTCATCGAGATTCTACCTAATGAGTCTGGCGATTTACATTGTTGTCATTCTTGAGCATTATCATGTTTTCAGAGAAAGGGATCAGGCCTTTGGAGACATTTTCTTCTAAATGCTTCCTTTGAAGGACACTGTTCACCACGGAGGGCAGAGAAATGGAACGAAGGAGGGTCTTCGGTAAGGCGCCCGGGGTCTGTCCTAAGGACTCAGGGAAGAATAGCACCTATTGTATGAGCACAGGGTCAAGGTGTCTGTCATCCACATCTCTTGTCCCAAATCCTCAGAGCAATCAATCCTGGCCTGTCGGAATTGTTCGGATTCCCCCGTGGTCAGGTTTGACTTCCTCCAGTATCATTCTCCAAATCAGGATCCCCTCGATTCCAGGAAAGGGGAGTGCTACCACTCCAAAAATGGAGCAGGCCCTCTGCAGAACACTTAGGTCCAGAGAGGATACTATGAAGGGTAACTTGACTGACCTAGTGGTTATTTGAAGCCTTCCAGGAAAGTCAGAGCAAGGAAGAGGGAATAGAGACCAGAACTATTCCTTGAGAGTGGTCCTCAGAACACACCTGCGGAAGGGGGTGCAAAGACTTGGTCTGGTCAGATGGTCCATCCTTATCATAAGTGGAGGTATGTCCTTTGGGTCCTTCCTTGAATGTGGATTGTGTGTCTACTATGCCCCAGACACGGCTAGGGGATTGGGTTAATAAGCCCCCATCCTCCATCCCTTGAATTATTCTAAGAGCCCCTCCCTCACAAACTGGTCTTGCTTCCATCCTTTCCCTACCCCTCAACAACCTGTCATCAACAAAACCACCAGAGTGATGCCTGGTCATGGGTATTCAGATCCTATCACACCTCTCCCCAAACCCTCCAAAGGCCTTCCACATTTCTCAGAATATGGTGGCCGACAAGGCTGCACAAAGGTCTCTCCCTGGACCCCCCACACCACCCAGCAGCTCCCATTAGCCACTGAGACCCAGCTCTCATGCCACTGCTTCCTGTTTACCCCTTAGCCCTTTGCTGTGTCTCAGTTTTGGCACTAGCTGTACCGTCGCCTACTTTTCCTTGTATCCCCTCCCCTCTCTCATTGGCCTCCGAGGCTCTTGCCAGAGGAACTGGGTTTTACTTGTCTCGGAATCATCCCAAGGCCACGTGCTCAGGAAGGCAGTGTTGAAAGAATGAATGAACAAATGAGTGTGTGAGCAAGTGCCTCTTCTCCTGGGTGCCCACGTGGCTCTGGTTGTTGTGCTATGTGGAAGCAGGTGGACCCCACCGATGGGCAGTTAGTGGTTCACACCACACCTTTGGTGCCTTGATACCCAATAACTGCACTCAGTAGCAAAAGCACCTCACTTTCTTGGCCCAAGAGACACCTAGGGATAACCTCAGTTCCATCCCTGGCTCCCAGAGAAATGATGCATTTACAGAAGAACTTTCCTGGCTTCTTCACTTCCAGGCTGGGCCCCAGGAGGAGGTAGGTAGGATGCGAGACACACCTGTGGAGTAAGGCTTGTGTCCTGTCTGCCTGGCTCAGGGACACTCCCACCCCCACCTCCCACCCCTTGTTGAACAGTGGTCTGTAGCCTGGACCCCTGTGCTCTGTGGTTCCGTCAGTGTAAATATTGTTCTTCGAGGCAGGGAAGGAAAATCCATCACCGGTGGGGGGGTTCAAGTGTCTGCTGGGCCTTTTCCGGGAGATAAAATGCAGTGTGGGCAGAGCCAGCTTCTCAGTAGTCTGGCTGCTGTGACCTGCTCCAGGGGAAAAAGCCCTGCAGGAGGCTCAAAGGAGCCCCCACTCTGCCCCCTTCTCCACCCCTCCCCCATGTGCATTGGTGGCACCTTTCACAGGCTAGGCTTTCCCCTGAGGGTCCCTGCACCAAAACGGTTTGGAAAAATTATAGGCGGAAAGCCATTTGCTCATGGCACACTGCCCAGGCGGGTTAATCCAACCCCTCCAAGAGAGGGCTCTTCCTGAACAACTTATAATTAATCTGGGAGCTCACGGCCTCAGGAGGTAATGAAGCCAAATTATTCAGTGGGTCTCAGAAAGGGAGCTGCCCCTGTGTAAGAGCGGCACCTTTCCTCAGGTAAGCGGGCAGCAGTCTGGTCTTTGAGGGCTGTCAGAGAGGAACAAGGGAGTGATCCGTTAATCAGCACAGTAGGTAACCTTTAGAGAGCCCCTGCTCTGCACCCCACGTCCTGAGCTAGGCACTTTGCGTCTGCTCCTGTGATTTTCATAAGTGGTGGATCCTGTTGCCCTCCTCACTGGACAGATGCTGGGAAAAGAGCCCAGAGACTTTCAGTCACTTGTCCATGGTCACACAGCCAGGGTGTGCCAAGTTAAAAGTCTAAACCAAGGCACAGGGTATAGATCGGCTCTTTGTAACCGGGGCGTAGTTCCTGAGCTGCCGTGGGTTGGAGTGGCTCTGGCCAGGCCCCGCACGCCTTCCTCCTGTGATTGGTGCCGTGTGTTAGCGAGAACCCTGGGTTTGGGTGACACACTTGGTCAGTGTCAGGCCGACCCTACGGCAAGTCGTGCAGTCTTTCGGCTAGTGTCTTCATCTGACGAACCAGACATGAGATCACTCTCTTACCTATTTTGAGTTGTGAAACGTAATGTTGTGTTAAAATACACTATACACACAAAGGTGCTACTGAACTGTCAGATTCAGTTATGAAATTATTTATAATTATAATAAAATGAGAGCTTTAGACCCAGGTTGCCCAACAGATCTTCCTGCAGAGACAGAAATACTTTCTCTGTGCCGTGCAGTATGGTAGCCACTGGCCGCAAGTGGCTCATGAAGCCCTCGAAATGTGACTAGTGAGGTGGAGGACCTGCCCTTCTAATTTACTTTAATACATGTACGTTGAAACAGTAGCGTGTGGCTCGTTGCTACTACAGTGGGCAGCACAGGGGTTGGCTTCTGCTGGAAAGGACCTCAGAGACCATTTAGTCCAACCCCTTTGTTTCGCAGATGAGGAGCCTGAGGTTCTCAGTGGGGCAGAAACTTGCCTGTGGTCCTACAGGGAGTTGGCAGACAGCAGGCCCAGAACCAGATCCTCAAACTCCCCAATAATCACCATTTTAATAATTTGAAATACCCCTGATGTAGGCCAGGAGATCAGAAGAGAGGATTGACTAACAACCTAAAACCCTTGGGAAATAAGCTGTTGGTGCAGGACCAGGAAGACCAGTGTTGAGGGTTCCCTGAGGCTGGAGAGGGAGCTGAGACCAGGGTCCCCACACTCACCTGAATGATGCTCTCCCAGGGAGCCTGACCTGGTGCTGCCCCGACCAGGTAGGGTTCTTCTTCCCTAGAGTCAACAGACAGGAAACTCGCTTCACCTGAAATGCATGCCGACTGTGATAGAGGCACCTCAGCTTGTCCACCTCTCCAGGGAACGGCTTTGCTGGAGACCAGGGGCTTGGTGCTCCCCTGGACGGTGGCGGCGGTCTATCGGGGGGAAGAAAGAAAAGGCCCATGGTGAAAGGCCTATGGTGAGTCTGTAGCCTCAGGGCCAAATCACAATGTATAATTGGGCTTGATTTTTTCCATCTGTATCAACAAAAACAGCCTGCTTTCATGGGAGATGAAAGCGACCCCCTTCTTTGGTCACATTTCCCTTTCGTGTATAGTTCCCAGGTCTCCACTGGGTTCTTCATTCTCCCTGTCAAACAAACCTAAAAAAGAAACAGGAATCAGAAATTAGAAATTTATTATTAAATTAGAAAAAATCAGAACCTACCTTTATGTCTTCCATAGCAGATATGCTGTTTTGCTTTGCTTTTTTTCCTTTTTTTTTTTTTTTTTTTTTAGCAACAACAAAAAATTAACTTGTCAGAGTTTGGGTGAAAATCATACCTTTGGGGCAGTGAAAACAAATACGTATTTAAGAGCAGTAGATTGATGTATACGAGTGAGTTATCTTTCTTAGAGGACACTCATTCATTCATTTAACGCTCCTTTTGTATTAGTTTGCTTGGGCAGCCCTAACAAAAGACCACAGCCTGGGAGCCTAAGGAACAGAAATTTATTTTCTTGTGGTCCGGAAGCTAGATGTCCAAGATCAAGTGTCAGCAAGTCTGGTTTCCCCTGAAGTCTCTGTCCTTGACTTGGAGAGAGAGGGCTGCCTTCTTGCTGTGTCCTCGAGTGGTGTTTTCTCTGTGCACCGGTCCCTGGTGCCTCCCCTCCTCAACAGAACACCAGTCCTGTTGGATGAGGGATGTGCCCTAGAATCCCACATGACCTTGCCCACCTCTTTAAAGGCCCTGTCTCCAGAGGTGGTCACAGTGGGGGCTCAGGCCTCAACACAAGAACTTTGAGGGCACAGTTCAGTCCTTACCACGTTTTTTGAGTACTTTCTATGTGCTAGGCGCTGGAGATGCAGACAAAGTGATACAACAACCTTACCGCCGGAAAGCTGGGAGTCTCGCAGACAGGTGAAAAAGGCAACATGATATGCAATTTATATACATCAGGACATCAGGGGAAAGGGTCTACTGTGTTTGAGGGAATGGAAGAGGAGAGTTCAGAGGCGTCTTCAAAGACAAGGGGCCGAGTGGACTGAGTTTTGCAGGAAAGCCTGGCGTAGGCAGGGAGGCAGGACAAAGAATGACAGGGAAGCGTGCTTGTCATGTAGATGAAATAAGCCATGTCTCTCTCCTGGGTTCCGAAAGGCTCTAAAACACTCTCCCCAACTTCGAAGTCCTGAATGTCTACAGAGATATCTTTCATTGAGCCGTTGTTTGCTACAAAACAAAACAAAAAAATGCAATATTGATTGGGATGATCTCCATGACAAACGTTATAGAACCAGGAAAAAACTGGCTAGAACACAGGGCATGAGTGACTTGCCAGCAGCAGGAGATCAGGAGTGGGGTGGGCTCTGGGCACAGCCTGACCCCTGCACCAAGGGCTCAGCCTTTTCCTCTCTCCATGTAGCCTTCCTCCCCATTGGCCTCAGCAGAAGGCTGGCTCTTCTCCTGGTTATCAGCCGCTGTTGTAAATCGGGCCAACGTGCATACGGACTCACACCCTGTGGGGGAGAGAGAGAGAAAACCTGCCCCGGGTTGTTGGAGTGCTGGAGCTGGCGTGTACGGGACTGTGAGGTCCACTTGTCAATTTTTCAGGAACTTTACAGACTGAAATGAGTTGCATTAAAACAAAGACAATAATACTCAAAGCTCACCGCTCCCTGATTATGTTCCTATTCCCTAAGCCCCTGGCATGGTATGTCCACTGTATCTGTAGCTCAGGGTCACTGTACAATGGTGTGCACTTCCCTCTCCAACTCTGCAATGACGGCTTGAAATCAGCCCCAATGGGAGTATTTAAGCACAGAAATGGGCAAATGCTATACATCTGGTTGTGAGTTATTGTTATTTGATGGTCTAGACCTAGATTAGTAATGGGGAAATGCAAATAACGCACACTAAACTTTAAAATGTGTTGTTCTAAAGCTGTTGCCTTGTGAATAATGCGAACACTTGAAGACGTATTTTTCCAGCATTATCTTTTCAGCAGAGAAGTTATGTCATTGACACAGGAGTGAAGCTCCGACCCGATGTCCTCATTGTGTTACTCATTACCATAAACGAAGCAGCCAACGCTCACATCGGTGTTGTATTCACCTGTCAGTGGCAACCGTAGGTCGCCTCCAGAGGAGACAATGGCCAAGGCCAATGGAAATATTCAGCGTGGAATTCACAAGAAAGGACACTGAATGTTTTATTTTACTTGTATATTGGCTTCTACACATGCATTATCTCAGTAAAGATTTATAATAAGTGTATGTGTGCCTACACAGATGTTTTTCCCTGGACAGTGATTCATGGAACATTTATGGACACTCCCCCCCAATTCTTTACTTTAATTGGGCCAATCTAGCTTACATGCCCGCCCTTTGTGGCTGGGAATGGGTGGTTTCCTGAACTAAATAGATGGTTTGATGGGAAAAAGGACGTGGGGAATGGTTTGGGGACAGGCAACCCAAAGAACCTACAACTGTAAAGGTCACCCACCCCTACCAGCCAAAATGATACATCAATACAGTATCAATCTTTATATCTCAGTGTGACACCTTTTCCAATACAACAGGCAGCTCAGAGCGTGCTGGATAGAACTATTGACAGTTTGGGCTGGGTGATTCTTGGTTGTGGGGCGCTGTCCTGTACTTTATAGACTGTTTAGCAGCATCCTGACCTCTACCCATTACATTCCAGTCGCACCCCACCTCCAGCTGTGACAACCAACAGTGTCCCCAGGCACTGCCAAATGTCCCTTTGGAAGCAAAATAGAGAACTGCTGGTCTAAACCCTGGGTTTGCGGTTCCCAACCTGAAAGCTCTGAGTTTCTACTCCTGTCCCTGTAACATAAAGCTGTCTGCAACCGAATGTTGAACTGATGGTTCAAAGGCAACACCAGAGGAAGAGGCACATTCCTGAGGCTGGAGCCCTAGACCCCACTTAGGGGAGTCCGGGGGCAAACCTGGACTTAGGAGGGAGGGATGTTCCATTTGGGGAGGCCAAAGCCCCCAGATACTAACTTCTCCTGACGTTGTAGATTTTACCAGGGTTTTCCCACCTTTGGAACTCAAAGTGTATGAAGCTCCTGACTTGAAGATTTACATATCTTACAAAGGCCTTGGTTCCTTTTGAGAGAACTTAAGCTATGAGGCTGAGTTAGAAGAAGCATCTTATTTAGCTTGTGCTGAGGTTCTAGAAGCATTGACTTCCTCGGCCATCGCAGTGATGCAATGTCCCAAAGGCAGCAAGCAAAGGCATCTGAGCAGTTCATAAACTGTCCGAAGTCTGGGAAATGTCCTCATGCTGGGGTCTATTGCTGTTTGTGTGAAACAAGCTTACCCCAAATCCTCTTCTCTGCAAAAAAGCCCTCCTCAGGCCTGCTTCCCCTTCCAGCTGGTCTTCATCTTTCCTCAATGGTTAAAGATCTCAAAGGATTAGCCGTCATCTGCTCTCACAATTTGTTCTCCTTCTGTTCATTCCTCAGATTCTGGCCCCAAACCCCAATGATGTTCTGATGTGTTCAGTCATCTCCTCTAACGCACCCCCATGTGTCCAGGGTTCTGCTGGACCCTTAGGGCAGCTCTTGACTCTGTTGACTGTCCAATGGTTTTTGCCTCCTGTTAGTTCTATACTGCATGGTGGCATTCCTCCTAGCTTTCTGTTGAATTCTCCACTGGTTCTCTTTCCTCTCTCCACCTGTTCCTGTTCTCTCCTCTCCGCTGTGGGCCATCTTCTCACTTCTGAACTCCAGGAGAACAGATCCCAAGTCTGCATCTCCAGGCACGGCCTCTCTCCTTGGCTCCAGCGATGGGTACATTTTTCTCCATGTGGATGGATGTACCACAGGGGCCTCACACTCAACACGTCGAGCATGTAACTCCTTCCCTCTTTCCCTAGCTTATCTTCTTATTTCCATCTCTGTTAATGATATCATTTCCCTGTTGTCTCCCAGGCTAGAGACCTAATGGCACCTTGAATGGAACCTCCCTCAGGAATCAATCCCACTGTGTGGTCTGTCTCTGATTCCTGTGGATGTCACTGCCACTGTGTCTCAGGTATGCATGCCACCTTTCCACTCCTACCACTCTGGTTCAGACCATATCCTGGCAAGCTTTTTCTTGGATGGACCACACAGAAACTATTTTAGGCTTTGCAAGTCATGCTATCTTTGTTGCAGCTACTCAGCTCTGTCCTTGTAGCATGAAAGTGCCACAGATAATATGTGAGTAAGTAGACACGGCTATGTTTCAGTGAAACTCTGTTTACAAAGACTTCTGGTCTGATTTAGCCCGTGGGACGTGGTGTGACACTTCCTTGTTTAGAAGATTGTTATCGCTCACCTGGGGTATCTCGTCACTCCAGGAGCAGATCTCCCTCCTCCAGTTTTACTTTTCTTTAACCAGTTATGTTTACCTTGCCATCTAAAGCAAATATTTGTTGAGAAATGCATCTTCCTAAAATGCAGGCCTGATTGGACATGTCAGACATAGAGATTCTAGATAACTTAGCCTTCTTTGAGTATGGCATGCACTCAAGGTCTATAATTCTCCTTTTACTATGTTCTGCAGCCTGGAAAGTCTTTTCTGTTCCCAGATCCATATACACACCAATTTTTAAGACACAGCCTATAACTCTTCTCCTCTGTGTGCATACCTCCATTCCCCCTGAGAACTCTCCTTCCTTCTCTATTATCCTCTTTTTTAAAAAAAGCCCTCGCCTGAGGATATGTTCAGTGATTTGAGAGGGAGGGAGAGAGAGAGAGATCTATTGATTGCCTCTTTTATGTGCCCCAACTGGCGATTGCACCCACAACTCAGGTATGTGCCCTGACCAGGAATTGAACCCACAGCCTTTTGAAGTATGTGACGATGCTCCAGCCGACTGAGCCACCCAGTTAGGGCTCCATTACTCTCTTCAATGATATTATGCTTCTCTCACAGTGTCGTGTCATATAATGAGATGACCTCACCGTGAAGTTACTTCTATTTATGTTTGTCCACCTCCTTCAATCAGAATCTCCCTCGAGGGCAGAAAGAGTCTTTAAAAAAATTCTTCTTTTCCTACAATACAGTACTCTTCAAGAACAGGAGTTTCTCTGCTATGTACTCTCTCCTTTCAGATACAAAATATACACATTTCCAATGTATAGATGTAAAAAAGGTACAGCCCAGAGCTAACGCAGGTCCGCTCCAGCCACCCCCATGAAACTGTGTTTGAGATAAGTCACTTCAGTTCCAACCACATCTTGTTCACCAGTCCGTAGCATGCTCACTGAGTCTGTGATTAATTTGCAGGGTTTTGTTTTTATTTTTTAAGTGAAAGCAAGCATCAAATTATCTTGCAAAAACGGATAGAGTGTTGAAAGGTCTAGGAAGATGAAGCTATGATGTAAATGAAAGCAACAATGAAAACTTCATTAAAAAATGAAAATGGCAGGAAAATGGAGACTTGTGCACATGGGCTGAATCATTTGTCTGTAGACATGACTTTAAATGACCAGGAGTGAACCAGACAGTGTGTGAAAGGTGCGATGGCAATGTGGCACCAGTGCACTTAACCACAGCAGTAAGAGGGGACGGTATATGACAAGGAACCGGAAATGTATTTTGAGGGTTTACCTACAGCCGGCACTACCGTAATTACTAACTGCTTGTGGCTGCTTTGGTTTAAATAATTGACATTAAATAAAATTTAAAATTAAATTGCTAAGTTGCATTAGTCACCTCTCCAGGGCTTACTAGCCTCCTGTTGCACAGTGGAGATTTAGAATTTTCCATCAATACACAAGTTCCATTGGATAGTGCTGCTCTAGGATCAGCGGGGTCCAGTGCCTCTTAGCCGAAGTGAAGTAAAAAAAGGGCGGGGCTTTGCTTGAGAAGGTAAAGGTCAAAGATGGTGAACATGCTGGTGACGAAAGTTGAGTCAAAAGCAGCAGATGCTGCCAGAGTTGAGGTCCTGAGAATCCGCTCAGCATCCATGCAGAACTAGGGGTAAGGAGCCCCAAACGGATGACCGCAGAGACTCCAGGGTTCCATGTACTTGTTTGGAGCATCAAGCATTACCAATGTTATTTGCTTTTTTTTAGTGTAGATTTAAATGTGTATTTTGGGAAGGAATACTCTATAGCAATATTTGTGAAACTGTGGGTCAGAATCAGTTAGTGGGTTATGAATCATTTAGAAGGACATACACAGACCTTTTGTTTTAAAAAAAAAGACTTTATTTATGTATTTTTAGAGAGAGGGGAAGGGAGGGAGAAAGAAAGGGAGATATAAACAGCAATGTGTGGTTGCCTTTTCACACCCCCAACTGGGGGCCCAGCCTGCACCACAGGCATGTGCCCTGATTGGGAATTGAACTGGTGACCCCCTGGTTTGCAGGCTGGCACTCAATCCACTGAGCCACACCAACCAGGGTATAAACAGACCTTTTTAGAAATGAAATAGAACAGACTGGGAAATACCAGGCTGCATCGAACATTGTAAGGGCAAGGGGTGTTTTGTGAAACTTTTGCTTCAGGGATATCTGCACGTATTTCTAAATGTGAGTCAGACTCCAGAAGTTTGAGAGCCACTACTTTCCAGAATGTAGATTCACAAGAAAGGGACAAGGATGTTTAGATTTTTTTAAATGCAAAAAGGCAGATTCACACTGCTTGGTGTGGGGCTGCCTGTGGAGAATACAAGCTTATAACCCTTTCAGTCACTTGGGCTTAGAAAAAAAATCAGACTCTAAATCCAACCTTCCCCTTCTTCTCACTTCCTGGAAATGTGTGACTTGTTACCAATTCCTGGCTGGTTTGCATCACAGAAGAAATTTGTCTTCCTGCCACAAAAGCTAGTTTGCCACCAGGAACTGCATGAACTTGCCTGGGTGGGGGGAAGGGGGCGCTGACCCCATGAGTCCAGATTAGCTACTTAGAGCCTGGGCATGGCCCCTGCATGCACAGGAGAGTCAAGGCCACCACCAAGTTCAAGCCCAGGATGTGGCCCCAGCCACACAGCACAGCAGTCAGCCACCTTCTTCCTTGGCAAAAACAAAAGCTCTATTAACTTTTGAAAGAAGAGAATAATGCTTGTCTTATTCACATATTAATATGATTTATTTAAAAACCCCGATCCCATTGCCTCAGAAGGACTTCGAATGCTCTGTTTATCTCTTGGAACGTTGACAATGGGGGCTCAGATTTCTCCCTCTGGCCTCCTAGCGGCTCTTTTTTGAGTTGGTGGGAGCCTCCTCCTTACCCTATACATTACATAATAGCATGGAAACCTTGATTGCTGACTTAGGCCAATTTAATTAAAAATTAAAAGGAAAAAAACCCCTCCGTTTAATGAAAATTCCTATGGACGGCCACCCAAATCTGCAGAAACCCTGAAAAAACTTGATTAGTCACTTTGGAAAATAGCATTGATGACTTGTAATTGTCATTAAAAGTTCAGTTTCAAAATTCTCCCCTCAGGTTAAACATCAAACCAGTCTTGACTGGAATACATACATCTGCTTGTTCTAAAAGATCAACGTTTCCATAGGCAAGAACTTTTTGCTTCGATGGGGGTAGGTATTAACTGAAATTTTGGAAGTCATTTTCCAAGGCAGCTGGACAGTGAGATGCCCCCGAGCTTATATTATCCATACGTATGTTTGAAACGTGGTGACTGACCAAGTTTCCCCCAGCATGTTTCTCTGCATTTGTGTTTATCCCATCAGTTTTCTCTATGAGGCATTATGAAAATTAACAGGGCTCAGCTGCCAGCTACATGCATTGAGTTGCAAATTATATCAGCCCCAGGTTCATGTCACCTAAGAGATGTAGACTCCTGGGCCCCGCAGCCCCAGGGATAGCTCCATCCGAAACCTCTGGGCTGCTCACCTTCCCCACGTTCAGACCTGAGCTTGTCACCTTCCTGCCCCGACCCTCGTCATCCTCCAGCTGTGATTCCCGTCTTGAAGGGTGTGAGCATTTCCCTAGTTTCTTAAACCAGCAGCCTAGAGGTGGCCTTGAAGGTTCCTCTGCCACCAGCCCCACTGTCATTAAAAACACAAATGTTCTTCCTAAGGAATGTCTCTTAGCAGTAGCCCGAGGCTGGGCTCTGTATCTCTCTCTTGGATTCCAGCCCCAGCTCCCTGACTAGCCTCCTTTCTATGCCAGTTCCTTGTCCATGCTTCCTCTGTGTTATCTTCTCAAAGACAGACATCTCACTCCTGACACTCCCCTGTACGGCTCTGCCATGTGGGACCATCCCTGTTATCTCCTGTTGTCTGCGGTGAAGCCAGACTCCCAAGAAAGGCAACTCTCCTTCACAATTGGGTGTCCTTGACCTCGGCCACCTCTCCTCTTTACTCCCATGCCCCAGATTAGCCACTCTAGCCACACTGCATTTCTCTCTGCTCCCTTCACCTGGAAGGGCTTTCACGTTCCCAGGCTGGGCAATGCTGTTTGTCCTAGGATGTTCATGTCCTTGTCTCCCAGAAAACCACCTTTTCATCTTTCAATAATTCTCTTACAATAAATTCAAAGGCCACCTGCTTTGAGAAATTTTGTAGTTATTCCGTGAAGCTGTTGAGTTGACTGCTCCCTCTTTTGTCCATTTCTCTATTTGAGCATTTTTTACAGGGTCTCACAATCATCTACTAATATGGGTGTGGTGTTCTCCAATCGTTTCTGGATCTCCCCCAATTTAGTTTTAAGGCAGAATTGCCCTTCCTGGTTTCCTTGTGGTTGGGTAGGACCCATGACTAGTTCTGGACAATGAACTGAGAGTGGAAGAGGTGAATGTGAATTCTGAAATGGAACGTTTAATTTCTGGTCAGGACTCTTCAGTTACCTTTCTTCCTCTAGCCTGGGGACTGACAATGTTCAAGGAGGCAATGGCTCCAACGGCCTAGGTTCCTGTTGACTGACAATGCGCATGGAACATGAGCAAGAACCTTTGCTAATTTTTGCCAATGAGATGCCAGGGATTTTTGTTACTGCAGCAAAACCTAACTCATCCTTCCTGATACAATGTGTGTCATCCCCATGGGACAGTGACCTCTTCAACCCGCCTAAGTGTGTCATCTTGGCATCACTATTGTCCTGCATGTGCGTGGTGGGTGTTCAATAAAATTCTTATTGAATGAAGGCATACATAAATAAGGCATTTAAATCCCAGAGAGAGAAATATGAAACCATTGATAAACAGGCAAGAGTTTCCTTGCCTGTTAAAAACTAATAATAATGGCCATGTGAGAAACAGACTTCAGTCCAAGGCAAAAGTGTTCTCTTTGGAAACAGTTTTCATGAAGTCGTTAGTGCACTTTTGTATGCTGGCTCTGGACCTAGCATTGCAGTGTGGGGACTGTTTGTTAAGGAAATGGCACAGGAATAACATGTTTCATTTGTAAATCTCTGTATGGTCAGATGACCACGTCTAATGGACTGCCAGTACTTTTGAGAAACCAGCGCTCGACAGTGTGCACACGCGGTGGTTCGGTGAGCTCCTAGCCGGGCCCGGGCGCTGTGGAGACCCAGGGACTGGCTTCAGATGTCTGCAAGTTAAGAGACCTGCTGTTTCGAAGCAACCAGTTACGGAGACATTTTTTCAGGGATGGGAAATGACAAGGAGCTGCCCTGGAACCAGTTGCGTGTTTGCCTTCGTAAGTGACCAAAACTCTGTGTCAAAGCCTCACACACATGCTAATCACTTGCATTTGGAGCTGCTTCCTCTGTCCTCCTGGCAGAGGCTCAACCTGGGGAAATTGTGACTAATGGCGAGGAGACAGAACCCCGGGAGGCGTGTCAAGCCGGGGAGGCCTTCGAGGGCTCTTTATAGGAGCCAGGGAAAAGTAAAATATGGCTCAGTGAACCGAGATAAGATAGGAGCGAGTGAAGGGAAAATCTTTGGGAAGGGGACAAATGCAGACACAAGGGACTCCAAATGGAGTCATGG
Source organism: Desmodus rotundus (assembly GCF_022682495.2). Lineage (NCBI taxonomy): Eukaryota > Metazoa > Chordata > Mammalia > Chiroptera > Phyllostomidae > Desmodus > Desmodus rotundus. The sequence continues at coordinate 8,073,764 of NC_071392.1, read as the reverse complement.
TTCCTGTTACTGTCATGGTTATTAGTTTATTGCTTGTGCTTCTTCAAACCTGTGATCCAGGCAAGGGGTTACAAAGCCTTTGCAAGCTGGGACACTTCTCTCTATGTGACCTCTTTCAGTGACTCAGAAGGGGCAAGGGAGGCAGGGTACCAACTAGAAAAGAATTCCACCTTGAATCAGACCCATGGGGCTGGAGGTCGAGTCCCGGAGCTACCACCTCCTAATGGTGTGACCTTCACCTCATTGTGCCTCAATTTCTTCACCTATAAAATGTGTTTACTACACCGGAGTGTTATGAAGATTCAGTGAGGTAATGCACGTAAAAGTCTTACCATTCTGATTCGGCACACACTGAAAGCGCCAATCAGTCTTGGTGACCGTCTAGTTCTGAAATATGCATTAGGGCATCTGGTCTGCTCCTTTGAATGAGTCAGAACAGAGGGGTGTATGTGGTGGGGACAAGGGCAGAGAAGCGGGGCGTTGGAGCTGAAAGACCATTTCTGTGGTGGCTTGTGCGCCTGGTTCCCTACAAGGAAAGTGTCGTCTAAGACACAGTGCTGGGTCCTGTTGTCCCAGCAGCCAGCGGCAGCGGCTCAGAGCAGCGGGCCTCCTGCTGCCGGGAATGGCCTGGTGATCGAACAAAGCCCGCAGTCTTTGCCTTCACAAAGCAGAGGCCCAGGACTCGCTGTGTTTTCAAAGGCTGTGTTTGAGCTTTGTCAGCTGGTTGGGCTGCAGTTTATCCTGTGCCCACTTCCCTTATCAGCCGCCCATGGCATGCACATGGCTCTCTGCTCAGTGAGTGGCAGGGCTTCGGGACTCCCTGTTGACAGAGCTAATCCATCTTTCTGCCTCGCCATCCATCGTGAAATAACTTTGGAGCAGCTTTTGCGGGGGTTGGGGGGGGTATCGGGGGAGGGATGCTGGGGAGTAGAAGCAGCCAGGACGGCTGGCACGTTTTCTCAGTGACAAGAAGCACTTACTTCTAACAGCTTTTTTCCTCATGGAAACTCTGAGGAGGTTGCCTGAAGGAGGTGGCCTGAGACCCCTCAGCTCATTTTGGGGGGAGTGTGAGGCATTCTCACAGGAGAGACCTGCTCACAAACCCTCTCCATGCAGTGTCTTCAAAGGAAGTTGAATGAACAAAGAACCCCTAACAAAGTCAAGATATCCTGCATCCCTCCCAGCCCCTTGGAGCTGCCTGTTGCCAAGGTCAACCACTGTCACTACAGCAGAGGTGGGGCTCCTTCCTGCCCCTGGAATGGGCCCCCAGCTCAGAGCTCCCATGGCTCCAACACCTGCTAGGTAGTTTGCAAGCACTTGGCCATGAGGCCATTTACCTGTGGTTGGTCCTAGGTTCTGGGAATTCTCTTTGATGAAACAGCAAAGGGTGGAGAGAGACCCTCTCCCCTCTAGTTCCGCCTCCTCTAGAGATGGTCCCAGGTTCGTGGGAAACAAAGTCATCTTAAAGGCTCCTTAGAGTGAAAACACATTCTTACTTTTCTGTTTGTTTGTTATTCCTCATGAAGTCAGACTCCCTTGTAGAGAACAGTCCATCTAGTTTGTCGAGAGGGCAGGTTAGGGGGTGGAAGCTTAGTCTGGTCAGAGTAGGTGTGTAGGAGGTTCCAAGCTGGTTCCAAAGTCCAATCTGGGCGGGCTCACTTCTTTACACAACTCCAGGGGGCAGCATGCATGCCACAGACTGTGCCCGGCATCTTTCACGACCTGCCAGGTGCAGCAGCCTGCGCTTGAGCTGGGGTCCCACAAGGCCGTGGTTCTCAGCCTCATGTTCTGTGGAGTGTACTGTTGCGTCAATGCCCCTGGCGGTGGCTACAAGTCACTCATGCCTAGTAACAAAGGACAAACATTCTCTAACATGGTCCTTCTTTACTGTGAGTTACAGAAAGCCACGATCACCATCACTAGCTAGGTCACTCTTACTGTGAATGAGACATGCTGGCTCTGCTTCTCTTATTTAGACATGAGATGGGGAACAACAGGAACTCTCATTCATTGCTGGTGGGCATGCAACACTGTCCAGCCACACTGGAAGAGAGTTTGGCAGTTTCTCACAAGGCTGAGTATACTCTTGATCATAAGATACAGCACTTGTATGTCATGGTAATTACCCAAATGAACTGAAATTTATGTCCACACACACAAAAAACTGCACACAGATATTTATAACAGCTTTTTTCAAAATTGCCATAATTTGGGAGCAACCAAGGTAACCTTCAGTAGGTGAGTCAATAGATCGAAGTGGTCCATCCAGACAATAGAATATTACTCAGAGCTAAAAAGAAATGAGCTAGCAAGCCATGAAAAGACGTACGAGAACCTTGAATGCATGTTGCTAAGTGGAAAAAGCCAATCTAAAAGGGTAAAGTAGTATATAATTCCAACTCTATGACATCCTGGAAAAGACAAAACTATGGAGACAGTGAGAAGCAGAGTGGTTGGCAGGGGTTGTGAGGGAGGGATAAACAGAGCACAGAGAATTTTAGGGCACTGAAATTATTCTGTAGGATATTATAATGGATATGTGTCATTACACGTTTGTCAAAGCCAATGGAATGTACACCAGGGGTGAACTCTAATGTGAACCCTGGACTCAGGTTCTTACATTGTGTCAATGTAGGTTCATCAGCTGAACAAAGGTATCATCACTCTGGTGGGGGATATTGATGATGAGGAAGGCTGTTGGGGACGGGGTAATGGGTCAATGGAACTCTCTGCTCAATGTTGCTGTGAATCTGAAAGCGCTCTAAAAATAAAGAGTATTCTTTTTAATTCTAAAATTTAGATTAAAAATTTTATTGTATTTTTTCCATTACCATTTAGTCCCCTTATACTGCCCTGTCTCCTGCAATCCCCACACTGTGGTCCATGTCCATGAGTCCTTTCTCCTTTTTTCTCTATTCCTCCACCCCCTCACCTCGCACCCCCAATAGCTGTCAGCCTGCTCTCTCTCTGTGAGTTTGGCCCTATTTTGCTTGTTAATTCAGTTTGTTCATTAGGTTCCACGTATGAGTGAAGTCATATGGTATTTGTCTTTCTCTGACTGGCTTATTTCACTTAGCACAATGTTCTCTGGTCCATCCATACTCTCACAAAGGGTAAAATTTTCTTCTTTTTTATGGCCAAGTAGTATTCCATTGTATAAATGTCCCATAGTTGGTTTATCCACTCATCTACTGATGGACACTTGGGTTGCTTCCATATCTTGGCGATTGTAACTGTCCTCTCTCCTGAGAATTGCCTTAGAGATTAGATTTTCGATGGGAAATAGGTGGATGCTTTGCATCCCTTAATAATAATTCCCTCCTCCCATGCCCACGGTATCATAGTTCATTCTCCTTTAGACAAACTTGACTGAACTTGGCCTTGCAGATAGTTTGCTGCCTGTGGTTAAGACAAACATTACACTGAATCTTTTCATCAGTCTATGGTCCACACAGTTTGTACTGGGGCAGAAATGCTGAAACTGAACACTCTTAACCTCCAGGGCATTTTTTACCTGGAGACTTACAGCTGGTGGCGGGGGCAGGGGGCATGATGATCTCTCTGATTTTTGTCCCATAGTTTTTGAATCCTCCACCTGAGTCAAGCTAATATCCATTGTAAAGAGCTTCCTCAGGACCTTTGATAATAAAGTTATTCCACCTCAAATTCTCTGGAATGAGGCAGGCTATAAATACATCCCTATGTGAATAAGTAAGTAAGCAACACGCATCTCCTGTGGCTTGTGGCATTAGGTTACCCTCATTGGTAGATAGAAAAGTTGAGTTGCTGTAAGTTCACTCAAGGCCTGGGGACTCTCTATGAATGGGTGCCAAGAATTTTCCTGTGAACCTATAGGACTTGCTCCTCTGGTCCTTAGCCCTGCGTCTTTCCACACCCAACCCCTCTCCCCTGAGGACCAGGACGGCTGGGAAAGGGCAGGACTGGGTAAGAGAGGGTGTGCCTCTGTCTCCGCCCTGCTAGTATGGCCAGGCCCTCAGTTCCCGGAGCGTCCTTCCCACGTGATAAAACGTGAGGCTCAGGAAGGGAAGAGGTACCGACACTGCTGTGGTCTCAGCTGGGTTCTTAGGAGCCCTGTACATGTTCTCATGGAGGATTTTTCATGGGCTTGTGGAGTAAATCAGGAGAAGCATTCTCACGTCAGCATCGTTGATCAGTGGACCTCCTGGTACTCTTGGAAACCTCCCCTAGGATTTGAGTTCTCTCTCGGTCAGAGAAGTATCAATGAGTCAGGTGTAAGAATGGTTTTTTAATTTTTTAAATCTTTGCATTCACTGAATTCCCCCGTAAGTATGGGACCTTTATGAGCCGAAATGCCCCTCTAACACTTGGAGCTTTAGAAGCATTACAAAAACCCTCTTGCACAAATGCCTGATGACTAGCTGGCTTGGTGTCACTGGGCTGTGAGGGAACGGGGTCTTCCAGAGGGATTTACCCAGGCTTCATGGGGACGCACTAAGAAAATGGGACCTATATGAAATGAAAGCAGCCCCTTTTTCCACAGGAAATCAGGTCTCCTGAAATTCAACCATCTTTGTTTGTGTTGGCATCGAGTTTTGGGGGAAGGTTCAGTTAGATTCTTGTTTTCCTTAAAATGTTCCTATCCATAGATATACTGGCTAACGAAGCTGAATCTTGCAATCAAATTGGCAGAAGTTTTGCTGGAGTCACTAAGAATTTGGCATGAATAAAGATCGAACAAGGATTTAGGATTAACTTCCTTGGTCCCGAAGGCTGAACTATGTTTTGAAGACCCTTGTGTAAGGGATTTGCTTCCAAATTGCCATCCACCATCTGGGTATTGGACCAAAAAGAATTTGGATTTTCTTTTGAGGTCTCCCTTTAGTCCACTTCTAAACCCACATAAAAGCAGTTTGGGACTTGTCGGAGCCCCACAGAAAGAAATCGGAGACAGATTTTTGGATAAAAGTTTTTCCTTTTTGTGGAGATAATATGCAATAATACTGACTTTCTGCATAGGCTCCTTAGCATTTATCTTGATCAGGAAACGTTTGGGGTGGGGCGGCGGGGTGGGGGTGAGCCCGTTGCCTGCAGTGACTCCCGCACAGGGACCCTGAATACAAAATTAATTGGCAGAAAAGTAGTGGTTACTGAACATGGCTGAGGGAAGGGTAGAGAGGAGGGGAGCTGAGTGGGGCTTGGGTTCCTTCCTCCTCAGGGGAGCTATTTTTTTTTCTTTCCATGCAAAGAATTGCTTTGTACAGTCAACTTGGTCTTGATCTTGTTTACATAAAAGAAATCGAACATTTATTTTGTGCCGGGTTATTTTTTTCTTCCTTTGCCAGTCAGAGGGTCCTAGGCAAATCAATAAACAAAGACCTTGCTCTGTTTTCACTTTGTGGCTGGGACTTTGGGGTGGGTAACCCTTCAGTGACTGGATTAGCTCTTACAGTGGGACCGAGGCTGTCTGCCTCAGCTCGATGGGTTGTCAGTGGCGCATGGGTCGTGCTGGGAACCTGGAGGTCCAGAAACCAGTGGGAGGACCCTCGGATTCTTGCATTCTGTGGCAGGTGGGTACAGTAGGACAGAGACAGAAACCGTCCCATTGGCCCCAGCAGAAGTCAGGTGAAGCCTTGAAGTCTTGGTTGCTCTAATCTTCACTGAGTCAACAACCAGCATTGTTTGGGGGCATTAAATCAACCCAAATGCCTGTAAAAACGACATCTCTGAAATCTGACTCTGCAAATATGGAATTTCATAGAGGGGCTTCATGCTGGGAGGCAAAAGAAATTATTTAAAAAATTTTTTTCCCAAAATTTACCTGCCATGAACTTGGACTGATCCTTTGTTCTCATGTTTGGGACACCATGAAGAATAAGAGGGAAATGGATTCATTGTAAAAGCACTCCCCTAACCAATGTGCAGCTGGCTAGCTCCCCCTTCTCAAGTTCACACAGTGGCTTCTGCGGTTGCTCGTCATCTGCAGATCTCAACCATGTAGCGTCTTCTCTCACTGCCGTTCGGAGCGGCGTGGTTGGGAGAGAGGAGAGGAAGGGCTTCGGTGTTTAGATGGAGATTTGGATACTTATTTCATCTCTTCCTAGTAGGTTGACCTTAGGTAAGTAATATAGCCCAATTTCTCCCTCTATAAAATGGGAATGTTGAGATTAATTTTAGAGATAACATCAAGAGTTTATTTAGCATAGGATAGCACACCATAGACTCCCAGGAAATGGCACCTGTAATTGGTTTCATTCTTCAAACCCGGAAGTTGTGGTGATAGGGTCCTTGAGTTCAAGAAAAGATCTGTGTCACTGATGGATGTGTTACAGTGGCTCTGCCTAGGGACTCTGGAACAATCTTTAGTGGTATATGACATGCCAACCATATACAGTATATGAGGTCTGTCCCGAAAAACTCCAGCCATTATTAATATAACAAGAATGGTTTGTGTGACATCGATGTAACCTGGCAGCAAGGAGAGTGGACTGGAATGCACATGTGTGAACAATGAGAACTTCACTGACTAGTCAGTGGGGGCGGTAGACACTGTTGAGTGTGCATGTGTACTGTGTGGCCGTCGAATTAAAAGTGACTGAGTGAGTAGAGCAACGAATCTCCATCGTATTTTGTGTTAAGCTTGAACATTCCTCTGCGGAAACTATTCAGATGATCCAGAAGGCCACAGCTAAGGGCAACTGGTGATTGGCAGCTTCATCACGACAAAGTAGTTGCTCACGCATCATGTGTTGTGCAGAGTTTTTGGCTAAACATCAAGTCACCCAGGTGACTCAGCCCCACTACAGCCCTGATTTCATGTCCTGAGACTTCTGGCTTTTCTAAAAACTAAAATCACCTTGGAAAGGGAAGAGATTTCAGACTGTCGATGAGATTGAGGAAAATATGATGGGGCAGCTGATGGCAATTGGGAGAACTGTGTGAGGTCCCAAGGTGCCTACTTTGAAGGGGACTGAGGCATCATTGTCCTGTGTACACTGTTTCTTGTACCTTGTATCTTCTTTAGTAAATGTCTCCATTTTTCATATTATGTGGCTGGATACCTTCTGGACAGACCTCGTATATATTTGTGAGTATGTGTGTATAAATATATCTAACATACTCCATAAAAAGCCTGCACAAAATAAAAATAATTAAATTGAATTACGCAGTCTTTGCTTTTTGCCAAATATACTGTAGTCCCCTCTTATCCGAGGTTTTACTTTCCACAGTTTCATTTTCCTGTGGTCGAAAAATATTAAATGGAAAATTCCAGACATAAACAATTCATAAGTTTTAAGTTGTGTGCCATTCTGGCAGTGTGATAAAATCATGCGATGTCCTGCTCTGTCCCTCCTAGGACATGAATTATTACTTTGTCCAGTATATTCAATCTGTGTAAGCTACCTGCCTATTAGTCACTTAGTAGCCACCAGGGTTCCCAGAGAGAGAGGAATAAAGAGAGGAGAGAGAGAGAAAGAGAGTGAAAGAGAGAGAGAGAACTTTTGCATAATTTTTATTACAGTATATTGTCATACTGTATTTTTCAGACTATAAGATGCACTGGACCATAAGACTTCCTGCAGCGGCGACCCTGCTCCTGCCTCCTGTGACCCCGCTCCTCCAGCCCCCCACTCCAGCAAGCCAGGTAAGCTATATTCGGACTATAAGACACACCCCCATTTTCCTCCCAGATTTGGGGGGGATGCATCTTATAGTCCAAAAAACACGGTAATTGTTCTGTTTTATTATTAGTTATTTTTGTTACTCTCTTACTGTGCTTAATTCATAAATTAAACTTTATCATGAGTATGTACGTATGGGAATAAACATAGTATCTACAGGGTTTGATGCTATCCATTGGTAGATGCATCCCTGGGGGTCTGGGAACAGACCCCCGGTGAAGAGGGGAACTACTTATTCTTACCCAAATTGGACATTGCTCAGTACTTGGAATATACACACATTTGAGCAAGTGTAAAATAGTCAAAAATATTGAATTAGTTAACATACCTCTGAGTCTAAGTTCAACCACTATAAATTTGAGTAAATTATCTAACTCTTCACCAGCTGGAAAAGCAGGTAGAGTGTTAATTAAAATGAATATCCAGTATTTGATGAGGACCTAATGGGCCAGATGGTATTCTAACCTTTTCACATGTTTCAGACTCATTTGACAGTCACCTAAATACAGTCTCAGGGGATGGTTACTACTCTGAGCCCCACTTTACAGAGGGAACCCCTGAAGCTGAGAGAGACTGAGGATCTTGCCCAATGCCACACTGACCGAAAGTGGTGCAGGTACCATTTGGACATAGAGAGTTCGACTCCAGAGTCCATAATTTTAGCCACTGTGATATTCTCCATCTGTAGGGAGGGAAAGGCCTGTGGGCAGCAGGTTGGGTGTGAGTCCTGGCTGCCTCTTCCTGTCTCTGTGACCTCTGTGAGTTTTCCACCTCAAGGCATCTCTGGGTTTAGCTCAGAGAAGGGGCTCACCGCAACCTGAGTGTGATAAAGGGACACTTTAAAAACTACGTGAAAGGACAAGTTAGAGTGAAGTCCTATCTCCTGAGAAGATCAGTATCTGGAAGCCATTGCCAAGGGTGAAAATCACATGGGGTCAAAATTACCCTTGAAAGTCCCTTAACTCACCCTTGATGCTCTGAGGGCAGACAGCCCGCTACAAGGACGATTAACCACCGAGCTAGGGGCTCTCTGCACACCCCAGTGCACCACTCCAGGGACTCGCCTTTCCCTCCCCCTGGTGATACTATTTGAATTGATATTTTTCTTTCTTGCTCACTGTATAGAATTGAAGTCATGTCCTTAAATGCAAGACATATGCCCAATTAGAGCCACTCCTTGCTGGTGGGAACCTCCGGAGGTTTTCCAACATCAGAATTGTTACAAGGATCAAATAAGAAGGTGATTTAAAACCTTTCTCAAGGGCCATCTAAATACAACACTGCTTTATGTTGGGGGGGGTGCTTGTGTTCACCTCGAAGTCATCATCGGCCGTCTGTGATACTCAGCAGTGTGGGCTCATGATCACTCTGCCCACCGGCTGGCTTGCTTTTACCTGTTTACGTTTCTGACTCCAGTCTTCTTCCTGTCCTGTAAGTGAAGTATAGTATTCCACAAGGTTCCGGGACGCTTTTTGAATCTTCATTCTTTCATAGCTCGGTTTTCAGCTTTCACGTCTTGTCAAACCTCCTCCTTATTCAGTTCAACACCACACATTTAGCAAGGCCCCCTGTGCATGAAATTCTGGGTCTTCTGCCGTCCTTACCCTCTGGGAGTTCTGGTCCATGACCTCCTTCAGAATGTTTCCACCTGGCAGGCACCTCATCTCCTCCTCTCAGCTTGTTTCCCCTGGGCTGGGCACCTGCCTTGCCTTTGGGGAGCTTCTTCCTGCCTTCCTGGTTTCTGTGGCTGACCACAGCTTCTCCCTGACCAAAGCTTTTCCCTGGCTACAGCTTCTCCCTGACCAGTAATTTTTACTTAAACTATTAAGTTAATTCTTTACCTCTTATCATACACTAAAACAAATCCCAAGAAGATATAAATAAAATAAAATAAAAAGGTACCATAAACCTTAGTTAACTATTCATACGATCTTGGTATGTGGGAGGTCTTTCCAGGCATGACCCCAGGGCAGAAATCATAAAAACATTTAGACTTGTAACTACCTAAATGTGAAACTAGGCATCAAAAGTTATCATAAACAAAATGTAAAGCAAACGGCAAAACTGGGGAAAATATTTGTAACATGTAAGACAAACAGGAGGCTAATATCTTTAATATGTGAAGCACCGTTAAAAGTCTGTAAGAAAAAATAAACGCTGTAACAGAAGCAAAGGGGCAATGGCTAGAACGAGGCAATTCACAGCGAAGAAACAGAAATAGTACAAATATGAAAACATATTTAATCTTGCCTGTAACCTAAAAATGCAAACTTTTTTTACTTTATAAATTTTTAACAGTTTTAAAAAAGAAGTTCAAGTGAAATTTCAAAAATGCAGTATGCTACTGTGCAAGAAGTAAACCTGTAAAGCAAGGACCGTCCTCTTCATCCTTGAGAATGATCTCATAAGAGTAAGTTTATTGTAAAGTTATCTGCCAGTAAACACATGGTTAAGAGAAAAAACGAGCCAATAGACAGAATGTGTGACAAGATCCCATCTTGGCATAAATTATGTAGAAATATAAAAATATATAGAAGAAATTCTAGATGCATATAAAATACAGTGTCGACAGGGGTTGTCTCTAGGTATTAGACATATGGATAACGTTTTATTTTTTTATTTTTGCTTATTTAGTTTCTAATTTTTCAACCACGTGCTTGTATTGTTCTTTTAAAAAACTTTTAAGTATAATGTACATATGTAAAAGTATGTAACTTGTAAGTGCCAGCTGGGAGTATTCTCACTAAGTGAGCACACCTATTGTATTAGTTTCTTAATTTTCGCATCCTTTGCCATGTGGATGGGCCAAGAACCTTGCCGATCAGAAGTGCTGGTTCCATTTAGCTTAGCACTTCCTTCCTCAATACATGCCTTTCCTCTTCAATTTTACTATAAGCAGCAAGAAGAGCCCAGACTGCCTCTTCGACACTTTGCTTAGAAATTGCCTCAGTGAAATATTCAAGTTCACAGCTTACAAGTTCGGCCTCCCACCCAGTGGTAGAACTCAATTCAGCCAAGAATTTCCACACTTTATAACATGAATTGCTTTCTTCCAGTTTCCAAAAGCACATTCCTCCCAAGAAGTGCCTTTAATGGTCACATTTCTCTCAAGATTCTGTTTGCGATGGCATGTGTTCTCCAAGGCGCTGGAAGCTTTCTCTCCCACACCCTCACTGCTTTCCAAACTCTCACCAGAGTCACCTTTAAAGTCTGTATTTCTACCGACTGTCTCTTCAAGGCAACTTCACCTTTTCTATCATGAGCTTCAAGGTTCTTCTGGCTTCTGCCTATTACCCAGTTGCAAAGCCACCGCCGCAGTTCCAGGTACTTGTTAAAATGCCATTCCACGTCCCAGTACCAACATCTGTATCAGTTCTTAGCCCAGCCGCACCAAATTACCCCAGACATGGTGGCTGAAACCAACAGAAAATCATCCCTGCCCTGGTCTGGAGGGTAGAAATCCAAAATCTGAGCCTTGTCCAAGCCAAACGCCCTCCGAAGGCCCTGGAAAAGCAACTTCTGTTGTTTCTTGCAGCTTCTGGGGGCTCCAGATATTCCTTGACTCAGTGCTGCATCGCTCAGATCTTGGCCTTCTTCGCATTGTGTCTTCTCTCTTCTGTCCCTTACAAGGTCATTCGTCTTCAGATTTAGGGCCCAACCTAATCCAGGATGATCCTACCTCAAGAGCCTTACCTTCATTACATCTGCAAAGCCCCGTATTCCAAATAAGGTTACATTCTGAGGTTCTGGGTGGACATATGTTTTGGGAGGTACAATTCAGCCCCCATCAGCAATATAGCCACCCCCTGGGCCAGGAAACAGAATGTCCTACTGCCTCCTGCAGTCTGTATCCCCGCCTCTCCACAGACTGTCATTGTCCCTCCTAACAGAAGAGGCTGGGTTCACTGGTTTTAAGCTTTAAACAAGTAGATTCTCACACTATGTATCTTTCCATCCGGCTTTTTTTACTCGTCATGGCATTTATGACATTCGCCCATATTGCTCCGTGCAGCCGTGGTTTGTTCATTTCCACTGATACGCAGCCTATCTCCTCACGTCGTACATACTCTATTCATCCATTTTCCTGGTGACAGGCGTTTGGGCTGTTCCCAGTTTGGAGTTACTATGCATTATGCTGCTTTGAAGATTCTCGCACGTGTTGTTTGGTGCACACATGTAAGCGTTTTTGTGAAGTCTGTACTTAGGAGTAAAATTGTCGGATCACAGGGTTTGTGTTCCGATTAGAGAGTTGCTGCCAGACAATTTTCTGAACTGGTTGTATGGAGTCGCGGTCCCACTGGGATGTGTTTGCAAATTCCAGTCGCTTCAGGTCCTCACCTTCGCTTGGTACCGCCAGCCTTTTTCATTTGAGCCTATCTGCTGTGGGCAGTGGTATCTCATTGTGGTTTTAATTCACATTTTCCTGTTGACTAATGAGGGTGAACACTTTTTCATGTGCTCCTATGTTCATTTTGATATATAAATATAAGTGTGAAGATAGTATTAAGAAATTGCTCTCTTGTCCTACACAGTCCTGTTGAACCATCTGGGAGTGCTTACATTCAGATGATATAAAAAAAAAGCTGATGGGGGAAGACTCACTTTCATCAAAAAAATAAGTAACTTTTTCTTCCCTGTCTGTTTATCAGTAGTTTCTTTCTTTTTTTTTTTAGTTGGGGAAAAAATGGCATGTAAATGTTGCATAAGATTCAAAGCAAACAAACAAAAAACAAAAACAAAACCTATGTGTGGCAAACTTTTGAAATAGTCTGACAGTTTTCAAGGGCCCACCCTTCCTGCCCCACCCCACACCCACTCCTAGAAGAAGTGGCTTCAGTGTCACAGAAGTCTTCGGGAGCCTCAGTTATTTAGTTCGGCTCCATCTCTTTGGGGTTGGCTGTTTTTCTTCAGCCACCGCTCACTTCCCCAAGCTCCTGGCAGTTGGAGAGCTCCCCCTTTTCTACTTGAGGCTGCCATGCATTACATCAGTGACAAAGAATTTGCCTTGTTGAAGAGGACAGGTGTGGCCATGGATGACCCAAGTCTGGGAAAGACAGGGAGAATGCTGGGTGACAGGTTTGAGGCCCATAACAGTAACTCCCAGCATGTACTTCATGTTCACTTCCTTCTGGGCTCGGCACTAACCATTTCCCACCGAGACCTGGTTATCCTCACAATAACCCAATGAAGGCACTGAAGGGAAATGAGGAGATCATTCCCAACTTTTCCTTCTCTTCTGGTTATAAATTGATCCTTCCTTCCCTGGACCATGTGACTTTGCAGCATTAGGGTTGACAGAATGTAAGCTCCCACCTCCCTGATGCTGCTGGCTTTTACCAAGAGGTTGCCTTGGCCAATGGGACGTTCATACATTACAGGAGCAGTTTGTATGAGTTTGTATGAGCATTTGACTTGGCTTCTTTCATCGCTGCAATCTGTATATGAAGAACAAGCTCCTGGTTGTCTGTAGCTCCTTAGCCTGGGTACCAGCATGGGCCTTCAGGTGGAGCCGACCTGAATGCAAGTGGAAGCCAGAGGCCAACCTGAGTCATCAGAATCACAGCCTTAACCTACAGACGCAGGAGTGTCAAAACAAAGGTGTGTTGCTGTAAGCCACTGAGATGTTGAGAATGTTTGTTATCATTCGATAGAAACTGGCCAATAGAGCTATTCTTTTTTTATACCCATCTCCTCAGTGAGTAAAGTTAGGCTAAGAGAACATAAACAATACCCCCAATCACACATCTACTAAGAGAAAGAGCCCGGACTGAGCCAGTATCGTCTGCTTTCTGAGTCCCAGCTCTTAACCACACGATACTGTATCTCCTTTCAAATTTGCAACAGGCTGGGGCAATGAGCCAAAAGCAATAGGATGGAATTTGACTGGAATGAATACATGGTCCAACATATCAGTTGAAACAACAACAACAACAATGGCAGTAAGAGGGTGCCAGTAGAGAGGAGAAGGTGTTCCTTGGTGGCAGGGCTGGTGGTGTGCCTCCAAGGCCTGAAGGTCAATCAAGGAGGAAAAGGTGGTTCAGTATGAGGTCATGTGAGTGAATGTAAAGTGTCTGGGAGAAGGACAACGGCAATGCTTTCTACCCTGGATGGTCAGAGGACACCTGGATGATCAGGTTTAGTTCCAGGAAAAACATTTACAGAGGGACATGGACAAGCTAAGCTGTCCAGATGAAGGCGAATGAGATGCCGGGAAAACTCACATCAGTTGTGAAGTAAAGGAGCTGAAGCACTTCCCCTGAAGAAGGGAAGCCTTCGGAGGGAGGTGACTGCTGCGTTAAGATATCTAGCGGGCTAAAGGGGCAGCTAGGAGGCCACGGTACCATCACCTCTCACCTAGACCGCCACCATCACCTTCAGCACCTTGTTCTACTCTCCATATGCAGCCACAAGGGACCTTTACACAACACAAGTGTTTTGACTTTGGGTGACTTGGTCATGGCCCCGCTCCCTCCTCTCTTCACCAAATTCAGCCAATGCACATACAGGTACAGACACACACACACCTGTGTGATGCTGTCTTTAACATACAATTTCTCCGGAACACAGAGCCTGGGACAAAGCCCACGTGCTGACACTTTGTTGGAGGTCTCGGACAAAGAGCCAGGAGGAAGAGAAGTAAGATATGGGAAAAGGACAAGAAAAGGTGAGGTGAAGGTGTGATTACGAGGCTCTCTGCAGCCCCACAGAGATACAGGTAGTGGCATCTCCAGACAAGTCATACGGACCCACTGGGCCTCCGATGTTCCATAGGAGGAAGGAAGAGAGGCTGAGATCATTTGTGGATTGCTTCTTGTCTCCTATGGAGTTATTTCCTGTAGAAGTCAGGTCCAAGTCCCTAAGTCATGGAATTCCATCTGATTCTAGAAGCTGTAGGAAGAGGCAGAGATTCCACGATGCCAATGGACAGGGCTGGGCCTGGGTGCCCAGGGACACACTGGAGTCTATGCTGGAGCCTGACATGCATGCGGTGGGGTGGGGGGCCAGGCAGGGGGTGGTGCTCGGGGTGAGGTAGCAGCTCCCACGGCCGTGTCAGCACCCAAGGCTCTCCCTGAGTAAGCGGCCTGAGGTCTGCGAGGGTTGAGGCAGGAATCTGAGTAGGAGCCTATATTGGGTTCAGTACAAACACACGCTCCTTCCACTGTTCCCAGCACTCTGGGAACGAAGACAAAGTCCGCTGCGTGGCCTGGAGGCTCCTGTCCACTTGCTTCATGCTGAGTCACACCGGCTCTGTGTTGGTTCCTGAGTGTATCATGAGTCCTCCTGCCACGAGCTGTCCTTCCTGGAAAGGTCCTTGGCCCCTACTGCCGTTCAGAAGCTAACTCCCATTCACCCCTCAGTGCTCAGCATGCTCTGACGTCTTCCAGCTGCCCTTTCCCCTCCCTGCTCCCTGGAGCCCAGGTGGCACCGTGCCACAGAACCGTCCTTTCTGTTTCCTCCAGAGCCCTGAGCCCACACACATCAGTCACGTCTGATTCATGCCTGTCTCCACAACTGCACTGTGAGCGCCACCCAGGCGGGGACTGCGTCGCTCGTTCCCGAGTTCCCCGGGGCACCCCCTTTGCCCAATGCCTGACCCCACAGCAGGTGCTCATTAAATACACAAATAGTTTCCATATGAAAGAGAAATCACACAGGTTTTGTGTGACACATGAAAACCAGCATATATATGATAGCTACTCGAAGTGGGTGTGGGCTGCCTCGGGTGGGTTTCGTTTCTCTGTTAGTGAAAATCTACTGAGGTTGCTTCATAGATTAGATAAGTGTTGGCCCCGAAGACCTCTACGACTCAGAATTTCTGCTTTGAAGAGGCCTCCTATTGCAATTATGTCCTGGAATGGGACTCCATGGGAGGGTCCCTGCCATGCTGTGCATGGTCGCTATTACTTTACCATTTTTTTAAAGAAAATTTTATTAAGAGTTTATTTGAGCCAAACTGGTGACACATGCTGGGGAGCAAGATCTCACGTGCTCCCGAGAGTACTGCTTGTGAGGTTCTCATGTGCCTTTGTGATGGGGGAAGATGACATGAGGTGGGAGTCCCTTTGCTCTCTGCATCTCCAGCCCATGGAGCATTCGGGAAGCACTCGAGTTTCTTCCAGCTGGAGATGCGGGAGTCTTGACCCTGTTGGTCTTTCCTGTTTGTCTCTCCCTTTCTGGCTGCTGGAATCTATGACCCAAAGAATGGGGCAGAATTTGTCATCAGTTCTGTTTATTCTGCCCAACCCAGCACTGGATTTGGTAGGGGGCACAAGGAAGGTCACAGAACGTTGAATTCAGGCAGGGTAGGATGCTGAGTAGAGGCAGGGAGGAAGTGAGCAGGAAGCGAGAGCGACAAAACAAGGCGATGTGTCCTTAGCACAAAATCTGAGAGGTAGCTGCGACTTCCCACAGGCTGGGCTGCAGGATCCCCATGAGGAGCACAGAGAGGGCTGCGCTGCATGCTCCCGCTGCACGGTGTCGGCTCCGGCTGCTCAGCCTGTGTGAAACCCAAGAATCCCCAGCAGCTGCCCTGAGTAGCGGTGTATCTCTTTAAGAGTTTATTATCTTTGCAAAGTTCTAATGTTCCCTCCCTCTGGTTTGCCCTGGAGAAAGCTTGTTAATTCAGTTTTATTGTTGCCTAGAGAAAAAGAACCCCAGTGACCCACTATAACAACCCCTTTAATGTGGGGCCTCTGCTTTGGGCCTGTGTAGTATCCTTTAACAAATGAGCAAAAGTGGCCAAAGCTATATTCGGCAACGCTGCCAGAGGTTTATGATAAAATCTCCAGTCGCTGCCAGGGACAGTGTGAACCCTGTCAGTCTGAGGATTAACTATTCTGTAGTAACAGCTAAGACCTTTTCTTTTTAAGACTTCTCACTGCACGCCAGACACTGCTGGGTGGCAGGGCTGGGGGCAGGGGACATGCCTAACGTGCCTGGTTTCAATTAGTCTTCAGTAACATTTTAAGGGGGATGATGATGATGATGATGGTGGTGGTGATGATTTACCAAGGACAATACGAAGGCTCAAACTGTTTAGGTAACATGCCCAAGGTCACACTGGTGACAAATAATGGGGCTGACTTTCCACTCCATACCCATTACCTTGTCTGCACTAGGCCAGCCCCTAAGATAACTTGAGAATATAAAGCCAGATGGCCTAAGGCTGCTAATTTGTCACCCATTGGTCAAAGGAACTGAGGCTACTTCCCACTTCCCCTGAGATCGTGCAAAGGGAGTAAAGTAGGGCTAGAAGCTATGAGATTCCAGCTGGGTGTTGCCATCCCATATAAACAGTGTAGCATTATAGATGGTATTGACAAATGTTGGAATAAATGAGAAAAATTTGAACCAATACTGCTGTGTTTGTTCAGCTGCCTCTTGCCTTACATCCCCATTCCAATGTTGAATGCAGGCTTTCCTTTGTCTGACAGATTCCAGCCCGTTCTTTAAATCCCCCCAAATAACACCTACTTCTGTGGGTTGTTGTAGGGAAAATGGAAAATTATAATGAAATGTGCAAATGATCATATTCTCCTCTATCACCTCATTGCATTACATAACAAATTAAGATCTGGAAAATGCAAGATGTTAAAATGGGAACATGCAGACAAAAGAGTCTTGTGCAATTTTTAATACTGAGCAACAAACTTGGCCTGAATATTCTGCTGGCCAAAGTAAAAAGAGAAACACAATCAGGTATGTGATACTCATTTTTGTAAAGAAAAAACCCCATAAAATATGGTTTCTCACGGACACAGAGATTTCCCTGGCACTGAGATCTGACATAAATTCCCCCAGGAGACCAAGGATGACATGGGATCATATAATGACCATTGTCCTCATCACTCCTCTCCCCCCAGAAAATTCAATAAAATTCTATGGTGTCTTCAGTATTGCATAAAGGCAAAATACCAAATCATAGTCCACACACACACACACAAAATTGCAAAAAAACCTAATACAGTGAGGTTCATTGCTGTATATTTCTGGAGCTCCAACAAAACAATTAAAAGTGGATAAAATGCATATCTCTTCATCTATCACCTATGGATGACATTTTCATCAATAGTCCTTTGATCAAAAGTTAGGGCGAGGACAGTTTGAGGACAAAAGTGTCCTCACAATTTCTTCACAGGACCGGGGCTTAAGGGGGACAGTCTGGTTGGAAGTGGGGGTGCTGGTTAGAGGGACCAACTTTATCCTGCTAGCCCAGAACTTTCTGGGTTTGGGGACTGAAAATCCCACATCCCCAGATGTGACTCAGACCAGGCAGACCAGGACAGTTGGTCTCTCTAGTGCTAGGCTGGGAGTTTCAAAGACACATTAAAATAGCAGTGTGCTGTTTTTCCTTGGAGGTGGCTTTGGGGGGTACTGATGAGTTCCTTGAATGATGGGCTGGTTATTCCCTGTACTCACAGGGGCCGGGGCTGGCTCTGGGTCCCTCCTTCCACCACTTCCCTGCCCAGAATGCTCCTCAGAAGTTTGGAACACTTGCAGTGTGTTTAGTGAAAAACTCAACGTGTGGTATTTTCCATCACATCACAAATAGAAGGGGGCGATGGAGAGCCAACTTGGGCTTGTTAATGCCTTGACACAGTTCCCCCAGCATTTCTGTCCCTCCCCCATGCTGGATTCGCCGTGGCCCCTCCCTGTTTTTCTGTTATATAAGGCGGAAAAGTGTCTGGAAAATCTTGATGTGATAGGGCTGAGAACCATTCCTCCCTCAAAGCTTAACCTTTGTGTTTTTAATTACGTATCGAGGGACAAAGGACTGTGGCCGAGGCCTCCTGTGTCCTGCTAAAGCTCCACTGTGTCCTTCAGGGGCCAACTCTGAAGATGTTGATAGAACATTTTTTTTCCTTGGGATGGACTGCCTCCTCCTTTTACTCCATGGATCTCGTGGAGTCCAGGACCAGCTGCTCTGGCTTCACTGCATTGGAAACTGTCCCTAACCATTTTGTGTTCCAGGAATTCTCTGCGTTCAGGAAGATGATGCTAATAACATATTTTTTGAGTGGCTGCAAAATTCTGGAAACAATGCTAGTTTTGTTCTTTGTTGTTTTTTTAAAATGTAAATTGTCTCCTTCCGTCTTGGCACTAGATGGTGACAGGGGACCCGGTGGTGCCCTCTTTCCAGGTGAGACAGGGAGGCTCAGGTGAGGCTCTGGAGTCCTAGGGTTGGTAGCTGAGAGGGGTCTTCCTTTCACTGCCTCCCCATTACTCTCGTGGATGTGCTTAGCTGTTGCTTCGATTCAGACTGGCTACTTGACCCAGTGCGTTGTCTCTCTGAATGCCAGCTGGAAGGCAATGGAGGTTTTCGGGAAGGCACAGCCGAGCAGAACTGGGTTTCAGACAACAGTCTTTAAATAAAGATGAGCTGAGCTTGGCACCACACCTAAGCTGGCTGTCCCCAGCCAAAGCAGAAAGAGGACTGCGCAACTCTTCCGTCCATCCAAGACTGCCAGACAGCGGGTCCTGCTTCTCACCTGGCCAGCCACCTCCTGGGGCTGCAGGAACCTCATCAGGGGCATCTCTTCCTTTGCTTCCTTTACATCCCTGGGTGGTCATTCTCCTTGAAGAGCTGTGGGATCCAGGCCTGGATGAGTGGCCTTTCAGTTTGGGTTTCTAAGCAGCCAGGTGTTTTATAAGCCAAGGCTTTCTCCTGCTGGATTTCGGCTGGACTGGAACTTCTCTGGCTCAGTGAGCCCTGCTGTTGTGGAGATTGGGTCCGCTGACACGCTCTCGCTGGCCTCTTATGCCTTTTGCTCTGTGTTGGAGCAGAAATTCCATGGCATCTGCCTGCAGAGGCTCAGCTGGTGTCGCAGCCATCCTCCCAGATCCATCAGCACTGACAGACAAACAAGGAAGCTGGATCCCTGGTGGACACAAACTCCACTCAGTCATGCCCTCCCTCTCTCTGCAATCGCTCTGCTATTAGCAAATGGAGCTCAGGGGTGTGGGTGGCAGTGACAGCTCCTGCAGACAGCCCGCATTACCATCAGCATTTGTGTCCTTGGCTGAGACAGCCTGGGAGGCTTAAGTGGTCAGTACTGTCTACACTGCAACCATCTTTTTTTTATTCCTTGTTACTTTTCAGTGTTGCTTACTTTGTAAAATTATAAAAGGGGGCTCTGAGTGAAAACAGATGCATCGATATATTTTGGGGGTGCTGATGGGTAGCACGTGTGTCAGACACTGGGGCAGTGTTGAAACACCACATTTCTCCATGGACACAGAAAATTATCTTGACTTTGTGACAGATACTGGTCTGAAGAGAGCTGTGAGGTGCATTATACATTTAAAAAATAAAGATTTGCCTGGGGATATAATGGACAAATGGGACTATGTCAAACTGAAATGTTTTTGCACAGCAAAGGAAATCTTCAACAAAATAAAAAGACAGCCCACAGAATGGTAGCACTTATTCACCAATCCATCTGACAAGGGGTTACTATTCAAAATTTATAAAGTACTTACAAAACTCAACACCAAAAAAAAAAAAACATTTAAAAAATGGGCAAAGGACCTGAATAGACACCTCTCCAAAGAGGACACACAGATGACCAATAGACATATGAAAAGATGCTCAGCATCACTCATCACCAGAGAGATGAAAATTAAAACTGCAATGAGATATCACCTCACACCTGTCAGAATGGCTATCATCAATAAACCGACAAACAGCAAGGGGAGCCCTCGTGCACTGTGGTGGGAAGGCAGACTGGTGCGGCCACTGTGGAGAGCAGTATGGAGCATCCTCAAAAAGTTAAAAATGGATCTGCCTTTTGACCCAGAGATCCCACTTCTGGGAATTTATCTGAAGGAACCCAAAACTAATTCAAAAGAACATAAGCACCCCTATGTTCATTGCAGTGTTATTTACAATCACCGAGATGTGGAAGCAGCCCAAGTGTCCATCAGTAGATGAGTGGGTAAAACAACTATGGGACATTTACACCATGGAATACTACCCAACTATAAAAAATAAAATTTTACCCTTTGCAACAGTTAGGATAGACCTGGAGAACATTATGCTAAGTGAAATAAGCAAGTCAGAGAAAGACAAATATTGTATGATTTTACTCATATGTGGAATCTAATGAACAAACTGAACTAACAAGCAAAACAGAGACAGACTCACAGATGGAGAGCAGATGACAGCTAGTGGGGGAGGAGGTGAGGAGGTAGAGGGACTGAGTAAAAAGGAAAATGGACTCATGGACATGGACAACAGGGTCATGACTGCTGGGGGGAGGGGAGTATAAGGGGACTAAATGGTAATGGAAAAATGCAATGAAGAATAAATAAAATATTTAAAATTGAAAATAAATGAAAAAGATTTGCTTGACTCCCTTACTGACTGTGTTCGATGGGTTGGTGTTGGTAGGTAGACTTTGTTCCCTGGGAATGTAGTAAAAGGTAGCTCGATCTCAGGAGATTCTTCTCCTGGTAGGGGTTTAATATAGTAGTTAAATGCAGGGTTTTTCATTTTTTTTTTCTATTTCTTCTGAGTTGACCAAATTCTCTGGAATATTCTTCCACAAGAAGTGGCCCAGAGGAATATCATTCATATCTCTCAATATCATTTGCATGAGTGATAGCACTTTATACATTTCTAGGGTAGAAAAGTCTATTGCAGTGACCACAAGTAGGATCTTTGTCCTTTATCGCAGAGTATGATTTCTAGGTTTTAAAGTGCTGACATCTTACATTCTATATTTTTATTCCTCTTAATTTATTGATTCATTCAACAAGCTTGTTATTGAGCATCTACTCTGTGGAAGTGGCAGAAATATAAAAGAATCTAAAATGTATCTATTCTTTGCTCCCCCATAGTCCACACTCAGTTGGGAAAATATGTTAACACCACACTGATCATAGAGCTGTGGTAATATAGTTTCTAAGTAAGTGCCTCAGTGAGCCATGGTGGCAGGGAGTGGAGTGGACTTCCTGCAGGGATGTGAGGATGGAGGAAGGGAGTGAAGCTTTGTAAAGGAGGGAACATTCAGATGGCCCCAGGAGAAGGACAGGTGTGCAGGAGGGACAGGGCTGTCTCTTGGTGGGGAGGCAATTTGAAATTCAGATTGGGGGCTCATGGTAAGGTTGGAAAGGGAGATAAGGAAACTGAGGCTGAAATGAGTCAAATAAGTTGGTCAATGTCCCACTGTAGAAAGTGGAAAAGCCAGGTTTGCACTCTACACTCCGAACTCCTAACCACGGTCTGTGAGCGCCTTGCTGCCTGATTGTGGAGGGGCCTCAGTGGGAGAGGGAGAAGGAGAAACTTTTTTAAAAATATTGGAAATATATTTTGGAATATATTTGGAAATACTGGAAATACTCCAATAAAATACTGGAAATACTTTTTTAAAAATATGGAAATAAAAAGTATTGGAGATGTAACATTGCACAATTTTTTTTTAATTAGTATTTTCTTGACCTGGATAGAATAGCTAGGGGGAAATAGAAAGGAATAAATTACATCTTCATATAAAAAAGAGATACTGTATGGCGTGAAAGTGAAGCTCACGCCAGATGTCCTGTCTTAAAAGAGACGCCCAGTTCGGAAAGGCAATGCGAGGGGTCTGCCTTCATGCTCTTTGTTCTCCCGGCCTCACCCACTGAGGACTGCGTAGCCGTGTGTACGCGTGCGTAGCTGTCAAGGGACTCGGACAGATTCAACCTTGACTCGGGCTCGAAGGGAAAAGTGGCTGAAGTTTTGACTTTTCAAAAATTATCTGTTTATTTCCCTTTCTCTGTCGATAACTCCTGGTGGTAATGCTGAAATCTCACAAGTCCGGCACAGTTAACTTAGAAAATGAGCTGGGTGTTCTCAGGGCAGTGTGAATTGAACAACACATAATTTGGCACAATTTGGTGGGCCTGAGCTTAAGACAAATATGAGACTGAGCGAGCATAGAGGCTTTATTGTTTCGCAGGGAGTTCATGTCCTGTACAGGGGCCGAACTGATCAGAAACCCCCACGCGGCCCTCCGCCCCGTCAAGGCGTCCAGCCCTAGGCTTTCATAAGCCTGGTATTCACAGCACAACGTTTCTCCTTCCAAACAGGAAAGTGGTTGTTTCAAACTGCCATCTGTGCTCTGGGCGGAATAGTGAATGCCATCTCCTTTTGCCCCTGGCTCCGCTGGTGTCACAGAGAGTTGGAAGGGCCGAGCGTGCCAGGCAGGATGGGTGGGATCACAGGGCTCTGGGTTTGGGCAGTGTTAGGAAAGGGGCGGTGGGGGAGAAGTGCCACGTGCAGCTGATAAGTGGGGGCTTCGCTGTCCCCATTTAGGGGTGCTTGAAATCACATTTGCAAAAGGAGGAGATGGTGATTAATGTAGAATTGCTTGAATTCTTAAGAAAAAGGAAGAGAAAGGCAACTTAAGATGTATCAAGTATCCATGGGAAGCACCGCGTTTCTACCTCAGGTGGCCACACTGATACACCCAGGCCTGGAGTTTGCCTACCGGTCTAGCTCAGAGATTTTCAACCCGTGTGCCACAGCACGCTGACGCGCCGCAGGAGTTTTTAAAATATGCACCAAATCCCCTGACTATTTTAGTCAGGGGCATCAGCCTCTTTTCCCTCAGACTGTCAAATGAAAATATGACAACAGCCAACGCAACAGCTGCCATCCAGTGTGAATGAACCAAAAGTACACCTATTTTTTTGTCAGATGGCAGAAAATATATTTTTGATACTTTTTTTTTTTTTTTGGTGTGCTGCAGAATTTAAGTAATTAGTTTATGTGTGCCATGAGATAAGAAAGGTTGAAAATCACTGGTCTGGCATAATTACTACTAGGACTCCTTTCATGTTCAGAAGTTAACATGATTTAGATACTAACTGTTCAGACGATAAACTGCATGGCCCCCCTGTGTATAATCTGAACGAGAGTTCTGTATGGAAAACCTCACTGTTTCCATCGTTCGATCTGGAAGCTGAGTCTCTGAGAGGGCCACCAGTTCCCCAGAGACTGTTCCTGCTTCACCTTGGTACAGCCCAAGAGTGTTTCATCTATGCCAACACAATGGCCCTCGTCCAGGTATAGGGCCAGTTGATTCATTTTCAAAGTTACTTGCAAGAGGAGCATCTTCTTTCTGTTGTTTTCCAGTGGTGGGAAGATAGGTCTGGCATGATTCCCCATGTCCTCACACACCTTGTCCCCTTGCGACCAGGGGTACAGTTTGGGGAAATAGATGAAGAAATGATGATCAGGGTTAAGGATGTCATAGGGGATCATGGACTACAAGAAAGGTAACAGATCTGTACAGGAATTAGACCCAGAGCTGCCCCTGCCTACCAAGTGGTCTGTGGCTGAGCCCCTCATGGGCCTAAATCAGGGAAGCCAGTATTTATAGCATTGTTTCTGCACCAGTTTGGGTCAATAAATAATAAAGTGCTTTTAGGCAGCAGGTGTTTGACAGATCTTAGCCAATCACAGAAGACCAAGAGATTCTTTCAGGCCTTTCGGATAAATGTCCACTAGAGGAAAAAAAACATAAAGAATAAAGAGGTCTATAAAGGGGGTCTGGAAACCTTGATTCCTCCTCCACCTTTCAGTTTCTAGCCTTGTGACCTTGACCAAGTCAGTAGACCTTTCTGAGATTCTGTTCCATACCTAGAAGAAGAAGAAGGAAGGGAAGGAGGAGGAAGGAGAAAGGAGGAGGAAAAGGGCAAAAGGACATTAGCTGATCAGTCCTTGCCTACTGCTAGTTTTTGTAAATAGTTTTGCTAGAACACGGTCACACTGATTTGGTTCCATATCGTCCGTGCTGATTTCCAGCTACAACAGCAGAGTGGAATGGTTGCACCAGGGCCTTTATAATCCACCAAGCCAAAAATATTTACTGGTGGCCCTTTACAAAAAAAGCTTGCTGACCCCTAGTTGAAATGATCTTTAAGGACACCTTCAGTTTTTGAAAGTCTCTAACTCCAAGGAAGAAGAAAAGGAGAATAAGAAAGGGAAGGAGGTGAAGGCAGGGTTATAAATCTGAGTCAAAAAACCAGAAAGCAACTTGTGAACGACCCATGAGGCTAATTATCTTAACAGTAACAGATTGCAGCTCCTCCTGCTGGCTGGAAGGACCTTTTGAATATAATATGGGGTCAAAGACCACACATATCTGTACTGTAATCAGACCCTCAGAATCATTTTCAATATGGTGGTCACTGCAGGTGAGTAGGGAAGTTCCCGTTTGCTCCTGATGCCTTTGAATTCATAAAGTGTGCGCTTTAAGTAAACTGGTTGAATTTGGGTCCTCAAACTAGAGGGCAAAGCTCTGTTAGAGAGAAGCAAAAACCAAGAGAGGACAGGGAAAGCATGCTTGAAAAAAGTTAATCGTGGTAAAGAAAGCCAAAGCTAACAAACAGTGCTGGATGGGCTCTGATGGCCTCAGACAGCAGACGAGGATGGTTATTGTTGCAATTGCATTAAATCATACTGATCCCAATGCCAAAAGCCACTTGAATGATGCAGTGAAGCAGCCTGCAATGGCGACCGGGAGGCTCTGTATTTCTGCCTCGCCTGGGCAGGGCCGCTGTCAGCCCTCTCCAGCGAGCTCCGCATCCTGTCGAAGGGGCCCAACTCTGCCTTCAGTGGAGACTTGCAGAACTGGCAGATTTGAGTTTGGTTTGGAGTTTTGTTGTGTGTTTCTTGGCAGGAGGGGACCCTCCTCCATCCATGGAGCCCCCGGATTAATGGCTAAAGTAACACCTACTGGCGGGACCAGCCCAGGCCCGGGGCAGCCTTTCTGGTGTTGACGCACAGCTCCTCTTGACTCACAGCCTCACTCTGCTGTGTTGGCTGTGTGAGGCTGCTGCCCTGAAGTCTAAACCGCCTGTTTCATGGTCTGAAAAGCACAGTACAGAGTATACATGCTTTCCTCCCAGAGTGGAGCGTGCCTTCGTGGGGAAGTCCTGGGGGAGACAAGAGGAAGTTGCTTTGCATTATAGTTGAATCGCAACACAAGAAATAAAATTATGTTTTACCCACAGAATCTTGACTTGTTGCTTTCTCTCTTAAATTTCCTTGAGCTTCTGCTCACAATCTTGGGGAATGATTGAAAGAAAGTCTTAAGAACCCAAATCTAGGTGGAGGCTTGGGTTTTGTCTTTTGGTTCCAATGAATTGAGGTCAAACTTGCCACAGTCTTGGTGTGTCAGCTTCTCCTCTAGGATAAATCCTTTTGGGAAAAGGTGGGATATGAAAATATATGGTTATATGTTTGTTTACATATATATTTTTTGCCCTTTCTCTGAACTCAAGTTGTGCCAAAATGTGCTACTTTTTTTCTACTTGGCAGAAGGGTGGGGATGCTTATTTCTCCAATTTGTCTCTCTTGGGAATCTGAAGGAAATCAAAATGTTGCCTGTAAAGTTTTGAAATGGGTTAATTTCACTGGGAGCATGGCCATTACACTCTGCTACACAGAAAACATTCATTTATGCCATGGGTAGACATTGAGTAATGTGAACTTCCTCCATTTTTGAAGGACATCTACACAAACCAAAGGAATGGGGAAGCATCTGTTGAATTGCCTCAGTCCCTGTAATCCAATCACACTAAAAATATGAGAAATAAGAGTGAAAATGGACTGAATTCAGGGGCCACTAGACAGTAGGTTCCCACTGTGCAAAAGGGCATTCACAAAGGACCTGCCGGGCACACTTTTCACTTAGTGTATGTGTGTCTCTGCACACGAGCACTTGCACTCCGGTGGGTGGGTGGGTGAGAAGTGGGGGAGATCTGACGGAGGGAACCACGTGCAGATGCAAAGAGAGAGGAGTCTGGGCTTCAAGGTGTTGGAGCGGGAATGTATTCCTCATGGCCAGAGTTCTGTTGGGGGCCTGTGCGTGCTGGCCCATGCAAGAGCATAGTCATCGTTTCTGAGTTCTAGGCAGGAAAACTGACCTGCTTCCACTTTGTCCCTCTTAGAGAAAAGACGGGGGTGTGAAGCATGTAGGGGAATAAAATGGACTTGTGTGATAGATCTTTGAGAAGAGGAAGGCAACGAGTCCCACCTGAAGGTCAACCGTCCCCACCACCTCTTTCCTCTCTTGGCCAAGAGCAGCTGGCCCTGGAGTGTCTCTGGATTCCCAAATGATGGTTTCCCTGATAAGTCCCCTCACTGCTCTGGAGTCTGGAGGGAAATCCTTATTTCTGCAGCCACTTAATTCAATGGAAATTTCCCTCTATAGGTCAACTCAAAGCCAGAATCTCAAAGATGTAAAACCACCCACTAAAGTTAATCATTTTCCAAGTGACACAGACCTCAAAGAAGGAGATTTGTTTTCTTCTCACCTTCTCGCCCTCCGTGAATGGTAGCTGTATGGCAGACAAGGGAAATTCCCATCGAGTCACCATTCTAGGACAATGTAACAGGAGTGGTGACCTCGTTGTTGGAATTCATTTCAAAATTGACACTCCAGGGGAACTTTCCATGTGTCCCACCTCCTGGACACAGTGCACATTTCTGAGACTCTCAAAGACATTATTTATAACAAGTTCTGACAAATGGTGGCATTGCACCAAAACACGTGGCCGTGGATTTTCCTCTTGTTGGCTGTATTTGCAATTCCGAGCCTCCCAGGCACATGGCAAAGTCTTGCACCTTTCATGAGCCAAGAAATTTCCCCAAGCCAGTGCTGCTTAGAGGGATTGAGAACTGGGATCCTGTGTAGGTGGTCAATACATGTTTGTTCAATTAAATATTTTTGCTTTTATGTAGAAGTTGAAGAGTTTATGAGGAGAGGCTGTTTTGAAGAGAAGCAAAGTGACTTGCAGATGAGTCTGCTCTTTGGCTGGCTCTTTAATCTTAAGCAGTTTACGATTAAGTTGACATTTTTCAGAAAGATAGTACCCAAGGTAGGTGAGAGTTGGGAAATGGGCTTACTCTAACATTTCCAAAAAGAGTGAAAATTGCTATGGGTTTTTGGATAAAATTAGAGGTGCACTGTCATTCGGGAAAGACTGAAGAGTTTATCCTAAGGATGTAATCAGTAATATACATAGAGGCATATATTCTAGGATTTTCATCACATTTGTCTAAGAATGAAAAATTTAGAAATAACAAAATTCTCACTATAGAGGATGGCTAAATAAATTATGACATATGTATTCTGCATACAGAAAAATTATTTTTGAGGACTTCCTAGAGACATAGAAAGAAACATTTTCTTAATATAATATTAAGTGACAAATAGCAGGGACTGAAGCTAATTAATTAAGTAGTTTTGGTAAATTATAGATGTATAAGAAAACTATTACAAGTGTGTAATCTCTGATGTGTTTGGGTTTATAGCTAACTGGTGAAATAGTGGGAGTGATCTTCTTTACTACTCCATGTCCACCATAGAAAGTGGTCAGCTTGGTGGGTCAGAAACAGTTGCATATATGGGCACTGTCACGTGATTCGACCTACCGAAGATTCTGCTACCAGAACACAGGTGGAACCTGACATGGCCTTGATTGACAAGGGCTTTAATTCCAAGGCTTGGAAAGATGACAAAGACCCTTGAGTTCTCAGCAGATGGTAGAGGGTCTCTTGAGTAGGTAAACCTGAAGAGTGATTACATCGTGGGCACACAGGATGGTTGGTACAAAACGGGGGGTGGGGGTGTAACAAGGATGAGGTCTTAGCATGTCAAGTTCAGAGCAAAAGTCATCTTCTTTTTCAATATCTTACTTCCCTAAGCTAGTTGCTATCGAAATAAACTGTGAAAAAAATTATCCTGTGGAATTTGTAGTGTGACCTAATGAGCAAAACACATGCACCAAGCATATTAGTTATCTTTTGCTGTGGAACGAATTACCCATAATGACATTTACTATGTCACCATTTCTGTGAGTCAGGAGTCCAGGCACAACTTTGTGGGGTCCTCCAGCTCAGATGTCCCTCCCACAAGGCTGAAATGGAGGTTACAGTTCCGTCCGGGTTCGACCGGGCAGGATCCACTTCTAAGCTCACTCGTGGGGCTGCTGGCAGGATTCGGTTTCTCACAGGCAGTTGGACTGAGGGCCTTGATGGCTTTTGGATGAAGGCCATCCCTGGTCCTGGCCCTGTGTGTGTCTTTATACTGCAGCTCCCATCATGGCCTCTGAATTCATCAGAGCAGTAAGTGAGAAAGCAACAGAAGACAAGCCCTCTGCAGTCTGTTCCAGGGAGTCCTACCCACGCTATGGAGAGGGGTTCAGTTGCTCTTGTTCACCTCTCTCTTGTAAGTCCCTCGTTGCTTCCCTAGTTACAACCTGACAGAGGGGTTATCACGCCTCCTTTCCATACTCCTGCCATTTCTTCCTTTAGAAAGCTAATCTTGTAGGGCTAATAAATGAACCCCCCCCCAAAAAAAATGAGGTGACATTTGCCCTGGTCACTGTGGCTCTGTTAGTTGGAGCATTGTCCTATCAACTGAAAGGCTGTGGGTTCAATTCCAGGTCAGGGCACATGCCCAAGTTGCAGGTTTGGTTCCCAGTTGGGGAGTGTGCAAGAAGCAACCAATTGATGTTCTCTCTCACACCAGTGTTTCTCTCCTTCATGTTCTTGGGTGAGGATAAAAAAAATAAGGTGACGTATAAAACAAAACCGAAGTTATTTAGGACTTTCACCTTCTGAAGGAGAAATCTTTGTGTTAACTTGAGCACTGAGGTGAATTGGCATTTGGTAATCTGAGAGGCTCTTCCTGATGTCCCCTGGCTTGACAGCCAAGGATTTGGAAGCAGAGGCTGTTCCTGTAGAAGGTTTCAGAAACCATTTTGATTATGTAGTTAAAAATCACAGGGTTGATAGTTGATGAGGTTGGCATATGAGTCATTGTAGATCTAGTCCTTTTTTTTTTTTAACTCAACACCCTAAATCTTGGATGCTCAGATTTCAGTTGAATTGACCTTCAGAAACTGGGAAATGTGTCAAATGGTTTTAGCAAGTCAAAGGCTCACTTTCGTTTTCCCACACTCACCTCTGAATAGATCAAGTTTACAGGCCCCGTTGGTCTCTGTGACATGTGGGCCAGTGGCACTGAGATCTGATTTGTCAGTGACATTAGATTGTCTAGACAGATGTCAGTCTAGTTTGTCCTCGAGGTCAGGCTAGACAAAGGCAGCCAGCTGGGAACAAACCCAACACACCCTCATTCTGAAGCCCATGGGTGTCAGCCTGAGCTGTGGGGCAGGAGGGGAGCCCTGATTCTAAGCCTCTCACTTTTCGATACCCAGCCCCTCTCTGCTCTGCCACATTTGCCTGAATTGGCTGCCTTTTCTCTGTCCATGCAGGTAGCAGCCATCTTTCTCCTCTATAACTGTTTGTGTGCTCTCATCGACCTTAGAGGCTTGGAACCTTGTTTATATTTGAACTTGTTCTTACACATTTTCACTCTGGTTGTCTGAGTGAGTCTCTCATGCCTGCTGCTGTATCATACCCTATGACCACAAAAAAAGCACATCAACATTGAGAACCGTTTCTGCTGTGATTGGCCCACCAAGATGCCTGGTCACTGATTCCAGCAAGCCCTGTCCTATGTCCCCAGTGTCTGTGTGGCCTCTGATGATTTAGGACCCTAGAAATGTGGCCAGTTTGGGAAGGGAAGCTCAGGTCCCCTCTGGGACCCAGGGAGCACAGGTGTGAGTATAGCTCAGTGGGTGGCTAGAGGAAGACCATGGAATTTTTACACTATGGGTGTGCTCAGAGAGGATTATGTCAGACTGCTGGTGTTTAGGTGAGGTCTTGAGCCCTATCTATACCTGTATCTTGGGCAGTGACAAAGGACAGCATGAAATCGGAGACCAAAATTGGCTTGGCCAGAATGACAGGACGTACAAAGGGTTTGTCTTACAGAAAACCCTGTTGCAAATGCTGTGCATTTTCTGTAAAACTGTACTTGAATTGATGCAATCATTTTCACTCTCTCTCCCTTACACACGCACACACACTCACACACACATGCAGGTACCAAATTTAAGGGGATGCCCAAAACACAGTTATCAAGGTAAATAATATTTAATGCACTATGTTAAAAATCAAAATCAATGCAATAAAAAAACATGATGAACAGAATATAAGAACTTTAAGTAGTGAAAGTACCAGTTTTATTGATCTTTTTTTTTGCCCCAGGCTCTACAATAGTTCTCACAGTATGGCACTGTAACTGACCCTGTATTTATTTAAAATTTTGTTATTTTATTTATTATGAATTCTTATATCAATTGTGATTTTAAAAGTACTGCATTTAAATGATTAAGACAACAATGATCTATCTTGATTACTGTGGGTTTGGGGCCCCCTCCAGTTTCATGCCAGTTCTGGCCTTGTACATGCAGGTGTCAGACAGACGGACAGACTCAGACATACGTAGACACACACACATACCCTTTCTACAATTCACAAGGAACAGCATCTTCTCGGCTCAAGCCTGTGCACTCTGCATTACTTTGCTATCTCTTCCTCACGTGCCGATGGCTGGTTCGTCCCATAGCACTTCTCTTATGAGAGCTTCCTCACCAGGGAACATATACTGTACAGTGTTTTCCTTACTTTGATATCATGTTATCAACCTCTGTACAAACCGTGCTTGACTCTCAGGTAGGAATCTCTGTGATACAAACATTTTCCCTGCCCTTTTGTCTAAGACTCATCTTTTCGACATGGGCACAGATGGGGCCTCAAGCCTAACCAGTCCGCACACACTCATGACCCCACCCCCAGCCTCCAGCAGAGTTAAAGCCTCCACCATTCACACATTTCCCCAAATTAGAAACCCGGTTCTGCACCTGAAACTAATATAACATTGTATGTCAACTGTACTTTAATTCAGAAGAGCTTTACATTTCAGAATAAAAATTAGACATGAAAAAAAAAAGAAGAAGAAGAAAAAAAAAGAAACCCGGGCTTTACCTTTCCTGCTCCCTTTCCCTATAAAGCCCCTTCTAATCTGTTTCTGCAGGATCTCCTGATTTCTTCCATCTTTCTTGTTCCCAGTGCCACTGCCCCGTTCAGACTCCAGGCTGCCCTCCCCGGCTGGGCCTCTGTGCCCTGCCTCCAGGCCACCTTCTCATCACAGCCAGAGGGGCTTCTTCACACGTCAGCTTGGAAGAGCCCCCTGGGCTGGTTGGCTCTCCCACTGCCATGGTTGTTGGTTGTTGCAGGGACTGAGTTGTTGGGGTTTATGAAGTGCCTTTATCTGCCTGGCTCTAATTTAGAGCAGAAGACATGCCGGGCTTGCCTGTCCTCATCTCCCACAGCCCAGCCACACCACTCCCCTGGTCCTGCTCAGAGGGGTGGAGAGCCTGAAATCGCTCTGTGCTCTTTGTTCTAATTAACAGCATTCCCTGCAGTGCTCCAGTGGCTGGAGGCATATTTAACTTCACTGATTCTTGAAGCTGGTCCATTTCTACCTGAACCTGTTCAGCCTGGTGCCATTATAGGTTAGCTTAGGTTTTGGGGATAGGAGGAACACTTAGTAGGAAGAGAATAATAATGAAGGATATTAAGGAACTTGTCAGGGCCAGGACTAGAGCTGGGCTTTGTTTTGTTTTTCTTCAGACCACTACAAAGGACACCTCATCCAATAATTAGATGGAACCGAGAACAGGTTTGGGGAGAAGTGGAAGTTGATGTCTAAATTATCAGAGTAGAAAGTAGGAGAGTTGTTGACCAAAAGGGGACATATGTAGGTGTAAGAGTCAGAGTATGGAGCCAGGAAGTCAGAAAGCAAGGGGATAAAAGCGAATTCAAGGATATCAGAAGTGGACTGAACGAGGCACTGGGGGATTGTTCAGGTTGGGGAGGCCACAAGATTTTGTCTACTGTCTGGGGCAGATGTAGACTCGTTGTGTTCAATGTCTGAGAATAGCATGTCTCAGTTATGATCCAAGACCATTGAAGTCTGCTAGTTAGGGCTACAGGAGGGATACACGCTTGGCCTGGGCTGCTAACCTACTACCGATACCCTTGGACCATCAGATTCTTGAGGCTCTCTTCGCTGTACCCTTTGGAGACCCACTATGGATAAAATATCATTGCCCACTGAAATGGCCCTAGAAGTGTCTCTTGGCAAGACAAAATTTGAATGACTTGACGTACTGTGGTTAGCTATTTGTGTAAATCCACAGAGTTGGATGAAAGGTCAAGTTGAAGTTATAATAATACTGTTTTTAACACATTTTGTAATTCTCTCCATTTGGATGGACCAGGAACCAAATGTCATCTCCTGAAACATGACCAGACATCATATACATTTCTATATTTTGGATTAGTCTTCAAAGATGGGAAAGAAGGCACTATTGGTTCCAATCACCACATTTAAGCATGAGAGTTGCTTTTCTTCCTTCCCACATTTTCACAACTCTGTTAGTTAATAACAAATGACCCACTGGCACTAGAAAGAACAAGGGTGTCCTAGTTGGACAAAGTGGACTGTGCAGTGTGGCTGGTGACCCGAACTCCATCCTTCCTTGACGGTGGGGAGAAAGCACCTGCACTAGTTTGAACCATTTATAAGGACACGTTCAGCCATGTTCCCCTAGAAGAAATCTATGGGCCTGGTTTCTTCTTGTGTAGTTGGGAAGCCTCTTCAGGGGCTTGGCGGGGTTATTTGGCAGTGGGGTAGGAATCCTGCAAGGGATAAGGGAAATGGCAGAACATGAAGCCAGATACTCATGTTGGGGGAGAGGAGAGGCCATTCCTCTGGCTCATAATTACATCCCAGGATCCAGCACAGCACTTGGCACACAGTAGGTGTTTAGCAAATATTTGTTGACTGAATGGGTGGGAATGCTTTACCAACCTTATGAACCTGGGCATATTTAATCATGTAAGACACAGTTCAATCACAGATAACACAGGGACATTGTCGCTTGCCCTGCCTTCCTTATGGATTATTGTCAGAAAACACTTTTTAACCATGTACAAATGTAAGTTATTATAATTTAGCCTTCCTCCATAAAAGCAGTACACCAGCTTTATGAAGATCATAAAAATGCAGCAGATGTCAGAGGGGAAAAATTGTCCAAGAACAGGACAATAAAACCTTGATTGACCAGAATGCTCAGAGAATGAGGTGTTCTAGTTAACTGAATCACTGCTTAAGGGAGAGATAAACAGAAAAACCTTTTCTTCAACCCGCGATGAATCTACAATTCCTTTGCCCTAGGAAGAACAAAGTATTCCATTAATGATTCAGGATACTGCTGCATCTTTTGGTTGTTGTTCTGAACACCATTTCTTCTGCAGCTATAAAAGCCACTGACCACAGGACACAGCTGAGGTGTGGTTCTGCCATCCCATGGGAAGGCTTGGGCATGATGCAGTAAAATTATTAAGAACACAAAGTGTTGAGGAAGGTGGAACTGGGCAGGGCAGAATACTTTCATTATAAAGTAGCTCTTATACACTATTAGGACACCCCATACTCAGAATCCCAAGAGCACCATTGCTGTTTTATATTTTGGTTGGAAAATATTTATTGGGCCCCTGCTGCATGTGAGACATTGGGCTGGGTTCCCAACCTTGTAGGGGGGACAGCTCAGTGCTGTGCATTGTGTTTAGTGATAGGATAGAGCTGACCACGGAACGCCAGGTGAGCTCAGAGGTAAGATGTTCCCAGTCGGGCTTCTGGCAGGAAAGAGGAGACAAACCTGTCAGGCAGGACCAATCTTTCAGAAGCTCAATGACACTCAGGTGGCCCAAGACAGTATGGCTCTGGGTGGTTGGCTGCATTGCTGGGTAAAAGCCTACCAAGTTTAGAGCCAGTTGCTCCGGGTTTGGAGAAAGGATCCAAGCCCCAAGAGGTAGCAGAGTTGTGGGCAGGGAAGCCAAGGCACATATCACATTCTCTCAGTTCAGCTGGGGGCATGGTGACCACATTTGGCAGGGTGTGTGGGCCCTGGGCACATCAGATACCATGACCCCTCAAGTCTGCTCAGCATCGTGTTCCTTCCTTCAATCATTCGTTCGGTAACTCAACCCTTTCCACTTGTGTTGTCTCCTCTGTGATTTGGAAGTGATAACATAATAAGCATGTACTGTGCCTGGCACATACAGACACCCAACGGTAGCTGGATAGCCAACTGTTTTCCTTTTTTATTTTCCACTATTTTCCTTCTCTTCTTATAGCTCCCCTTCCTTCCATACTCTAAGCAAGATTTTTTGTTCATTTATGGCCAGTCTCTTTCCTTTTGAAGTGTCACTGTGGCACATTTTCTCTTTCTCACGTGTTAGAAACTAGAGGGAACCAAAAGAAAGTGAGAGAGCAATTTTTCATAGTGCACGGCTGGATACTTTCTGGACAGCCCACACATATGTATGTATATTCCAAACACATATAGAGTAGACACTGCCAACTTGACAGTGCAGAGGGACACTTCTCATCCAACAGGCAATTCTAGTGGGCGTTTCTTGTTACCTGGCTTCTAATATCCCACCGCTCCTGATCTTCCTACCAGCATTCCAATGTTCTGATTTTTAGGGGAATGTCCTCTTGTGTGCAGGTTCATATGAGAGCAATTCTAAGACTATGCCTCACATTAGGAGCTCTAAGAGTCTAGATTCTTCTTCTTTACTGTTCATTGTCATGTTCAAGGGCCAAGCATGTGAGATCTATAGACCAAGCATGCGATCCTAGGGCCAGGCACATGACCTAAGCTCAACAATCAGAAATTATTAATGGAACTTTGAATATTCAATAAAAAACGCACTAGGGAAGAAAATATTTCAAAGACGGTTTCATTGCGGAGCCTGCAGAGGCACCAGCCATTTGGTGATCCCGGACACAGGACTCGCACCACCTGGTCCTCAGTGCTACCCTGGTTCCTGCCATTGCCCCAACATAGTCCTTCAGCAACCCTTGATCTAAAGAGTTCTCCTGATCTCCTTTTAAAAAAGTCTCTTTTCTGCTTAAGTTAGTAACAGCTGCACTGATATGACATCACTGTGTAGACGTTATACTGGTGACAGGAAAAAAGCAGGTGAAGAGGTTCATCTTTTATTCTTTCAGATCTTTCTTAAAACAAGAATTCTTAAACCCTCCCCGATTACATCAACCCAGTGATTTGGTTGAAGAAGGTGAAGAGGTTGATCTCATCAGGATGTGAGTCAGTGGGAATGTTGGTTAGAGAGACCACTGGAATCTACAGCCTCCTATATTTGATCTCTTTTCTGAAACTCTCCACCTTTGAAGAGATAAGGGTTTCAGGCAATTAGTGTGAATCTTTGCATTTGGTTTTATTGGCCTTTTAATTATTTCATTTTCCTTTTGCTGAATAAATTCTACAGAGGGCTTACTTAAGTAAATACTTAAAATAAGTATAGAGTACAAGATATTAACGGTTACAAAATGACCACTGCTTGTGTGATACAAACCAGTCCACAGATGGAGGTTATTATGAGCATGCATTTATGTTGTATGAATCAGTCAATTGCAGAGGAGAGAGTAGGAGGAAGAAATCTCGGCAAAGAGGAAAACACCAGTCAGTATTTGCTCTTTTAATGGTACTTGGCTGCCTCCAATTCCAAGCTCTGTCACCCTTGGATTATGTCGTTTCTGAGAATAAAATATAGCAATGTGTAACTGAGATGGTCATGGGATGGGTCCCTATCACAATGTTTTTGAAGTAACTGTGGCTGAACAAGGTCTGATCAGAAGGGAAAAATAATGGTAATTGAAGTGAATGAATGAATAATAATTCAACATATATACATTCAACAGGAAATCAGTGAGGCCCTACTCTGAGCCCAGAGGACATGGAGATGAAAGAGGACCAGTTCATGTCCTCAAAAAGCTTAGAATCTCCTGCAGCTAGCAGGTGTGGGTGACGTAGATTTATTTTACAATACGTACATCACCACATACCAGAGGCTTGCAGGACTTGGGTTTGTGTAGAAGCAAGACTAGCTGTCCCTCTCCAGGCCTGGCTTGCCCTTCAACTCTAACCACAAGTGTTTGTCCACCACCCACTGATCCCATGGGTTAGCCAGCGAATTAAAGAGACAAGGACACAGGAGGAAGACAAAGTGAGAAGATAACTAACAGCAGAGCAGAATAGAGCCAGCTCTGAAGCAGGGAGAAGGAAGAACAGAACAAAAGGCCAAAGATTCCGGAAGTCTAACCTGTGGGCTGGTGCCATCTTTAGTGATGTTCTATAATCTGTGGCAAAATGAGAAGATTAAGCACAATGTAGTATTGTATTACATGTCAGTCTAGGGTACCCAAAGGTTCTTTGTGGGAAAGGCCCATTTATTTTAGGATTATCTTCTTCCTAATTTAAAATGCCCCCTCCTGTACGACAGCATGTACTCAACTGACAACTTGTGAGAATCCCCTAGAATGTTATCTTGGTCTACACTATTTGGAAGCTGGAAACCACCAATGGAGTGAGAAATTAGAGCACATTTTATACCACCAGAGGTACTTCTCTTCAAAAACACCGCGGCATTTCTCAGGGTGGAATTAAACAACCTGGGTTCTTTGGGCAGGAAACGAAGAGGAAATGGTAGATGGGGTGGAACCAAATCTTCCTGTACCATCTACAGGTGGGATATGGGGATACATTGGCCCATCAGAGGTTGGAATTGCAGGAGAAGCTGGTGTGAGGGTGAGAGGTCAGAGCAGGGTTTATGGGGGAATGGAGGAGTGGGAGAAGGGGACGGTGAACCAAGGGGCACCACTGTAAGTTAGGACGAATTCCTATCTTCCTCAGCCACCTCCTTTACCAACCAGCTAACAAGAAGACTAGGAAATCCCTCCAGCCACTGGGGTGAAGGGGAGAAAAGTTGCTTCAACTTTTTAAAAAGAAGGTAATATCAATTCTTCATCTAAAGTAAG
Organism: Desmodus rotundus; assembly: GCF_022682495.2. Taxonomy (NCBI): domain Eukaryota; kingdom Metazoa; phylum Chordata; class Mammalia; order Chiroptera; family Phyllostomidae; genus Desmodus; species Desmodus rotundus. The sequence goes on along the minus strand of NC_071392.1, from coordinate 8,036,287 downwards.
AAAGACTGCTGACCCTAGAAGCTTCTCTGAGGCTCCCAAATGATGACCTTTCCTCTTAAGACTTCCTGTTGGAGCCTGCAGCCGTGAGATGGGTGTTGACCATGACCTCGAGGAAAACACTGGTCTACCTGAGGGAGTAGATCACTGTGCTTCCCTCACTGTGGTGGAGAGGGCTCCTTTTGCCCCCTTCTTTCTCTGTACATCCAACTCAACCGTAGGCAAAAAGTATCCTATTGTTTTTCTCTTCAGGAATAAATGATTGTTTTGTTAATATTATAATCAGTGCTATGGCAAACACAGACAACTTCATGTAGAATTAAGCCCTCACAAAATACTTCATTCCTTCACAAAACCCCTCCAACAGCAGCAAATACTGGGTTGGCCAAAAAGTTTGTTTGTTTTTTCCATAAGATGCTCTAGTAGCGCTCAGTTGTCTTTACCTTCATTTGAAACAATTTTGTTAGAGTCTGTTGTGACAGCTGTCATCTCAACGTACATTTAAAAAATATTTACCAAAACTGGTGAATTTCACCCTGGCTAGTGTGGCTCAGTGGATCGAGCACAGGTCTGTAAACCAAAGGGCCACTGGTTCAGTTCCGGGTCAGGGCACATGCCTGGGTGGTGGGCCAGGTCCCAGGCTGGGGGTGTGTGAAAGGCAACTGAATGATGTTTCACTCTCTCTTTTCTCCCTCCCTTCCACTCTCTAAAAATAAATTAAATCTTTTAAAAAATGAGTTAATTCACTTAAAAAAAAACTGGTGATTTTAATATTGAAGATGGAAGAAAATAAGCAACATTTTTGGCATTTTATGCTTTATAATTTTTAAGAAAGGTAAAAATGCAACTGAAATGCAAAAAAAGATTTGTGCAGTGTATGGAGAAGGTGCTGTGACTGATCGAATCTGTCAAATGGGATTTGTGAAGTTTCATGCTGGAGATTTCTTGATGGACGATACTCCACAGGCAGATAGACCAGTTAAAGTTGATAGCGATCAAATCAAGATATTAATCGAGAACAAACAACGTTATACCATGCGGGAGATAGCCGACATACTCAAAATATCCAAATCAATAAAGTTATAGGTGAAAATGAAAAATGTGTCTTTTATTTTATGGATAAAACTGTGCGAACTTTTTTGCCACCCCAAGGACGTCACCCAAGAACGAGAGCCTTGCCTGGGCAATGCTGAAAATCCTCCTGGAAGTACTGCTGTGGTCAGATTTGAAACTGGTGTAGTGACCAATTTCAAATAGTGAAGCCCTCACCCCCAAAGCGACTGTTTGGAAATAGGGCCTATAAGAAAGCATTTTCAATTATGTGAGGTCATAAGGGTGGGCCCTGGTCTGATAGGATTAGTGTCCTTAAAAGAAGAGGCATCAGAGCTCACTCTCTGTCCCTGCCTTGAAAGGGCACAGCGAGAGGGGGCCGTCTACAAGCCACCAGTCAGGAAGAGGGCTCTCACCCGAAACCACATCAGCTGGCACCTTGCTCTTGGACTTCCAGACTCTATCTAGAACTGTGAGAAATAAACTTCTGTTGTTTGAGCCACCCAGTTTGCGGTCTTTTGTGATGGCAGCCTGAATAGACTAATGTACACAGTAATGATCATCTGAACTGACCTTTATTTCTTAAGAATAAAATGTTTACCTAGAGGAGGTGATTGAAGTCTCCCTGGGCATCACATTGTCATTGAGAAGGAGAAGGCTACTCACATTATTTGTATTTTTCCCTATTTGCCAGGCACTGTGCTAATCATTTCATATGCACTAGGCAGGAAGCTGTGGGCTAGGGGGGTTATGTGACTTGCCCGAGGCCATAGCGCCAGTATGTTGAAGGCCCCGCTGGGGAGTGCCAGGTTTGCTGGGCTCAGAAGCTAGGCTGCACCTGGCTGTGTGCTCCGCCTTCTGCCCATCTGAGCCAGTCTCAGACGGAGTTCCTACCGTCCTAGTCTTATATTCCACTTCTATTGTAGGAATTTAAGCCATTTCATAAACCAGTGAGGGTTCATTAGGAGATTCACCAAGACCTGTTGTTTATATGGCCCCAATACTGCAAGGATGAAGAAAGAACAAAAGGAAATCTGTCAATCTGTTGCCCTCACAAAGCCTGGAAGGGTAACATCAAATGATGATAGGGAGTTTTCTCTATTAGGATGGTGAATGATTTTGTTTTGTTTTTGCACTTTTTTGGACACTATTTGACACTCTCAGGTTTTACGACCAGACATTTGTGTGCTCCCCCACAGCACGGAGTCTCTGGACAGCTCTTGGTCTGAAAGCCTGGGCTCCAAGGTCAAGGCTCCGGAGAAGCCCAGAACGAAGCACATGGCAGGCACTGACCCTGAACAATCCTGTTGCAGAGGGTTGGGGGCGGGAGGAGATGCTGACACTGGGTCAGTTCCAAACCTAACTGGGAAAACATGAAAATGGTTACCATCTGGAGCCTTCTGGTGACGGGAGGTGAGGCAGGGAGGTGGTCTGCAGCCAGGGCGCCTACGGCTGCAACTCCAGCACAGGCTCAACCTTCTCTGGTGCCTCTGCCTTTCTGCCACACCTCTCAGTGACCTTCAGAGGACCCAGTGACTCACTTAGGGTGGCCACTGTCAAAGTGACATTTCCAAATAATGGGATGGTCCACAGAAGCTGGACCATGCCTTTGTAGCTCTGTCTTTATCAAATAGTAAAGAAAATGAAAAGCAAATTTCCTCGCTGTGTTCTAGAGAGTATGTGGCTGAGATGGGTGGTATTATCCGTGGTTATGTTGGCAGCCATCAGTTCTTGTTCCCCTCTTACATCTTCCAAAGTGCCATTTTTGGCAGAAGAGTACAGGAGAAATATTATATTTTGAGGAAAAGAAAACAGTAGGGTTCCCACCCCCAACTCTCTCCCTCAGTTTCATAATGAAAAGTTGTGAGCAGTAGAGAGCTAGGATTTCTTTAGAGGGAAATCCTGGTGAATGGAGGCTTCTTATAAGTGCTAGATATTCTGGAGGGAATCCTGCTAATGAGAAAGTAAAAGGGCTATTGTGTTTTCTCCAGGGGACGCTGGAAGCAGGCAGTGGCCTGAACCAGCAGTTCTTCAGGAAGGCTTTGCAGTTTTACCAAAGCAAGGCTCTCTTCCTTGTGTAACTATCTGTTGGCGTTGGAGGAGTGTTGTGAAGGAATAAAATATTTCACAAGAGCCTAATTCTACATGAATTTGCCTACCTTTGCCATTAGCTTTTGTGACTCCTTAAAATCGGGGATCTGACTCTATCATTTTCTCCTTCAATCACTATCATTGAGCATCTGTTATGTGAACAGCTCTGGTCTGTACATTGAGGATATGTATGTATGAACTATAGATACTATAAACCTATCTAATAGTAGGCTGAGTGGTAATCACCCAATGGAGAGACCCAGGTCCTAATACCTGCTAGGTGTGCAATTTTGAATAATTTATTCTCCAAGCTTCCATTTCCTTACTATAAAATGGAGATAATAGTTCTACCTACCTCCAAGGACTAAATGACATAACTTATGTAAAATCCTTAACGCACGGTCTTGAGCCAAGCAAGCGCTCGATAAACATCAGTTCCTCTCCTGTCCTTCTGGTTTCAGCTTCGATGAGCACTCCTTAGGGGAGGCGTGTCTGACCTGAGATTGAGCCTCTTTTGTATGTTCTCACGGATTCCCCATTGTGCCCCATTGGTCATTAGTCTGTGGGATAACCAGGACTAGGACTGAGCCTGGCTTTCCAGGGAGAGGCACCAGGCAGGGGGCTTAGTATACCATGGTATGCCCAAGAACTACTTCTTATGTGAAGAACTTCATCCAAGTTCATTCTTATTCTGAAAAAGGAGAATTTGCAGCCAATGGACCTTCCACAAATGGTCTTAGTCTGGGCTCCTGCAGAAGCAGATCCTCAGGCAAAGGTGCTAAGGGGGTGACCTTGGGCAACAGTGGTGGGAGAGCGGGTGAATGAGACAGGGAAGGGAAGGAAGCCAAGATTAGGGTTCACAATCATGCAAGTTCTCACAGGGCCTCTATTTCAGGTGAAATATCACAGAGAAATAGGCAACCATGTTAGGGGTAGGTTGAGTCTTGAGATAGAAAAATAGATAAGGAGAGGAAGCCTATATATGTGGATATCATCTCAGGCACTCCCAAATCCTGTGAGACAAATTTGGCACCAGACAATGGGAAAGCAATCCTTCCTTCTTTCTTTTTTGGGGGTTGAAGGTATAGGTGACTGCAGGGATGGGGGCAGTGCGAAGCCCAGCATCTCCCTGTGTATCTCAAGTCCAGTGGGAGAAAACTCAGGGGGCTGTCTGTGTACCTTTTGGAAGCATTCACCTTGGCCTTCGTAAAGTTGAATGTAAAAGCAGGTCTTGTGTGTGGGGAAACTGTTACCACACCCTCGTGACGGAGGACACACACATGATGGGATTGGAGGTGGAGGGAAATGGACCTCTTCGCTCTCTCACATGGATAGCCAGGGTCTCTTTCTCAAGGAAGTAGAGCCCCGCTGAAATGAATGGTTTGGGGAAGGAGGGAGGGAAATATTTTCTTTACCAATCCAAGAATCCTCAGCATCAATAAAAACGGGGTCATTTCAGCCTCAGAGAAATTTCTAGAAGACCATCTCTGTAAACCCTCTAAGGGTAAAATGAAATCAATTCCACATTTTTGGAAGTAGTAGCAGCAATGAGCAACTTCAGAGGCTGGTTTTCAAAGTGGGGCAAGAAACCCCTGGGAGGTGATGAAGGCTGAGGGTGTCAGAATGTCAAAGTGTTGCCTAGTGATGGTAGCAACTCCGAGAAAAAAACGCCTTTGTGGGGGGTGGAGGGGCATGGGCATGGCAACTGGGGCATAGGCAAAAAGTTCTGGGGAAACAGAGGATCATGGGAGTCCTCTACAAGAATCAGGGAACAGAAAAACTGGAGGTATGCTGCTCTCATCTGGCGAGCGAAGCAGGTGTCCTGTGCTGTCAGGTCTATGTAGCTGTAGAGTATTTGAAAATAGTTATAAAGTGTGTTCCTAGAAAATCTGAGGTAGGGTAAGGCCAACAGATCCTGAGATTATCTCCACTGGAAAGACAGTTTGCTACAGTTCCCAAGAGGAGGGGGTGTGGCCCTGAAGGGGGGACACATGGAGGAGCACTAGGGTCAAGCAGAAGGCAGGGGGAGGGGGCAGGACTGGGGGTGAGAGCTTCTATCATGGTTTCTGCAGGAAGGAGTGAGCCTGGCAGGGTGAGAGCCCGATAGAGAAGCTGGTGTGGGCTCTAGGTTGGGCTCAGCAAGACCCCAGATGTCAGAGCATCCGAATTCAGAAAATAAAAGACGGGGTTAATACAGTAAGCCGGCTGGGAGGGTGAGCACCACATCTTCTTTTTCTTCTTCAGTCCTTCACGAAAGGTGAAAATACTGCGCATTTTAAGTCACACCCCTCAATGGCCGCATAGGCCCGCCCTAGCACATCTACTCACAGAGGGAAGTGGTTCTGTGTGTCTCAGGCCTCATCTGGAAAGGAATTTGAAATCCCTCTCTCTGGAAGGCCTCATATGCATAAGTACAAAACCTTATTCATTGATAATAAACTTCAATGGAAACTTTTAATCATGTTTTTAAGGGCTGCTGTTTTGAAGCAACCCAGTAGGAACCAAAGCCTTCATTATTTGCGAGATATTTTTATGTGAAGTCTGTTGATACCACACTTTGACAGCAAATTAATGAAGAGCTTGGGTAAGTTAAGTATTCAAAAAGATGCCAAGAGGAGTCCCCCCATTGGAAATATGATACACAGGGTGGTATTAAATGGGGTTCCCGCCTCAACCCCACATGTGGATGTGCTGAACTCTGGGTCTCTCTCTCTCTATATCGCTCTCTCTCTCTCTCTCTTGCCTCCCCCCCCCCGTCTCTCTCTCGTTGCCTTGCCAAGAAAAACCAGTCTAAAAACTACACACAGCAGTGCATTTCACTACGTGGTGTTACTTCCACTCGCATATTAATTGTGTAGAATCAGAGGGCAGTGTGACTACATACACAACACCAGTGAGTGGATGGAGAGGGTGGTTTACTATAGCACACAGATGCCTGTATTTGACCTAAAAAAAAAAAAAAGTGATACATACAGAATGTTTTTAAATAAGAAAGGTTTAAACCTCAGTAGACTTTGTTTCCTGAGCTGATTAGAACAGTTTGGTCAATGAATCAGAAGCGAGCTCACGGGGACAGCTGAGCTCCTGGAGGCGGGAGTGCATGTGCTTAGAAGCCAGCGTTGGCTCTGGGAGCTGAGGGTGGCCTGGTGTGGGGTGGTATCCACAAGTGCAGCCAACAGCTTGCCTGGGTCCAAAAGTCTGAGGCTCATATTGGACATGTTCTCTCGGGTCACCTAGTGCAAAGCAACCGACTTCACCTCTGGGCCCTCGGACTCTGTGCTAATCCTACTCAAGCGTAGCCTCAAGACTCAGCTCTCGAGGACAGCCAGAGTTTACCCAGTCTGTGATGGCTTTATGCCACCACCCCCACCCCCGGACTTGCCACAGGCTCCCACTAATGGTCCAGTGTCCTGTAAGTACAGAGTCCATTGCGGCATGATGCGGTAAGAGGAAGAACTGCTGCTGTTTGCAGAAGGAAACATTGTCCCTCGCACGTGTTCAAAGGCAGACGTGGTGGGGCAACGGGCGGGAGCTGGCAGAAGGACCGCCCGGCTTCACTCAGGCCTCTTCTGCCTGAATGACCCAAGTGCCCACAGGCCCAGAAGGACAGACCTGCAGGTGTGCCTGGTGCCATTCTATATGAGAACAAAAAGTGGGCAGGAGAGAGGGTGGGATTGCCAAAATTTTAATTTTGCCTTTTGAGAATTTAAAAGAATTCTGTCTACTCTCCCCACCATTTCACAATAAAAGGCACTGGAACACCAAGCTGCATGGATGCGCTGTCCCGAATGTTCTCGTGTGCACAGTGCCAGGGGTGATGTGGGCACGGATTATTAGCTGGGTAGAAACAACTGACTTGTGTGTATTGAGTCTTTGCCAGGTACCAGGCAGGCTCTCTTCAAAGCTCTCACATGTGTTGTCCCATTGTTTTCCTTCTTAAAGTTCTCGGATAGCTCCATACAGTCTCTTGCAGTGATTGCAAATATATTATTTGTCACTTTGAATCCAATGGTGGGGCCTTGTCTAGGGCATGTTTAGGCAGGCATCCTTAGTGGACTAACCGAGGGTCTACTAACATTGCCTGACATGGGCATGGTGTATGTGGGGTGGGGGGTGGGGTGGAAGGAGTGGGTATTTGCCACCCCACAGCCTTCCAAGAAGAGTTTCAAAGTCTGCAGTGGGCAAGTCTGGCACTTCCCAGCCAGACTAGTATGTCCCCAACTACGAGATGCTCACGAATCTGCAGGGAATCTTGTTATAGTGCCTATACTTTTTCAGGCCTGAGGTGGGTTCTGAGGCTCCACATTCCCATCAAGCTCCCAGACATTGCTTGTCTGCGGACCACTCTTTCAGTAGCCAGGCCACTTACCGTTCATTCTGAGATCTGCCTGTGTTTCCACTTGTCAGTTAAGGGTTGTTATCGTTTATTATTTACTAGATGCCAGGCTCCTTAGCAAGACAGAGTCTCAGGGCCCACCCTAGACCTACTGCATTTTATCAAGATCCCAGGTAATTTGTATGGAGGGTAAAGTGTAAGTATGGCTACTCTCACTTCTTGACAACCATGACTTTGCATATTTCCTCATGCTGTTTCTTGCAAAATAGGAACTGCTAAATCACAATGTTTACCACACCATTTGGATCACAGATTTTTTAAAATATATTTTGATCACACAAGGTTGACCTGAAGGTCATTGTGATTAGGTTGCTGGGAAAATTTCTGGCTTGGGAGAAATAATCAACATGCAGTAAAACTGACAGTGGCTAAGATACAAGCGATAAAACTTAGTACAGATGAAAATCTGCCCAAAAAAAAACAAGGGCCAGCGTGTTCACCACGTTGGATCCTGCAGGAATTGACTCAGGAGAAAAAGTCGATGTGGTAGAAATGGTCAACGAAAAATAAAACTGTCAACAGCAAAATTTGCACGTGGAAAGGTACAGATTTTAAAAACTGATAGAAGAAGCAATCTTCCTTTAAAAAAATTACATTTGTAAAAATTGGACCCAGAAACACTGAACTTGTTAGAAATAGTGGCCTCAGGAAAAAAGCTCACAAAGGCAGAGATAATTACTCTGAGGTTATTTTTAGGTAATAAGAAATTATTATTAATATAATGTTAATATTGAGTATGGGAATCAGTATCTTTCTTAATTATTGTGTATTCCCAGCATCTAGAACAGTGCCCAGCATATCATAGTATCTCAGTCCTAAAATGTTGTGCAAAATCTTAAAATTTACAATCTGATAGAACAAAAATGGAAAAATATCTTGAAAACATGTGGAATAAACTTTAATCAAAGAAGTAAAAAATCATTGAATGGCATTTGATCCAGAGAATGCTTTTCATCTGAGCAAGATTTCATGAGAAGATGACTCATCAGTGTTGGCAAAATTTGGACATGAAATTCATAAACATGAGTCAAAATGGTCTAGAAGGGTGGGCCGTGCTGTCCACCTGGCCAAGTGGTGGGGTCAAAACTGTGGACTCAAAAACAGGGAGCCAAGCAGCTGCACAGAAACAACGTGCATTCCTTCCTTCTGGCAGCGATTCTGAGCTCTCCTTCACTGCCTAACGGAAATCTAACCCCCGGCATGAGGCCCCTTCTGGTCCAAAGCAGGACACCGTGCCCCCAGTGTCCCCACTCCTACCATTTTGACCCAAGGGTGTGTTGACTATGCCATAGAACCTACTGAAGTTCATCGGAGCTGAAGGAAGACTTTCGAGAGCAATGAAAACATTTTCATAATAGAGTGACCTTCCAATATCTGAGAAGACTTGCTTGCAATTTTATTCTAGTTCAGCTAAGGAATAAATGCAAAGGATCACACTGTGTTTCAGCTTATAATAGAATTACTAAAAATAGCACATAAAATAAAGTGTTAGGTGATGAACTGCCTGAAAAATCACCTCCTGTTTGTAATGTTGAAAACAACAAACATTCACTGAAAGTAAAGGACTTTGTAGAAATAGCCAATATAAAATAGAATTGTTCATAATTGAACGATACATGGTAACATTGGTTTTGATTAAAATTGATGGGAGAATAAAAATCTTTCAAAATTTAGATCTGAAGAATTATCTTTTTTTAAAAGGTTTTATTTATTTATTTTTAGAGGGAGGTGAAGGGAGGGAGAAAGAGAGGGAGGGAAACATCAATGTGTGGTTGCCTCTCACGTGGTCTCCACTGGGGACGTGGCCTGCAACCCAGGCATGTGCCCTGACCGGGAATCCAACCGGCGACCCTTTGGTTTGCAGCCTGCACTCCATCCACTGAGCCACACCAGCCAGGGCTGAAGAATTATCTTAATGTGTGTGTGCATATTTTTTGTTTCTTTTTGTTTTTTATTTGCTTTTTTGCTTTTCTTTTCTTGCCTTTTTTGTTATTGTTTATTTTTAGTAGTACATGGGATTTCCATCATACTAAAATCTCCTGTCTAGGAGTGTGGAATAGACCTGGATGGTCACCACATTCTTTGGTCCCCCGGTTCAGTCGATCATTCATTCATTCACTGAGCGTTGCTTGTGTGTGAAGCGCGAGGGTGGGGAAACAGGACACAGCTCTGCTTCTGTTGAGAGATTCAGGGAGAAAAACAGACCATCTGAATAGGATGTTGTCCAAGTGCTTGGTGAGGGCCAGCAAAGAATGCTGTGGGAGGGACCCTAACTCAGCCCAGGAGGGTCAGGAAAGCTCCCCGTTGTCAAGGTGAACTGGCCCTAGGGGAGCAGCACAAGTCTGAGCCCTCAGCTGGAAACTGCATTTTGTAACACTTCTGTCTTCCACTCTCGGCTGGACAGCTTCTCAATACTTCAGGACTTCCCTGATGAGATTGGTGGTATTAATATATAGAATTCTTAAAAAATGCTATATAATGAAAAGTGTCAACATTTGGACAATCTGCATACATAATGTTTTCCAATGCATTATGTTGCAAAATCTTGCGGGATCAAAGATGCAGTTGGAGTGCAGGATAGGCATTTAATGTAACAGTATGAAGCGTACCTTTACAGGGCGTCAAATTCTACGCTGCAACTAACCTTTGAGTAACTAGCGCTTGTTGAGTTTTGGTGTACTATCAAATAAGAGTGTCTAAAACTATCTGGCAATATTTTAAAATACTCCTTGCTTTTCCAATGGCACAACTGTGTGAGGCTGGATTTTCCTTACATATTTCAGCCAAAACAACATATTGCAAAGTACTGGATACAGAAGCAGGAAGAATCCAGCCTTCTTTATAAAGCCAGACACTACAGAAATTTTTAAATATGTACAACAATAAGCCAGACATTATAGAAATTTTAAATACATACAACAATAAAAATATTCCCTCATTTTTAGATTTTAGAAAATATAGTTATTCATAAAAATATATTATTTATGTTAGCATGTAACTTTTATTATTTTAAAATTACGTAATGAACATTTAAATGTATTCTCAGTTTCAGTTTCTGATACGGTCAATATTGCTCGTCATAACCTATATAAACTAATGTTCTTCGGCATCGTCAGTAATTTTTAAGAATGGAAATAGGTCCTGGGACCAAAATATTTGAGAACCACTGGACTAGATCATTCTTTCGTAGCTTCCAAAAGTCAAACTAGTGGCTTGAGACGTGTGGGTGTGAAGCACTGCTTGTAGCCAGAAGACCCTCTCGCACTGAGTCTAGCCCTGAACTTGGAGAGAAGTGATTGTGATTTTCGCCAATACAAATCTTTTTAGGAAATCCCATCTACTCACCCTTCTTCACATAAGAACTGTGCTGCTACCCGCTGTCGAATACAGACTACTTGAGTTGCCATGGCTCACTGTCCAATCCCAGTTGAGTACTGTTTTCTGTCTTTGGCAAAGTCTCATGCTTCCCTGGGATGCTGTTCTTACTTTAAAGCTGTACAAATATTTATTGAGTGTCTCCTAGGTGCAGGGCCCTTTTCTTGGGTGTGGGGAGAGGAGCATAGTGAAGGAGATGTTGTTCTGCCCCTGTAGAGCTGCCAGCCCAGCGGGAGAACAGACTGGGTAATATTTTGTTGAACAATTAACTCCACATCAGGTTTCGTGCCCTTTCTGTGTGGTATCTCCATTTCATCATCACAGCAATTCTCTGAGTTAGTACTAGTATCCTCACTTCACATGGAAGGGGACAGGCTCAGAGAAGTTCAGGAATTTTCCCATGGTCACTGTAGTGGACATTCTTGGAGCACCCCGCCCCTCACGACCCTTCTGGTCATCTTCGCCAGTGCTGTGCACCCATTACTGCTGATGGCCTGCAGTTGCAAAATTCTTCCATGGATTGCCCATGGACTAGCACATCCACCTTACCTGTGTCCACCTGCCTAGGAGTTTACTCCTGAACCTCCACTCACTAGCTGAAGACTAACTGATGCTCTAATACGAAGTCCAGCTCCCTTTGCCTGTGGATAAACCCTGGGGTACAGTTTACACTGCAGAGCTTTTGCAGGGTTCAGGCTGAGATGGGTCTTCAATGAAATCAGACCGTTGCTTAGCTACTTCTTCCCTAGTCTGCTTCCAAACGTTTGCCATCCACTTTTTTTCCTAGGAGTTCTTTGTTGGTAAATTACTTGAACTTGAATCTTTGGCTCAGAGTATGCTTCTGGGAGAATCTGACTGAAGACTTTTACCCACCTATGTGGCAGAAGTCAAGATTTGAACCATGGCTGTCTGGCTCACGTGCTTTTAATTAGCACACTTGACTAAGTATTGGTGTGAGCTTGTTGGAGAGTTGGTCCATCCAGATGTGAATTCTACATAACCACATTTCTTATTTTGTTACACATAGGGTGTTTCTTTTTACCTTGAAGTTATGTGTTCCTTACCCTCTTGAAAAAATATCCTGCCAAGAGGAAAAAGCAACATTCAGCTAGGTTGTCATGCTTATTTAAAACCAGTCAAGTGTATACAGGCACCCACTAGCTTCCCCCCTCTCCCACCAAGGTAAAAATAAAGGAAATACCCACTAACTCTTCTTTCATGCCACCCATGATGGCAATACATAAGTAAGTGGAGAAACAGTAGGTTGGCAATAACATACCAAGGGCTCCTTCCATAGAAGCAGCAGCAGAAGATATAATGTCATAAGCTGTCACCACCTCAAGAGAGGAGTAGCAGTAGCATGGTGTGTGTGGCAGTCCAACCATCACTGTGCTCAGTTCAGCCTTCTGTGTTGAAGGCATAAGCTGTTATTCTTCACTCCCTGATCTGGTTTCCCTAAACTATAGTGGGGGAGACTAGAACTCCCCATCCATTGTTTTTACAGAAAACCCTTCTGGTCTTGACTATTGGTTGCCCCTTTGTATTGCAGAGTCCTTGAGTTTGTCTGGGGGTAAAATTCACAGGAGGTATAGGGACATGTAGCCTCAAACCAGCCTTAGCATCAAAGACATTTCTATGAAAAAGTCCCTTTTGCATGACTACAGAACTGTTTATTTTTCCAGCTAACAAAGAATAAGGTAGTCCACTGAGGAATTTTGGCTCGGAGTCCCAGAATTTAAATATGTATGCTAAGTGGGAGTCTAGAAAGACCTCAGATTGATCCAGTTCTTGCGACATCTGGGGCTGAGGCTGGAGTGGGGGCGGCTCAGTTCAGTGCTGACTTTGGAAGGAGCCATTGTGTTTAGGTTTGGAGACTTGGGCTTGGGTCACAGCTGCAGGCTTGGAGTATTTTTGCCCTGCGAGACTTGGTTACAAAGTCAATGGTACACCCTTAACATGCCTTGGTTTCTTCTGTCATTCTTCTATTTTATCTCTTCTCTCCTCCCTAACAAATGGCACCTTATATGTACCTTGATTCTTCACATATGGACTTGAAGAGGCAATCTAACATTTTTATTTAAGGAAGAATGAGTCCCCATGTGAGCTCTGGGGATGAGGGATGGGTTAGGGTTAGGGAACCATCATCTGGGCTCCCCGTAGGTGAGACTGAATGCCATCCTTGCTTTTTTCTCTCTGCGAGCAAGTCTGCTAGGTTTCAAAGCAAGCCTATGTGTACAGATGCAATGCAACCTGTAGATCTGCTCTGGGAGATTTTCTACAACACAGAAAAAGGTGAGGAAACTCATCAGGACCTAGGAAGATGACTAATGAGGCTGGAGCAAGAGGCCACACTTGAAAACTTGTCCTCTGTCCTCCAGTCTGAAACTATGGATGCTGGAAACTTCCCTAGGCTGGGGGTGACCAATGACAATCCGATCCTGGGATAGACTAGACTTTGCCATGACCTTCGGCAGAGAGTCCCCGTAAGACTTTTTAAACTTACCCCCAAATTACAGACCAAAGAAATATTTGCATCATTCAGTCATTTGTTATTCGACTATGCAAAGTCTTCCGGAGGAGATACATACTTCTTTGTACTGTAGCATCAATATGGTTTACAGGGTGGGGCGAAAGTAGATTCACAGTTTTTCGTAAGGAAAATAACACAATAATAAACTCTGTGTTTCATGTACTCACGACTGTAAACCTATTTTGCCCCACCCTGCATAATGGATATCATGCAGTCTCTGGGTTTGCCTCCTCTTTTCCCTCCCTGCATTCCACTTCCATTTACAGGACTTTAAGGGACATTCTCCTCAACAAAATGTGTGCTATGACCTTAGACCTCTCTGAAGGTACTGTAGTCTTCTTAGGGCCCAGGAAGCCCTCTCCTGGGCATTGTGGGATCATGTTTACGTAATGGAACATAAAGAGACAGAGGATGGGAAAGTCCTTTGGCTTAAACTTCAGTCTAGGGTTTGCACTACCGGTAAAATACCAACAGCCTTCAGGGGGTGGAGTTCTAGCTCAGCCCGGAGAAGACACTGACCTGTGGAGACTGGGCAAAACGGAGAGGCGGGGACACTTGGTTTGTGCCCCACAGCCCCTCCATTTCCCAGCCACTGTCGTGCTCATTTCTCTCCTCAATCATGCCGCTTCGCGTCTCCCTGCTGCCCTCAGACCTAGCAATTCTGCTATTAGGCAAAGTTGGGTTCTTAGTTCAGTGTCAGTGAATTAGTTCAATGTGTTACCTTTCCTCTGCATTTGTCCTTTAATTGGGGGGCGGGGAGGTTCTGTCCTTTGAAAAGCATTAAGGGGAGGCCTGATACACCAAGGTTGCTGGTTTTGATCCCCAGTCAGGGCACATAAAAGAATCAACCAATGAATGCATAAATAAGTGGAACAACAAATCAGTGTTTCTCTCTCTCTCTCTCCCTTCCTCTCTCTCTAAAGTCAATTAAAAATAAAATAAAATAAAGAAAAGCATTGACAGGAGCCTAAAGAATATTGAGGACTCAGAAAGGAAACTTCTTCAGGAAATCTCAACCAAGAGAAACACCATCTGAAAATGCCTAAGCCAACAAAACTGAGTTTAGGACATCTGCTTTTGGCTCATTCTCATTAGCCACCACGTCCCTAGAGACTAGTTTTCCTCCTAATATGGTGAAATATGCCAAAAACAAGTACATTCTCCTGTGGGATTGAAAGGACGTAACTAAATCACATGGAAGGTTACCAGATCTTCTGAATGATTTATGTGGTGGAGGCATGGTTCGATTTGGATGACCTTCTTGCTGGATCACAGGAAAAAGAAAGGAAAATATTCAACATATACTCACTAAGTGGTTCCAAGGGCCTTGCCTTGAGAAAAGACATAGTTTGTTTTAACAGTTAGTTTAGAAATGGAAAAAATAAAAGGAAATTGCTTTTTTATAGTAAGTTATCACATTGACATTTTTTTCCACCGGTGCTGTAAATGAAGTCACTTTACTTGTTAGTGCATCATTTAATTGCTCACAAATAAGAAAAAAGTGTGTAAGAATGGTCTTCAGCTAAGTGTTAACACATCAAACGGAAGTGTGAAGTGCTTCAAATTTGTGCTGAACAATGTAGAACACACGAGATAAATTTTAGAAGCTGGAGACCATCTGGGGGTGCCAGGCCTCAGACACGTGCCCTTGTTCCCTCAAAAATCTACAGAAGCTCTTAAAAGTTGAAGTCCAGGTCCACTTAAAAAGGCATCACTTCCATTCTCATCCCTGTTTAACAATGGAACAGAAGAAACGAATTCTGTCAGCTTCCGTTCACATCACAGGAGCCCAGGAAAGACCTGTGGATATTTTTTGTGAAAAGTATACTTCTCCCTCAAACATTCAGTTACCATTTACTAGGAGGATCCTGAATGAGGGTGGTACTTCTCAGCTACAGCAAAATCTCGAGAGTTAGGGAAAAAATATATGCAACTGAAGTCTTGCTTTTCAAAGGCACTTTTGGTTGAAGAGGCAAAAATTGTCCAAAAATCATATATATCATAACAAAAAGAATGATCTGTTTCTAAAAGGAATAGAACTGAGGGGTATGAAAATAGGATTCGAGCCGCCACAGTCCCGCTCTGCACTGCAGTGTGCGCTCGTGTCTCAGATGCAGTTGGGGATGTCGTGGATCACTCTGGGTTTGCCCCTCCCTACGCTCTGCCTAGAAGGTTTCCATTAGTAGCGTCCCTCACACTCTAGGAAAAATATTAGGCTTAAAGATGATTCTTAAAGTATTAGGTTTAAAGGTGATTTTGAGAAACTGATTACAGGCAAGGAAAAGGGAGCATTTGCATTTAGTTCCTGGGCCCCAGACATGTCAGGTCCGGAATACCATTATGGGAGAATCACCATTAAGTCTATGCAAAAGTCACCCGTGATAACGGGGATGACAGAAACAGGGTTCTGGCCTTGGGCAGTGACATAATTCCTCTTCCTGGTGACCGATTAATCCAACTCATCAGGATGACCTTTGCATTTGCTTTTAAGTGGTTTATAAAAAGGAACAACAGGAAATAGCACTAGTAGGAGCTTTTCAGGACTGGAAATGGTATCAAACTGGCCCCAAAAGAACCCCCCCCCAAATAAATATAATATACACCAAATTCAAGTTTTAAGTGCTATTGGAGCCAGAGAGACAAAGGAGGAAATACTGATCACGTGGGGGAGAAATGATGCAGGGGTGGGGTGGGGAGGGAAATGGGAAGGGAAGGAGAGATGTTTAATTTCCAACATCAATGTTTCTGAAGCCAAGAATATAGTGCTGACCCAGGCATGATAAAATGTGCAGGGATTTCCAGCAACCCACAGTCAGCTGACCAGTTTCAGGAGAAAAACAACAACTTTAAAATAATAACGTTAGGCTGTAGATAAAATTTCTTATCTGGGATTCTGGTTATTTATACCTCAAAGTGAATAGCTACATAGAGGTCTTACTGTTTCCAATTGGGAGAAGCTTCATGCTCAGGGACTGACTGCCCAGACTCCATGAGGCTATCAGAAGAAGATGCTGTATTTTTATGTGATAGACTAAAAGATCTTATTCAACAGCCAACTGAACGCTTATGAAGATGAGATCGATTATATAAAAAATGAATAGAAATCTTCATCGTATTGCTGGTCTTTGTGGCAGTACTGTTTTCCTTCCAAAAGCTTTTCATATGAGCCATTTCACACGGTTGCTGTTGGAATAAAGTGATTTTACCAATAACACTGAATGAGCTATAGATTGCCTTCATAACCTGACATTCTGTCGGTTTGGCTGCCTCACAACACCGTGTAAGATTTTGCACACTGTCCACTTATGATTGGACCTTGCAACGACCAAATGGCAGAAAAATGGTTTGTATAAGGACATGAGGCCAACTGAAACTTTGCAAGATGGAAATCATTTAAATTTTGGAGGTTGTCTTCCATCCAAAGCCTTCTCTGTGGTTTGTGTACCCCAAGAATGGTTTTCTATCCAAGTCATATTTGAATAAAGCAATGGGTAACAGTATGTCCTGTGTTTTCAAGGCGCGTAAGCTGGTGCATGGTGGGAGAGTGTTGTCTCCCTTCTGCCACCCTTCACAAGGCAGGCTGGTGGGAAGTTTCAAAGCTCATCTGCACAAAGAGGAGTTTATTGCATAACCAAGTCACACAACAGAAGGTGTCAATTTCATGTCAGGTTTTAAAAATCACATCCCAAATAAGTACATTTTCCTTTTTGTTAAGTTTTAGGCTTCTATTTTTCAATATCAAGGAGAGTGTAGATTATTTTCAGCAGACGAAATCCTGCTGGGTTTTTGTTTATTTGTTTCTGTTATTCATATGAGATAGACAAAAATATTTTTGCTATTTTCTTAGAAGGAATGACCTCAATATCAAGTATCTTTTTCCAGATACAACTTTGGCAACCTCAATAAAAACACAGTAACTCTGCGTTGTACCTCATTGTTGACTTAAGCCTTTGATAATCCTAAAAACTCCCAATTTTCCAAAGTTTGTGTCTACTTATTCCTGCACTTTAAGCTGCCCTGCCTTTTCTCCATGCAAGCATAGGTCCTGGCTGAGGCTCCAGAAACACTAAACAAAAAGGTCAGAGATCACAGGGAACTCATACTAAGAAATACAATGATTTTCAGTAAAAATCTGGTGAGAACATGGCTTGGTGTCAGTTAAGAGGGTGGCAGGGCTCGTTATATTGGTCTGTGATTGACTTTAAAATATTTCACCATGCACTTCAAGGTGATAAATACTTGTGTTAATTTGCTTTTGTAGTGTAATTTAGGCTAGTTACTAATTGAAGCTCCCTAGCCAGGGTTGGTTGATTGACATTTGAAAAATTCTAATTGCGGGTCTCCAGGAAGTTAACACAAGGTGTGATGGGCACCTTTTACAATTTCCGCTTTTGAACAATCCCTTCCTCTTGAAGGTGGGCTAGACCAAGCAGCTTGCTTTAACAGGTAGAATACAGCAAGAGGAGTGAGAAGTCATTGCCAAAATTATCTTATGAAACATTATGACTCCCATGTTGCCGGCATTCTCTTTTGCCTTCTAGGCTTGCTGGCAAGCAACCGAGGGTGGTCTCCAGGCAGAGAGAACTTGAGACACTCAGTCCAAAACCCCACAAAACACTGAATCCTCCAACCACCTCCAGAGTGGGCTGGGAAGCTGTCCCTTTTCAGGTTGAGCCAGGAGATGACAGCTGACACCTTGACCGTAGCTTGAGAGAGAGCCAGAAGCAGAGCACCCCTCTAAGGCACGTCCAGATTTCTTACCCATCAGAACTGGGAGCTGATGAATGTTGTTTTAAGCCATTAAGTGTTGGGTTAATTTGTTACGCAGCAATAGATAACTGAGACACAGGAGCTACAAAGATCATGTTTAAATCTGTACTAGTTGATCTAACTACATACACTTCCAATACATGACTTATATGGCATGTGAATTGTACCTCAATAAAGCCATTTAGAATGCTAGAGCATGTGTTAAATAGCATATATAATATTAGAAACACATGTAGATGTATCTGAGAAAGGAGTGGGGTGTAAAATACATGAATTGGATGCAAACAATGTTGAGTAGAGTACCTCTGCCTCTTACTGTCTGTGGCATAAAAATATGGTGAGCCCAGAGCCCAGTATGCTTCTAAATGGTGCCCTAGACCTAGACTCTTGTTCAGCCCTAGATTTGGCCATCACATGGAGGGATTATATGGCTTAATTTGACTCGGGTTAGCTAAGATTGAGTGCTAGAACACCGCGGCCTTTGTCTCAGGTAAAACCTTCCAGCAAGCTACTTGTCAAGGGTTGGAAGGACAGAGTTACACATCTGCGAGCTTACAAGAGCAGATTCTGACACTTCTTCATGCCTGCATGTTAACAGTGGCTTGCTGGGGAGGGAGAATTAAGTCAGAGGCTTGCTTTCATGGTAACACGCTGTCTGCTACTGAGGATGTGAGAAATGTGTGGGTCTCACCCTTTCTAGTGGAGGCTAAAGAAATGCACAAAAAGAAAGAGACCATCAGTGAATGACCAAGTAGCTTCAGGCCATTTTGCAGCAGAGCTGATGTGCCAAGAGGTAATGCATCAGATGACTGACTGCCTCCCTTGCAAGATAGGGGTCTTCTGTGTCCCCTAGCAGTTTTGCTGGTTATGGATTAATCTACACCTTCGGCCAAACCATCAGATAATGTAAGCAACCTTAGAAAGACAATGGTACCAGCCATTCTGCCACTGGAAAACTTGCCACGGTGTCCTGTTTTCCCAGAACTGAGTCTAACTCCTTGTCTTGAAAATAAGACTCTCAGGACTTTTGTTTCTGTACTCTATCGTACACTAAATAGGACAACTTCTGAAAAAGTGGGCAGTCCTTGTGCTTTCTGGCTTCCCTGCCTTTGCTCAGTTAATCCCATCTATCTGAATGGTCTTACCTCTCATTAACTTGAGACAAACAGTGTTTGTTATCACCTAGAGATAAATAAGATAAGGTATCGTTTGTCCATAAGAAGCTTCTTGTTTAGCTCCTGCCGTTGGCCATATCGCAAGCAATTTCCATACAATTTGGTGAGTGATCTGATTAAGTTTCTATGGGTAGATTAAATATGGCCATCAATTCTTTGTGGCTCCTCCTATTAAAAAGTGGATTCTTTTTCCCTCCCTTTGAACTTGGGCTGTTCTTTGTCTTGCTTTGATCTATACATTGCAGTGGAAGTGATGGGTGTCATTTCTGAGCCTTGGCCTCCAGAGACCTTGTGAGCTTCTGCATTTCCTCTTGGAATCCAGCTGCCTTGCAGTAAACCAATTGGGCCTACTGGACAATGAGAGGTGGTGAGGAGAATGGAGGAATCTCAGCTGATGGCAGCACTATATTAATCATGCTTTTGATTTTCTGGGTCTTAGAATGTTTTGACATCTTGGGGGCTTTCAGACCTGGGGAGAGACTGCCCCTGCTGGGGCTAGCTAATTCCTAGACATGGTGGTCAGCTTGCCTGGAGCATGCTTTTTATTTGCAGACTGACCAGTCAGCCCCCAACCACCTCTCATATGACAAGCCAATATTTCCCCAACACTAAATCAACCAAGGGCCAGCCCCCAGGTAGCTAGGCGTGGCCCCTATGCTCCAGGACTTGTTGAAATAATTTAAAGTAGCCAAACCTAAGCTAGATTC
This sequence comes from Desmodus rotundus, assembly GCF_022682495.2. Classification (NCBI taxonomy): domain Eukaryota; kingdom Metazoa; phylum Chordata; class Mammalia; order Chiroptera; family Phyllostomidae; genus Desmodus; species Desmodus rotundus. The sequence goes on along the minus strand of NC_071392.1, from coordinate 8,016,196 downwards.
CCCACCCTGACTTGCCTTTCCCATGAAATTCCCAATAAAGAGCCTAGCTCAGGTTTTCCCCTTGCTCCTGCTTCTGCCTCCTGACCAAAACCTGGTACCCCACCCCCCATAGTACTGCATGGTGTGGCATGTCCCCTTCTCTTGGGAAATGTAAGTAATGAAACTCTTCTTTCAGTGGCATTCGTCTCTGCATGTCAATGTTCAGTCACCACCACGAATTAAAATCCTGCAGGTACAAATTTTCGAACATGCCCCCACTAACCAGCTGGATTTTCCAGCCTCAGTCAAGCCTTCATACGAGTGTAGCCCCAGGAATGACCTCAGGTGAAGCCAGCAGAGCCTCCTGCCCAGCTAGCTGAGTGTAGTTGAACTTGTAAAGTTCTGGGAAAGTGTTCGTGGTCTAGGAAAAAAATTATGCCACTATGGAAAACTGTACTGCCCACAGCGAGCTCGGCCAGGGTATCGGATTCTGAGGCTAAGGGAGCTATTTCAGGACTCTGTCAATTATTGACAACTGATCTCAACCCAAAACAATTCTTGTCTATAGACATGCAAATGAATTCTGTCCAGTGTGGGGGACAGCCTTCTTACCCCCAAAAAACTCAATGTTGTTTTCATTTTCATGTTTGTTTCTATGTTCCTTTAACCCACATAAATGTATACTTCTTTGACTTCTTCTTTGAATTACTTATAACATCTACCTGTTTCCTTCATTCAAGTGAGATAAATACAATCTTTCACACGTGCTCATTTTATATTTGTATGACAGCCATGATTTTGCTTTGTTTTGAAAATTAGCCCTTAACACAGTTATTTTAAACCATTAAGTTTTGAAGGGCAGCAATGGGTAGGTGAAGGCAGTAACAGACTGGCATTGACTGCTGACATCCTGTTTGCCTGTATGCCTTTGCTACCCGTATTACTAGCAGAAAATGCCATTTCCTTGTGGCATAGATGATGAGCATTTAGAGAGGAAAATGTCATGGGAGCTTAGCTCTGCAACATTAGGGCTAACGGGAAACAGTAGTGAGGAGGTTAAGGTCATGGGCTTTCGCCATTTAATGCACTCAGGTTCAAACCCAGACTTTACCATGAGTCCTCTGTGTAACCTTGGGCATATTTATTAATATCTCTCAGCCTCCACTTCCTCATGAACCAAAATCATACTTACTGCGTACACTTACAGTAAACACTGAATGAGATCTTGTAGCAGACACCTTCGGTTGCCCACCTGGCATCCCATTTCTCACTCCCAAGCACACTCCCCAGTCAGCGGAGGCATCCACATCATCCTGAACTCCCGAGAAAGGTCCTGAACCATGTGAGCCAAGGAGCCCATGGCCCTTCCCTGGCACCTGCATTTGTCTAGGGGAGGCCACAAGATTCAGTTGACCCCCTCATACACACCGGAATGATTTGCATCCTGTGTTGGGAGAGAGCATTCTTTTCTCTTTCCTTTCTTTTTCCTTCTGGGTGCGAACCAGGAAGTATATGAACAGGTATGGCTGCAGGCAGCCATCCTGTAGCCAAGAGGCAAAGCAGCCTTGGGACAGGACCTCTCCGATGAGACTCAGAGCAGAAGGACCAGAGCTGTAAGCTTGGGGCCTGACCTACAGTCACTGCTGAGTGCGTGTGGCCTAAGCAGCAGCCCGGGCTCTGCAGAGTTAGAGCGGCATCCTCATTTGAATCTGCACCAGAAGGGCTCTGGGGTGTCGGCCAGTGAGGATTGGAAGGGCCGCTCCGTTTCCCGTATATTGTGTAAGGAAAGTGCAGTTTTAACATGTGACCAGCCTTGAATAATTGTTCTTCTTAAAACCCAAACTCAAGTACCACTGGGACATTGGCCTCTGTATTCACTGCTTGTAGTTATAATTCATCTCTGTCAAAAATATAGTCCTTTCCTGCCAAATTGTGGAAGCTACAATTTTCAAGCATCTGGCAAAGAAGCATTTTCCCTTTAGAGATAGCATTTGTACTGTGATTTTTGCCCATTATTATAAAATCCTAAGAGTCAAAATCTGGCTTGTGGCAGTAGAGTGCCCTTACCGGCTGTCGTCACTGCAGAGTGACACTGGCAGTGCCAGTTCTGGTGTGAGGGTGTGATGACAGAGCTGGGAATTGTTTGCTGCTGGCTAACACTTAGCATATTAGATTTAAGCTTCCGAGCATTCTTCTGAACACATTTTTGCCAAAATGCAGACACACACATGCACACACAGGTTTTTGGTTTTTCTGTTTTGTTTTGTTTTGTTTTTTAAGAAAACCAAAGCAAAAACCCACATGAAGGAGGAAGACAAGGCAGGAGTCTTGCTTTCTTCTAGCATCTCAACAGCACCAGCCTTGTGCTAAGATGTGGAATGAGGCTGGGAGTTCATCCAGAGTGATGCCATTGTTTTCTTTTTTCTCTTTCCTGGAGTTTTGAAATACAGAAACTAACTGGCAAAATTTCATGTTTGGAAAAATGGCAACCATGGCATGTGTTTGGGTCACCCAGGACTGATTCTTGTGTGATTTTTGTGGTCATCTGCTTCATCTCCTAGATACACCTTATTGGGCACTACCATTTGGGCAGGTTTGGGCACTCCTCAGCAGTACCCAGAAAAGTCTTCAAATGCCAGCTTGGGTTCTGGACCAGAACCAAGTCTCTCTGTGATCATTCAGTGCCTGAGAAAAAGTCCAAGTCTCAGGGCTGAGTGTAAAATCCAGTCTGTTGGTACAATTCATTAAAAGACAATTTGCCTATAATAGCTATTTAATGTGTCTGCAGTATATTTTCACCATAGACAAAATCAATAGAGATGATCGATAAAAAGAATTATCACAAATTTCCTGACAACTCCATGGTGGCAGCAGCTGGGAAGCCACGGCCAAGGGGTGGGCCACTATGTTGGGCAGCATTTGGGTGGTGGGGGGCTGTCTCACAGCCATTGGGAGAGGTCTAGACTGCTTCTCTCCTGGTGACAGCCCTCTGGCTCCCCAGGAGAGCTGTCCACACTGGGCCAGCACCTTGGTCTCCTCCTACTTCTGGCCCTGGCTCCCGTCCCTTCCCTGGGTGGTGATGGGCTGGGCTGAGACCCTGAGTATGGACAGTTTTGATTTTCATTCTTGTTAACCCCAACCAGGAAACGCTTCTGAACAAGGATAGCTTATCGCTAATTCCGGCTGAGAGAGGTTGCTCTGTGGAGTCACAGCAGAACAGACATATGCTTTCATTCCTGAGTTCCCCATAGTGCTTGTTTATTTATATTTACCTATTTCATTTATGTGCAAAAGCCTTGAGGCATTTACAGTAATAACACCACGTACAGTACAATGTAAATTAAGTGGGAAGCTGAGGTCCTGGAGCAGGATGCATGGGACTATTTAGGGACTACAACTGAGTTGCACAGAAGGATAGAAACAAAAACAAAAACACGCAAACAAACAAATGAAAAAGCAGGGCTTCCTCATGCTGGAGGAAACACCCACCAGTCCCTCAGCCACGCCTGGCTTCTTCCACGCGCAGCAGCGGAGTTGATTCAGGTAGTGAAGATGTCCAGGTCTCAGGGAAGACAGCCTTGGTCAAAAGCCCCACAGGACAGGAAGGCTGTCATGGGCTACAGGTTGCCTTTGCTTGGGACCCTTTTCCCCGAAACCCTTTGCAGAGGGAGGTGGCCATGTTCAGACCACTGACATGTAAGGGGAGGTCCTTCAATGTGATGGAAACGCTGCAGGGAGAGCCTGCTGTAGCTACTCCTTCCTTTCTGCTTACGGCCATAGTGGGAAAGCTGGATGCGTGGGGGTTTTGCCGCCACCTCGCAACCTTGGAGGAAAGGCCAGCGGAAGTACAAAGCTGCGGAACCAGACCCTTCAAGACCACTCTCTCCAAACTTCTATATGAGAGAATCAAACGCTTTATTATTTTTAAAATTTTTTTCTTTTATTGATTGGTTCCAGAGACAGGGGAAGGGAGGAAGAAAGAGAGGGAGAGAAACATTGATGTGAGAGAGAAACACCAATGGGTTACCTCTCATAGGCACCCCAGCTGGGGACCAAACCTGCAACCCAGGCATGTGCCCCGACTGGGAATCAAACACAAAAACTATTCAGTTTGCAGGACAACGGCCACCCCCTGAGCCTCACCTGCCAGATTAGAACAATATTATTTAAGACACTATACAGAACACTGTTCACTGTGGCTGACTATTATCTTACCGATACAGGTAGATACTATTATTACCTTTAGCAATAAGTGAAGACGTTGAGGCTTCCCCGGTTGACATGTTCGTGAGCAGCAATACTGACCAGGTTGCACTCCTCCTCTGCCTGACCCCAGATCCAGAATGCTCACTCCCTCTCATAGCAATATTCTAACTTCACCTGGGGCCCTTGTCAAAGAGGCAGGTTCCTCTACTTCACACCCAAAGATCCTGCTCAGTAACTCTGAGCTGAGGTCCCAGAAATCTCCATTCTGAGCAAGTAGTATAAGCGCTTCTGATGCCAAGACTTCCCGAACCCTTGCTTTAGTCTCACTGCTGTGTGCTGTCCAGCTGTCCAATCAAGCTCATTTGTCTCCAACACCTTCCTCCCACCGCTTTGGGCTGACCTCACTACAGCATCAATATCCCCACTCCTACCCCTCCCCTCCAGCACAAGGTAAATTCAGACACAGGTCTACCTTAGCATAAAAAACATCAGGTCTCAATTCTCTGGGATCTGAGGCTGAGAAGTAAGACCAACCAGGACTTGGGGTGCAGGGAGCAGACAGTCTTCTCTCTACTCCTCTTAAGCGGTATTTTCTCACTTGTGAAACTGGACTTCCTGTGGAGTCACCAGTTGAAACCACCAGCTCTAAACCTCACTTACTCCATTAACTGGCCAGCTCATTACTTGGACATCACCTTTTTGAACAAGAGTAAAGGGAAATTGTTACCAGTCTTTGTTTTCAGGAAGATGGAGAAAAGGGGCGGGGAAGGTAATGTACACATCAATTAAAAAAAATTTTAATTAAGTTTATATTCAGTATTATTTTGTATTAGTTCCAGGTGTACAGCATGGCGGTTAGACAGTCATACACTTTACAGTGTGATCCCCCCAAATTTCAAGTACCCACCTGGCACCGTACATAGTTATTCACGCATTTATCCTTGTTTCGAAGAAACCCATGTGGTTCACTGTCACTCAGCATGGATCAATCCTGGCTTCGCCTGAGAGACACAGAGTTCAAACTTTATATTGTTGGAAGCTGTGAAACCAAAGTTTTGAATTTTCCTCAAGAATTTCATTTTTAATAATAAAAAAATCACCAAGCCCATGTGTCCCATAAAAATAAACGAACGTTTTCACTCTTGAACCAATAAAGCAGATAAAAAGTTGGAAGCCACATATTGCTCTCTGTGTAGCTCATCCAGGCCGTGCAAGAGTTTGGAGAACCAACCGATCGCTTTATGTTTTGCAGATGGGGGAAACTGAGGGAGCACCAGGTCCCTGTCCCGGGTGTGGCTGTCAGATCATTGCCTGCCGGCTGCTCTCATCTGGAGGAGCAGCTCTCACGCGGGTTGGAGAAAAGCCCAGGTTCCACAGCAGGGCAAGTCCCAGCCTCGCTAGTGAGTTCAGCTCCATTTCCAGCCGGGCCTTTCTTGCACCCAACGACCTGAGGTTCTTCAGAAGGTCATGTTGCGTCATGCCTTTGCACATGCTGCCCCTTCTTGCAGAAATTCTCTCCTGCTCCTTTCCCACACAGCCGACACCCACTCGTCCACGGCTCACTCATCACCAGAAGCTGTTGGTCCTCCCATGGGGCCACACGGTGGGGCCCAACCACAGCACTCACATCCAGATGACATTTGTGTTCTCATGTGTCTGGCCACCCCACCACCTCCCACCAAGACAGACGCAGAGCCTCACGAAAGCTGGATCCTGTTTAATTCATCCTTATATTCCCAGGGCGGGTCACGTAGCTGGGCACAGAAGAGATGCTCGTTAAATGCTTGCTGCAGGCAGAAGTCAATGAACTGATGCAGACATGGGGGAATGTTAGAAAAAAAGATGACACTTTCAACCCCCTAAAGGAAATGAGAAGAAGAAACAGGGGGGAGGAAGCCCATCCAACTTTCTGGCCAGTCTTTTCCCAGGGGACTGTGTCTCCCATCCTGGTCAAAGAAATGTAAACACTCAGATTCCTTTCATTGATAAATAACTTCTCCCTCCATTGAAAAAGGGTGAGGGGACTGGCAGTTCCTTGTGGGATGACTTCTGCTGGGCTGCCAGGAAACGTGTTTGTGGTCGTGACAGGTATTTGGGCAAAGACACTGTAGGGAGAGCTGGGATCACTTAAGAGTTTGGGGGGAGAGTTTTATAAGGCTTTTCTTCCCTTGGGAGGAAGTCACACCCCGGCAGATGCTGTCACTCTAAACTCAGTTAATCCTCAATGAGAAAATCCTGGACTTGGGCAATACTGTCCCTCTTGCTCCTTCAGCACAAAGGCTGGAAATTGGGCAACAGTCCTACACTCAGAGGAATTTTCCCTCCAGCCTTCGGGCATCAGTCTCCACACTGGGGGGCTGGAGTCAGGCCTGGGTCCTGTCTTTATCTCGGCCTCCAGGCAAGGTGGCCCCCTGGGAGGGGCTGCCCCCCAGCCCAACCTGGGCCTGCTGACTTTCTTCTTCAGGATCTGGGAGATCATGCCATCTCTAAGCAATGCCCCTGCCCACAAAGGTGAGGTACTAGAATTTTCACCGTGGAGATGGGGAATGGTTCCCGGTGGAGTTGGGGAGAAGTCCTAACACTTTCAGTGGAGCGAACTCTGCTCACTTCCGTGAGGCACAGTGACTCCAAAGAATGTGGTCTGTCTGGGTCCAGACCAAGAATGGAGTAGAAAGAGTAGGAAAGCCATTAAAGAAATAAGAGAGTTATGCTGAAGCATGGGTGTCCAACATTTTGGTGTCTCCATGCCACACTGGAAGAAGAAGAGTTGTCTTGGGCCACACCGTAAATACATTGTGACACGTAATCACACACAGAGAAAAAATCTCATACTGTTTTAAGTAAATGTACGATTTTGTGTTGGGCCGCATTCATAGCCATCCTGGGCCACATGCGGCCCGCCGGCCACGGGTTGGACACCCCCTTAAAATCAGGTCAGCTTACATTTCTTGAGTGGCCTTTCTCTGCCAGGTCCTCATGCCTTTAAACACTTGCAGAATTTCCTTTTGTAGGTAAGGAAACTGAGACTCAGACAGGTCATTCTGCTTGTCCGAAGTCAGATGACTCAGAATTCGTGGAGTCAGGACTCACACCCAAGTCCCCTGGAATTCTAATCTCTGTGGCAAGGCAGGGAGGAAGACTCTTGTGCATAAAGGAGCAAGAGAAAATAAGAATAAACTTGTAGACTCTGAGGAACCATCAGAAACATCACGTCCTCCCAGAGTCACCGAGCTAGGTCAGGCGTAGTCCACCTGGTGTCAGAGGACAAGTAGGAGGAGCGACGGTGAGAAGGAGCAGAGAACAGATGGGTGCACTTTCTGCTGGAGGTTGATACCCCCTTCGGTCACAACACCATCCCATTGGCCTCCTGGAACTTGGGATCAGGGCAGGCTTCCCAAAGGCCAGGATATTTTAAGTTCCTCTGTGGTTGTTTCAAGCACAGACACAAAATTCGTTAACATTTGTCCCATTGTGGGGTTGGGGTGGGGGGCTATGTCCCCTCCCATTGAGTCTAGGTATGCTTGCGATTTGCTTATAACCAATCAAATGTAATAAAAAAGTGACTCTGCATGAATTTTCAAGGCTGGGTCAGAATAGGCAATGCAACTGCCACCCTTTCTGCTGCGATGCTTCCCTCCGGAGCCCTGAGCTCCCATGTGAGAAATCTGACAGCCGTGGGACGGCCATGCTGTGAGCAAGCCCAGGTCATGTGCTCTGGCCAATAGTCCCAAGTGTGGTCCCAATCAACAGCTGTCATCAACCACCAGATATGTGAGTAAAGGCTTTTCCAGCTGATTCCAGTCCACAGCTTTCAAGTCACTCCCCTGTTTCCCCTCCAATCTTTGTATCTTCCCAGTCCAGGCCCCAGATTTCATGGAGCCAAGACAAGCTATGCCCACTGTGCGCTGTCAGGATTCCCAACACATGGAATCCAGCAGCATAATAAAGTCATTGTTTTGTGTCCCCAGGTTTGGGGGTGGATGGAGGGCAGCAATACTAACCAGAGCACCATGTCATTTCACTTACTTTTAGGGGCAGCCTTCCTTGTCCCCCCAGGCCCAAGCTGTTACTTTTCAATAAACTGTGGATAAAAGCCACGGCAACTCTCGAAAGGCTCTGTGGGGGAGATCTCCTTCTTTGAAGAGGGCACTTTTAGACTGGCAAGGATGAGCCAGCTACTTCACAGCTGCTTCTCCTGACCAGGCTCCCAGCCCTTTTCCATCCTTCACTTCTTGCTGACAGCTTCCCACCCCTCCCGTGCACATCCCCATTTGGACGGCAGATACCTTTCAGTCCAATCAGCCCCCAGGGCAAAAGCTTCCCTTCAACTCTATAGCCATTCATGCGGTTCACGCCTCCATTTACCACAACCCTGGCAGGGAGTGCCTACAGGCTTTTTCTGAAAAGGGCTGGTATGAGGCCACCTTAGTGGGTATCTCTCTGGCTCAGGTTCTACCCTACTGGCGAAATTCCATGGTTGTTAAAATTCTTCAAAGAACTAGATGAGCTCATTTCTCTTAAATTAGTGCCGGCTAGAGAGCTCTCATCTTCCCAGCACAAAGTTCATCAGGGTACCTACCCAGTGCTAACTCACTGGTAGCAGCCCTTTCTGCTGGTAGCCGGAGAATACAGTTCAGAGTCCAAATAAGACTTTTCATGCTTTCTTTCTTTATTTCTGAGTTGACTCTGAAATCTAGCATCCGCCCAGCATGGTGTGTGCTGGTACACTTTTGGCTCTACATATAATAGACCCATGTCCTCTCTACTTACTGGTTAGTGCCCTGAACAAGTCACCTACACCCCCATGGAGTCCCCCTCTCCTTATGGGCAAGGTGGAGGTAGCAATTCCTTCCCAGGGTGACTGTGAAGATTAACTGAGATATCTAGGCGCTCAAGTTGGCCGGAGGTTAGGCTAGTTGAAGAAAATGGCCTAAGCTGGGGTGGGGTGGAGAGATGGGGAGAAAAGGCACACAACTGTAATTGAATAACAATAAAAAATTAAAAAAAAAATAAAATGGCCTAATCTTGTTTATTTTTGTTGTTGTTATTGTCATTATTTGTGGTTGCTCTTCACCAAATCTGATCAGCTCTGCCTTCCAAATTAACCCAAAACCTAACCACGTCTCATCGTCTCCACTGCCAATCACCTGGTCCCCGCTACATCGCCTCTATTTACATGATTGCACTATCCTATCTCGCCTCCTGGTTTCATCCCAGCTGCCTGTTGCCGCTCCTTGCAGCAGCCAGAACAATCCTGTTTAATCTTGTCACATCACTCCCAGGTTCCGACCGCTTCAATCACTTCCCTTCTAATTCAGAGTAAAGTTTTTACAGTGGCCTACAAGTCCGTGCAAGATCGGACTCCTATTACCTTTATGACTTCATCTTTTCCTCCTTTCTCCCTCTCACCCTTCTTGGTGTTCCTCAAAGAGCACAGACCTGCCTGCCCTCCAGCCTTCGTACTTCCTGTTACTCAGCCAGAGGCTGCATGGCTGGTGCCCTTATTTGGCTCAAATGCATCTTTGTATTGAGTTCTTCCTTGACTATCGTATTTATCTCCACTGCTTCTTGTCCACTTAATTTTTTTTTAAATAATCAATCACCTTCTAACACATAATTGACTTGTTTGTTTATATTTACTGCCCATTTCTCCTAACTAACATATAAGCCTGCTGAAAGCAGAGACTGTTATCTCTTGTTTGTTGCCATTTCCTGGGCCCCAGACAGTGCCTGATACGTAGGAGACCCTCGAAGATGAGGTCGAATGTCATGGACCACAGAAACAACTTGCTTGGCTGCTTGCTAATATTTCATATTAATGAGGATGACTACATGCACACACTACATCATCAATAGTTTTGTTTAAAAACATTGCCACTGCGCAGCCGTTTTGAGACTATGCTGATGATTGAAACCTGGAGTAAATCAATTTGAAGTCACAGAATGCAAGAATAATAACATGTAGCTCTTCTGATTGCTAACTCAGAAAGCATCCCACCTCCCCAAAATCAAGCATGGATTCTTGTCAGGGCCAAGTATATAATTTGCAGGGCCTAGTGCAACATGCAAACGTGGAGTGGCTACTTCTTCATAATTCTTAAGAATTTCAAGACCACAACAGCAGAGCAGAAGCCAGGCGCGGGGCCCTTCTGAGCTCCAGGTCCCAGCTGACTGCACGGGCTGCACAAGCGTGATGCCGGCCCTGCTCATTTCCTACAACTGTATATATTTTTGCATCCAGTGAAAACAAACTTTAGGAGGTTTGCTTACTCGGGGAACTTCAGCCACACTAATATCTCTTTACATTGCCACGAGGCTGGAAAAGTTACGGGTATCCATTCTGCCACAGACCCACTGGTATTCTGGTTTCAAACTAATCCCCTTTTGTTTTGTACAGCAGTCCTCTCTTCCCCTTGGTTTCCCTTTCTGTGGTTTCAGTTACCTGTGGTCCACTATGGGCTGCAACCATTAAGTGGAAAATCCCACCAATAAACAACTCAGGCATTTCAACTACGCGCCCCGGCCTGGGTGGTGAAATCTCGCGACGTCTCCCTGCGCCCCGCCCGCCGTGACTCATCCCTGTGCCCAGTGTAGTGGCGACCCCTGTAGGTTCTCCAATCAGCTGTCCGGGTACCGCAGGGCGTGTGTTCACGTAACTCTCATTTCACTCAGTGACTTCTTCTCATCACGTAGGCACTGAGTCGTCTCACCTCACCCCACGAAGGGTGAGTACTGTACGAGATATTTTGAGAAAAAGAAAGACAGATGATACCATAAACCTTTCATTGCAGTATATTGTTATAGTTGTTCTATTTTATTATTGTTGTTAATCTCTTATGGTGCCTAATTTATAAATTAAACTTCATCATGGGTACGTTTATATAGGAAAAACATGGTACACACATAGAGTTTGGTACTATCTGGTTTCAGGCATCCACCACGGGTCTTGGAACATACCTCCCTTGGATGGGAGAGGCGGGGAACTACTGTACTGGATTATATGACAACTTTGGTTTTAGAGGCAGATTAAAAGTATGCAAATCATTGCGCACACCCCTTGAATAGGTTACAGTCTGAGGCCGAAGGCTGAGTGCTGAGGTTGGGAGTCCTGGGTCCCGTAAACAGGAATTGCTGCCCTTAATGGTGTGCGAATATGGACTAGCCTGAGAGGTGAGAGGTGGCCTGCTGAGAGAGTGGGAATGGGACTGAGTCCCGTCCCGGTTCCGGTGGAGGCGGTCCCGGTGGAGGCAGGTCCCCGAGACTCCAGATGCCCTCAGGTCACTTCAGCTAATGACAGTGCTAGAATCCACCGAACAGTAGCTGCCCAAGTCAATGTCTCCATTGGGATTTCTCCTCCTCATCTTCCAAAGGAGAGCCCTTCTGCTCAGAGGTTATTCTCAATGTTAACTAGACTTGAAAACAATTCGCTTGCATTTTGAGTTTTCTGGAGTCAAGAACTATAAAAAAACATAAGCTCTGGGCCCCTTTATTCACATTTTCCAGAAAAGCAAAGAGAAATTTCTTGCTTCTCTTTTCATTTTATTTTTTATTGTAGGTCCACCTTGACACCTTAGATTTTTTAAATGATCTGTTCTTTGAATATAAATACGGTTTGGTTGATTAAGGCCACTTCTAGGCCCTCCCATGAATATTTTGTAAAACCAAATTACAAACAGCATAATTGATTTGAAGAAAATTGTGACAGGAATGCATTATTTAAATGTTAAAGTTATCTGTGTATATTTTTAGAAAGTTCCAAAGATGAGATCATTTGGCCACAAAGGTTTTTAGACTCTTCAATGAAATGAGTGGAAGTATTAGTTCAACATTTCAAGGACAATTTATCAGTAAAGAAGCTGATTTGAACCTGTGGACAGCTTTCTTACAAGACTTCAAAGTGTTTTCATAACGATAACTAAAATAAATATACACTATTTTAAAAAATCTGTGTACACTTACATCTTAAAGTGAGTTATTTTTTGTGGGTCAGAAGTAACTTGCTTGTCCAGGACACGTGACCATTCATATTTACATGGTTAACCTTTTCTTCACTTCCGTTTTTGTCTTTGGTAGGGGCTGTTAACATTTCAAGATAGTTTGGCTTATAATGATTGCTTAACTGTATCCATTAAACTGTGGGCATCAGTTTAAGAAGAAGTAACATATCACAAGGTCCTGCACTCTAGCATGGAATAAGAACGTAGCCAAACGTACTTGGAATCATGGGCTTCTCCCCTTTTACAGAGAGATTCTGGGAATTGACTTCCTCTCTGTTTCTACAGCAGGTTCTCACTCAAGCAGGACCAGCTTGCGTTTTGACCATTCTGATTCAGAAGTTGTGTAGGAGAGGAGACAACCTGCCCCAGAGATGGGGAGCAGGCACGAATTGCCTCGTTTCTGTGCAGCTGTAGTAAAACTGCTGTGTTTTTAGGGATGGCTAGCAAAGGAATTCCTTCCCCTGCAGAAAAATATACACAGGGAAGTCGCAAGTAAGTGAAGTTGGGTTATCTTAATGGCAATTAGCCTGACTCATCTGCGTCCACCAGGGAGACACCCCTGCAAGCCTGTGAGCCAGGACTAGCTTCTGTCCCCACATTCCTGGCTCACAGGAAGATTCTCCAGCTCCAAGTCCTCCCCTCAACCCCCATCTTCACATTCTTTCCTTAGATATGGTAATGCCCTCTCCCCCAGAGCTACCTGGGGTGGCCTCTCAGTCTCCTTGAGAGGACTTCCTACCTCTAAGATTATTTATGGCCCAGGAAGAAGCCTGTTCCTCTGTTTCCCAGTCCAGGGGAGGGCCTAGGCCGAGGGTCCCGCTTCTCTGTCCAGATGTGTCTGGCAGGGATTTTAAAGCACTCCTGCTTGGGTGGTGCTAAATTCAGGGCTAGATCCTCAAGTAGCCATTGTTTCTAACCGAGAAGAGATTGATACAAGAATTGATAGTAAAATTGATAAAATAGTTGATAATTGATAAAGCTAGGTCGAATCATAAGAAACTGCTAGTATTCGACCATTTTTAGTAACAGAGATGGCAATTTCCTATGGTTCTACCTAGTACTGAAAAATGTTTGTAGACATTAATGAAAAGATATTGAAAGATTTTTGTTTCATCTTTCACTGTGTTTCACATCCTCTAACTTCTTTTTCTGGACCCCAAATACCCGTTCTAAGAATACACGCTCGCACACACACACACACACACACACACACACACACACTATGACTTTGTCTTCCTCCTCTGGGACCTTAACATTGAGGAAATCAAATGTCAATGAGGTAACACACTTACATGAATAAAAGGCTTGGGCAGTTCTACTCACAACACTCTTGTCATTTGTCCGGGGTGTCACCCCTCCCGCCCAGCCCCCAGCTCTGCCTGAAATCATTTTACTAGATTGAAAACAACGGAGACGACCTCATGCAACAGGCTTGGGGGAAGGCTGCGTGTGTATGGGACAAGCCCCAGCTTTGAGTCACAGGGATCTGCATTCAGCATTTGGTTTATTTCTTGGTATGTGAGCATACCAGGCATACCATATTTTGAACAAGTTACCTAACCACAGTGTCTTTTAGTTTTCTCATCTGTAACATAGGGATAAAAATATCTACTCTATGTCCTTAAAGGGGGCCAAGTACTGTGCGTGGGACGGAGGTGCTTCAAACTTATGAAAAACCAAACAGATTAAATTTCCTATCCCCTGGAGCGTCCAGCCTCCATTCCTACCCGTCTGCCACATGTGGCTCAGACACCAAAGAGCTGCTTTACTTGAAGTGACATGTGGCCTGGGACATCGGGTGTCTCAGTGGTAACCAGCCAGCCTAGTGAGTCATGGCTAGCAGGGTCCTTGCTGCTCTGGGGAAGATGACTTGCAGCTGGGGAGGCACAGAAGTGGCTTTGTGGCGTCAGGGACATTTGGGCCGGTCCCTCAGGATGGTGAGGATTAGATGTACCCTCTAGGCCAGCGTGCCCCCAGTAAACTTCGGGCAGTGATGGGAATATGCTGTAACCTGCACTGTCTGAGACGTGTGGCTAGTGTGAGAGAGGAGAGAATTTTAGCTTTAATTTTGATGATTTAATTTAAACAGCCACCTATGGCTGGTTTTGGATGGCACGGGACTAGGCAGTGATAGGGATAGTGACAGAGGACGAAAACCCTGGGGGCAGGCCGGGGTACAGCACACGCTTCAGCACAGCTGATGCCCAGGCTGCGTGAAGGGGGCTTGTGGTTCTGACAACTGGAGAGGACCATGTGGCAAAGTCTGATCATCAGCGTAAAGAGTTTCTATATTCTTTTGTAAGCCGTGGGAGCTAGGGGAGGTTTGGGAGCCAAGGAGCAACAGCCTGTGCTCCACTCCATAGCAATTAATCTAGCAGCAGGCAGGGGAGTGGAGTCTCTCCCATTTGACCAGATAGAAGCTGGAAACAGAAGACACTTGGGAGTGTTACTGAAGCGCCCCACCCTCGGGGGGCGATGCTCTAACCGAGTGCTGAGCATTGGATTATCACCAGCTCAGCCTGGATTATCTCAGGTGGCTGTGAGGCAGGCACTACTACCAAGCGACCCACTTTACAGACAAGGACATGGGATTTTCCATCAGTTAACTTACATGTCTTCAAGTAAGTACAAAATAAAAATTCGAACCCAGGTTTGTTGGGTTCCAAAGACCGCAAAGAAAGTGTTTAACTCCACTCTACCTGTATGGTACCTCTGCCTGGGGAAAGGGAGAGCCGCTGGCCTCCCTGGGCAGTGTAATGAGATGGATGGCACAGAGCCAAACACATAGCTCAGGACTGGATAGGAGTTGTCTGGGGTGTGGCTCTTCCCATGACCAGACACAGGGAATTCTTCTCTCTGTGGGTACTTCTGAATGGAACTCCCTGTTTTGTTCCCAGACTGACCCCTCTTATCTCCCTCCTGCCTGCTCAAAGCCCACTGTCTGGTCTATAAGCCAGGAGAGTTATTATCTGCTTTTGGGGAACTCTGCAGAAGAGTAGGGACTTATTTCCTTTCTGGGAGCTCTTCAATTTGCAGGCAATTATCTGATGGCTTTTGCAATTTCTCCTACAATCTTCCCTTAAGAGGCAGCCCTGTGTGGTGTTAAAAACACCCATTCAATACCCAGGCTGCCAGGGTTTGAACCCTGGTTTGCAGCCTGACTTCCAGCAAGTTACTGAGAATACAGCCTACCTCAGGGTCTGGTCTGAAGAATGAGTAAAAAGCATGTTAGAATTGAAAAAAAAAAAAAAAAAAGAATGGTTCTAAGGAAGCGATCTTCAGATTGTGTCCCCTAAATACCTGCTTTAGGATTGCTTGAGTGCCCTGTTAGAAAGGTACAAATTCCACCCTGGCAGGTATGGCCCAGTTGTTTGGGCATTGGCCCACAAACCGAATGGTTGTGGGTTCGATTCTCAGTCAGGGCACATGCCTGGGTTTTGGGTTCCATCCCCCGTCCGGGCACATGCAAGAGGCAACTGATCCATGTATCTGTCCTTCTCTTTCTCCCTCCCTTCTCCCTCCCTGTCTCTCTAGAATCAATTAAAAAGAAAAAAAGATTGTGCACTTACTATATATGGCTTATAAGCATTATTATTTGTCCAAAACTGGGTGGGGCGCAGGGCAGGAGTGCCCCCTGGAGTGGCCAGGAGGAGGAAGAAGTAACTCTAGAAAGACCATTCTCAGATATTTGAGTGTGAATCAAAGCAATCGGTCAGAGATCATGGAAGGCCTTTTGAGTCCAGACTCATGCTAATAGAGAAACCATACAAATGTAAACACATGCGCAGCAGTTGGCTGGGAGGGAAGGGAAAAGGAAATATTGACAGGTACTGGAAAGAACAGTTTCTGCATGCGTGGGAGCAAACTCTTTGCACGATCTGGCAGATGGCACGGGCTTAACCACAGCTAGAGTCGCAGCGGATGCTTCTATTTCGGCATCTGGGGCTGCGCTGGTCCTGCAGCCTCGGTGCTGCCACCTACAGGGCCTGCGAGGCAGAGGCGCAGCCCTCGTGGCTCCTGGGCTGCTGGGCGCTGGGTCCGGGCAAGATCTGCAGCTTCCTCAGCAGCCGCAGTGAGCTCCGCTTGTTACAGGTTTTAAATGCTTCCGCCCCCGGACACAACAGTTCTGAACACGTTTCTAAACATTATTTCTAAAAGGGGGAAATGAAGAATAAGACCAAACAACGCTCCACTCAGTCATGTCACTTTGAAATGTGACACTGACATAGCACCATGTGCCAGGCACTGAGGTAGTGGAGTGGCGCAGGTCCTTGCACTTGACCCACGTAAAAAAGAGCATCAGTATTCTTATCCCCATTTCAAAGTGGGCTGAGGGAGCCGATTCAGAACTGTTCAGAGCCCATGCCACTGACATTCCAAAGTCTGCGTACGTGTAACACGCGGCCCGACACACTGGTTTTCCATCTTCCCCCAGTAGAGAAGCGCACACGACTGGGTTGACCGAACAGGACCGACAACCACAAAGAGCTTCTGTTTGCACGTGAGAAATGCTGCTTTGACTTTGAGCTATGGCTCTGAAAATCTGGATTCCTCAAGTGAACAGGTCATTGCAGTGGTTTTCATGTATGTACGGGAGTCAGGTCTTTATTTCCAGGGCCTAAATCTATGTCCATCTGTAAATTAACTTATTTCTACTCATGCAAGACAACCTGAATGAATCAATGTTGTAAGCTGACCTACAGAACAACGTGCCCTGTCTGGCCTTTACCAACTCCAACTCCGTATGGATTAATCAGTATTTGGGCACACTTAGGATGTATTTATTCTACAAAGGTCTTGTTTAAACTGACCGTCCTGTGGCACTCACAGTACTTCTCAAGCTTGAGTGCATACACCAGTCACCCAGGTAGCTTGTCGAAATGCAGATTCTGACCCAGTGGCTCTGGGATGGGGTGTGAGATGCTCTATTTCTAATAAGTCACCATGTGATGCAGACACCATTGGAGATGCTGCTGGCCCAGGACCCACACCTGGAGTTTCAAGCAATTTTCTCAAAGTTCCTTTGAATGATCAAAATAAAATTTTAATTGCTTGTATACTGATTGTATTGTTTCCTAATGCTTTGAGAATCAGTAAACTAAACATTCCATCCAAAATACTTTATCAAGTAGAACACTGAATTTATCAGGAGAGTTTATTCCTTCACCCCGCCTGCATTATAAAGTATTTATCTTTAGGGACCCTGTGACCTGAAGGACTCTGCCTTCAGTCAAAGCGTAATTTAGGCAACATGAGAATTGTTCTCCAAACTCTAAGGGAGAGTACGGATGATACTAACTTATGAAAAACAGGTCAAAATTAACCTTTCTGCTGTTTCAGGCTTTTCAAGCTGACCCTTCTGCCATTTAGGGAATTCACTGTGTAGAAGGACGGAGAAGTAGACCCCATGACCCACTTTAAAACCAAGAAGCACCTCCTCATGTCTCTCGGACCTGGAGGTGAAAGGCTTGGATACTTATCAGAGTCTCCAGGTGCTGAAGGGCAAAAAGTAACACATTCACAAGTGATACAGAGCAAACACCTATTATGATGCCCAAAGGACAAGCTATTTATAGCAGTCAAGAACAGAGTGACCCATAAATAGACTGCCATTTAGTTGTTTGTTTTGTCTGGGGCCCATTGAATGGCATCTGTTACTACTACAATAGCTCATGCCCAGCAATTATTTCCATTATAAACCTCACTGGGGATGGGAAATGCAGCAGAACTAGCTCTTCTGACTGGAATTGATTTTCCTCCCAAACATCCATTAAAATATTCAGCAAAGGTGTTGAGTTCTCTCCCATCCCTTCCCATTTACACAAATAAAACATGTACATTTAAATGGTTCAACATAAATGACTGCCTTGTATTTTAGAGAATATAATGTCTCAGGTCGAGTAGTGGAAACTAGAGCAATTTTAATGAGAAGAAAATGTAAGAAAGTAGGGTCGCTTCAGTGGGAACAAAGTACCTGTTATGCACACGGTAGTTTTTCAGTAAAGGTGATTTACTGCCTTGAATGGCCTTAAGATTGATTGCTAGGTTTGCACAGCCAAGACTGACATGGATTGTGAAGATAAGGGTGCTCTGGAGTGGGGACACAGGCTGCTCATGTCTGCGGCCTGTGACCTGAGGGGTCCAGCAGGGCCAGTCTGTCTTTCCTCCTTTGCAGTCCCTACTCTGATGCCAAAATGTCCCTACCCTTAGCTTATAGCAGGTGCTGTAGTACCCAGATATTGGCATGTTAATTTTGTATATTATTAGTGTCAATAATACCTACATTTGCCAGTATTTATTCAAGGCAAACCACGTGGCAGGCTCCGAGCAGAGAGGAAAGGGTACGTCCCCGTCAGCTCAAGTGTGAAACACCCACAAGAGCTGGGGCCATGTTTCCGACCCTGGACCAAAGGAGGGGGTCAGAAGGGTGAGAGGCTCCAACCAGCCCAGCTCGGGCCACTGATCTCCCTGTTTAAGGGAAGTGTGTGGGGGGGGATGTGGGTGCAGTAGTCCATCCTTAACTGAGATTTTGACGTCTTCAGTGTCTGTCACCCACGGTCAACCTCAGTCCAAAATTGTTAAATGGAAAATTTCAGAAATAAACAATCCATGAGTTTTAAATTGTGCACCATTCTGAGTAGCGTGATGACACCTCGTGTCATTCCACTCATCCCGTTCGGGAAGTGACTCATCTCTTTGCCCGGGATCTCCACGCTGTACGTGTCATCAACCCCGGTCACTTAGTAGCCATCTTGGTGATCAGACAGTGCTCAGTGCCAATTGAGCCATCTTGGTGTCTCAGTGCTCGTGCTCACCTAACCCTTATTTTACCCAACAGTGGTCCTGAAGTGCAAGAGTAGTGAGGCTCGCAGTTCGGACACACTACAGAGAAGCCACAAAGTGCTTGTTGTGGACAGCTGGTAGGGACACAGCAGTCTAATGCTGCATCACGACGCCTCTGTCACTCACCTCACGTCATCTCGTCCTGCATTGTCTCGTCTCGGGCACTGTGTCCTCTCCCCTCATCACAGGAAGGAGGGTGAGCGAGGTACCACAAGATAGTTTGAGGGCGAGGGAAGGAGAGAGACTTTCCCTCACCTAACTTTTATCGCAGTATATTGCTATAATTGTTCTATTTTATTATTAGTTATTGTTGTTAATCTCCTACTGTGCCTAATTTATAAATTAAACTTCATCATAAGCAGGTGCGTGAAGAACAAACATAGTATATGTAGAGGGTTTGGTACTATCCTCGGTTTCAGGCCTCCACGGGGGCTCTTGGGCTGTATTCCTCGCGGCCAAGAGGCAACTACTGAGTGATGATTGTCAGGCCTTAGTAAAACCACATACTGTGAGGAATATTTCTCCTATAAGGTCCTTGCTTTTCTGGAAAAAATTCATGTCCATTAGAGCTTTGGGCAAATCACTTAAATTTCTTTGAACCTCGGTTGCAGGATTTGTATAATGAAGAAGTAGGATTGGATGCTTTCTGAGGCCCTTTCATATCTAAAATCTCTAGTTTTCAGTTGCCTTTCTTCATGTAGCACTTTATAAAATGACTTTACTTTCAACCCTGACAAGCAGGAAGAGGTGATGCTATTTCACCGTCTCATTAGATGGGGAAACTGAGCCTCGCAAAGTTAATTCATTTGCCTCAACTCATTAGAATGTCAAGCAGCCCGACTGGGACTAGATATTAAGTCATTGGCTTAGGTTCAAAGAATTCCCTTTGAATGCTTTCCACATTAGTGAAATTAGTTTTGTTCATTCCGTAATGACCACTAATCTCATTGATAGCAAACTACCATAAATACAGCCAGAGTTGATGGGCTACTTCTGATGAATTAAATCTTGGGCCCTTGAATTTTTTTATTTTGCTGTCTTCTGAGAGATGCTGAGATTGTTTATTAATACGATTACTGCCGTTCTGATGGGAAGTACTGGAAAGTGTGGCTTGGAGAAGGAAAAGCTACTGAGATTTCAAGTTGAAAGACTGCTTTTAGGAAGAGGTTGCTGAGAACACTGGGAGGAACTGATGATTATCTTCAGCTCACAGACACTTGATATTATGCCATGCAGCTGATAGTGTTCAAATAAGTCACTATTGTTTGTTTTAAGATTTCCCTGAACAAATATTTCTACCACGCAATCAATGAAGTCTAGAAAGTCCATGGAATGTGTTCTATTTCTAACAAGCCCTTAAATTACTTGTATATCCTCTGCCTCTATATAGTCTACTTAAATAACGGAGAAAGAGCTGAGAGTTCCTAATGACTTCCTATCTTTTGAGCAAGTCTATCAGGCTAGCATATAACAATTTTAAGACCAAAGGGATAAATTATCCTCGATTAAGAATATATAAAAATATTATTCAAAAGCCTTAATGCACATGCCTTGGTCTGCCAATGAATACATTTATTCTCAAGGAATTAAATATGAATAGTAAAAGGATGTTTGGGCATAGAAGCATCTCTTATGGTAGTAAAAACCCTAGAAACAACTTAGATGGAAGATTATTTAAGAGGATGTGTTATCTTCATTAAGTGGAATATTGTATAATTATTAAAAATGCTTTTGCCAAGGAATAATTAGCAACAAACACATTAACCAATAAGAGCCTGAACTGTACAGTCCGCCTACCTGGACTCCAGTTCTAGCTCAGCCAATCCCTGCGTGTGACCTTGAACAATTTACTTATTACTTAACCTTCTGTGCTTAATTTTACTCAGATGTAAACTGGGGCTAATGAGAGTACCTGCCCCACAAGCCTGTGGCACAAATTCAATGAGGTCATCGATATAAACTGCTTAGCACAAAGCCAGCCCCTCTAATAAGGTTATAATACAGTACCTACTTTTCTTTGCCAATCTGCATTTCCTACTTTTGGGGGCCAATGATTTTGTTAGCTAGGTAATGAGGAAGAAAATATAAAAGTTTAAAAATCATTAAAAATTTATAATTGTAGTAAAACACAAAATAACCATTTTCGAGGGTCCAGCTCAGTTGTGTTAAGCACATCACAGTGCTTTGCCAGCCTTCTCCGGGCCTCTTTTCATCTGGCAAAACTCAAACTCTGTCCCCGTTAAACACTAACTCCCCGTCCCTCCCGCCCCCGGCTGCTGGCAGCCACCATTCTGTTTCCCTTCTCCATGAATCCGACTGCCTCAGGGGCCTCACACAAGTGGGTCTCACAGCATTTGTCTTTTTGTAATAGGCTTGCTCCACTCAGCATGACGTCCTCAGGGTTCACCCATGCTGTAGCCCATGTCAGAATCCCCTTTCATTTCAAAGGCTAAGTAATACTCCACTGTCAGAGGGGACTACATTTGGTTTCCTCACTCATGCAGACGTACACTGGGGGCTTCCGCCTTTCGGCTGTTGTGCGTGGTGCTGCTACCTACGGGGTGTACAAATATTTTAAAGTCTTTTCTTAAAGAAAGAATATTGTAAGTTCCCCTAAATTTCCTAAAACTCCTAAGACCATGTAAACATGGACCGCAGGTGATCGAAATCTTAGATTTGTTCTTTGGCTCTGAAAGTGCTTCGATCCTTAATTAATAGATTAATTAATTAACATATTTAGCTTTTTATTGGGCACTTTGTCTTTGGTGCTGAAGATTTATTTGGAAGTAACAAGAAGAAAAAAAACACTAACAAAGAACCGCAATAGGATAGGTGCTACTCTTCCTCCACATCCAGGACAGCCACAGTCAGCCCAGGGACCTTGCTGCTGTTCGTGGTGTGAGAAGTCTGATCTCTTCTGTTCTGGCTTTGCCAGGACCCTGAAGCTTCCTCCTCAAGGTCTTTTTATGGGTCAAGCTGGTTGCTTCATTGTTTATGCTCATATCCCACCCATCAGAAAGGAGGAAGAGAAGAAGAAAGAGTATATCCCCCCTTCAAAGACACTTTCCATTTCTGTTCCGTTGGCCAGAATAGTCAGCTGTGCGTCGAAATGGTGCTCTCTGGCATGGGGATCAGTAAGGACTAGAGGTGCATAGTGCTGCATCCACCTAGAGAAACCATTTCCATTCTAAATAAATGTAGCGGTTGTTTTCAAAGAATTAGGAACTTACTCTGTGGTACACTTCCTGTTGCTTACGGTGGGGGGGAGGGGGTGCGGTGGATCTTTCAAGTGCTGCCTAGAAGGTTTTCATTACCTTCCCACCTCCCCCCAGCTCCTGCTCAGCCCACAGAGACGACGGGAATGATGCTCCCTGTTCCCTTTACAAACCCCATGTCTCCCTGCTGGTACTCTCTGCTGTTCCCAGATTGCCTTTCCCTCTACTAAAGTCTCCCCCTTTCAAGGCTGAGCTCTTGTGCCACCTCCTCCAGGAAGCTTAATCTTGTCTTTCTTTAAGCTTCCGAGGCAGGGCTCCTTACCTTTTCCTCTTACACTCACTTCCTCCCTTGCTCTGCATTCGTTTAGAACACGCCGTGTCTCCCTTAGTAGACTGTAAGCTCCTTCGTAGCCCCTTCCCTTATCAAGTCTGCAATGCCCAGCCTGGTGTCTTCTACAAAGTAAAACCCTCACACATTTACCGGATACTTTTGGCCCTCCCTAGTGGTTGGTATCACAATTGCCAGGGTGCCTTTTGGAAAGGTCTATTTACTTCTGTTTATTTAAAAAAAAAAGTTGGTGCAATTTCTGTCTTATTTTTAAAATATTTTATTTATTTACTTTTGGAGAGGAGGGGAGGGAGGGAGAAAGAGAAGAAGAGAAACATGGATGTCTGATTGGTTGCCTCTCACAATCCCCTAACTGGGTACCTGGCCCACAACTCAGGCATGTGCCCTGAGTGGGAATCAAACAGGTAGCCTTTTGGTTCACAGGTCAGCACTCAATCCACTGAGCCACACCAGCCAGGGGAATGCAATTTCTCTTGAAGTAACTTTGAATCCACATTACAAAATTCTATATTTAGTTGGATTTTTCAGTGCAAATTCAGCATCATAGCTTTCTTTGCAAGAATTTATCCTGCCTGTGTAGGCCCGGTTCCCTTTCAGTCTGATTAGGTTGTATATTTCACTTTAAAGAGGAAGAGATGGTGCTTTGTCTGCGATTGGGATGGGCCCAGAGTTAAGCATGGTCTTTGGGCCCTATCACCCCCTTCCCCTTGAAAAGTGCCAAAAGCAGAGCCAGACATATTTTGTTCACATTTTTATTTCAGTCAAGAGTATTTTGGACTTAGATATATCACCATTTATTTCAAAAGTGAAAGTAGATCTGTGTGTCTTTCAGTGTAGGCCTGCCTCCTCTTCTCTCTCTTTTTTGACTCCAGAATGTCTCAGTTTTGTGTAGACAGACCAACTGGCAGTTGTGGAACCCATCGTGTGGAGGGGTTTCGGAGCACTGGGTGCACTCAGAAATGTTCTGATAAGCCCTTTGGGGAGAAGGATGCTCTTTCAGAAGTAGGGCTTATTTCCTCAGGAGGCGGCAGGGGAGCTCACTGGTGGCAGCCGATTAGAACAAACAGGAAGGCAGACAGGTTTGCCAAAGGCTTCTCTACATCTTCCTCATTCATAAACTTCCAGGTAGACAGACATGTTTTCCAGGTGGTTTTGGAACTTGTACCTTCAGGGAGAAGTCCAGTGCACCCTGAAGCACCATGCCCCTCCCACCTAGATTCCACCGGAAAGACCTGTGTGTGTCCTGCAAACCCTTGAGGATGCGGGGCTGCGGCCAGGGAAGGCTTACCAGAGTAAGTCCCGGCCACCCTTCCACTGTCCCGCAGTCCCATAGCGCGGTAATCACAGCCTACTGCTGAAGTCTAGGGCAGTAAAAGGCCACCCAGCCCTCTCATTAGTCCATTTCCCTTGAGTCACTATTCACATCTTTCTTTAAGACCCATGCAGAGAGAGTCTTTTTAGAAGAGGTAGTGGTCTCAATGGATGGTACTTACCTGGCGTGTTAAGTTTTTATTTTATTTTATTTTTCAATCAGTCGCTATGGATCGGGAGGTGAAGGCTGAATTTTTTTTTTTTTGCATGTTCTCTTTATGATTCGCCAGTAATACATTAAACACACTCTGATTTTCAAGAAGCTGCCTGGCCTTGGTGGTTATTTGAGGGGGAAAAACCCAACGGCACATCATCTTTCATCTCTTTTAATTTAAGTTTTACCCTAAAAATCTGTTTTGAGAAGGAAATGGAGCATGCCAAGCTAATGACAGCCTTCCCGTCTCTTATTTTTTTCCCCACGTCAGAGCAATGCACCCCTATCAGCTCCTCGGCTGCCGGCAACGCTGCGTTCATTAAGTAAAATCTCCGAGGCACTAGAAAAAATGAAAACATATAAACAGCCCCCCCCCCGCCCCCGCCCCGGTCAAGTGAGAGGGGTTAAGATGAAACCCGACTGTGTCAGCAAACAGACTCATTTATTTTCAAAGGTATACTCTGGGACTACAGGCAACCCAGTCTCCAGGGAGACTGTGAAGTGCGTCCCGCTGAGAAAAGTGCCGTGCTAGTCAGAGCGCCTGGGATTCACCCGGGCCGGCCCCGGAGGGTGGACAGTGCGGGACCCCGTTTCCACTCTCGGGGAGAGGAAGCCGGCAACCCACCGTCAGCTCAGAGGACCGCTGATGGTCAGGTCCCAGCACTTCCCAAGCACCTCCTAATTCCCACCGCGCGCCGTCATAATTTGGTTACAAAAATTCTCCTTTTCTCCGCAGCACCTCCCTTTGAGCAGAGGGTGTCACGGCTGCGGCGGGAGGCAGAGATTCTGCAGGGAGGATCCGCGGGGCGTAGGGTCTGACACCCCAACACGCGCGGCTGCTCCGCGAGAAGGGCGCAGCGGGGGCAGCGGCGGCAACAGGACTCCAAGCCCAGGAGGCTGCGGTGGAGGCCCCCGCGAGGTTGCCGCCCCGGCCCCGCCGGTTCCCCCCTCTTCCGTGGGTGAATGAATGATTAGTCCAACAGCCTCTCCCCGCCCCGGTTCGTCCGAGGTTGAAAGGGAGGAGACTTGGAGCGACCGTTTCTCTTTTTTTCCGGGCAAAAAGCGTTCGCCTCCGTGCATTTATTAATCGACCTTGCGTGTGGTTTCTACTTCTGTCCTCCGCAGTGTCTGGGCTCGCGGACACAGAACCATAGGGCGCTGGTCTGGACCCCTCGGTCCACTCCACCCGCGAGTCCGCTGTCGTATCCCCCCGCCCGAGGGAAGCAAAGCCGAGAGTGAAAAGTTGCGCCCGCCACCCCCGACCCCCCGCCCTGCGCCCCGTTTGTCGCTCCTTCCCAAAGCTGGGGACATGGAGCTAGCAGGGGTGGTGAGGCACGCCTGAGCCCCACTTGATGCTCCCTTATTAGAATGGGGGGCGCCTGGGCGCGAGCAGGGCTGTTGCGGCATCCCCGGCTAGGGGAGGGTCCCCGGAGAAAAGGAGGAGGCACCGAAAGCGTGGGCCGGTGGTGACACGCCTGCCCAGCTCAGACCTGCGCCCCGGGGACGATGGCCTCCCTCGAGGCGCTGGGGGGCGGTCTGGCCATCCCGCTGGGACCTGTCTAGGGCGCGGGGCTCCCGTGCCGGGGCGCCCCCAGCAGGTTCCCGGAGGCGCCCGGGGCACCCCCGTGTCGGGCGCGGGAGCGAGCGCGCGCGCCGGCCGGGCGGAGAGCTGGAGGCCGGCGGGAGGTGGGGAGTGCTGGAGAGCAGGACGCGCGCGGCGGCGGCGCCCCGGGCCCTGGCTGCAGCCGGGCGGCGGCGGAGCCGCGGTGCGCAGCGGGCGGCGCTGCCAGTCCAGTCTGCCTATCTCCGGCGGCTCCGACACCCCCTCCTCCCGGCCCCGAATCTGGAGTGGAGGGGCCGACGACTAAGCCTTGCGAGCAACTCCCTCAAAAAAGCCGCATTGGAGGAGCCTGGCCGCAGGACCCCTCCTCCCGGGCGCCCCCCACCCCTCGCCTCCCGCCTCCCCCGCCCCCCCCTCCCCCTCCCCCCGCTCCCGGGCGCCCGCCTCCCTCCTTCTCGGACAGTCTCCTGACTCGCCGGCTGAGAGCCCTTTTTGATTGCGAGCGGCCGTAGTGGAGCAGAGGCGGCGGCGCGGGACCTGCAGTCGCCCGGGATTCCCTCCAGGTGACGATGCTCTGGTTCTCCGGCGTCAGGGCTCTGGCTGAGCGTCCCTGCCGGCGCTCGCCTGGGATTACCTGCTGCGTCTTGCTGCTGCTCAATTGCTCGGGGGTCCCCATGTCTCTGGCTTCCTCCTTCTTGACAGGTAGGGGAGGGGGCGGGAGGGACCGGCCCTCTCGGACTCTGGCTTGATACCTGGGAGAGGAGGCGCTGGCTCGCCCGGGGGATGGGAGGGTGCGGAGCGAGCACCTAGGCGCCTGCCCCTCTCTGGCTGGTGGGGATGAAGCGGAGCCGGTGGGGTTCAGGGGAGGGAGGCAGTGAGTAGGTTAAGGGGTGGAGGGCTGAGAGGGTGTTGACGTCAATATAGTGATAGAAATGGTTCTATCTGAATTTTTAAAAATCCCTTTATTCATTTTAAATGTTTTCCTCAATCCTTATTTTGGTCTCTTCTCCCCCTATGCAATTAAGGAAACATTTGCACCGTTTTCCACACATCCTGCTTTCTGACTTTATAAGGTTCCCTTGTATCCAATGTGTTAGGAGCGCTTTTGAAAGCCCCCTGCTCTTCAGTCCTTGAATTTGAAGAAACTATCGTATTTTAAAGGGGTAATAATAGCAGGATATAGTAATTATATGTTTTCAGGCAGGTGAAGACCTCAGCTGCTATTCCGAAGGACATACTTTACTGACACCTGGTGCAGAAAAGAAAATACTGAGTCAATTTCTAAGAGAAGAGGAAAGAAGATTGTATTTCAAAAAGCGATTTCAAATCAGGACAATAAGAGGCACATTCATATAAAGGGTGTTCATTAATACAGTCCTGAATTTTGTTCAAATTTAAAATCTGCCCTAATGGCCAATTTGAACTTTTTTTTTTTTTTTGGCATATGGGGGTGTGTGTGCCAAAATGCCTTCCTAAAGGAGTGGTACTAGAGATCTAAGGAAATACTTGGAATTGTGCTTAAACCATATGAGTTCAACAACAGAAAATATCTATGGGTCATCAAAAAATAAACACAACCTGTTTGAATAGAACTATTTAGAATAGATTTGGGGGGGTTGGGCTGGATTTTTTTTTTTTTTTGTGAGTGTGATCATTTCAAACTCATTAAGAATTTTTGAAATTTGGGTAGTTGTGTCAAAAAGGATTACTGTAAAAATCTGAAATTTTGTAATAATGCCAGTAAGCTAAGTTTAAATTATTTTTTTCCTCATTCCAGGTTCTGTTGCAAAATGTGAAAATGAAGGTGAGGTCCTCCAGATTCCATTCATCACGGACAACCCTTGTATAATGTGCGTCTGCCTGGTAAGTAGGGGGACCCGGCCATGGGAAGCCAACTGCTCCCTCAGACCAGGTGAAGCCATTAAATGTAATAACAGGACCAGGTCTCAAACACTGCATTGGGTCATTACAAAATAGCTGGTGAATTGAATTCAGTTGAACTTCTGAGTTATATGGACTTTGGTGGCTTCCACTTCATCAGGCTGGGAATTCTTATCATTGACATCATCTTTACAGAGATACATCTAAGGCAGGCTTTGTATGGCATTGTCTCTGTGATAATTACCATTTGTACTGTCTGTTCCCAGGAGTGGCTGTCACCATCAAATGCTAGGCGCCATCAGACTCTCTGCCTTGATTCTGTCCCCAGAGCTCAGTGTGAAAACGGGAGATAACATTTAGGTATCTCACCAGTGATATGGTATGACAAGGGAAAACAGAAGTGACAGTTATAAAGGACAAGCAGGAGGACAAGATGTAAAGTGGGATTTCTTTGCCCGTTGTGGCCCAAACTCTCAACAACAGTCTTTATTGCATTTCTGATTTGGAAGCATGAGTCAGGAAGGACAGTCAATCTCTAATAGAGAGTCACACTCGGCTGTCAGCCGCTTAGTTAACCCCGGCAGTGGCAGTAAATTTAAAAAAAAAAAAAAAAGCAAGAAGAATTTGTTTCAACTTACTTTAGCTTCATAGTTAATGATAAGAACTAGTAAGTAACCATATGGTGGCGATTAAATTATATGAATAAGAATTTCTGAGATGAAATAATAGACTCAAAAAGAACAACGTTTTTGTTGAGAGAGATTTTTTTTACATGCCAATCACTTTTGGCAAACTCTTGATTAAAGACTACACACCACAAAACCCTGTTGGAAATACATTAAGGGTGTTGAATGTAAAACTCCAAAGAAATAGGCGAATATTTGTTATCAGATCAACATTCTGTGTAGAACTGGAGAAGGGATTCCTCTCTGTGTCGGGAGAGCCAAGCCATCTGGGTTAAAATACCCAGACTTTTTCATGACAAGAGATGAGGTCAGTGTTCTGAAATGATAAATGGGTGAAGGTGAATGCCTGTATCAAATGATTATCAGGTTCTGAGGACTAAGGAAATCAGCAAAATCAGAAGTGAAAATGCCTCACATGTGCCGGGAAGATAAATATTGATGCCTTAATAAAAGAGAGCTAAGAGAGACAGGCTTTTCAGATTTTTGTGTTTCCGAGTTTTCATTAATGATCTTTCACTAAAGGACCTGTTGAAAAGAAGCTTTGTGTTGAAATTCTGACTCAGTTATATATTTCCCAGTGCAGTGGGTGTATTGGGGGGGGGGACCAACAGGGGGTGGAGATAATCTTTGGTTTCAATTTCTCTTATCTTTATATTGTGAGTGAATTATCTTAGTCTTAAGAGGAAGTTACCCTAACATTTAAATGTGCTTGGAGCTCCAGGCACGTGTAAAACTATCGTTTGTCTCCTCGGCGATGTTACTATGCATCAAGTTGAAATGTGCAGCTTGGGTTTTGCACACTGTTCCCAAATAGCGCGATGAAAAATTCTCCACACACATTCCCCTTCCAGTACCACACTCTGGTGGAAGAGTTCTCTTCTCTAGAAGTGGAGCCTTGCTGATAATAAAGGCAGAGGTTAGAAGCCTGGCCTGGGAGGGCAAAGAGTGACTCTGAAGAGAAAAAAAAAAAATGCATCTGTTGGAAATCAGGTGAAGATATTATTTATTTCAGACAAGTGTGGATTAGATTTAGATGGCTAATAGGTTCACTTGCATCTTTAACATTTAGAGGTATCTGTCTTGAATGAGAGCTGTAGGGAATTCTTTCTAAATGTGTTAAGTGGAGACGCGGGCGACCCAACTGAAGTTACTCAGAGCTCTTGGCCTGGCCCAAAGGCTCAGCGACGTGTTCTGTGACCTGTGCATGGGCTTAGCATCCCGAGGCCCACGTAGTCATAGTCATCCTTGCTTCCCAAGCATTGGTAATGACTCGCTGCCACTGAGTGAGAATAGATGGATAGCCAAATCTCTCTTTGTATATGCGCCTGGAAGTTTCCGCAGGGCCCACTGCAGCTACGGGTTTCTAAGCGCCTCTGAAGGCCATGAGGCTGCTTAAATTTTTATACTGAGGTTGGAAGACAGGTCTGTTTAACAGATTGATGACATTAGCCAGAGCGACTCCTATTTATGAACCACTTTAATTGTGGCACTTATCTATATCTGCATGACTTCGTTTGATTCTCAGAAAAAACTTTTGAGAGCTTTTACCCACATTTTACAGATGAGGAAGCTGAGGCCAGAGGAGTGAAGTAGGTTGCAAAGGCTCATCGTAGGACATATCAGAGCTGGGACTCGTTCTCGGCTTTGTCTGCCTCTGGAGCCCATGCGTGTAATCAAGCGAAAGAGGCTGTTTGCTGCGTGACCATGTGAAAAAGCAAGAAGAAAACCGAAAGATCGTCCACTTACTTTACTATTTGGCGTTGCTTTGAGTTATTTTGTTTTTTTCTTTTGAGTCTCGTAGGAGTTCGCTTAGCTAACATTTGTTAATCACATTATATGAAAGGAAAAATCTCATTATGATTTCGGTTGACCTGCGGGGAGCTTTGGTTGTGAGCTAGTTTTATGTATGTCCATTAAGAGGGTATGTAATAGTCAAAACTGTACTTCGGATAAAGAAAATAGTCATATTTAGTTTGTGTTGGTCCAGCCTTTTGGCAGAAAGGTACCTAAAGCTGAGCATAAGCTCATATCTTATTTCATAACATGTATTAAAAAAAAAAAGCTAACCTCAACGTATGCTTAAAAAAGACGTAAAATGTTACAGTTGGGAGGAAGTGGGTGGCATGAGGTCCTGCATATAATTACAGTGCAAAAGCCTGAAAACCCCACAACTTGGCCTGATTTAAACTTGGGAGCTCTGAAAGGTTTCAAAGGCGGAATGAGCTCATTTCTGTGGGAATTCTGAGGATGACAGCGGCAGCCGTGGCCGCCGCAGGCAGAACCGAACCCTTTTCCTCTCATCTGTCCTCGCCTGCGTAGACCCGAGCCTCTTGCCAGGACCCGTCATGGTCCAAGAATAACCTGTTTGTTAGCGGGTGATGGATATCATTTTAAAGTGTGTGGGACAAAAAGCTTGGTTCCTCTGTTCAAGGAGGGAAGGCGAGAAGTTGGGCCACTGGCCTGAAATCTGGGAAAGCGGGCAGGAGGTTCAGGTTCGAGGGGCAGAGTGTTCCATTCTTTAGTCACCGAGCAAAGTGTGGCTTTTCGCCTCCTTACAACATGGTCTTTGAAGGGACTGAGGAAGAAAGGCCCAGACTTAACGCTGTTTTGTGTGATTTTTTTTACCCCTTCTCGCTGCAATTATTTTTCCCGGAATGCCTAGGAAAACACGTTGGTCCTGTCTCTAAGGTGGAGCTGGTAGGAGCCAGCCACGTCCAGAAAATGAGTCTAAAGCAGTTGTGTGAATCTTCTGGGCATCCCCAAAGCCACCAAGCAGACCTGAGAGTGCTCCTCTGACTCGTCACCCCTTTTCCCCGACTGGAGCAGGGGAGGAGATGGGAGAGCCAGTGAGTCTGGCCCAGTGCTGGAAACCAGAGAAAACTTTGGAGGCCGGGACTTTGAAAACCAGAAGTCAGTCAGAGCTTAGTTTGGCAGACATTTTGTTCAGCAAAAAACATTATTCCGAGGTTTAAATTTCCTCTTTTAAATCCAGAGGTGCAATGTAGAAATGGACCCTCTGCTCATAAAAAGCAACGTGAAATTTGGTGTTACAAGAAGCGGGCCTCCCCCTATCTTGGAGCCGAGCAAGTGTTGAAAACAGAGGAGACTTTGTCTGCTGTCTTCTACTTCTTAATCACAAAAGTCTTCCATCACGAAACAAGTAGCTACCAGCGTCTTCGATTCTCTTGGGTGCCTTATCTCTATAAAATCCTCATGTTTTTTATTGTTCAAATTAACTGGCTCGAGAACAGGTATCTATTATCTGAACAAGTGTTAGGCACATGTTTGGGAACGAGAGATAACATTGCATCAGGATTCAATTCGTGTGTGTGTGTGTGTGTGTGTATGTGGGAGAGAGAGAGAGAGAGACTGAGAGAGAGACAGAGAAAGGCACTGGGGTGCAGATAAGGGGAGAGAGAAAGAAGAGATGTGAAGGAGTCCAGATGTGTTCAGAAAGGCACTTCACTTAATACATAGACATATAAATAGAGGCCATAACTTTTTGAAAATTGCTTTGTATCATTTTTAGGCTTTGGATTCTCACTAAAGAAATGATCAGGATTTGTTCCTTTGTTCATTCATTCATTCATTCATTCATTTTCTGTATAGAAGGTGTTGTAACCAATTGCCTACCCGTGGAACAAGGAATTGAATAGGACAGTTGTAGGGGAAGGTAATGAATTTACGGCATTGTGCTGGCCCCTCAGCCAACACCAGCGTCGAGGCAGGTAGTCCTACCCACGCTTTCCTGGGGCTCCCAGAGCGGAGCAAACGTCCTGAGAGTGCACGGTTACTAAGAGACAGACTGGGACGTGAAGCCTGTGCCTTCTCCACTAAACCCTTTTGCTTCTGCTGCTTGTTTAAAGGTGTCTAAAAATACCTCCAGGGCCTTCAGAGGGTAATTTCAACGTCCCCAAAGCTGATGTAGGCACTCCTCGGGGGCAGTTAGAGTGACTTTGGCCTTGTGCTACACACCAAGTCTGGAATTGGGAGGGTCCTCTCAAAGGAAGACACAGTTCAGGTGGCTTTTGGTGGGCATCATATCAATTTGGCAAAGGGCTTTGGGTCTGGTACCAGATGGGCCTAGCTCCCAATTTGGGCTCTGTCACTTACTGGTGGTAAATTCGGGAAAGTCACCTCACCTTTCTAAGCCTCAGTCTCCTGATCTGGACGGTGAACCCACAGGTTGCTGGGAGAATTACAGGAGATACAGCATAGCAGGCTTGGTGTACGAGAGCTCTCTAGAGTGGTTCATTAACAATAAGAGTGGTTCTCGATGATGATGACGTCCTTGTTTAAGTTCTTATTTCTTCACGTGGAGTAGGTTGTAAAGCCTTGTCAGAAAGAGGGAAGAAAGGGAAGCTGACGGAGAAGCGACATAGGAATCCAGATGCTAAGCCCACCCATGGTTCTGCACGAACAGGACCGCGTTAGAGGGGTTTTCTGTCTCGGCAGACTTGGATGAAGCCGGTCTGTGCTGCTTCCTTATTGGTCCAGTGGTCTGTGGGCCCTGGTATAAGTTTTCCTCTTGTTCTCCATTAAACACTACAAAAAAAAAAAAACTTTCCATGGAAGAGGGGCCTCATTTTTCTGCGCAGTATTTACATCTCTGCGCCTGTGGGGTCACCTTCACTTGTACTTTTATTGGCAGAGGGATAGGGTTGGGACTCGGGAGCGCTGTAATTCTGGAAAAACTGCCTAGTGGTCTGGCATCATGGGGATTTTCCTGGCCTGCCGCGTGGAAGTCTCTCAGCTCTGATCCAGACCTGAGTGGGTTTCGCTGCCTCCTCACTCACGTGCTCCCCCACCCCACCCCCACCCCATCTGAAACCCATGCTCATTTTGTTTCTCGACACTGGTCTTTCCAGTGCATGTCAGCAGTGAACTGTGTTTTGTGCATAGGACATGCTGCTGTGAGGGGAGAGATGCAGGCACGGCGAAGGCGGGAGAGCAGGACGTAATAATGCGAGAAGTCAGGCAACGCAAAACAAGGGCAAATAAAGCCAATTACTAAACTCCGTTGAATAAATGAAGGATATCAGTTTTTCACACCCTCTTCTATGGTACTTCTGTCCAACTGATTGTATAAATTGACTCCTTTGTGCTATAAAAGAAGACAAATAACACCACCTTTCATGGCACCGGGGGGTCAAGTGTGCTTGTTGAACTTAGTTGAGATCAGCAAAGGAGCTGGGTGTATATTTTAAAACCTCTCGATTCCCAGTTCTAATTCTATAAAACACCACTCAAGGCACCAGGGATAGCAGGTTATAAATTCAATAATATTATTCTTTCTTCCTTCTCTCCACACTTCATTCTCCCCTTCCATTTTATTGTATTATTTTTAGCCTTCTCTGTGTTTGAAGCATTGTGCTGCTTGGGTGCCTTGGGGAGGCAGAGACCAGCCTAATGGGGGGACGGACACGTGCATAAATAAGTTTTACAGCAGAGACGGAAAAGCATTCTAATGGACTCGAACCCAAGTGCTGAGGGGCTGTAGGTGAACTCTTACTGCATTATGTACACAGGACCTTAAGGGGCAGGGGAAGGACAGTTCCGACAAGGCACGGGTGGAGGAAAGGCACGGAGAAGCATGTGCTCAGGCCGTGTGGGGACCGTGGAGTCCTGTGCACCCACAGCCCGGTGCAGCCAGCAAGGGCAGAATCTGGGGTGCAATTGCAGGGACATTAGTCCCACTCGTTAATCGGGGGGAGCCATTTAATAGTTTTGTGCAGCCACAGGACATAGTAAGCTGTGTTTCATATAAATTCTTCTAGGTGCTTTTATTGTCGGTGTGCAGAGGGTGGAGGGGCCAGGGTGTGGACAGTAGCATCCAGGGGTGTGGACAGTTGTAGTCAGGGGAACAGGACAGGCAGCAGGAACGGAAAGAAGGCATTGGGGTGACCAGTGTGACTCACCCTTCTGAATTTCTTCAAGCACCTTTTAGTTCTGGAATATTTGGGTAAAAAGACTCTAAACCAGGGGTGTCGAACTCATTTTCACGGGGGGCCACATCAGCCTCGCAGTTGCCCTCAAAGGGCCGAATGTAGAGCTCCTTGCCCCTAGTTAAGGAGTAGTTACGTTTACACAGTCCTAAAATTACATTCAGCCCTTTGAAGGCAACCATGAGGCTGATGTGGCCCCCGGTGAAAATGAGTTTGACATCCCTGCATCTAAACAATGCCCAGCAAGATAAGGTAGTTAAGATGCAGTTGTCATTACAGTGGAGTGACAGGCTAGGGTGTCTCTGTAGCGGTCACTTTGCATCTCTAGAGCAGGGTGCTGCTACTTCAATCCAATGGATTACTTCCTAGAGCTCACTCTTAAAATTCTATGTTGGGCGTCAGCTCTCACTTCTTACTCACTGTGATACCTTGCTGTACATTGTACCACGGCCCATTTGGCAAACTTTTTATTACCATGGTCCTATGTATTCTCAGTGTTGGCCAAACTTTATGCACTGATCAAAATTGGGTGGCTCACTATCTAAAGGTGTCCCAGTGTGCTGGGTCCCCTACTCTTGCAGAAGAGTTTTGGGGCCCCAGCTGATAGCCCTTGGCAATAGAACAGATGGCAGAGGTGAGAGAGAGGGTGACTGAGGGGAACTTCGAGACTCTTACAGCCACTGTAGCTTCCTACACAAAACCGGGACCATGGGTGGGTGGTGATGCATTTAGACCTGAGGAGTTGGGCTGGGTAGATCTTCCAAGTAGGGAAACTGAGTAGGATCTTCAAAATGTGGGTTTTGATTTCAGTAGAGAAACCAGGACTAGAGAAACACCAATTTGTTAACTTTCTGCATTGAAATAAACTTCAAGACTTTGGGAATAAATTATTTTTCTTGGGAAGGGGTCTAAATTGAGATGTCAAGAAATGAGTCTAAAATAGTAATGAGAAGAAGGGTTATATTTAAGAGGATAGAGAAGGAGAAACCCATGGAAGAGATGGGAAAGTAATTATAGAAGAAAGAGGAGAACCAGGAAAGCCCAGGCCAAGATGGAAGATGTTTGAAGAAGAGAAAATCCAGTGGTATTCATGATTGCAGATTAGACTGAAGATTCCAGAAGAATCTCAAAGGAAGAGTTTTCCGCAGCGTCTCAGGTGATCTGGAACAATCGGTAACGGTGCCTGCCTCCCCCGTCCGTGCTGCACATTTGCACGCGGATTGAATTGTCGGTAGACGGAGCTTGGGTGGATCCCATTTTGACAGAAATCCAAAACTAAGATTGCTGTAGGGATTTTGAAAATTGAGTGCAAAACTCACAGATTTTCCAAACTTGGATTTGAAAAGATCTTAGAAAAAGGGAGTAAATACCAC
The DNA here is from genome assembly GCF_022682495.2 of Desmodus rotundus. Taxonomy (NCBI): domain Eukaryota; kingdom Metazoa; phylum Chordata; class Mammalia; order Chiroptera; family Phyllostomidae; genus Desmodus; species Desmodus rotundus. Next base: position 7,980,636 of record NC_071392.1, on the reverse strand, counting down.
ATGAAATTTTAAAAGGTACCAAAACAAAACTAATTTCATGGATAAAAGTAATATATTTTTGCAAATGCCTTTGGAATGTTTTTATAGTTAAGTGCAAAATGGACAAGGCCACATTGAGGCTATTTTTTTATTATGAAAAGAGCAGTAATATAAAAGAGCCTGTCTAATATAAAAACTTACCATTGTAAACTTTCAGGTTTTCTCTATTAAACTGCTAATGGCACTTTAAAAATATTATGATATAATTTAATCCTTTAGCTAGATCTTCAGGAAACTTTTTTTTCCTTTTTTGAGAGAGAGAGGGGAAGTGAGGGAGAAAGAGAGGAAGAGAAACATCGATGTGCGAGAGATACATTGATTGGTTGTCTCTCACACTCCCCCAGCTGCTGGGGGACCCGGCCCACAACCCGGGCATGTGTCCTGACTGGGAATTGAACCAGTGACCTTTCAGTTTGCAGGCTGGTACTCAATCCACTAAGCCACAGCAGCCAGGGCTTTTTTCACTAAATTTTTGATGTCCATTTTGTTATTGAAGTACAGCTATGGAGTGGCGGCCTTGGTGTCTGAGATTATGGATTCAAGTCTTCCCTGGGCCGCCTGGTGGCTGCACATCACCTAGCAGGTGCCTTGCTCTCCCACAGACTTAGTTGTGAGTACAGGGCAAGCCACAACAGTGCATGTGTTTGCCCTTGAGCTTCATCTCTAAGGGGGAATGACATTGCAGACCTCACCTGTTGGTGGTATCAATTAACAGGATGGATATGATTGGGTTAAATTTGCTGATGTCTACGCAAGCCGTTTGTAAATAGTGTAAGTGGAATCATTTTTAAGGACAAGAACTTGAATAAGTGAAGTTGTAGGCCATAAACCAGTTTCCAGTACATCATTTAAATGGATGTATACTTTGCAGGAACGATAATACAGTGGTTCGTATGTTGACTTCCTAATAGCTGGATGGCTTTGGGTAAGTTGGCTAATATTTCTGTGTCTTGACATCTTTATCTTCGCCATAGTACTTCGGTCAGATTTGTAAATTAAAACACATGATAATCTCAAAATTAGGACTGGAACATGATAAGCACTTCAGAAACGGGAGCTCCCGCCGGCATGCACAAGCTGTACAATCACTGCCTACGCGGGTACTTCTAGGAGTGATTAAATGGACTGTCCTTACTATAATTTATTGTCAACACCTATGCAATGTAGTATTTACTTTATTATTATTTTTTAATCCTCACCCAAGGGGATGTTTATTGATTTTAGAGAGAGAGGAAGAAGGGGGAGAGGAAGGGAGAGAGAGAGAAATTGATGTGAGAGAGAAACATAGGTCGGTTGTCCCCGGGACGCACCTGGCTGGGGATCAAACCTACAACCTTTTGGTGCACAGGATGATGCTCCAGCCGACTGAGCCTCCCGGCCAGGGTGCACTGTATTTCCTTTGCATTTCTGTTTGCATGGACACCGGAACTTCAGCGGAGGTGACAGCTGGCTTTTGTGCTGCAAGATGGATAGTCCTGGCAGTACTGGGGCTTAGCATGATGGATTGCTCCGCAATTTTTATCTAAAAACAGGTTGACCTGCTTGACTGGTGTCCATCAGCTAATCACAGCCTTGCTTTTGCACTGAGCTCTAGTTGTCCTTTGCTGGCACTTGTCACTGAATCGGGAAGTGACAATGGGCGGCAAAGATGCAAATCCCCAGTTATTGAGTGGTCCCACTGAGCCTGACACGGCGGAGCCTTCCCTGTTTCGGAGCGTGCGGAGTCCTGCTGTGTGACCAACCACTGTCACTGTGCGTCCCCTTGGAATGGGGCCTCGCAGCATAATTCCAGACTGACTGATGTGACAAGTTGGACACATGGACCCGACAGATTTACACAGCTTTGTGTGTTTGCGACCAGAGGTCCTGCCTACCCCTCCTCAAGTCTGCGTCTTCTTCTCTCCCATCATGTTCTGGGTTGTAGTGTAGTTACTTGGGTGAATTTATGTCTCAAGACAGGAGTCTAAGAACCTCGTCCCATAAGCCCCATGGCTTCAGTGAGAGGTCTGCAACCTTGGGACTTGAGTGGGAGTCGGCCTGGAGTTTCCTGTTTATAGTCGGGATTGTTAACACTTGGGATAGCTCCCCCCAGAATGAACTCCGAGTTCCAAAACAGGCTTCTCCCAGAAAGTTTGTCCCAGAAGGTCAACCAGCTCTATAAAAGATATCCTAAGTAATCACTACACAAACACTGTTCTTTCCTTTGAAAGGAAGGTACTCACATTTGAAGATTCAGAATCGTAAGACCTAAGACCTGCTTTTATTATTGGTGACAAAAAGAACATTCCCTCTTCTAGAAATAGCCTGCTTCAAAAGCAGCCATGCAGGAGACAGGGCAGGGGGGTCTGGGGTTTTGTCACTCCTGCTTTCCAAAGTCACTGTCTTTGGAAAGAAAACTGCCTCCGATCCCTGCGTCCACGTCTTCGTCATTTCCTCTCCCTTCCAGGGAGGCTCACTCCAAACCTGGACACCAGCCTTCATGTTTATACTGGGTCTTGGATGTTAGCTCCCTTGGCTTCGGGGAGCTGACTCTGTTGAAAATTATGTTTTTCTTTTAAGGACAAAGGCCTTATTGTATGTGCATGTCGTGTAGTATAATGAGGTTTTTTTTTTTTTTTAAATGTTAGGTAATGGGTGGTACTAAGTCAGATCTGCCAAACGAGAAAGTCAGAGGTCTGTAACCTGGATGGCGATTTCACTCAGGCAACTCGACCAAAGAGAAGGGGCTGAGCGCGTGCGTGGTGGCCTCTTCCCCCACCACAGCGTGTCCCCCGAATGACTTGCTTTGACGGAATGACAGTAAAGGACCCTGGGAGAGGCAACGTGAGTGAGTGAGGGGGCCCCAGAGACACTTCAAAGAAAAAGACAGCGATCATCAAAATACCAGCGATAACAATGTCCCGTTTTAGCGTATAAAAGCACATGCTTCCAAAATAACTCTTGGTCAAATAAAGAGATGTTGGCCAGATGTTTTCTCATGGCTGCGGAGGCGGCGAGGCGTGGGCAAGCCTCCTCTTTTCGGGCCCTGTGTGCCGGGCCTCTCTGCTTGGGCTCCTGGCCTTCTCGGCTGTGGGGACCTTGGAGGGCTGTCCCTGGAGAGAGAAGGCCTAGACATCTGAAAGGAGTCACGAAAACTGGAAGGCCCAAGGCTGCTCTTGGACGTCCTCTGGCCTCAGTGGGAAGCGTTTTTAGCATCTTTATCTTAATTTCTTTTCCTCTTTTCTATGTAAAACCTTTTTTATTTTTTTAACTGAACTTCCCAGGTTTCTCTTTGAGGCAAATCTATGTACAGCAGCAATAGCATGAACCTCACACTGCTTTCTTTTTAATGAGCAAAGAAATGACATTTTTATTCTCTTCCATATTTACTCTCAGCTTATTATTAAAAAAAAAATACTGGGGATTCCTATTCCGCTTAATTTTCTCATTGAAGAGTACTGCCTGAACCAAGATCGGGCCACTCGTTGCCCCCTCTGGCCCTGGTGCCCCTGTGTGGCGTCCCTGGTGGAAAGTGCTCAGAGCTTCTGCTCTGGTAAAACCTCACTGTGCCGCATTTGCCTCATTCTGTGCCTTTACTTCCTGGAAACTCACGGGCGCCCTCGGCCCCCGGGCCCCTCCTGCCTTGTGGACTGTGGTGTAAGAGCAGTAGCGTGGAGACATTCCTGCAGCAGTGTTTCCTGTCCCAGGGGACACTCATTTCCTGATGGCGAGGGCAGAAAAGATGAATCAGATCGTCTCCCCCTGGAGAGGCACTTTGCCAAAGCAGCTTCCCGCCAAGGCCCTGTGTTGATGGCCCTTGGGGGGCACTGGGCTCGTCGGATGGCAAGGGAGCGATTTCTGCTTTCGGGCATGTGTGGAATGGTGGTCCCTGTGCCCAGTGCCACCCACCTGTGTGCTGATGCTGAGTCCCATTAGCACACAGGTGACTACTCGGCAGGGAAATTTCTGATCCCTAAGAAGTGACTTATGTTAGAATTTGGGGAGGGGCTGGGTGGCAGGGAAGGGGGCAGGAGCCTGCCCTTTTGGCATGTGGTCAGTCCAGGAGGGATGGGCTTTTCCTCCTCCTTGCTGATGTGGGAGGGGGTGCCTGTGCCAACAGCAGCAGCTTCCTTTTCCCTGTGAGTGCCCGCGTGTGGAGGGGAGCAGCTGGGATTTATTACAAAACAGAATTTTTTTATATCTGTTTTCTATAAATCTTACACTGGACAAGGGCAAAGAAAAGTTTGCCTAAAAGACTCTGAACACTAATTGGCCAAGTTCAGATTTTGGTGTTATACTGAAGCATATGGAAATTTTGATATTTGGTGTTGATTTAGAGACACAGCAGATTCTCGTGGTTCAACCCAACCGCTCCTTGAACACCTTCAGACTCCTCCCACTGGAGAGAGTTAGAGACAAGTCACTGCCACGTGTCTCCATGAGGGGGACTTTCAATGCAGGGTGACTTCACACTGGGTTCATAAGCTAGAAACAAAATGCGGCGATAGAGTACAATGCGAACACCCCTACTCTCTGAACCCCAGCTCTGAGTGAATGGGCCTTTCTGCTCCTCCCCCGAACCCCTCTGATGGTGGGGGGGGAGGGGAAGTCCATGAGGGGAAGTACCAACGCCCAGGGGCATGTGGGGGGAGCTTTGCGGGGGGGGGGGGGGGGGGGGGGGGGGAATGTGGCGACTGGATTGCGGGACTGAAGTAGGAGAGTGATTGATGGTCATTCAACCCTGCACATCTTTACTGAGCATTTATGGTAATAATGGCCCGAGGCCCTGAGAGACTGGAAAAAACACATTTTTTATGTGAACAAAGAAATTAAATTATGTTCCAGATAGTTTTGAAGGTAGGTATCTTTTATTGCTTTAGAGTTCTTTGAAAACTGATGAATTCATGAAAGCCATAGATATTAACCCTTGGTTTGAATATTTGATTAATCAGAACAAAGCATTATTCCTTGACTGTGCTAGATTATATATATGAATATATATGAACACGTATATACACATACACATATGTAAGTATATACACAGCCTGTCCAGAAAGTGTCCAGCCATGTACTGTGAAAAATAGAGACATTTATGGAAGAAGATATAAGACACAAGAAATATTGTACACAGGACAATGGCACCTGAGTTCCCTTGAAAGTAGGCACCTTGGGACGTCACACTGTTCTCCCATTCGCCATCAGCTGCCCCATCATATTTTCCTGAATGTCACTGATGGTCTGAAATCTCTTCCCTTTCATAGATGATTTGAGTTTTGGGAAAAGCCAGAAGTCACAGGGCATCAAATCTGGGCAGTGGGGGGCTGAGTCACCTGGGTGATGTGATGTTTTACCAAAAATCTCTGCACGAGAAGTGATGCGTGAGCAGGTGTGTTGTCGTGATGAAGCTGCCAATCACCAGCTGCCCATAGCTCTGGCCTTCTGAATCATGAGAGCAGTTTCCACAGAGAAATGTTCAAGCTTAATGCAAAATCTGATGCAGATTTGTTGCTCTACTTGCTCAGTCATTGTGAGTGTGACGGCCACACAGTACTCATGCTCACTCAACAGCATCTACTGCCCCCACTGACTAGTTCAGTGAAGTCATCATCGTTCACACATGCACATTCCAGTCCACTCTCCTTGGCTGCCAGGTTACAAGGATGCCACACAAACCGTTCTCGTTATATTAGCAATGGCTGGATTTTTTCTGATAGACCTCGTGTGTTCGTGTTTAATATAACATTTGGGTAATGGATTTAGGTTGCAAAGTACCTTCTCTCAACTAGAGAGCCTAAAAAAAAGTGTGACCATACAGTTGAACTGGAACTTGCGTACAAGTTGGGGGTGGGCATGTACAGTGGCACTCGGAGCATGGGGGACAAGGGACAGACACTCATGTTCCCGGCGCTGTGGCCTCTCCTCTCCCTGCCTCCTCACACACACACTTGTCTGATCTCCGCCGCTGTCACACAGCTGTAGGTCATTTCACGAGCCAGCTGAAGGTGGTAATGTTACCTTCAGTGTCCTCTCCCTGCCCCGCCCCCCCAGGGCCCCAGCCATGGTGGCTTTCAAGATCAATGTGCAGACAAGCCACAGGGAACTTGTTAAAAATATAGATTCTGGGGTCTTCCTCCAGAGACTCCGACTCAGCAGTTCTGATGGAGACCACAGGGTGTCCATTTTTAATCGACTCGTCCAGGGACGCTATGGCCAGTTTTTGAAAAACTGTTCCCATTTGAGGTTAGGGAAAGGGACAGCTACATCGATACCAGTAAATTCCCCCATGCAGCAGCGTGCGCGCGAGTGGTGAGGCGCGGTGGAAATTCTGTTATTGACACAGCAGCAGCAGGTCAACTCTCACTGTATAAGGTTGTTTTTGGGGGGCGTTCACGTTACCTGTGCGTGTTAAAGTGCTACTTTTTCTCACGTCCTCTCCTCGGTCAAGCTTCCCCTAGTCACTCGATCAGAGTGAATCACTTATTCTTATGTGAGTCTCATATTATATCCCTTAGTCCTGCCTATTTCTGAAGGCTTATGAATTATTAACATGGCTATCTCCCCAACTGAACTTAAAGCTTCTTTGGGGCAGGAGTAGTGTCTGATTCTTCTCAGCAGAACAGCACCTTGCACACAGTAGGTCTCCACAACTATTTGATGAAGAAATGCCACGTTCGTAAGTCTGGGCCAGCCTGAATGCTGTTTTCCAGGCTGTGAGGCAGGGCAGGCTTCCTCAGGAAACCCATTCTGCAGTTGAGATCATCAAGGCTTGGAAAAGTAAAGCCAGGCAAATGCACACCTCACGTCAGCGAGACTTGGGGCTACAGTTCAAGCCTGGGAATCCTGACTCTTCCAGGGAGGTCCCACGGAGGCAGATATCTTGCAAGGAATGCTTCCTGACCGCAGGGTTGAGAAAGCCCCCGAGGGTGGGAAAGCGAGACCCAGCAAGTCACTTCCCTGGGGATTCTGGTTTTAATGTCCTTGGGGTTCAGTTAGGTAGAGTCCTGACCGGCGCCTTTGGGTGGGACAGGCTGGCCTCCTGGGTTGCTGCCAGCCTTTTCATGGGATGGACTCCCACGGGGATCCACTCCGTTTCCTGTGGTCTTTCTGTGATGGGCAGCAGCTGCAAGACGAAGCTGATGTGACGTGTGTGTGTGGACTCTGCAGCGTGAGCCAGCTAGATGTAGCAATGCGACACAGCAGCCAGGGTTTTATGGCTGTCTAGCTGGGCTCCAGCAGCATCTGGAGGAGCCAGAGACAAGCAGTGACTGAGCTGATGGCCACGTGAAGCAGAGTTTAGAGATGTGCCACCTCCACCCTTTCTACTGCTGACCCTCTGTAATGGAAGCTGGTTCTTCCTCCTGGCCACACCCAGCCAGCAGTACCTTCCTCCCAGGGCAGGACCATCCTGGGGGACTTCAGTTCTCTCCCTTAGTCTGCCAGATTTCTACCCACCCCTTCCTTTGCCTGGTCGCGGAGAATGTAAAGTCAGGCTGAACTGCCCTGGCCCAGCTGGCTGGAGCATCGTCCCAGGCACCAAAATATTGTGGGTTCGGTCCCTAGTCAGGCCACATACCTACAGTGTGGGTTCGATCCCTGGTTGGGGTGTGTGCAGGAGGCAACCAATCAATGCTTCTCACACCGATGTCTCTCTTTCTCTCTAAAAATCAATAAATATACCCTCTACTGAGGATTAAAAAAAAAAAAGTCAGGCTGAACTGACTCTGATTCACGGGCCATACAATTCCGGCCGTGCTGATAAACTGTTGCCCACGCTTTAAATGAGAATCCTTAAAAAAATTTAAAAAATAAAATTAGCCTGGCCTTCCATTGTTCCTTTATCATCTCCATCTTTATTTATTTATTTTTTTACCATGTTATTTTCTTTCTCTGTTATTAACCCAGCATTTCCATGATGTCACCTCTCCCCAGGTTTTGTGGCTTGTTTTTCTTGGTGTCGGTTTTTCATGCTGGGCTGCAGCAGCCTGATAATGACACGCACAAGCAGAATTACAGGGGGTGGTGGTTCTCCCTACACACACGTTCAGCTGGACATTCGGGGACGGAGTGTCCAGTGGGGAGCTCCCTGACGCAGGCAGCGTTGGGCGGGCTGGTGGAAGGCCAGGGCAGGACAGTTTGTGCTCGAGGTGAAGGGGTCAGGCTAAGGATGGCTGGGGAGAGCTGCGGGGCTAGCTCAGGGCAGCGTCAAGTGCCTGGGTGGGGGTTTAGCCAGTATTTGTCACCAACGAGGATGTGCTGATGTAATTTAGCCTGGTGGGGAGAATGCCCGGGGGAACTGTAACAGCCTGCAAACACGTGGGAAGGAAATATGATCTCAAAAGCACAGAGAGGAGCACAAACCCCAAAGCTGCGACATATCTGCAGCTCCAGCTTCCCTGCTGGCCCCTGTCTCCTACACACACTTCCAGAGGGAGCCCCAACGTGGCTGTGGGGTCTTGGCCCTGAGGCTTCTTGGCCAATGCCTGCTCGTGAGTGCCGGGGTTTTCTCCAGACCCCTGCAGCCTGGGGTCCCTGCTGCGGGGGAGCGCACTCTCCTAGCTTCCAGCCGCGTGTGTTGGGGTCAGACGTGGGAAGAGGGTGTGACTGTGGACTCTGTTGATCCCAGCGCTTTGTCTTTGGTTCTTGGCGTCGTGAAGAAGGAAGACTGAAAATGAGGGATTTTCCTCTCCTCTTAACATTACTCATAAGGATTTAGTATCCGCTTATCCCCCATCCCCACCCACCCTTAACACTTGCTTACCTAGCCTCTGGTCACCAGGCTGTGGTGGGTACCAGCCTGTGGGTTGGAGACATTGGTCCTCGAACTTTGCCCTTTTCCCTCAGCTCTTCTAGCTGTCAGGGTTTTCCTAAACTTGAGTGTAGTCCCTCAGAGATGTAGTTTGTCAGGCCCGGGGACTGTTAGCCCTCGAGGCAGGGAATGGCCAGCAGTGGCATCTCCTGTGAGCCTCAAATGGTGGACAGTGACAATCCTGGGGTCTCGTGGTCTCTGGGTAGCTGGCACAGTGGCTGGTGCTGAGAGAAGGTGACCTCTGGTGGTCGCTAGATTACTTCTTTTAAAAAATTTTTTTCCCCAGACTTTATTTATTCACCTTTAGAGAGAGGGGAAGAGAGGGAGAAAGAGGAGAGAAACACCAATGTGTGAGAGATACATCCATCAGTTGCCTCTCACACACCCCCAACCAGGGACCCAGCCCATAACCCAGGTATGTGCCCTGACCAGGAATTGAACCCATGACCCTTTGGTTCACAGGCCAGTGCTCAATCCACTGAGCCACACCAGCCAGGGCTGGGGGGTCACTAGATTAATGTAATAATCTCAACCAGCGACGACGTACAGCTGTGTGTATGTAAGGACTTAGATACATAGAGTTTTCTCAGCATTTGCTTGATGGATTTATAAGAATTTTGTTTATTTGGCTACTCCTTACTAGACCTTTTTGGGCTGGGTCTTCCTTACCTTCTCAAACTTTAAATGTTGGAGGGCCCCAAGATCCAGTGAGGATGTGTTCTCCCCTGACTTAAAAACCACCTCTATGCTGAAACTTCCCATGTTCATGTTCACAGCTGCCTTACCCTTCAAGTGCGGACTTGTATATCCAAATGTCTACTTGGCATCGCCACATGGGTGTCTAAGAAGCATCTCAAACTTAAAATGGCTCAAACAGAGATCTTGTTTTCTTCTTCCCCACCTGCCCCAATCTAGTTTCCTCCAACCAGAAATCTCAGCTGCATTTTCTCCGGCCATCAACCACAAGCCCTTTATGCTGCTTTCTCTTACACTCTACGTTCAGTCTATTAACAAATTTTGACAGCAAAACCATGACAAGGTATCTAATCATGTCTAACTAACTCCATGATCACTTTTGTCTCTGGACCGTAAATGATGAACCAGGGACCATTTAAAAGCACACATCTAGTTATTTCACGGTTTTGATGGAAAACCTCCAATAACTTCTGATCTCATCAGAATACAGTCTGAAGTATAACTGGGTCCATCCAGGCCCTACATGAACTGGTCCTGATGCTGATTCTGGCCTCACGTCCCAGTGTATCCTCCCATCACTCTCTGCTCCAACCACATCCCTCGGCACCTTGCTCCTGCTGCACAACACCCTCTCGACAAGGGCATTTTTGTGTTTGCTCTTTCCTGCACACACAACACGCCTACCCACTATCTTTATATATTCTCATGCCTTCATTCTGGTCTCTGAGCAAATGTCTCCTTGCTAGAGGGTCTCTTTCCGACCACTGTCCCCCATAGCACTGCACTTATCCTTCTGTTCCCTTGTCCTACCTCCTTTTCCCCAAGACCCTCGTCAGTGCCCCCTGTATCGTGCCTGTGGTTGTTTCCTGTCCGTCTCCCTACTGGAGTGCCCGCTCTGGGAGGAAGTGGACTCTCCCCGTCACGCTGGAAGCCCAGGGCTGGGACAGTGCGGGGCCCATTCAGTGCAGAGCTGTTACATGAAAGAATATGCGCTGTTGGTGCTTACTGTTTTTTACTTAATAATGTGGAGATCTAATTCTTTTCCTCCAAAATAAATCATGGTTTTTCTTTCTACTTTACACTCTGCTTTTGCTGTGGCGCTGACTTGCCTTTTTCATTGCTCACGTTACTTTGCAAATCACTTCTGGAGGTGCGAAAGTTATGCAGATACATGGACTGAAAGAGGAAATGTTGTCTCCAGTGACCAATGATACAATCACGGTAAAATAGATCATAAGCAGTAATATCGGTAAAATGCATTTTTTTCTATAGAGAACTATTTAAACAATAGATATCACTGTCCCCACTCTGTAGCACAAAAATGACTGGTTTTAGAATATAAATTAAAATTCAGTGTGTTGGTATTTTATGCTTTACCGAAAACATCATCCAGACAACAGGCCAGCGGAATGTGTTAATCGTACGATTTCACAGAGCGAGAAAAAAGTGGCACAAAGTGTTTCCCACGAGACGCATAAAGCGGACCGCCGTGCCAAGCGAGGCGACTTCACCAGAGCTGGGGCGTGGTGGCATGCCACCCCGGCAGGAGGTCCCCATTGTGGGTTGTCTCACTGTGGGTCAGACTCTGCCTCCCTGAGACAATTGTATAACAAGACTTAATTTTGGGCGTACTCAGTGGCTCCCTCCTGTCTCAGGACCACATGACCTGGATGACCCCTGGGGGGGTGTGGCAGTGTGGGCTGGTGGAGGCGGGCCTTTCCCTCCTGTGAGCTCACAGACAGCCCCGGGCCACTCAAGCTGCCACGTGTGAGGTGCTTTCGCCGTGTTTACGCTCCAACCCTTCTTCCTCTGGGACTGTAACCTCTTCTAGGGCCGGAGAACACATCTGATTCAGTTTCTTTTCCCAGCAAAGCCTGGCCGCAACAGGCACTCAAAAGATACTTGTTAGACAGACTCCTGGAGCTTCAGTCAGGTGGATTTGAATTCTGTGCCGCAAAGTGTTAACCTGCTGAAAAGTCCAACCTTGTAGACAAGACGCCTCTTTTGTCTTATTTTAGATGTTAAACCTTCTGCGAAGCTGTTTTATGGTAAAAACCCTTTTAAAACCCAGTTTTTTTTTTTAATGGGGCACACATTATGAATGTCGTTCGCAACAAGTTTACGTTCGTCTGTTGTGGGTGACGAGTCACTTTCGGGATCACTCCTTAATCAGAAGTGGGTTACTAGTAAAATTAGTGTTTGTTGATGGTTTAATGAGTTTAAAAGTGGAAGCTAATGGGTTACAGTCGCTTTCTGAAGCTATGAACTAAATCTGTGGCTTCCCGAGGTCTCTCTGGTATTTGCATGTGGCCTTTGGGGAAGCCAGGGTGACGAGCACAGGCTGCTAATGGCCCTGGTGAGTGGTCTGACCCCCTCCTCTGCCCCACAGGCCTGCCCTCCTGTGGGGGGTGCTATCCAGGGCTGGCGTTTTCAGCGCTGTGACTGTCCAGCCAGCTAGAGGGCTGCCGTCCCCTTGGTCCTTTGCCTGTCGTTCCTCGGGAGCTCGACACCCACTGCAGTGGACACCCACGTACGTGCACCCCAGGAGCAGAGCACCTGACACGTCACAGCGCCCTGACCGCTATCTGGAGGCAGGACGGCAGGAACCGGCTCTGCAGCCGGCCGTCCCCAGGGTCCCTTTGAAAGCCTCCATGATTGCTGGTGGTCGGGGGTCAATTGTGCAGATGTCTTTGAAAGTGTCTCACCAGTGACCAGAAAGTTACTTTGTCAAGATGACGGATGGGCCGCGAGCAGCTCCTCCACCCGGCCCAGTCCCAGTGATGTCAGCTCCATTTACTTGTCCAGATCAGGCATTTCTGTAGCTCCCAGCAGCATGCGGGGCTTTTATGGGCAACATGTGAACAGTCTGCTCTGTTCTGTGAAAAATCAGCTTGATGGCTTGCTGTTGACCCACAGGAGGGAGGGCCATTTGAGGACCTGGGGAGTCCCACCCGTCGTGGCTGGGTGAGGCAGTGAGAGACATGTGCTGGCCAGAAGTGGGTGGCCATCGCCAGTCACCCGGGCAGGACATGGGTGGGGGCTAAGACATCCCGTGCCTGCGTTTCGGATGTGTTCACCCTTCTTGGGCAGAGAACCATTAATGTGCACAATGAAGAGGGTCCATGGAGTTCTCAGCGTCTCTGCAGAGCCAGGGAGCCCAGCTTCTTGTATTGTGCTTCTTGTATTGAGACAGAAAAGGGGCGGCCAGAATAGCCCCTCCAGTTCTCCTGCCTTCAATACGCCTCACGGCCTTTCCCAGGGATGATTTTCACTCCATAAGCCTCACTCTGCACTGGCTCGAATGCCCCTGCCTACCTGGCCGGCAGCCTCTGGGCCGTGCGCTTGACGTAGGTAAGCCCGGCCGGTGTCCCCTGGGCCATAGACCCTACGGGTGGTCACATCTTCATGAGAGTTCAAAACTCACCAGAAAAGCATGCAGACGTGCATAAAATTTCATCTCCCCTCTCCTTCCCGTTTTCTTTTTGGAGGCAGAAAAAGAAACTGATTCATTATTCGTCGTGTGCTGAAGGGCTCCCCACAGTGGAAAATAATCACATGTTGGGAGAGGCAGCTGGGCCGCTTGTGCGTGAGGCCCTGTGACTTTTTGGGGACCCTGTTCCCCTCCCCCCGGTTCACACCTTCTGGTGGACGTCACATCCTAGCTGTTTGGGTCCCTTTTGGGTCCCTTTTGGTTGGGTAGACCTGGGAATTTGGGCAAAATAAAGGAAGGATGCTTACAGTCGCTCCCCCGGCGCCCATGCCTGGTGCCTGTCCCCTGGCAGATGGGGCTGTAGTTCACCCTCTGATTTTCCAGGTTGCTTCTGGGAGCTGGAGGACGGTGGCAGACCTGTCCTGTGACAGGGTCCACACGCAAAGTCACTAGCTGCTTTGTGTTCAACGTGTGGCAGTCACCTGCCGACCCCTTGCCCATATGACCGACGCTCACTGAAATGAAAACCAGGCAGTGCATCTTTCTTTGGGGCTCCTGCCTTTATTTTGGGGGCTATTTCTTTTGTGTTCTGCCGTCTCGAATGCTTTGGTTCTGTTGCACAACACAATTACACACGACGAGGTGCCATTTGACACGGCCCTGGTTTAAATCAGGGCCACACTTGACTGGCCAGGACAGCCTAATGGCTTGTGTTCCTTTGTTCTGAGCGTTCCTTGAGAAGGCAAATAAATAAATAAATAAATAAATAAATAAATTGTAAAAAGCCAGACCTAAACCTTTCAACCGCATAGGATCCAAAATGCTCCCTCCAACAAACTAAAGCCCATTAAAAAAGAATTGAAATGTTAGGTAAGTTAAATACATAAAGGGCCTCCTTATTAGTCCCCTGTTGCTTCTGCTGGCACGTGTCATATTTTCAAGGTACAGTATCAGGAGAGCACTGTCACTTGGTGATGTATTGGGGCCATATATCATCCGCACATTGTCTGTGTAGAGGACATGGGCACTACACGACATGATTCTGGCCAGACAGAACAACAGGGGGTCTTTACTTCTTTTCTCCACACCCCCTGCCTTTTGCTTTAATCTCCCTCTGTTTTGTGTTGCAGAGAAGTGAATTTCTTCATGGGATATGACTTGTTGCAAAATAATCGGGGGGCCCCAGTGGGCTTCATAAAGTCTTTTAAATGGCTGGGCTTCAAGGGCAGCTTTGTTCGGAGCGCGCACGGTTAGCTGGGCCGGAGGGGGCCGGGTGTGCTGGAGCCCGGGTCTGGGCGGGGGGAGGGGGGGGAAGCTCTCTGAGCCTAGACAGGAGGAAGAGAGAATGACAGTCGCAGACGTGGTGCAGTGAGCTGCAGGGTGCGCTTGCCAGACGCTTCCACACGAAGACGTCAAAAGCAGGGCCACGGGAGGCTGCCAGGCTCCTCTGCTCAGGTCAAGAAAAAAAATGAGAGGACTCGGGGGCTCCGGGCCCAGGCTTTGGTCCGTCTTGCGAATGACCAAGGACTCGGAGACTGACACTTGTTTTGGGTTTTTAAGTGAGAGGCTTCATCTGGCTTTCCTAAGAGGCACTATTTTTGCTCCTGTGTTCCAGAGAAACCATAAACCACAAAGGTCAATAATTCTGAGAATGAGGAGCGCCTAACAAAGGCACACATTTAAATTCTTCACTGCAGGGAAGGATGGCCCATCTTAGCCCCGAGCCAAGCTGCGTCGCACAGCGAATGAACCTCCGGCTCTGACCCTTCTGCCCTTGGTTTGAATCTCTGCCCTGGGTGGCCACGTGAACCTGGGCACGGCACCACGGAGGAGCGTTCTCTCACCCATAAAAGAGGCGAAAATCAGTGCCTTCCTCAGGCTTCTTGCAAGGGTTAAAAAAAGGAAATACATAATAGGTGTTCATCACCATCTGGAAAATAATGGATTTTCTATTAACATTCAGTCGTTAGTATTCTTAAGAGTTCAGCAACCAGCCCGGAGAACTATATGCCCCTTCATTTTTTGGTTAGAGATGGCTCAGCTCTGGGGCTTTGACGGTTAAAGGGATTTGCAAAAGCAGAGGAAGGTGGGGGTTCAGAAAGCTCTGGACTCGCTAATTTACATTTCAAGCAAGGGCTTGGGTGCCTCCCACCTCTCTGTTGACCTTTCTCAATTGGGGAAGAGAAGAGAGCTTGGAAAACCACTCTCCTGGTGGGGAAGTTTGGGTCGTTTTCCCTATCAAACATAATTTCTTCACTTAGAAATGGTTTTGTTAGTTGTTTTTTTCTTTCTCTCCATTTCCAACCCCTCCCCCCAACTTCCACTGAGCTGAGAGTCGTGGCCCAGAGTCGTGTACTTGGACACGAGGACTTGGTAGTGGACCCAGCTGCCTTCTTTTTTTCTCCCAGCTCGTTCTATGCAAGAATTATGGGGACGTCAATTGTACTATCAGTAACAAAGAACAAGCAAGTAAAAGCTTAATTAAAATAATAAATTATCAGTCAAATTTAATACTGCCATTGGCAACCGCTGAGCTATCTCAGGCGCCTCCCGCTCCTGGGGATTATTTTCTAAGAGAAGAAGAGCAGAGTTTGTCCTCAGGGGCAGGCTGGGGCAGGTACGAGGTTGTGTCGTCTCCCGTTGGAGAGGTCACGCTCGCTGGCAAAGGCTTTCCCCTGACCCTACGTACCAGCTAGGGAATCGCTTTGTTTTACATTTTTAATTATCCACAGGGGTGACGGGCCATGGAACCGGCCCCCTCCGGGTCTTTTCTTTCAGCGTTCGCCTACATCTCTGCTTCTTGTGGGATGTTTTCAAGTCAGGTTTGGTTCGCCAAGTTTTGGCCCACGGGTTCCCTTAGCACAGGGAACGTGGCCAGAGACCTGCCATAGCCCACCCAGGTGGCCCCTCTTTCCTGAAAATTTCCAGACTTGCTCAAGTACATGCTCATCTATTCCTGAAATTGCAACAGTCACGTAGGCACTAACCTAATGCCTTAGCAACTAGCCTCCCTGGCTGGCCCCTGAGTCCAGGCCTGAGAACCAGCCTGCATCCCTCCCTGTCCACTGCTAGCCTGCTCTGTGAGGGACCCGTGACACTTAAACTCATTATGTGCTGTTCCTCGGTCTGTAGATCTTAAGAAACCTATGTGATTAATGAAATAATGTGCAGAGAACCACACTGTGTAAACCTAAAGGATTATTCTTCTATTTATGAGAAGTTTTATAATATTGCCCGGAAGAAATTCCGACCTGTGTTCAAAAGTACCTTCAAATTCCTTTCGGCTATGTGGGGGCTGGAATTGGGTTACCATGGGGGCACCTCAAGGAGAACTTGACCTCTGTGAGTTCATTCATGGGGAGATTCCAAATGCCAGGGAGAACAGCGTGCTGTGTTGGGTCACCTTCCTTGAGACACTTGACATAAGATATCCCTATTCCTAAAAACAAATTCCTCCGTGAGCCATTTTGAGCCTCTCAAATAGTAAAAAACAACTGTGTGTCTGCCCTGAACGAGTTCTTCAATAAAAATAATTTAATTCAGGGTCAGAGAGTCCCATCCGTACTTGCCCACCACGATGGCTGTCGCGTCAAATGAAATTGTCTTCTGTAGGTGTCACTGGGTGCCAGCAGTGCCCGCAGCCTGTGTGCGACCTGCCAGCGTCCACTGTCTTGTTTCCTCCAGGGCCAGGGAAGTTTCCAGAGGGGAGATGGCAGCTTGCAGAGTGATTGCTTCATCGCTCGCACGGCTTTGAACATGAAGGCCTGTGCGCCACGTTTGGCTGCTCTAGAGCTTCTGTTGCAAAGCTTCGTGGCTTCTCAGGGTCGCTGGGCATTTCCCCCCTGGCAGTGGCTGGCTGCTGGGGGAGTAGTTTATTCTGGATTAACGTGGGTCCCCCCCTCCCCTCCCCTCCCCTCCCAGGGCCATATGCATTTCAGTAGGACGATTCTTGAAGGCAGCAAAATCTATAGGCCACTTCTGCAAGGAGACAACAGCGATGAGGTGGCAGAGGTGTGTGCGTACCGTAGCAGGTGGGGGGCAGTCACTGGCACCTCTTCATCCCCTCTTGTGGCACCGGGACTCCCCGGCCTGTGTGCCTCACTGGCACGCTGAGTATTGTTCATCCGGGCAGGAAGGTGTATGACCACTTCACGGCCTTCTTGGTTTTCCAAAAAAGGAGCTGGCCCTCAGAGTTTGCTGGTTTGCCAAACAGCAGCTGCCTGCCTCGCAGGCAGGCTTTGCTTTCGGGAGACCAGGCTTGAAGGAAAGTAATGCCACCTTCCTAGTGTGGCTGTGGCGGGTCGGCTGGCAGGGCACCGGGGTGTTCTGTTTTCATTCTTAGTTCAAGAGGTTTGCCGTGCCGTTCCAGTCTAAGAACAGAGTGTCTGCCGGCTGACCTGTGTCGCTCCCTGATCACTCGCCGCGAATTAGCTGCCGTGTTTTCCTCTCCAGATTTCTATTTTATTATTATCTTAAAACTATAAATGGAAGGTCAGGTAATACTTTCCAGAGTCCATGATAGGATTGGTTCTGGACGACTCTCAGAAAAAAATATTTTCAAGACATTGGTTTGACATAGAACAAAAACATCTCAAAACATTTTATTTTTCTGGTTTCTTGGAGGAAAGCAAACAGGAAAGTCTCATGGTGGTGATTTGTTATTTTCTCTGTCTCCAGCCTTCCCCCCTGCCCCAATCCCGGCGAACCCCCAACCCCCATCCGTGAGAGATCATTTCCCTCCACCCCAGATCCTAAAAAATGCTCAGGAGGCCCTGCAGGTCTGATGCACGGGGAGCCGGGGGCTCTGTGCTGCCATCTAGTGGCCCACCTCTGGCACAGCAAGCTGCTCGCCAGAGTCCCGTTTGAACTTGGCTGTGGCGGGAGCTGTGGTTTGGCGTGCATCCTGACAGAGCTTTGTTGCCAGCCATGGAGGTTTTTTTTCATTTTCACTCCCTATGCCCCCTTTCATTTTTGTATGTTGACACTTAATTTCATGTGTCTCCAGAGGCTGCACTTTGGGTTTTGATATATTTGGTCTTTCAGAAAAGAGGCAGTTGCTGCAAACGGACGCTCTTGACAACGGGTAATCACAGGCTGGGCGGCCCCAGAAAGTGATAGACTCGGGGAGACCGAGATGGAGAATGAAGCATGCGATGCGGTTTATTCCGCTTATGCGCTGGCTAGGTGGGTGTTTTAGAGCGTTTCACTGTTTTCTTCCAGGGCCTATTTGCCACCGTGTCTGTCGCTTAGATTTGGGGAGACTCCAACCCCAGCGGGACTCTTGGGGGAAATTTGTTTGAGGATGCCAGTCTGGCTTTCAGAGGTGCGATGGACTGAGTTACCTGTCAATATTCAAAGTGGTCCAGCTTCCTTGCTACCAGGATTCTGCGAGTGTCTGCAGACCTCCCTGTGGTTGGGGTTGACGCAGCTCCTTGGAGTTTTTCTGCTCTTGTTAGAGAGCTCAGGTCACACTGGTGGGACCCCAAGAAGCCACCCATCTCTCCTGGGGCATCGGGGCCTGACACTGCTTTTTCTGGTCTGGACCCCGAATGCCTGGGAAGTAGGATCGTGTAGCTTTTAAATGCATAATATGCCTCTGGAGTTAGACACACGTCTGCTGGTGTGACCCTGGGCGAGTTTCTTAACCCTGGTGCCTCCTCTGTGCAATGGGGACACTGAGGACTTTTGTGGAGTAGTGCCTGTGACGTTCTTAGCCCAGAGCCTCTTGTACAGACATGCTCCGTGAGTGTGCACTGGTGTCAGAACATGGTTCTTGAGTGAAAAAGTGAACCGAATGAGTTGTGACCTTGAATCAGAGCGGAGGACACTCGGTGCTCAAGGTGGAGGTGGGGTGGGGGGTGAGGGCGCCGGTGGAGACGGACACGTGAAGGGGCTTCATGTACGCCACTGCTCGCCGCAGCTACTGGCTTGACCGCCCGTGGTTTTGTCTTTTCAGGGAAAGTGAAGCGAGTGGTCTAAATTAACCTGAGCTTGGATTCACTCTGTAGCTGCTGGACCCAATTAAGGGGGCGGAGGAACCAGCCTCTCACCAGTGGCCTCTGTAGTTTCTTTCTTTCTCTGAGGGCCTGGGATTCTAAGCCTGTGCCCTTGTCCACGCCAGCCAGACACCAGGGAAATGATCAGATATGGCAGCTCCAGGCCACTGTGACCGATGGGAGAATATAAAGAAAACTCCAAGTGTTATTAGAAGAGAGAGAGAAAACCCTCACTAACCTATAGGAAGGTCTAGGTTTGTTCCCTGTGTGTGTGTGCAAAAAAAAAAAAAATTCCAGATGTGAATCTATAAACCATCTGTTTGGAATAACTTTGTGCTGGACTGTAATTACAAGCTATTTATTATGAATCTTGGGATCCTGTTATGGATCTTGACTGGCTCCCAGGTTTCAGGTTTAGCGAAGAGTTGCTATATTTAAGAGAGTATGTGTCTTCCTTCCTGTTTATCAAACCCTAAATGGAGACTTCACACACACTCTGGCCGCCCTCGGGGCACGGCATTCCCTGCACCTGAGTCTGCCCTTCAGCGGGGAGGTGCACTTGGGGGGTGGGTGGTCCTTCCCTAAGGCTGCAGCCGGGTTTGCAGAAGGCTGGGGTGGCAGATACGCTGCTGGGGAAGGGGGTTCACCTGACAGGCACCTTGGGGTGGACGGAGCTGGTGTCACGCAATGGCTGCAGGAAGCGTGCTTTGCAAAGTGTTCACAGTGCCAAGCAGCACACACCCCCGCCCGTTGTTCCGATCCCTTTGGTGGTGGTAGAAGGGCACGGTGAAGTTTTTACATCTGCTTCTTTAGTTGGCGTTGTGACTGTAGCTATGTATCACATTTGTGATGTAAGACGAATTCTGAAAATGAACGGAGGGCGGTGACTCACAGTGTCTTCATGCCCCATCCTTATGAAGAAGAGAGGGTGAAGGGGGCAGCTTTGGAGGGCTTGGAGGTGGGGCACCTGGGTTCAGACTGCAGCTCAGCGGCTCTCTAAGGGGCTGTGAACATCCCGAACCCATCTCGGCCTCGCTGGCCCCAGGAACGCTCCCTGAATAGCCGTGACTGTCAGCCCTGCCTGTACATTGGATTGCCCAGGGAGCTCCTAGAAAACGCCTGGGCCTGGTGCTTGGGAAACTCGGGTCTGAGCTTTGGGGGCTGGGAGGCGGTGCCAGGCTCTGTTAAGAACTATGGGGGGCTCTGATGTGTCGCCTAGGGTGAGGACCATCACCTCATGGGATTTTAAGGAATTAATGAGGTTAGTCCCCGAGAGGGCCCTTAACACCTTATAGACACCCAAAAGGGGGAAAAGAGGGCACTGGGTTACTTGGGTCACCCACCAAAAATCTTACACCGACGACCAATCAGTAACAACCCGGAAGGTCTGCATGGCCAGCCTGCGACAGCCAGTGCAGGTGGTGGTCACCGATGCCCTCTCTGGGTGGCCGGGGAGGGCCTCACCAGTGTACTCACCACACTGGCCTCGGGGGCCTCACCTGAGGTGACGGTCCTTCCCTATGAGGGTCATCCAGTGGGAAAGTTTGAGTGACACTTCTCATGGTGGGCTCGTTATTCCCATGCCTCCGTGCCTTGTAATGCCAAGAAGCCGGGGAAGTAACAAGACTATAGACACAGCTTTTGGGACAGCGAGGCCCAAAGCTCTGTATACCTCACCCTGGGGGAGCGGTAACTGGGGGGGGGTTGGAGGGACTGGGGTTCTGGAATGCTCCACAGGACCATCACTTGAAAGGGGAGGAGATGACAATCTGGATTCATTTAGAATGAGACCCTGGGTGCACCTAGGGTGCAGTGGGACTCCTAAGGATGTGAGGGCGGCATAGAAGCTGATGAGTTTGATCTTAGAACGGCGTCAGGGCTGGAATATGGTGTAGGGCTTGGCTTGGACCCCCGACTCCCAATGCACACTCACACATCACACACACACACAGTGCACGCACACACACCCCTCTTTTGGTTTGGGACCAGCAATGACACTGAAGCACACTGGGCACACTCGTGACTCTCCCAAGGTCACTGTCAGAGCTGAGGTAGAATTTCTCCTGCTCATATTCCTGAAAGGTTCTAGGTTCACCTCAAGGTGAGAGAGCTGGTCAGTCCCTCCTCTCCGATCTGCCCCCAGTCCGGCAAGGAATGTGCTAGTACCAGCAGCCTGAGCTCAGAGTGGGGCCCCGGCCATGCACATTTGTGAGTTCACCTTGAAATCTACCTCTCCTACTGCGAAGCTGTATAACTGGGAAAAGCCCTAGACCTTCTCTGAACAGCAGTCCTCTTGTTTGTAAACAGGGGACAGTGATAATAGTTACCTCACAGGATTTGAGTAAGAATGGAAGCCGCGGCATCTAGCATTTAATAGACGCTTGTTAACAAAGCTCAAATCTCATTGAAGGTCTGGGACAGGATGATTTTGGTTCCTGTGCATTCCCTCCACACACAGGAATGTTAAGTTCTGTTTCAGGCTTCTCTAAGGCATTGTATCAGCTAACCTTTCAGGATAAAACTAAAGATGCAAATGATCCCCCTACTCTCATTAGCATATGGCTAATGTAAGGCAGCTGTCCCCGGGCTATGTAACACTGAGGGCTGTGTCTCTGCTTGGCATGGGGAATATATTTTTTCTCTTACTGAGTCCTTTCAATCCTGAACTTTGTCGTTATTTGAATTGGAACTTTAGATTGCTGCATTTTAATGCACTCTACTATTAAGGATTGTTGGACGACCGTGTGCAAATATTTTTGTTCTCACGATGCAGTCCTGGCCCAGGTAGCCTAATGGGCAAAACGTGGTTTACGCAAATATTATGGTTTCTATAGTGCATACTAAAAGGAAACCCTAGAACAGAGCAGGAAAAAGCCCTTCTCTCTCTCAGCATTTGGTTATCTAGGTCAAGTTGGCTTGTAAAAAAAGGGACTTTTCATCCCCTCTCATCCGCCCTTAATCTAAAAAAGTCCTGTGTTTCTGGACGGGTATTTCTGTTCCAGAGGGAGCAAAACCCTTTTGCTGTCACAGAAGTTTTGGGAAAGTCGAAGGCCAGATAGGGAGAGGGAGGCTGGGTGAGCCTCGCTCGGCTTTGTGCTGGGAGTCTGGGGGTTCTGTTCAAAGGTGGTTTCACGTGTCTCTTGTCTCTTTTTGCCCAGAACAAGGAGGTGACCTGTAAGAGGGAGAAGTGCCCCGTGCTGTCGAGAGACTGCGCCCTGGCCATCAAGCAGCGGGGAGCCTGCTGTGAGCGGTGCAAAGGTGAGCAATGGCCTGGGCGCTTGCGTTTTTGGCTGTTGCTGCAGACATTTCACTTTCTGTTTCTCTCACCTTCTTCCTGTTCCCTCAGCCCTCGGCTGGGTGCAGACGGGTGTTGGGAGGGAACGGTGTGTGTGCATGTCTGTGTGTTGGGGGTGGGTAAGGGGACTCTGCTAGTGTAAGGCGGGCACCTGCCTAGTGGGCTTGTTTTCTAAGGCAAGTTGTTAAAATGGCACAGAGGAACGTGATGCCTGGGCACGCTGGTGCACACACACGCAGGCATTTTTTGCAAGAAAGTTTCAACATTCCGTTCTCCTCAGGATCCTCCCTCGCCCTGCCCACCTTAGCCAGAGTCTTGAAGCCCAAATTTTATCATTTGGGTCCCTGTTAAAGTTTCTCTTTCCTTCCAAATTAAATGTACGTTGTTTGTCTTCGAAACATCTCTAAAGGACTCTTCCCCCCACCTCGTCCCGGTTCCTGGTTCCCGTGGCCTGCGGTGCACGCACAGGCCTCTCTGGGATGCCTGTTCACAGTCTAGCATCTGGGACTCCACTCAGGCCCTTCCGCCAACCTGCCCGGGTGCTGCCTGTGCTGCAGGTCCCCTGGGCCTCAAGCGTCACTTTCCCCTTTAAGTTCCCATGGCAGAGGGAGTTTCACACACGTGCTTCAGTGGTGTGTCACCTGCTCTGGGAGGGCAGGGCCCCGGTCACTCTCTGGCATTGCCTGGTGTGCGTTAATGTACGTGTAAACGGTGCTCCACAAAGTGGGGTCCTCGGGAGGCAAAGTGAGCATGTGGTTCCGGGTGTGGGCTCTGGAGCCACACTGCCAACTCCTAATCCGACAGTCCGGGTCGCAGAGTGTTGCCCGAAAGGTCGTGTCCATGGAACCACAGAATGTGACCTCATTCGGAAATGGAATCTTTGGAGATGTAATTAGTTAAGATAACATCCAAGTGGATTAGGGCAGCCCCAGAGCCAATGTGACCGCTGTCTTTATTTGAAGAGAAGAAGACAGACAGACGGGAGACACACGAGAAGGTGGCCGTGTAATGGGAGAAGCGACGTAAACACCTGGGCTCTGTTCCCCCAGAGTCAGACTCACTCGTTCTGGGGAGGGGTGGAGGCCTCCGTCTTTTTGAAGAGCTCCCAAGAGATTTAATGTGTAGCCTGGGGCTGGGGGTGGGACTCTGAAAGAGTTCTTGACCTAGTACCAAGTGATTTCTGTCCCCACAGAAGAATCTATATATTGGGGGGAGTAAGATGAGGGAAACTTTAAAAAAAAATCAAAAAAAGCTCTTACAAAAACCAGGTAAACAAACTAAAGCCCATTTTCATAGTGACAGCCCATGAGTCTCTGTAGTCTGTGAAGACCCCGTGAACTTTTCAAAACACACTATCACACAAAATCTGCATGTCCAGTACGAAGACCAAATTGTTTGCTAATGATGATAGTTATTGGAAACTATAATAATTTTTTGCTCAAAAGCCCAACATGAGCAATGAGCAAACGAAAAGCAAGACAGGCAGCAATGGGGGTTGTGCCCCCACAAGCCCAGGAGAGCCTGGTGACACTAGGGACCCGGTGAAGGTGTGAGGGGTCTTCCCCTGGACCCTCAGCGGAGCGTGGCTATGCCGACACCTCAACTTCGGACTTTCAGGCACCAGCAGTGTGAGAGAATCAATTTCTGCTGTCCTAGGCCACCACGGTGGTGGCCACTGGTCACAGCAGCCCTGGCACACTGATACCCCATGTTTTCCCTTGGGCAGGTGGAGACATGGAACCTCTCTCTACCCCAGTTCCCTCACCTGTAACATGAGGATAGTAATTGTGGGAGGAACCACACGGGAAGATACAGTCGAAGTGTTTAGCGCAGTGCCTGGCGTGTAAACATTTCCCAACTAATATTAGTAGGTGCTCTGTAAATAGTTGGCCGATTTGACTATAAAAACACATTTTCTGAATCCTTTTGGAGCAGGGTCTTTCTTTGACCCTTTGCTGTCGTCCTATTTTGATTTTTTGTTATTATTAGAATGAAGGTATAAGAAACACAGTAAAATAGATAATGACCAAGAAAATAGAACTCAAATGTTAAAGTGCTGGTGAATGCTTATCAAAAGTCTTTCAATTGTGTGAATAAATGGGGTGAGGGGACTTGAACCAAGAACTGGCTAACCACCTCCCGTCACTTGTTGGGATTTCCACTTTGTTTTTTGTTTTTTTTTTTTTCCTTCCAACATCTCTCTCTTCCTTCTTCCTTTCCTTAGCATAATTCTTTTTGTTTTTAGCTTTAGTTAGAGAATGACTACATTAATATAATATTATACTAAAAATTTAAACAATACAGGGAAAAAGAGTATTTTCTGAGCTACAAAACTCCTCTTTTCTCTGAAATAACAAGTGTTATCAACTTTCTGTGTCTTTCCCAGACCTCCTTTCTGGGTGTGTTTCACATACACACATGTGCATGTAATTTTGTTTGTGCGATTTTATTTTTGCACAAACGGAATGAAACTGTACAGATTCTTTCACAGTTAAAAAACATCTCAACAATAACACGACTTGGAGATTTTCCCATGCCACCTCGTGCTGTGGTTTGGATTCCAGGACACAGATGCACAACAATTCAATTAACATCTCACTGATAGAGGTTTAGATGTTCGGCATCTTGCCAGGTTGCAGGGAACCCACCTGCCATTCCTGTTGTGGCTGTGGGTGTACGTTTCTCCAGGGCAGAAACCTGGGGAGCAAAGTGCTGTGGGAAGAGGTGTGAACTGATTACCTTGTAGTGGACGGTACTCAGTGGCCCCCAGAAAGGGCAAGGCTAGTCTTTCCTATTCCTTGAGAGTTTTAAGCTCTTCCTTCCCCAAAGAAGAGAGACTAGAGGAGGGAGAGCTGGTATTACACAAGATTTAGACAAGCTGGCTGATTTTTCCTGAAAAACCTTCCCATACAGCCATATTGCCCACCCGCTGCTCACGCAGCCGGTTCTTTGTCTTCACCTGCCGTGCGCACACTTCCCCCCCAGCTCTTGCCTGTTCTGGATATTTTCCTCCCCTTCCTGTGGTTCGGTGGGAAATGGAACCAAGCTCTTTTTAAGGAACATAGCTGAGGCCAGGAACTGCTTTCATATTTTTCGGTGACACATAGAAGACCCTGATACTTGTCAACGAGTGATGACTTGTATGATACAATTTTTACAAAATGTAGCCCCATGCTGAAGAACTACAGGTGCAGAGCCAGTTCAATGTAGAACATAGGCTGGATGGAGAGAAGGGGGAATGATTTTCTGGCTTCTTAGTTCAATGAGAATTATCATTACCATCCTCTTCAACATCCTCATTATCAAACATACTCCACATTCAAGACATTTGAAGGCTCTCGGAGGTTATTACTTTTTTTTTGTTTGTTTGGATACTTTCAGTGTGGGGGAAGCATGCAGAGAAGAAGGCATATTATTAGCTTATTCTTTCTTGGACAGTCTACTAAGAAATTTGGACCATTTAAAATTTCCATTATTAGCTGGTGTGGGTCAGTGGATTGAGTGCCAGCCTACAAGCCAAAGGGCCACCAATTCAATTCCCAGTCGGGGCAGATGCCTGGGTTGCAGGTCAGATCCCCAGTAGGGGGCGCGAGAGGCAACCACACATTGATGTTTTTCTCCCTCTCTCCTTCCCATCCCCTCTCTCTAAAAATATATAAATAAAACCTGAAAAAAAATAAAATTTCCATTTCTATGCTGTGTTTATATTTTATTCTATGTGTACTACCATGTATTGGGGCCACTTCTATAATTGATGTTAATAGTTTATTTATGGTTATTGGAGCCTAATTTCATTTCTTTAAACCATTACAGAAGTTCGTGTTCATTGCATCTTGGTATTTGCCCATGGCCATTTTCCATAGGTGTTTCCCCTGAGTCACTCCCATTCTTTGTTTGAGGCCCGGCTGCTGGTCAGGAGCACAGCTCCTGAGTGAGGACACTGTGAAAGCCCCAAGCCCTGTGGGTTGTGAGGGGAGAATTACCCGGTTGATTTTAAGGCCTTTACCCTCACCTACTGTCTTCACAGGGTCCAAGGGACTTGTTTCCATCCCACGTGCTGGGGACTGGCTTAGTTGGTTTATGCTCATCACTTAGTCCTCACAGCAGCAGGTAGTTTCTGTCTTTCTCATTTTACCTGTGAGGAAACCAAGGGCCCAAATAAGTTAAATCATCAACCCAAACAAAGATCAACAAAGAACGTCTATGTCTTCAAGGAGATCGCTGTACTAGAGGGGACAAAGAAATGCCTTTCGGTGGGGGCCATTCTCCAGGGGAGCAGGACAAGAAGGAGGGCAGCTTGTGGGCTAAGGGTTGGGAGTGTGCTGGGAAGCTGTTCTCCTTCCTGAACTAGAAGGAGTTAATCACATCCAAGAGGGCTTTTAGGGCAGGGCTGGGGGAGGGGACCATGGTGCACACAAAGGCATGAAATAGTTCTTAGGCACCACCTGCCACTTATAATCACCTAGGGAACTTGTTAAAATATCAGTTCCTGGGCTTCCCTCCAGATCTATTGAATTAAAACGAATCTGGAAGAAGTTTTTGTTTGTAAGTTGTTGATCACCTGGGGGAGGGGAGAGGGGTCAGACCAAAATGTAACAGAATTCTATCGTGATTTCTACTTCTTTTCCTCTGAAAGGTATGTTGATATTAAAAAGGCAAACCTGTTTGAGGACAGAAATATGAAAACTTGTATTTCCAAAAGGATTCTTAAGGTTGTGTGTGTGTGTGTGTGTGTGTGTGTTTATGCCCTGGTGGTGTGTTCCCGTTGGCTTCAGATTGCTCCTGTGGTCATTCATTTGCTGCATTTGTTCATTCATTCATTCACCGAACAAGCATTTACCAACCCACATGCTCGGTATTTATGCCCTGGCACAGCTTACCAGTTGTTCTTAACTTTTAGGAAGCCAGAATATTCCTTAAAAACAAAGTAAGTAAATTATAACTCACTCTCTCAAGCAACTGTTTTAGTATGCTTTTCAGATTGCTTTATGCTAATAATGGTTATAAATTTTTATCCAACTACCCAATAGCTGTGTAAAAGATTAACCTAATTTGAAAAACTGAATATTGATTGATGAAAACAAATGAGATCATCAGGAGTCAAACAGGCAGCTTTGGCAGCTTTTCTGCATGTACTTGGATTGAGAATCGCCCTTTAATTTGGGGTGCTTTCATAAACAATGATGTGTGTGTTATCTGAATACGTATATGTTTATTATTAGTGGATATAAACAAACAAGGTGTGTTTCAAAGACATATAAGTCAGATTCCATCTTCTTTACGTAGAGCATAAAATATTAATTGTCTGCAATAGTTTGGTGAAAGAAGAAAACAGTCTTTCATTTGTCAAGTGGGGTTTATTTTCTACAGTCTTCGCTTGTCTTTGATTTCTCTGTGCTGTGTCTCGTTTTTCTATGAGTTGTGATTTCATGAGTTGCATTTTTAAATAGTTTAACTTGCTTTAAAAATATCCTATGATGTCTTAGAAAATGAAAGGAAAGAGGTAAAATATAAATATTTGCATACCATTTCCCAAAATTAGGGCAACCACTCTAAGTTCTGATAAATAAGATTTGGAGAACAAAACACGCATGGAGAATTCTCATTTATGGAGACCAAGTACTGTCCAAAGTAAAAGGGAACCGTGAATAATGGCGAAAGATTGAGCCTTATTACTTACAGCTTGCCTTTCATACAGTACAAGTTCATGAATAAGAGTCCTTTTCTCCGTGTGGCCTGGTAGGTGACTATGCCTTTCAGAATATTGCTATGTGGTTGTTTTGAAGGGAACCAGCCACTTACCATATATAGGAATGAGCATTAAAAAAAGAGAAAAAAAACTAAAAAAAAAAAATCACAGTCTGTTGACCAAGTAAACTGCCTTATTGTTTCAACTGTTTAAGATGGAAAGGCTGAGTTAGCCATGCAAGTGTCAATCTGTCTGGGTTTTTTTTTCTTTCAATTTTTAAATTATTTTATTGTTGTTCAATGTCAGTTGTCTGCATTTTCTCCCCACCCCAGCCAAACCCACTTCCCTCCCCTGCTTCCACCCTCCCCCTTGATTTTGTCCATGTGTCCTTTATAGTAGTTCCTGAAACCCTTCTCCCCACTATCCCTTCCCCCCTCCCCTCTGGCTATTGTTAGATTGTTCTTAACTTCAATGTCTCTGGTTATATTTTGTTTGCTTTTTTCTTCTGTCGATTATTTTCCAGTTAAAGGTGAGATCATATAGTATTTGTCCCTCACCCCCTGGCTTATTTCACTTAGCATAATGCTCTCCAGTTCCATCCATGCTGTTGCAAAGGGTATAAGCTCCTTCTTTCTCTCTGCTTCGTAGAATTCCTTTGTGTAAATGTATCATAGTTTTTTTGATCCACTCATTTGCTGATGGGCACTTAGGTGGCCTGCAACCACGCGTTGCCTAAACAGAAGAGTGGCTCTTCCCCCAACTCCTGTTTTCCCTTCCTTCAGTGACAGCCACATTCTGGGTAGTGATTCTCTCTGGTAGTCCTGGATGCAGTTTGCCCCAGGTTTCACATCCCAAATAAGGAGTATCCTGCCTTAAGGTTACTGCACTATCAGTCATCTTGTCTACACTGGGAACTCCACTTAGAGAGTATTTTGATATGCACAAACCCCAGTCCTTAGATATTCCTAGATACTGCTGTCCTGAGCCCTGCAGTGGTGATGGTTATCATTCTGATTTAACAGGTGGGGAATCACATGTTTAGGGAGGGCAAGTGATGTTTCTCAGGATCACAGGGCTGTGAGAAGTTGCAGGGCTCAGGCCCCAGAGGCTCATTCTTCTGGCTGCCATCACCTCCCTGTGAGATAGGGTGGGAGGGGAGACCTGGACAGGCTGGAGGTCTCTGGAGATGAAGGAGAGAGAGACCTGCCTCAGCTTTGCCTGCATCAGCCTGCCACAGCCCTTCTGGGTAGACCAGCAATTTCACAGGAAGTACGTGGCCATGAAGCTTTATGGAGGTAACTGAAGACAACATGTGGATTAGGAGGTGGTGGCTTTTCTTATTAATTAGCATTCTTCTGGGAAACCCTAACTTATTTTTTTTTCTTCTTCAATATCCATGATGATCTTTACTCTTCTGTGAGGTAGTATGTGCTTGGTTTCCTAAACTAGTTTTCATAAACAATTCAAAGTATACAGAAGCATCTATAGGAAAAGTAAGGCTTCCTCCCACTCTCGACCTTGGCCATCTTGTACCCTTTCCTGGAGACTACCACTTACCAGATTCTTGGGGACCCTTCCAGAGCAAATTTCTGCATGCTGTGTGTGTTTTTCCATTTCCAACCACACACAAGTTCTTCACTAGTTTCCTCCTAGCTGTTTTAATATGGAGACCTTGACCTATCATTTAAAACCCCTTGGGAAAGGGCACTGCCCTGAAAAACGTTCCCACCATTGAGCTACAGCGTTCTAGTGACAGTGTTATATTTACCATGATTTGGTGCTTGAAAGAATTTATGATATGTTTTTTGATGAAAATTGTTAGATTACGGAATGCCCGTGTATATATTTTAACCAATGGCTATGTTAACCTTTAACAGTATGACTAATTTTATCTACCCAGCCCCAGAAATTTGAGTGGGGGTTGTTAATGTGTTTTAAAGATGAGAAAAAACAAAACAAAATTAAAAAGTACAGGGGTTTCTTTTTTGCTCTTCTTTTCTCTAACTGAAAAAAGATGTATAAAAAGCTATATTTCATAGATTATTTTCCCATAATATAAACCAGGCTATTTTGGCATTTAAATAAGAATGGCTGTATTTGTTTTTAAAAAATTGTGTGAACATTAAAATCATCCTTTACAAAATCTGTTTTTATTGTTAAAACTAGCAAGAAAATTTAAAACAGAGAACAGCTTTGCCTGTCATATTTGTCCCAATCCATTTATTCAGGGCCTCTGGTGTTTTAGGTTCTGCAGGATTTTGGAAGGCTGTTTAAGTGGAGAGTTTGTGGTTGCCTTTATGTTAGAAGATCAGATTTCCAAGGCTTGCGGCAGACTTGGGGCAAATCAGCTTTCACTTGTCTCAAGTGGGCAAGTTGAGAATGTTCCTCATTGTGGCAGAGGAGGCTGGGGGCTCTGGTCTCCCTGTTAAATCACATGCAAAGTGCCAGAACTTGGGTGTCCTCTCCGGTGACCCCTGGCCTTCAGCTACTGATGTCCGGTCTATGAATTTTCTACTGAGGCATAACAAGTTATGCCACAGCAATGCTCATTCATCACCATGCAGTTTCCACGGGAGAGGATTCTAGGCATGGCTCAGTTGGGTCTTGTAAGCCTGCAGACAAGGTGAGCCAGAGCTGGGTCTCATCTGAGGCTCAAGGTCATCTTCTAAGCTCACATTGTTGTCAGTAGAATTCCATTCCTTGAAGGTATAGCATGGCTGGCTTCCTTGAGGAGAACATCTTCTGGCCCATAGACTCTTTTTAAAGGCTCACCTGTTAGGTCAGCCCACTCAGGATCATTGTCCTGTTTAATAACTCAAAGTCAAACACTGTTGAGGAATCGCAATTTTACCTGCAAAATGTCTTCAGCTTTGCCACATGATGCAACCTAACCGAGGGAGGGACATCCACCACGTGCACGAGGCTTCCCGTGCTCAAGGGCAGGGGATCTCACACAATGAGTGTACCAGGGAGTGGTAATCTTAGGGACTGCCTTAGAATTCTACTAGCCGTACTCAAGAGAAGCTGGGGCGCATGGCGGGTAGAAGCTTCTATGGAGAACCGTGCATAGGGCTAGAAGAGAGCTTATGGGTCATTGCACATAGTAAGTGCTGGCAAGTCCAACACTTGGCCATTCCCTCTGCCCTGGTTAGGTGGCCACCAAGCCCTGCACGGTCTGGCTTCTGCTTATCCCTCTCTCCCCCTCTTGTTCTGGACTCCTTCAGGTAGGTGACTTCCTGTTGTGGGGCTTTGCACATACTGCTCCTTCTGCTTGGGCAGCTTTTCCACTCTGTGCCATGTAGTTAACTTGCACCCTTTCTTTACTTCTCACTTTAGGCATCACTTCCTGTCCTCCGGGGTTACTTGCCATAAAATTAAGGATCTGTTCTTAACACTTGGCATAATTGTGATTTAGCATTTTGTCTCTTTGTAACTCCCACTGAGCTGGAGGTTCCACAAGGGCAGGGACTACAGTATTCTCGGCTGTCATCCTTGTGCTTGGCACCCAGCAGTTAAATATCCTACTGGAAATATATACTCGTGGGGAAAGGGGAAGTGGGGAAAAGATAGGAAGATCAGGGCTAAGTTCTAGTCTTTCTCGTTCCATACATGTCTCATGATGTCAACTGCATATTCAGTGAATTCTACTGAGCGATATACATCTTAATTCATCTTGTGTCCTTTTTGGAATTCTTCGGGGCTTACAGAAGTTGACTGAGATTGTAGGGGGAGAGTAAGAGTGGATAAATAAGAATGAAAAATGGTTGAGTCTATGGCCATATCACTTTCAACGCGCCTCATCTTGGAAGAAAAACGGCTGAATGTCTATACGCCAGTCCTAGTTCCTATTTAGTGAAGAAATACTTTCCTATTTCTTCACGTAAATTCCATAGAGGTTAAAAAAATCCTCCACATCACCACGGCCTCTAGGTATTTTCATGTGGTAGTGGCTGTGGAATATTTTAGTACTAATAGGCAGAGTGATACCTTACATGCAATTTTTAGGAGATCTTTCATTGTATTCTGCAAAGTTACCAAATATATTATGCAGTTATGACTTCAGATCCTCTCGTTACCATCATTTTGATGTGATTATCTTCTTTCTTTGATAACATCACACAAAATGCACATCTAGTTTGGCTTTGAGTTTTCCGCAGCTGCTCTTCAAACTTCTGTGACTGCCTGCACCTGGCCCGCCATGCAGAGCGAACTGCTCTGCGCTTGAGGAGAATCTCTCCCCTTCTGTCTTGTATCCACTGTGGGAATGAAATCACAGTGGTGCTCATCAGCACAAAATGTCTGAGAATGCAAACATTCTCTCTCCTGAGGGTTCTATTGGCATTGTTCCATGGAGCCTGCCAAACTGGGCAGAATAAAGCAAGGTATT
This sequence comes from Desmodus rotundus, assembly GCF_022682495.2. Taxonomy (NCBI): domain Eukaryota; kingdom Metazoa; phylum Chordata; class Mammalia; order Chiroptera; family Phyllostomidae; genus Desmodus; species Desmodus rotundus. The sequence goes on along the minus strand of NC_071392.1, from coordinate 7,948,319 downwards.
CTGAATGTGAAGTTGGGATGCATCATCAGAAACCACAGGAAAGCAGTGATTTCATGTGATAGCCCCCAATAGGGAGTCTGTCTGGGTTCCCTTGTATTTGCTGGGTAAGTTTGGCAAGTGCAACATTGAACATACGTCTGTAGGATGACCGATAATCCATTTATAGAGATGTATGAATGTACAATGCATCTTTTTATTATTTTAAAGATGATCATCAGGAGGCAGTTGTAACCATTCTTATGGGGCTTTGATCAGAGAATAACCTCAGTCTCTTCAGAAGTGGGCACTTCTTTTTTTAACATCCAGTGTTCTAGATTTGCTTTGTAACAGGGATTTCATCTTGAGAGCCCACATGCAATAGTGTGTGCCATGAAATTCTGTCTGACAGAGAGGCTTGCATTACCGGGACTGATGTGATAGTGAAGGTGTGAACCTGAGTGCCTTCTTCACTCAGACGAGCTTATTCGCCCCGGAGCCAGCTAATTATGTTTCCAGTAGCTTAGCGGTGAAAGGGCTCCAGGTGTTTACCTACAGACATGCTCGGGAGTCGGCCAGCTGATGCTGAGCACATGAGGCGGCCTTCTGACTACTTGGGGATATCCGGGCCTTCTCTGAGCTGTGCCTAGGACAGGCAGAGGCATTGGATTTGAAAATGCACTTTGAGGTTCTGATATTTTGAGTTCTGGAGACTGTGGCAAGGCCACCATAATGAGGCTGTGGATGCATGGGGAACAGCTTCAGACCTCTAGAAGCAAGGCCACAGATGAAAAAGATAGGTAATTTCTGTGTCTTGGGGCCTGTGCATTGGAGGGTAGTCATAGCAACCCTCAGTCACTGAAGGATGAAGTGAAAGGGGACTGGACTTGGAATCGGACGTGGAATCAATTTCCTCCTCTGCCACTTACAGGGACTTGACCTTCGCCAGGTATAAGTATTTGTTCTTTTGTGTCTGGCTTATTTCACTTCACATAGTGCCTTCAAGGTTCATTCTTGTGGTAGAATATATCATTATTTCATTCCTTTTTAAGGCTGAATAATATTCCATTGTATGCATATACCATATTTTGTTTATCCATTCTTCTTTCAGTGGGTATTTGGGTTGTTTTCACTAAATGTCTACATTCTTAATTAACCCCCAGGTGGGGAGCTTGGGAGCCACTGGAATGGATGTTCTCCTGGTTAAATTATGAGTTTGTATACACGAGGTTTAGGAGGAGGAGGGCCACACATAACATCAAACCTGAAGAGATGTGAGTACTGGCATTCTCACGTATTTATCTAGGCATACAGAATGAACAGCACGATCTCTCATGCCCATAAAACACCCCAACCTCTGGTCAAGTGTTCATGGCCTGCTGTTAGGAAGAGAAAAGCTTTCACTGGCCCAATAGCCTCTACTGTTCAAGTAAATAATTCCGCCGAGAGTGTTGCGTTGCAGTCCTGTCTTCCCGACTCCCTGTTCAGGGATGTGTCAGCTCAAAGTGACCGCGGTGTGAGAACACAGGGCTTCTCTCTTTCATGGAGCTGGCTGCCAACCATCAGCAGCTTGCCACCGGGTGTATGCCAGGTGTTTGGCATGTTTCTTCTTTTTAACAAATATCACCAACCCAAGACATACAGTTTTCAAAGATAACCCTTTGTTGACAAGCTGACACCCAGAAATCCATGGTTCCCCAACTTGGGAAGTTTAGGAGGTTCACGGCTCAGAGCTCCCATTAGGGCCCCCACCCTCCACTCCATGTCGGGTGAGGTGGGGGCTCCTTTGTCGCTGGGGATTTCTCCTCTTTCGTCTCCAGGTATGACCATGTTGATCAGTGACTGCTTTTCTTGCCAGATATTTGGCCGTCTCCTCTACAGCTTCTGCCCCAAGGTTAAGGTCTCTTTCAATTTTGTCCTGTTTTTAGGGAGGGTGAGTTTTTCCCCTTAATGCCCTTATCTACCCATGTTTCCATTGTAACAAAGGCCTTCCTCTGGTTTCATGGCGTGAGATCAGGGGGGCCACACAGCCTCCCAGAAGCCTCTGCAGGTCCCATGGGGCTGTTTCCTCAGGCATACTTGCTGCAGGCATACTTGCTGTTGGTCCTAAAACCAACCCAGGCAAGTGGGGCACCGCTTAAATTTCCTAGAAGAGAGTCCAGGTAAAGGAGGTAGCAGATTAGAGGAAAAAGGTAGGCTGCAGGAATCTGTCTTCTGACAGGTCCCCTAGGGATGCCCTTAGTCCTTAGAGTGTTCTTGGATAAATGCTCCCTGAAAGTGAACTTGGCCAAAAGGCAGGCATCATCCTGCAGCAGGCGAGGCTCCTGGAGGTTGTGTGCATCAAGCCGGACTTTCTTATGAAGATAATTTAAAAAATGGCATAAGAGGGGATATGCCCAGCATGGGTATTTTGTACACATACACAAGTTTATTCTAAAATGTATATAAAAAAGCAAAGGACCTAGTGTAGCTAAAGCAATTCTGTGACACAAGAATAAAGTAGGAAGGGGCCGTATATCCAATGTCAAGACTTATAGTCACAGTAATAGAGACAGCATATACGGGCAGAGGGATAGACGCAAAGAGCAATGAGACAGAACTGAGAACCCAGAAGTAGGCTCATCCGAGTGGGCCTGCCTGAGTTTTGACAGAGATGCCGAGGCAGTTCAGTGGGAGAAGGCTAACCTTTCAATACATGGTTCTGGAAGAATTAGACATACATAGGCTAAAAATAAATGTGATCGAAACCTTATATGTTAAACAAATGTTAACTTACTATTAATCCTGGATGTAAATGTGAAATGTCAAACTATAAAATGTCTATAAAAAACATGTAGGAGAAAATCTCTGGGACCTAGGATTGGGCAAAGAGGTTTTAGATTTGATATGGAAAGTACTGTTCATAAGGAGGAAAAAGTGGTAAAATGGACTTCTTCAAAAATTGCTTTGTGGAAGGCCTTGTGAAGAAAAAATATATAATTAGAAAATGCAGGTGGTAATAAAACACATGAAAAGATATTTAATATCCTTAGCCATTCGCGAAATGCAAATCAAAACCACAGTGAGACATCACTACTCACCTATCCACGTGGCTAAAAAATACATAGTGTGGTAACCTCAAATCTGGTGAGTGTAGTTATAAACGAAGGCTTTGAGGTGATAGTACAATTCTGTATGTTGATTGGTTACACAAATCTACATATGTGCAGAACCGCATAGGACCACACAGACACACAGAGACATGCCTGAGTGCACGTAAACCCAGTAACATCAGAACATGCTGGGCGCCCGTCACCGATGTCAACATCCTGATTTTGACATCGCAGTAGAATAATGCAAGATGTTAACGGTGGCGGAGGCTGGGTGAAGTGAACCGCGTGTGGAACCTCCCTGTGTATGGTTGGACCTTCCTGTGGGTCCGTAATTATTTCCAAAGAAAAAATTAAAGAAAAAGAGAGGTATAAGATATTTCTGCCTTTTTTTTTTTTTTTGCAGTGAGCCTTAAACATCTTATTTAATCAGCCACAAAGGCATAAAGGTTGCCTCTGTATGATATGCTTCTCAAAGGCCACAAGTTATGGCGGACATTACATTCATCACACAAATGGCATTTCATATGTGTGTCATATAGAAGTCATTCCTCCTTTATGCTTGTCAAAGAGATTTTCCCTGACGTCTTCGAAGTTACTCTGGGGAAGCTGACAGTTCCATTTGTGACTTTCTGTCACTAGCCGCCGTCACTTATTCTATGAGGTTGCCAGTGGTCCTGCTGTCTTCAAATAAACTCTATTTTCTCAGGCTGCTGCCCCGCGGCCCAAACTGTGAAACCTGTGCCTGGTTCGAAACATGCATGAATCTAACCTTAGATACCTGAATTTAATCTATTGATCTTCTTATTTGTTGCTTCATAATTTCAGAAGGCCTCAGGCCTACCGTGATTGGTGGCCAGAGGTACAGGCGTTTAGAACAGTTTAATTATAAATCCTCAAAACCAGGTTCTGACTTGTCGCCACAAAACCTGCATTTTAATTTATCATATTGGTTTTCAGACATTGCTGGGGCATGATCAGTATTCCTGAAAGGCATCATGTCATCTTCCCCAGGGATATCATTTTTACTCTTGAACACACCACTGTCTGAGCTTCTTACAGGTACCTGGCCAGACTCAAACAATGAGTGGAACATGGATTTGGAGTAAGACAAAAAGAGTGTCTGAGGGACCTGGATGAAGGAATTTAGCTTTTGTGACTCGTGGTTTCCTCACTTTAAAAACTAGGAGTAAACTGTTTTCTGTCCGAGGGGGCCACTTGATGAAAATAACATGTTGTCAACCACACGTGGCAACTGCAAGTGTGGCGCCTCACCTAGAAATGATTACGCAGTGATTTTCATTTCCTTCTTTCCTTGTCTCCCGTTGGAGGGGCGTTTAGGTGATGTTTGTGAGCGTGTTTTCTGGAACGCATCTTTGGAAATCACCACCGACACGGTTCTGCGCATGTCAGAAAACCAGCCCTGTGACTCCACAGAGCAGTCTCTCCCATTTTCTCTTCCTTTCCTGTTTCTGCTCAGTATGAGCTCACCTTCGTTCTCTCCCCTTCACCCACTGAGGCAGTGGGTGTCAGCTGTTTGACAGTGGGGTGCTGAGGGTGGAAGGGCAGGTGCCCTGCGGATTCCGCCCAGGGGTAGAAGCGCTCCCACACTGATAACCATCGATCAAACGCAGGCACGCTGGGCAATGGGGCTCATGGAAAACAGTTGTTGCAAGTACGTTTTTCCCTTAATGCATTGTGTATTTCCTTTCTTGTATTAATTAAAAGTTTGAAAGCATGTTTTACTGAAGAGTTCTGAATTAGTTTTGGCTCATAGAATCTGTTTTATTACCTCAATATCAATGCCAGATATTGTATATAGCATAATCCTAGGAAGTTACGAGGCTGGTTCTGTAAACCCCAATTCTATCACTTTATAGTCTTCAATAAACACATAGATTAGAAATCCCAAGAAGTCACGTGGGGGCTTTGTGTTCCTTTTTATTGGTGAAGTGAGCTGAGTTGGCAAGTCATGCGCTCTTATCTGATATTTCTGTGCATTTGGGATTTTATTCATAAAGCCATTAAAATTAAGTACAATAGCTTTCTATAAGTTACTTTTCTATTGTTGATTATTTTATTTCAATCATGTATTCAGTTCCTCATTGGAAAACAGAACAGAGAGGCTATGAAAAAGAATGTTGTGGCAAGAAGGCATGCGCCCTCCTTAAGGGCTCAGTTCATGGGTCTGATTCTCTCTTTTGGGATTGAGGAAACGGTCTGACTATAAAATTCCCATTAGCCCCAAATAAGTAAAATTGCCTGCAGGATCCACGGTAGGTACAGCCTTGAAGAGTAATAAAAGCCTGTTTTAAGTGAACTCCTAAGGACACGATTTAAGCCCTAGAATGGCGAGTCAGATTTTATGTGTATCCCTTCTCGTTATACTTCCACATGTTTCTGGAGAACAGTGTCTCCAAAGTGGCTCATTACGCAAATTGTATGGGGCTGGGGTGATTTGGGGCTTATCGGCCAAGTCCAGGGGCCGGGGTGCCTATCAGGTGGCCTGGAAGCAGCAAAGACGGGCAGAGCTGTCTGCTCTGCTGCCCTGCTCCGTGTGGCGTGAACTGATTTCAAAGACCCCAAGTTTGGTTTAACTGAAGTCACTTTGACAGTTTGCATGCTAACTTTGCCCTCAAAAGACAAGAAGGAACTAGTAATGGGGGGGCAAAAGTCAATTTTGGAAAGAAAATATACCTTCTGAACTTATCTGAATATGAGTCTTGAACAGCATGGGAAGAAGGGACAAGGAAGTGTTGATACACTTCTCCTCCCTAAGGTTTGGTAGATGCGAGGATTCTCCAGCGTTTTCCTCATTGTGTTCAATCCCAGCCCACCTGGCCCGGGGAGGAGGAAGGGGGTCGGTGGGAGAAGACTGAGGCTTTGCCCTCTGACTTGATCCAGGAAAGCTTGCTGTTTCTGGAGGTGGAATAGGGACCTAAAGTCGTCCACCTGCTGAGAGGAGGAGACAGGAGATCCAGCGAATGTCATCCCACATGTGTTCTCTGTGGTGTCCAGGACTTGCTAAATGCTGACACTTACTATTTATTACCAACGAAATTAAACATGGCTAAGTACCAGCTACACCCAAAGTACTGTGAAGGACCTGGACCTGGACATTTCAGAGGCCAAGTGTGCATGGAGAAAGAGCACAGGAGCAGACCCTAAGTGCAGAAGGCTTCCCGGAGCCCGTGACCTTGGCTTCTTGAAGGAGGCATTAGTTAAGCAAAGAAGGAGAACCTGGGTGACCCATGTGTCATTATGGGGATGATGCAGATGGAGGGAATGACTGAGATCTGGGTTTGTCTAAAAGGGGCCGGCATTCGCAAAACCACAGGATGCGATCTCCTGGCCCTACGGGGGGAATTCTCAGTGCAGCCTGCCTGCCGTGTGGGGAGTGTGTGAGCAGCAGGTAAGAGAATGAAGTGAGTCCAGGCCAGGCCTGAGAGCCGTATATGGCAAGAAGTTTGACTTGCGGTTTTGAATCCTGGCTACACTCTGGATTTGTCTTCCACTTCCTTCTTCTAGAAGATGAAAAGTTGGGGATAGGTACCAGTCAACACCTCAGCCAGGCTGAGGACCATCAGTCACTGCTGGAGTTCAAGGGTGTAAACGAGATAATAAGACAGGGATTTGAAAGAGCCCACACTTGTAGCTATGTAGGAGGATGCTTGAAAAAGACCCCTATCTTTGCCAGGAGAAACAGTCAATGAGCCTTTGTGATGGTCCAGGTGAGAAATAACCAGCGGCTTAGGGGAGGCAGGTGTGGAGGGAGTGAAAAGGCAGGTGGAAGAGAGCTTCTAGAGGACATGTGGGGGTGTATCAGAAGAAAAGCGTGAGCAGACTGATAGAGAAGACCTAGAAGGTAAAGACTGAGTGTCCTGGGATTGAGCACTTAGGCAGCTGCAGCCTGAGATGGTGGAGGAGGAAGCCCGATAGCATTGGTTAAAGAACTTGAACTTGTTTTAAGAACCATTCAAGTTCATGATGGTCAAGGAAAGGTATGTAACCCCAGGGACCTAGACAGAGATCTAGGAATGAAGGGAAAGGGCTGGTAAAGTAAGTGAGGGCCACGTCGTGGGGCCCTTGGGTGCCAAGGGTTGAATTATTGGTAGTGGTAAGATCCAGTTCTCTGCTCTTAGGCTGAGGTTAACTTGAGAAATGAATGGATTGAGGTTCGAAGGATGAAAGTAGGTAGAGCAAAGGCTGTTAGAAGGCTAATGGTATTTTTTTATAGTCCCGATGATATTTAACAGCTATTTGAACAACAGAATGATGAAAATTTGTGGTATTCTCTCTCCCTTGGGATAATGTGGCCACTGAAAAGGTCACAAGTAATAGGAAAAGTGAATTTTATTGCTTAATTGTGGATTCAATTTATTTGTTCTTCTTGTTTCCCTTGCCACGTATTTTCGGAGTTGACTTGTTGACCAAGCCAAGTTTTTCTATTAAGAGTACAGATGTTTACCAAAAAAAAAAAAAAAAAAAAGGAAACACTCTGCAATTCTTCACTCTGAAAATATTTAATGACAACAACAAAAAGGCAAAATACATACAAAAGAAAAATGTACCTAGTCTAGGCTTGTTTTTGTATTACTTTAGTTTTGTAAAGAAGAACTATTTTGGGCTATATGCAATGATTTAATTTTTTTGTTGATCGATTTTAGTGCTGAGAGAGAGAGAGAGAGATATCAATTTGTTGTTCCACTTATTTATGCCTCATTGGCTGATTCTTGAACGTGCCCTGACCGGGGGTCAAATCCATAACCTTGGCATATCAGGACAATGCTCTAACTATCTGAGCTACGTGGCCAGGGCTGTGTGATGGCTTAGGTCAAGGTTTCTCAACCTTAATGTGATTGACCTTTTGAACTGGTTGGTTCTTATTGTGCAATGAAGAATGTTTAGCAGCATCCCTGGCCTCTACCCACTGGATGTTTGTAGCACCTTTATCCTCTAGTTGTGACAGCTGAAAATATTTCCTAACACTTCTCAAAGTCCCCTGGGTAGGGAATGGGGGGTGGCAGGGAGGAGGCAAAATTGCCCTAGATTGAGAATCATTGGCTTACGTAGAGGGTAGTAATTTCATCAGAGAATAACCACTTCCTTCTGCTGCAGTACCAATGGTTTATTGAAGCTTGTGGAACCTGCAAAGCTTTTTACCGCCAGAAGAAAACTAATGACTGTTTATAAATTCCCTTGTTCAGAGTTTATTTTCAAATATTCAAAGACAAAGGAAAAGCTACTTTATTGGTTGCCTAACCATTCCTTTGCTTACCTTACTTACCCACTCTTTCATTTGGTTCCTGGATGTGCCCACATTTGATTTTATAAGGGTAGTATTGGCTTTTCTCCTGGACCTTTAAGTCCTCAGTGGAAAGGGTACTGTGAATTTGGAAGTGTCCAAATAATACTGCCAGTTTAGACCTGGGTGTGAAAATGTGGATTTCATGCAGAACCTGGATTCTAGTATTAGTTTTACACCTAATGCCTAACTTGGAGCAAACTACTTTAATCTTTCTGTGCAAATTTTCTCACCTGCAAAATGAAGGAGATAATCTATATTATCAATAAGTTTGCTTCTAGTTCTAAATATCTAAGATTGACCCCACGACCCACCCCCCAATGCAGTGCAACCCAAAATGTGCTTTGCGTGTCCCCGGTAATCCGTAGACTACGGTGCTGGTCTCCAATGAGATAAATGCGGAAATGGAGAGCAAACCATTAGAAATGCTTTTCATAATTCAACAGAGCAGTTCTATGCCTGTTACATAGAATAATAAAACGTTAGGCTTATATTTTGTGCTAGTCTTTTAAATTTAATTTTTCTAGGAATTCATTTTTATTATATTTTATGGAAGTATTAGTTCACATTGGATTGGAAGAACAAAAACAAAACAAATTGGTCTTTCACCAGAGGTAGTTCGAGAAGCACTGTCTAGAGGTATAATGGAAAATTTTCTTTGCCTCCCTTTCTATCCTGGCCTGTACAAGTTATTTAGTGTATTACTCCTCTGGGGTTTAAATAAAAACAAAGACAAGATATTGCCTGTCTGCCGTATTAGTAGCATAAAGGTGGTGGCCAATAGAATTTATTATAAAGAAATGTGCCTTATGGAAAATAAGAAGTACTTCTGGAGTGAACATGAGGTTCTTTTTGATTGCATGTGTATGTGTCTTCACCTGGCTCAGCTGAGTGATTGACATTAAGAACATGTTTTTCTTAGGACGTGAACCAAAGAGCAGTGAACAAATCCTTTTTAAAATTATTTTATTCCCTAGAATCCCTTTACGTATGCCATCTGCCAGAAGGCTCAGCATACTGGAGTTCTCCATCACTAGCTTAGGCTGGGAGGGTACGCAAAGGTGGAAAAGGGATGGATTAGACTCACTAGAGAAATAATGACAGGTGTTTTTGAGTCTGTTCCGTCACTTGGACTCATCCAACATTTGGGAAAATCTATGACACGGAGTCAGGCATGGCAGACTGACATGAGAACAAGGGCGGTTAAGCAATAAAGCACTTTACAGTTTGAACTTGGTCTTTATGTGTGGAGGAGCCAGGCTTCCCACTGGCAGTTATTCGAAGCAGAAAATGCTGCTGGGCTCCCTGTGCTGAGGACCAGTTGCCCCAGGGCCTGTTGCCCCACCTGGAGTGGAATCATTCAGAGAGGCCTTTCCCTCCCTGGGGAGCCCTGTGCGCAGGACCTGGCACTGCTGGGAACAGTCTCTTGGCCTGCAGCTCCTTCCTGGTCTACATGGGTTTTGTAGAGCGCTTCCTCCTGCATAGTAAAAAGGCAAGAGCTTCGCCTGCCCTATTAGCAGCATAAAATCGCCCCTTCTTCCAGTTTGTTTTCAATCCAGAGAATGAAAATATATAACATATTTGGAAACTCCACTGGTAGACTTGGCAGGCGTTTCATATTTACTTGGACTTAACGTACATGGGATTTGGCCCTCTGATTTCCCCGCCGCCCCCGCCCACCACCACCACCCAGGACAAGCTATTTGTTATCCAAGTGCGTCTCTGCGAGCGGATCAGGCATGCACGTGGCACGTCTGCTGTAAGTGCATTTGTTCGGGAAGATTTATGCTGGCCCAAATCATTTTCTATTGGTTTTCATTGTTGAAAATTCACTGTATTCTTTCGCAGTTTGGCGGAAGCATTTGTAATGTACAGGGGTTCCTGTGGTTGAACATTTTATCACTGTAACACTTCACGCAAAGGAAATTAAAAAATATATAGTGAAAGCATTTCCCTAATGTGTTTCCAATCTGCTGTGCCCTTTAGTGGTTTGATTTGTAGGAACTAGAGAGAAGAGCTCTTTGCAGTCATTCATAATGCCCTGGGAATTCAGATCATGGTTCCAAGCCCATGAAAATGTCTGTCGAAATTTTCTGAAGTCCTTTGTTATTCTGTTTGTATTGTATGTGCTAAGAGAGTTTGCTGTTGTTGTTACCACAGCAATATCTAAAAGAATTCAGGGAAGGAGGTGAGTCTCCTCTCTGTATCTCGGACAAGTAAAACCACGCATGGGGTTGATCAGCTTGCCGGATGGACATCAGCCATTGGTACTGGAGGCCCCAGGTCCTTTTATTTCTGCATTATCCTGTGTGTGTGTTCCTGCTTCTGCACTCTTTGGGCTGAGCAGTCCGAAGCTCACTGGTGAATCGCTGTGCCTGGCCGCTGCTGATGATCTGAGACACAGTGCTGAGAGGCACAACCAGGTGCATCGTCCCTAGAAGTGGGTCACACAGGGTGGAGGCTATTATTTGGACAAACTAAATAAGGATCTAGGCTGTGATCTTTGCAACGTTATTTCTTTTCACTTATCTATTTATTAAAAATTAAAAAAATCCTCACCCAAGGATATGTTTATTGATTTTAGAGAGAGAGGAGTGGGAGGGGAGAGAGAGAGAAACATCAATGGGTTGCCCCTTGCACAGGTCCCGACTGGGCATCACACTGATGACCTTTTGGTGTACGGGGCTGATGCTCCAACCACCTGTGCCCCCGCCCAGGTCTGCACCTTTATTTCTTTGGCTCTTTCTACCGGGACTTAAGTGAACTGGCTTCTGGCCTTTTTGAGGATCTCTGGCCTTTGACTTCTGTTGTTTCCAATGAGTGAGCGTGACTTCCGTTTTAGAATTAACATGTGATAATCTGTACATTGATAGTTATGATTTCCTTAATCTAGTTCACAATCTGAAAGTAAAGTCAAAGTCAAATATGAAATCACAGCTCTTGGAGCCGGGAGGCAAGACTTGGAAAGTTCCATCTGGTGAAGAGTGTGGCTTGTCAAGAGTCTTGGATGGGTATAGGGTTTTATAATCATTTCCTATATTTTAATTTTCTGCTTTTGTTTCCTACTATGTTCTAAACTTTCCTCTTGGCCTTTAGTAATTTTGAGTCCACTTAGTCTTACGTAAGATCTCCTTTCCCCATGGCGTTTCAGCGCCAGTCTTCCTCCTGTTTCACTGGGCCAAAAAGTCAAGTCGCACGTGAGGTTATGGGTTTTGGCCGAGAGAGCTTATCAATCTGTGGTTTTTCATTTGAAAATGTAGTCTGTGTGGTTAATCTTCTCAGTAGTCTAAGAATTAGTGTAACTGAAAGTCAAGTGGATATTTAAAAAGCTTAGTTATGTTTTGGGGAAAATAGCCAAGGAGTAGGATGGTTTCTGCAATCACTAGTCCTGGCTTGGATGACGTAACTTCTTTTGCTCCAAGGAGAAAGGAAACAAACCCACACTCATCGTTGGCTGGTCTTCCTGCTTCTGTGTTTCCCGTCTAGGTTGCACCTACGAAGGTAATACTTATAACAGCTCCTTCAAGTGGCAGAGTCCTGCGGAACCCTGTGTCCTGCGCCAGTGCCAGGTAAGAACGGTGTTCCTGTACATACTTACCGTGACATCCACCACAACAGGACAAGCACAGGATAGATATTACATAGGACTTGCTTTCAGAGACACACCGCAGAATTGCGCACTGTTGTTAAATTATGCCTGAAAAACCTCCGAGAAGATGCATATGTCCTTGGGGAGAACTGGGCGTCTTCCTGTGAGTCAACTGTAAGCAAAACACACACTCCTGTTAGCAGAAAGAGGTATTGTGAACGGATATATGTTTTCCTTCTTTGACTTAAAAACTTTTTGAATTGGAGCCAATCTAGGCACTATATCCAATCAAAGCAACCCAGTGATCTCAACCCAACAAATTTAAGGACCACCGGGTCAGCTCCTAAGGAGCCCACTGTGGCTCTTGCTCGCTGAGCTCAGAAAGGAGAGGAATTCACGAGGCTCTGACGTTACAGGTTCTGAAGCACAGCAAGGTTTTCAAACTCCATTTTTGTTGCCTAAGAAATGCTCTTTAAAAAGTGCTTATTGAATTTTGACATAACTTTAAAATTCTTCCCTGAAGAGAAGATGCTGTTAAATCATTGTAGTCCTAGCCCCATTTCACTGTCCAAGGATATGCTTTTCCACGTAAAGGAGAAAGAGAGATTGATATAATAATGTGTGTTTCTCTGAGCTTATCTCAAGTATGTTTACACAAGGTTTTTGAAATCTGAACTGTGTCTATTCACGACCTTACGATATGCCCGCAGTGGCCAGGTTCGCTCGTCAGATCTTCAGTGATTCATTCAGTTAAACGTTCAGCTTATATATGTAGTAGATCTAAGTTGTTTGTGAAAACATGTAGTAGGGAGAACAGATGTAAATGAGAGGTTAATGGAATAAACAAATATTTGTTGAAATTTTACTCTGGATTATAGGTTCAATCAGCTTTATGGAAATAAGAGACAAGCACAGTAAGTTTTTTTTTTTAAGCTAACATTTTTTTGAAGACTTTATTTATTGATTTAGAGAGAGAGAGGAAGAGGAAGGGAGGGTGAGAGAGAAGGAGAGAAATATCCATGTGTGAGAGAAACATTAATTGGTTGCCTCTTGCCCCCAACTGGGGACCTAGCCTATAAACCAGGCATGTGCTCTGACCAGGAATTGAACTGGTGACCCTTTGGTTTGCAGGCTGGCACTCAATCCACTTAGCCATACCAGTCAGGGCATCACAATGAGTTTTAAAGCATCAAAGCCCCCATTTGTTCTAAAATCTGCACCGTCCCACTCCCACCCTGCTTTTTGACCAATGAAATGTCCACTCTTTGATAGCAGCATTCAGAAAGCCCCGATTACACGCCTTTTAAACAAGACCAGTGCATGCCTTTTGGAGTGTAGTGTAACATATGTACACAGCAGTCAGAGGTCTCGAAGACCCTTAGGTTGCATCGACCAGTGGTGAACTTGGATGAAGCCTTTGTTTCAATGACATGAAAACTGTTATCTGAAAAAAAAAAGAAGAAAACTGTTATCTGCAAGGGAACATTTTGTGGACCAAATAACATATTAAACCATCATCCACTAACACCAAAACTCCTATTGCCAATCATCTGAGTCACTGACCACGCAGCAGGGCCCAGAGAGAATGATGCAGAAACATCAAATCATTATTGGAAGAGAGCCAGAGACCAACGGCCCCGGGAGTCAGGAAAGGCTGACCTGCAAAATGCAGCACAGACAGGAAACACCACCTCCCCGAGATGAACTTGGCCTTCTAATGTTCTTCCTTTCAAAAAAACTTGGCCTAAGCCCTGTTCAAAAGCAAAACCTATGTTAAGGTAGGTACCAAAATCTGCTCCTCGGTTTGACTGGTACCTTCCCACTGCTGTGTGCCTTCCTCCTTCTTCAGGGAGGAGACCTGGCCCATGACCGTTGACTGGCACCTGTCAGGGACGGCCTCACTTACAATGCTCCCATGCAGAACAATGCAACTGCAGCCTCTCCCCGCTCTTGTCTTCCCAGGGTGCACATTCAGTAACAGAGGAGAGGGTGCAGCGTGGTAAGGAAAATATGGGCTCTGCCACTCCTGGAACTTGTGACTGAGCCTCTCTGGACCTAATGAGGATAGGAATGCCTCACAGGGTACTTGTGAGCAACGAGGAGGCTGATACGGAAAACACTTCTGGTAGCACCTGTGCATCCTGGGTCCAGCTGGGTGCCAGGCAGGTAACAGCTGGCCTAATGACCTGGCTTATTTCCACTGGAGTTGAATTTCTTCTATCCTCCTACCTCTGAGGAGACTCTGAAGATAAGAGAGAGGCAATTCATGCTGGGATCTACCCGGAATCCTCCATGTGGATTGCAGATAAAGGGAAGTTGATCTGGAGCCGTAGTCTCTTGCATTGTTTCGGTTATTTAACTAAAGTGCCAATCCTTTTTTGGTGTGGCACATTACAGTATCCTGAAGTTCTTTTCTTCTTTCCCAATATGATACAGACCACAACATACTCCACTGGAAGTGTAAGCCTCAGGCCTGACAGGTAGGAAGACATTCAGGATGTAACCTTCCTCGTGGGACTGAGATGATGCAGTAGCAGACACGATGAAGAAAATTATCTAGTCATCACATTGTTACATTTTTTTTAGCCTGTGCTACACCTCCCCTCAAAACAGACTGACCACATAAACACACAAGTCCATTTATGTAACAGGTAGAGAATATAGTGAGAATTCTTCAAAAGCCAACTCTGAAAATTAAGCTAGAAAAGGTTTTGACTGACAGTAAAATATTAGAGTCCCAAGATCAGTTTGCAAAGGAGTCATTGACTTCATTATGAAGAACTGCAGTCTCTATTTTGACACATATATTATATAACTTTAAAACAGTTTTAGCCAATGTCTTCAGGTGATGCTGGAGAGCCAGGCTCCGTGGGAGGCAGAGTGCAGTTTCCAAGATGGCAGAGCTGGTCTAGTTCTTTCTGGAAGGGTGGTAAGGATTTAGACCTGCAGATGCCAGTCTGCGATGTGAGGCTTGCACTCTTTGCCTCATAATTAAGTATAATAGCAATTACAGAAAATACCGTAAGGGCTGAACACTTAAAACCATTGTGAATGGACAGTGAGGCTCTCAGCTACCGAGACAGCAAGGTCTCAAAACACTAGATTTAAAAGAAAGAAAGAAATGGGGGCCAAAGAGAAAGACCCAGGATGGGGGGAGACCAGCAGCGACAGGATTAGCACCCTGAGTTCAAAAGCATCAGAGGGCTGAGCTGGGGAGACCTGACCTCCCTGGGGCCACGAACACAACCTCTGGACCTGCCAGCGACCCTCGCAGGGCGCGTCTTGTGCTGGAACTCTTCTCCGGTTTCCTTGACCACCTTCCGAAAGTGTGTCACTCCTCGGGGGGAATTCTGGGCTGATCGCCTGTGATGTGCTGTTTTCCAGGAAGGCGTTGTCACCGAGTCTGAGGTGCGATGTGTTGTTCACTGTAAAAACCCTTCCGAGCACCTGGGAGCATGCTGTCCCACGTGTCCAGGTAAACCGCACGGGAGGGGAGGCTGCAGGCTCCCTGCAGCAGCGCCATACCGTTGAAACTTCTGAGTTCTCCAAGATGCCCGCCTTTCCCCCTTCCTGCCTGGGATTTTGGGATTTTCTCACTTTACGTCTGGGTGCCTGATGGGTTCAGAGAGCAAACTTCTTTGCAGAGAGATGTCCGCTTGGACTCTGGTGAGCCCGGGATGAGCGCACCATGCTGTAGGTCTTGGCATGTGGCTGCTCGAGGCTCGGGAGGCCCGCTTTCCACCCCATGGGGCCACAGCAAAGGCTTATTTTGGAAGGAAAGCCTGTGGCTTTTCCTTGCTACCAGAAATGTCTTTTCACTGCTTCAGTTTGCAATATGCTGGCCAGAGCTGGCCTTGGTGATGAGGTAACCAGATGTTTTCTGAAAACTGAGAGCCGGGGCCTGCCGTGAAGTCAGCGAGGGTTTGTTTGCTGGTCTCAGTTTTCAGTGTGGTGTGGCAAGTTGGACCACTGTCTTTCCGAGGGCCCTGCTGCCCGCCGACAGCGGAGGGTCTTTCCTTTCCAGGGGCTGGAGGGTTTCCTCCTGCTTTCCTGAACTGGATTCCCAAGTCCTCCTGCATCTCTCCTTGCCCTTAGGTATGAGCCCGGGGATTCTGAGGTGAGAGATTTTTTTCTGATCCCTTAAGCCCCTGGCCCATACTCTTAGACAGATGTTCTGCATTTTGGGCTTTCTGCTGAGCGTTTTTCCTCTTAGGAGGCCATCCTCACAACTCCTCCTTGCTTTTGAGGTTAATCTGCACAGAGCCTCTTGCTCTGTGGGCCTCCCCCGGCGGGGGACAGCGCTAAGGCAGTGGTGGGGGTGGGGGGCGCTCCTGCCATTCCCCTCCATGTGGTCTGAAATGCATGGAGACCTGAGGCCCTTCTGGGGTCTAGTCTTTTCTCATCTTTGAGTGACAGTAGGACACTCCCTCCTCACTAGCTCTGACCTTCCCAAGTTCCCCACACAGTATTCACGGAGCCAAACTTCCCGTTCACACTGGGACTTCTGAGAAGTATTACTGGATGAGCTCACATGAAGACCAAAAACGGGTTGATAATTCTTTCCGTAATTCAGTTATTTTGTATCTACCAAACAGAGTTTGCCTGAGTACTTTTTTCTTCTGAGTGCACCAAATAGGCTTCTTGTCACATCACCGTACCCTTCCACATCTGAAAGATCTTTATTAAGCTAGATCACTAGTTTTCTAGGCTGCTTAGTAAAATCACCTGGGAAGCTTTAAAAAATAAACATGGATGCCTCTGGCTGCATCACAGACCAATTCCAGCAAATTCTCTGGATTCCGTGGGCCCAGGCCTCCCAGATAGGTCCAAGCCTGAGATTGATAACAGAGCAACTGTTTTGCACTGTATGGGTTTACACATTATCATAGCTCTTACATAAGCATTCAGTCGCGGTGAGAAGACCGTTGCTTTACTGATACAGACTCAACTCAGCATATGTAACATTCCTCCTCAGGCGGGAGATGGTCATATTTTCTGGCTACCTTCGAAAGTGCGGGTCTGTAGACGTGAGAGTGAATTTATTGCAGCTGATGAAGTCATCGTATTTGAGCAACCGACTCCTGCATTCTGTCTTTGGTTGAGTTCCCGAGAACGAAAGGCCGAGCGCCGTGGCTGTGCATCCCGCTCTGCCGGGTGCTCATGACCTTCCAGGGAGGGAGGGGGTGCTGTCCGTACTTCACAGAGGTAGGAATTGGACCCATGAGGGCAGGGCCTGTTAGCGGGTAAAGGCCAAAGGTGGGGTTGGGCTTGACATAGCCACCGTATTGTGTGCCTCTCACCACCCGCACACTGTGACGATTTTTCTGTTTGGTTCCAGGACACTTGAGAGGCGGGTCTTTGCAATTAGCACGCAGGGACACGCGCTAGGCCTGACTCCCGGGCAGGCTCTCTGCCCTTGGTTATGGAGTCAAGAATCAACTTTGCTCCCTCTCCTTAATCTCAAAGGCCACCCTTTGGGATGCAAACCAGAAAACTCAGAAGAGACCACATCCAGAATGCTTTATCTTTTGTCTTGGGAGGCTGGACACAGCCACATCCAGATAGGGGCAGTCAGGGGGAGTCTTGGGGTATTGTCCTTGGTATTCAGAAGGACTGGCATCTGTCATTGATCATGGAATGGTATTCCATATAATGGCTGACAAGTACTGTCTGTGGTCAGCTTCTTCCTGAGACAGATTTCCGGGCATGCTTGGTTGTCTGCCCCTTCCTATTCTTCAGACTCTTCGCTCAAGGATGGTGGGGCGGGATGGGAAGAGTTTGCATGGACTGTTCATGCAAAGTTCCTTATTTAAGTTGCCAGATGTCGATTGTTGTGGTTTATCATCTGGCCACCTGGATGACAGAACCAATGGTGCAAACATATGTGATCGAAAGAGCTGAAGACCCTTTGCTGGCCATGTCCTTTGAAAAGAGATGACCGGCTGGGTACCTGCCATTGTGAACAATGCTGAGCTAGAGCCACTGGCAGGGATGCAGGTTTACCAGGGCTTCCCACATCCGTGGGGACCGCAAGGAGGTGGTGGATGGCTGGGTGGGGGCATCAGAAAGACTTTAAAACCAGTTTCCCTCAGCTATTCAACTTGGGACTTGGTGCCATTTGTCTCCATGTCTTTCAGCTGAGCAGAGGGCTCTGTATCTGGCTTTAAAGTGAACAGGTCCAGCAGCCCATTCCAGGGGGAGGGGTAATACTTGTTTCTCCTTCGAAGGAACCAGCTGCTTCAAGAGTTTGGTGGGTTCTGTTGATGAGTTCAGCTGGTGAGCCTCGAACACTTACTCTTAGGGGCGTGAGTCTGTCTTTCACAAGAGTCCCCTTTGTTACATCTTGGCCATTGGTACTACCACCCCCAGCCCTGTCCACTGTATGGAGAGGACCCTCAGCTGTTCTGGAAAAGTGCCTCCAGAGGACAGACCTGAAGAAAGTTGCTTTGCCATTAGCTGACGGTCCTCCTGTGGACTGTCCTGTGTGACATGGGCTTACTGGCCAGTCTGTGCTTTAGGTCACTTGTGAGAACTGTTAAGAATATACTTTTTTCATATCCTGAGCATCTTTCTGAATGGGAGACACCTCCCGGGCTTTTGGTCCTATTTTAAGCCAGACTTGGTGGGGGCCACAGCCCCTTTAACAGGACGTAAGGTGGGACTGAAAACCTGTGTGGTACCTCCTGACCTGCCTTTGCCTCTTGTCTTGGTGTCTCATCCTCTGTATGTTGTGACCAGTGGGTCAGAACTGAGTTCAAATCCTGACTCTTCCCCCTGCCAGCGGGGTGAGCTACTCCTCTCTCTGAGCCATGTCTTTCTCATCAATGACAAGAGCCCCTACTTAGCAGGTTCACTGTGAAGACGGAGTGTGATGGGAGTATGGAGGGCCTGGGGGAGGGTGGGCAATCCCTGGGCACTCACCAAGTGGCAGCTCTTTGTGTCCTTTTGTTCCTTAGCTCATCACAGACTTCTCTTGCTGGGACTTCCGCCATCTCCCCACCCCCCAGCCGCTCTGGGCTTTAGTACCCTGGCCAAGGTCAGTGAGGTCATGGTGAAACCCACCCACAGACTGTGCCAGGCCTTCCACTGTGCATGGACCCCCAGGCTGACCCCGCTTCCAGGCTCTTATGTGCTTTCTAGCATCTTCGGCTTTCTGGGCCCATGTCAGTGCTTTGTACTCTTTTGGATTTTTTGTTTGTTTGTTTGTTTTTTACTATGACATAATATTGTCCTCTGGTTAAAGGGGCCCCTCTGCTAGGTGAGGTGGAGATGGGAAATGGATGAACAGTGGATGGAAGAATCGTGTCAAACTGAACAAAGGCTGTCGCCCTCATTCTAAACCCTTCTTTGCTTTCCAGGCTGCGTGTTTGAGGGTGTGCAGTACCGAGAAGGGGAGGACTTTCGGCCAGAAGGAAACAAATGCACCAAGTGTTCCTGCATTGTAAGTACTGCCCAGGGCGTTCCCAGGACTTTCCTTGTGGTTAATTGCAGCTGGGACTCCCCAGGAGTGGCCCCGCCTCTCCCTCCTGAACTGGAACTGGGAGGGACACGCTCATTTCTCTGCAGTAGGTTTCTTGACCTTGGCACTGTTGGCACTCTGGGCCAGGTAGGTCTGGGTGGCAGCGGCTGTCTTGTGCGCTGTAGGATGTTTAGCAGCCTCCTTGGCTGCTACCCATTAGATCTGAGTTTCACTCACCCCCTTAGGGTGACAACCCAAAATATCTGCAAACATTGCCACATGTGCCCTGGAGAACAAGGGCACTCCTGATTGAGAACCACTGGTCTAAAGAATGAGGGAGATAGACTGATTTTCCTCTACTTGTCATCCTCTTTGGGACGACAGGGATTCTCTGCTCTTTGGGCGAAGAAGCTTCTCTCTGAGGCAGCTGTTGCATTGAGTGGAGTCAGACGGGAAGCAGAGGGGGTCAAGTGCAGCTTGCCACAGAGTGTCCTGTGGGGTGTCAGAACCTGGTCAGAGGACCGGCCAGGTACACTGGGGGGAACAGACAGGAGGAAGTGGCCCCTAAGCTGAGGATCCAGGGCAGAGTAGGGATTAGTGAGACAGAGCCACAGACTTCCTCTCCAAGCATTGCTGACGTCTAATTCATGTACCCTTTACTTTTTACCTTCCGAGTGCTTAACAATGAAAAAGGAACTTGGCTGATGTTACGATATTAAGGGGATCTTTTTTATGTATGTATTTGAAATTTGGAATAAAATATGGGTGATGATGGCGGTCATGGTGATGATGGGGAACCTAGTCTTAACCAGCCGTTCCGAGTTATTTACACCATATATTTTTAAAGCGTTTAGTCTTTTGTAATAAAGAACATGCAGTGTGCATCTCAGAATATTAAAAAATAATGGGAAACTCTAGCATCGTAATTTCGCCAAAGTAGAATCACATGTGCATTGTCATAAATCATATCATTTGTCATTTCTCTACATGTCTTTTCAAAAGCTTTTCCCTTCCTACAGTACACGACTTAGAGAGCCAAGAGTAAAGTCAACATGACTGAGGGTGAGGGGTTTGCATGGGGAAGGGGGAGGAAAAGAAGGGAGGGAGGGAGGGAGACCGAGAAGGAGCGGATATATATAACATATGTAATATGAGGTATATAATATATATCACATTGTAATAATATATAAAAACACAGAGGTAATTTGCTAATGAAGATGAATGTGATTTTGCATGTTCAGCTTCAACTCTCATGGATTTCCTCTCGTTAATTATGGTTAAATAGCTTTATGTTATTTTTTATGTAAATAATTTCTATTTGCCATTAAATATTGCTCATTGCTCAATTTTACATCTTTCATGTTGGCTGTTGTCTGGTTTTCTGGTAATTTTTTTTACGCCTCTCATTCTTTTGGGTAGATTGAGGAAAAACAAGGCACAGCTAAGTAGGAAATTTTAAACCTGCACCCAAACAAACTGTCGTCCCAGAAATGTGTGCCAAGGCCGGGCAGGTGAGCCTCCTTGAGGAGGCAGTTTGGGAGGTAGAAGGGAGGACAGAAGGTCCTCTAGGTTTTGCAATGACAGTCATACCAAGTTACCCAATGGCAGGACCAGAAATGACTTTAGAGCTTATGTGAGCTGGGGCCACCAACTCCGGCGTATTCAAGGCTTTCAGGTGGCATGTGTCTCTAAACACAATGCACATTGAACAAAACACGCCTGAGGACCAAGGTCAGGCCCCTGGAAGTCCTGCTTTCATTTTTTGGTTGAAGAAATAAAAATCCAAAGCAGTTTGTTGCCCAAGCTTTCCGGCCTAGTGAGTTCTCTCCAGACCTATATTCTCTCTAATTTTCTATATCCCCAAATGTAATTTCTTATGCATTTATAATCCTAATCCTGTGTTTTTTATGGTTCTCCATGTTGCTGCCCGCAGTACCTAAGGGGCAGCTCCTGGCTTTGATTATGTCCCTGACACCCGTCTTTGCACGGACAGGATGAGGGAGGACAGGATGGAGCTCAGGCTTGGGGGCAGGGCGTTTGTGGGTGAGCTTGGGAATGGGGGGGCCAGCAGGGCGGGTTTGGTTTTCGGGAATACAAAAATTTGAAGTGTAAGCTTTCTTTTTTAGCAGCTTGTCATTTTGCCATAGAATATTAAATTCTTTCATTTTGCCATCTATGGATGTAGTACCCCTCCCCCCAAAAGATGTCTCGGCAGCAAATGCCCCGTCTTGGGAGTGGTCACTGTGCAGAAGTTTGTTTTAGAAGCTCATGGGGCAGATGCGTGGCCTGGCTCTGCTCTGCGAGGCCTGGGATTGGACAGTGCTGGCCGGCAGTAGCCTTGGAAGCTTTCGTGTGAGAGGTGGGTGGGGAGTGCGGAGCCGCCTCGCTGAGTGAGAGGGTTAGGCTGGACAGGCCCTTGGACAGTACCAGTGTGAAGCCCGATGCTTCACCTAGCAGGTTCCAGGGAGGGGCCTCGGCGGCAGCTACCCCTGGGAAAACAGGAGGCTATAGAGAAATCTGCTGCACTTTGATAAGAAGAAAAACAGCAATGCTCTGTGTAGAGAGATGTGAACGCATTTATGCCTTTCAGCATGTGTGGCATTTGTGTGCGTGTCTATTCATATGTGTATGCATCTGTATCTATGACTGAATATGTGCTCACGCATATACAGATCTATGTAAACATACCTATAAATATAAATATGAACACACACATTTACATGTCTGAGCAGGGGTTCCCCCAGCAACAGACCCCGAGATGAGCACATGCCTATAGTTTCATGGGAGGTGGAGAAGACTGTGGCAGAGGAGTGTGGAGGGGAGACAAGGCAGGGAGGCAGCCGCTCAAGGCTGTGTCACCAAGCGAGTGTCACTGTGTGGGTCCAGAGCTCACTCCTGCCGGGCAAAGTCTGGAAGCCGGTGTGAGACTCAGGCCTCAGAATCTCCCGCCCGAGGGGTGAGAGATGCAACCCAGTTACAGCAGCTCCTGTCTGCTCCGGGGAGTCGGCTGGGCACCATTCTGAGCCTGCCGCTGAGGTGGCGTAAGTAGCAAGAGGAAGAAACACAGGTGCCAGCACTCGATGGGGAGGGGAGGATGTGGGCGGGGCAGCACCAGTCAACGACAACAGCTATGTGTGTACACGTGTAGGTGGATGTGGACACAAACACATGTGTGGTTGCTTAGTTAGGGCTCTGAGTGTGTATGTGTGTGCACACGGCCATGTACGAGTTCATGCACACGCCTTTGGAGCTCTGGGCCACTAGCTCTTTCCAAAACCCATTAGTTTTTTTTTTTGTTTTTAATGGTTTTATTTTTTAAATACATTTTAAAATTACAGCCTACGTTCAATACGACTGTATCAGTTTCGGGTGTCCGGCATAGTGGTTAGATCGTCATATATTTACCAGGTGCTCCCCCGATCTTTCCAGGACGCACCTGGCACCACGCATAGTTGTTACAACATCACCGACCACGTTCCCTGTGCTGGACTTCACAGCCCCGTGACTGTTGTCTAACGAGCGATCTGTACTTCTCGGTCCCTTCACCTCTTTCACCCAGGCCCCCAAACACCCTACCTGCTGGCAGCCACTGACAGAGGCAGTCTGTTCTCTGTATCTATGAGTCTGTTTCTGTTTTGTTGTTAGTTTATTTTGTTTGTTAGATTCCACATATGAGCGAAACCATATGTACTTGTCTTTCTCTAACTAGCTTATTTCACTTAGCATAATACTGTCCAGGGCCATCCATGTTGTCACAAAAGGTAAGATTTCCTTCTTCTCTATGGCTGAGTAGCATTCCCTTGTGTACATGTACCCCATCTTCTTTATCCACTCGTCTACTGATAGGCACTCGGCTGCTTCCATAGCTCGACAATTGTAAATAACGCTGCAATGAACATAGGGGTGCACGTATTCTTTCGAATCAGTGTTCTGGGTTTCCATTTCCGGGCTGTCTTCAAAGAAACCTATCACTCTTTCTTAGGCCTCCAGTCTCCCCCTCCTGCTGCTGCGCTGCCCGGAGCCTTTATTCTCCCGGTTTCATCTACCCGACTTGTGACACAGTGCACTAAAATCCAGGAGGGTCTTCTCTTCCAAATGGTGACATTCTGCCCTTTAAAGTCTACCTGCCCCTTCTTGCTGGGGAAGAATGGGTACCGTTTGATAGGCATCCTGCCTGGTTGGATCCCTCTCCACCTCGGAGCACCCCTCTGGAGCCGTGCAGGCATGAAGCACGCCTTATGTGTGTCGCCGTCTCTGATGAATGAGTCACCTGCTCTTCGAGCTGCCCCCCAACTCTCCAGTAAACACTGTATATAGCAGGTGGCTTGTATTTCACATCCAGCCCCCTTCATTCTGCTCTCTGTGTGTTTGTGTTGTGGTGACGGGGCAGACGACTAGGATGACACTGCATCCCACTGAGCTGGATCCCTTAGATGAGGAAACGAAGGCCTGGCCCATGATTGTACGCCCCCAGTTTAGGTTGGGACAGTCTGTACAGCATTCCAGATGGCTGAAAACATGCCAGCATTGGGAGATATCTGGAGAGGATTTCACAGTTAAAAATCTTACTCATTTTTAAGTGTGAACATCATCCGGACTCATAAAAAATGCTTTACTATGGTTAAACTGCATCGTCCCCATTTACTCACTGTGAGTGAGAGAGCCAAGGGAGCGACTTCTCCAAGTCCCAGTACTGAACAGGGGTAGGGGGAGTGGCAATGGGGGTGGGGGGCAGGAACCCGAGTTCCTCCAGCATTGTCTGGGCCACAGCCGAGTGGGCTCCCCATGGCACGTGTTCCGTCTAAGGAAGTCCTGTGTTCATTTTAAGATGGAAAGCAATGACTCTTTCCTAAGGCAGGTGGAAAGGGGAGTTTATCAGGTATCGCGAGTGCTGGTTAGGGCACACATTCAGCTTGAGCTGTCATTACCTGCCTAACCAAACAGCAAACAGCCCCCTATGCCTTCGCCAGATTCTCAGGGGACAGGATGGTGGCAGTTGGACATTTCTGTAAAACTCGACATCTTCCAGGCTTCTGAGCCCCCAGACCACTGTGTCATTGAGAGGGGTCTGTGTTCTCTCACCAAACTATTCTAAGAAGTCTCTGGGCTCAGCGTCCTCGGAAGTGGCTTACCCGAGGGAGGAAGGCCCGCAGAGCAGTCCGACACTCTTAAGAGAGTGGCAAGTCCTGGGTCTGCGAAAGCCGCCAAATTAACCGGCCAAGATCAATTACTTGCGCTGACAAAGGGGTATTAAGTTCAGAGGAGCTTTACTAATAAACATGGGTTGTTAATGGGCTGTCTGTGATGAAGGAGCTGTACTTTATGGGCTCTGAGAAGCCCTGAAGTCCATAAACACCTTTGTTCCCCCTTAGACTGGAGAGATTGCAAAGTGCTGTCTCCCAGGGAAAAATAACTCCTAGGACAGTTATTTGGCGAGAACAAAGAAAGTGGAGATCCTCATGGGTCCCCTTCCTCTGCAGCCCAACTCCTCTGCCCTCTGCCAAGCTCTTTGGCCTCCTTGTAAGCCCTCCCTTGCTCTGGCCTCTGAGCAGATCCTGGGATCCTTGAGACACAAAGTGTGGACCAGACCAGCACCATCGGCCTCACCCCAAGGCTTGTTAGAAATGCAGAATCTTGGGCCCCACCCCAGACCTACTGAATTGAAGTCTGCAGTTTAACAAGCTACCCAGAGGATTCATTTGTCAAATAAAGTTTGAGGAGCACTGACCTAACATCTCATGGCCTTTACCTGGCCTGCCTTTTCTTTCTTCTTTCCTTCTGCCGTCTCTGGTCCGCCGTAACTCATCAGCACGTACGCATCCTGCCCTTGGAAGCCCAAACCTCCCTTTTCTGTAGGGAAGCTTGTTCTGACTCCCAGACCAGATCAAGTCGTTGCTAAACCCATCAGAGCAACCAGACTTTACTTTCCAAATATTTAACATGATTCATAATATTTTTGTGATAATTTTATTTAACTTCGTCTGGGTAAAAGGGTGAAGGTGAATCTTCAGTGCCTGGTGCATAGAGGGTGTTCATAACAATGGCTTGATTCTCTTTCCTCCCCTCACTGCCTCTTCTTGCTCTGCTACTTGATTCCCTCCCTGCACAGTTAGTCCTTATCAATTCAGCAGGGAGCAGAGGGATGCATATCACAGTCCATGAGCTCAGAAAGGAGGATGGATTTATGATCAGCTGCGTCGTACTTGTTATAAATTGCTTTGAATGGAATGTGGATGGCTTCCCTGGGGATGTCTTGTTTCACAAGTGTTCTCTAAGCCTCAAAGCTTGCCACTGCGCATGGCAGCAGGAAGATGCAGTGGCAGGAAGCTCTCACCAATGATCGGGGCTACTTGCTGTGCCAGAGCTTTGAAAAGGGAGCTCTCCCTGCTCAGAGCTGACCTTGCCCTGAATCAAGGGGCACACGTGTGCAACCTCTCCCTGTTCCGACGTCTGGCTTCATATTGCACTTCCCTTTAATAGGAAGCGGTGGGCCAGCTCGGCATTTCTGTGGTCCCATGATGCCAGTTCCAGTTACATATTCCCAGCCATGCCGTGGTTCCTCTGACAAGGGACCCTCCATGCTGAACCCTCTCACGGCCTCTGCCTTACTTGTGATATGTGCAGTTTGGCACATTTTCTTTATGGGCTATCACTGGATCTTCCCTCTCCACGGGGAGAAATTTGGCTACATCTAGGCAATAAATTGGAGAATTGAGCAATTATCGAGTGAATTAGATCAGTGCGGGCAGCTGAAGCAATGTTGGCCCAAAACCCTCAGTAGTTTTCAGAACTAGGCTGAAACACTGGTAATTGTTGCTGAAGTGTTCTCACTGTGGACGTTCCATCCCCCTGAGGACAAAAAGGTCTTGGTTTGGGACAGTCAACAGGGGGAAGGGAAGGCTTTTCTTTAAGGGCTGGAGAGTACTTTGACCACTAGGAGCGGCCTCCAACTTACTTAGAAAAGTCGCCGGGGCGCTTGGTGTTTCGTGTTAGATGAATCTGCGCTGCCGTGATCTGTCAGCCCAGGCTTCCCTGGGAAGGTCTGCTGTAATGCCATTCTCTTTAGAGTGAATCCAGCGCTTTGTAGGGGGTGCTGGATTGTTGCTTCTTGAAAATACTACCCAAGTGGCCCGTTGAGAAGGCAAAGATGAGTTTATTGCTTATTGTGGTCATTGATCATTCCCTTGACCAAGGCTTAAAACTGAGTCTCTGAAGGGAAAGGCCAATGTTGGGTTATGCAGGAGGTTTCGAGGGGCCGGGTTTAAGGTGGGTTTTTCACCATAAGGACTGGGTTGGGACTGGGCAGCCGTCATGATATGCTGGTTTAGAATGGGCGATGAGCCCTGGCTGATGTGGCTCAATGGATTGGCCATAGAATGGGCGAGGTGAGGGCCCCAAGGCATGTCCGTAGGAGGTCATGAGGCTTGTGGAGTTCTCCGTGTTCCTGACTGAGTACCGTCACCAAGTTTCTGAAATCAAAGGGGGGCTTAATTTTTTGGATGTTTAAAAGATTGGGAGTGACTGTTACATATATTGAATTCTATTTCACCCCTGCCTCATACGTTTTCAGGCCAAATCCAGAATTTTAATCCCCATATATGTTTTTATTTCTGCGTGGATTCTAAGGTTATGCTTACTTCTTTATATAATTTATAGCTGAATCATCCTGTAAAGTTATTTTTCTACAAAGGGAGCCACTGTCTTATAGGAGAGTCCAATAGGGAAGAGTTGGAGAGGAAATGTCTTGCATGGCATTTGAGCATTTACAGGAAAACACACAGTCTGAAAAGAAATTGGCAAGCAATTAATTTACAGGGCCATCATTAATAACAACGGCTACTTTTACTGAGCGTATACTCCGTGCCAGCTACATATGGGGCTTTAATGTTAATTTTCAAAATTGTTCTGCAACCTAGAGGCATTAGCTCCGTTTTTTTTTTTTAATGAAGAAACTGACATTCCCAGAAATTTAATAACTTACCTCAGGTCAAAGAGCTAATAAGAGCTGAAATCCTGGACTGCCTGACTTAAAAGCCACATGTCATTTCTCTCTCATCTACCATCCCTCCCCTCCAACCTGTGCCATTTTGGGATATTGTGTGTGAGTGTTTGTAGACATTTGAAAGTGGGAAATGCCATTTGAATCTATGGAGTGAAGGGCAACCAGACATTTGGGGAAGAAATAACAGTGACGTGACATGAGCATCCACAAAGAACTCCAGTTTTGGTGCGAGAAATGGTAACATAATAGAAATGTGAATTACACTTCCCCTTTTTGAAATTCATAAGTCTAAGCAAGTTTAAACTCATACCAGATTTCTGCCTCTGGCATTCACTGTGCTGCCAGAGAGGATGAAGAAGACATATCTGTTACCCTCACATCAGTCGGAGGACGGAGGCAATGGGTCTGCTTGCCAAGAAGTTATGAACACACACAGACACGGCGGCGGTTGCTGGGACAGAGCCCTGCTCTCTGCCTCCGCCTCCAAACACAGCTGGAAATGCATGGTTATCTGGTGGGGCCATCTCTTCCTTGTAACGGCCACTCACAAAGTTGAAGCATCAATTTTGGATAGCCACCCTTGGAGATTATACCTGTGCAGGAGTTGGGAAGCACCTAGACTCGAGTTTCGGTGGTTCCGTGAATTAAATTCACCCTCCTGGCAGGATGAAGGGGGAATTGTGTAATTGCTTTTGAACAGTTGCTTTTTCCTATTTGTCAAAGAAGCAGATGCATTTACAAGTTTGAGTGAAGTTTGGAATGGATATTGAGAGTTGGTAGAAAAATGAGCTCAACTGATGAACTCTCATCCCCTTGTATTCTTGTGATAGTCATTCCTTTTATTTTTTCCCTCTTTCTTTATTCTCTTAAAGGCTGTCACACTATGAACCCCTTATATCTCCTGAAAAGCCCAGGAAAGATACTAACTTTACTAAACACTGAAGAATTTTCCAGCTAGTTATGTTCATTACTCTCTCCATCCATCACTTGTGTCTGCAGACAGCCAGTCAGTTACTAATTTAACAGTGATGGGCGTTTTCTCCTGCGTGTTAGACACTATGTATCAGGCAGCGAGCGCTCAAAGAAGGGGGTTTCTCTTTTTCTGTCCAGACAATAACAATCTATTGGCTTGGGTGTGTTTATTAAAAATAAGCCCCAAATCAAGTCATGTGCAAACTTTTTTGTGGGCCAAGTATAAGATTATATATGATATGTGCCAACTATAAGATATATGATCATTATAAAAAGTTCAGGTATATTAAAAATAGAAATAATTATGCAACTCAAAGATTACTATTGATATAACTTGATATCTTTTCTTTCAACCTTTTTTTCTTCATATGTCCATGTAGTGATGTGACTAGATAGGACCACATTCCATATGTAGTTTTGCATGCTGCTTATTTCCATTTAATATTGTATTGTGGACATACCTCCATTTCATGAATAAGTCATTGAAAAATAATTGTAATAGCCACATGACAGTCACATAATTTCAGTATATTGTAATTTATTTAATCTTTTTTCTGGTATTAAAAATTAATACTGTTTTCAGTTTTAGCTATTTAAAATGATACAACAAACATGTTTGTTGTATCATTAATCTTTACTTGTTTCTCTGATTATTTACTTAGGCTTAACTCATAAAAGGATAATTGGTGAGTCAGAGGTACAAACATTTTTAAGGGAGGAGTGTGTGTGTGTGTGTGTGTGTCTGTATGGCTACAATACCTTGTGTAGGTGTGTGTGCCTGTATTGCTACAGTACCTTGTGTAGGTGTGTGGCCTGTATTGCTACAGTACCTTGTGTAGGTGTGTGTGCCTGTATTGCTACAGTACCTTGTGTAGGTGTGTGTGCCTGTATTGCTACAGTACCTTGTGTAGGTGTGTGTGTCTGTATGGCTACAATACCTGTGTAGGTGTGTGTGCCTGTATGGCTACAATACCTTGTGTAGGTGTGTGTGCCTGTATTGCTACAGTACCTTGTGTAGGTGTGTGTGCCTGTATGGCTACAATACCTTGTGTAGGTGTGTGTGCCTGTATGGCTACAATACCTGTGTAGGTGTGTGTGCCTGTATGGCTACAATACCTTGTGTAGGTGTGTGTGCCTCTATTGCTACAGTACCTTGTGTAGGTGTGTGTGCCTGTATGGCTACAGTACCTTGTGTAGGTGTGTGGCCTGTATTGCTACAGTACCTTGTGTAGGTGTGTGTGCCTGTATTGCTACAGTACCTTGTGTAGGTGTGTGTGCCTGTATGGCTACAATACCTCATCTAGGTGCTGCCCTTCTGATTTGCCCTCCAACCAGCAGTACATGTGTATATCTTCCTGCCTCAAAACTGGTTTTCCGTTTGAGAATCTTGTTTTCGCTGACATTTGGCTTCTGAAACTGAACATTTTTCATACCTTTTTAGTCAGTTGTGTTTCTTCTGTAAATTGTATTTTCATTTTTCATTTTTCCATTGAGTAGTTAAAGTTCTATTGAAGTTTATGTGTGTGCAAAGGATATAAATCTTCAGCTAGTTATGCGAAGGTATGTTTTTAAAAACATTGAAAACACCGCTGTGTGTGCACTTTGACCTCATTGCGTATACTGCATACTGGATAATAGCAGAGTGTGCCGAAATCCCGAGTCTTCTTCCAAACTTTTCTCCTCAAATCCTGATCCAGATATATTAGCAAAGAGAAAAGTGAGTCGACACCGTCAGCTCCTGCGTGTAATTAGTCCAAGTCCTTTCTTTGGTTACACTCCTCTCTTTCCATCTCTGACTCCTTCATGTTGAGATAGCGGCTTTCAGTACCTGCTCCCGTACTCAAATGGCATTCTCTGAGTTTCTGCAATGCCTCCTCCCTTCCCTGTGGCTCTGCAGCCCCCCACCTCTCTGTCTCACCCCAGCCTTCTCGTTCTCTCCTGGCTCAGAGCGAGGTGGCTCTGGGCTGCCTCGCAGGCCTGGTCTATCTGGGCTCTAGTTCCCATCCCTCCAGCCTCCTGTCCTTTGTTCTAGAGTTTGAGTTTCTTGTGCACAGGCCCAAGTACCTCACACCTTGAGCACAGTGTCTTGCATGTAAAAAACAGAAGATATTTGACTAGATGCCTGGTCTTCACCCTTCTTGATTTAAGTATTTATGTTCTGGAAGATGAGTTATGTGACCTAGGACTTTTTACCTTCTTTGTTTCAATCTTCTCACTCTTCTTTCAGTGAACACGGGGACATGAAGGATTTATGATAAGTCTGTAGAGGAAGAGAATCCAATGTAAAGCATTAAAATAACTGTTGAGAAGACGTCAGAGTAGCTGTGTGAAGAGGATGGGGTAGGGGCGAGGTGAGCTTTGGCTGCGCGCAGCCTCACGGGATGACACATAAGAATGTGTCTTCCTGGGGTGTGGCAGGAAGAGAAAGGAAGCATGCATTAATGAAAGTAAAAAGCAACATCCTAGCCCTGACCCGTGTGGCTCAGTTGGTTGGGTGTCATAAAGCGAAAGGTCACTGGTTGATTGAGTGTAAGGGCACTTGCCGGGTTTGCGGGTTCGGTCCCTGGTTCCGGGCCTGTGAGATAGGCAACCAGTCGATGTTTCTCTCTTGCACTGATGTTTTTCTCCCCCTCTTTCTCCCTCCCTTTTCCTCTCTCTAAGTAAAATCTTTTAAGAAAATATTCTATTTTGTCAGCAAAATGGAATAAAATATGAATGTCACAGACCTTTAGAATATTTCCAGAAGTTTTGGTCTTTTTCTCCATTATTATCCAGAGAATTTTTTCAAGGTTTTATTTATTATTTTATTTTTCAATTATGCTTTTCAGTGACAGTTTACATTCCATACTATTTTGTATGAGTTTCAGGTGTACAGCATCGTGGTTAGAGGAGGCCCTTTTTTTAATTGGTATCTATGGGCCTGCTCCTCCTCTTGTTGCCCCTCCCCCACCCACACCTGCATCCCTTCTTCTTTTCCTCCAGCTTCCATGTTCCTTTCTGGGTCATTTCTAGTCCTCCCTAAGCTGTCCCTCCTGGATTCTCACCAGTGTCTGTGCGTGCTAGCCCATCTTAATAAAATAGCATAATTCATTTTCATTGCTATCTTGGTTTCTCCTGAAATAACCATCCCAGAGTGCTGTACCCACTAGATATTCAGGAAATATCTTTTGAATGAATTGATTACACATTTTGGCACCTTTTAAATGTCATTCAAATGTTCAATTTGGAGGGTGGCAATGCTTTTGTGGTCCCGTGAATGGCTTCAATTACCACCATTTCCTTTGAGTGGAATTTTAAATGGTACCACTTGTGCGCAGAAGCAGCAACATGTTCAGATCCCAGGGAGCCTCGGTCCTCCCAAAGACTGGGGGATATGGAGCTCCAGACATGGGAGAGGGTTATTGTCTCTGTGTGCCTCCAACCTGATCTTCTAGAGCCCCTCCCTGAGCCTCCACTGAGTCACCCCAGTGAATCACCCCTGTCCACCCACCCACGTCCTCTAGCTGTGGTTCAGAAGAGCCTGCTTGAATATTGAGCTGCCTTTCCTGTTTAGAAAGGGGACAGGCCTCCGGGGTCTGGGCGAACCTTCTGCGTAAGGAGCACCATGAAATGCATAAACAACCTGGAGTCCTACCCCAAGTCGGACACCTCTGTCGCCTAATTCTCCACGCTGTGCTTGGGCCCCGGGGCCTCTGTTCTGTTCTCTGTGACACTCCTCACAGAGTGATACTCCTCACAGAGTGACCCCAGTTAACAGCGTCATGTTGCAAAGGTCCTATGCAAGGACTTTTTAAACCTGAATATTGCTGGAGTTAAACGAAAGAAAAAATGGTTACATTCATAACGAATAAAAAGACATTCCCTTGAGTGGGGCAGGGAGGGAAGGTATCTGTTTTGTTTTCAATCTAATTAAATATAAATTTCTAATGTCAAACATCAATAAAGCAGTCCTCATGACAAAGGACTACACTTCAGTCCTATGTTAAGGACTAAAATTCAGTAATTTCAAAATGTGCAAAAATTACTCTTCCCACATCCATATGGATGTATGTCTTAATTCTTTTCATTCTTTAATTTGACAAAACAAGCTTTTATGGTACGTGTGCATTTCTGCTGTAGGGCCGGGTGGGCTCACCAAGCCATGTGGAAGAGTGTGATTGGGAGATGACAGCAGAGACTGTTCCTGACCCTGGTGGGAAATGTGTGTCTTTTCAGTTTCAAGTTCAAGAGAAGGAGAGGAGGGGACTCTTGGGACTTTTTGGTTTTGTTATTAGGTTTTCAGCATCCACACTATTCATAAACAGTGGACACAGCTGTCTTTAATAACTGAGCCGCCTCACTGAGAGAACGGAACGCACGCCAGAGAACGGCAGGCTGCAAGAAGATTTTTCCCAACACGAAAATGTTCATACACTGAAGCAAGATTTCGTTTATAACCTAACTGGATGTTTACCTGAAACGCCAATCATTAAGTAAAATCATTTGGCCAAGCACAAGGAAAAGTGCAATGAACCGTTTAGTATTTTTGAAAGTCTTGCCTTTGTTACTGTATTGTCTGAGTGGTTTTAGGCAGGAAGGTGTGTTCTGTACCCCTTAGTGGGTATTGTTGTGGGCAGGAGATTTCAGACCTGGTTAGACCTGTGCTGTCCAATGAGGTGGCCACGAGCCACGTGTACTCTGCAGTACTCGAAGTGTGGCTAGTCTGAAAGAAGGGCCGTCCGTGAGAAATACACACTGGAAGTGAAATACACACCACTTATAACAAAAAGAAAAAAATGGGGAAGCGTTTCCTGGCCAAAAAATACCCAGGGACCTTATGTTTTCTTCCTCTGACTATAATGCAGGTGGTATTATACAGCAAATGGGACCTACAAATCTATTCCACACATAAGGGGTCGCTTGCAAAACAGAAAGGGCAAGGATCCTTTGCTTCTTGGTGTAGGAACAAAATAGAAGACTTTAGAGAAACTTGAGGATTTTGCAGCTAAAAACATTCCCACCCCCATTTTTTTTTTCTTTTTTAAATAAAGGAAATCCCAGGCTGTTGTGAGGATTTCATGGGGTAATGTCCACAAAGTGCCCTGTCTACTAACACAGACTTCATACTCACCTTCCCTTTCTTGCGGGGCTGAAAAATTCTTAGTTCTAGTCCTTTCCATGGTAGCCTGTTTGAAGTTAGGACATTTATTTCTATACCAAACCTAAATACTTAAAACAGCAGTTTTCTGGACTGGTTCTTCTGAGGGGAAACCTACCAGGCAGCTTCTTGGTGTGACTGATGGTCGTCCTTCCTGCAGAAGGCTGCACGGAGACGCTGCCTCTTGGCCTTCGAGCGCTGGTGCCCTTCTCCTTGCTCACGGGGAGAGCGGGTTTCGTAGTCTGAGTCATTCCTTCTCTTCGCTTAAGGAGCTGCTGCAGTTTTATCTAGGACGTCTGTCTGCTGGGAAGGTCGAAGCATGATTCGAGAAACACTCTAACCCTGCTCTTTTCAGTGGGATTAGTATGTGAGTCGCATGTGCTATTTTTAATTTTCTAGTAGCCACGTGAAATAAAAAAACAGGTGAAATGAATTTTAAGAATACACTATATTTAACCCATTGTATTAAAAGTATTATTATTTTGTACATAGCATTATACAAATTTAAATGGGACATTTTAATTAAAAAAAATTTTTTTTACACTTGCCGTGTATTTAACTTCTGGTGTATATTTTGCACCAAAAGCCCTTCTTTCAGACCAGCCATGTTTCCCAGTAACAGAGCACAGGGGGCCCGTGGCTGCCCCATTGGATGGCACCGGTATAACCAATGCTGGAAGGTGAAAAAGGACCAGGCCCCGCAGTCACACTCATTGGGACCTGGTGCCATCGCGCGCATGCCACACTGATATTCATCTGTGGTCTGCCTGGTTGACACTGTGCCAAGAAGTCTGGAGCGACATTAATAACCAGCCAGAGTGATCCTTTCTAAGGGTTTGCCTCCCTCTTCTCTGAGTCCTCCATGGGCACCCCTTCTTTTTCAGAGTTAAAGCCAAAGCTCTACCCCTCAACCTTATTTTCTAAGTCTCCCCTCCTCATATAAACGTTTCCAGACACAGTGGGTTCCTTGTAATTCCTCCAACATGTCAGGCACACTCTCACCTCAGGTTTTTTTTGTATTTGTAGAACCAATACTCTGCCTAGAATATCCTTTCCCCAGTGTCCAGGTCTGGCTCCTTCATCTCCTTCAAGGATTGGCTGGAAGGTCACTTTCTCAATGAGGTCTTTCCTAACCAATACTATCCATAATGGCGACCCCACTTTGCTACCAAGTCCCTGTGTTCCCACTGCCTAAAATGGAGCTTAGCACATAGTAGGCACTCAACTAATATAAGCTGAATGGATGAATGAATGGATACTATCAAGCATTTGCTATTTCTACAAATGCAGAATTTTTAATCATAGTATTTATCAACAATTAATTAACAATTTGTGCGAGTACTAAATACCACCCTGCCCAAGATAAATGGAGTTACCTTGCTTCATTTGGAAAACACAACTGAATTGTCTCTGCATGAGCTTTGCGCTGGTTTGGGGGGCCCACTAACGGCCTCTTATGTGGCTGTCCAGGTCAGCTAGACCCCAGTAGAAGCCTGGTCAGGGCCCTCAAACACAGCACTGCCCTCTTTCAAATGGTGCCTTGTTGGAATGTCAGAGCGGATTCCAATTCGTGAGTTCTTGAAGGCTTTTCCTTCTCTGGAAGTCAATTCTTAGGAATTCTCAAAATTTAGCAATTCTCAACTTGAATATTTAATGGAGGCAAGTTGGATTTCCTCCTCTATCCTCACAAATCCACAAACCCTTCCGAGACACCTCTCCCGTTGAGGTCTGAGGCCTTGAGAACGTTGTGCACGGGGCCAGGCTGAATGGGAAGAGGGGTTGTTGTTGTTGGCTGGGTCCGGGTGGGGAGCGGTGCTCACCCTGGGCTCCTGCAGCCAAACAGTGTGACATGATCCTCCGACTGCCGAGGGCTGGCCGACGCCAGAGCCTGGTGTGGTGGCTGCCTGGCTCTTCAGAGGAAAGGCCAGTCTAATTTGGAAGCCAAGCAACTCTCTTTCTTCTTCCTCGTTTTTTTCTCCACGAAGGCAAATTTTGAAGGCCTCAGCAGGAGGGAAGTCTCCTGGGTCTGATGGGCTCTCTCCAGATTTTGTGACTTGTAGTGTGAGGTGAACAAGGAGCTCTTGCCATCTCTTCCTCCCTCCCTGCCTGCTCTCAGTCCCCAAACACAAAGTTGGCAATGGCCACAAATATATCCCACACTAAGTCATTCTTTCTAGCTGTGGAGCAGCCTCTTACCATTCTTTCTCTTACACGTTCCCAGAGAGGAAATCCAACCTTTGTCGAAAGCTTGCGTCTAAACTCAAGATGGAAGTTTCTAGATGATGAGTCCCACTCTGTCTTTGCTTGACCTGCCTGGGCACCGGGAACCCAGTGGGTTTCGTGTGTTGAGAACATGCAATCTCATGAATGGGAACCTGGAATTCTAAGTCAGAAAGGTCTTGTGGCTAAGTTGCAAGTTTGGTGAGATCGTTTTGGATGAAAACCACCCAAGCTTTAAAAAGATGTATCTTCCCTTGAAAAAGAGTCAAATGTAGGAAGGTGTGTTCTTGAACCTGAGTTTTAGTATGCAGTAATCTTTATACTGTCGGATTTCATCAGTGCAAAGGAGGCTGTGGTGTACTTACTGGTTTACACTGTAAGAGCACCTACGAAAGGGGCAGTTTGGCAGGGACTTGTGAGCTCGTTCAGGGAAAGAATATTATGTTTGAAACTAGTTTTCCACTTCCCTTAAAGAACCTTTCCCTCTGGAACCTTCTGTTCGGACCTTACAATCTAGAAAAGAAGACAAATATCCTGTCTGCTGGCTACTCAGTTCCCAACCTTCCCGCAATCCTCACGGAACAGGACCCAATGCTTTTCAAAGACTGATGTTGAACTATGTGTAACCCTGCGGTCCAGGGCTCGTGAAGAGACGTGAGGACAGGGAACCCATTTTATCCTCCAGTCTTTTTAAAAACTTTCTTTCTATTTTCTTCTTCTACATCCCTGTTTGGTTTCTCCCATCTCCTCAGAACTTCAAAGGTAATCGTGGTTGGAAGTAAGTTGGAGACCTCTGTAAACCCTCTAGTAGAGGGTGTCCTAGCCCGAGTTTCATGGTCAAGGTCTGCAAGAGTTTTAAATTTGTCTGGGACAAACTGGTGAACAACTGTGTTCATTTTTCATATCCACAAATGGCCATTTGTAACCCTTTCCTGTAACAAACCTGTAAATCCCATGATATTCACATGTCGAGTGCCAAGACGGGAGCAGAGAGGGTGGAAAGGAGAGTTAGGGACAGCCTGACCTTTAGGAGCTGTGTGGCTCAAATATCCCAAGTCTCAAGTGCTCTTGTGACTCTGACACGTGTTAGTGTGGTGGGTGAAACCATTCATTCATTTGTTCATTCATTCATTCGTTCATTCATGTATTAACAATTTTTTACTGGGGGCCCACTAGAACTGAGGTGTGACTCTAAATACTGGGAGAACAGCAGGGAACTAGGAAGATAGAAGTGCTCACTCCCACAAGGCTTACATCCCCGGGGGGGTGGTAAGGTATAACCAGGAGAAATAAGTGAGGTGTGTGTACACCAGAGAGTGAATGTGCTAAGGGGAAGAACAAAGCAGAGGAGGGGAAGAGAGAGTGTTGGGATGGGGTGGTGATGACTTCAGATAAGGGGGTTGTTGCCTCTCTGGTGTATTTGGGACCATTGGATCCCAAACTCTACTGTGTGCAACTAATAGGCATTCCAGTCTCTGTTAAATGAAAGAACTCAAAAAAGAAGAACTCATATAATTAAGACATCCCCCTTGATTTGTCTAGGCCACATAATGAACTGTAGTGCGTAGGAATAGATGGATTTCACGTTTCTTTTCAATTTCTGAACCGAGTGCGGACCCGCTGAGTTACAGCCATTTTGGGGCCTGGCGTTCCGTGATTTTTTTTTTTTTTTGAGAAGGTACTGATGCCCTTTGTTTTACAAGTGAATTTTGATATTTCCTCCCCCAAAATATTTGCACAAAAATGGAGGAATAGCACCACCACGCTAAGGAAACAAACCTTTCATCGTAAATAATGGTTGAAATGTCGCCCATGGACATTTCATGGTCGTCCTACCAAAAGTGTTCAACCTGGATCTTAGCATGAGGACAGTCAGGCAGATTCTTAAACGTGTGGGTGTTGTGAAGGGAAAGAGAAATTGGGCAACTGTTCCTGATTAAAATAGATGGAAAAGACGCTACAACTAAATGCAACACACGATCAGGAACTGGATCCTGGGTTGACCAACAAAACAAAACAAAACAAAACAAAACCCAAACTATAAAAAACATCAGTGGAAAAACTGGGAAGGTTCAAAGATAGACTGTATATTAGGTAACAGGAATGCATTAATGATAAATTTGCTGAGTATGATGATTTCATTGTGTTATAAGGGAAAAAGGAAAATGTCCTTAGTCCTGGGAGATAGGTTAGCCTCTTAGATAGATGGTGTACGTAAGAGTCTTAAATGGTTGAGAAGAGCCTCCCCATCTCTTTCTCTCTAGAAATACTGCAAGATGCTAAAAACAAAAGCACAACGGTGATTTTAGGTGAAGAGTCTATTGGTATTCATTATCCTATTTTTGTAACTTTTCTGAAAGTTTAAAAATTTTCAAAATTAAATTTTGGGGAAAGAACAGAAAGTAGTTGCAAAGATATTCCTTGTCATCTTGTTCGCTAACCCATCTCACCATAAGTATGATGTTAGCTTGTGGGTGTTTCCGTAGATGCCTTTATGAAGTTGGGGATATTCTCTTCTACTTCCAGTTGGTTGAATATTTTTAACATGAATAGTGTTGATTTTGTTGAATACATTCTTTGCATCTATTGAGGTGACCACGTGGCTTTTTGTTCTTTGTTGTATTAATTAGACTATAGTCTGTGGATTGATTTCCATGTTAATTCAATCTAGTCATGGTACATAATTCTTTTTATATGTTGCTGGATTCAATTTGCTAGTGTTTTGTCAAAGATTTTAGTGTCTACAGTTTTCTTGTGATGTCTTTGGTTCTCGGTCAGGATAATAGCTTCATAGACTGAGTTGGGAAGTGTTCCTCCTGTTTTATATTTTGGAAAACTTTGAGAAGGATTTGTTTTAATTCCTCTTTAAACATTTGGTTGGATTCAACAGTGAAGCCATCTGGGCCTGGGTGCTTTTGTGTGTGTGTGTGTGAAGTTTTATGATTACTAATTTAATTTTTTAAGCTTGTTATAGGTCTATTTAGATTTTTTATTTCTTCTTGAGTCAGATTCAGGAGGATGTGAGTGTCTAGGAATTTCTGTTTCATGTAGATGATTTAGTGAGCCAGCACACAAGCATTTATAGTGCTCTCTTACAACCTTTTTCGCTTCTGTAAGGTTAGTAGCAATGTCCCCACTTCCATTCTTGAGCTGAGTGATTTGAGTTTTCTCTCCTTTTTTCCTGTTCTGTCTAGCTAATGGTTTGTCAATGTCACTGAGCTTTTTAAAGAACCTACTTTTGGTTTCATTGAATTTTTCTGTTTTTCTATTCTCTATTTTATTTGTTTTCATTCTTGTCTTTATTATTTTCTTCTTTTCCTGACTGCTTTAGATTTTATTGCTCCTCTTTTTAATTTCTTAAGGTGAAAGTTTAGGTTATTAATTTGAGTTTTCTTCATCTTTTTTAATATTGGTGTTTATAGGTATACATCTTTCTCTAGGCACTGCTGGAGTTGCATCCCATAAGTTTTGATATACTGTGTTTTTAATTTTATTGACCTGAAAGTGTTTTCTAAATTTTTCTTCTTTCCTCTTTGATTTACTGGTTTTAGGAGTGTGTTGTTTAATTACCATATGCTTAATGGAAGAGTGGATTTTTAGAAGTCCTTACTCTACCATTCTGGAATTTATAAGCACTCCAGAATCATTCTAAGTTGCTTTTGTATTTCATTTCATCAATTCATTTTATTGAAGCAGTAGGAACATCCTTGAGGTCAACTTTTTCCTTGTGTCCTAAGTTTTTCCCTAAGATAACATATTTTAGAAATAAATTTTCTGGGCCCAATGGTATTAATATTTTTATTTTTTGTTATATTTTCCTAATTTGCATTTCATAAGGACTCTCAATTCACACTTTGGTCACTAGTATATGTAAAGTTGTGTTTTCCTGCATGCTGAGCAACTCTGGATACTATATACTAATTTTTCTATGACAAAGTTAGAAAACACAGAATTCTTATTCCACCTTTTCTTCTTATTAGGTAAATTACTAGAACAACTAGGATAATGGCCAAAAAATGTGATCTAAGTAAAAATAATTAGTTTTTTCTAAAGTAATCATTATAGTCTACCCTATTTAAAAAATGATACAAATGCTAATTTCACTTTAAAAGCCTTAGGAAATATAGGTGACATATAGGTGGAAATATAGGTGACATATGTTGTTATTAAATTCTGAGCGATTTTAGTTTGTCTTCTTAATTAAGGGTTAGGGAGTACAATGTAAGTGAACCCCTAAAATCATCATGCATTCTTGGCTAGGTTTTGGCGGGAAGGAGACACCTTACTGAACTCCATTACTTGCCAGGAAACAAGAAGGAATAATGATAAAACCAGAAAGCAAGGCCCATGCAAACAGCCAGAGCTAAATTTGATGAGTACTCCAGAAATCAAAATCGCTAACCTGTGATTCTCTCTGTTCTGGTAAAGTTGATGTGGCTGGGAACATGAGCCCCTTTTTAGGAAGAGTCACTGACCTGTCACGCTTAACTAGCAGTGGGGTGAGGTCGATTTGACAGCGGACATCCCCCGGCCACCACGAGTCCCCATGAGGTGTGCTGCCAAGGTTGGTGTATGGCTTGCAAACACTGATGTTGCAGTTCTCGGACATGTGTGCATCTCAAATTTATCCCTTCTTTTGGGGATGCGCTTGGAGAGAGGGTCAGGAGTCTGGTGGTCAGAGTTTGCCCTCTAGTGCCAACTGGCACAGAGGCCAAAGCAAGCAGTCCATGTTTTCTGATTGTTCCTCTGTCCTAGAAATAGAGAACAGGCCAGAATGAGGGACATCTGAGCAGCTCATCCGGGCCCATCTACCTGTCTCAGAGTGGACCGGCCCTTCTTGGCCAAGGCACCTTCCTCAGACGATTTTTATGAGAATTTTTTCCTGGGTTAAGTTAGAATTCAACGACTG
Source organism: Desmodus rotundus (assembly GCF_022682495.2). Lineage (NCBI taxonomy): Eukaryota > Metazoa > Chordata > Mammalia > Chiroptera > Phyllostomidae > Desmodus > Desmodus rotundus. Next base: position 7,907,661 of record NC_071392.1, on the reverse strand, counting down.
GCAGTTAAACCATGCCCTCCCATATCCAATTCCCTGTGTTGCTTAATATAAACAAAAATAAAACCATAGAACCTTAGCATTGGAAAGGGCATTGAGGTAATGTAGTGATCCTGGGCAAGTTGCTTAACCATAGATGGATTTTCTCATCTATGAAATGAGGGATTTGTGTTACTCAATGATTCTCAACCTTTTCTATGCCCTGCTCTTAAGGGGGTTAGAATCTTTATGCATATTGTATTAAAATTTTAGTTTTAATTTTATTTCTTTTGAGTAGCTTCCACACGCACATGTATATTCCTAAGGTACAAGGTGATAACTGCAGAAAACAAAGTCCCCCCCCACCCCTGTCCCTCAGTAGCTGTGTTTTCTCGGGAGGTAACCACAGTTACCAGGTGGTTGTGTATTCTTCACACATAGTCCATGCACTTACAGGCCCAAACACGCTGATTTCTATTGACACAGGCCTATTAGCTTTGCAAATGGTGGTATTTTATATACTCTGTTCTGTGTTCCCTTTTCATTTAACTATATGTCTTACATATTTTAAACTATATATCTTATATATTGTTCCCAGTCAATGTATTTCAGAGCTGTCTCATTATTGTAATGGTGGCATGTTATTCCATTTATAGATGTAAGATAATTTACTCATGGGCATAGGGTAATTTATTTATGTATGTAAGTATATATGCTTTCCAATATTTTGCTTTTATAAACAGTGGTGTAATTAAAATACATTTGGACCTGTTTCATTTCACACAAGTGAAGATACTTCTTCAGGATCAGTTCCTAGAACTAGAGCTGTTGGATCAGTTCCTAGAACTAGAGCTGTTGGATCAGAGGGCACGTGTATCTGAATTGTTCGTGGGCCCCGCCCACTGCCACCTCGGGGTCCTTGGGACTTTCACCTCCCTTTACAGTGCGTGTGGATGCGTGTTGGCCCGAGCCTTGCCAGTGCAGTATTTTTATTATTTTGTCAATATGATCGGAAAAAATACCATTTCATTGCATTTTACATTTGAGTTCTCTTACTATGAGGGCAGCTGAATACCTTTTTATGTTCTGCAAATTAAAAAAACCCAATGATTATAATACCCATCCAGATTTTAGAAATGTTCAAATATAGCAAACTTAGAACTGAGGAAGTATGATACAGGAGCCATACATGTTTTCATTCCGTGAGGTGTCTTTTGCTTATTTCTCTACTGGTTTGTTGGTATTGATTTCCAAGGGCTTTTACATTGAAGAAACTGGCCCTAAGTCTGTGATGAGTATTACATTCCCCGATTTTTCATTGTTGATTCTGTAGTGTTTTTCATGCAGAATATTTTTATTTCTATGTAGTTGAATTCATACAGCTTTTCTTCATTAGCTTCTGGATTTTGTGTCCCTATGACAAAGGCCTTTCCCACTATGAGATTTAAAAAGTAATTCTTCCCAGTTTTTTTCTTATTATTCTGATTGTTTTACCTTAATATTATGTCACTTATCACTTTGTAATTTTCCATATATTTTATTATATCAATTAGAAAACAGTCTAAGTAGCATCTAGTTGATACGTTTATTGGAGTCCTATCTGGACCTTCTATATAAATCCGTCATTAACACTTTTTCTTTCTCCATTGGGTGTGTATATGTTTCAATTCTCTTGCACAGTCACTCACTGGCACCTTGACAACAATGTAAGTGGACGTCTGTCTTGTTCCCAACTTCAATGGCAACATCCCAGTGTTTCTTCATCGCCCATGGGGCTGTTTCTGGGTTGATATAGCATCATGTTAAGGAAATATTCATCCAACTCTATTTTATTAGGACTAAAAATAACGTATGAAAGCAGAATTCTTGAATATGCCTGTTATCAAATGCTCTGAGATTAGAATCTGTTCTTTCTCGACTCTTAACGACCAGAAAAGGAGATGAAGGAGCTCTTCCAAAATTACCCAGACTGTGCTTGTTGCGGGCACTCTGTTAGTAAAAGGAGGGCTTCCCTTTCAGGAAAGACTCTCCACCTGCTTTAGAAAGGGCCGCCGAAGGCACCGCGCGCCAAACGAGTGTTTTAACCTTAATGCCCATGTCCAAATGTGAGTAGTAGACTTGGGCGTTTAGTAATACCATGGCTATCTATTGAAAAACAATTAGTACTTACAGTAAACTATAAAATGTAAAAGAGCATCCTGGGGCCGAAAAGGGTACATCCGCACACCAAGTCCATGAATGTACAAGGTGGGTCATTTCCTTTGGCTGCTCTTTAGGGAGAGAAGAGGTGTCTTCTCTAAGGATAAGAAGAGAGAGATGTGAAGAAAAAGCTACTCTAAACTAATGCTGAAATTTCCAAGTCTACTTTTTTTGGCCTGTTCAGCTAGTTTTTGCATTTGTTTCTAGAAAACTACACATTCCCCAAACAATTTTCTTCCAAAGCATCACCTTGCCTGTGTCTCTAGGCTTATACTGTGTTGATTCTATGTTGGCTACTTTCTTGAGCCTGAGAGCAGGAAAATGATTGGCAAAGCATTTTCATTGAAATAAGCAATCTTAGAAGGAAGGTCTCCTTCCAGGGACTTCTGTTAAGATACCGTCTTCTCCCTCTCTTCTCCTGGGCTCAGAACAGGTTAGCCAATTACTTCCTGATGCAAATATTTTTGTATAGCCATCCTTCCCCACACATCTTACAAGCCATGTGCTCCGTCGGGCATGCCATCTCTTCTCACCTCTGCGACTCAGGACACGTGGTGTTTTATGTTTGTGGTCCTTTCCTTCTCTTCCTCTTCTGCTCACCTTTGAAAGTGAGCTTATATGTCATCTCTTGGGAAGCCTTCCCTGGTCACCCCACTTACTCCTTTCTCTACATGAGTTTTGCGCATGGTTCCCTGTTACATCTCTCACATGGTTGTGTGATTTTGTTTGTTTCCTGAGTATTAGGAATACTCATATATGTCATGGTATTAGGAAGGTTATCCTCCATTTTTTCATTGAGAAAATTCCACAGAAAAACTTTTCAGTCAACTTAGATAAATATATTTTTGGGAGTTTGGATGGGCAAGTGAAAGGTGTACTTTTAATGTTTGACTTACTAATTTAGTTATACTACATATTTAAAATCATTTGTTATAGGAAATGTTATTTAAAGAACATAGCTCTTCTAGTATCACATTCCATAAAACAATTCTTTAAAAGTTTCAGTTATTTATTTTTAGAAGGAGGGAAGGGAGGGAGAAACAGAGGAAGAGAAACATAAATGTGTGGTTGCCTCTCAAGCGCCCCCTACTGGAGACCTGGCCCACAACCCAGGCATGTGCCCTGATTGGGAATTGAACTGGTGACCTTTTGGTTTGCAGGCTGTCAGTCAATCCACTGAGCCACACCAGCCGGGGCCCACAAAACAATTTGACTCAAACTGACTGCATGCACCTTCCTCAGGACTTTGACACCATTAGGGTTCTCTCCGCGTCATACTGTGGTTTTCCAGAGGAAACTGTCTTCACCTCCCTTCCAGTTGTCTGAGATCCAGTATTTAGGAAGTCTGTGCATGGTGCCGTCACAAGTCCCCAGTGACATGAAGTTAGAGACATTGGTTTGTCCCCTGACATCTAGGGTTACATTCATGAGTTGAATTTCACCATGTCACTACATGCCATACCAGCTTTTAATGTGATCTTGTGAAGCTTTGTTTAGGATAATATTCTATGCTTCTGAAAGGTGAACTTTTGCTCCAGGGGTAATTACCATATCCTTGTTAAATTTCTCTTCTTTTCTTCTGATTTCATTTGGTGACCTCTGTCAGCTAGTATTGATTGACATACATTCAGGCTAATGGGTCTTACTTAAACAGTAATTTGATGTTCAGAATGAAGTAATTTAGAAAATGCCTTCTTAATAAGAGAGATTTGTGAATTCTTGGATTTAAGAGGAATCTCTTTTTCTGAAGTACAATTTTGGGCTAAAATAACCCTCCTCAACTTACAGTGGGAATCTACGGTGTTTTTTGAGAGCATGACTTTCTGGTCTCATGTTTCTCTTTATCCAGATACCGATTCTAGTAAGGTTATCTGTTAAAAAATAAAGAGATTAATTTAAACACTGTCAACATGTCTGTCTTAGATCCTGGGAAGATGGTAAAATGAAAGCAATTTTTTTTTCTGAGAATTGCTTCGGAATTGGCCCGATCTAGCTTTCAATTTATGCTCCCTATTGACTTCTTGTTCGGTTTTCAGGTAAGCTAGTTAAACTCAAAGAATCTCAGGTGTCTCCTTTATGGAAAAGCTGAAAGTATACACCTTACAAGACTGTTATGAAATTGAGAAATGATAATATGTACATGCACACATACATGTGTGCATGACATGCCATGTTATTCTCTTCCTCCAGAACTGCTTTTTCTTCTGCTGACCTCCAAAGCTCCTTTCCCCGAGTTCTCTGCCTAACGGGACTGCCCGGTGTGTTCACCCTGCCCTTGGAGACACAGCCTAGCCACCTGCCTTCTGCTGCACTGCTGTGCTTCTCCTTCTTTTATCCTCTAGTTCTGGCATCTCAAGAGATCAGTCCACAGATCAGCAGCAACAGCAACACCTGGAATCTTGTTGCTCCTCTGACTTGAAAGTGCGTGTGAATATCTGAGGCTCTCGTTAAAATGCAGATTCTCACCCCCGTCGGGCTGGGGTGAAGCCCACAACTCTGCATTTCTAGCAAGCACTTGGTCCAGGGTCTACACTTCCAGCAGCAGGGACCAGGAATGAGGCTACGCCTTTAAGAATTTATTAGAAACTTGTTTGGCTGCCTCTGAGGGAATCATTGACAGGAAACAAAGAGCATGCTTTGCTTATGCAAAGTTTCACAATACAACTGAGCTTGCTCCTCCTCATAGCACTCTGTACGGAAGACGAGTAAAAATTTCCATGAAAGGAAAACCTTGTAAGCCAGGATATAAATAAGGGCTCTGCTGATTTCAGTTGGTCAGGTCAAGAAAAGCAAGTTTATACTGTACCTTGAAATTTCATTGGATAAGGAAAACAAGCACATTCCAGAGATCCAGGCCCTTCTTAGAAAAGACTACTCCTTTGCTGGGATTTTTACATTGCTGGTGATATGAACAATGAAAGCCAAATTCAAACTGCAGGCCAGAACTCCGTGTTTGAGGTTTAAAGCCAGCAGTATTTTCCCCGTAAAATTTCTTTGGAAAAGCTTTCAGATCTGAGTCAGCTAGGGTGAACCCATTTTCCAAAATTTTGTTTCTGGAAGCATTTAATTGAAAGGAAAAACCCCAAGAATGCATCCAGAGTTGAATGTCATGCAGCAACTGGGAGGGCCTCGAAATAGCAACAACGGGAATAAATGAAGCCAAATGAAATCTGCAAATTATTAGGATGAAATTGGTAAGGGGCATAGAAACTTAATAAGGGGGAAGTAAGGGAAATCAGTTTTCCAATACAAACTCTGTATGGAGATATTGTACAAAGGAAGACTGGCAATAGGAAACTTCTGTAAGCTAAAAAAAAATGAAAAAAATCGTCGAGGCTGAAAGTTCAGAGGAGACTGGATGCCTTTCCTTTTAGTTTGATTTCCTACGAGGGATTTTAGCTTCAGAATCTCATTTCCATGATAGTCCTTAATGCAGCCTTTACTGATTTCTCGCAAAAAGAACCCCCCAAAATATCTAAGAATACACTCTCAAGAACTCTGAAAGCTGAGATCGGCAGAAAGCTAATGCCGGTATGCTGAAGGAGCTGTCACGGACCATAAGGCAAAATGGTCTTAGTGAAGGACGGGGTCTTAATTTTCTGCTTGCAATGTACTTAATTTTCCTCTGTTTAAACTGTCGGTGTTCTGTGACTCCTGTTTGCCATTCCACTACCTGACGCACCACACCTACAGCACAGCAGACACGTTCCTTTCTGCATCCCACATTCCTTAGGGAGACGCAGAGGTCGGAGTCACAGGAAAGTTCACTTAATCCTTGGGGTGGGGGGGCTGAGCAATCCCTTCATGGCTGAGCACATGGAAAAGGTGACTGATTAGTGTAATACCGGTTTTTCTCTCTCGTCTGATAACTCTGACCAGAACGGGCTTCTGTGGAAGATGGAGTGCCCTAGCTGTGTGGGGCAGAGCAGTGGGGTACGTTTTCTGAGCCTGGGGCCGCTGGACCCTGCTCCTGGCAGTGGGGCTGAAACAGAGAGACCTGGGGCGTGCCTGCCCCTCCTCGGGCACTACGCTCCTGGAAAATACCGCGTGTTCATACTAGCAGGAACTGTAGTATTTTGGGCATAATGGCTTGGGGTTTCATTCAGCTATGATGTTACAAAATTAGCCAAAAGAAAAAAAAACAGGGGTGGCGGGAAGAAAAATGAGAACTATAAAGTTTTAAGGCTTTTAAAGAAAACCTGGTCAGGACCATAATCTATTCCCTGCATATTTATTGCAATGATGAAAACGTTTGTTTGGGTGGCATTTGTCATTCATCTCGCGTATTTTTTTATCCTCCCCCAGGAATATAATGGAACGTTTGCCAATTGACTTCCTGAAATGAAGAGACAGCGGGGTTCAAATAGCCTTTGATCCCCAGTGGCTACATAAAACAGACCGGAAAGGGTTTTTCGCTGTGATTGGTTCTTGAATAATCTCCGCACGAGGCCATAATCACTTTACTTTCTCTCTTGAATGTTCCAACCTGTTTAATGCAGTGCCTAAAAAACTTCTCAAGCGAATTGTGAAACTCCTTGGTCTGAAATTCGCAAAAATCAGCTTTCCCTTTTCTTTCAAAAGCCAGCTCTCAGTAATTTCTCTGATTACTGACTGCGGTTTAAGATAATGTCTGCCATTTCTTTTAGAGCCTGGGGTGAAATTCATCTGGATCTGAACCGAGACTTGGATTTCTTTAAAGGGATAGGGTGGTCTTTATCACCTCACCTAGAGTGGGCATTAAATTCTTCATACTGTACTGTCCTCTGCGGTCCCGCTGCTCCAGTTTCATTCGAGCAGCTTCCCCTCATACAGAGCGCCTCTGCCCACCTTGCAGCTCTGCTGCCAAGCGCATGCTTCCACTCATGGGAAAAGCCACTTGGGGGCAGGGGGAGGGATGGAGAGAGAGGGAGCAATAGGTAGTTTGTCACTTAATAAATATTTCTTGCAAATTCAGAATTTTCAGGTAGAATGTTGGTGTTAGTCAATGTTGCTATTGTTTTATCACCAGTGACAGAAATCAATTTCATTTTATTTTATGTTTATTTTTTAAAGATTTTATTTATCAATTTTTAGAAAGGGGGGAAAGGAGGGAGAAAGAGAGGGAGAGAAACATCAGTGTGCGGTTGCCCCTCGTGCACCCCCCACTGGGGACCTGGCCTGCAACCCAGGCATGTGCCAGACTGGAAACCGAACCAGCACCCCTTTGGTTTGCAGGCCAGTGCTCAATCTACTGGGCCACACCCATCAGGGCATCAATTTAATTTTAAAACAGAAGCCAAGCTGATATTAAACCCAGAAGGGATTTGAGAGACTTTCCTGAGGCTGGGCGTAGCCAGAAAGGGAAGACCGTCAGTGTCCATCAGTGTCCCCGTGGAGCGCCGGGCACTCGCTCCACGGGTGTTTCCTGTTTACCCCACTGGCCGAATCTCGTGAGTTAGTCAGGGGTCTCTTACTGAAGGCTGACCATTTGAACTTGGGGCGATTCTGGTGCAGTATGTATGCGGTGACTCTTAGAATCAGAACGTTTTTAAATGCTGCCCTGTGGTACTAGTGATTAGCCAGGTTTGGAAACCATTGAGTAAAGCAGTAACTTTCAAGCTTGAATCCCCTGAAGTGCTTGTTAAAAACCAAATAGCTGGGCCTCACCCTCAGAGGGACAGACACGGTGAGGCTGGGGTAAGCCTGGGAAAGTGCATTTCAACATGTTCCCAGGTGACACTGAGGCTGCTGATTGGGCCCTGAGAACCACTGGGCAAAAGGGCTAGCCACCTCTTGATTGGCCTGGAGGCCTGCGCGTCTAACTCTTTTCTTGTTATTTCTGACGTTGTGACCTCTGTCCTGGGAAATGCAGGCCCTTCTGTGGGGTGCCTCTACCAAAGACGCTTAAGCTTGTCATCCAAAGCCAGTAGTTGAGTTTTATGAGTGAGTATTGAGCATGGGGTACATTTATCTCAGTTTGGCTTAACATCCACTACATATCTTGTCACTGCTGGTGTCCAAAACCACTGTCTGTGGCCTGTGGCCTGAGCTGCATTTATAGGGTTTGAAGTCACCAACCACATCCAGTTTGCCATTCCACCTCCCTTGCTGGGGAAAAAAAAAAAGAGAACACCCTGGTTTGAAGGTTCCAATTATGAGCTGTAGAAAAATAGGTTGACTTCAAAGAAGGACCTAGGAATGAACGTTTTCTCTCTTAGCAACCACATGGAAATGTGCTCCTTATGCCCCTCCACACCCCACACCCTAAAATATAAAGGGAAAGCTCACCTTTAGCACAGATGGCTCCGTTTTATAACCTCCAGACCTCTATTTAGAAAGTCTGGGTTCGAAACTTAACTGTCACGTTGGAAGAGCCCTGGCAAAATTCTGCACACGTCGCAAAAGTTTTGGGGTGCGCCCAGACACCAGGGTGAGTTCCGCGTTTCCTCCCCAACCTAAATGTGCTTCGCACTTGTCCCCTGCCTCGCGGTTCTGACCCCGTCCACGCAGGTCCGGTGCGACTGTACCTCAAACACCCCCTGAGCTGTCCTGTGCCGTGGAGAAGCCCACTGCGGAGCAGTGTTTCCTGGGAACTTGTAAAGTTCACTTTTCTCCTGTAAATCTGGAAGGTGAAAGCCAAACTCCCAGGAGGTAAAAAATCACGAAACAAAAACTGAAAGGAAAAAAAGAAAGAAGAAAATCATGTGGTTTTATGCCTTGTCTCCTGTTGGAATTGAAAAGTGCCACTTGCCTTGATCCAGAGGGGGAATCAGGTGGGTGAAAACATCGGTTTGCCACCAGAAAGCTCCATCCCAGTACCTGATCCATTCGTGAAATCCTCGTCAGTGCTCAGGATGGGACAAGGGAACACAGGTTTGCAGAGAACTGGGGGCAACAGTCCCCCAGATGGATGACCTGTCCCGCAACCAGTGTAGTGACTCCCTGGAAGATGTCGACCTTTGGGGAGTGAAAGTCTTGTTTTGGAAATGAGTTGCTCACAGGACTGCGTCACTGTGTCTAGCATATAGCTCTGGAGAAAAAGAACATCACTCCCCTTCTTCAATGTCCAAAGAGCTTGTCTGCAGTGGAGACTTGGGTTTCCGTTCTTTCATAAATCACATGGTTTGGACAGCTGGGATTAGGAAGAAACTACATGTTAGCAGACCAAGAGCCATTCCCTGGTCAGGGACAAGATCAAGGACTCTATTTATTACCCAAGGTTGACTCTTGGCTCAGTTTCTCCCACTCAGATTTTACCTCTGGGAGTCCAGAGGCATTAAGAACATTTTTCCCCACTCTGGTCTGCATCATTTGTACTCTCAACCTCAATAAAGTCCTTAGAGGGTGAGCTCGCGGCCTTTGTGGAAAGCTGCCTGACAGTTGCTGAGTTTAGTCTCCTCCCCAGAGTGATGTCACAGGCACAAAAGCATCTTTCTCATATGCGAGGGCGTTCAGGCAGCAAGGACCACTCATATGTTCAATTCCATGGAGCTCTACTGGGGGCTGGACGCCCTGCCGCATGCTGGGGGTCCTGCTGTGGATAGGACCCACGTGGTTCCTGCTTCATGGAGCTGTAGTGAAGAGTGGCAGCAAATCCACTAGCGACTGCAGAGCAGTATGACGAGGACCGTAAAATGCAATGCCGCGCTCTGAAGCTCTGCGCATGAGTCTCTGGTACTCAGAGACTCGTAGAAGGTGCCAGCAAGGCTACACAGGAGGGGAATGGGTCACGGTTTGGGGAGAGGGGGAGATGCTATTCTTTAAGATTTTCTGGAATAAGTAATAGCCAGGCTGAAATCTGGACAATAAATGTGAATGTGCTGGAGGAAAGAAGCATGTGGATGGTAAGCAGGCAGTAGATGCAAAGGCTCAGGGACAAGAGAAAATGGGAAACGTGCTAGAAATGGTTTGGGAGGAGCGGAATGAGCAGTGGAAACAGGAGGTGGTGGAAGTAGTTGGAGATTTCTTTGCTGACTTTTATCCCAAGAGCAGAGGACCACCGGGAGATTTAAGCAGTGACACACCTGATCAGACCTGGACAATGGACTTGAGGGCCAGGATTGCTGGCCTGAATTACCCAGAATTCTTCCCTCGGGGGAGTGTCGACTGAGTGCCGGCAGACAAGAGTGCCAGTCGGTTATGGGCAGAGTGAGGACAGAGAAGGCAATGTCAGCGCACTTTGCAGACAGCAGGGCCCCTTCCGTGACATTTTCCCGTTTGTAGATGCATCTCCACCAACAGGAAAATCAAAACTCAGATCATCTCTCTCTGAAGAGTGCATTTCTTTAAGAAATAGGTATATGTGCACATACACGCGCACACCCACACTTGTGTATTTTATAGGCGTGTGTGTGTGTAAAGAGAGATTTAAGATGAAGAAGGGGTTGGGTTAACTGGCACTTTCCATTCCAATTTGTCAAATGCTTTATCAAAACTCATGTTTGCTGTGGAGGGAGGTGCTTCCCCAACTCTGAGGCAACAGAATCACCAGCTCGAGGAAGAAAAGGCTTTTAATTTGGACAGAGCTAATGGAAATATGGCGAGAAAATTTTTTAAATGTTTTGAAACTTTTGGACAAATATTTTCGGATGACTATCTTACTAACACGAGTTCCCACCATGCATGTCTATCATCTCTGAGTTTTTGGGCAGCCCTGAATGATCAATTGTGATCAAGTTTTCTTTTATCTGATGAAGTGAGACTAATTTCCTTGTGTGATTTCGTAATAGCACGTTATCATAAACATTGTAGATAGTCCCTCGTTTAAAAGGTTTTAATCTGACACAATGAATGGAAATTTAATGAAAATGAATATTTTTGCACATGAGCCTAGGAAGAGCAGTATTTGTTGGATTTTATCCATGCCGGGGACTGTGAATGAAAGTTTAGGTGAGATAATTGTGTGGTTTTCACAACAGCCATGGGAGGGGGTTATGTCTTTTCAGAGGGGCCATTTATGTACCTGTGCTCACACAACAATTAAATGGCTGAGCTAGGACTGGGTCCAATGTCCGGCTGCAGAGCAAATCCTCCAAGAATTCACTGGAGAGTTGCGATCCTGGCATTCATTTTCTATCGCGTTATTAAGGCACCAGATTAACAGTCTTTTCTCATTGGTTGTACTGATGCAGGAACATAAAAGATGTTTACCAGGTCTCTTAGTGATACTTTGTTCTGGCGCATATGACTATCCTAAGAAAATGCCAAGTTCTCTAAGTTGTTCTCATCCTTTGTGCTTGGGGCATTCATTCCTTCTTTCATCCACCAAATATTTATAGAGTGCTAGACACGTGTGCAGAAGTGTGAAACATAGCGATGTGTCCCTGCCATCAGGGAACGTGCTTTCTTGTTGAATATTGCTGCTCTTGAAGAGTGGTGGCTGTGATGGAGTACTAGCGGACAGCAGGTAATACAATGAATTGAAAAATGGTGCTGATGGTTCTGCTCCATGGTGCTTGGCAGTCATGGCTTCTACAGTGTTCTTGGCAGTCGCGAGAGCTGTCCAGCTCACGTGGAAACTCCTGTCATGTAATGATGGGTCTTTTAGGGGTTCTTTCCAAATTGCAGGACTCAGGAAGCTGCTTTCATTTTTGAAAATATCAGACTTGCACCTGAAAGCTTTCTTCTTCAGTAGGACTCACTATTCTGGTCTCAGTTTGACTGGGCATTGCTGCGTGAGGGGCAAGTTCTGGGGACCGTCTCCCATACTTTGCCTTCCCCTGTCTTGTGCTAGGCTTGGGGAATTGACAGCGAAGAGAGCTACTCAGGCAACCTCTTCCTCCATTTTTGTGGCTTCTTAGGGGAGACAAACTCATGAATTCTATTAGGCCATGGAGACTTCAAAACCTGGAGCCAGAATCTGAACTCTTTCTGAAAGGTTTCTCAATCAGGAGACTCCGACTCAGTATTTAATTCAAAATCTATTACAGCTTTGCAGGACACAGAATGGACCCTTGTTATAGCCAACTTTCTACTGCTCAGCCTGGAAGAAGAAATAGCCTGCAAGGGTAATTGAGATTTGGCTTCACTTAACAAGATTATGACTGGGTGGACCAACCCCTTTAACACTTGCCAAAAAGAAAAAAAAAAAAAAAAACAAAGAAAGGCAAGAGAAGAGGCAGAAAAGGAGCTATCATGTTGGCAAAGGGCTCAACATCCCTGGCCTTGTCCCAACAATGGTCCCGAGTCTGTCTCAGATACAGTAGTTGTCTCAAGCTGTCTGAGGCGATGATGTGACTGATCACCCTTCTGGGCTTCCCCTCAGGTGTCACATGGGAACTGCACTCTGTCTCATGTCACAGAGGTTGCTTGCTATGTGATCAGAGGGCGTTTGAGCCAACTAGGGCTGCTCTTTGAAACTAGGAGTGAAGTGAGTTCAGACTGCTGGAGAGGGCCACAGAGGGGAGGGGTGGCGGGAAGGAGCCTGGGTGGCCTTTTACACAAAATCACACGACTTTCTAGAGAATAGTGAAGTATGCTCTATGTTGTTACGTTTTAGTGGGAATTATATAGCTATTGCACAGGAAATTTGAAGTGGTCCAAGTTAATTATGTTTAGAGTCCATTTTTGATCACTTGTAGGAATTTAATAGTGTTTTCTCACCTTTTGTCAAGAGAGAAGGTTCTGTGAATTTTTTTCATTTATTTAATGAGTAGACAGCCAAGCTAAGGGTTAAAATAATATGTTGGTTCATATTTTGTTTTCTGTCAAAGTAAACCAAAATTGAAAAGTCAGTCATCCTTGATTCCTATGGGTTTATTTCAAGAAGTGCCATTTTATAACCATAGATGAATGGAAATATGATGGAAACATTCCTCTGAGTAGGTTAAAAGTCTGAGTAAGAGAGTATTTCCTTTACTTTTAATGTATGTTTACTTCTAATTAAATTAATATGTGGTTATGGAAAAAATCAAATAGTGCTAAAGGTTAATAACAAAACCAATAGCTCCCTAACCCCCACTCTGTATTCTTTCCCCAAAGTGACCAATTCCAGTGCTTTCAGCTCTTTTTTTTTGGATGTCTTTCTCCATGTAACACATGTACTGCTCATTCTTGTTTCATGGATTTTAAGTACTACCTATAGAATTCCTACCGTGGTTGATGATGATTACTTTATCTCTTTTGCACGTGCCTCTCTTTACTGACCCTTTGTCCAGATATGTGACATGCTAATAGTGCTATGACTACAATATAAATCTTGAATGAGAAAGCACTCATTACCATCCCAGGCTCTGCCCTCGGGTTCTGATACAGTAGGTGCAAGGTGGTCTCATTTTTGTGCGGTATGCATTCACACAAACGACTCAGGTAACTCTGATGCAGGCATCCAAAGAAGATATTTGGAGAAATCACAGCCTAGGCGTCAGGGATGCAGGATTGCCAGAATTGTGGAGGTTGTAAAGGCATAGTTATTTGCAAGTAATGACTCAGGGGTTCTTCTTTAATGACTAGGGAAAATGAATCTATAGACTCCATGTAAATTGTTTGTATATAATTTTGTAATTACTGTTCACAAATAGGATTTTAAAGGTGATTTATTCACCTGAAACATAGCAAACATGGACTCCCCCTGCCAATGACTTGCAAAAGCATAAACTTTAACTGGACCATTTAATCAAGTGATTTATAATGTTCTTTGATTTCTAAATATGTGTTTGTACTTGTCTAGGTGGCACTGAGGCTCCCAGATGTGACAGATGGGGGAGGAGGCAGAGGGTAGACTCTAAAAGTCAAAGGTACAACTGGGAAGAGGGATGGCATTGGGTAACAAAACCCCCACAGCCCAGCTTCAGGCACATGATTAGTGCCTGGGGGCCGAGGCGAGCTAGGGGAGTCCCAGGAGGGTGGCATCTACTTCTAGAAATCAGGAGTGCCTGGTGCTCATGTATCCAGGGAGGCAACTGTTGCATCCTCTTTAGGAACTGCTACTACAAGAAGGAGGCTTCTTCCCCTTAGCCTGAGGCTCAGGGGCAGAGAGAGAAGTGATTCTAGGTCCCGGGTGTCAGGCAGAGTAAATGTTCAACCATTACAAAGGGAGCCGAGGCAGACGCCAGCCTGAAAGCATGAATCAGTTGGGGTGAGAGAGATGGTGGGACTAATACTCCTTTCAGGTCCCCGGCATGTTTGTCTGTGAACTATATTGGGGGCAAGCAGGGGAGCCTGGCATGTGTTCACCTGCTGCTAGGGCCTAAGAGGAAAAGCTGTGGAGATAGAGCTGCCCGGCTATTTCTGACCTCTGTGTTGGACTTCTGCATTTGTCTGGAAGCTGAAACAGGGTTTACCAGTTAGCTTGTGCAGCTCCGGGGAGTCTGGGAGGGCAGAGGATGCCCGGGACCAGAGGAATCAGGATAAAGTCTCAAGGACTCTTGGAGTTTCAGGAACAATTCTGGATTCCCTACTTTGGGTTCGGTGTTAGAATATGACCTCCTGACCCAGCCCAGTCTCAAGAACCTCTGGGGAGTTGGGAAGGTAGAGGGTGTGAGACTGGCTGACCCCTTATTTATTTATTTATTTTTGCCCTGACTGGTCTGGGAACTGGGATGTGAATGTGGTTCTAGGGAGACAGCTTAGGAGCCGTGGTGGGGGGACAGGACTAGGCAGAGTTAAAAGATGACCCTGTTAGACAGTCATTTTTATTACCATCATTTTTTGAATGAAAATAATCCACTGGATTACTTTCTTCTTTGAGGGGCAACTTTATGCAAGGATTTCTTGACTTTTGAAATGAAGAGGAATATGGAAACTTCTCGTTCAGTTTCCTTTAGATGAAAGTTTAAGCAGGTAGCTACAAAGGCCATGCTGTTGACTTCAGCGCCCCGGGCACGATTCTCGCGGGCTGTGGTTTACTCGAGACAATGACCGTGTTGTGAGGACAGCCGGCCTATGGGGTGCCGCAGAAGGGTGCGCCGGCGTTTCATGGCCCTCGCGTGGACTGCACCAGCTTGATCACCCAGAATTCAGAGTCCCGAAGATGAAAATGGCCACTGTGTTTATTTATAAAAGTACTTTGTTGGTCCTCTAAGTTGAAGTTGATGACAGATAATGTTTTTAGAGAAAAAAACATAAACTCCAGAGACAGAAGCATCTGCTCTTTCTCAGTCTTGCCTTCTAGGTTTATACTTCATTTTTTACCAACACAAAGGCTCTCTTTTTTCTACTGAATACCTGAATATATGGGTGCAAATGACTAATATGGGTTCTTGACAGGTTTGCTGGAATAAAACTGGTGTTTTCAGGCTTTGATGGACCAGGCCTGGCTGGCTCCGTGGGTGGTGGCAATGATCCTTTTTCTCCCGCCATAGTCCATATAGCGTTGCAGCCCACTAAGTGAACTTGCTGGTTTAAGTGATGACGTTCAGTGCCGCCCTGGGACCACAGAGGTCATTTCTGTGGCCCAGACGTGCGGCTCTACTTCGGTTTGTTTTTTATGTTGTAAGGGCGACTTCATAGGAGGTAGACTTCAAGAATGTGAAAGTCAAAAGCTCCTCAAAGTGTAGTCCCTGGACCCGCGGCGGTCCCCAAGACTGTTTCAGAGAGTCCATGAGTTCAAAACTCCTTTTTCCGTAAGACTACGATGTTATTTGCCTTTTGGGGGGCTGCGTTCGTGCTCGCACTGACAGTGAGCACATGGTCCAGACCCCGCCCGTGGCCAACTCCACGGCGCCACAGCGGTCACTGTGTTGGTCCGCACCATATACTCTCAGGGAGATAAAAAAACCACTTTTCCTTAAAAACGTCCTTGATAAAACTATAGGTTATTTGTTTTTGTTAAAGCTTACCCTTGAACGCAAACAACAGCCTTGCTGATTACTGAAATGCAGTGGGTGTCTAAAGGAGAAACACTCGTGAGTGTCTCTGAGTTGTGAGCTGAACCAACCACCTTTTTTCACGGAATTCCATTTTTTACTTGAAAGAATGAGTGACAGACACGTTATTTCAACCTGGGCGTTTGGAAGATACCTTCTCAAAAATAAAAGAAGAAAGGGAGCGCGTCGCTTTAAAGAGAATGAATGGCTGTCTAAATCGCCAGTGACACAATTTGAGCTGCTCTGGGAAAGTGAGAATTTTGGAAAACTTTTATTTGCTACTGTGAGCTTGACAGATTTCTGACAATGAGCGACTTTTTGAAGATGTAAGAGGTGATAATAATAAATGTAATTTTTTGATATTTGGTAATGAAATACACCCACATTTGCAAGATTCGTTTAAATCGGTATTTTCCAAAAGGCCAGAGCACAGTGTCATGAGACTTGTGTGTGGGAAGAATGCCCACCGAAACTGTAAGCTGTGGTTCGAATGCCACATGGTAACCGACCTTTGGTATAGTCTCCAAGAAGAGTATTCGTAATGATCTGGAACGGCTCTTAACATCTGCCTCTCTCTTCTAACTACGTATCTGGGTGGGGCTGGCTTTTCTGGTCGTGCTGCACCCAAAACAACACATTGCAGTAAATTGAAAGAAACAGTTAGGAAGGCCCCATATTCTCTATTAAGCCAGACATAAAAAAGATTCGCAAAAAGGTAGAACAGTGCCATTTTCCTCACTAATTTTTTGTTTGTTTTGGAAAGTATATAGTTAATTATCATAAAAACATGCTAGTTATTTAATGTAATTGATTTCTGTTATTTTATAATGAACAAGTTTTTAAAATTTCTCAGTGTTAATTTCTAATATAGTAAGTATTAATAGCGAGATGTAAGCATGTAAACAAAAACTCTTTAGGAGGTTTCATGTACAGGGTTCCTGAATCAAAAAGTTTGAAAACCACTAGTTTAAACTGCATTTTCCACATATGGCCCAGATGAGGAGTCCCTATCTTGTTTAAATATAAAGCAAGTCATTTTCCACTCCCCCGCCCCCCCCGCCACTAGTTTTCTTCGCATTTCCATTGTCCTTTGGTTCCTGTGTGATTATCCAGAAATGTCTGTTAGATGTCTGTGCTGACACCCATCGGAAGGCCCCCAGATGTGCGCCCTGTCCACCTGGGAGGAGGCGCGAGCTGCAGGCTCCACCACCGGAAGGGGAGGAGCCCTGCACAGTTATGGACATCTGCCATTGTCTGTCCCGTCTGGCCGACTCCTTTCTATGGACAGATGGACAGCTAGCTGGGGCGACCAGCCTGAATGCATCTGTGTAACACCTTTCTTACCTGAAGACAGAACTGGTCTTTGGAGGACTGTTTGTGAGTTCATCATAAAGAATAGCATCGGCGTGGTGGAATATTATGTGGACAATGACATATTAATTGTGGAAACTCATGAAAACTGCTTGCTCGGATTTCAAGTAGGAAAGGTAGATTACCCGATGATACTATGGTCCATCATTACATTCTATCAACAAAAGCTGTAATTACTTACTGCTAGGCACTGGGTTACACTGGAGAACAAAAGACACAGTCCTTAACTAGAGGTATAAAATGATACATGCATGTTGACAAAGTTGAAGGTCATGAGTAAAAATGACAACAGATTAATGGGGAAGCTGCTTCACACCTCTCACACTTTTTAAAAGAGATATTTTGTTGACATTTAATATTAATATTTAGTTCAATATCAGGGAAAGAGGGGCTAGAGACGGGTGTGAAATTCATGCTATTTTGACTCCTGTCTCTTTAAAACCCTGGGCACTGGGTTTGTAGGAAGGGCGCTGATCCTTTTGGCTGCTCCCAGTCTGGTGTCCCTGCCTCGTCCTCAAAGCTCCTGTCTTGTTTTACTCTGTTTATGCAGCTCCTCAACCTAACCGAGCCCAAGGCTGTCACTTGCGGTCCCATGCGTCCCACCCAAAGGGAGCTATAGTGGTAAATAAGCCTTTTCCTTGGATCTCTGTTTCTGACATTACCACCTTCTGAGGATTCTATAGGGGTTCTATTTGTGTACAATGTGTCAATTTTTTAACGGCCACCCAAAATTGAGGGGCAGGTTTGCTAGGCAAAAAGAGACAAGAGAAAGACAGGGCTGAAATAGCCCTCGGCACATTCTCCAAACGCCCCACTTAAATACATGGAAACCACATCCCACAGGGTCAGCCCAGGGAATTTGTAGCCAGCTCTGTTTTCATAGGATGTGGGAGGTAGGGCTTGCATACTGTGGTATTTAGAAATATTCCAGAAATGCGAGACACCGGTAGGTTGACCTGGTTTGTGGAACTGGAAAAGGCTTAGAATTCTTTTTTTTTTCTTCTACAATAAAATAGGTAAAACTTCTGAAAAAAAATCATGATAATCCTGAAAAAAAAATGAATGGGAATCCCAATATAGCTTGAATTGACAGTATTCTTCAAACAAACATATGAAAAACCTCTGTCAGAGTGATTTTTGGAATATATAAAAATATAATCTTAAAAATGACTTTGAAGAGTATGTTTTTTAATATAGTATTTCTAGGAGGAGGCTTTGGGGAACAGAACTGATTGCTCAATTAAGGAACATGGATTACTCAGTATAAGGACTTGTTTAACCAAAAATTGATACCAAGAAATTGTGCCAAAGACAAAGGACCCTGTAGTTGTAGATACTTAGGACAGAGGTACAGTTGTAAATGGAAGTTGACTAGCATTTTCCAGATTGTGTTCCTCGTTGCATTGCACCGAAATGTGTTTATGTGCTGTGACAGAAGGGTTCCGTGGCCAAATAAGTTTGAGAAACGCCATATCCTGCGTTCTCCCCATTGAACATCCATCCACATGCGTTGCAGGGTAAGAAAAGTCCTGCGATAAAGAAACCTATGTGACTTTGTTTAACACAACATTGCTCGTTTCTTTGTAGGAATCCTGTGTCATGGAACCCCTGTTATCCTCTCAGGAAACGGGATTCCCCAGAGAACTGGTTTAGGAAATGCCGTAGGAGGCAACTGAATGTGAATTAACCTTGATGGTTTAGACGGAAAGATTCGGCCCATGCAGACAATCCCTCCAGGGCCTCTGCAAGGAGACAGGTGAACACTGGCATGTGAAGGCCAGAAGCTGTCATTGCCTCTCTCACATCTGGTTAACTCCTTCCTAGGAAAGGATGGACAGCCCGCTGGGGCGGTGACAGTTTGCCTGTATTCTGCGTGCTGAAAGTCACCCTTCCCTCTGGGCCTCAGAGGGATGGTGGTTACATTGCCCATCAATGCTGGGTTTTACAGAAAAAGTATTTTTAAAAAATGGTTACACAGTGACCTACTCTGTCTGTGGGGTTGCCTCACGCATTCCTGGGGAACGCCAGCCTGTTCGTGGCAATGGAGCAAGGCAGCAAGGGAGCAGGCCAGCCTGCGTCCCCTTCCACAGAGAGACAGAGTGACTCGCCCTGCAGCCCCAGAACACAGCCCTCCTCAGGAAAACAAACATTTGCAAGTTTATTTATAGAATCTGCGTAGAACTTACACAAACATATTGTGACGGCAGCTGTCATGCTGCATATATCAGGAAACTTTATGCAAATACATGGACGATGTATACACTACTGTACACCCCGCAAAGTACTCCATGTGTTCCTGGTGCCAGAAAAAACAGCAGCGTCCCCTGGTGAATTAAGATCGAAAGTCACCATAGCCCCGGACCTTTCACAGTCCTGTTCTCTTGTCCAGTAAAAGGTACTTTGAATGGCTAATCCTAAAGGGGGCCAGGTGGGGTAAGGGTGCTGAAGTTTCAATTTTATCGATACATTTTATAGGTCAAGTATATAGGTCAAATGCTGTTCAGGGTACGTTAAGCATGTTCGCTCATAAAATTTTCACCACCGCTTTGTGAGGAAAATGGCATTGTTTAGTAATAAAATAGCTAAGGCTCAGGTGAAATAAATAGCCCAAGGTCACTCATTGATGGAGCTGGCTGGTACTCAACACTAATCCGACCCTAACCATTGTAAGAGCTACCGTTGAATGAGCACTTGGTACGCAGCAGGCACTGGGCTAAGAGCTTTACCTCCGTCATCTCATTCTTTATGTGCGCGCTGTGAGTCAGGGTACTGTTGTTTTCCCTAATTTATAGCTGGAGAAATTGACACTTAGAGAAGTTAAGTAACTTCGGTGCAAAGTAGTAAGGGAGGTGCAAACTAGGGTGGGGAGGAGCCCCGAAGCCCAGGGGTCTGTTCCTTGGAACAGTGGGGGTTTTCCCAGTTTCCCTTCTTGCTTTAGAATCTGGAACCTTTCCTGGTTTGTACTGCGCATTAAGGCACAGATCTGCTCATGGCGTCACTGGCTAGGAGTTCATAAACATTTTAGAAAGTCATTTTTTTTCCATGAAACTTCTGATTTATCACCCATTATCTGGAGTTCGGTATCATTTCCACATTTATGGATGATGCTATTTCTACAACTCTAATAATAGATCAGATGTGGAGCTTTGAGACTATTTCAATGCAAAGACCTCACATCGAAGTATTAGCTGAAGAAAATGGCCTTTTTACAATGATGTGCGATTGGGAATGTTTGAGAAGAGAATCATTTAAAATTTTCACTAGGAACAATTGTGGTGTTCTCGTCATTTCCAACTTTTAAGAACTCTTCTGCTTTTTTAAAGTAAAGCCCATCAGACCCTCTGAGAATTGGGGGTTTGAATCCTGATCCTCTCGTAGTTGCCTGTTCTCCCACCACGGCCTGTTTTATTCCAGCTGTCAAGAGAGCATCCATTTTCCAGGCAGACTCCATCCAAGAGAATGAGCCACTTGGGATTTTGAAGTTAGTCCGCCTGCGGGCATTTGTGAGAAAAGGAGCCAGAGCTGAGCTTGCTGGCTCTCACGCCAGGCCAGTTCAGACTCTGTGGGGCGTACTCCTTGTCCTAGACCTCTGGAAACACCTTTTTAGAGCAAAAAGCACAATGTAGTCGTTGCCCATGAATGTCCACACTGTGCATTTTAAGTCAAGCCTACAACATCAGTGAGCGTATTTTCCACCTTAGCAATTTTTTTTTTGAGGGGAGATGGAGACATTTTGTTTTGGAGTCTCACCCACAGGGTCTCTGAAGAGCCTTCTCAGAAAACTCCTTAGAACAAAGAGAACTTAGTCTTTGTCATATCTAAGTCTAAAGACTAAGAGAAACGCTTCACTGCAAGGGCGATATTCATAATCAACGTCCGTGTGGATATGCCGGACATTCTTCTGGTCACAGATTTATTCCACCATTCAGGGCTAGCGATGTCTGGTCACGAGTTGATCGTATACTTTGCTGGCCTTGTTTATATCAGTTCCCGGAGCTTGGTAACCCAACTGTGGCACTTGTTGATGAGGCTGTTTATAAACAACACAGATCAGTTTTAAAAAGGGATTTTTCTGGATGTTTTTGGTCAAAAAAGGGCTTGATGTTCCTCTTTTAGTATATAAATTTTCCCTGATCTGCCTGTCTTCAAGACATTGCCACCATCCTCCAGGTGGCCTGGTATAATAAAATGGTAGATAATGTTGAACCACTGCCTCCTTGAGTTCAGGACACCCCACCCCCACCCCCGCCACCCCCGACAAATACTCTCCTTCTACTCTGGTCTTTAAAGAGAGCCCCTGGGCACATTCCGGGTGATGCATCTCTGGTCCACGATGTCCTGACGGGTGTTCTAAGTGGATTGGCCTTTCCCATCAAAGGTGGCTGTTCACTCTTCTTCCATGGGTTCACAGGAACCGAGGGGACTGTCCTTGGTTGTACTGACGCATTTGGAGTTGTTCTGGCAAGCACTTAAAAACTTCAGTCCTGGCCATGGCTAAAACATCCAGTTCTGAACTGCAGCCTTTCTGTGTTATTTACCAATAGAAGGTGCTAATTGTGTTGTCTAAGTAGAACTTTTCTCCATGCCTTTCATAAGGTTAAGGATTTAATCTGTTAAGGATTGCATCCTGTGGTTCTGCATCTTTCTGGAAAAAACTCTGGGGTTGCTAAGTGTGTTGTCATAGTTGCGGAGCTCTGGTCCCCTCAGACCCTGTACATGACCAGACGAGCTTTGTACCCAGCTGCTCCCTCCCTGAAGCACCTCCTCCCTTGTGGCCTCTGCACAGCATGTTCCGGCCCTGATCACAAAACAAAGCTTCCGACCCTGACCGAGCATCATTCCAGGAGAAGCTCAATTTAGTAGAACTCATTGCTTCTACAAGACACCAGACACTGTCTCTTTCTGCCCGGCCAATCGATAAGTACACTTGTCAGAGGAAGCAGCTGTGCCTTGTCTCCAGGTGCTATTCTACATCGCCCTCTTCTGGACACTGATGACCAGTCGTCCTGCAAGTCAGTGTTCAGGAGAGAGGAAATACCGCTTTCCCGGGCGGGCTGGTTCCATCTTCTGTGCTGCCTCCCTGCTGAGGTTGCCTCTGGTTGGCACTGCCACCTGTTCCCAGGCCCTTTGGTTCTCCGCCTGCGTGACTGCTCCTTCCACACGCTTTGTGCATCTTGATTGTGCATCACCACTAACGTCCTGGAAGGGAAGTGGGAAAACAGACCAAAACCATTTTTCTCTTTTGTTTGGTGTGTTCTCCTCCATTCTAGGAATCCCAAATCAGTGGGACCTGTCCTTGACTATTTCACTAAGGTTTTAGTAACTGTCGTGTTAGGCTTTGCTTTCAGCGTCTTCCTCCCTGTGGGTCAACACGGCGCCGCGGCACTGGCTTTGGGGCGGGTTGAGGGGCAGATGCCAAGCTGCCTGCAGACGACGCCTTCCTCCTGTCCCTGGGCTCAGGAACTAGTCGTTCTGTGGTGCCGCGTCTCCTCTTCCCTCAGGACTGAGTTTTCTTGTTCTCAGGAGAAGCCAAAGGAGTGAGACTCTCCCTTTCACTGGACTTGCCCAGACATGTCAGAACGCTAGCTTTGGCTCAAACCGGGACCCCCCACCACAGCTGTTTCCAACAGCCTGTACACTTTTCTCCTTTGATCATATTTGGCCTAGATCGCAATCATCCCATGAGTTTGCCAAGACTGTGTTGCAGCCTGATTATCTCAGAACATAAACTGAGAATGGGTTGACAAGACCGAGACCCAGGGGGACCCCCATTTGGAGCGCATCGTGCCAAAAACCTCTAGCCAACCTGGACCGTGTCCCCTGACAGAGGCCAGAGTGTTTACAGGACTCCGTGACACTTTACTTACGCTATTTTAATATTTGTTAGGGTTGTAGGAAATTGGCACCTGATACAAAATACAGAACAGCACACAGTAATTATACTGAATGGAGATTTTGCAAGTTTTTACTTAAAGACTCCAGTGTCTCACATATTTGTGGAACAGTCAAACCGAAGCCAAAAGGCTGGGACTAGTTCACTGCTCTTCAGAAATTAAAATAAACTGTAAATGTCATTTTATTTTTCAGAAGTGCTTTCGGACAAACTATATTAGGAAGTAGCTCATAGACTTCTAAGTCTCATTCTGTCGATACAGTGATGGAATGCAGATGTGTCTTAATGAAGACTCATCCATTTCAAGACAACAGATACCTTGGTGCCTTCAGAGACCTCGCTGGAGCACAAACATTTCTGAATTATTTTCAGCTTTCATGGACAAGCCAGTACTTCGGATGTTACGATGCCCTTGCTGTGGGGCGAGGAAGGCAAGAGTGCCTGCGGAAGACTGAAGAACTATGAACACGGCTTCTGCCCTTAGTGAGTGCTCAGCCTAGTTTAAGGCCAATGGCAAATCCAAATGTGGCATTATGAGAACAAAATGAAGCAACGCATACAGCACATGCTTAACAGTCACCAGAAAGGTTTTAGAGAAACAGCTCCTCAGCGACGCTTGTATTTCTGTCTCTGGGGGTCCGTGTGGGCGGAGACTCTTGCCCGCCTCCCGAGGTCTTCCTGTGCCCCTCTCCCTGGTGCGGTCCAGCACTGCCGTGGTGCAGGCTGCCCGCGGGACATGAAAAACGCCCCTTCTGCTGCACAGTGGTGTTATTTCCTTCCTCTCAGGAATGGCTCGTAGCTCCTAGAAGGTGTGAGTTCTGAATGACTGTGCTTTTCATCTCCCTGGAAGCGGGCCAGCCTGCAGAGAAAGCGTTTGATGTGTCAGCAGTAGGCTTGTAACAGCTTTGACTATGTCTGTGATGATGAAAGCTGAACTTGGATAAAAATGGCAAGAGCAGGAAAAGGGCTTGTTCCCTTCCTTTGGCTCTTTCCTTCGGGTGGCAGTTGAGAAATGTCCTACCGGGGTGGTCTACCGGAATCTGAACTATTAGGAGGGTGTGCTGGTAGGGATTTCTTTGTTTATTTATCGATTGTTTCAGGGAGGGAACACCCAGGCTCACTAGCCTGGCAGGGCCAGATCCTCTCGGTCCTGTCCGCCAGCCCCACCTCTCTGCTCAGGGAGCCCTGGGAGACTGTCACGTTCCTCAGGGCAGATCACTCATGTCCCAGCTGTCCCTCAGCACCTGCTCACAGGCACCAAAAAATCCAGGGCTGGCAAGTCCACTCCGATTGCCAGGCTCTCCTCTGCCCTCTGTGCCCAGGACATTGGTGCAGAGATCTCGCCTGAGCCTGGGCAGGTGGGATGCTCGCCTCTTCCTGCTTCTCAACTAGACAAGGAAAGGAAGGAAAGATCTGCAGAGACCCAGGACCAGCTGGAAATTCGCTTCAGACGGAATCCCCGTCTTACCGGTGATCTGTGTGTCTGTCCTTGTGGAAAGCTAGGCTTGGGGAAGAGGAAAGTCTTCTACACTTTCTTTTTTAAAGGCAAAATCATGCAGAAAAACACAAAAACCTGCCATTCAGCTAAGTGACAAGAAAGAGCGAAGAACGAAGACTCAAAGAGGACAAATATTCCCTTTAAAAGTGGGAGATAAGCAAACACAATACTGAGCCCCCTGTTTAGTGGTGTGAGTGGAGCGATAGTAAACTCAAGTGCTGTCAGTTCTCCTGTCAACCCTATGAACCTGATACTTATTTCACCAACATGGTGCCCTGTGGCTCTGCCTCTGTGTGCACTTGAAGTCTCTGTAGCCGGGCCAGGCCCGCTCAGTCAGGCAGCTGGCCTGGAGCTCCACGGTCAGCAGGGGCCAGGGGAAGGCCTCGCTGTCGGGCCACACAGACCCCTGCTGAGGCCCGTACGGGCATTCTCCTTCCGTCTTCTGCAAGTGTGTTTGAAGAAGAGGAACACAGTCCAACTGGGAGTCATCTGTCTGGCCATCAGAACACATGGACGTCCCTACGTGGCTGGCACGGGCCCAAGGGTGAGTGGTCAAGTCAGGCAGCTTGGTGGGCACTTCACCTCAGGAGGTTCGCTGCTCACTGTCAGGGCTGGCATCATGCCCTTAAAGAGGCCTGTTGGCAAACAGGGAGGTTTTTCTGCTCCATTAACACCCAAAACGTTGCTCCTGAAGATGTCCATCAGCACCTGTGGTTTTGCCTCTGACAGGGAGAGACTCAGATGAGAGACTCATGGGACACTCGGGCGGTCTGCTTCGAACGCCACCTTCTGCAAGCTACGACGAAGTGACTAGAGATGAGCGTGGAAGAAGAAGCAGCCATACCACCAGGAGTTAAACTGAGATTCTCGACTATCTCTTCTTTCTGAAACACATGGGAGCAACCAGCTTTTTCAGTGAGGGAAAGGCAGATGGAACAGGTTAGACTAGCATGTTGCGGTAGCTTCTGGCCTGAAATATTACATCTGGGACTCAGAGTGGAATTAAATATTGTCTCTTGAATAGTAATTGTGCTAGGCAGAGTCATGTACCCCTTGACCCCTGAGATGTTCACATCCTAACCCCCCAAATCTGTGACTGTTACTTTATATGGCAAAAGGGACTTTGCAGATGTGATTCAGTTAAGGATTTTGAGATGGGAGATTAGCCTGTATTATTTGGATAAGCTCTTTTCTAAGAGCCTTTATGAAAGGGAGGGAGGCGGGAGGTCGCCATCACAGGAAACACTCAGACGGGAGCAGAGGGCCAGAGTCAGAGCAGAGGGACATTTAAAGATGCTACACTGCTGGCTTTGATGATGGAGAGAGGAGGCCCTGAGCCAAGGAATGCAGGCAGCCTCTAGAAGCTGGAAAAGGCCAGGAAATGGATTTTTCCCCGGAGCTTCCAGGAGGAATGTGGGGGCCTGCTGACACCTCGATTTCAGCCCAGTGATGGATGTCAGACTTCTGACCTCCGGAGCTGGGAGATAAGAAATGCATATGGTTTTCAGCCCCTAAGGCTGTGTGGCAACTGTTGCAGCAGCAATAGGAAACCAGAACAGTAACATTAACAACAATTGGACTTAGAAACATTAATTGATGGGAAAGAGAAAGGGGATTTGTTTTGGGCTTGATTCCGAGGACAGAGCAGCAGGTCGTGGTTCCGTGAATAGGCAGTGAAGGACAAAAGGGTGTTTGTTTTTGTCAGCCCGGTGCATACTTCCCACAGGTATTGTTTGCTCAAACTTGTATGGGACAAAGTAGGGCATCTGGTTAGCTTTCCTGACGTGTCCTTGATTCTGTGTGAAACCAAAGTTGAGGTTTATTTTCTGTTTTGCAAAAGACAGTGCCTCGGGCAGCAGCGTCTAAATCATCTGGGCATATTATTAAAAATGCAGGCTCTGCCCTGGCTGGTGTGACTCCGTGGATCAAGCACCGCCTGCCGACCAAAAGGTTGCCGGTTCAATTCCCAGTCAGGGCTCACACCTGGGTTGTGGGCCAGGTCCCCAGTTGGGGGTGTGAGAGGAGCAACTGGTGTATTATCTTGAACACCGATGTTTCTCTCCTTCTCTTTCTCCCTCCCCCTCTCTCTAAAAATAAATAAATGAAACATTTTTTAAAAAATGCAAGTTCCTGGACTGCAGTCGAGGACACTTTGGTCTAGTGCAGTGGTTGTCCACTGGGCGTGATTTGTCCCTGGGGCTCTTGGCGGTGTCTGGAGTCATTTCTGTTTGTCACAACCAGGGAGTGTAGGGTGACACTGGCATCTAGTGGACGGAGGTCAGGGACTCTGCTACACATCCTGCAAAGCACAGCACAGTCCCCAGAACAAACACTGATCTGACCCCAAATGTCAGTAGTGCCAAAGCTGCAAAACCCCAGGCTAGTGGGTAGGTCTCACAGACACACACGTAATTATTACACTGCAGGGACATATACATATATGCCAGTGTAGTGTGAGTGTCTTTATATATGCCTTCTCTCTCTCTCTCTGAGTGTGAGCATTACCTACCGCAGCTTGGGGTGTCCTCTCTCCCTTTGTGCAATCTCTTTCTTTTCCTTTATCTGGAGAGCTTACCTGCTCCCCTTCTCAGCTCGACCTCCTGTTCCGCTCTGGCCAAGAACAGGGAAAGCCAGGCACCACGGCCTTTACCCCTGGAAATAGCTATCAGACTCCGAGACTTCACCACAGTAAATATCCAGGTCACAGAGAGGTGTGGCAGAGGACATCTGTTTGTTTGCGTGTGATGCTTTTGACCCGATTTGTGATTGAGAGCGGGTGCTCTGCTCACAAATCAGCTTTGCCCCACTGTGGTAAGTTAGGATGTAAGACTTCCGGGTCACACATAAACCCTGGCACTCAGGATGTGTGTCTGCCCTCTGCCAGCCCTGCAGTGTTCCTGCCCCTCGTTCCCCCTCCTTGGGAGTCAACGGAGAACCCCATTCTCTTCAAAGAATGGGGGGAAGAAGCCGCTGTAGAATTGCTCCAGTGCAGCCGGTTGGCTGTAACTGGCTGTAACAGGGCACCGCTCTGCTTCTGGCCTCCAGTGGAGGCGCACGGCTCTGTGTCCCGGTCCAGGGAGGAGCCCTCTGCCCCCGAGTCCCCGGCAGTCCGTAGGGCTGGAGGCACACGCTGCAGGCACATGGCTGTGGGTTTATCATCTTGCGCTCGCCACTGCACTCAGGAGACAGATTTTTTTATTTTGCAACCACGCTACTTGGGGGTAAACTTTGACACAAAGTCTTGAGCTCTTACTGAATCAGCTAAAACCAAAATCGGGGGACAGAAGAGAGACTTGGGACAAGTTTCAAGTCTTTCTTGTGAAACGACTCCTTTTGGAGAAGCATTCAGAGAGGCAATTAGAACAAAGGATCACTTCTAAAGAGCAAACTCGCCTTACCAGAAAAACACAAATGGTGAAAATCATAACTCAACCGTGCTCTGCAAGTTCCTGGCATCCCTTTTTTGTTGTTGTTGTTAACCAGATGAGAGAATGTAATAGTTACACAAAGGTTTTCAGCTTGGTGGGAGGTTGGCCCCTCTAACCCCTGAACTGTCCAAGGGTCGGCTGTAGTCACTACTCCCTATGTGTTGTAACGGTTTAGAAATTGTCAAACGTTTAACAGAATACACGGGATCAGCTTTACAAGTTGAAGTTGAGTGTTCATTTTGGAAGTCTTTGCGCCAAGAAACATGTGATTATTACCTAAAATGTGCAAAGCCCAAGGAGATACGGAAGGAAGCGGAGGCCGACAGCCCCGAACCGCAGGTTCTCAGCAGCACCCTGCGGTTGAAGGCGTCTGAAGAAGGCAGCTGCGTTCTGGTGCTCATCGTAGTGGCAGCTTGGTCTTTCGTGCAGTAAACTTTTACTGGAATATTCCTTGAGCCCATCGCTCTCCTGAAGGACCTTGGGCTCCGCTCCAAGGACTGGTCCCTGGCCCAACAGCAGTCTAGCTTGAAGGCAAAACCAGGGTCATCTTGCAGGGTTAAAACGTATGTATGCATCAAAAATACAGGGGTCCAGATGAAAAAGGAGAGATGTGGGGAGAAGGAGGAGGTTATGGGACGTGGACACATCTAGCAGGCGTCACAGGTGAGAAGGAGCTTGAGACAGACCTTGAATGAAGCAGGGTTCTCACAGGGGTCAGTGATGGGGGCAGGGAGGGGAAAAGGTATTTAAAAGAAAGGTGGACGTTGTAGGATGTGCTTGAGGGCAATGAAGAAAGACATGAGGAACCTGGAACCTTGTCTTCCGACTGGAGTTAGTCGGGAAGAAGCCTAGAAAGAAGGTTATGGGTATCTTGACAAAGTAGCTCACTGGTAATAGAGAACTAATATGCCTGAGTGTTTTAATGCAGCAGTTTTTTTCTTGCTAATTTAACAGTAGGTCTCGAGTGGGTAGATTTCCTTACAGTGACTCAGGAAAGCAGGCTTTTTCCATTTTTGCAAAGCTCTTAATGTTCCCTCCATTCAGCTGGTTATCCATCCAGTAGAGAGAGAGAGAGTGGAGCATGGTGTGTGAAAGACTTGTGGGCGATGTCTGCAAGTGCAGTGTATTATTTCCATCCACCTCCCGTCGGTCAGGACCAAGTCATAGGGCCGATGCTCCCTGCAAGACTCTGGGGAGGGTCACGCTCTGTGTTAAGACAGACAGGAAATAGATGTCAGCCAGCAACTTTTAGCGCGAGTGGGTTGCACCTGATCCTGAGTGCAGCCGTAAGTCATGCTCTGCCTTAGTGTGGGGGTGTGGTCTCCGGTGCCGCAGGCTCCATAAAGAGCGATTTTTGTACGTTACACTCACTGCTGTATCCCAGCATATGATAGGCCTTACGTATTTGATCGAATAATGAAATGATGGATGGATGCTGGAAAGGAGTCTTGGGTGGGTAGAACCTTCCAGGATGAATTAGGGGAAGAGAGTTGAGGCAGGGAAGCCCACTCCAAAGCTCAACCAAGCTAGTGCAGGTACAGTAGAAATTAGTACATTTTTAGAAACAGTAATGTTTACTTCTGCTACTTTAACTTGTTTCATTTACAGCAGGGCCACAGCTTATAGTTTGACCAGAGTCCCTGCGGAGCTGAAATCCTAGAAGCAGGTTGCGAGCCCAATGGGCCCGGGGCTCTCTTCGCAGGCATTCATTGGAATTCGGCCTGGGGACTGGAGCTGTGCCCCAGAGCTGCAGCCCAAACAAAACAAAACTTGACCAAACCAGCAAACCCAGATTGGAGTTCAAGTTACTTCCAGGGCCTCTAGGGAAACACAAACTGCAGTTGCATTGTGTATGCAAAATTTGCTCTTTGACCTTATTGTAAGGAAAATTACCGGCGTCCACATAACCTTTCGCCAACTTTCCACAGTGTGGGCAAGTTCACTCCGATGCAATTATGCAACATTTAAATTTTTTTTTAGTTTTAAGATATGCATGAAAAATAGTTGCTGATCCAGCAAGAACAGAGAATATCGATGAATAGGATGTGTTCTCTGAGTACCTAAGAGAAGCTCACACAGAGGTAACTTTGTGTGGCCTGAAGGCTTCCAGATTTTAGGGCGTTACTTGCGGGTGGATTTCTTTGAAATGAAAAGCTAAGGGCAGCCTACGTCCTCCCCCAGATTTGGCTTTTGTGGTTTCTGTGCATGCTGGGGCAGACCTCTGAGTCTGGCCTCGACGTGCTTCTGCGTCTCTGGAGTCTGGTGAGAGGACGGCCTTCGGGATTGCGCGGAGGTGAGTGAAGACCCTCCCAGGGACCAGCCATGGATTCTTCGGAGCTTTTGAGTGATTCTTGCTGGTCTGAAAATAATGTAAAAACAACAGAAGAGCTTTTTGTGGCATTTTCACGTGTTCTTTATTGGTTTGGGGAAGAATCCAACACGAGAGTGGTTTCAAAATCATAAATATTTAAAAATACAGCATGTGCCCTACCCTTTTATCCATCCCCACCAAAAAAATATACCATAATAATAAAAAGGGCAAGAATAGGAAGAGAAGGCAGAAATACTGGGAGACGGCAGTGTGCTTGGATGGGACAAAATGTGACCCGCTGGCTGACTGACGTCTGGTGTTGGGGCTGAAGGTGTGGGGACAGCCAGGGGGGATCTTTCCCTTGGCAAGCCCAGGGCTCTCTGAGGTGGGTTCCTCTTTTCCTGAGGCCTCTTGAGGTAGAAATCATCAGCCCAAGACAATGGATACCTGAGGGTCTCTTAAGTTGGTTTCTACCTCAAATCCCAGAAAAGCCAATCCATTGGAATTATTCACAAATTCGAGAGCAATTCATTTTGCACAGTATAGTTTCCACATTAGGCTTGCAAAGGTGTTGGCTGTAAATTGACTGGAAAGCAGTTTTTGTTTTCTTTCGTTTTGTTTTTAATCCCCGTCCTCACTTTCTAAAGATTCAGTTACAAGTTGCTGAGGCTTGAAAAGCAGGGGTCTCTGAGGGGTAGAGGAGGGGAGTCGTATTAGCACACCGTGTCTTTGCCCTCTGGGAGGAAGGAGTGGGTGTCAGAGGTCATGGGTGCTGGGGGGAGCACAACGGGGGGCAGGGGCCATATTTGGAGGCTCTAGACTTCTCCCAGGGCACACGGAGGCTCTGCCAGTCTTTTCTGTATCAGTCGTCACGCACCTTCTACTTAGTGAGTGGAAACCCATTAGGTTAGCTTGGTAAATTCAATGAAATTGTTCTTGCAAATGCCAGCTGTCCCTGTACCCCTTTTGAGTGGATTGGTGGCACCCCACAATCCCAATCTCACCAAGCGATCACAGCAGCACCTCTAAGCTGTGGCAGACCGGGGGGCCTTCCTGGCAGAAGATGGGTGTGGGACCTACAGAGAGATGGGGGCACGAAAGAGGAGCAAAGTCTCAGCAAAATCTGAAGGGCTCCTCGGCTTGCTTGGGGGTTGGGAGGGGAGGCCAGCTTGTCTTGGTTTGCCTGACACGTTCCCAGCTGGAGCCCTGAAAGCCTCAACTCGCAGACACACTGAGACAGTTGGCTCGCCTTCAGAAGGACAGACAGGAGGCGGTGGCTGGTGTGAGGGGAGATGCTGTCATCGTCTCTTGAAGGGCAGTCTTTTTGCTGGGACAGTTTGTCTGGAAGACAGAAGGAGGCTTGGGAGAAATCTCACGGGTCTCGGCAGTCACCCCAGGGACTTAGTGTCAGGGAAGGGCCTGGTTTGGTCCAGACACCTTGGTCATCCCATCTACATGCACTGTACTTTGCCAAATGTGCTTATTCACCTCTCTCTTTTCTTCAGGGAGGCAGGACACAGTGCGTGCAAGAAGTCTGTCCCATTCTCTCCTGTCCTCAGCACCTGAGCCACGTCCCCCCAGGACAGTGCTGCCCCAAATGCTTGGGTGAGTGCCAGTGTCAAGGTCAAAGACCAATGTCGTGTATTCTCGGGGTTTTCTGCTGAAGGTGTTCTTCCACACGCTTGTCTTGGGGTCCGCGGGTTACCCTGTGTTCACGGCAACTACTTCCGATTACACAACTGTGAGGTGGGCGCAGGGCTTGTGCCCCTTCTGGGACCTCTGCAGAGGCTTCTCTCTCTGCCCTCCCTCGTGACTGTGAACCTGGCCCACCAGACAGCCCGGGGTAATAAATACCCTCTTGGGGAGGACAGCATTGAAGACACTATCTTTAATCGAGCACGTGATGGTCAGATGGTCAGAGTCGGGACAGATTTTAAAGGCGTGTGAAGTAAACACACAGAGGAATATAGACCAGTGTTACTTTTAGAGGCAAAAGCATAACATGCCAAAAACAAGAGGTTTGGAAGAGAGCAATGGATAATAGCCAAAAAAGGAAGTACTAGCTCTTTCTTATTGCATATTTACTAGATACTAAGCACCATGTGAAATATTTTATGTGCTGCTTCTCATTTAATCTTAAAAAGCTGTGACATTGGTTCGGCCAAAAAGTTCATTTGGTTTTTTCTCTCAGATGGCTCTAGTAGTGTTTAGTTGTCTTTAACTTCATTCAGGACAATTTTGTTAGATTCTATTGTGACAGCTGTCATCTTAGCATCCATTAAAAAAAACTTATCAAAATTGGTGAATTTTTGTGTAGCCATTTTTCATGTTTGAGATGGAAGAAAATTTGCAACATTTTGGGCATATGATGCTTTATTACTTCAAGAAAGGTAAAAATGCAACAACAAAAAAGATTTGTGCAGTGTATGGAGAAGGTGCTGTCACTAATATTTTCGAACGTGTCAAAAGTGGTTTGTGAAGTTTCATGCCGGAGATTTCTCATGGACAAAGCTCCACAGTCGGGTAGGCCAGTTGAAGTTGATAGCGATCAAATTGAGACATTAATTGAGAACAATCAACGTTATGCCACATGGGAGATAGACGACACGCTCAAAATATCCAAATCAATGAAGTTATTGGTGAAAATGAAAATGTGTCTTTCATCTTACAGAAAAAAAACTAAATGAACTTTTTGGCCAACCCAATATATAGGTACTAAATATATTATATAATTCCAATGTGTAATACAGGTGCCATTATTAGTTTTCTTGTCCTGAGAGGGAAGCAGATTTCTGGAAGGCGGCACAGCCCAGGAGTGATGGGTTGATACTGGGACACATCACTCCCGGTCTCTGGGGTCTCTGTGACTCCTCAGCCTGTGCTTTCTCCTGCTGT
This sequence comes from Desmodus rotundus, assembly GCF_022682495.2. NCBI lineage: Eukaryota > Metazoa > Chordata > Mammalia > Chiroptera > Phyllostomidae > Desmodus > Desmodus rotundus. The sequence continues at coordinate 7,874,306 of NC_071392.1, read as the reverse complement.
GGCCCAGCCCCCTGGTGACAAGGAAGGCAGCATGCACTCCACCAACTGCAAGGAGACGGTCCATGATTGGGAGTCTCTAGAGGATGAGATTTTTTTGCTTTTGTTTATAATCCATATATCAGCTTCTTCCGTGTGATCCTTAGTCTCTTGAGTTAGAGGAGGTCAGACTATTTAAGATTCAAATAAAAGTAGCCTGACTCACCATATGAATATAGTCGAGCACCCAGCAACCCCACCAGAATCTCCAGGGATCCTTGAGAGGGCTGATATTTTCCCAGGTCACCACTGGCTTTGTGTTCCTGCTCTCGCTATTTCTTTGTTCCCTTCTTTCCCTTTTCCCTTCTCCTCATGCTCCTCTTCCTCCTCCACTTCCTCCTCCTCTTCCTCTTCCTTCTTCATTTTGCCTTTTTAGAGTTACTCTTATCCAGTCTTTTCACATCTCACCGTGCTATGCAGTCAGGGCTTGTGTAGCAGATTTTCCTGAAGGTTTGCAGTCACCGAGGGTGATTACTTCGCAGAGGAGCAGAGAGAACATGTAAAATGAAATATTAAGCTTCCTTTGTTGTTAAAAGGCCTCAGCCATTTTTGCCTTTAGGAGCATTTTACTGTTTGTCTCTTCTGTTTGGGGGCCAGTCACCAGTTACTGTCCACACCCTTTTCTCGAATCCTCTCTCCTTTCTTTCATAGTTTGTTCTTGAAACTCCAACTCATCCTGCTGATGTATTTTGCTCATTCCCAGTTTATCACAGCCACACCCTGAAGTCTGTCTTTCTACAACCAAACCAGCAAGTGAAGGTATCTTGTTAACTAAGGCAGTTTTCTCCTCGTTGGGGGATTCTAGCGTCATGGGCCTGGCCTCGAAGATAAGCAGGATTGATTAATGCTTTTCAGCCAGTACCATGGATACGCTGAGTCAGCTCAGAAGTCTGTCATGTGAGCAACGGCTGTTGTATTGGATGCAGATTTTCCTGTCCCTTTGTGGTCATAGACAGACTACAGAAGGAGCAGAAAGTCTTAGGAAACGTGAAAATCGTAACTCTCCCGCACGAGACCTGTTTTCGGTTGGGCTAAGCCCCAGTGGAAATGGTTCAAATCAGGCTGTACACGGAGTCTCTGAACCACTTTTTTGAATGTTTTATCTTACTTTGGGCCTTGATGACTTTGGGATTAAGGTAAGATTTTATGTTCTTTGCGAGTAAAAAGAACCCCCCCCCCACGCACACACACAAAACAGAAAGAAATAAAAAACACTAGGATGCTACTAGATGCTGAAATCTTAGTCTAACTTAGACTTTGGGCTGGGTGGACACCGATTTGCCGTTAGATTTTTCCTCCACCGAAATTCGTTCACATGGCACGCCTCTCTCTCTTACATCGCAACATTCCCTCCTTCTCCTTTCTCCTTTGCAATGAGGGACCGGGGCAGAGTTCTGTGTACACGGAGCCCCCAGTGGCCCTTCCCAGTGGCGTCGCCCAGAATCCTATCTGACGTGTACTGCCACTGATCGCAGAAATGCCTGTCATTGGCCCCTTTTGTGGCATTTCATGAGTGCCAGGCTCTGTGCTAAGACATTTTTAGGTAAAGTTTACATTTTACTGAGGGTAATTGAAGCCATTGGTTACATTTGTTTGGGGGGTAGAGGAGAAACTTGTTGAAGAATCTTTTTGTTCAATGATCTACCGATGCATCCCTCCATTCAGCCCCCCACCCACCCACCCACCCATGCAACGATATTGAGTACTGTAACTGTAGTAAAAGCAACAGGCAGGGGCTGTTTATTTTAAGGGGGGGGAAAGCTCCTCAGAACCTGTATTTTTACTGGTGGAGAAAAAAGCTTAACTATCTATCTTGTCTTTTGCCAAAAAGGATTTAAGTCCACTTTACAAAACACATGAAGCATAGGTAGATGAATTATAGGGAAAAGGCAAACCGAGCTAATTTTACAGAGATGCAGGGCCTAAGCGAGGTCGGACACCTGCCTCTACGTGCCCTTTAAGTTAGCTCCGCCCTTTGTGCCAATGGACTTGTGACTTCTTCGACCGTGAGGCTGTGTCATTAGTTCTCCTTTTTGCTCATCTTTCCCTTCCTGGGATATCTTGACTCCTCTTGCCTCCTTCCTTCCAGTACTCACTTTCTGGATTGTTTTCCTCGTTGTAGCTCAGGCGTCACATCCTTTGAGAAGTCTTCTCTGTTCTCCCCGTCCCCAGTTCCCAGATTGGCTTCTTCCCGGAACTTACCATGTATTCGTACTGAAATCGTGTTTTGTGCGTTTGTTTCCCCAGCAGACTGTGCGCTGCGTGGGGGAAGGTCTGTGTCTCTTTCCTCTTGGTTCACCGTATGGACATAAAGGGCCGACAGCAGTCCCACCATTGAGTATCGGTGGGAGGGCACGTGAGTGTCTCACACGAGATGGACAGCAATTTGCACATTTCACCTAAAATGTCATTTGGTGTGCTTGGGAGTGTCATTGTTATGTTACAGAATTTCATGCTTACGATTTGTAATAAAAGACTTGGTATAGATTTTCAGCTCATAAAAAAAGGGGGCTTTATTTGTGCCGGGCCTTATATAATATTTGTTGAACTTATAGTGTGCAATCAAACTCTTTTTAACAAAAGCTCTCTAAGTTAATGTCACATGAGGATATCCACTGGGAACATACGACCCACGACTCTATCTCTGAGCATCAGAGTGTCCGGTCCTGTGAGATGTTTAACTGCCCTGTGTTGCAACTGCCGATGACACAGCGGGGCCGCCTTGGCTTCTGTCTTGCTTACGCTCTGCATTGCTTCCCTCTAGGTCAGAGGAAAGTGTTTGATCTCCCGTTTGGAAGCTGCCTCTTTCGCAGTGATGTTTACGACAACGGATCCTCATTTCTCTACGATAACTGCACTGCGTGCACCTGCAGGGTACGGCGGTTCTGGGGGGCTGCAGTCCAGCAACAAGAGCATTTGGGGCTTTAGCATTAACATTGTAGCCTCACTGGAGGTTGCAAGGAAGTTCAAACATAGGACCCAAATTACAACTCACTGCCATCTTCCCAGGAACAGCACATCGGCGCCTGGTGGTGAGAACTGAGCTCGGAGGGGCTGTCTGAGGCACCAGCTAAACTCAGACAAATGCACGCGGCCGTACTCTCTGGATCTAATTATCCACAATGAATTCTCTGACACGCCTGGCAATAAAAACGGCTTTAATCACAGCCAGGAGGAAAGAAAGGCATGGATTTACAGTGCATCACAAGATAAACCTTGCTAGTTTGGGAAAAGAACATTTATGTTTTGTTCACCGTATCATTGTTTACTTGAGGCATTGCTCACTTTTCTCAAAAGGCAACCAGAAGTCTTATGACTGGTAGAGAAAGAATTCCACCACTCCCGAGTTTTAAAGGGACACCCAGCACACGTTTGTAGACTGTGCGTATGTGGTGATTTATTTTTGGAACCAAGAGGAGAATCATTTATATGGAGGACTTTAAGATCATTCATTAGCGGGTTAACCCAAACATCTGTGGGACATGAGTGGAGAGTAATACATTTTGGTGCTGATGGTGGTTGTTTTGTTTGTAATAGCTAAAGAGCAAGAGAGGGAAAGAAAGGAGGTTTGTTCCATGTCAGCTCTGAGTCAGTAGCCGTGATTAGAGTTCAGAGGGTCCTGATTATTTGAGGCATGCTGTGTTAGGTAGCATGCACTCCTTCGTGGGGGTGGCCGTGGAAGGGCTGCCCTGTGTGTTCCCTGGCATTGAACCCTGAGCCGTTCCTGAGCCCAAGCACACTTTCCTGCAGCTCCCTCCTCTCTTCGTGGTTTGTATTTTCCTATGCTAAACTTATCTCCATTCCTTCTGTTGGCCTTGGCCTCCATCCTCAGGACTTCTCTTCCTCTCCAGGAATTTCACAAGTTACAGCTTCCTCATGGGGATACTGAGCTTTCCATAAAACCCATCTGATCCCTAGTTCTTTTGATTGCAGGGAAGCCAGGCCTCCCATGGATGGGAATTCATTCTGCTCATAGTGCTTCGGGTCTCATGGATTCCATGAGAGATGATTAGGAAACATGTCCCAGGACTCAAAAGAAGTATAATCAACAGCATTCCTTCCAGAGGTTGTTTTATGTTGTTTTATCAGAGTGTGAGTTCATGGTTATCTTTGAGAAGCTGAATGCTTGGAGAATCAGGCTGCAATCATTTTGGAGAGTATCGTTTTCTCTCTGCCTAGAGCTTCCCTCTCCAGCACCCCCATTCAGTGCTATGGCAGGTTCTAGAAGCTGTGTGGTAGTTCTCTGAACACAGTGTGCCCTTTCACTTTAATGATTTCTCTCCCTGCATGTCCTCATCTTCTGTCAATTTGATGAGCAAACTCCTCTTCCTCCACAGCAGCCTGTCTCAGACATCCCCTCCTGTATGGTCATTCTTTCCTGTGCTCTGCTCCCTCCACACCTTGCTTAGTTCTGTTTACCGCATTATATTGTCATCATTTGTTCACGTGGTTCTCTCTCCTCTTACTCTCTGAGCTCGTTGGAGACAGACGCTCATCTGTCTGTATCCTCATTGCTTAACCCAGGGCCAGACACCTGACCTAATGGGAGCTGTGTGTGTTGAATGGAAGTTGGGAAATCTGCTGGGAAGTGTGCATTATGTGAGAGCCAGCGAGTACAAATCAAAACATGCAATTTGATAAAGGATTTTTTTCTAGTTTATGAGTTGACTTATAATAATTTCTATAAGCCAGGCAATGTTCCAGGTACTTAAAATATTTGATTAAATTGCACCCGAAACATGAGAAGTCAGTATTATTATTTCCATTTTGAGGGTGAGGACCTCGAGGCTCAGAGAGAGTGATTTGCACAAGATAACACCGCTGATATGTGTACCTGGTCTTGTTCCTCTCTCAATCCTGTCTGCTGTATGATGTGGGCTGGACCTTAAATACAAAGGATAATAAATTACATTTGCTGAAGGATCACCTCAGTGTCATATTAATCTTAGATGATTAATCAGTGGGACTATAGTAGATGGTACCTGAAACACCTCTTGAAGCCATATCTTCAGCACAGAATCTATAAGAAGTCACATGGGTTGATGGATACAACCTACCTGTGCGTAAGGCTCAGAAATGAGTCCTTGTTCAAAGCTTACCAATAGGGCCTGCGTCTAGGAGAAGGGCTCCGCCTCATCTCTCGGCCATTGTTCTCACGTGAATGCAATACTTTTGAGCAGATTGCCAGTCTGCCCTGGGACACTTCTTTTCTCTGTCTTCCACCAAATTTCACACGTGTTTCAGTCTTACAGCCCTCCCAGCTGTCAGCCTACTCCAGTGAAGTTGCATCTTGTTGGCTGGGGAGCCAGGGAAGTTTACTTTTCCGAAGCTGCTCTGAACTTTGCTCCCATGCGTTGCTGGATGAATCAGTAGACACAGTTTGCTTGACTATTTTGTTGATGGAATACTACCTCTTTAGAAATCAGGTCATACTCTTTTAAGTCATAGATATAAACTTGTCACTCTCAGAGGTTAAGTGGTCTGGTTAGGGTCACGCGGTTTATGAAAAGCCCTAGAACCTGGGTCCAATTTGGGAACTGCTCATGCTGTTTCTCTGTGAATACAGAGCACACCGAGGGATTCATCCTGAGGGGAAACATTAACTCTTCGTGTCTGGTCCTTGATCATAGATATCCTGCCTCTGTGCTGAGCTGCTAGAAGGTGGTACAAAGCCGAGGAGGAGACCCAGAGAGCACTGTCAGTGACAAAAAGAGGAAAGGGACAGGAAACTGGCTGTCCCACGGTGAACAGGGCCTTCTTGCCACGCGATGGCTGAAGCAGCATCTTTAGTCTCACGAGCATTAAATTATAAGCCCTCGGGAGGCAGGAAGTGGGCATCACAGTTTGCATAACCAGATATTTAATCAACAAATAAGACTTGGATGTGGACAAAAGATTAGTTGCAATAAATTGAAATGGGGTATCTTTAGAATGTGTTTGAAGGCAGTTACTGTGGGTTGGTACGGCGAGGCCAGAGAGGATGTTGGTGGCGGTGGGGATCATCATTAATCTCTGGTCTGCCTCTGGGCCCCCAGGACTCTACCGTAGTGTGCACGAAGAAGTGCTCCCGCCCCAGCGGCTGCGGCAAGGGCACGGACGCCTGTTGTGAGGACTGCCTCCTACGTGTGCCCCCAGAGGACATCAAAGTGTGCAAGTTTGGCAACAAGATTTTCCGGGTATGTCACGAGCCAAGCTCATGGAAACTACTGTGCTGGTCTGCATTGTAAAAAGCTCCAAACAAAATTCAGATTGGTGTCTTCCATCTTTGAGGGGTGTGTGTGTGTGTGTGTGTATGTGAACCTATAAATGCACTTATTTATATTATAATATTATATATGCATATATATTTAGAATCAAGTACATAGGGACACAGAAGCAACTGCTTTGAAAATGTTTTCCTTTCAAAAATTTTTCTTTTGAAACATGCTTCATTTTTGCTTTATGAAATATTTTAAACTTGTAAAACATTATTGCCCTTTCCGAACGTGGCCGGCCTGTGCTGGGGGTTGACCTAAAGCTGCCCCCAGCTGGCGCAGTGATGGGTGCTTGTGTGCCCAGGAATAGCTTAGGACTAGAGCTGGATGCTTTTAGGACTTTTGCACACCGCTGCTTTGCAAAGGGAGATTTTCTCATTCGGACGATGTTCGGGTGAGGAGGACTGTCCATGGTGTACATGGCTAGCCTAGCCACTGAGCGAAGTGGGGAGAGTGTGCCCCCACTAAGCCAGCAGGGCTGTCTGCTGACTGCTCCCATCTCAGCCGCGTTTTACCTTGTTGTCCGACAGCCCGAGTAGGAAGCTGCCCAGAGACCATGTAAACATCAGGATGAATATTGTTGGCTTTGTCTGAAGTGTTTCCCCTCTAGTCTGTCTGCCCCAGGGATGGAGAGAGTCTTCTGTACCTGAGGTGCTTTTTCACGATCCAGCAGATGTGGAGGCTCCTCAGGCACGCTGCCCTTAGCCAGACTTCCTGTGACCCCACAGAGCAGCAGGGAGAGTCTTGGTTCTTCCCCATCGGTGAGAAGACCTGGTGTGTCATGCCTGAGGGAAGGGGGTGCGTGCATGTGACATTCACACCAGGCCTTCAGGGCCTCTCGTGCCCTCTTTCCATGAGGTCACCCCTGTCCACAGCACCCAGATGCAGTGACTTGCCCTCACGGCAGTGCTATTTGTGCAAAGTGCTTTTCCAGCTCCTTAGTACAAGGTTGTTTAAGTGACTAAGGCCTGAACTCATTGACAGAGGGCCATCCTTGAAACTCTGAATCCTAGAAATGTGCACTGGGAGACTCTAGCCCTTTAAGACAATTTCAGGTAGGTCTTCTCCCAGGGAATAAAGTCCCTAGATAGTAGACAGTCTTCAAAATGGCTGCCAAAAACGAGGAAGAGGAGGAAGAGGAGCAGTTTCCATGACAGACCTGAGCTTGTCTCTCTGTTTCTAACAAATTTGCCACTGGCCCAGGAAGGGATCCTCGCGTGTTGTCAGGCCCAGCGCTGTTGCCCATCATCTCTTCTCCCCAAAGCAGGACGTCCACCCCTGACTGTCCTCCAGGCGCGGGGCTGCTTGCAGCTGCACACTCGGTATCCACAGACTACAAAGCCAGTGAACCAGAGAAATTCTTCAAATAGCTCTTTCTGGGCTGGAAAACGTGTCCCAAAGTGCTTCCCTGCTTTTGGGGAAAAGAGTATGTGACAGAAAGGGACATGGTGTGAGTGGCTCTTAGGGTTTGCTCTCTGGGCCCCACGTTTTCAGATGGCTTCCTGGTCAGGTGTCAGCCTGGGCATTGGGAGTCATCTGAATCAGCCTCCGTTCCTGGCATGTTTGTGCCCAGTGTGGTCCAGGGCCATGTCATCTCTGGGAACAAACTAACCGCGTTTGGACAACTCAGTTAATGGTTGGTGCCGGACACAGATCGATCATTTCTGTCCTGTCCAGCGGGAAACATGAGACCTTTGTTATCACATCATGTATGAAAACGCCTGTTTGTCTCCCCATGCAGGAGAAGCAAGATGCAAAGAGGACTTAGCTGCCCAATAATTCCTTTTATATCCTGAAGGGGGATGCGTGTGCGCACACAGACACTCAAGTACGCAGATCTAACCTTAACGTTAAATTGGTCAGGTGTAGGTAGATGCCTCAGAGTACCTTAGTCTAATGATGGCATCACTCACCCAGAGTGAGAAATGCTTACTTTGCCAGAGGAAATCCAGCCTGTTGGGTTAGCTGCCCTCGGCCCCCAGCTGACAGCAGAATCTTGTGCTCTCTCCCCAGGACGGAGAGATGTGGTCCTCTGTGAACTGCACCATCTGTGCTTGCATGAAAGGCAGGACAGAGTGTCGTAAGAAGCAGTGCGCTCCCATCAGCAGCTGCCCGCAGGTACGTGTGGGGTGCAGGCTGACGTGCCTTTACCCGGGCATCCTGAGAAACATTCTGTGCATGGAATGGTCCCCTGGGCACCGAATCCAGATCCCCTGGAGCCACCTGCCCCTTGCAAAGCTCGCTGCTGCTCTTCCACCCAGATTTCACCCAGATTCTAGTCTTGCGTGAAAATAGCTCCCACCTTGCCCTTGTCTCCACTCCTATTTCTTAGTGACTTCGCCCCCTTCTTTGTTTGAATGTCTCCCATCCTGTTAGATCTGCTCCCTTGTTTCTTTGGCTGGATTTTCTGTTAAACATCAGCAGCATCCTTAGCATTTCCCTTCTCTCTCTCTCTCTCCCTTCTCAGATCAGGGTTTTATTGCCACAGCTATTGAAAGTCATAAGTGGTTGTTTCTCAGAAAATTTCTTGAGGGTTTTCTCCTGCCTAGCAGCACCCCAGCCCCCTTCTGAAGTTTTCCCTCTCAAACCCTGGCCTCCATGGCAGCCCCAAATGGAGCTCATGTCCTTGTGGGAACACCTCTTTCCAGAAGCCCACAGTCCGAGCACTGAATAAAGCAGCCATTATCCTCCCAGCCTGAGCCTCTGTGAACTCGCCCCAGTGACTTGAAACCTCTCAAAGTTTTATGCATTTTGGGAAAATGTCAAACCTATTCACTACCATCCAGTGAATGAAAAAAATATCCATGGATTCAGGGCATGTTCGCCCTTCTCTGTTATTGACAGCCTTTAATTTTGTTCACATCTGTGATTATTGTAAACAGAACAGCACTGTTTTTGCTTGACTACCAAATGAGGCTCAAGGAACAACAGCTGCTGCTGTTGCACAACCGAATAAAGGGAGAGAAAGAAGTGAAAAAAAAAAAAAACAAAACCCGCCAAAAATCCCTAATTAGTCTTGCTTTAGAAAGCCTCAGACATAAAAACGAGAACCTCCCATAAAAGAAGACGAAGGGGAAAAAAAGCAGATAAACTACATAGACTTGAAGACTTGAACATGGTCTGCTTATAAATATTCATTGGGAAAATAAGATCAATCTTCTCTGCCCGGCCTGTGGGAACCCTCCCTGCTAACGGCCTCCTGCAGCACATGTTAGCAATAATGGGCTTCCTTATGCCACAAGACAGGAACTGGGCGCTGTGCCCACCTGGTGGCTTGGGCACCGAGCTCCGCAGGCCGGGGTGGAGGGTCGGGCTGCACGTGAGTCCCGCCGCGGGTGGCGGGGTTGATGCTTTTTGTTGTCTTCTTGCTGCGGGGAGGTCAGGGCTCTGGATGTCATCAGATGCATCTGGTTGGCATTTCTCCTTTATGGACCACATTTGAGCCAGGGGTGTCATGCCTCCAGTCACAGGCCTTCCCCCCAGCTCACCACCTCCCCACCCACCCCATCTTGTCCAAGCTTGTCAGTGCCTGGCTCCTGCCTCAGGGGCCACCTTTCTGTTTCCAAGCATCTTTCCAAATGTCCCTCCAGTTCCCACTCTCCCTCTCCATGGCCACGGTTACCCACTTACTGCCCTTCCCCTGCATTGCCTGGGGAAACTTTAAAAATCCAGAGTCACCCTGCATTCCCTGCTCTCTCTGTCCTGGTCCTATACATCTCTTCTCCAGAAGCACGTGTGTCTTGCTGAAGAAGAATTTTATGGTTGGATTCCATGTCCACCCTCCCCGGCAACTCCTCAGAGACAACAGAGCCCATTTGTGAGAGGGCTAGGTGGATTCTAGTGGGGACAGGGCTGTTCTGACATTGTCATCTCCTCATCACTAACGTGCACCGAGACTTCCTCTGCAGTCACAAGACTAACCCCACTGAATACTGAGACCGCCCTCTGAAGGGGGTGTTATTACTACACCCTTCTTACAGATGAGGTCATAAGCTTTCTGGAGTTCCACAGCCAGTTATGTGTAACCCAGGAGCCCTGACTGCATAGCTCACGCTTGATTTACTCCCCCCCTACTTTAGCATTACTCCCAGCACCTCTCATTTTCTGAAGAAGCTGATGGCAGTTCCTGCCAATGAGTGCGCGCAGGGGATCATACCGCCACGTGTTGTCAGGGCCTTGGGTGGAGACAGCTCTGTTCCATTCAGACAGAGCACCCCTCCTCCTGGAGCCATCATGCCATTGGCCTGAGCCAAACACACTTGGTTTTGTCCTCAACTGCTTTCAGTCCGAGAAGCCAAAGGAGACCTGTGTGCCACATTGAGATGAGAGCTCTAGGCCATTAAAATGTTTGGTGATGCCCCAAACCATGGGGTGACTGGATGGGACTGAGTTTTAAGTCTTATTCAATGTCAACATAGCCTTCATTTAGGTCTCTAGCTGATGGAAAAATGAATTCGACATGGTTCTGGTTTCTCAGTTATTAGCCAGCATTTTTCAAGTCAGTATAATTTTTTTAAAGTACCAAAATCTATTTTGATGCAGCCGACCAGTAGTTGAATGAGTGAATGAACCTTATATTATCTATGTGGCCTTGACACAGGCCTTGGGCCCCCTCTCTGTGGTCTCTCTTTTCTAGTTCCCTATAGACAGGTGTAGGGACACCTATATTAGAGGGTCATTGTGAAATTTAAGTGGGATAAAGTATGAAGAAAGCACAGCATTCTTTCTACTGTACAGCAGATACCCAATGAATATTAAATTCTCTTAGTGATAAAGGATGAAAGAAGATAAAAATCTGGAGTGGAAAGCATGTGGCCTTTAGGGTTACACAAAGTTAGGTTTGATTTTGGGTCCTACCACCGCTGTGTTGCATGATGTCAGTTTTTTCACCTGTAAGAGGAACATATTCAGCTCATAAGGTTCTTGGGCATCTTAATAATAATAATTATTATTATAATATATGATATTCATTAAACCTTAAGTGTTTTAAGTGTTAAATTATTAAATCCTTACAACTAGCCTGATGTTGGGTAACTTAAGGAAAACATCTAGAAGGGTGTTTGTTACATAGTGAAGTGCTCTGTAACTGTTCATCTGTTTCCACATTTCTTCCTCGCTGTGAGTCCCATTGAGTCTGGGATGAGACAATGCCATTTTCTGATATGGGAATATGCTTCCTCCTTTAAATGTCATGCACGAAAAACAGATTGGAAGAAATGCATTTTAGGAGATGTATTTCCAGAAAGGTAATGGAAAATTGCTCAGCATTTCAAAACCCTCAGCTTCATTGGCTTTGACTGAGTAGCAATTTCCAAAAGAAGAAATCCAGCTGAATTGGATCTGCAACACAGATATTGTCCATATCCATTGACCTGCACTTGGGTTGAGGTTCATTGTTTGGGCCCCTCCAAGAAGCAGAGCAGAGTGGAGGCCCAACGTGGACTGGTGGGCTGGCAGGCAGTTCCCGTTTCCGTGTGTGCTCTTGGTCCATAGAGGACTAGATCCGAGTATCAGTGAACAGGTTGAATCTAGGCCATGTCCCTCTTCCCTCCAAATGAGAAACGTCACACCAATGAGTCCTTTAGATATTTCCCGGCAGATAAAAACAGGAAGGCTTTCTGAATGGCTTTGCCTGGCCTGAGAAGCTGATACTTGAAAGTTCATGTTCACCATCATCATCACCATCTGGGCACTGGGTTCCAATACAGCTGGACCAGTTTCATTGGTTTATCTGGGATTAGATTTTAAAAAAGAGTTTTGTCCTCAGCAGACCCTATTTCTTAACATTAAAAACTCTTCTTTGTTTTTCTCTTGATTAGGGTAAAATTCTCAACAGAAAAGGATGCTGTCCTATTTGCACTGAAAGTAAGTTTATTCCTTTGCAGATGTGCTGTGGATGTTTATTTTGACTTTATAGTGAGACAAGAATGGTGGTGTAAGTTTTCCGCATGCGTTGTTTCTATCGGCAAAAGATGGGGCCCTCCCGGCTCCCTACAGACACTGTAAGTCAGTTACAATCCTCTACAGAAGCACAAGTGAGGCAAACGCAGATGTTTCCAGCGGCGTTTGTGGCTGCCAGAAACTGACATGCTAAGTTGTGTGATGCAGTTTTAAGAAGGACTAGATAACTCTGTAAGCATTTTAACTTCCACTCACATTTGCCGTCCTAGAGGCTGAGAGAATGGTATCCAGTGAAACCAAACAGTAGACGTAAACTAGGAGGGATTTTCCTTCTGTCATCATAAAGCCGAACAGCTGTACTTACTTCCTCCCCCACCCTACCTCTTCACCGGTTCACCTGGGCACCTCCAGCATCGCTGTCGGCGAAGATAAAACAAGAGGTCTTCAGTCTGGCAGTGGTTCGGCCCTCCTGCTATCATGACCTGAGTTCTAACGTGGCCTGTCCTGAGAGCCATCCGAGGCTGCCCCACAAGCTCCACGGGTCCCCAAGCGCAGACAGCTGCCTGGATCTAGCGGCAGATCCGACCCTCAGATTCTTGTGGTGCTGAGATAGGCTTCGGAAGGGCTTCACTGAAGGAGGAGAACTAGTAATGTCCCTATCAAGTTAGTTTTCATATGTGAAAAGCAGAACTCACAAAGCCACCAGATCTATTAGAAAGTATTTTAGGAGCCAGTCAGGCTGAGAGAAATGGGCTTTGTGGACGGCTGCAAGCAGCGTTCACAAGGGAACCGCCGTGGTCATTCCACCTGTCTAAAGTAATTTGGACAATAGATACAGAGATTTTGCGTAGACATGTGTGTGAGATATATGTTGTTATACATGTTGTATCATATTATTATATGTAATATACATACATTGTCATGAAGTCTTGAGATAGAGAGCTATTAAATAATCTTTTTCACATTATACACTGGATAAAAGTACTAATTGAATCTGTGAGGATTAAATCATAGATTTAATAAAGGCATATTTCTTTAGAGATGATGCAGTACATAAAATAACTCAAAGGAGGCCAAGAAAATACGACTCAGTAGAGCCCAGGAACTAAGGCAGGGAGATTGGGCTCTGATTAACACAGCAGTGGACTTTGAAATACACGGATAAGCTATTATACTTAATCACCCTCCCAGCCTCTCTCTGTGAGGGAACTGCATTTACAGATGGGTCGGAGGCCGCCTGCAGCCCACATCCTCTCTGGATGAGCGGGGTCGAGTCTAAGTGGATGGCTTTCCTCCGTACCCGTGTCGGCGGAGTGTTCTGCCTTTCCCTAGAAAGCACTGTGTCTCCTAGTTGAAGCAGAGGCAGACTTCAAAGGAGCCCTTCTGATTTTTGAGTGAACCCTTCAGTTTGTGTGAGCACAGATAGGTTACATATGCCCATTGCTCCACACAAAAACACATGGCCTCATTCACAAAAACACATGGCCAGCCTCGCACAGAAAACCAGCCTGCATCCTGAGTTCTCTGACTTTATCTTACCCGAGTCAAGATGGTGATTATGGAGAGAGTTGAGAGAAAAGCTGCATTTCATTATTGGTTTATCCATGATGGGTTAGCCTTTCTGTATCTAGAATACTGGTGGTTTATCAGGAAAAAAAAAAAAAAGAAAAGAAAGGAGAGAAATAGAAGGATGGGCATGACAAAATCAAACCAAGGTTTCAACCAATCACATTAAATATATGTAAGATACATGAAGGAGCCATGACCTCTGTCACCAATAGAGGTAGTTGGCAAGAGTGAAAGCCACCCAGGTGGAGGGGCGCCCGGGAGGCCATGAACCCCGTGCACCTGCCTCCAGCAGGTCAGTGTGGGAGGAGCCTGGCATGTGGTTCTCGGTCCAGTTCTACGTAAGATCATCACACGGCTACTTCTGCATTTCCCTCGGTGTTCGCTCCATCTCTTTACTCACCCTCACTGTCTGGCAGCTCTTCCATCAGGCCTATAAAACACATTCTTCTTCGGCAAAGTTTACCTGTTCACACTGAGTTAAGAGATGGGGTGACTTCCCACTTTTTTATGCAATGCCCAGACCTTCATAACACATCCAGGTAGACTTGCTCTGATGCACTTTAGCTGTGGCCAGAAGGCCTCCTTTTGAAATTTGCCTGTCATTATAACCAGGGTCCCAGTGAAACGTTTAGGCTTGTTTTTCCCCCATCTGTCAATTCAGAAAGCTCTTCTGATATATGGGTTTCTAGAGAAGACAAATGGAGGCTGAAGTAAAAACTGCTACTAGTCTCTAAAACCAGGAATTCGACCGATTTCCATTGTATTTGAACAAAATCACACACGTACATATCCCTTAGTTACTGCAGGATTTCCAACCTCCGTATTACTGAAAGTTGAGCCAGATAATTAATTATTTGTTGTGGGCCTGGCCTCTGCATTGTATGATGTTGAGCAGCATCTCTGGTCTCTTCCAAGTAGATGCAGTAACACTCCAGTCCCTAAGGTTGCAACAATCAGTGATGTCTCTAGACGTGGCCAAATGTCCCCTGGGTAGCAACGTCTCCCCTGGTTAAGAACCAGTGATACTCCAAACAGGGGTAACAGCAGAGGTGAATACAGAGACAGACATGCTCAGTATTAGTAGCAGTCACTCCCTCTCAGCGCACCGTGATTGGATGAAGTGGGAGCGTGAGGCGAGGGGGCCTGTAGATGGGAGTGGAACGGGAAAGGCCAGAAGCCTCTGGAGTTCGTTGAATGTGGTTCTGTCATTGCCTTGCCCAGCCCTACAAAAGAGTGTAAAGGCATAATTACGTCTTGACTAATTGAAAGTCACCATCTTTGCTTTAGTTGCTAGGAAGCTAGAAGTTAACATGCAGCCCACCTGTAACAGCACACAGTTCTGAGTGATAAGCTCAGTCCTGGCTTCATCTTCTGTGTCTGCCCTTCTGTGTGTCGAACCACTCAGTGTGTGTCGAACCACTCAGTACGTATGCCTATAAACTCCTTTCAGTTCTTCTTTGGGAGGAGGCAGGAATAAGTACCTAGACCCATCCGTCCATCCTTTCATTCATACATGAAATGGACTGATCGCATAGTTCCGATGCGCTAAATCTTACTTGGATGACCTGTTCGGTGAGTGTCACCCTACTCCAGCAGTGGTGGCGTGGCATTGTCGGCTTCTAAAATCCCACAGAATGCCAGCCTTATTGTCGGGGTTAGTCTGTCTTGGAGTGCTTGGGGCTGTCAGACTTCTGAAAGGGATAGTAAAGAGGAAATGCATTCTAGCTGCGGAACATGTCACAGGCCTCTCCTAGCTAGAGTCAGAGATAATGGTCAATTGACAGTTCCGAAGGTGGAAAGCAGTGGCTGAGGCACTGACTCATTGGTCGGAAAGGGTAAGGATGATTCTATCAAAATTGGGGGGGGGGAGGAATCCTCTTAAAATTAGGCTGGAAGGAAATATGGAAAGCATTGCTATCTTCTATGAAAGTGGGTCATTCTCTCTTTCTCCTTTTCCAACAGAAAAGAATTAAATTTGTTTTGGGTGGATTACTTGAAAGAAAATACTGAAAATGAGCTAAACAAACTTTATAAAGCTCTTGTGCAAGTGCTACTTCGTGCCAAAGTATGAGCTATCTCCCAAAGCGAGTCCCACCGTGCCTGGACGGAGCGTCCAGGAACTGAGAATTAGGTGCTGAGGAAGGCCACAGCCCTGGCATTTGCCACTTGGTTCGTGTGAGGAGTCACTTTGCTGTGTGTTGGGGACAGTGGGCAGCAGGGTCTCGACCTGCCCACCTCACAGAGACCTGAGTCAGACCACTGCTTTGCCAGCCGAAAGTCTGTTTTCAGACATCGAAATAATACTTAGAAGCAAACTTTCACTGATAAGAAAGGGATGTGTGTGTGTGTGTGTGTGTAGAGAGAGAGAAGAGAGAAAAAAAGGGGGAGAGAGAGAGACAATGAGAAAGAATCTAATCTCTTAACCATCTACAGGACCAGACACAGCCAAAGGCAGTGCCGCTGTGGATGCCCGGTGCGGCCCCCTGGGGCTCACAGATTCACTAAGCTGCGCCTGTCGCTATATTCGTCCCCACCATTAGAATCCCAACCCCAGAGGAAAGTTCACCATTGCATAACACAGGTCCGGGTAGGACTCTACTGAGCACAGATGTGCATTTAATTGAAATAACCTCAACTACATGTTCCGCAAGTAACAGGAAATATCAGATTCCAGCAGCTCAGGGTGCAAGGAGGCTCACAGTTGCCAGGTGACCTCTTTAAACCCCCCAAGGGTTAGTTTCCAGCTGTGTGCTGCCTGGTGAGCCTGCTATGTGGAGGTCTCCCCCTCCGCCCACCCTGGCCTGCTTCATGCACCCACCACGGAGGCTGTGGAAGTGCCCTGGCTGATTTTGGCACATCTTACTTAAAAGTCTCCAGGCATGCCTGCAGATATCTCCAGTTAAAGAGCAGCTGCAGGAGGAGAGGCTGCAGGAGGGGAGAAAACAGCAACCATTTAATGAACACAGTGGAACCCCTTTTATGAGAAATTTTCCCTGACAGAGGTTCTGCACATTACTAATTCTGAGTCTGAGCAAGGTTTCTGGCCTCAGAGACTATAAGCAACTCCAGGTCCCTTAACACCAAGAGTCTGTCCTTAACTGGGAAAAGCAAGGAAATTTGAAACTGGAGCTCAAGGCGCTTGTAGCATAAGAGTTTGTGGCGTTGCCTGTAGTCCTGCCAAGGGTGTGGGAAGCTCAGCAGCCACTGAAGTTTCTGTGTGAGCATCTGGAGTTGGGTGGTCACTGCTCCCGAGGCCCAATCAGCAAACAGGGGTGGCAAGTGAAACCCAACTTGTCCCACACGTTGCGGCTAGGAGAGCCCACCCTGGTGGGAGCCTTGGAGGGCGGGTACGGAAATCAGTTTCTTTCTGTTTTGTTCGCTGTTCTGTCCTGAGGGATATTGTTACTTTAAGTTTTCTGGCTGTAACTGAGTGCCCAATTGTAGGAGGAGCTGGAAGTTATTAAGGCTCGTCTTTTATTCACCACCTACGGGGTGATGGTACAGCATCAGTTCTGACTGTTCAGTTAATAGTCACCACCACCATCATCATCATCATCATCACATAACAACAATGGCAATAATCATAGCAGCACAGCAGGAGCTAGTATTTCCTTAGCATCTGCGACTCAGAGCAGAGGCTAAGCAGATTTGGACTCTCTCGTGTGATCTTACTGAATGCTCTCAGTCACCTTACGGTCAAGGAGGCTGAGCAGTTAGGAGGGATGCCTGAGGCAGGCGGTGGAGCCTGCATTCCTACAAGGAAGTCTGGCCCCAGAGCCTCGGCTGGAACCCTCCCCCCGATGTCTCGGTCATTTCATTCAGTGTGATAACCAGGTACAGTTCGGAAGGACAGAGAGGGCTGCAGGGCTTTAGGGCTGGTGAGGACCAGAGGCCGGAGAAGTTCCCAGTTCAGTGGCAGGCTCCCCACTCCCCCTGGAAGACATGTGGACCACAGTGTCCAGGCTTTCATCTGCCTGGTGACCCCGCCACCTGCCTGTCCGCGTGCAGAGCAGCGATCCTTGGGATGCTCGGCACTCAGCGGCGCATCAAAGTGGCTTCGTTTTCCATGTCCACTCACTTTTCCTGGTATTTTTTTTCCTCCTGGCGACTCAGGGTTGAGGCATTTCCAGTGACAAGTGATGGTCTCCCCAAGTTTGTTTACTCACAACTTTAAAATGCATATAATTTTAAAATGAAATTGTGTCTAATTTCCACCAAGAGTGAGAAAAAGCAAATTCGCTCTGCCACTCAAGTGCGTCAGCATTTTAGCATCATGGGATTGTATAAATGAATGTACCCTAACTGTGAAGTCAGCCCTCCCGCTTCTGTTTTTTTAAATCCTCACCCAAGGACATGTCCAGTGATTCCAGAGAAAAAGGAAGGGGGAAGGGAGCAGAGAAAGAGAGAGAGAGAAACTTGGACTGGTTGCCTCCTATATGTGCCCCGACTGGGAATCGAACCTGCGACCTTTTGGTGTATGGATTGACACTCCAACCAGTGGAGCCACTGGGCCAGGGCAACCCTCCCACTTCTAAGGTGAGGAAATGGAGGTTCATATTCACTACAGTATTAACTGGAAATACTGGGGTGGGAACATGCTTCCCCCCCTTTTCTTTTTTTAATCCTCCTAGTCTAGTATTTATTCTGTCCTATCATATGGTTTCCCTCAAGCTTTGCTTGGGAAAGTTATTTTTAATATTGATGTACCATTATCAAATCATTCAATTAACAGTGACTTTCTTGCCAAACTTTGAAAAACGTACTTTGTCCATAGAGCGCTAAATCCATTACCACACACCTGGTTCAGTGTAGCCACGGCCACCGTCTTGAATCTCAGGAAAGATGCGGGAGCCCAGTTTTGACGGAAGGAACTAGTGGCTAAAACCCCTAAGCAGGGCACACCTAAAACACAACTAAGGGAGAACACAGAGGCCACAAACCCCAAACCCTGAAACAGAAGCATGCGCTGCGTAGGAAGTACTGTGTGATGAATGGCACATCACCGTACGCCGAGCTGAGGCAGATTTATTTCTCTTTGAGGGTCACATCTCCTATGAGCAACATAAGAGCAATCGCTACTTCTGCTGGCACTAAATTGCTGTTGTTACCAGCAGAGATTTACGGAGTGGAAGCCTGTGTCAGCTGGCGTGATAAACACTCCGTGCGTCCTGTCATTTAATCCGCACAGGGACTGTGAAGTGGCAGCTCCTGTTATGCCCACTTTACAGACCAGAGATGTGAGGGTCCGAGCCACTAAATGGGGCAGTGCCCTTGCCCATGAGACTCCCGAGCCCAGACTTTCGACCAGTTTCATGTTCTCTATGGACTGCAATCTCGTTCATGCTGGAGGTTTGCCTTCCAATGCAGATAAGTTTGCCAGTTCCTTTTCTCTCCCCGTGACTAAGGATGTCTCTTTGAAAGCAGCTGTATGTGCTCACCTTTTAAAACCTTCTCTCTGTTCATGAGGTCACTTAGCCTGTTCAGACTCTAGAGTTACAATATGTGAGTTCTAACCTTCCCTGGGAGTTTGGAGAAATGATGCACGAGCTGCACTCCACAGTTCCCTTCAGTGTGAAGTTCATGTTTATGGGTATGACCTCTTTTCTCCAAGTCACAGGCCGCAGCCACCGCTCCGTGCCTCTGCTTTGCCCTTTCATTCTCTCCTCGGTACACCTACCTCCTGCTTTGATTTTGCGCCTTTTCATCCTGTAAGCTCACAGCCCTGCCTGCCTCCACGGCACCCCCTCCTGTGGTCACTCTCTCATTCTGGTTTCAGATTGACCCAAACTCCGAGGTCGCTAACACAGGGCTTCCTGAGAAGATGCTAATATGGCAGATACCAGCTTCTCATTTTTGGGGAGACCACATTCTTCTTTCGGGTGCTGCATTTGAATTGCATTAACCGTGGCTCCCTTTGATTCTCCAAATTCTCTGTGTTGGGAGCTGGACAGAGGGTTTCATGGCTGTTTCCAGCCCCTATTGACTGAATTCTGGCGGCACCCCCACTATTCCAGCTGTGCAGGTTGTGAGCCTTAATGCTACTTCTCATACTTTTGGCGTTTCTCTCTCCTGTTGCTCATCAGTCATCAAGTCTGGTGGATTGTCTCTTTGTCTTGTTTTTCTAATAATTTTCTTCCCATTGCCACGGCAGCCAGACCCTCATCCCACTGCCTGCAACTAATTTCTGTCTTTCCTCCTTCAGCCCTTCTTTTCTGCCCACGGATGTCAGAACCCCAACTTGGCTTTCACAAGAACCTCCACCAGCCGGCTGCTTCCTGCCCTGGTTTCTCGCACGGCTCCCCTAAGTTTGTTTTATAAAATGCTGGTGCTGAGGGATAGTCGTGAGTAATGTTTTCATAACAAGAGGCTGTGATTGAATACATTCGGGACATGCCGGGTCAAGTGAACTTGAACGCTTTTCCTCGCTGCAGAGTTCGCAGAGCCTGTTACTGCCAGCCAGTGTGCCGGGTAAACTTTCAGGGGGATGATGGAGAATAGAGAACCCCTCGAACTAATTTGAGCTATAGAGCTTTTGTTTATTTCTACTTATTTTGGCAGAGCCACAGGCAGGATTGATGTCTTGTAGGAAACACGTTAAGAAATGTTGGTTCTTTGGAGTATATTTAAACTTCTCGGGCTGGCAGTCAATCTCAGGCCAACTTATTTAGGCAGCTTGGGTTCTCTCGTGTCTCCAAGCAACTCCCCACTCCTGTCAGATTGGTCTCTTGGTCTTCTTGTGCCAGTTGTGATCTTTTCTGTGTCTATGACTTTATTAACATTCTTCTCTGGTCTAGAAGGCTTACCCCAGTCTAGCCCCAAATCTACATTTTATAAATGAACTCAAAAGTTTAACCGATCTATG
This sequence comes from Desmodus rotundus, assembly GCF_022682495.2. NCBI lineage: Eukaryota > Metazoa > Chordata > Mammalia > Chiroptera > Phyllostomidae > Desmodus > Desmodus rotundus. Next base: position 7,853,684 of record NC_071392.1, on the reverse strand, counting down.
CTGTATATATACGCTGCAGCCTTATCCAGCCCTGTTTTAGCTGGCAGTGGATTGCTGTTTGCTGGATTTGCATGGAATTTGTAATAATAAAACTACGGATGACTACTCTCTGAGCATCTGTTCTGTTCTAAGCACCCCTGGAATGTTACCTTTATCTTTATAGCCGCCCTTCAAGGCTGCTGTCCTTAGACCCGTGCTACCGGTGAACAAGCTGGGGTTTGTCGTAGTTGGTCCATGGTTTTGTATTCATTAAGTGGCAAGGCTGGAATTCAAACCAGGGCTCTTTCAAATCAGAGAGTGTTTCCAAAGCTCCAAGGTGGCTTTCAAGCTAGAAGCCAGGTCAGCTTGGAGATGTGAAAGTCATCTCTTCAGCTCAGATGCAAAACTCTCTTGCTTGATAAATGATGGTTTCTAGTTTAACGAGAGCAAACATTTTAAGGTCAGAGCTTGAATGATGAGAGTGGCAAGAATGCGTCTTCTGTAACCAGTGTGTATTAACACTTGGTGAGTTCCCAGCATTCTGGAAGGTGCCTAGAAGGACATGGATAAAAAGCTGACACAGACCCTGAGCTTAGGAACCTCTAATGAGGCTGGGAGATAAAACATAAATACATTAAATAAGAAAACCATAGCCCTGGCCGGGTGGCTCAGTTAGTCGGAGCATCGCCCTGTACACAAAAATGTTGCAGATTAGATCCCTGGTCGAGGCATGTACAGGAGGCAACGGATCTCTCTCTCTTTCAAATTAATAAACATACCTTTGGTGAGGCTTTAAATAAAAGAAAACCATAGGCTATAGTTTTTAATGAACTTCTAGTTAGGCATTCTTTAACTGAAGTTCATGGACTCCTAGGAGGTTACTGATCAGTCTTGGAACAGGGTACCCATGAACCTCTACATTTGAGTGGATTCACTCGTGCATTTGGAGGGAGGAGTGTCTACACATTTCTTCAGGTGCCCGAAGAGCTCTGATCCCAGCTGGTTAACAACTGCACAGGGTACTGTGGTATGGGGCACAAGCAGAAGCTTCAGATCACGGTGGGGAAGGCACTGGCCTCAGAGCTGCAGAAACTGGGCTGGACTCTGTCTTTACTGCTGTTGGCTGAGTGACCATGGGCAACAGGGCGACCTGTCCAAACTCATGGCTCAGAAGTCAGGGTACTAATGTGCAATGTGTGGAGAAGCAGTGAGGGTTAAAGGAGACAGTGAAAAGTGGGGAGCGTTCGGCATGGTGCCTGTATAAACTAGTCGCTTTAGACCGGTCATGTTGGGTTTTGCTGAGTGTATTAGTTTCTTATTGCAGCTATAACACCCCTCTACAAACTTAGTGGTTTAAGACAATCCACATTTATTGTCTTACAAGTTCTGGAGATCCAGAGTCTGAAATGGATCTGAATGGGCCAAAATCAAGGTGTGGGCAGGCCTGCCCTTCTGGAAGCTATAGGGCAGAATTTGCTTCCTTGCGTGTCTGGCTTCTAGAGGCCACCCTCAGGTCTTGAATCGAGGCCTCCTTCCATCTGCAAAGCCAGCAGCGGTAGGCTGATCCCTCCCATGCCGCCTCGCTGTGCCCCTCACTCTCCTGCCTTTCCCTTGCTTGTATAGCGACCCTTGTGAATAAGTTAGTTTGGTCTGGATGACCCAAGATCACTCCCCTTCTCAAGGTCAGCTGATCAGCTCCCTGGAGTCCAGTTGCAGCCTTAACAACTTGTTCTAAGAGCAACAGTTAACTATTAAATTAATTAATTTGATTAAGCAAATTTCTGTTGATTATCTGTCATATGCCAGTCATTCTACTTACCTATTTTAGTAATAAGTTCATTGGGGGCAGTTTATTTGTTTCCACCAAAATATATTCTTTAATTAATTAGTTCATTCATTCCACTAATATTTATTGATACCTAATATGTATTGTACCAGGCATTGCTGTAATGCAAAGATAATATAATATAATACAATACAATACAATATAATATATATTAAACTTCATATACACACACACATATCTTCGACATACAGGGCAGTGCACTCGACACTGAGAAGTATAAATCAAATTTACATATTTGGACTTTAAGGCCTGCTTTATATAAACAGTTTATGGCATTATAACTATAAGCTAGGGTAGAAATTGACTATCATAACCATGCTATGGGTTCGGTGACCGTATTTTTAACCCCAAACTGAAAAATGTTATGTGTCTACAGGGTGGAATATTTGAAATTAAGACTGTCCCCAAACATCTGAGCTATGTGGTCAGCTTTGCTTTAGGGCTTTAGGGGAAGGGGACGTGAGGCATCCCTGAAGTTGCTGGGGGGAGCTGGCACTGGAGCGGGAGCAAAGGGACCATTGTGCTGGGAGGGGTTACTGTGTGGGGGTTGGAGGGGGAGGCAGGTGCAGGCGCAGGCCACACAAGGGCGGGGTGAGAGGTGGGGACGCAGGGATCTCAGCTGGGAGGACCTGGGATTTCAGCCATGGCTTCAGGGTTAGGTATAGTTTAGATCAGATCTTGAAGGTGGGATGGTTTCCTTTGCTCTTCTGTTTGAAGTTGGTGAGCATGTGCGGTTGCAGAAACTAGGTTAAAAGAAATGTACATTCGTAACACTCTCCCTATTTCAGTTTTGTTTTGTTTTGTTTTGTTTTAAATATTAGCTTCAGGTGCCTACTCAGCTTCCTTAGAAATGAGTTTCTTTATGTTGATTTGTAACTCTGGGGCATTAGAGATTGGTGGGAAGAGACCCTTCTCCCCACATTCACACAGTGAAGCTAGATTATGTTCTTGATTTAAGAAGCCAGGGATATAAAATCCTATAGGAATCCTGGTGCCCCTTGCGGGCCCTGGGGCCCCCTGGGAGCAACAGCTGTCAGGGCCACCTCCTGCGTGTAGAAGTTCTGGGCACACGCAGCCTTTTAAAATCAGCGGCTCACATCACTTTCAGGAGGCGCCTAGGCCAATCCCACGGGGGCTCGAGTTAAGAGCAGTGTTTCTGACCCCAGCCTTTCCTGGTTCTTGGCCTGAACTTGACATGATCAGGATGACTCTTACCCCCAAGGGGTGCCCAGGAGCCCCCGAGCGACCCAGGGACCCTGGAGGGCAGCAGGACCTGTCTCCCCGAAATTTGCGCTGAGATAAGCGTAAAGCCTTGTGTTTTGTTTGATAGGCTTTCTCGCGGTTACAGCACCACTCTGTTCTGATAGGCCTGGCGCTTGGTGTGATGAGTCGGAGGGAATTTTCTCTTTGCCGAAACAACAGACAGAGGATGAAGGTCACTGTCTATGTTTTCAAAGTAATTTTAGTGACGGGAAAGCTTGTGACATATTAAGTGAAGAGGAAATGAAATTTCATGTACGGGATAATCTTAACTATGTTAAAATACACAAACACACCCCACCCCACAATGGGAAACAGTGGTTATTTCTTGATGGCAGAACCATGAGCGATACTTTTTTTTTCTTCCTTATGCTTTTCTGTTTTTGTTTTGTTATGTTTTAGAGGAAGGGGGTTAGAGTCTACCCAGTTTCTCTTATTTTCTTCTTCATAACATGGATTGTATAATTTCCCCTTAATTTTCTTTGACGGATGTTTTTAGAATAGTCCCTGCTCTCAGAAGGAAGACATTTCATTAGAATAAATATACCCATGGCAGAAATAAATGTACTTAATGAGATTAAGAGAAAAGCATTGGAATTATGTTTTCAGAAGCAGCCTCTCTTAATTCTTATAGCGATTTTATTAAAGTATGTAAGATCAAAGTAATATGTTTTAATCCAATATTTTTAATTTTAAAGCAAATATTCTTATTCCAAAAGTATACATAGTCATTGTAAATAATAAATGTAAATGTAAAAAATAATGTAAATACACATAAACAAGAAAGGAAAATAAATGTCCCCCATAATTCCATGGCCTAAGAGGAAAAAAAAAAAAGACAACACTCTTTATATTTGGGTTTATATACTTCTAATCTCTTTTCCTCTTTGCCTAGACCTTTGTATACATATATGGAAAACAAACCAAAATAAAAATGACATCTGATAACCTGAGTTACAGGACTATGAAAAAAGTACCACCAAGGGTAAACTCACATTTTTCCGTCCATCCTCTGACTTACACATATTCAAGGTCATTTGTGGAATGATCTGTTTACTTAGCTCCAGCCTCACTCCAAGCTTTCCAGAAGAGTGGGACCAGACATCTGGACATCTTGGATTGCAGCTCGTTTCATTGCGCCTGCTGGAAGAAAATTCCATGAGAATACAATGCTCATTTGTGTCCCCCACGTGTTTCTCTAGCCTCGCTGCTTTCTGGCTGGACAGGTTTGCGTAACCCCGAGGTTCTCACTTTCAGTCCCTCTTTAAGGGTACGTGTTTGCTGCTCCTGCAGGCTCTGGCACAGGGACCCTGAGGTGCCAGGAGAAAGGGCCAAGGTTTCAAGATCGTTTTAGCTCATGATACAAATGTCCCCAAATGCAACACATAATTCTCAGGCATCTTTGCAGTCATGAAGTTTTGTTGGCCTCGCCTATCTAGCTGTTACACAGAAAAATCACCCTCATCTCCAAATCCTTCTCTTCCCCAAGTTCAGGCCTCTTGAAAAATATCTTTCCTGACAGCCCTGTTCACACACAATTTCCCTTGCCTGGTCTCCCGGATGTCCTCAAAACTCTTTGCCCAGCTATGAGTAAGCTCGGGTTCCCCCAGGGCCACTGCAGACAATATATTTTCTGTTGCTTCTTTCAGGATTTGCTTTGTCACATAATTGGCCTTCTCTACAAGTACCCACGCTTTGACTCGTTACACAAAATAACAAAAAATCGGGAAAGCATAAGGAAGAAAGAAAAAGTATCACTCATGATTCTGCCACCAAGAAATAACCACAGTTTACAATTTTGGTGTGTGTGTGTTTCTGTATTTATTTTAAGACAGGTCAGATAGAATTTTTTTTCTTTCCCATGTTTCACTTAACACGTGATAAGCATTTCCTCAATCATGAACATTATTCACAAACTTTTTCAATGACTAGATAATAATTCATTTTATGGGTTTGCTACCAAGGGCTCAGCTGTTTGTTTAATGTTAGGAGACAATCTAAACATCTCCTTTCTGTATACTGTAGCCATGATCAGTAAGTAGGCCTAGAGACATAGGGTATGGCCAAATTCTCCATAAATGTTAGCTGTTACTGCCTTTGTAAATGATCATTTTGGTGCAATTGTCCGAACATTAGGAGAAGCCGTGGTGGTGGTTGTCCCTGGTGCAGGAGAAGCTGTCACTGCAGACTCCGGTCAGAGGACGTAAGCACACCCAGGGCTGCTCACAGCCGAAAGAGGATTTCTTCCCGAGCATAGTTTCAGATCCTTCGTGAGCGCACTGCCCTTTTCAAGCTGAGAGCCATCCATTACAAGCTCCAAATGTCAAAAGGCTTGATTGGCCGTGGGTTTTCTTGCTGAGCCTATGGAGTTGAGAACTCAGAAGCCCTTCTCTTGAATTCGGTGCATTGGGTGGTCAGGCCCTTTTGTGGCAGACGGCAGTTGCCAGCTCTGAATTATAATTCTCCTCATGTCCCTCGGGCAGTCTCCAAGAACTCCCCTGCTCCCTGGTGACCAGAAAGCACCACTTTTATGCCAGGGAGAGATTCTCTTTGTCAGCATGTGAGGGAAATGTGTGATGAGACAAATTTGAAAGTAATCACATGGAGAGAGGACAAAAAAGCGCTGTATGGGGAGATTAGACTGGTGAGAACCCTTAGCTGGATCAGGGAGGTCGGGGCACGGTGAAGGTGGAGCAACAAACTGAGTAAAACTGGAGTCGAAAGGAGAAAACCACCAAGAAAGGATAAGAGAGAAGCAGACGAGGAAGGTGAATGCAAATGTTGCTACTGACCTTGTAGAGCTTCCCTCTCCTGCCCACTTCTTTTACCCTTCCGCCCAAGTAGTACCTTTTACATGCTCTTTAAAACATTCATTAAAACGTTCGTTCATTGAAGATACTGTACATGCCCCAAACTCTCTTCTTGAGTGTCTATCAAACATGGGTAAGGAAAGCTAACCTAGAACAATTAATCTGTCGAATTCAAATACATGTGATTGCTATGGAGTAACACAGAATTGATGTTTGAAATAACCTCATGCACCACAACATGGAACAACGTCGCTCTCCAGACACTGGAGACGTTAAAAGCGAATGGTTGCTGTGGGTCCCCTTGGTCCGATCCGATCTGCGGACCCCTCCTCCCTCTGTCTGGACTCTGAATTCTTCCCTCAGGTGTTCAGAGCACTTGCGGATACGATGTTCTCACAGGTTTGACCTGTTGTGATGTCGCCTGGCTTCGACACTTTTTATCATAGACCTTTTCATCGTTGGGGCCAGTTTCTCTAAATGAATTCCTCATTTCATGGTTGTTCATGCCTCCTTTAAAACAGATAAAATACCCTTAGATGGAGAACAGATCAATGCCAAATTTTGTTTTAAAGAATAAATAATATTTAATTTTCTATAAAAAAATCTTTGCGACACCGCGAAGTATGAAAGTCTACTTGGATCTCCTAAGTATTTGAATTAAAGATATTTTGAAATGATGAACTCATTGGAATTTGTTAAACTTACTAAATGATGGCTTTTATGACCTTTTTTTTATCCAACTTTAGATTTTGATGCACAGATGAAAATACAGGAACTTTGTATTTTTAGAAAACACATAGGCTATTATCTTTACCAGTCCTCGGTTCCCAGCAGTATTAAATATGCATCTGTCTATAATTCTATGCATTTGTCTTCAGTAAATATATGGGCTGAACATAATATTTTTGTTTAAAACCACGAGTAGCATGTAAAATACCATGTTTTCAATTTTTTTGAATTAGTTAAATGGAAATAACACTATGTTTTGATGTATTGTCATTTATGTTGCTGCTTCTTATTATGTTGCGTTCCTGTTTATATGGGTTATGAAATTAGGCCAGTTCTGTGTACAAAATTATCTTAGTCCCATTTCTCCATCCCTTACTTAAGACCACAGAAATATATCAAGGCTCCAACACAGAGATGCTGATTCAGAAGTGTGATACATAACGTTTAAGTATAAAAGCACCAGAAATATTACATGTCCTATGAGGTTTGGCACAGACTTTTAAAACTACCAACCAAACTTTTTTTTGGTAACTCGGTTTTGCCCAGTGCATCTCTGTAAGGCCCTCCCTTCCCCGGCGGGTGCCCCTTCCAGGCTTATTGCAGGGACCCCCGATTTGTCCTCGGATCTTTCGCTCGGTTTGTGACCCTGCTTTTGTCTCTCACTCATCCGCAGAGCCCGGCGTCTGCACGGTTTTCGGAGATCCCCACTACAACACTTTTGACGGACGGACATTTAACTTTCAGGGGACGTGTCAGTACGTTTTGACAAAAGACTGCTCCTCCCCTGCCTCGCCCTTTCAGGTGCTGGTGAAGAACGATGCGCGCAGGACCCGCTCCTTCTCCTGGACCAAGTCGGTGGAGCTGGTGCTGGGCGCCAGCACCATCAGCCTCCAGCAGCACCTGACCGTGCGCTGGAATGGCTCGCGCATCGCGCTGCCCTGGCAGGCGCCGCACTTTCACATCGACCTGGACGGCTACCTCCTGAAAGTGACGACAAAAGCAGGTGGGCTTCCAGAAGCACGGGGTGTCCGTGTCCCTCCGCCTCACCAATCCGCACAGCAGCAGCGCCTGAGTGCAGCGGCCCGCGGTCCTCCTCCTCCATTTCCCCGGAGAAGGGTCCCAGCCGCAGGCGGGAGATCTTGAAGATGCCCCCGCATAGCTGGAGAAGTTTGCACACTCCGCCTTGCCCTCCCACGCCAGCCCCGCCAGTCTTGCACTCCAACACCCAGGGCCTTTCCATCCTCCTTCCAAAAATAGCAGGGGGCTCTCCACCTAACCTCCCTCTCATGCTTTGTTGCTAACTTCAGGCCACTGGCGGCCAGCTTGGAATTGTCAGTGTCTCTCCTGACTGAGCCAGTAATGTGCAGTGTCACATCTGTGAGAGTGTTTCCTTGTCAGCATCTGTCCAAGCAGGGGGATTCCTCCAAAGTAAACCACAAGCGTGTGTGAGGGTGCAGATGGGAGTGCAGAGGGTGGACTGTGTGACCTGCAGCTTTGTCTGTTCTTGACCCTGGGAAGGATGCTCGGCTGAGCTGCTGGCTGGAACCCCTGGCAGCTGCTGGAAGACCCTTGGGATGCTTGCTCTGAGCCCTTCCCCGGGCGGGGGCACGTGGGGCCGACCCCGAGGCCCTTTCTCAGCAGCCCATATTGCCTGAGGCCGGCTTTCCACTCCCGGGCAGCCACCTCCTCCAGCAGCCACACTGTTCACGGTCGGCAGGTTATTTCTTCCTGGGGGTTCAGTGAGGCACAAGTTTTTGCCTGGGTGGCTACCTAAAAGAGGCATCTTAGAAGCAGAACTCAGTTCTTCAGTAGGAGCCCCAAAGCATGGATTCAGCTCATTCAACATTTTCTTGTGTCGTGCATGGGTCCTTTCATGCTTCCTGCAGTTAGTACGTACTGTTAATTGACTATTGGACTGTGTGATTTCCTGGTGGGTGCTGTTTCTTTAAGTATGACACTTGAAGAAGTCCACGTATGTCTTGCTTTTTGCATTGATGAGAATTTAACCATGTAAAAGCATCAGCTGGATTCCAGTTCCTCTAGGCAACATGGCTCCAAAAGGGAAGCGTTTGATTGAGCAGACACTTTCGAGGGGTTATAGAGACTGTTTTTTCTGTGCCTCCCAAGCCCTGTGTGGATTGTGTCAGTTCAATCCACCGAGTATATAGTCGATGAATTGAGTTAGCCTATGGAATGCCCGCTTAGCTAAACAAGGCAGGAAGCCAAGGAGGAGCCCGGGGAGCTTTTATTCAGTGAGGGTAACGTGGCTTCAGTAACAGGATGTTAAATATTGATGTCTTGCAACATTCAATAAAGGGGGAAAGATCCCCATTCTGGACTTTGAGTGTGGCAGGTGTGAAGAGCTCTAATCATTCAACTTCAGAGGGATTCGTCCCGCTCAGAAAATTTAGACACCTGTCATCGCATTCAAATGACAGGCCACTCGGCGGAGACAGGCCTCAACTCATTCCTTAAAGGAGGCAACGGTTTATGGCTCCTGTAAAATGTGCCCAAGATGAGGCATCATTAAACGGCACTAATTAGAAGCACCTTGCCTGTCTGTTAGCGAGCCAGCTGGACACAGTGGATTCTGCCAATATGGAAATTATTAGTCAACCGCAGCCCTGTTCTCAGAGGGGTCCTGGATACTCAAAGATTGGTAACAGTCTCGGAGGTTCCCTGCCCTTTCCTCTCACACAGCCAGCAGTACCTAATGGGATAAGCGGACTCTATGTAAGGATTCCACTTATAAAAATGAGCAACAGGATGAGGCTGCTAAGAAAATAATAATACATCGTATGTACCACAATTAGATTAGTGAGTTTAACACTTCCAGGCCTTGAACTTAGTTTTACAACCTCATTGGCTTTTCCATCACTCTTCCAATGATTCAAGTGATTTGTGTGGCTCCCACAATGCTCAGTGGAACAACTTCCTGGAGCTGTGGAGCACTCAAGCTCTCTGCTTCCCAGAGAAGAACCATATTCCTCTGGGCACCAAACATGCTTTGACATTGTCCTTTGAATGGAACAGTTACATTTCCAGACAATAGTCATTTCCGCTCTGGTCTAGCAGCCCCAATTTGTACTGCCCCTTAGGGATAGTTTCTTATTATCACCTATAGACTGTCCATTTAAAAGAGTCTTTGAGGGTTCTTCTTCCATAGTTTTTTTTTTTTTCATAAGCTCATACTATCAAAGGGTACTTTCTCCAGAATAACTGCTTAAATCAAGCCTGCAGCTGGCAGATAGGAAATGGCGAGGAGTGACTTTGTCCCTGGGGTCTGTGGACTCAGCACTTCATGAGGGAAGCACCTGCGGGGGGCACAGATGGCCTGTCACGTGGGTGGAATCAGGAGGTAGCTGCTTACCTAACAACATCTGGAGTAGTACAGAGGGCACGGAGCAAAGCTTAGCAGCTGGAGGAAGCCCTGCCTACCCCCAAAACCCCCACCCAACTCTCAGCACTCGGTGGATAATTTAAACACATTGTCTTTCCACCATCTGTTCACTTCATCAGCTCCACCTGAAAAGTTACATCAGCTCCACCTGAAAGGCGTTAACTCGTGTCAGTGTGGCTTTTTATCTTACTTTTTTCCAGGTTCGTCAAGAGTTCTACACTTGATGAACCTGGAGAATATATGTCTTTTTTTCATTTTTTCTTTGATGTAAACTCTGAACAGAAAACCATCCATTTTTTTAAGCATCTCTGCCGTATGTGTATGGATTTTGCCCCTTCTCTCTCCTTTCGGTGGACAACAAAAGCCACAGTGACAACCCCAAAACAAAACAAAGCAGAACAAACAAAAACAACCAACAAAGAAAAGAACAACTCCTCCTCCCTCCCCCCAAGAAAAACCTCCAAACTAGGGGTCCGGAGCCAGGTCACACAACTGAAGGGTGAAGAACGAGTTTGTAAAACCCTCCCTGGTGAGAAGGGAAAATTGGAAGGCCCCTCATCCAGTGGAAGGAGCTGCTCTCCCCCAGATGGGACATGAGCTTCGCTTTAGCCTTCTGACTCTGCCCGTTATTTCCACTGAAGGTCCCGTTCAGACAGGTGGGAAACTCATCCCAGCTGCAGAAAGGACTCAGTCCAGCCCACGCTGCCATAAGATGCCTATTTAAAATCTCTTTTGGGAGAGTAAATTCTTGAGTTACAACTTACTAGGTTTTTTTTTTACCTATCACTACTATAATCTACATAGATTTTCCTCATGAGAAGATCAAAAAAATCATGCAAACATATACATATATGATGTAGCAATAGACAAAGGCATCTGTAGTTGAATAATTTATTCCTTCAAAATATGAAACCTAGCATTGGTCCATGAAATTCCTCTTAATATAATAATAACAAAGAAAAGAGGAGGAAAAGAGGGTGAGTTACAAATTATTCTCTTACTTTCGGGACCCTGTTTTGTGAATGAGATGTCAAGAGTTTTAAGAAGAGTTTACTAAGAGCACAGTGGGTCTGCACCTCCCCGAGTGTGCAGGGACCACCAGTCCGTTGCAAAGAAAGATTGCAATGATTGCCTTGCTCACTGTGAGTTGAATTCCCCTGAATTCAGCAGCTCAAATCTCAAATTTATGATATCATTGTCAGTAATGATGTCGGAGGCTGTTTTGGATAGAAATCTTCAACCATTGTGGCACTTGGAAGAATAGTATTTGCCTGCTGTCTAGGAGAGGGGTTTGTAGTTTGGAGAATTTTGCAGCAGAGAAAAATCTTTGGAATAGTGCTCTAAAAGAATGTGGATGAAATTGATTTTTCCCTCTCATTTCTCTTGCTGGGCAGCTGCCTGGCTACAGGCTTGGAAGGTCGAGTTTCTCCTATACCTTAGAGAGCGTATTACAAATCATATTATAGTTCGCTTGTCTTTTTTCAAAATTGTTATTGCAGTGCCTCAACCAGCATGAAATTCACAATTTCCTTGGCTTTGCATGACATATCAATTTGCAGGGTAACACATTTATTTAGTTCGTATACACCACGTGCCAGATAATGTGTTAGGTGATGGGGTAAGAAGAAATAGAAAGCATTTTATAGGACAGCTGTGGTGGTTAGAGTCGACACCATCTTCTTACAGAGAGCCACATAGGGTCTGCCCAGCCTGTGCACATTCTCCCTATGTCCTTTCTCTAAGCACCTGGTCTCATTGCTGTCTTCTCTCCATCAAATTATGCCCAAGAGCCACTTTCTTATGACTGTGTTTCTTGCTTCTTTACCTAACTCTATTTAACTGCTTTTCTGAACCAAGTCTTTTATCCCAACCAAGAAGCTTCTCCACCACTTGCCTTGACTGAAGAATGTGTCCATTCCTTTAATTTACCAGGGAGTGAGTTCCTTGTGGGCTTTTCTGGAGAAACCCAGTGTTAGACCACTGGCTGATTCTACCAATAGCTCTGCCTGAAGCTGACCTGCAGTTGTGTGGCCTGCTCACAGGAATGCCGTTTGTCCAGCCTCGTCTCCTCCCGGACCGCATCCAAACCTAGGGAATAGTGGCTTTGGAATCTCACTTCTGGGCATTTCTTACTGATCTCACCTCACTCTGATGTCGCCTTATGCCAATTTTATATCCAAGGAAGATCCATCCCCTTCTCGTTCTCTCCCTCTCCATTCCCATCACCACCTTACCCACATCTTCTGAACATCTTCTGAACATTTGCTCATCAGCCTAATTTTATACTTTGAAAACAAAGGCAAAGTCCTCCAGGAGTAGAGTCATGTTGTTCTTTCCAGAGGCTCGGAACTGGAAAGACTAGTTTTTGTCAGAAACCCAAGAGAGTAGGGTTAAAAAACACCCATTGGGAGACTTTTTTTTCTATTAAAAAGAGCTTCTTTGTGTGTGTGTGTTGTCACTCTTAGGAGACAGTGACAGTGAATAAGGACAAGTCCTGGGGTGGACATATACACTGACCCATTGGAGATGTCCCTGTGTGTTCCTGCCCCAAGTGGCTCTTTCGCATTCACTGGGTCCTGGGTCATCCATTCACCGGGGGCTCAGGCACTCTCAGAGTATCACCAGGAGAACAATAAGAAACACTTCTAACACATGTTTGGGACAAAGAAAAACTCTGACTAGGAGAGCTTGACATGTACTTTGACTTGAACCCCAAACGGCTTTCCATCGAGGCCTTTCTCTTATGGACAAGTGTCTCCTCACACAAGATCAGGAAGGGCGTGAGGACGTTTCTTCTTGAGCTTTGAGTCAGACTGATCTGTGTGTGTGACCTGTGACAGGGTGACCTGTAGTAGTCCCACCTGTGACAGCATAATTGGGATGCTCCGTGTGATGCAAAAAGTCCCACATTCATTGAGGTCATTGGTAGCCATGGTTCTTGGAAGCCTCGCAGGAATACAAATATTCTCAGAAAAACCATTCAATGTTTTAGATGGTCAGCTGGGCAAACCAAGAAGGGCTTCCATTCTCTCCCTTCTGGAGTGAAGATGTTTCCGTGGTAGGCAAGACGGTTCTGCGCTGCTGATTCTGGTCAGCATGGGGGATTGTACCCAGGGCCTGGTGGCCTCCCAAACCTCCAGCACTGACACCGTTTTCTTTCATGCGAAGGTTGTCCTTTGAAGAGGATGTATCCAAATACATCCATTGCTTTAGAGCAGTCACTGCAGCAAAAACTTCGAAATTTGTCACTTGATATTTGGCGTAATGATTTGGGGGACTATTGGATAAAGAAAAAACTACATAAAAAACTGTCATCTTTGTCACCTCCGTATTTTCACATTAGAGTAATCAATCATTGGACAAGGGAAATTGTGATTTAGACCAGCACAGTTACTCTCAAAAAGGGCAAAAACACATGCCCTAGAATAAGATGGTCAATGAGTGTTTATTTACAAGTCAAACGAGGGTGCATAAGATTTCATTATTAGGGCAAACTTTATATACTTTAAACATTCTAGGTCTTAACCGGTAAGTGATTCATGTAATTTCACACATTTCATATGGCAAGAGTAAAATGTAACCAAGAATTCAGAGCAACCCTTAGCATTCCTTGTTAGAAGATAGTCATGTGCTGTGGAAGGATGTACACACTTGGGAATTCTTGGTGGCTTCAAGAGTGGTTGATCCCCTTCTCTCCTCCTTTTCCTCTAGGTTTGGAAATATCCTGGGATGGAGACAGTTTTGTAGAAGTCATGGCTGCCCCCCATCTCAAGGGCAAACTCTGTGGTCTCTGTGGCAACTATAATGGACATAAGCGTGACGACTTAATGGGTGGTGATGGAAACTTCAAGTTTGATGTGGATGACTTTGCCGAGTCCTGGAGGGTGGAGTCCAATGAGTTCTGCAACAGACCCCGGAGAAAACCCGTGCCTGAGCTGTGTCAGGGGGCAGTGAAGGTGAAGCTCCGAGCCCACCGAGAGTGCCAGAAACTCAAATCCTGGGAGTTTCAGACCTGCCACTCAACCGTGGACTACGCGACTTTCTACCGGTAAGTGCTGTGTTCTGGGGGATGGGATGGGTTACAGACCAAGGACAGACTTGCCCTTGAAACACAGTGCATCACATCTCTTGGTGTACAAAACAAGAGCTCCCAAGTCCAGGGTAAAAACTTCTATGTCTTTCTGTTCAGCAGGTGATCTTATCTTGAGTCAGTCCCACATTATATACCAAATCAGGGGATTTCAGGGAGTATTTCTGAGCAATACGCTATAGGCGATTCTGGTCTTGAGTGTCTGCAGATTCACTGGGAGGCCGGTGACACGCAGGATTTTACCAGGTGTTAGCTCGACTCTAAGATGGATGAGTGCTTCCCAAATTCTGGTCTAAGTCATAGTGGGGTAGGGCAGAGGTGGAAATCTCAGATCATTCTGGCTGCCTGTGGGTGTTGGGGCGAACTTGGTTGTTCTAAGTCTGAGGAAGAGTTCGGGTCTGCCTCATTGTCTAGACCAAAACGGATCTGCTTGTGGAAAACAAGGCCATGAAATGACGATTCCTTGGATCTTAGACACAACTTGAGAGTTTGTGTGCAGAGTCAGAGGAGGGTGGAATCAGAGCTTGAGGGTAAAGCAGGGAACGTCTGTCATTAAGAGTAGAGATTCCATAATGTTTTCTAACTCTGCTTAACCCTGTTCCCCACAAAGCAACTGGTTACAGAGGAGACTTAGCTTTGACTTCCACGTTACAAGGTCAGGTTGGTGAGTTGGTGAGTTTGGCCCGGCTGCACTTCTGCTTACTGCAGAGTTCCACGTTTTCAAGAGCCGTGGCTGTCTGTGACTCCACCCAGCACGGGTGTGGGCAGAAACGTGAGCTGAACACAGCCTAAAAGGCCCTGAGTGATTTGCCTGTGCCTCTTAAAATGAGCGAGCGCCTGTGGTCTGAACCCACAGAGAAGTTATTTTTACTCTTTAATTGCCCCCAGTTTATTTCCCCTAGTTCTCATTAAATGTGATCTTTTTTATTTGATCTTTGGACATAAAAGATAAAGTTGTGTAAAGGCTGCCCGAAGTGGGGTGGAGAAAGGACTGTCCCTGTCATCACAAAGCCCTGAACGCAGTCACAGCTGCCAAACCATTTGGCTCCGACACATACGCTCAGCTCCTCCAATCCGTTTTCCTGTTATAATTTGAATCCTCTGGGTTCCCCTTCTTTCTCCTCCCTGTGCATGCCCCCCCATTAATCGACCCCACCTCTTTTCTATTGCCATGGAAAGATCTTAATGTAAGACTTTGGAGTGAGGTAAGCAGCTGGACCGGCAAACCCGCTTTTATTTGGAACCCAGTGCCCTTCACTTGAAGGTCTGATGGGAAGCGGTGGAGCGTAGCAATGAAGCACTTCATGGTGTCCCCGGGCGAAGCATCCAGCCTAGCTCTGCAACTGTGAGCAGCCACCTAAGCTCTGAAACCTTAGTTTCCTCATCTGGAAAGTGGGGGTAGTAAGAGAAGCTACCTTGAAGAGTTCTCATTCAGGTTCAGTGAGATGATGAACTATATGCGTAAGCTCGACCCAGTGCCCACACACAGTGCCTGCTCTCTCAGGGTGGGCTGCTATCATTTTCTGTTGATTAAATGAGGAACTGGTGTAAGACCCCTTCGGAAGCTCCCCTACCCCAAGTGCAGAGTTTGACTGGGCCCTCGTCTGTCTGAAGCAGAGCGGAAAGGCTATGCTTCTTCTCCCAGGGCCCCAGCAGTCCACACTGTTGGTCTTCATCCCATTTCAGAGGAATGTGTTGAAAACAAATTGGAGAGTAGGCCTGCAGAGATTAGTCCTTTTCTTTTTTCCACATTTCTGGTTTTTTCCCTTTCGTGATTTATTTTGTATTAGGATCCCTGGCCTGCGAGCAGGAATATGATGAGCACCTTGGCAGAAGTCGTGAGAAACAACTTTGACATGAACAGAGAGAATTGAAATGGCTAGGTGGCCAGGCAGATGCTCGCCTTCTGCCTTTGAAAGGGGCGACGGCAGCCACAGCAGCACAGTGGCGGCGCTAGGTTGTGTGAGGGGCCTGGGGCATCAAGTTTGTGTGCCAATGAGAACACTTGGGGTCCTTGTGCACTAAGGTGGGAGAATGGGGCGTGTGGGCTGTGTGCCTGTGTCTGATCTGCACGCTGTGGTGGCAGAGTACCCACCCCTCCCGCCCCAAGGTAGGCCACTCAGTCCTGGACGAGGCAGGAATGTGTTGAAGATGATTCTCGGGAGGGTAGAGCTGGGCAATCCCACCTGTCGCCCGCCTTGCTGGGGGTCTCACTCCCCAGCCAAGAGATGTGTCGTCATGTGTTTTCAAGTGAAGGCCGCCACTGCCTGGTAGACCCTGAGTTCCCTCTTGCAAGCACTCGTGTGGAAAAGAAAGAAAACACACAGGGTCAACGTGGAAGGGCAGTTTTGTCCTCAGGGGATCTCCGGGAAAGACCACACCTTAGGGAGGATTTAGGAAGCAACAGGCAGACGACATGGTGGCAAATGCCAAGCTGGGTCTCATCTCAGCTCTGCCGAGGCCTGTGTGGCTGGGCCCGCTGGCTGAGTTTCTTCCAGGCCCTCCACCTGTAGAAAAGGCATGGCAGTAACTACCTGGGGGACAGCACTACTCCTCTGAGGACTGAGGTCAACGGACAGTGCCATGTTGTCACATGGTGGCTGGGAAGTCCTGGTGCCATGTGGTGGTGTCCAGTGTCCAATGCACTCCCCACTGTTGACTCAGACCACCCTGACCAGACCAGTGGTGGGTAGCTTGGGGACAGAGAGAGGCGAGGAGATGGGCTGGGCTTTGTGCAACATACGAGAGAAAGAGAAGACCTCAGATATTTGGGGCTGGTGTATAAGACGCTAGCCATGTGCTTTTTCCCTAACTCAGACCCAAATCTCAGATGAAATAGTTGCACGTAAGTGTAACCCGCCAGCAAAGCAGGGCTCCTCGGTCAGGGCAGGCCCAGATTTCAGAGCAGTCCGAAAACTGAGCAGGCACTGTGGTGGAGCCCAGGCTGGCGCGGGCTGCACTCGCGTCAGGGCCGTTTTCCTCTCCCCACTCCCCTGAACGGCGCATAATTCACTAGCGCCAAAGCGCTGTTCACTTGTTGGGTTTGGGAAAGTGTCGGGAGATCCCCAAGCTAGGAAATGTTCTCTCTTTCCATGCAGTGGTTTTTGCAGCTGTAAGGAATTGAAGGGACGCCAGGGGATTCGCAGGCGTGTCCCTCCTGTGGGGAAGGTGGGGGTGGCAGGTGGCGCAGGTGCACTTTGGAACTCTGAGAGCACTAGGGTGCTGGTATACCCGCGTTCTGGTTGGCCAGTGGCCTCCTGCCAGGAGAAGATCACAGACTTTGTGGATAACTCACTTTGCGTTTTCCTTTGAAGGAAACTAGTCATTTATTATTAAGCAAAAGGAGAGATCCAGACTGTGTGTGTGTGGAAATTATATAAAGATAACTGCTATTTTATAAATAAAGTCAGGTCAATCTTCCCTCGCTTCAAAGAACACACTGGGAACATTTATGTTTATATCTTTTAATGCTTGTCCCAAATCGCCATTAGGTCGGGGGCTTAAATCAAGTGAGATGTTCATTTTAATGTGTGATGTTGTAGGCCTGCCCTTTTATTTTTCCTTTGGCAAACTCAGCTTCCAGGCTGAGTAGTCACACCGAATCTGTGACTAAGGTATGCCATCACCAGGGGGCGGTAGATACCTCAGTGGTACCACCTGTTAGATGTTAGCCCTTACAGGTCCCACCTTAAATTTCAAAATGTTTTCCCTACTCCCCGGCCTTCTCTCTTTCTCTCTGCCTCTCCATTTTAAACTTCTGCCCTATACTACTCTTCTCCCGGTGTCTGCACAATGCACATTTGTGTCTCTGGGTCCACAGCATGCCCCTGCCCGAGAGGCCTTCGTTTTCTGCGTGGATGTAAGCTGAAGTCACAGCTCAAGCTGCACCCCAGGCCTGTGTGAAAGTTCTTTCTTTACTTTCTGCTATGTGCTGATAGTGTTTATCATTATTTAGCATGCATACGACTTTGCGCTATCACTGTCCTCTCCAGAATTGGACTTCAGGTTCACTGGGGAGCATGGAATGTCTTTTCTACCCTTTTATGTTTTACCCAGTGTCACCCTGGAAGGTTGGCTCTCAGGAAATGCTTCTTATCTCCCTCTCTAGCCTCTGTCTCCTCTTCATCCTCTATGATGCTTTTGAGACTCTTGCTTCCCCCAATTCCAAGTCCCTCTTCAGTGTCTGTTCACACACGCAGTCATCCCTTAGAGTCAGGAGTGCACCCATCTCTGGCCTTTCTGGGAAGTGACTAGCTGGAGCAAGCTGAGCCTTTGGTCGCCCTTTGGTGCTCTAAGATCTGTCGTGACTTCTCACTGCATAGTCCGTCTCCTGCTGGGACCTCCAGTGGCAGTCACACCTCAGCACCGCCTCAGCACCTGCCTCTGCCCACGCACAGCTCACTTATGAACCACATCCCAATTCCTGTCCTGTCCCTCAGCTCGTGCTTGACCTTGCCATCTCCTTAGGCAGTATTTGATCCATAGGTGTTTCTACACTGGTCTCTTGCAGTTGACCTTAGGACCTCAAAGGAGCCTCCTCTCATGGAGGAAAACTGACCTCCAGCAGCCGACCCTCTGTCCTGGCCCCATGTGTCACTCCCACTGAGCAGTCACAGTCCTGCTTCATCCCTGCCCCGAGCCTTCTGCCAGGTTGTAGCCAAAGTCTTGCTGTGGCTTCCCTTGCACCTCTCATTCATTCTTCTTCACCGCAGTCACATGGCAGCTTCTTCTGGGCTTGATCCGCCAAAGTAACCCAAGAGGAAGGCCTCCATTGCTTTCTAGCTTCCTGAATTTCAGGTCAGAAGGGCCTCGCCTAGTTAGCCTGGTTTCCTTGGGGCTAAAGCAGAAAAAAAAAGACATGGGTACACTGAGAAAGGCATGAGGATGCTTGGGGGTCATTTCAGCCAAATCCCAAACCCTCTCATGTTTAATTTTCTCATATCAGAATGAAACAGACACCATCTTTTAAAAAAGAACAAAAAAAAACCAAAGAAAACTGTAGCATTTTTTAACAGGTAGGTGACCCTTTGAGGAGAGTTTAGGTCAACTGTACAGGTTGGCCCCCCTCATTTCTCACATCAGCCATTCAGGGGTGTTCCCAAGGTCACCCTCGGGGCTGGTGATTTTTTAGAAGGACCCACAGAACTCACTGACCGCTGCTCTCCATGCGTGGCGATGCTCAAGGCCAGGGGAAGCACACAGATTAACATCAGAAGACAAGCGCAGTGCTGGGTCCAGGAGAGGGCGAGCCTGGAGTTTCTGTTGTCCTCTCCTGTGGCGGCGCGGACAGATGAGAGCTCGCTCCTCTTGGATGCACGCGTGACCCCCGTTCATGGGGCATTTCCAACCCGGGACGTTCACCCGAGCCTCGGTGTCCACAGTTTTTACTGGGACTCGACTGCCTGCTGCCTGTGTGGTTGCCCTGTAGTCTCCAGCCCCCCCCCCCCCCCCACCGGAGGTTGTGTTAATGCGTTTAATTTCCAATTTCTCTGGATGTTAGGGCTGTTATCACACAGCCTGAACCCCCATAATAAGTCACATTGCTAGTGACTGGTGGCCAAAGCCCACAGGCACAAAAAGACACTCCTGTGATGACATTCCAAGTGCATCCAAAGGCCAAGGCCACTGGCCTCTCCCCAGGGCAAGGTTAATTCTTCACTACGCAAACTGCCCAGTTCAAGGTTAAATGTAATTGCAGTTCAACTTTAATCTTAGCTTTGAGTTTATTTTCAGCAGAAACTTTCTAGAATCCTGTAGTGTTTCCCCTCATAAAACTATATCCTTGGATGCAATTAGACGAGGCTTTTAAACACAGATTTGAATAAGTGTCATTGTAGCAGGTAAAACACTAATTATTTTGTAGCATCTCTCTTGGCTGCTGAGGGGACTTCTTGATTACTTCTTAGTAAGCAGGAGGCCGTCTGGTGTAACTTCTTTGTATTTTCATTATTTATGAGTATGCAGCCCTTTCCACCAGTGGGGACGAGGCCGACCTGAGTAGTGCTTTGCTCATTTAATCTCACTGCTCACAGCTACCTGGGGCACCGAGAGGTGAGGGGACGCCGTCCAGGCCAACCGCGGAGCCCGAGCAGCCGGCCTGACAGGACCCCTGGTCTCTGGTCTGTGTCAGAGAACTTGGCAGGAGCTGCCACAGCTGAGCAGAGTCCACTACTGGCCACTCAGGCTTTTATATACCCTGCTTCTGCCGTGCGCCTTCAGAGAGGGACTTAAAAAATTATTTCATTTGCCTCAGCACTTGCTATTTGACAGATACCATTGTAGGTGTGGCGATTTGGGACTGAACGAGAGAGACAAAAGCTCTTCTTTCTGAGAACTCCTCGTCTAGTGTGGCAGACAATTGTAAATAGGAATCGAGGTTGCTCCAGCTGTGAGGAGAGTCGTATGCCGGTGGGCTGGGTGGGCTGGGGGTGGCCACTTTGAATCAGGTGCACAGGAGAAGCTGCCACGGGGTGCTCGCCATGGAGTGGGGCCCAAAGTGCGTGGGGGGCCTGGCGAAGAGGCCTGTCTCAGTCAGGCAGAAGGGCAGACCTGACTCCAGAAAGAGTGTGGCCTGTTCGAAGACCAGAAGGAAGGCTGCTGTGGCCGACATTTTCAGGAAGCGATGCGTGTTCTGCCAACAACCACGTGAGCTTGGAAGCCGCTTCCTCCCCTGTCGAGGTTCAGATGAGATCACAGCCCAGCCCACACCGAAAGGCCCTACTCAGACCCCCAATCCACCAAAACTAGCATAAGAGTGTGTTGTGAAAGCCACTACATGTATTGTGAAAGCCACGAAATTTGTTACATAGCAATAGGTAACTGCTATGCCTAGAAATCGCTTTTGCCTTATCTTTGGCTTTATTGTCCTTTAGATATTGACAGAAAGGGAAATAGCCCTTTGCTTTTCCCCCCAACCATTCCTAATTTGCCCATTCTGTATAGTTGGATGTGACTGCACCCAGTCTGGGTCACCTGTCCCGTGGCACTCTGAGCTTCCCCTGTCATTCTAGGCATTACAGGTTGTAGTCAATATCAGTTTTTAATACTCTCCATCACCTCAAAATTGTAGCCTCCTTGAAGCTCATATGTTTTGTTCATTATTATATACCCAGCACTTAAGATGATGCAAATGAGTGTGGCACAGTTGTCGAGCAGACTTGGGACGCTGAGGTGACTTCTGAGCCTCTCCACTTCCAAGGTGGATGCAGCTGGGCAGGCGAGTTCACTCCTGGACACCCCAGATGTCCCGGGGCCCCAGGGAGTGATGGGAGGACAGTCCTGTTCCTCTGAGACTTGCTGTCCGCCATGTGGGCAAGGGCTCCAGGCCTGGCGCATGGCAAGTGCTCAGTCAGTGGCAGTTAAAAAAAATTGTATTTTTTGATTTGAGAGACAGAAAGAGAGAAATATCTATTTGTTGTTCTACTTCTTCATGCATTCATTGCTTGATTTTGTATGTGCCCTGATCGGGGATCAAGCCATCAATCTTGGTATATTAGGACGATGCTCTAACCAACTGAACTACCTGGCCAAGGTGTCAGTTTTATTATTAATATTGTTTTGTTGCCACATAGGAGGGAAGATTGGTAAAAAAGGTGAAGGTATTCATAAGTGCAAATTGGTAGTTACAGAATAGTCATAGGATGGAAAGTACAGCATAGGGAATACAGTCAATAATATTTATGTAACTGTGTGTGGTACCAGTTGGGCACTAGACTTATTGGGGAAATCACTGTGTAAATTACAGAAATCTACATGTACTAGGCTGTACACCTGAAGCTAATATAAAATACTAATGACTGTTGACTGTAATTGTCAAATTTTAAAAAAGGACTTAAAAATATGATCTCATTGCTCTGCAGTGGACACCTGTTTTGTGTGTAGTTTGCCTTCAGTACGACCTAGTCCATCTGGTGCCAGTGCTTGAAGAAGTGTTTCTTTCATTTTCCATGGTCGTTTCTGGACCCATCTGGAAGAACTTCCCGTCTTGCACAAAACGTGGTGCTTTTTCTTCAAACAAAAGAAAGCAAACAAAAACAAACTCTACTTGGGAATTAATTGACGTTTCCATACTGTGCTCTTTACAGATTATTTCGATTGATGATACGGAATCAGAGCAGGCGATGAGGAAGGGGTAGTTAACACTTTGAGTGTTTAGCTCTGAACTTAAAAAAAAAATTGGACTGATCCCCAGTGAGGGAAGAGGTTAAGAGGAGTTCCTGTAGCTCATTGTTTGTCTTAGAGGAATACTGAGTGTAGGAGAAGAAGTAATGTATGCTAAACTTTAACTTTCTTGTGTTAGCATTCTGTCCTTCTTTAATAGTGTCTGAGCCTACGTTGACTTTTACATGATGATTCAAGGTTATTACTGGAGTATCTGTTCAGTTAGGAACATCAGTTTCTGGAGAACTCTTGAAGGGGCAACGGCTTCTGAGCTCTGTTTAAGATTTGAATCTTTTTATTTTATTTATTTTTGTTCTTACTGAATTTATGGGGGTGACACTGAATAAAATTATGTAGGTCTCAGGAGTATGATCCTACATCACATCCTCTGTACCCTGTATTGTGTGTGCACCACCCCAAGTCAGGTCTCCTTCCATCACCATTTGTCCCCTTCTACCCTCTTCTACCTCCCCCACCCCCTTTCCCTCTTTCCCTCTGATCATCATCATACAACATGTCTGTGTTTATGAGGTTTTTTCTTTTGCTTAATTCCTTCAGAGTTAGATCTTTTTTAGTAGTTTGTCTTCTTTCCATAGCTTTCCCTTGCCCGGTTTTATTCTCATTTGTTGTTAGTTTAGATACAGAAAATAACGTTAGTTCACGCTGTCCACAAACTAAGTATACAACGTTCTGAAGAAGGACCCAAGGTTCTGCCCTATGAGCAAAGTACTTTAGGACATAGGCTGTGTTTTTTGTCTGTTGCCAGTGGTACCAGGCGGCTCAGAGCAAGTTCACAACCCATTTCTATCAAGTGTACTGCACTTCTGGATATAGCTTTTATTTTTAAAACTAATCTCAATCCTGGGTTCATGTTTACCTTTCCTGTTTTCCTCATTTACTGTTTTATTTCATTCTGCATGTTTTTGAAGCTGGTTTAAATTATTTCTGGAACAGCTGGGGACTAAGTGGCAGTGGCCATGGGAAGCGATCTAACATAACAGCCCTGCACCTGCGTTGTTTTCATGGGGAAGTAGAGATAGTAGCATCACCCACATGCCGCTCACGTGGCTGCCTGAGGCTCCTCTTGTGAAGCCCAGATGGAATGGCCCCGGAGTCCCTCCCTCTGGCCACGTGGCCAGTGAGGTCCAGTAACACTCATGAGGACACGGGGTTTCAGGGTGTCGTTCATTCAGATAATGAGGCTATGCCTTTGGGTTCCAGAACTCCCCGGTGTTGAGGAAACCGGGGGGTGGGCGTCCCCTAAGGTGGCCCACGCAGGCAGACAGGTCCATTGGAACCCCGGCGTGTCCTGAGGACAGTGCTGTGACTCAGCGGAACACAGCATCTTGAGAAATCCGCCAGTGTCCTGGCGGTGTCACGGGCTTCTCCGAGGTGGCCCCCTGGCCTGCGTGGCTCTGGGAACAGTGACCGGGCTCCAGAGCTCAGGGCTGTGCCAGTCTGATAGCTGTCCAGGACTCGGCAACTGTTTCCACTCAAGCTGGCAAAGATTAAAGTTGTTGGAGAGGGTGCCAGTATGAAAGCAGAGCAGGCTTTTGTGTTCTTGGATCGTGCTACGCATTATTCTGTCTTTACATGGAAATCTGCTCTTCCGTCTCATTTTTCCCCTGCCCTGGTGAGTGAAAGGAGCAGTCGGCTTCCATACACTGGCTTCAGAGGGACCGTGGTTCAACCAAGGACCACATACTTGGGAGTGGGTATATGTTAAAAATAAATAAATAACTGAGGGGAATATTTTGATAAGAAAGGAAATACTGAATTACGTTTTTATATCCACAGGCCTCATTTCTAGGCAAACGGTCAATTGCCCATGTCTAGGAGTCAATGAAATCAATCAATAATAAAATAGGTACATACTATCTGTTATTAAAAAACAAATGATTTTATAGTGACAATTGATTGACCGAGTAAACCGGTCAAGGTGCTGGAGACTCGGCTGTGAATGGGACCCGCAGGCTCTCTGGCTCACGGAGCTTGAGTGCGGGCGAGTGGGTCACGGAGTGCAGACAGGGAGGGGCGCATTTTTGGTAGACGATGTAAAGATGCACAAGACACCAGGGGAACCTGCCGGGGAGGATGGCTTCCTGGTGGAGGTGACTTTCTAAGCTGAAACCAAAATGAGATGTAGGGTTTAGCGGCACAAAAAGAGGAGTAGGGTGTTGGGGAAGAGAAAACGGGGAAAGATTCCAACCCTGGAAAATTGCTCATTCACAGCTGTGGAGACCAGTGAGAGCCTGGCGCATGCAGCTGACAGAACGATATCCTAGGGGGTTGGTGATGTAAACTGTGAGGGGTGAGCACAGTGAGTCAGGAGGCAAAGGCCACACCCAGGTCATTGTAGTTGATGCCCAGGCTCTCATCAGCCAGGAAGAGGGACACTGAAGTTTCTTCCTCCCATTAACTGGGAGCTGCTTACTGGGCAGAGCTTCAGCAAAGCTTTCCATTCATTCATCATGCATTTATGTCTCCACTTTGACACACCTGTTGTATAATCTAGGTGTGAGGTCACGCTTCTCAAAGTTTAGCAGGAATCAGAGTCATGTAGAAGGCTGATTCAGTGGGTCTGTGGTGGAGCCTGAAATGTGCATTTCTAACAAGTTCCCAGGTGATGCTGAGGGTCAGGAACCATACCTGGAGAACCTCTGAAGCACCAGGGGAAGGAATTACAAGAACTGCTTCCAGGTCTTTGTGGTCCCCCCCAGACTCAATCCCCTGAGACTTGTCTACTCAAAGACCTTTGCTTGGCCGACAGGACTTACATTTCTAACCTCCAAACATTAGAGACAAGAACGCAGAGTGGGTCGCTGGGTAAAGGGGTCAGGCGCTGAGGGTATGTCCACCTAGACCCATGTGGTAATTGGCGCCCACAGGCATTTTCCTGGTGTGTAGTTTGAAGTACAAACACCAAAGGAAACCATTTGTGTCTTTCTTTGGAAGCAAGATGGTATTGGGCTTACAGCTTCTTTGTGAGGCCAGGTCCAGCAGAAGTGTGGTACGTGTTTGACTGGGTCACTTGTGAGCCGGAATTAGAATCCAGGGTCAGAGTTCTCCTGGTCACTGAAATGCTTTTCACAGAAAGCCACCCTGGTCACTTTTAGGTGGATGCCCAGGGCCCAGCAAGTCTGGGAGAAGAGAGCACTGGCTACAATGCAGCTTTGTTGCCGGACCAAACGAAACCTGGGGTTCCTGTGCGGAGGCAGAGCTGCCCAAATCCTCTCCCCGCCATGTGCACTGGATGATGGACCACGGCCAGGGACCAGCGCCGTGTGCCCAGAATGGCAGGCCGGACGTATCTGTAAAAATCTGCTTCCTTCCCACTGGCTTCAGGCTTTTAAAGAGCCTGGTCAAAGAACACAGAGAGTAGAGAAATAAATGGTTTGCAAGGAAACGGGGAAATCTGGTGATGATGCTGGAATTAATAATTCTTTTAACATGAAAGAGCTGTTCTCTATGATCTTTATTTACTGTCTTACCTAGAGTTTGGAGTTTCAAAAAGGAAAGAGGGCGAGCTGGTTTCTTCATTGTATCCCAAGCCAATGGCCCATGTGTGAGGTAGGATGCATTGGAGCTGCTCAAAGAATAGGGGCCAGAAGACCTTTCAGAACCCCTGAAAGCTTTTCCATATGACAAGGAAACCAGGAAATTGGAGTCTTCATTTTCTCTTTGCCATCAAAGCCAGGGAAGAAAGACATTAAGCAGATACTGACCCGTAGTTCTGTGGCCACCTACAGGATTTATTGACCTGAAAAGCAAATAAGGACCCCAGGAAGGCTGAGGTGGGTATTTAGTACGTGAGGGGTAAAATTTAATAAGATTCAGATTCAGACGTTGACTGAAAACAGAGGGCTGTATGAATACAGGTCATGAGTTATTGTCTTTGACAATAGAAAGTAATGACAACCGTGTTAGCCAAAGTTGACTGATTGATATGCATTATGTACCTCAAGTTCCGGGGAGCCTAATAATATGTTGCAGTGTTAATACTAACAGGAGGAGTAAGAGCTTACATCTTTGAGTGCTCACTATGTGGAAGGTGGCAGCTAAGGGCTTCGCCTGTATATGTTGTTCAGTTTGTGTGGCTGAGGGACCAGGGCCTAAATGAGGTAAGAATGTTATCACCCAAGGTCCAGGCAAGAAAGAGGCAGAGCCAGGATTTGCAACCATTAAACCTGTTTGACCCAGAGCTTGCATTTTTGACCATAGTCACCCTAATCCTCTAGTGGTTCTCCTTCGTTACCCATTTCTGACCCTATTTTTTTGTTTGTTTTCTAAAATGAGCTAAAACACTCAGATTTTGAAAATATTTCATATACAGGTAACCCTTGAATAATATGTGTTTGAACTACACAGGCCACTTATATGTAAGGTTTTTGTTTTTTTCAATAAATACAGTGGAGCCCCAGTATCTGTGGTTTCTCATCTGTGGATTCAAGTGACCACTGATCCAAACAGTATTTTCTATCCGAGGTTGGGAGTCCATGGATGTGAAGAATTAACTGAGGTTACATATCGATTTTTGATTGTGTGGGTATCGGCGTCCCAACCCCCACATTGTGCAAGGGTCAACTGTAATACAATTTATTTTCTTTTTTTTAAAGATTTTATTTATTTACTTTTTAGACAGAGGGGAAGGGAGGGAGAAAGAAAAGGAAAGAAACGTCAGTGTGTGGTTGCCTCTTGTGCACCCCCTAATGGGGACCTGGCCCACAACCCAGGCATGTGCTCTGACTGGAAATCGAACCAGCAACCCTTTGCTTTACAGGCCAGTGCTCAATCCACTAAGCCACACCAGCCAGGGCTATTTCCATTTCGAAAGATTATTTTCCTTTAAAGGATTTCTCTGTCTTTTAAGCAAAGTTGTTCAGACTTTGGAAGTATTGTGCTGTAGTTTAGGTTGGCTGAATTTTAAATAAACCAATTTCATCATACCAGTCTTTTAAAGAGAAATAATATGAATTTCAAAATGGTGGCCATTTTCTACTAAAAAATTTTTCCTGGTTTGCAGTATAATTTTGAGATAAGATGCTCTAATGCCTGACCCTGCTGAGCTCATTCTTGAATCTAATGCTGTGGATATGTAATATCTTTTCTGCTTTTTTACCTTGTTTTTCTTCTTTTTGCTTTTAAAGAGTGTTTAGTAGCAATTTCTAAAGGAAGAGACTGATTTTTATTTCACATGTTGCTTAAGATTTTGGGGGTTGATATGATACTAGTTACTCAGTGATTCTCAATTTTGGGGAGGCTGCAACCCTTTCTGAGGTTCTGACCAAAGCTAAATCTCCCTTTTCCAGAAAAATGCACGCACAGCTGTGCTTAGAACGGCTTTCTCTGCAGAGGGATCCGTGGACACAGGGTAAAGAAATTTGCCTCTGCCTTTCTCCCTCTCTCCCTTCAGCTCTTCAGCCACTGTTGTTTGAGCTCTGTTAAAGGTCAGGCTCCACGCTCAGGATTCCAGTGGCGAGGGACCTAGGCATGACTCCTGTCTCATGGAGTTCATCGTCTAGTGAATGAAGAAGACAGTAAAGCATATCCTCACAAGGAAACATGCTGTGACACAGGTGTGTTGTGAAGGACAACACCCGTGTATAAAAAGATCATGTTACAGGTGTGACCCATGTCAAAGATCCGACCCATAGGTGTACCTGTAGAGAAAGGAGGAGGCAGATGAATCCGAGAAGACCCTGCCCCTCCCCCAGGCAATGATATTTCAGTTGAGATCGAAGGATGGAGAGCAGAGAACCAGGCTAAGGGACAGAGGGGAGGGGCCCAGCCAGGGAATGTAGTGCCACATTCTTGCACCTCTGAAATACGAACAGAGCCAACGCCCTGATCTTCCTCTGTGCCTATCCCAAGGAGCTCTGTGTCCTTTTTTTTTCTCCTTTCAACATAATAACATCCGTTATACAGACACTCACCTGCCAATGATCCATTCCTGCTATGGGCCAAATCATACTCCCCCTGATGGTAAATCCCCCTCATGGAGCTCGAAAGTGAGTTTCCTCTTCCCCCTCCAGGGTCTCCATGTTTCAGACGCTGTTGTATATGGGGCAGTGGTTTATTTTACCAGCTCTGATACTGTGGAGTCAGAGCCATGTGTCTTTGTAGAATATACCTGGGGGGATGCGGACCTGTGGGTGCTCCCACTCGGACATGCGTATGCCCCACTGCATGAATTACACCCGCCACTGCACCAGCATGGGGCCCAGACTCATGGTGTTCAAAGCACCACCCGTGGACCAGCAGCCCTAGGAGCTTGTTACACATAGAGCATCTCAGGGGCCGCCCCAGCCCTCCTGAACCAGAGTGTGCAGCTGGGTGCTGCTCCCGTGACGCCATTCTGTTTCCACTCCGGCCTGCTCTGTGTTGTGCTGTTCGATAACTGTCCAAATGCTTTCATTTAAGGCCTGATAGCACATTGAAACTTTTAATTATCTCTGTGTTAATAGAACCATTGCTATTTTTTTCCACACTAAGAACAGGAGTCCCGGGAACTATGTTGTGGGACAGTTGTAGTGGGACTCCCGTGTGTAACAGATGTGTGTATTCACAGCGGTAGAAGGCTCACCAGCACACCTCTGCAGAAATCACTCCCACCTGTTCATGGGTGGGTCACCTGTTAATCGCTAGCATTGATCTTCAACAGATGGAAGGTCTCTTAGAAGTTTTTGCAATGAGGTTTTTTTTGTTTTTGTGGGGGGATTTTTGGTAGCAATAGGGCAAGGCAGTTGTCTACTAATTAGTGAAGTAGCTCCTATCGGTGAGTTGTAAGGTCATTTGTGTTTGCTTCATCCTTGTCCTTAAAAGGGCCTTCACAGATGCTGGGCCGCCAGTCAGTCGTCAGTGATGGGCAGCCCAGCCACCTGCCCGGCCCGTGCAACCACGTCTTTCACTCCCCGAGACCCACTTCTCCCTGCTCCCCGATACCCGGGCTTTGTCCTTCAGTTCTCGATAACAGTGACTGCATCCCAGCCCCGTGGGGCCATCTAATCACCGATTTTATTTCCTATTGTATTTTCCCCTCGATTTTAGTATCTCTCACACACAGCCTTGGGCAAGAGGCTCTTCCCACATGTGTCTCAGGCACAGGGCTCCCCTCGGCTGGTAGAGGGCCACCCCTCAGGGCCTGTGAGCTCACACGGCAATCTGCTTCCCCTTGTGCTCTGATGGTACCTGCCATTTCCTCAGTTTAACTTGATTAAGTTTAGCTGTGACATGTCCTTCCGCTCACCTTGTATTAATTAGACCCTTCCTCCTGGTGCACTATCAAGAAAACCCCAATTAAACTAGTTTATTTTTAATTAACTTATTTATTTTATTGAATTTACTGAGGTGACATTGGTTAATAAATTTGTGTAGGTTTCAGGTGTACAATTCTATAACATCATCTGTACACCGTATTGTGTGTGCACCACCCCAAGTCGAGTCTCCTTCCATCACCGTTTATCCCTCTCTACCCTCCCTCACCTTCCCCCACCCCGCTTCCCCTCTGGTAATCACCATGCTGTTGTCTGTGTCTAAGAGTTGTTTTTTTTTCTTTTTGCTTAATGCCTCATCCCTTCACCTTTTTTCCTCCCAGCCCCACCAGTAAACTAGTTTAAATAGCCACTCGTTTAATTTGTAGAAATGAGTGCCGATCGACTCACAGCCAGGGCAGCATTCATGGTGCTCGTGGCCTGATGCAAGGTGTAGGTGAGGTCCCAGGATTGGCGCTCTCTGCAGTGCCTGCCACGGCTCCCCAGATTCATCACGGTGGTAGACCCGGTCCGCGGGCAGCAGGGACTCTTTTCTCTCAAATGCCCCAGCAGGTCTCATGCAGCCCGCTGGTTCTGGCCGGGGCTCGTGCCCATCTCTGAACCAATGAGCACCATTGGGAAAATCAAATCAGTCAGTTCATTTAGACGAGTGGTTCTCAACCTTCAGCAGGCATTGGACTCATGTGGAAGAGCTGTCAGGGCACAGGTTGCCGGGCCCCCTCCCAGATGTGCTGACTCAGCACGTCCCAGGTGGGATCTGAGGATTTCTAACAAGTTCCTGGGTGCTGCTGCTGCTGCTGCTGCTGGTCTGAGGACTGCCTTTGAGAACCACTGATCTGGACCAATCCAGGTCTCATCACTTAGAGACGGGGACAGAGGTGTTAATCCCCAGCGTAAGTCCAGGTACCGTTTTACCTGCAGAGGCAAGAACTGATATTTCCACTTCTCCCTCTGTAGCATGCTTGAGCCCCTATTTCAGCACAGCTCCTGCTGGTAAGTGGTGAGGAATGTCTACGCCAGGTACCGTTTCAGGTTCAGCGGGTGCAGCTGCGATCAAGACAAAGTTACTCTCGTAGCCTGGAGGGGTGGCGAGGGTGACAACAGTGAGCAAAGACACAGGTGATTTCATGTGCTACAAAGAAACACAGGGCAGGGAAGGGGAGGGAGAAATAGGCTGGCATCCTGGAAGGCCTCTTGGAGAAGGCACCATTGGAGCTGAGACCTGGAGGCAGGGAGGGCCTGATCCAAGCTCAGCTTGAGGAAAAATGCTTTCCAGGCAGAGTGCAAAGAACCTGGAGAGTCTGAGAAATAACAAAAGCTCACTGTCTCTGGGGCAGAAAGAGCAAAGCACAGAGGGAGGAAGGTGAGGCACGGAAACAGGGCTTTCCAGGCCGTGGGAAGGGCCTTGGGCGTTCCTGTTAGGAGGAAGAGAAGGCGGCCCATGTGGAAACAGGGATTTGACATGTAATAGAATAAACACGGATGTGGAGAGAAGGAACCGTGCCCTTCTATTTGGTTAATGTCCAACTACCGAAAATCCAGCCTCAGGCCCTCGGGGGACCTGGCATTTTTGCTCCTAAAGCTAAATGTTTCCCATAACCGTATATTTAAAACTCAATATTCTACAGAGGAAGGAGTGCATTATCCCTCCGTCTTCTAGTCTATACCTCGTGATCCCCAGGGTGTGTTCCTTTGAGTCCAGTATAACACCATTTTCTTCTGCATTTAAACTCTGAGCGATTCCCCCGACATCACTTAGACTTGAAGCTCAGCCGTCTGTGCCTGGGAAGAAGCTGTGGAAGTGCACTGGTTGTTTAGAAATGACTTCAAAGGAAAGGAAGCAGTGAAAAGGGAGGTCTGATTAAAATGCAGGTGCAGCTGCTGAGGAACATGTTTGCAGGTCTGCACGGTTGCTGGACAGGGGCGTCTCTTGGGACAGTCAAGACAGTGAACCTGGAGGCTGGCTCCAGCAATCAGAATGAACTTGGGGCCCCTGATGTCTCCTAGAGGTCAGGCTCATCCAGGCGGGTCCACACTGACCATGGCACGAGGCACCGGGGCCAGCAGGGGGACTGCGCACATCTTTCCTGTGCTCAGAAGCACTTAGTGACTGTCACTTCTTCGACCTGGCCCACACTTCTGAGTGTGGCCATCGAGGCTCCATACCCTGTGGCCCTACGTTTTTGTTTGTTTGTTTTTTGTTTTTGAGAATTGTTCATTTTTACCCACATTCGACCCCACCCACTCCAGCAGCCCCCAAGTGCACTCGGCATTTTCCTGAGAATGTGCCTTTGTGTATGTTTGATGACATTTTCTGGGACCGTCCTTCCCTGCTTTTGTCTCTTCCAGCCAAGCATAAAGACCATTTCTTTCTAAAAGCCCTTTCTCTAGCTACAATTGATTTTCCCCTTCTCTCTCAGGAGTTCGCTGTTTTATGTACTAATTCCATTTGGCCTTGGATATGTTACCATTAGTCCTCTATACGACACCTTCTTTAAAGAGATGTTGGCTCTTGAGGGAAGAGGCCATTTGCGCCCCCCTACCCCTCTCCCCCTGCATGGGCCAGAAGGAATCAAAGGGAAGACACAGGGACACAGCCGGGTGTGCTGGACTGAATTCCAGCTCTGGCTGAGGAATGGCGATTTGGGCGGCTTTAATGCTGGCACTTATCAAGCCATTTCCTTTCTGTTGTTGCTGTTGTTGTTATTTTTATAAAACTTTTCTTTTGAGACACCTGGATTACATTTTGCTGAGCTCAGGACCACTTTCCCTTCCCTTTTTTCTCTAGAAATTTCTAGAACCACCTCAGAGAAAGGGAGATGCAATTTGACCCAACCAAACAAACAGTCTGCCTCTGGGGTTGAAATCTGAGCATGCGGTGGTTGGGGAGGGCCAGCAAGGAGCTCAGACACACTCAGCTCCTGGATGTGCTTAGCTCCCTGCCTCCTGTGGCAGGCAAACTCGTCTTTCCTCTGTTGGCTTGTGGCCTGGGTGGGAGAAAGGACAGGAGATGTCACCAGCATGGATATCCCGACCTGACAAATTGGTGTAGGGCGTGTTGAGAAACACATTTCGGCTTAGAGAGGGGCCGGAGAGTGCTGACTTGTGCACATTTGCAGGGCCCTGGGGTTCCCAGAGCTATCCCTTACCACATGCAAGAAGCTGTATTTGCTTTCTTGTGTTCAACCATCTGCCTTCTGGATTGATCTTCATTTAGAATTGCCTCCAATGTAGAAATGACTGGCTAGGAACATGTGATTGGCGTGAGGGTAGGAGGTGCATGGTCTTCCAGGGGCAGAGGAGGTGAGCGGTAGGTATAGTGTGCCTTAGAGTCTGGGTTCTTGGCTCTCTGAGTGTGTTGGGAAGAGTCCTGTTGCTCCTGACTGCCCGTCCCTTGTGAATCTCAGCCCAGGGGCGGGTTACAATCGGAGGCACGTTGTGCACAATGCGGCTGTCAGGGCCCTCACGGTGTGTGGCTTCTGAACATATTCCCATCCACCTGCAGAGGCTGGCCACGCATTACGAGCATGTGCCTAGAAGGGGACATGCCTTGTTGTCCTCATTTGGACTTTCTCATGAGAGGTCTCAGAAGACAAGTTCAGCCCTGGCTGGTGTGGCTCAGTGGATTGAGCACCGGCCTGCAAACCAAAGGGTTGCCGGTTTGATTCCCAGCCAGGGCCCGTGCCTGGGTTTTGGTCCAGGTCCCCAGTAGGGGGCACACAAGAGGCAACCACACATGGATGTTTCTCCCTTTCTCTCTCCCTTCCCCTCTAAAATAAATAAATAAATAAATAAAGGTCAGGCTCAATTTGGGCTTTGTTCTTCTTCCCTCTAGACGACAGTGGAAGAAAACTAAAAGCACTGGGGACCTGTCCCAGTCAGTCACACTTATGCTCATAAACCAAGTTCACCATAGAGGGCCATCAGCTGTGTCTGGACCCACCAGAGAGGAGAACAGTTTGATCTTTGACTCACAAGTCAAGGTATTTTTCTGGTGGAAGATGAGATAATTTTTGATAAGCGGATTCGTCAGTGAGAATGAAATTAGTCCGTTTTTGACTTATGGACTATGAGACAATTTAATATATGAAATGCATATTTACTTGACAGTCATATGTAAGAAAGGTGGCCGTGTCCTTCCCAGAGTGTCCACGTGCCTTGAAGTAAGTAGAGGAACTATGTTTTTTCATGAACTGGGAATACTGTTTCATTTAAGCTAACATTGCCCCTGAGCTCAGGGGGCATTGAGACAATTTTTACTGCCGCCTTTCAGCAGATCCAGGAAGTGGAAGGATCCGATCATGTGACCCAGTCTCTCAAGGGGACCCAGTGTGTGAGTGGTGAGCAAGCACTGGATTGATATTCGGGCCGTCAGCACCCCAGCTCCCAAAGGCTACCTTCCGACTATATTGGGGTTTCTTACCAACATACTACCTTATGTAGACCCAACCACAGGGGCCACAAGACCATGTGCCCAAAGCTTATGCCAAGTAGGGGGCTCATCTCAGGCCTGGGTGGGAACTTTGCAGAATGCAGTCCTCACATAGCTCTGCAGGGATGCACCCCACACACTTACAGGAAAAACTGCTGCCCCCGAAAGGGGACTCTGTGTTCCCTGGGTGCTCTTCTTGGTTCCGATTTGTGTTAGGCAAGATCTCGAGCCTTTTCTGCTTGAAAGCCTATGGGCATAAGTAGGTGTAATTGACTTTGTCCTGCCTTTCGCACCCTCTTCAAACAGTTACAACTCTGCTCACTTATCCTATGCATGTATCACTCTTCCATTCACTGGCTGTCTGGATGGGTAACTTCCCTGAGCCTTCCTTGTCTGTGAAATAGGATGACCAAGTGCTACGCCCTGGGTGGTTGTTAGAAGCCAAGGAGATGAGGAGTGTAAAGCATCTGGGCCAGCATGGCTCTCCTCTCCCTGCCTTTCTCACTTGCTCACAAGCCTGCACTATGGCCGTAGACTCCCAACCTGCTCATCCACTGCAATCTGTTCTCCTCTACACCTCTGCCCAGGGAGCTCCATACTCGGGTGCTGCTTTGAGCTTTCTGGTCCTCTCCTCAAAAACCTTAAGTCGCCCCCCTACTTGAAAGACGAAGTCCAAACTCTTCAGCTTGGCACCCAAGGCTTGCTCCAGTCTCTGCCCCACACATCTCTTCACATAAATACTCCACGTGCCCAGCTCTGCTCTGCACTGCAGCCGGAATGACAGACTCTGAGTATCCTTTGCTGGAATCCCCTTTCCCATCTTCCCAAATCCCACCCATCTTTCCACATCCATCTCAGACATCATGCCTTTTGTAAATCCTTCCTGTCCACCAAAGACCCACGCTTTTGTTTTTTCCCTGAATTCTTACATGAATTGACTACAGCATTGATTTGATTGTTAGTCAAACTACCCAGCTTCTTGTGGTCATTGATCAGAATTGACATCCTCTGTCACTGTTCATTCTTTCTGCAGCTTATCTGCCTTCTTCTCAGCCAGTGGGAGTAAACGTCGCAAAGCAGAGGACTGTGTCATGGTTAGAGTTCATGGTGCTCTTTGCATTGGGGGCTCCTGGTCATTGATTTGATGCAGGAGAGGTTCATCATGATTAGAATAAATATTTTCTGTATAGAATTTTGTGTTTCTATTTTTATTTATTTATTTTATTGGTTGATTTCAGAGAGAGAGGGGTGGGAGCAAGGAGAGAGCGGGGGTGGGGGAGAGAGAGAAATGTGGATGCATTGTTCTGCTTATTTATGCACTCATTGGTTGATTCTTGTATGTGCCCTGATCAGAGACAGAACCCGAAACCGTGGTGTATTGGGGCAACGCTCTAACCAGCTGAGCTGCCTGCCCAGGGTCTAGAGTTCTGTTTTTAGCAGTAGATGTGGCAACTCAACTCAACACAACATCTTAGTGTTGATTGGGACATGCCAGTTTGAACTACCTAATTAACTGTGCAGCCTCCTCTAACTAATTTGTCACTGTGTCCTTGGACACTAATGCTAATGCTCTCAGACTTGATGACTTTTGCCAAACCTCTGAGCAGGGCTCTGGCTGACATCCTCCAGGGGCCCAACTGGAACGGAGGCAACCGACAAAGTGAGCCATTTGGAGTGTTATGCAATTTGGATTTAGCCTGAGGTTTTTTTCCGGAAGTACAATAGAAATATGACGCTGACTCAGGCCCAGGTGCTTTTCCCCTCTTTCTGTGTCCTGGCCTTTGCACAATAAATCTCGGGCAGCTCCGCATGTTTGGGGATTGTTTTTCCAATGGGACTCTTTCTCATGCCATGTAATGTCGGGCCCCTCCTCTGTAGAAGCTGTGTGATGTATGAGGCTTGATGCTCGATGTATGAGGTATACTTTTGGTTCTTGGTGTGTTGAGTTTTGGTGTAATGGCTAAAAGTGAGGGATTATTGTGTAACCATCTGGGCTGAAATCCTGGCTTCACCATTACTGTGTGCGATCAGAAAAATGACAAACTTTTTGGGTCTCCAATTCCTCATCTCTGAGGTGCGTGTAACACTGATACCTACCTCGTAAGGTTCTTGTAATTGTTATAGAGGATAATATATTTGAAGTACTGTGTACAGAGTCTGTGATATAGTAAACAGTCAGCAGATGGGTGTGATTTTTTATGAAATCTCTCTATCCGCGTGCCATTGTAGTGGTTAGAGGGTAACACAAAACAAAACGAACACAAATCTTTTTGAGGTTATGAGTCTGGATCTAAAGGTTTTTGTAGAGATTTTAAAAATGTCAGTGAACAGTCGGTGCTGATTCTGTACATTCATTATTAACAGTAATTGTGACAGGGAGATGGAGGAAGTTAATCTTTCCACTTCCTGCTCCCCGGAGTGTTGGACATATATGGAGGGTGTGTAGTTTTGGCTCTTCCAGTGGTATGAAATGACCCCAACTCATTGGAAATGGCCTTGCATCGTAACCCTGAGAAGCCAAGGACACGTGGAGCCAGTGGAGGACAGTTAGGAACGGTCCCTGCAATGTGAAGTCAGCCTACTCCTGGAGCCTCTGACCTGCCCAGCAAGGCCATACCAGAGCCCCCAGTTTCCATGTCAGCTGTCTTTTCTTCTCCTTCTCCTTCTCCTTCTCCTTCTCCTTCTCCTTCTCCTTCTCCTTCTCCTTCTCCTTCTCCTTCTCCTTCTCCTTCTTCTTCTTCTTCTTCTTCTTCTTCTTCTTCTTCTTCTTTTCTTCTTCTTCTTCTTCTTTGTTACATTAAAAAAATTAATTTCTCAATTACAGTTTACACTCAGTATTATTTTGTATTAGTTTCAGGTGTACCACAGAGTGATTAAGCAATCAGATACTTTCTTTACAAAGTGGTATCTCCAGGACCCCTGGCACCATACACAGTCATTACAATATTATTGATGATAATGTTCCCTGTGCTGGACTTCACATCCTCATGACTGTTCTGTAACGACCAATCTGTACTTCTCAATCCCTTCGCCTTTTACACCCAGTCCCCCAACCCCGTCCCATCTGGCAGCCATCAGTCCGTTCTCTGTATCGATGAGTCCGTTCCCGTTTTGTTTGTTTATGTTTTTCTTTAGGTTTCGCATATAAGTGAAATCATATGGTATTCGTCTTTCTCTGACCGACTTTTTCACTTGGCGCACTACCACCACATTCTCCTGTCTCCTCCTGGTCACCCATCTTCA
This sequence comes from Desmodus rotundus, assembly GCF_022682495.2. NCBI lineage: Eukaryota > Metazoa > Chordata > Mammalia > Chiroptera > Phyllostomidae > Desmodus > Desmodus rotundus. The sequence continues at coordinate 7,816,464 of NC_071392.1, read as the reverse complement.
GGATGCTGGACGGTCTCAGGATAGGTTGAGTGGCACGTAGTGGGTGTCTTTGTCACTGACTTCCCTCCTCCGAGTTCTTCAGTTTACCTCGAGGGTTTCTCCATAAGCTGTAGGATCGTGAGTATGAGAGTGGAGAAAAGGAGAGGACTTTTCCGACTACTGGTATGTTGTTTCAGTCCGTATTTTTTGAAGTACTTACCCAGGAAACATGAACTTTAGAGATATTTCTACCTGATTCCTGGGTTGGAACAAGAAAAAGACCCTGTCCCCATGGATTTTTGAATTTTCCTAAACATTCGATACTCCCTTGTGTATTATATAGTTCTAATTTCTAGCCCAATATTGGCTACCAGGTGGCCTTAGTCTTAGATTAAGCCTAAAATATTTCTTGCAAGAGAGTAGGCAGTCATGGGAGAGGTGGAAGGATGTTTTTCAAGTGGATTGGCGTATTAATCAGGGTTCCCCAGAGAAATAGAACCTGTAAGACATATACAGAGATTTATTATAAGGAATTGGCTCAAGTGATTATTAAGACTGACAAGTCCCAAGATCTGCAGTGTGAGCTGGCAAGGCAGAGACCCAGGAGAGCCAGTAGTGTAGTTCTAGTCCGAAGGCCAAAGGCTTGCAAAACCCAAGAAGGGCGGATATTTCAGTTCAAGTCCAAAGGCAGGAAATAAACCAACGTCCTAGCTGGAAAGCAGTCAGACGAACTTTCTCTTATTCAAGAAGGGTCTGACTTTTTGTTCTGATTGGATGGGCCCACCCACATTAGGAAGGCCAATCTGCTTTACCCAGTCCATTGATTTATCTGTTAATCTCACCCCAAAACACCCTCACAGTAACACCCAGAATAGTGTTCGACCAAATATATGGGTAGCCCACGGTCCAGACAAGTTGACCCCAAATCACAAAAACATCACAATATAGACTTTCACTTTGATTCAATGCTCCAAGTGATCCCACAGCTCTTCTGTTAATCTGTTGTCCTTTCTCAGATTTCTTGATGGCATAATACCTGACAGGGTAAGCAGTTACTGAGTTCTCACTCCACGTGGGTGCTTGCTAGACTTTGTGGGAGTCAGAGATGGACTCGGTATGATTTCTGCTTTAAGAGGAAAACCTCCTTCACGCTGGATATATGTTGCCAATCTCATTTTAGAAGCTGTTTTCTTCAAACTAATCAATGCTGAGTGTGTCAGCGCAAAGGTTTCTTTCACAGCTTGGCCTTCTTGAGTGTAACCAATACCAGTGAGGTGGTTTTACTTGCTCTAGCTATTGTTTTTTCATCCTTGCAAAATGAAGGAGCTGCTTTTTATCCTCTGGCTGTTAATATGGAGTGTCTCGCTGAAAGTCACCATACAGCGAGAGGGAAAGTGCCATCCCAGGAAATCTCCCCACTGCTCCAGGAGCCTTGCAGGTGAAATCATGCTTCTGATAGTATTTTGAAGCAGCGACCTGCATTTGAACCATGTATCAAGGTTTCCGCTGGCTGGCTTTCCATGCAGTGGACTTGGTTGGCTGCTATCCATTGGCTCTGCATTTTTATCATCTTTGGTTTTTTCACGGGCAAAGAACACCTGGCTTTATAAGCATCAATGTCTTATTGCCTCAAATTGCCAATCCAAGTCCAGCATGTCCCAGCAACTTTGCTGCAGTTCGCTCCTTCCCTGCCCTGCTCTCCCCACCCCCTTGGGGTCTGTGTTTGTTGGGGTGACGGTGTGGGGCAGCAAGGAGAGGGAGAAGGAAGGTAGATGTGTGGGTCTGCATTTGTTCCTGTTCAGTGTGGCGAGCGCAGCACTGAGGGTTAGGGCCAGAGTGCAAAGCCTCCGGGGGGTTCTGAAAGGGATGCAGTGATGAGAATAACAGCTGGCCTGCTGGTCTGGGAACCACTGAAGGAGTATGTTTGTCACTTTCCTCATCACTGTTGTATGTGCTTTCAGACTTTATATACTGTGTGTTCCTGTGAAATTTGGAAGAATCTGTGCGAATGGATCTGAGATGGAAAGGTTTAGTTCTGTCATGTGGAGACCCTGGAAGGGAGTTTCCTGTGGGAGCCAAAGGTACAGGCCTCCCACTCTAAAGCTATTCTTTCTCATCCAGATCAGGTGGGTTTTTTAACTTATAATCAGAAGTAAGAAATGCACCCAGATTGAATAATCAGATAAGAGTGCAGATTAAGAAGCACAACTAATGTTAATCTTGGGGTCGTGAAACTCCACGTTAAGGCATAGAAGAGACTCGACGTGGACTCCAGAGCTTCTGTGGAAGGATGAAGACTGTTTTTGCTCTTAAAATGTTTTCAGAGGACCAAGTCCTTCTGGTTCTGTGGTTTTCTTTTAAGACTGATGGCTGAACCTGCTTTCAGAGCAAGGCGGGGAGGGTAAAGGCTGGGATTTCCATAAGAAAGACGGATGCTTACATTAGTTTTCGGTGACATGGTCCTGTTAACAACTCCTTGGAAAAATTACTGAGGAGAGACAGCTTTTTATTATTTTGTTATTAAGCTTTTATGAAATCTCCTGCTGTTTCATAGAGCTTCAATGGGAAATCAGAGATGCAGTAGCATCCTCTTTTGGCCCCCGATTGTTAACAGAGGCCTTGTTCTGGTGAGCTAGCTGTACCTGAGGTTTTAGTTATCCATGGCCCTGTGTCAACTCTTTTTGTTCCCATTCAATTTGTCCCCCAGTTACCTTTTCGTGAATACAGTTTGTCTGCACAATCAATCAGACAAATTTCGCGGTTGGTTGATCCAGTTGGGTTGTAAAGACTTTGCTGATTGGCTGAAGCCTGAATGTTACAGTCATTTGGAGGCGGCTGGGTGGTCTGCTGAAAATTAATCTCATTTGGGGATAACAAGGTGAGGTAAATCTGAAGCCAAGACTTCAGTGTGGATCTCTGATGGCATTGATGATGTTATAAGTATTTCCTTGGTAATCTGTGAATCTCACAGGCTAAGCCCCCTTTGAGCCCTCTGAAGAGAAAACAATTTAAGGCAAAATGATAGTCTTTGGGGATTGCTGTCAATTCAGAAATGAACATAGAAGAAAAATATCTTGTGCTATGTAAACAGCTGCTAAAGAATGGATAGGACCATTTTTTAAATAGAATTTATACAAACATTTATATAGATTCTTACATTTAAACCTGGGCATGTTTACACGATTTATAGAATTCTTTTAACACGTTAAACTTCAAACTCAGGATTCCTCTAAACTGTATTACACACGTATCACGAATGCTGTGGGCGAATCAGAAAATAGAGACAACGAAGAAGGTAAAAGTAACTTCACCAGTATGCCTGGTTTTTGTTTTCAGGCGTATATGTAGACACACACATTATATACATACGTATCTGTGTATATGTATAAAAAGTACAACAGCCAGATCATATTGTACATGGCATGGAAAGCTGGTTCTCTCACCTAACAATAGTTATTCGCATCCTTATATATCAGTAAATATTACTCTATACTATTATTGCAAATGCTTGTGTAGTGTTTTATTTATTTTTCTTTTCATTTAACAAACACCCACCCGGAGTGTATAATGTGCCAGGCAAGTTCTGTTACTTCACAGATGTGAGCTCATCTCATCTAAACAGAGATGCAACACAGTCCACGGCACCATCGCCCACCGCAGCTGCTGGGCGTCTCCGGTGTTTCGATAATGACTTTAAGTGCCATTGCAGTGAACGCACTTCAGTAGTTGTGCTTATCTTCATGTCCTTAGGGTACATGGTCAGGCGTGGAATTTCTAGGTCAAACAGCATGGGCATTACTAGGCTTGTGACACATCTATACTACAAACCGCCACGGGGAGGCCAAACCAGTCTTCTATTTTCACCAACAATAGGGGAGCAAGCACCCTTGCTAACAGAGTGTTTCCACTGAAACAAACAATAAAGACCTAGAACACTGAAAAGCAAAGAGAAAGAACTCTTTCCAAGATGACAGGTAAAAAATGATTTCTTGTTTTTAATGACATTTGTCCTTTTCTTATTGAGTTTGGGGAGTTCTTTGCATATTGAAGATATTAACCTTTTGCAATATGTTGTGGTTTTTCCCAAGTGTTTTGTTACTCTGATTCTAGTAGTTATTATCACGTGGAAGTGTTACTTTTTTTAGTATGCAGTATATCTTTGTCATTTATGGGTTTTCCCTTTGCATTTATGCTTATATGGGTTTTATTGGCTCCTCGATTATATAAGAATATACATAAATTTCATTCAAGAGCCTTTATGGTTTCATTTATTTCATTTTAAATCTCTAATTCATCTGGAATTTATTTTAGTCGGCATCCGTTTTTTGAAACCATCTAGAAAGCTTGCAGTACGTGGGCACAAATGTTGTCCATTCGGTTTGGGGCGAGTTATGTAATGAAATTTCAAACCTTGGGCTCAATAATAACAGTTTAAAAAATAAACATTTATTAACTTCTTACCACGTGTCAGGTAATAGGCTCAGGGCTTTGCAGGTATTAGTTCATGGGCTTCCAGCAAGAAGCTCAGTGGAAAGCATCCTGCAGTTGTCATGGTAACTGGTCATCTTCCGCAAATGGCCCCCTGGACGCTGCTTGGTGAGGCGCATAGGTACCCACCCAGAATCCTGAGTTCACCAAGAGCTCCCTGTTCTCATCCACGTCTCCCCTGCCGCTGGCTGTAGTCTGGGCAGTGTCACTGTGTCTCCTTTGCCTGCTAGATTCTTCTTCTGATGCTTTGGGAGTGCAGCTGCTCCCGTAAATGAGTATTGCTGCGTCTTCCCTCACTGATGGCATGTATTGACACAATTGGCGTTTATATTGCCTCTGTTTTTAATCTAGGGGAGCTGATTCCTGCATAATAAGCCTGGGTTTCCATTTATAGGCAGCTGTCGTCATGTGGCCGTGGGTTTCATCCCCTTCCTCTTATAAACTTTGCCACATATGGCCACATGTTTTTCCAGGATCTCCCAGAGTTCACCTCCATCCCCATGGGCCTGGGCCCAGGGACACACCTCTCAGCCTGTGCAGCTGTGTGCTCAGCCAGCCGAGGGCCACGCTGCTTGCCAGTTTGCTCCTGCGTCCGGCACTGATTGGACACATGGATTCACATCATCCCTTCAGTCTCTAAACCAGATTCGACACGTGAACTGTTAATTTATGAAGTCTTACTCGCGTTAGCGCTGAGGCTGTTCTGTGCTTTTGTCTTTCTTGACTATTAAAAACTCAACCTATAAATTCAGTTGAAAGTCTTTCTGCGTGCCCAATGGGCCCCCGGACCTGTGTGGTCTGGGGGTGCTTTTGCAAATAAAAAAGAGCAGGGTCTCCGTCCTCCCTGAGTTTACAGTGTAGTGAGGAGAAAAACAGCCCGTCGTCACACGGGTGAAAGTTACTGCAAATTGTGATACATGCAAAGTGTGGTCAGGAAAAGTGAGAGGAGCGGTCAGAAGCTGTAATGTAACCCTGCGGTGGTCTTGGACCCCAGGGAAGCTGTCCTGAGGAAGGGAGCCTTCAGCTGCCATCGAAGAGGTGTGGCCATGAACCAGGGGCGGTCAGTGCAGGAGAGCTGCCATGCAGAGGCCCCGATGTAGAAAGGAGTGGAAAGGGGACGAGAGGGTGGCTGGGGGAGATGAGTCTGGAGAGGCGTCCAGCCGGGGGGCACAGGTCATGGTGAGGATGCAGCTCATTGTACTATTACACTGAACAGAGTAACAGGGAGTCAAGAAAGTGTGAAAAATGAGAGGGATTATCATTCACCATGTGTTTTTTAAAATTCTTCAGTTTTGAATTGCCATTAACCAAATAATTCTTAATTTTGAACCAATAAATGGTTCAGTCACTCAAAAGTACACCGAGCGGCTACTGTGTAAATGGCTTTATACTAGGTGCTGGAGCAGCTACGAAGATGACGCAGATATAAGCCCCCTTGGGTGGTGCACAGACCACCCTAATACAGGAAAGCACAGGACAGGCAACCAGGCACGAACATTTACAGACAGGACGATGGCCTTAGGAGAAAGGTGGCCGATCTCTTCAGAACATGGTGGTGGCATTACTTTTTTTCTTTTTAAAGGGTTTTTTTGTTTTGTTTTGTTTTTAGATATAATTCACATGCATACAAGTCACCCATTTTAAATGTACAGTTCCATGGTTTTTTTTACTGCATCCCCTGATGTATGTGCCCATCAGCACAGTCAGTTTCAGAACACTGTCACGACCTCAGAAAGACACCCCCTGGGCTCCAGTTAACCCCTCCTGTCACCTCCTCCCCCGAGCGCTGCACAGCCACTTGCTACTCTCCATCTCCATCCATTTCCTGACTCTGGGCATTTGAATGAATGGAATCACCTGTCATGTGGTCTTTAGTGACCGGCTTCTTTCACTTAACACGGTAGTTTCTAGATTCATCCATACTAGGATTCCAGGCTTCTTTATGGTCAAATAACACTCCATCATATGGCTAGACCACATCCGTTTATCCATTCATTAGCGGATGGACATTTGGGTTGTCTCCACTTTTTGTGAGCAGTACTGCTGTGAACACTTGTGTAGTTGTATTTATTCAAATACCTACTTTCACTTCTTTTAGAGTAAAATTGCTGGATTGTATGGTTGCTCTATGTTTAATCATTAGAGGAACTGCCAGACTGTTTTCTAAGGTGGCTGCCATTTTTCATTCCTACTAGTAGTGTATTTAGGTTCTGGTTTCTCATCACTCTTGCCAATACTTATCATCGTCTCACCGCTTGGTGATGGCCAGTCTAGTGGGTGTGAAGTATATCTCATTGTGGTTGTGGTTTGCATTTCCTTGATAACTATTGATGTCCAGCAGCTTTTAATGTGATGGCATTAGTTCTTATGCCAAATAATAATGAATAACATCTTTTTGCTTTGATGAAAGAATGAAAAGTTTAAAATGAGGTAGAACATAAACTCCATGAGGACAAGACCTGCTTATTCATATCTGCAGTCCCATTACCTGGTAGTACACAACAATAGTACATAGCAAAGCATTGGATGGATGGGTGGATAGATGGGAAAATGGATGGATAGATGGATGGATGCATGCCTTATTCTTCATAATGAGGTTAAAGATTTCTAAGATGGAATGTAGTTTTTTCCATCTGCCTTTTCCCTCTACTTATTTAACTTATTCACTCATTCCTATATTTACAAAGAAAGAAAACTTATCAGGTTTTAGATCTCTGTAGCTCATTTTCTTTGTTTTTCTGAATTATTCACTTTTGAGAATTACAGAATTGTGCAAGTTAGGAGAGACTTTGGAAGCATTTAAAAGCCCAAGTTTTCCATAAATGTTTTATTCTTTTTACCTTTCCAAACAACTGTTGTCATCTGTTTAGCTGTTTTCATAATTCTTAACAAGATCAAGCAAAAATAAACAAAATAACAATAGCAACAAGACTATCCCAGTTCAGCAATCATGCGTGAACAAACTTCCAAAAGCAAATTGGGGTTCTCAAGTCATTATTTCTCCTTAATGTCTATTATTATTGGAGTACACGGACAATAATGCATTAAGAGTTGTTGAGAGGGACTCTTAAAATGAAGGAAATGCATGCCTTCCCAAGCAGAATCTCATTATTCTTAAGTTTTTTGAAATGATTTATGATACAGTAAAATGTCAGAGCTTCAGGTCAAATAGTCTCATTCATCAATGGGAGGCCACCTTAGAAACTTAGGTATTTTTGAATTTAAGGTTTTTCTCTTTCCACTTGTCATAGCCATTTTTATAATACCATCAGAGTCGAAAGCACTAAGCTCACATTCTCAACAGGATGTCTCAAGGCTCCCTCGAGTCAAAAGCTCCTCAGAAGAATATATCAAGAGGCCATATCTTGTCCCAGGCTCCTTTGGGGTCAAAAAGTCCTGAGTAATTTTCCTAACAGGCAAGTAAGCTGTTGACAATCACTCCTGATATTCAGTTTCTCTAAAGAGAAACAATAAAATTATTGTCCTGTGAACTCCAGGGCTTTTATGATAACAAAAAGAAAGGTATTCTAAAATGTTATTATTATTATTACCCTGTTTACTATTATCTTTTGTTTTTCTTTTTTGTCAGCTGTTATTTAATACCTTGGAAGCTGTGGGTCTCTGAAAAGTCTGCATAGCACAAGCCAAACTTGCTTCAAAAATCATTTTTCACCCAAAAACAGAAGGTTGAGATAGGAGACGTTCTGCCAATTTGGCCTCAGAATGGTAGCTCTGGGGCCAGAGAAAAGGACACTCTGCTAATGTCATAAATGCAGCCATCCTAAGGGGCTGAAATGCATTTTCCAGAACTATTATTCTTTGTGTTAAAGATTTAAGCATGAACCTCTGAAAATTCCCAAGCACTAAATTTCTACCTTCAATGCATTTCTTTGTTACGGTTTTTCCACTTTCTCTTGTCTTAAGAAAGCCTTGAATTCATTTACCCCATTTTATTAAAACAAAGCAAAATAAAACTTAGAGTCACACAAGGTTATTTCAAGGAAATTATTCTGCCATCTCTGCACAATACTGTTCGTGTTTGCATCTTGTTTTCTTTCTACAGGGCCTTCCCTGCTCAAAGGGAAGAAGGGCTTCCAGAGCAAAGTCCGTGTGGGCAGGAGGGTGGCCAGGTAACCTGGGATTCATTGCCATGGGAGGAGGGGTAGCATCACCTTTGGAAAGTGGGAGGACTACCATGCCTGGTGTCCATTTGGTATCCAGTGAAAACTTGCTGGATGGATGGAGAGATGAATAACTAATATGAACAAGAGCAGTGTGATGGTTAATTGGATGTGTCCATTTGCCTAGGCAAGTGTACCCAGGTGTTTGGTCAAACATTCTAGATGTTTCTAAGGATATAATTTAGATTAGATTAACATGTAAATCAGCAGACTTTGAGTAAAGTAGATTGCCCTCTATAATGTGGGTGACCCTCATCCAATTGGTCAATGGTCTTAATAAAAAAAAATAACACTGACCTTCTTCAAGGAAGAGGGGATTCTCCCAGGAGAATGCCTTCATAAGTGGAACTGTCATTTTGTCCCTGTTGTCCAGCCTGCCCTGCAAAGTTTGAACTCACCAGCCTCCCCAATCTTGTGAGATGGTTCTTTACAATAAATATAAATCTCTCTCATGTTTGTCTCTCTGTCTGTCTAACTGTCTATCCATCCAGCCATGCATCCATCCATCATCTAGCCATCCATCCATCCTATTCTGTTTCTCTGGAGAACCCTGACTACTCCAGTGGGTGCAGGAGAACTGTCTGGTTGAGTATGTACGTCACTAGCTAGGGTTTCTGAGAGTGAAAGACAGTGCAGATGTGTGGCGCAGGCTGAGTGAAACGTTCAGATGGCAGGCTCCAGGGTACCCGCCCAGCACCCACAGCACGGAGGGCCAGTGCTGCTCACAGGAACCAGATGGGCTGGCCGCCTTTCAACCAGACACCAACCCATCCAGGCGTGGTTGAAATAGTGGTCCACGTGGTATATGAGAATTTTGGATTCTGCTTTTCCTCCTAATACTAGAACACCTTTGAACACATTTGACATTTTCTCATACTATATAGGCTTCAGAAGTTGTTGTAGTGGTTATAAAATATTTTATCATGTTCTCTCTTGTAGCACATATGTTTCTAGCTCAACACTATAGATAATGCCTCATGGGACATCTTCATATACCTGTTCTTGCTGACCTCTTCATTGTTCTATAGGGTGAACAGCCAGCACTGGGATTGTGGCGTAGGAGAGTAACATTTGTTGTCTTAAAAGAAATAGAAGATAAAGTAGAGAAATAAAGGAGAAAAATCATTGTAAATAGAAAATATAAAAAGATAGAAGAAAAAATCCTAATAGATCAATAATTGGAAAAATTATGAATTGATTGAAGTGGCCTATGAAAAATTATAAACTCTCAGATTTCTAAAATAGCAGTTATATATGGTTCTATGTGGTTTGCACAAACGATAGCTAACAGAATGCCACAGAAAGATTGAAGTAGTAGAGGGGTGAGAAAATATCTCCTAATATTAACCAGTGAAGCTGCCCCAGCAGTAACAGACAAGATCAGATTTAAGGCGATAAATCGAAATGAGATGTCGGAAACAATATGCTCTGAAGATGTCACATGTGATTCCTAATCACACTGCCTTCACACATCTCAATACATCAAAAATTGTCCAACTTACAAGTAGAATTTGGCAACTCTTTAGTTATAAGGAAAGATTTTAGGACACTACTCTCAGAAATGGACAAGTCAAGCTGAAAAATTGAAAATACATAAAAAATTTAAACAATTAGAATTAGTTGTGGTTTAACAGACATATAGAAATCTGTTCAAGAAATAGAGTATATTCAGCCCTGAGCCGTGTGGCTCGGTTGGCTGGGCGTCATCTCACAAAGCAAAAGGTTGCTGGTCGATTCCTGGTCAGGGCACATGCCTGGGTGGCGGGTTCAGTCCCTAGTGGGGGCACATGCAAGAAACAACTGACTGATGTTTCTCTCGCACATTAATGTTTTTCTCCCTCTCTTTCTCCCTCCCTTCCCCACTATCTAAAAATAAATAAATAAATAATCTTTTTTTGAAAGTATCCATTTACACATGGACCGTTGTGAGAAATTGACTGTGAAGACTACAAAAAGTCTGAACATGTTCCAACGATTGATTTAACATACAATTACATTTTTAAAATTTTCAAAGACACGGTAAAAATGCATATACAGCATTCTTATTGAGAGTATTCTTCATAGTAGCCCCAAATGGGAAATTCCTTATGTATGTCCATGACTAGGTGAATGGCTTATAAAAAACATTAGAAATTGGTTAAAGTAATGAACTAGATATTCTGGTATCCGCATTCATAAATTTTGAAAACATAGTATTGTGTGGAAAAATCATGTTCATAAAGGACATACACGGTATGATACCATTTGCATAAAATTAAAAATACAGTATAAAAGAATGCCACATATTGTTTCATGGAGATAATTATATGTAGTAAAAATATGAAATTATTATGAAGAAAGGATGGTCATTTGCCTTTGAGGAATGGAATTAGAGATAGAGGGAATGAAAGAGAATTTCTACTATACCTCTAATATTTTCTTTCTTTTGGAAACCTAAAACAAATACAGCAAAACATTGACATTTGTTAATTCTGAGTGCCGCATTTATAGCTACTTGCTATAATACATTTTGTTCCTTTCTGTTTGAAATATCTCATTACAAACAGAAGTTCGAGGTATTTGTCTAGGGATATGCAGCTTAGTGCTTGGTATTTTAGTTTCAATATTTTGATTTCTTTATTTTTTATTGTACCAAAATTCTTAATGTTTATAATTTCAAACTGAATTCCTTCCACTTTTTCCTAAGTTTATTTATACTCAAAAAGTGAGTTGATTTTTAGTCTTTCAGTCTTGAAGTTTATTCTTTGTTTGCATTCTTACCCACTTTTCTCCTTGACCCCCATGAATTTTGGCCATAAATATTAAACAAGAAAGAATTATAGAGTAAGTCTTTATTAGCAGGCCCTGTAGTGTGAGGATGAAATACAAATCCACTCTGTCAACTCTGAGTTAAGCTTGATTACAATTCAGTGAGATCCCCAGGACCTCTGAAGAAGAAAAGTTTTCTTTTCCTTTTCCTTTTTAATCAAGTAATCGTTAACTGCACTGAGCATCTAAGACATACCCAATGCAGTGTGTCAAATCTCAAACATTGTGGGGCACCAAAGAAATAGAGAGGGAGGACTCTCCCTGCACTCAAACATGACAATCTACTTTGGCTCATCTCTAAAAAGCTAAATGTCTTCTCATAGCAAGGAAATAACAAAACTGGAAGAAACTAATGAAGCCCCGATTAATAGCATTTTGAAAAAAAAAGGAAAACCTTTCTCCACCAACAGCCACTTCAGAAACTCCACCCCTGACTTCCTAGACCGAGTTCAGTCCCCCCAGTGCTTCCCAGCTCAGGACTGGGCCTCAGGGGGGGTTCCTGCCACCGCATTCCCTGGGGCTCTGCCCACAGCCCTTCACAGGCTAGTAGCTCATGGCTCGGCTCTTCCCTGCCCTCCTCTTGGCTCCATGAGGCTGGGACGCCATCTGCCTCGCTCCGTGTCCTGCCCCCTGGCCTCACACTCAGCAGATGCTCAATGCATGTTTGTTTCGGGAGGGAGGGTGTCAATGAAGCACATAATAAACTCTCTGAGGAATTCGGCTGTGTTTTTCATGCCATGAAATCACCATGAAAGTAGGCCGAAATTAAATTTTACCCGCAGCATTGATAACATGAGTATTTTGGAGATCGGTTTCCATCATTGTGAAAGATTTGTTTTTAATACTCTCAGACGTCTTTAGTGGGGATGGTGGGGCAGGAACATGGGCCAGGAGCCAAACTTTTGGTTTTTTAGAAAAATACGAATTAAAAGTATGCTTTGCCAAAAAAAAAAAAAAATTGAGACTGAGATTCCAAACCACTGGATTCATCATTTTATTCTGGAATTTCTCAGGTGTGAGACCACGGGGCTCACCCTCAGATGATGAGCTAACCTCAGGCCCCGGCAGAGATGATGGGTGACATTCCATCCTGTGGTGAAGCTACATCCCCTTCCCTTTCTCCTTAACTCCTGCTCACCGTTTTGTCTGGGCCCAGACAGTGCCCTGGAGGTAGGCCTGGGGAGGAGCAAACACCTGCTCTCGAGCACTCTTCTCAAACCTGGCTGGGCACAAAAATTACCTGCAGAGTTTGTTAAAATGCTGAGTCCTGGGCCCCGGGCCCCAGCCCCCGAGAGTCTGATTGAGTGGGTCCGGAATGCAGCCCAGAGATCTGCATTTCTCCCTAGCTCTCGGGAGATGCTGGAGCTCCTGTTCCACTGACCACAATTTCGGTAGCTCTGTTCTAGACCAGCACTTCTCAGACTTCAGTACCCATTCCAGTCCCTCCTGGTCTTGTTAAAACTCAGAGTGCTCTGTAATCAGTGTGGGGTAAGGCTGAGGGCTGCATTTCTCACCCACCCTGGGTCAGGCCCCAGGTGAGGGTGAGGCTGCCAGTTGGAGGAGAAGGACCAGGGGCACAGAATTCAGCTGGACTTTCAGCCTCTCGGTGAGTTTTCCTGCACACAGACACCAGCCCCGGGACAGGAGGAGGCTCTTTTTGTTGGAGAGAAGCCTTGCTTGCACGCAACCTCTGGCAGCCCTGTCTTTTGCTCCTAACTCCTCCTTTCTCCCCTTTAATAATTGCAGTTTTGCATCGACCTTTAGTTGAAGGACAATTGTAAGTAAAGAGCCTTGAGAGAGATTATAGTTCTTTATTTGACGGTTTCTAATAATGACCAAGATGATTCATTTTTCTCTGAGTTTATGATATGTACACAGGGACAATTTTCATCAAAGGTCTGAAATAAGATTTCCCTCAGCAATTACCTGATTCTTAGGCAACCGGGCACACGTAACATTCTTCTTAGAGTTCATAGAAACCCTTCCAATCAGTTCTTCTAGTATATTCTTTAACAAAATAATTCTTTATAGAAGAATAAGATGATAAGAGCTCAATGCTGACCAATATTTCTAAAACTAAGATTATTTTAATGCAAATTTAGGGGGAGCAGCAGTCTTACATTGGACCCCCAACTTTATTTATACAACAGCTATGGTGAAAATCATCTGACTATAATGGGCTTTCAGCATTTTTAAGGTTGGAAAAGCTGTTTAGTTTGTAGAAGATTTTAAAAATTTGCATCTTAGTTGCTCTCTTCTAAAAAAAAGTGAGTTTATTGGCTCTAAAAATTCCTGTGGAGAATGAGGGGCTGGTGCAATCTCTGAACCCTTCTACTAGGGCCTTCTCAGCTGAGTTTGACTGCAAGTAATATCTAGACTTGTGAGTGATGAGGACCAGCTTCTGTGGCTCTCCTCCAGGGCCTCAGCCCCTGGCCACACCCAGACCAGGTACGTCCAAACTGCTGCAGGCTGTGGCCTCTGGTATCACTGTCCTTTGCAGCTCCCTGCTGATTCTAAGGTGTAATCAGGTCTGAGAACCAGTGGTCCAGAGGCCTGGTCCTCTTTCCCTTCTAAATGTCACTCTGCATTATAATCCTCTTGGATTATGGTTCTGGTTCCTCAATGTTTGCTCAGTCTGAGCCTAATTTACAGATCAGGTTTACGTCCATCCTTCCCTGTAGTTCTGTGTTCTTCTCCATTAGCCAAACTCTTAGATTTCCCTCTGACAATTCAGGGATTTGAAGGCATACCTGCTTCCTAATTTCCAGCTTATCATGACCCACATTAGATTTTTGTTTGTAGTTCATGAAATATGCATAGGTTTCTTGTCTGTTGAAACTATGTTTTTGTTTGTTTACCCATTCTCTTTCCTAGGAGGATGCTGAATTAATATATGTTTTCATGTAATTATGCATGGTTCCTGGCGCCTCATTTAATGCTTGGCACATGGAAGGTACTCAGCAAATATTTGTTGAATGTACAAGCCATTAATTCTTCCCTCTCCTTCAACTCATGCTCAAATATTCATCCAGTTTCTGAATCATATTGATGTCAGCTCTTAGACGTACCTGAGCTCCATTTCCTTGGTTGCATTAGCAACCACTGTTGCCCTGGTGATGACCATCAGTATCTCTTTGTGAGCCAAGGTCCTTTCCTTCCTCCCCCAGGTACTTCCCTCTCCCACACCTACATTCACTCTGCCTCTGCACCCCAGCTTCTGTGCAGCAGCAGAGATTTTTAAAAATGATTTTCTTCACCTTTTTTATTTTGATTCTTATCGCATTAAGACTTACCCAAAGTAGAATTTTTATAATATATATAAGAATTATATAAAAGTAAAATCTGCTATGCTACTCCTGGAAATCTCTCTTGGTCTCCACAAGCACATGTTGTTGTTTGCTACATATAGCATCTGCATATTTAAGTGTTATTTCTGTTATATCAAGTGGTTGATAGCATGACTTGTATCTTTTTGTACAGTGTGTTTCCTAAGAAGTTATTGCTGGCATTTAGTGAAGTTGTGCTTACAGCTTTTATATAGTTGATAAATGTTGTGTGTATTCTAATTGCTCCAGAGACTTCCCATTCCCATCCCTCCCTCTCTCTCTCTCCTTGTGCCTCCCTATTCCCTGAGACACAACAATATTGAAATTAGACCAATTTAATTAACCCTACCATGGCCCCTAAGTGTTCAAGTGGAAGGAAGAGTCACACATCTCTCACTTTAAGTCAAAAGCTAGAAATGATTAAGCTTAGTGAGGAAGGCATGTCAAAAGCCAGGACAGGCCTATGTGAATGCAAAGGACAAGTTCTTGAAGGAAATTTAAAGTGATGCTCCAGTGAACACATGAATGATGACATTGAAACATCCTTATTGTTGATGTGGAGAAAGAAAATGTTAGTGGTCTGGAGAGAAGTTAGAACTAGCTGCAACATTTCTTTAAGCCAAAGGCTAATCCAGAGCAAGGCCCTGACTCTCTTCCATTCTATGAAGGCTGAGAGAGGTGAGGAAGCTGCAGAAGAAAAGTCTGAAGCTAGCAGTGGTTGGTCATGAGGTTTAAGCTGCCTCCATAACATCAAAGTGCCAGGTGAAGCACCAAGCACTGATGGAGAAGCTACAGCAAGTTACCCAGAAGATCCAGCTGAGAGGATTCTTGAAGGTGGCTACACTCGACAACAGACTGTCAATGTAGTCGAAAAGCCTTCTACTGGAAGAAGATGCCATCTAGGACTTTTACAGAGGGAGATGGGAAGTCAATGCCTGGCTTGAAAGCCTCAGAGGACAGGCTGACTCTCCTGTGAGGGGCTAATGCAGCTGGTCACTTTAGTTGAAGTCATGCTCATTCACCATCCTGAAAATACTAGGGCCCTAAAGAATTCTGCTAACTCTCCTCTGCCTATGTTCTGTAAAGAGAAAAACAAAGCCTGGATGACAGCACATCTGTTTGCAACATGGCTTTTGAATATTTTAAGCCTACTGTTGAGACCAACTGCCCAGAATAGAAGATTCTTTCAAAATATTCCTGCTCATTGGCAATGCACCTGGTCCCCCAAGAACTCTGATGCAGATGTACAATGACGTTAATGTTTGCATGCCTTCCAACACAACATCCGTTCTTCAACCCAGGGATCAAGGAGTAATTTTCACTTTTAAGTCTTATTACTTAACAAATACATTTACTTACTAAGGACGTAGCTACCATAGAGAGTGATTCTTTCGATGGATTTGGGAAAAGTAAATTGAAAACCTTCCGGAAAGGATTTGCCATCTAGATACTATTAAGAACATTTGTGGCTCAAGAGGAGGTCAAAATATCAACATTAATAGGAGTTTGGAAGAAGTTGATTCCAAACTTCATGGATAACTTTGAGGGGTCAAAACTTCAGTGGAGCCCTGATTGGTGTGGCTCAGTGGATTGAACACCAGACTGTGAACCATAGGGTCACTGGTTTGATTCCTAGTCAGGGCACATGCCTGGGTTGTGGGCCAGGTCCCCAGTGGGGGGCCCACAAGAGGCAACCACACATTGATGTTTCTCTCCCCCACTCTCTCTCCCTCCCTTCCCCTCTGTCTAAAAATAAGTAAATAAAAAATCTTTAAAAATTTTTAAGAAAACACTACAGTGGAAAAAGTAACTGTAGATGTGGTGCGAATAGCGGGATAACTACACCAAATCACTGCGATCTCATGATAACAGTGGTGCAGATGAAGAGGAGCCTCTGATGGTTGAGCAAACAGAGTGGTTTACTGAGATGGGATCTACTCCTGGTGAAGATGCTGTGACGATTGTTGAAATGACAACAAAGGACTTAGACTATGACACAAACTGAGTTGATGGAGCAGTGGCAGGATTTGAGAGGACTGAATCCTGTTTTGAAATAAGTTCTCTTGTGAGTAAAATGCTACCAAAAGGCATCACATGCTACAAAGAAATCATTCATGAACTGAAGAGTCAATGAATGTGGCAGACCTCGTTGTTGTCGAGTTTGAAGAAATTGCCACAGCCGTCCCTGCCTTCAGCAACCACCACTCTGATGAGTCAGCTGCCATCAACATTAAGGTGATACCCTCCACCAGCAAAACGATTACAACTTGCTTGAAGGCTCAGATGATGGCAACATTTTTTAGCAATGTTTTTAAATAAAGTTATGTTCATTTTTAAAGACATAATGCTGTTGCACACTTAATAGACTACAGTATATGTAAACATAACTTTTATATGCACTGGGAAACCAAAAAGTTCCTGTGACTCTCCTCATTATGTTCTTTACTTTATTGTGGTGTTCTGGAACTAAACCCACACTATCTCTGAGGTTTGCCTATAATTAGAATAATTTCTGACTTGACAGAGGGTGGTAGAGTGGGAGGAGAGGGTTATTTTAGATACTGGTGGTCAGAGAAGGAATGTCTAAGGAGGTAATATTGGCCTGAAAGCTGAGAAGGTGCAAGCCACTCCTCCAATGAGATTGTAACAATGTTCCAGCCAGAGGTGGCAATGAGCTTGGCACGTTTAAGGAGAAGCAGGAAGCCCAGCCTGGTTGGAAGGTCATGAGCTAAGGCTGGTAAATAGAGATAAAGATGTAAACCAGGAGGGGCTTCAATTACCAGGGGCACATGAACCAGGGTTAGGGTTCAGGAAGAGTAGTTTTAATTTGATGAAATATCTCTGGAAACTTTTTCTTCTTCCTTTGGAAACTTTTGATTACAGGAGCAATATGACTTGCTTTGTACTTTTTAAAAGAACATTTGGCTGCTACATAGAGAATGAAGAAGTTATGTTTCTTTAAGAATTATTATGAAAGATGGTTGACAAAAACACTTGACAGTATGTTGTGTCTGGAAGGAGGCATGCAATGCTCTCTGTGCTATCACTGGGAAGATATGGGGGAGAAATGATAACACTTTCCTGTTGAGTCATAGTGAAATCCTGTTCTACCATTCTTTTTTCCTGTCTTCTTTCCCAGTGCCTAACTTTCAGCCTTTATATGGACTATTCACTTTTCTCACCTTTTAAACTCCTTGTTTCATGTAATACCCCTTACCAACTTCATGGCATCATCGACGGCCCCAATATTAATCAGTTGTGTTGCTAGATTGTTATATTTCTGGAAAGAGATAAAGAGTAGCTTCTAGTTTTTTGTAAAAGGCAAATTGCTCCCTGTGGTTGACTGAGCACCATTATTGTGGACCACTATACAACAGTGGGCAGCCCAGAGGTACTTGCAAAGTTGTCAGTGACACAAAGCAACCTTTCAATCAATTTAGCCATATCTTCTTCTGTGGTAGGCAAAATAATAATAAATCTTAACAGAGGAATCTTCCTAAGACATTATGCAAAATAAAACTAGGATAAATGCATTGGTGGCTGTCAGCACTCATTTTCATGATATATGCACGAACATTGGTAAGAGAATGAGGAAACTTATTTGTGCCTCTTGGCTGACATTGGAACACATCAGTAGGGTTGCCCAAGTCTGTCGGTAACCACAATGTTAATTTTGTCTCACAAAGAATCCCATTTTGTTTCCTGGACAATAAGGAATGAGCTTGGCTCAACAACTGTCTTCCCTCTCTGAAGTCTGTTAAATATTTTATCTGGGTGCAGTGGCGTGCTGGGGTGGGCTTGTGAGGGCTCTCTAGAGCCATTGGTAGAATCTCTTCCAATTCCGTGTTCAGTGATCAGTGATTTCACATTGGTAGCCAGAAAGTAGCTGCAGTGGGAGAAACTACACCACAGACACTGGCAGAGACCACAAAGCAGGGTTCTCTCTGCTCCCCAGTGCTCCTAAGGGCCAGTTGCTAGACACTTTCAACCACTCACTGCCTGGATATTCCACTGGAATTCAAGCATGTGTAAGTCTAAATCCATTGTCTCTCCTTTCACTCCTTTCCACTATCAGCTACTCCTCCTGCATTTCTCTCATTTGTGAACAGACTCTAAACCTAGCCTCAAATCTCCAGAGGCATCTTTGACCCTACTTTTCCCTCTTGCCTCAACGTGAGATCCTTTTTCAAACTCCACAGCTTATGCCTCTCCTATCTCATGGGCTTTACATCTCAGAATTTCTATTGATACTTCCCCAGATAAGTCCCTGGTTGTATCTTTTTTCTCTCATACCCCCCCACCCCCAGCTAGGTTATCTGCAATATCTCCTTAATTCCCCATTGAATCCTCCAGCTCCACCACCTTCAGCCCCTCTGACACATTATCATCAGCTTACTCTCCTGACGTGTGTTTTGTATTTTATCACTTTCTGCTCAAATCTGTCAGTGTCTCCTCTGATCTCCAAACGAGGTTTATGCTTCACAGCTCAGCATACAAGGCATTTTGTCCCATGAGCACAGCCTACCTTTCTAGACGATTCCCGTTGACTTCTGGTTCTGTTCCTAATGCTCACGGGCTCCCCGCCGCCACCCTTGGGATTTCAAATGCAAGCATTTCTAAAATAGGAGTTTTCTGAAAAGACCTTTCTTCCCCTTTGCCTGGGTAAAATTTACCTTTCCTTTAAGATATAACTCAGATGAAGCCTCCTCTTTGAAATCTTTTCTAATTTCTCCTCACTCCCTATCCTCCAGCCCCAAACAATCTCTCCTTCTCCTTGGAGTTACTTTGTAATACTGTACTGTTGGTTTTTTTTAACAGAACTCATCATTTTCCTCTTTTTATTACAATTTACTTTAGCACATTGTGGTTTAGCACATACTTTGGAGTAGGAGCCCCATTTTGTAAAGGAATTTTTAATTTGTTGATTGATTTTAGAGAGAGAGGAGGAAGGCAGGAGACAGAGAGAGAGAGAGAGAGAGAAATGGAAACATTGATCTTTTGTCCCACTTGTTTGTGCATTTAGTGGTTGATTCTTATATGTGCGCCGACCAGGGATGGAACCCATGACCTTGGTGTATCAGGATGATGCTCTAACCAACCGAGTTACCCAGCCGGGATAGAACTTCATCTTTTTAATCTTTGCCCCTAACTTAGAGGCAGACCCAATGTCCCTGATCAATAGAGCTTTGTTGAGAGAATAGATACAAGGGAAAGAAGATTTATACACCCTTTAACTGGTAGGTATAAAGGAAACAGAAGCACAGGAAATAAAAAATGGTATAATGGGAATGTTTCTGGAAGTCCCCCCTAAGTTACCTTTTAAGTAGGACATCACTATTTTTTGTAATGTGTTTGAAGAGGACATCACATGGAACCTGGAATAGAACAGAACAACTCCACCATGTAACAGAAGGCAGCATCTGAACAAATGGGTGGAAGCTACAGAACACGTTTTCAATTTTAATACGTAAGAAAACCTCTTTAATTGTCTATCACAGGAATGAGATTCCTAAAAAGCTCCTGAGCCTTTATTCCAGACACGAGGCAGTTGTATGACCATCTGTCCAGGGTGTTATAAAAGGAACTCCTGCAGGAAGAAGATGTTCACCAATGGCTTTTAAGACTCCCGATTTTATGATTCTGTGACTGTTTATGACTCATCCAGCCTCTTGGGAGGGTTTTGGGGTGCTCTCTGTCCTGAACCGAGATGGGTTGCCACCATGGCTGCTAGTGAGACTTCCATCATACAGTTGGGAGAATAAAACATTTAGGAAGAAAGCATCTAGAAAAGCCCATCCCATTCCCCACACTCCAAGAAAAATGCGGTCTCTAAACTTCAGGTTGTTTGGTTTGGGGGGAAATGTTCCATCACTAATCTCAGATCATAGATTAAGGTCTAGAGAACCTCCCATATTATCTTTCTCTCCATAGGAGCTGAGGGCAAGCTTCTCTAGCACTGCATTTCTGTCGGACAGACACTGTAGCTTAGTTTTGCTTCAGCTCATTTGCCGTTGATCCCCAAGGTCGTAGACTGGGAGAGAGCAGAACTCTCCTTCTCCAGAGGTGGTAAACGTGCCCCTTATCTGGAGTCCTTCTTCTCGTGGCTTCCCCATTTGCAAACTTCATTCTGTTCTATCCTCTTTTTGGCCAGATATTTGCATGAGGTCTTTGGTCCTCCTTCATCCAATTGCTGATCTAGAAGGTAGCCTTGATTTTTACCTCTTTCCCCACTGTGTCTTATAGAAGTATAAGGACTTTTATTTTTTTCCTTTTCCTTATATATATATTCATATGTATATCCATATGAATATATATATATGAATTTACTAGCAATTGTAAATGAGAAGGGCAATATTTCTCTTCAATTCTTGACCCTTTCCTCAATTATTTTCTTCATGACATTACTCTAGTCAGGGGTGTCCAACCTTTTGGTGTCTCTGGGCCACACTGGAAGAAGAGTTGTGTTGGGCCACACATGAAATACACAAGCACTAACAAAAACTGATGATCAAAAAAGGCTTTAAGTAAGTTCATGATTTTTACATCGGGCCACATTCATAGTCATCCTGGGCTGCATGCAGCCCACGGTCCATGAGTTAGACCCCCCTGCCTAGGAGTTAGGTAACTCACCTGCCTCCTCCGTCTCTTTAGCTTCAACATCTTCTCTTGGACTTCTTCTTTCTTGGTGCACAACATGTTTAAGTCTTCTTGATCCTCACACACACACACACACACCTAGCTCCCTTCAAACTGTTGCCCCGTTTCCCCTTCACTGTCAACCTTCTGAAAGAGGCTGTTCACTGAGTGACTCACGTAGTTTTCACCTTCAGTGCGTGTCAAGGTGATTTCTTTTCCCACCATTCCTGCGAATCCATTCCTGTTAAGGCCACCACTGACTTCCTCATTGCCCATTCCAGTGGCCAGGTTTCAGCTCTTATTCCCCTTGGCCATTGGAAGCACTTAAGTCCATAATGTTTGCTCCTTCAAACTCTCTGGGGCTGCTTATCCATGTGATTCTCACTGTTGTTTTAGTAATCACTCCATCAGGACTTGACTACATGAACATGTAGAAATGATTCATTCAGAAAAATAGGTTTGAGCATCTACTCTTGACCAGGCATTGCACTGGGCTGGCGAAAAAAGGTAGGCAAAAGCTGCACCCCCCTGGATTGTAGTGGGGTGGATGGAGTGAGGGGTCAGTCACACGAGGACACCACCGTGGGCTGTGACAGGAGTCACTCAGGAAGGCCATGAGAATATTCAGTAGCAACCTCATCCAGCTTGGGGATCTCAGAAACCTTCCCTGAGAAAGCTATTGGCCTGAGTACTAGAGGAGGAGTAGGTTTCAGCCAGGAGAAAGGGGTGGAAGGACATTCCAGCAGGAAGGAGAGGGAGCCTGGGCCTAACTTTGCCACTTACTAACAGTGTGATGCTTAAAAAGACAAACAACAGACCAAAAACACAACTGCTTGACCTCTTTGGGTCTTAGTTTTGACTTCTCTTAGACATTTTGCAGTCAAAAGTATAGACACTCATATAGGCAGTGCACCTAACACATAGTAGGTCCTCAGGAAATGTCACCTCATCCCCACCTCTTCCACTCGCAGGCTGTGAGCAGTCTGGGGCCCTTAAGGCAATATGCTCCTTGGTAGCTTGTAGGAGGCGGGCCTTGCATGCTGTCTTTCTGGGGTTCATAAGGGGCTACTCGCATGCTGGTAAGAGGCTGGCAGGGAGGTGACTGGCCCGCAGTGTTTGTGATCTGGGTTTGGGGGAAGTCTACCCCATGAACCTCTTCTCAGTGACTTGAGGATAGCCGTGGGGCATCCCCCGTGGGTAGGGGTGGGGTGCACCTCCGCAGAAGGATAATTCTCCTTGTAGATCTAGCATACTGTGTTTTCCCTGTATGTCCAAGCTGCCCAGCGGATGGAGTGTAAGAACCCTCCTGTGCAATGATTGGGTGCGAATTCTGGCTTTGTGTGGAGCCAGGAGGCATGGCAGATGCTTGATGAAAGGCACCCGGCATCTGAAAAATGCCCCCCATCCTTCAGGGCGGCCGCCCTTGATTCCTGCACGAAGTGGAGGGTTTGCGGGCCCTGGCAGCGGTCCACTGCCTAATGTGAAAAAGGCCTGGGGCGGGCTCGGCCCCTTTGAAGCCTGCGGGCTGCTGGTGGCTGCCGCGTGGGGCCGGGGTGTGGCCACCAGATGCTGGGTGCCTTCCGCTCTCATGGCTTTTCCTCACAGCCACTTGTGACTCCGCACCGCAGGGGCCTCCGCCTCAGCAGGCAGACCCGCCCTGGCCCTGCTGGATTCCACAGAGGCATCGCTGGGGCAGCACGAACAGCCTTCTCGCTGAGTTGCAGCAGGGCAGAACCAGGCGCCCACGAGTGCTCAGTCCCGTGGGCGCATGGATTTCTCTCTCCTTTGCAGGGATGGGCAGTGGTGGCCGCGGGGGACCGCCTGTTTTCCCACGTCCTTTTCACTAGAATCCTATTGGAGCATGCTCAAGGAGGACACGCTAGAGCAGGCAAAGCAGGGACCCTAAGCGACAGCTGGGGCGCTCCCGGGTCTGGCGGCTCCACAGTGCTCTTCGCCTCACCAGGCTGCCTCTTCCGGTCCCTACCTGGCTTGTTTCACAGGGACATCTGTGCAGGCACACTTTCCTCTCTCCAAGGGTGCAGAGTTGGGCAGGGCCCCTCTTCGGTGCGCGCACTGGCAGGAGCCCCAGCGCAGCCTCCTCATTTGTGCGCTGCCTGCTGCCTTGACTGGTCTAGCCCTGCCCACGTCCCAAGTGGAAGGCAGGGTACTCTTGCCGCCTGTCTCCCCCACCCCCCAGCCTTGCACACGACACTGAGTTAGTGTGTGCCAAGTGGAAGGGAAAGTATCAAAGATGGTGTGTAGCTGTCTGTGTCAGGGGTGGCGATGTGATGAGACAGCTGACCGCAGAGAAGCGGGGTTGAGGTGTTCCGGATAAGGAGCCCCGTCTCATTTCTGGAGGGTCTTTTTAAGTGCGACCATCATCTAGTTTTAGGGACCCTGTCATTTTACGAACGAGGAGGCGGGAATCTGGCCGAATGCTGGCAACTGGCCGGCACTTTTGGCCCCTGGTGGTGTTACTGCCTCCCACGTGGAGGAGAATGTTTCTCTCCTGCGTGGGTGAAGGGCCTGGTCACCCCTGCACTTGAAAGTCTGTGTAAGAACGAAAGTACGGGAGGCTAGATCAGTGCATAGGTGAACTGAGATCTTACAGAGGGTGGAAAAGCGTAGGCTTCTCCCCACGGATGCTGCCCCTGGGCCGTGCTCCACAGGTGGGCCTCAGATGGGAGCCCCCCGGTGGCTGCACCGGGGGAGGCCCTTAGGGTTCTGCAGGGATTTAGTGAGCCAAGCAGCCTTATAGTAGTATTACAGTGGGTGTGGCCATGATGAATTGGACATCTTTAAGAGAAAAGTGATGGATTTTCTGGCAGGCCTCCATTCTGATGTTCTCTTTTATCAGCCAGCCTCCCCACAGAGTGACGAGTAAGAAGCAAATGCTGGAATAATGGTTACTTGACGCTCTAACTGTGGGCCACTAGAGGGGGGTAGTGACCAGGCTTCCCCGCTCCCTGGCCGGCTAGTGCCACATCTCTGCCCAAACTGAAAAATAAGTTACTCCTCCAAGAGTGACATCTCAGCAAATGTCTGTGAGTCGTGGCCAGTGCCCCCCTCCCCTGACACTGTGGAGCTGGTGTTTTCTGCTGTAGAAAAGAGAGCTCACTTTCCCAAGAGGTGTCTGTGTAACTGTTGGTGGTTGGAGTCTCTGGCTTTGGCCCCTTGAAAGTCATCACCCTGGGCCTTGGGTCAATAGGATGATGCACACAGTCCCCCATGTAAAGACACGAGGTAACTGTGGGCACAGGAGTCATTTTCTCCACAGAGGGTCTGATAGGTGGCCTTAGCAAGGGAGAAAAGACTTCAGGTTCCGAAAACACATGATGGTGGTTTGGTCTCAGCTCCAAGCAGGACTCTGCTGACACAGCAAGTTCGAGGCTCTTCTTTTACAGCTGGCACCTGTGGGAGTTCATCGGCCTCTGTGTCCTCAGACGCCTCCATTATTCTACAAAACCAATCTCTAGCTTTCTAATGACCATTTCTGGTACTTCTGCGTCATGCTAGTTTTGCTGTGCAGGGAATGGCATGTGCCTCCAGGGGACTGTTATAAGGATTGAAGCAATCAATATTTTTCAGTACCTAGTAGAGAGTGCCTAAATTAGGTGAAAGTGTAGAGTCCCTCGGTTTTACATCGGAACTACGTATAGGCAGGCAGAACATACATGATAGGAACAGAGTACAGGCACTGAAGAAGGGGTTCATGGTGAATAATTATCGAATGGTTTGGTAGATTTTCCCCATGTTGCTTTGGTAGCTGGATTTGTATTCTTGTCCAGGCAGGAGCAGCAGGGACAGAGGGAGGGACACGAGGCAGGAAGATGCACAGATGCGAGGCTGAGCGGGGAGCTCAGGAAGATAGCTGAAGAGTCCCCATCATGGACACAGGCACATGGACTGATTCTGTGTGACTTCAGGTGTCCCACCTAAGAGTTACGTTTGGAAATGATGAGGACTTCGATCCCTAGAAGAAATGTCCTAACAATAGACCTTGTGTGCTGCTCTGCAGGGAAAATGAGGTCATCAAGAACAGATGTGACTGTCTGTCAGGAACTTTTTTGTTTTGTTTTTTAATATTGGAGGATGGACCACATGATCACCAAATCTAAGACCTGTTGATTTGGAAACTTTGTTTCTGTTCATGCTGTTCCCTTTGCCTGGAATTTCCTTCTCCTCATTCTCTAACCAAGCAAGATTCCACAGACCCTTCCGTTGGTGGTGAGAATGGCACCAGGCATCAGACCAGTGGAGTCAGACCAGACCCTAGTTCAGCAGCCTTGGCACTTGAGTTCTGGCTGGGAAAGAATTCAGAGGCAAGACTCAAACTCTAGGAGAAAATTCATTTAGAAAGTCACAGAGGTAGAAGAAGTGAGCAATAGAAGAAATGGACTCAGGAAACACTACAGAGGCGAAAGAAGGGCCTTGGAGCTTAGGAAAGAGAAAGGTAAAGGTAACAGGCCTGGGGGGAGAGGGGAGAGGGAGGGGTAAGGTGCAGGCCTGTTCCTGGGAGGGAGAGCCAACTGGGTGCTCCATCTTGAAGTCTCAGGGGAGTATCCCAATAGAATGTCCATCAGCTTTCCTGGCGAGTCTTTCAGGGCCTTGGTCTCCACTGATTGGTTGGTACCAGGGCAGGGGGTCATTGGTCAGTGTAGCTGGTCCTGATGTCGGCCATGGTGTCTCTTGTGTGGTTTTGCTGCCTTTCCGGGCCTGGAGCCAAAACACGACTGAGGCCTGGATGTACTTGATGCAGGTCAGAACCTCGCTGTCCTGGGGGCTCAATGCTTAAGGGCTATTTTCTGCCCCCCCTTTTGTTCCTCCTGTAAGTGGGATCTCACATGTGTGAGTAGCTACATAAGGTCAGGGGAGGGTCCCAACCTCATAACCAGCAATATGAAAGGTCAGGGGTTCTTAACCAAATGACCAGTGATATGCTGGGGGAGGAAAGGTCACCTTGGGGTGAGATCATTGTTTTCTTAGTTTTGCCCATTGCTAGGCAGCCTGGGCTTTGCTTCCTGGTGACCTTGTGTACCTGGTCCAGCATCCTTGCTCTGCTTACGTCTGTCGAAGTGCCTGCCACACTCTGGGACCCACCTCTCACATCTCTCCCACTCTGATTCCTGCAGGACACCCTTGCCCATCTGCATGGAGTTAATCCTCGGTAGCTAAGCACCAGCTTCCTGTCCACAGCAGCCCTAAGGTCACTCGGGCTCTGGGTTTTGGGGTCTACCTTTCTAGGTGGGTCTGGCTCTGCCCCTTTCTGAGCCTCCCTCAGTACCTGGAGCCCACAGGGCTCAGTGAGTTCATTCTTGGCACCTGGGAGTGGGCGGAAGGCCTGTGGCGTGTGGCTGTGCAGGGTGCTGGGTGAGGCTGGGCTGCAGGCAGGCTTGGTGCCCACAGCCAGAGAAAGAGCGGGACTCGCACATTCTCCCGCGCCTTGTCTGCAGATTGACTTTGTGAAATGGACATGCTCACGCAGAGACGCCTGGCCTTGCTGGGCCGTCCTGGCACCGACGGCAGCCACAGAACCAATGTGTAAGCCAACATTCAATACTGAATATTCTCACCAACACTTAGCTACAGAAGTGCCAAGCTGGCTGGCCCAGGAAGGGTCTAGAGTGAGCAGCAGGGACTCCCCCCTGGCTGGCACCGTAGGCATCCCCCCCGCCTTCCTAAACAACTCAGTAAAGCAACCTCACGTTTCCCATTATTGAATCTTTGGGCCTTGTTTTTAGTGCTGTTTTTAGAGCACTGTCTCTTGTGAATGTGTGGGGGTGCCCGAAGAGTATAGAGGAGAGGGCAGAGGCAGCCGCTGCTGAGCTGTGGATGAAATCATTTTCTCGGCTACAGCGTGACATGTCTTTTCCTGAGCTTATTACCTCCAGTTACTTCCACACAACTCAGGTCAGGGAGGTCAGGGCAGAATCTGAAGGGTTAAAACGTAAGCAGATTGTTTTGTAGCCTGCTGGTAGGTAAACACACCTTGTCCACCCAGGCAGGACTCTGTCCCTCGCATCCTCACCCTTCCCTCTTCCCCACTGACGCCCAGGCGCTAACAAGCCTGAGATGCCTTCACACACGTCTATGAACTTCCCAGATGCACGCGACAAGGGAAGCCATATGTCCCCAGCGTGCTTTCTAGTCACCTTCCAGCCGCGCTTCTGTTGTTGCTCTCAGGAAAGCTGACTTCCGGAAAGAACAACAGAGTCCAGCTGAGGACTCCTCCTGGTGGCAGCTGACTCTGACTCCTGGGTGGGACTGGCTGCTGTCACTCCTGGCGTGCCCGTCTGTTCTCCCAGGGTGGAGAGTTCCCAGAGGCTGAATCTGTGTCTGGGTAGCAAAGGCGTGAGCACTTGCCTCTCCGACAGGGTGGCCCTCATGCCAGAAACAGCAGAGGGAAAACCACTTGGTATGCGGTTGCTAGGAAGCTGAGAGATGTTTGATGTTTTGATTGTAGCAGTATTGGAGGCTTGCCTTTTTAATAACAGGAAGCTCCATAGGTTATTCTTACAATACTGAATGTGCTTTTCTGAAAATGTGTCATTAGAGCAGAATGCTCTCATCTAATCTTTTTTTCCACCATTCATTAAATTTAAGTGTATATATATACCCCCTTGGATACAGGAGGGTAGCGCAAGAAGTTCAGAAGGAAAATGGCCATGGAAAGGTTCTGGTAGAAGCAACCTCACCCAGATGTTGCTGGGCTGCAGCCCCCCAGGGTCCTGGCCACGCTGGGCAACCGCCAGGGAGTCTGGGCCAGGATGGGACTCATGCTCTTCAGACACCAGTGTCCCACTTCCCGACCCTGGACACTGAGCACAGATTATTAGGCCTTTCTCATCTGCTCTTCTGAGGATTCCCCGAATATTTGCTGAGCCGTGCTGGGCTGGACAGGCAAGATGCGTTCCTCCCCCACAAACACGGAAAGAGGTCACTAGAACTCGAAGGGTCTGCAGGAATAAAGGTGTGGAATAGACAGGACCCAGTCAGAAGGGGCTAACTTTTCTTGGGCCACTCAAGGAGCACCATGGAGGAATTCAAACTGAGTCTGAAAGGATAGGCATTAGATCTTCCCAGTAGGAAAGACAAGGAAGCACATTCAAGGCAGGCAAAGCAAGGTGAAAGGGAGGCTGCAGGGTAATAAGACAATTCCTAGGCCTGGGTGGAAGAATGCACGGGGAACAACAGGGATGATCTAGCCTGCTAGGGACCTTGAATGCGATGCCAAGGTATTTGAACTTTCTCTGTAGGTGCCCAGTAAGAAAGCAGGACTGAGCTTGATCTTAATCTCCCTATACCCCGAAATCCCTCTGGGGAGCACAGGAATGGTTTCCCAACATAGATGGAGCCACACTCTTAATACCAAGATCCAGTAGACCTTTCTGTAGTGATAGACCAGCTGTCAATTATCCCTGTTCAGTGTTGTGGCCACCAGCCACATGTGGCCATTGAATGCTTAAAATGTGGCCAGTGTGGCTGAGGGAAATAAATGTTAAATGTGATTTAAGTATAATTCACAAAATTCCATTTAAATAGCTCCATGTGGATAGTGGCTGCGGTCTTGGAACTTGGCAGGAGGCTGTGATTGGAACTTGTTGAGGGGAAGCAGATGTTTAGGGCTCCCCTGCAGACATAGTGTGCTAAGTTGCATTTCAGGGAGGGAAGCGACCACAGGTTGATTCAGACACCCGCTCTGCACTGGGTGCTCTGAGGAAAGGCCTTGTTGAAACGTGACCCACATGCATAAAACAACGGTCGAAGGGGGGCCATCAGTGTGTGACACAGTGCTGCCACCGTGGCCCAGTGCCCTGGGACCCTACACGAGCTCTCAGCACCCTCGTTCCATACGTCTGCACGAAGCAGGTGTGTGACCCGACAGAACGTGAGTCCAGCCTGCGCCTCTCTGCTGTCAGGAAGATGCCAGGGGCCGGCCAGGCAGTCAGCAAGTCCGGTCCAGCTGCAGGAATTAGCAGCCCCCGAGAAGGACAGGATTCGATGAAGGGTGGCCTGGGCAGGCACTCTTACCTCAAGGCGTCTCCTGGAGCAGCTGCTTTGCAATGCAGCCCATGTTCCCCACTGGAGCGACAAACACCTGTGTCTCCTAAGCAGGAAGGCACTGTCACATGGAACCTAAGTGACAGAATAACTCAGTGGAGGCAGAGAAACCAAAGCCACGAATCTCCGTGACACCCAAACATGATATAATCCTGCTACTTGATAGAAGGAATATAAATGCACAGCAGTGGACTCAGGAAAGGACGGCCATCTTCTGTTAGCACAAAAAATGCAGCTCCACTGTGCCACGAATTAGGGCCTCCTCATACTGAATTAGTCCGTGTGAGAAACACGAATTGAACATTTGACTAATAATAGTTTCGCCTCTCCCTGAAATGTAAAGGGCATTTAGGGATGTTTTTATTTTTCTCTCTTAATAAATTTCTCTGTAACCAGCAGCAGCACGTATAATTATTCCATTATCCCTTCCATCTGTCCGATGTCAAGTTCACGGCCTCAGCGTCCCAGGAGGTGAAGTCTGAGGATAACACACTGAATCATGCGTAGGCTCTGCCAGGCGGCCTCCGGGACACAGACCGGGGGGACTGCAGCTGAAGAAACGTTCACTAAGACCTACAGACGAGTACTCTAATTTTCTCCCAGTCTTTATGCCTTCCTCACTCCAGTTCCTAAATTCCGATTTAAATATTAACATGAGCCATGTCCTTCCTGACGTCGTTTCACCACTGCCCTGTGACTTCTGTTTGTAGAGAAGCGCTGTGTGTTCACTGTAGTAAGTGCAGATCAGGAGGAAATAGGGAGCCGCAGTCCCCCACTCACAGCTGTCTGTGGTGAGCGTTTGGGCACAGATGTGTTTGTTTACTGGTGTTTTCTGCCTCGGCCACACGACATTAACACGCACTTTTGCTTTTTTTCAATTAATCCTTCCTTAGTGTTTCTTCATATATTAAAACATGTTTCCAAGACATTATCGTGATGTCTGTAGACTGTTTCAGTAGAGGCCACCTAAATTTATTTAACTAGACCCCCATGGCAGGCAACTTCTTGTTTTTTCATTTTAAATAGCACTGTGATAAAGACTACCATATATAAAGTCTTTGTCCGCGTGCATTACTCTTTCTTTAGGGTGGGATTTCCCAATCACAGCATAAGAACCTTTATAAGTGTTGTCCAGTTGTCCTCTAGAAAGACGATCTACTGTAGTTGTTATGAGGACGGACGCTGAGATGAGAAAGACCAGCATTAGAGCCCTGGTTTTGCAGCCTGGACCTGTCATCAGCCATGTGACCTTGAGCAAGGTGGCGACAGCTCCGAGCTTCAGTGTCCCTGTCTGCCAGGTGGGCCTGTGGTGAGACCTGCCTCGTACGTGCCCCTGGCTGTGTGGGGCAGACAGATGCCCGTTAAAGGCTGCCTGTAGCGAAATGCTTGACACGGTGCTAACAGTTTCACCCTCTGCCAGCGCAGTTTGGACTGTCCATTTCTCCATTCTCTCCCAAACCCTGGGCAAAATTCTGTGTAAAAATCATCAACTTGACAAGTGAAAAAAGACATCTTGTAGTTTTAACTTCTGTGACAAAATACATCTTTCAAGCCTTCAAAAATAGAGAAATGTTTCAAATGAAGGGATGTCTTTGGCAAACGTTTTTGCCTCAAATGTTGTTCCTCACGCGTGCCAAGTAATCAAATAAGCTCCAGTCTTCTCAGTGTTCGAGGGCACAAGTGTTGGTGATTGCGTCTGAGGGCACACGCAGGTGGTCTGGGTGGGGTGGGCTGGGGGTATGTATGGAATGATTATTAAATGTGAGCCTAAAACATTCTCTCTCCACGGTCTTGAGGAGTTGGATTTAGCTGTCCATCATTCATTTTAAATTGTACAAGTAGCTTCATAAGACAGCCAGTAGAAACAGAGGGAACAAAAGAAAACACTCACCAATAATCCTCTCACTCAGACAAATTAAATTTTGTTTGTTTACTTGTCCGCACGATTTTACAGAATTCCGTGAGAGGTGTTTTCAAGTCAGAGGATGCATTGCCTCATGGAGAGATGGCTCTTTTCCCTACAAATACTGTCGTTTTCCCAGGCCCCCCAGGTGCCATTCCACTCGGGTCACCTCAAGGGTGTGGGGACAGGGAAGGAGATCCCCACGCCCCATGGGCCAGGAAGGAGGGAAGGTGACAGACGCCCTGGGGGGCGGGGAGCGAGGTAGAGACAAGATGAGAGCACAGAGCCGGGGCAGCTGCACGTGGCTGTGGAGTCGGAGCCTGCACGTGTCGGGCGTGGGTTAGTCTGAAATGGAAACTGACTCAACAGAGGAAATGGTGGTGAGGAGGCTTCATACTCAGACACCAAGAGGCCATTTTAAGGACCAGCTTTATTTGGCTTTTCCTGAAAGCCTGGAGGCTCCATGCAAATTTAGACACAGCGCTGTGTCTCATACCAGAAAGGGTTTGCCAGTGAATGTGATTTCGCAGGAGGTCTGTAAAGCAAGTGGGAGAAGCTATTAAGAAATACAGCCTGATGATCACAGAGAGGAGAGAGATCGATGTGCCTGTCCCAATAATTGTGTCTTAAGTATCCACCATCAAATAATCTCTCACGGGCTGAGGTGGAAGAGGCTCTTCGGGTTTCAGATTGGTTCCTCCTTTGTCTCTCCTAGTTCAAGTTCAGTGTTAGTCCAGTATTGAACTGTGATGACTTTGTGAGCATGCAGTGAGCCTATTGGTCCTTCTGTACGGTTTCCTGTTCAGAGCAGGTAGCACACCAGCATCCACACAGAACTGGCTGGTTGCTCTTGGGGCAGGTGTGCAAACATGACCCCTGAGAGACCATGGTGGCATTTTAACATGGGAAGACCGTGTCCTGATCCCTTTCAAGATCATCTGTGTTGTTTGTCATCTGGAATTAAGTTCTATAAGGAAGAGGCTTTGCTGAGAAAGAGTGTGACCAAATAAGGATGGTTTAATTTGATTAATCTTGGCGACCTCTCGCATGAATGTCAAGGCAAAATTGTTACGAGTGAACTTGCTGGAAGGTGAAGGTGAGGACGGTGGTGTGGGATCATAAGAAAAGCACTAGTCTTCGAGTCAGGAGATGTAATTTAATTCACTCTTTTGCCACTTATTCATGTGACGTTGGGCCCATCTGGTCATCTGTGAAACAACCTCTTCACTTATCAGAGACTGCTGATGTCCTATCGACCTCTCAGTGACAGGCTCACTTCGAAACCTAATGTTCCGCACCGGTGTAAGGTCTTCACTGTGTCTCTGAGGGCAATGCATTTCTAAATGCGTGAGTTTGCCCTGAAACACATTTCTGTTCTCTTTGTGTCCTGGTGCATCATTTCCGTGTTGGAAGTTAAGCTACGGAGACCTGGGCTTAGCCCTCCTTACCTGTCAGTCTAATTAGGAGCCAGTCGGTCTAATGCAAGTGTGGCTTCCTTTGGAATTTGTCACACCACAACCTCAAAAGTGGGGTGTAGTGTTCCTTAAGAGACGAAGATTTGAGATGTTGCCGTGGGATTTTGTGCTTTTATCCCGTTGGCCACTAATTTCAGTTCCATTGTAGTAGAGCCTGCTCTTCCTATGTGAGAACGACTCATGGAGGGAAATCGCCCGGAACAGCAGCTTTGTTCTAAGGGCTGCGTTCCCACACGATCCCCGCTAGGCACACACGGCTATTTATAGCTAAGTAATCGAAATTAAATCAAAGTCTAGTGAAGATTAAATTTCATAGCTGGGGCTATAGACAAGGAGAGTACATCCTTGATTTCCTTTTATTGAATAAAAAGAAAATTATGTAAAACAAAACCCCACAAATTAAATCAAGTAAAAAATTTGGTTTTTCAGTTACACTAGATGTACTCCAAGTGCTCCATAATCACATACAGACAGTGGCTACTGCCTTGGACAGTGGAGATTATAGAGTGTCACTCTAGAAAGTCCCATCGGGCGGTTCTGCTCCAGAAGAAGGGGAGTCTCCAGGAGTGTTCAGAGGTAGCAGCCTTGGCTCCATGTAGAATGTTTATCCCATTTTTAGGTTCCCAAGCTCAAAGAGCAACCTTTGGTGGCCAGTCAGGCTTCCCCACTCACCCACTCAGCCCTTGCTGCAAGTCACATTTAGGACGGTGGATATTTTGAATGTTTATTCCTTTCTGTTGGTTCCCGTAGGTCCTGTGTGACAGACATGTGTGAATGTCCAGTCCACAAAAACTGTTACTGTGAGTCGTTCCTGGCGTACACCCGGGCCTGCCAGCGCGAGGGCGTCAGCGTCCACTGGGAGCCTCAGCAGAGCTGTGCAGGTGAGCGGGGCCAGGCGGTCCATCCCAGTGCCCAGGGCAGCCGTGCCGACAAGCCGACATGAATAGCCACATTCCCCATGGCCACAGGGAAATCCCATCTGTGGCCCAAGGATGGCAACTGAAATTTTATTTGGGGGGGTTGATTGATTTTAGAGAGAAAGAGGAAAGGAGAGAGAGGGGTGCGGAGGGAGGGAGAGAGAAACATCAATTTGTTGTTCCCCTTATTGATGCATTCATGGGTTGATTCTTGTATGTGCCCTGACTGGGGATTGAACCCGCGTCCTTGGCATATGGAGACACTCTAAGCAACTGAGCTTCCCGACCAAGGCCTCCGAGGATGCCACTTAATCGAACACAGCAGCTTCCCACTTGGGGCAGAATAGAAAGCACTCAAGAGCAATGCTTTGGGACAAGCACGTTTGAGCAATTTAAGGATTTCCACTGTTACAAAATCCTCCCAACCACAAGCTACCAGCTGGATGTACTTAGCTACGCGGACAGTCACAGCTGTGGGTTGGGTTATATATGGAGCGAGGAGATTCAGGGCAATTGCAGTCATTTAAGGTCTTTAGGATAAGCGTGATTTTTTTTTTTTGAGAGAGAGAGATTGTGATACAAAGCCTAGCAGAATGTTCTATAATAGTTGTTGAGCTCTTTGATCTCAGGCAAGCTAATTAGCTTCTTTGGTATCTATGAAATGGACATCTTTGTTCATCCAAGAAATAGTTCCTACAAAGTGGCTAAGTACCAGGCATCGTGCTAAGCACGTGGGGGGACTTTGGTGACTCTGATAACTATGGTCCCTGTCATCGAGGTGCTGGCAGTCCATTGGGAGAACCAGACAAAAATAGTAACACTACAATAACACTTGCTAAGCACGGTCAGTGTGGGGAAGGGAAGAAGCAGAGCAAAGCAACGGAAAACAGATGGAGGGGGACTGGGCGGTGCTCAGATCTCTTCCTGCTTTTCACAGATGGCCCCGTGTACGGGCGACCCTGTAGAGAACAGACTGGATGGGGCACGATGAAAGCAGATAACCGGGCCGGGGGCTGTTGCCGTAGTTGTGGTGAAAACCAATGCCGGTGGCTTGAATTAAGATAGAGGCGATGTGTGGGGAGAGAAGCAGACAGTATAGATATATTTTGGAATTTTACAGTAATATCTACTATGCAGAGTTACCAGCATTAGTGATACGTATGTGAAATTTCTGGAAGCGTGTCCAACTCATAGAAGATGCTCAGTCAATAGGAGCTGCTGTTGATGTTTCGACTTAGAGATGAGTTGACTGAATATTGGTGACTTCCTTCAAGGGTTGGCAGATGTTTTTCTGTAGAGGCCCAGATCCGCCTGGGACAAAGAGACTGGGGTTCGCAACATGACACCAGAGCTAATAACCGCAGCTGGGCTAGTACCAAAGAAGGCCGTTCACCATGCTGCTGATGAGGGAATGTCTTTGTTGGTGGAAGACAGGGGCGATTGTCTGACTGGGGGAGGGGTCAGAGAGATTGTCTGGAAGCTTTATCAGGGTATGAACACCTTGTTCACATAGACCAGTGGGTCTCCATTTGGCTGCACCTTGGAGTCACTTTGGGAGCTTAAAACAACAACAGCAAAGACCCAGGAACCTGTTCCTGGGCCTCGCGCCCAGACATCCCACTTCAATTGGCCTTCTGTGACTTTTAAAATCTTTCAGGTGCTTCTGACCCCGCAGCCAGGATTGAAACCGCTGAGTTAATTTGAAGGTTTATTTGGGTGGTTTGGGGGAGTGGGCTGAGGTGTATTTGGAGGTCAGCGAAGCTTCCTCAAGCCGCCCCTGGATGCGGTCCCTAGTCTGTGTCCCTGAAAAGCACCAGAGCCCTTTTTTCTCCTCTGGCTTCCCTTTTGGATTCTCCCTCCTTGCAAACCCCAGTCCAGTCCTTGTGTCTGAGTTCACTTTCTGCAGCAAGAGCGGCTCTCTGTCAAGGCCACCCACCTCTCAGGGGACTACTGATGTGATAACAGCTCTCGTGAAGCTGGGACGGAGGCTCCTGAAGGCGAGACCCAATGCTCACCTATTCCCTAATGCATCAGTGTGGGTTTGCCTGGCCAGGGCAACGTTTTTGAGGGACTGGGTCCCTTCGGCACATCTCGAAGTCTCCTATTGAATACTCCTCCTCCATTCTGAGTCCTCCATCCCTGAAACGCTGGGCTCAGCAGAACTCTGTTAATTTTATTAGCTGTGGTAAGGATCCTATTAGATGTGGCATCTCCGAACCCTTCCAGGCCCAGAGCTATATTTAGCACCATTCCGGCACACACATTGCGTTTGAAGACTCCGCATTTCGTGTCAGCTTCCTGATTTCAGGGGCTGAATCTCAGAAGCTAAAATTACTTTCCCTAATGGAAAGGAAATCTGGCTTCTGAAAGGTTCCATTTACCACTTACAATGCTAGAGCCATCTGAGTGAAGTATAACCCCATCCGTGTGCAGTTTACAGGGGACCTTTCACACACACACACACACACACAACTTCTGCAGATGGACAGCGCGGACGTGACAAATTTACAGAGACGCACAGCATCTCTCAGTAGATTCATTTCCGATTCATCTGGAATTCCGAAGGCTCTAAGAATACTCTTCCCTTGTTTATAGCTCCCAGAGAAGAGAATTTTTCCAGAGCAAAAAGCTGGGAAGTTGAACAAATAAGAAGCCAGCCAGGCTGGACACGCTGAATGAGGGACTTCCCCACCAGGCCTGGATTTTGACAGTGCTGTGACACCAACACAAAGTCCGTAGCCACTAGCTGTGGGAGGAGGGACCCACGGACCTCCAGCTTAGCCTGCGGACTGCTGAGCGCAGTGCAGCACGCAGGGTCTGCCTAAGCCCGATAATGACGGCGTACATTAAGAGTTACCATTTTCCAAGCACCTCCTTGCCCAGAGGACTGCATTAGTACTTTTATTATATTTTATCTGTTTCAATCCACATCGTCATCTATTTGATAACATTCTATTACCCACGTTTTACTGATAAGGATAGTGAGGCTAAGAATATTGCAATAATTTGCTGAAAGTCACAGAGCCAGAAAGGAGGAAGATGGGAACTAAACCCAGGCCAATTTGCTTTAGAGCCTCTGTTCTTACTCATTATGAGAACAGATAAGCAAGAGCATTGTGGGGAAAATATATTTAAATACAAATATATATTTGTGTGTTATATAGGTATTTCCAGCTCCTATTCATTTGTTCCTTAGCATCGGCAGTTGTTACTTGGTAGCTTTTGACTCTGTGACTTTGTTAGGACCTTGCTCCTGCATCCTGCTTTACCCTCCTTAGCAGATTTTCTGCCCTCTGCCTGTCGCGGACGGACGTGAATCGTCACTGCAGTTTCAGTGATGATTTCCTAGTGGGGAAGGTGCTGGGACAGTCACAGTGGTGTGTGTCTTGCTGCAGCACCTGAGAGGTCTGCCTGGCTCTGTGAGCTGGTTTGTCTGGCTTTGTGTACAAACTCCAGGTGGTTCTCGCCCCTGGGCTACAGCATCTCTGCCCTGGGCTGTTCCTTAGCTGGCTGGATGCCTCCTGTAAAAGTTAGAGATAAAGTTGCAACCGTGACCCTGTGTGCCCAGTAGGGGGACACGGAGACAGCAGAGTTCCAGAGGGGACAGAGCCACACTTACTGAACTCACTGATACAACATGCGGTGCCTTTATGGGCTACCACATAAAAAACATGTGATGCTGTGTGTGTGTGTTACACAGAGGCTTCTCTGTGCCCCTTGAGAATAAGACGTGCCAACTCTAATCGCTTCCTGGTTTAAAAAAAAGATGAAACCAAATGAATTCTTTTAAAATGCAAACGTGCCAAATTGAATCATATTTATGCCTTAAAAATGATCAGTTGCCCTTTGTAATTTTGAAAAAAAAAAGGATTCACAGAAGGGTACACCCAGATCCAAGTCAATATTAGCTCTCTAGGACCCTCTAAAAGGTGCCAGTTTGAAGGCAGATTTAATCTTATCATCCCCCAGTAAAACCTAAGACTCTCCTGTGCCTAGGCTTATGACCCCTGCCTGCTTCTCTGCCCTTCTCCCCTCTTCCCCCTCAAACTCCCTGCTTCCACCCACCGAGCTGAGGATGCCCTTCCCCGGTGGAGCCAGGGTGGCTAGTCGTGGCCCACAGCCCTGCCTGTGCCCCGGATACCCTCCCTGCCCAGGAAACCCCTCCTGCCACTGTCTGTCTGACCATTTCTATTCACTTTTTAAGACTGAAGTAGATCTATTCTCTGAAGCCTCATTGATCCCTAGCCCTCTCAGCCTTGAGTGGACATCTCTCTCTCTCTTCCCCTGTCCCTTGCTCTCATTGTCTGATATGGTACATCCTGCATTTCACTAAGAATCTGCTCGCCTGGTTGGTGGTGGTCAGCCCAGGCTCCTGTAACAGGTCAGAAATGATTTGGTTCCCTGGCCTAAGATGATACTTAGATACTAGACAGCAGGTGTTTAGTAGAAGTTTCTTGATTTCATTTGAGTTGAAATGGAGATGATAAGGATATGATGGAAAAAGATGTTTTTCCTAGCAGTTCTTCATTTTCTACATTCTATTTTCTACCTGTAGATTGTGCGGGGGATATCAGTGTTCAACAGGCCAAGGTAAGATGTCCCAGGAGAGCAGTAGTAAGTTAAGTGGCAGAGCTGGAAACAAGAATGGAGAGGTCAGAGAGAAAAAATGGCATGGGAGAGGCCGTGTCTACAATGAGGGGAAAGGAGAGGACACCTGTGGGAAAGAGGAAATTCTGCTGAGTTTTCATACCAAAGGGATCTTTGCAAGGTTTGAAGGGGAAAAATACCTGGAGGGTCAAATTGAAACATTCTGGACGCATCAGAGTGGAAAATGAACTCAAGGCCAGCCAAGTGTAATCCACAGTAGGAAACAGGTGATGGATTAACCATCATTAAGATTAAATTGTCATCCAACAGGCACAAGCATTGACTAAGCTGCGCCTCTGCTCTTGGCCCTGTGCCAGAACCTCAGGCGTGGAAGACAAGGGCTCTGCCCCCAAGAGTTCTGGTCTCCACAGTTCACTCTCTTCCAGTAGAGATGCTTATCACAGTGGTTCCTGGAGCTTTGTGATCTACCGCAGACCCACAGCCAAAGTCTGTAGGGAATGGGGCTTAGGAATACAGGTTTTATTAAAAGATACTCAGGGGACTCCTAGGAGCATCTCTGATTAAGAACTACAGTTGCACTGTAATTGTGGCATTAAAACAAATAAATAGATAACTAACGTGAGAGGTGCTGTGGAATGCAGAGGAACGAAGGGCATCCTGGGGGAGATCCGGGAAGCTGCTGTAAGGAGGTCACATTCAAGACTAAGAAAATGATGAGCTTGTGATGAGGATCAGGAGTGATGATAACATAGTTCAGAGCTCTCTAGAAATTGGAGATGAAACTGGAATAGCTAGTGTGTGTGTGTGTGTGAGAAAGAGAGAGAGAGAGAGAGAACACAGTGCAGAGGGAAGATTCTTGCAGGTAATTTGTCAGGGAATAAGCAAAGAAGCTTGTGAGAGGAAAGATATTCCCAAGGTGTTAGCCGAAGACCCTGGAAAGTCCAGCGCCATAAAGTATAATGCAAAAAAGACCGACTATTTTGTGGAGAGACCATGGAGAATGGGGACTGCCCGTATATCCGTGGATATGGTCATTGCTGAACATTTGGTGGGAACGGGGTCTGCAAAGTAGTAAGTGAGGAAGACAGGACTCTGACATCAGTTACCTGCAGAGGAATTCAATCAAGTGACTATCAACTCTCCTATGAAGTTTGCAGGTAAAAGGAAGGAGAAAGTAGGTCTGATAGGCTGGGGAAAATCTGTGGTTAAAATGAGCACTGATATGAAAATATTTCTAATATTTAGAGGTTGGAGCCAACAGAGAAGGAAATTAGTGGGCAGTGAGGACAAATAATAAAGCAGGTTCCTGGAGGAGATGGGTCCGAAACAGGAATGGCAGGTCAAGGGCAGGTGCAAACAAGGACAGGCAGTAGGAAGATGAGTTAAGGGTGCGTGTGCAGTCCTGACCAGTGTGGCTCAGTGGGTTGGGCATTGTCCCCACAAACTGAAAGGTCACTGGTTAGATTCCCACTCAGGGCGCATGCCTGGGTTGAGGGACAGTCGCAGCTAGGTGCCCATGAGATGCAACCAGTTGATGTTTCTCTCACACCCATGTTTCTCTCCCCCTCTTCCTCCCTTCCTTCCTCTCTCTCTAAGAATAAATAAAA
This sequence comes from Desmodus rotundus, assembly GCF_022682495.2. Taxonomy (NCBI): domain Eukaryota; kingdom Metazoa; phylum Chordata; class Mammalia; order Chiroptera; family Phyllostomidae; genus Desmodus; species Desmodus rotundus. The sequence continues at coordinate 7,776,475 of NC_071392.1, read as the reverse complement.
TCTTTAAAAAAAAAAAAAAAAAAGGTGTACGTGCAGATGCCCTGGCTCCATCAAAAGAGAGGACAGGTGCTCTGGGACCCAGGAAGAGCACCAGTGGGTTTAGGTGAAGAGGATGGGGACAGCAGGAGCTCCCACTGTGTACCCACTTCCACTTTGGAAACCATTGCTGCCCTCTCATGTGCTAGAAACGCACACATCTCTGCAGTGACTGAAGCGGGAATGTGAGGGTTGTTATTAGAACCTATTCTCAGTCCTGATTGCCCATCAACATTACCTTTTTGGGAGGGCTTTTTTTTTCTTTTCATTACTGGTAACTTGATTCCACTTTTAAGTTCTGAATTAGCCCTGCCAGGTGTGGCCCAATTGATTGAGCATCATCCCACAAAGTGAGAGATCATGGGTTCGATTCCTGGTCAGGGCACATACAAGAGGCAACCAATTGATGTGTCTCTCTCACATCAGTGTTTCTCTCTCTCTCTTCCTCCCTCCCTTACCCTCTCTCTAAAAAAAAATAAATAAACTCTTTAAAAGATCTAAATTAATTGGTAAATTAATTGGCCTGGGGGTGGATCCTAATTTTCAGCTTTGAACACCGTTGGTCGGTAGAAGCAGAGCAGCACGTGGCATGCAGCTATGTGTGTGAATATGACGTTCAGCTAGGATGTCTCCGGATAACCAGGCATGTACCTGCCATGTATAGGATATTCGGTGAGTCACAGAAAAGAAAAGTGAAAAGTCAAACTATTATCAGAAAAGCATAAATCAAGAGATTTCAAGGAAGGATGAATGTGATTCGCACACTAAGTCGTTCACTTGCCTGTGAATTCAGTCACCCAGCAGTTCTCTGGGGCCCACGACATGTTCAGCACCACCTGCTCCTGAAAATACGGAAACAAAGCAGACTTTTCCAGATGGAGTTGGGGGAAAGAGGACAGGGAAGCTGGTTGCTGTCATTTCACGTTGTAAGCACGGGGTTAGAGGTGGGCCGCGGGTGCTCAGAGTGCATAGTCCAGGGACATCTTATGCAGCAAGAGAGGTGGGAGAGAGAGTGGGAAACTGAGTCTCAAAGAGGGGAAGACGGGATGAATTATGGTGACATTCGCCAAACTAGAAAATGGCACTATGTCAAGGCAAAGGACACGTCTTCAGGACTGACCTGGCTGCAAGAGGCTCTTGGTAGCCTAAGAGATAGAATAAAATTATCAAAAACCAAAACAACCTAATAAAGCTACATTTAGACCCATCTGATTTCCCCCTATTTGGCTTTATCATTTTTTTAGTTTTGTTTTCAATTAGCGTTTACATGCAGCTTTATTTTGTGTTAGTTTCGGGTGCGCAGCATAGTGGCGAGATGATTATACCTCAGGACGTGATCACCTTGGTGCTTCTGGAGCCCACCTGGCACCACATGTAATTATTGCAGTATCATCGGCTGTGTTCCCTAAGCTGTATTTACATCCCCATGACTATTCTGTAGCCACCTGTTTGTACTTCTCAATCCCTTCACCATGTTCACCTGGTCCCCCAGCCCCCTCCCCGCCGGCAGCCATCAGTCTATTCTCTGTATCTATGAGTCTGCTTCTGTTTTGTTTGCTCTTTTATCATGTTCTTTAGATTCCACATGCAAGTGAAATCACATGGCATTTGCCTTTCTCTGTCTGACTTACTTCACTTAGCCTAATACCCTCTAGGTCTGTCTGTGGTGTTGGAAATAGAAAGGTTTCGTTCTGTTCTCGTGGTGCAGTAACAGTCCATCGTGTGTACCACAGCTTTCTATCAACTCCTCTACTGACAGGCACTGGTGTGGCTTTCCTGTCTTGGCTATTGTAAGTAATGCTGCAGTGAACATGGGGGTGCAGATATCCCTTCGAATTAGTGTGTTGGGTTTCTCCCTGTGTGTACTCAGGAGTGGAATTGCTGGGTCACAAGACAGTTCCATTTTCAAATTTTTTTAGGAACCTCCATCATGGTTTCCATAGTGGCTGCACCATTCTGCATTCCTACCAACAGTGCCGAGGGTTCCCCTTTTTAAAAAAGTTCTTGATATTAGAGAGAGAAAGAGGGAGAGAGAAGCATCGGTTTGTTGTCGCACCCATTCATGCACCCATTGCTCGATTCTGGTGTGTGCCTGACTGGCGACCAAACCCGCAACCTCTGTCTATGTCAGGGCGGCGCTCTAGCCAGCTGAGCCACGCTGCCGGGGCGGGTCCCCTTCTCCACATCTGCACCAGCACTTCCTGTGGGTTGACTCACTGATGAGAGCCATCCTGATAGGTATGAGGTGATATCTCACTGTGGCTTTCATTTGCATTTCTCTGATAATGACATTGCGCATTTTTTCATATGTCTATTGGCCATCTGTCTGTCCTCTTTGGAGAAGTGTCTATTCAGGTCCTTTGCCCATGTTTTAATTGGATTGTTTGGGTTGTTTTTTTGTTGGGGTTTTTTTGGTGTCATTGAGTTGTATGAGTTCTATATAAATTTTGGATATTGAGCTGTTATCAGATATACTTGGCTTTACTTTTGCTCTAACTTGCCTCCAATTGATTAATTCAACACATAATTAAAATATGATTAAAATGTGTACCACATTTCCGATATCCTTGATAGGTGTTCTCCTGTATGTATAATTGTGTGTATTTAAATATTGGTGTGGTTGCACAAACGCTCATATTCATCAGCGCAATTGCTTGAAGGACTCTTTGGAATTAATCTTTCACACTATTATCAATAATTAAATAACCTTACAGATTTTTTCAGTAGCTGTACTAATGTGTAGTTTGTCTTATCTGGGCATAAAAGCTTTCATTTTATTTATTTTTTTGAAGTTCACTGGCCCAGCAGGTGGACCTTTGATGTTACTTTTCTCCGTGTGGGGGATTCCCTGGGTGTTTGTGGACTGTTTGTTATTCCTTTGTTAAACTGCAGAAGGGAACCTGCGCTGTGGCAAGGCCTCTGCAGTGAGTGGCAGGAGCCTGCAGAGTGGCCTCAGGCTGTGGGTGAATTAGCGAGGCTACTTCTCCATGTCTCACCTTTGCCTCCTCCTTTCTTCCAGCCACCCAGTGCAAGCACGGGGCTGTGTATGACACCTGCGGTCCGGGATGCGTCAAGACCTGCGACAACTGGAATGAGATTGGCCCATGCAATAAGCCGTGCGTGGCAGGTTGCCACTGTCCAGCAAACTTGGTCCTTCACAGGGGGAGGTGCATCAAGCCAGTCCTTTGTCCTCAGCGGTGACCCTTGCTCAGCAGCTTAAGACTTTGAAACCTGGTGTTCTTGACGCTGAAGTGGAGGAGCCAATGAAGGACTGCAGCATTTGTGTGCCGATTCTGCAAACACACTCGCACGGAGTGTGCATGTGTACATATATAGATATATAGATATATTCAGAAACATTTCATCATTTATATAAACTATAGGTGGATTATTATATGTATATTTTTTGCTATAAGACATGTATTGTTTCTAGAACCCTAATCCGTAAGCCATTGGATACATTGTATAAATAAGCCAGGTGTGTTTAATTTAACAAGGCAGCATGCAGACATATTGGAGGGCTTGAACATCACCTACGTTGCCATTTTTAAGGAAGTTTTCTAAAAACCCTGAATTGCCTGCCTGCATTAATTTTAGCTCTGAATCAGGATCTGCAGTGGAGTGAGAAATGTGTCTCTCTGGAGAGGGGCAGACTAGTCTCGGGGTGCTCCAGGATTCCAAAGGAAGGAGTGCATGCCCGGGAGAGGCAGCTGGTGGTTGGTGACAGTCCCTAATGATGTATGTCAAGTGAGGCGCAGGGTGTCAGAGTTTACTGGGTCGTGGTCTTACGTTATTTCCCAAACCGATGCGCTAGTTGCCAAGAAATAATATACTTGCTACTAGAGCATAACCAAAGAATCAAGCGGCTTCTTACCATCTTTGTGCATTCTTTGTGTCTCCTAATTACGTACGTGTGTGTGGTGGACGGGCATGCTTGCATGTCACACACTGAGATGAAGGGGCTCGTTGAGGGACATGTTAGTTTCACTGAGCATGAGCAGAGATTTGGAAAAACTTGCACAGCGTGGGAAAAAAAATATCAGTTTCTCTGAACCTCAGCAATTTAGGATGGGCAAACCCAATGAGTCGATGTAGGCCATCTACATTCTGTGGTGGTTGTATTTGTAAAATGACAGCCTTTAATTACTTCGGGAGGATTCCCAGCTCAGTGCTACTTGGTGACTGTCCGTACGTCATAATTATTGGATAGAAAGAAAGCCCTTACTGACCAGTTGATTTAACATTAGTCCAAACAAAGAATGGTCCGTGCACTTGCGCTGACATCCTCATAGGTTGCTACTTGTCACCATGTGATTTTCCTGACTTGTTTTCAGCCGAAGAAGTAAAAATGTCAACAAAACAAAACCCACCAATGTCTAAAAATAAAATGTTCTGCAGTGAAGTAAATAAAGGGCTTAAGACTTAAAACCAGGCATTTTCTATTTCAAGATGTGCTGTGTTATACTTTATAAACAAGCTCTACCAACTTCAGGTTTATCGATCTTTAACAGCTCTATTTAGACAGATTTTATATTCTTACAATACTTTGTAAAGAGTGCTATTAATAGACAGCAGCAAAATCCCCCGTTTTTGAGTCAGCATATTGCCATTGCTTGTTAAGACATTGGTGTGTCTTTAACATATATTCATCATACATTCATGACGGCGAAAGGCTGAACTTGGATTTTTGACTGGGACACATCTAGGGGTCTGAGTAAACCGAATAAAGATCTCAGTATAATAGTGACTGGCTGAGAAACCAGGGAGTGTGGTTGTCAGTTGTCACTGTCGTGAGTCCTAGACACCCCAGGCCATCGCTGCAGTGCCACACGTGGAGGGTGAGCTTTGATTTAGGAGACAGATTCCAGGTGTGGTTTGTGACCTTGTTCGTAGTGTTTAAGGGTTTAGGGGCACACTCTTGCTTATTGGTGACACAAAGAGGCAGCATGTGGGAGGGGTTAAGGGTCAGGCGATCTGGATGCCCTGCCACCAGGGAGGTCACTTGTCCAGAGATCTGAGACACAATTTACAATCACACTTGGGACCCCACTGGTCCCCCACACTGTACTGAAAGGAGGAATAGGGCCAATTGGTTGACCTGTCTTGTTTTTTTTATTCTTTTTCTTTTTTTTTTAATTTCTTTAGATTATCTTTGAGTTCCTTTCCAGTTCACTCTTTATAAAGGAGGGACACAGAAGAAAAGTGATGCGGAAGAGGACATTTGTGGGCGGTTGCTCACTGCCCATGACTCATCCAAGGACTGCGTACCCAGACCCGGAAAGACTAAATAGCCTCTTTGCCAACGCCGTCAGGCATGGCCGCCCATGGGGTGAAGGACGGAGGCCTTTTTCACAGATCCGTCTCATGAATTTGGGTGGCTGGATTACAAGTTTGTGGGGCATACTGTCTCTGGGGTTTAGTTTAACCTTTGAACATTTTTTTTTACTCCTAATCCTGGAAGGAAGAAAGAGGGAGGACAGAGGGTGATTTGGGCCCAGGAATCCAAACAGCTGTCTGATGAGGGAGGGTGGGGCAGTCAGCTCCGGTCGGGATAGCCACAGGCTCTAGCTGAGCAATGAGTTTTGTCCAATGATTGATGATAATGGAGATGAACCCCGTGCTTCAGTGATAGGGGCCCCACTTGATTCACATAAGATATTTTCATGGGTTCTCAAAGCCCAGCTCCTGCAGACTTAGATGACTTGAAAGACAACGTTCTATTTCTTTCATTAATGTACCTAACCCAGGTTCTACGAGATCTACAAAAGTAATAGATGGGTTCATGTTGCTCTGTCTATAGGCACAAAATCCCCACGTTGATTATGCCCTTCGCTATGAATATTGAACTCGATGAGGGAAAAATGCCCGTGATGAAGAACTATTGAGATTCTCATTACACAAGGTGCTCAGGGAAAGTTCTTCCCTCTTTTCCTGTGAAAATAGAAATGTGTGAAGGTCCCGAAAGTAGGAAGCAAGTGAATCCTTGACATCGACAAGAGCAATTATTATTCAAAGGGCGGCACATTGAGAATCACGAACTCTTCAGGTTGAAGGTCTCTCCCTATGAACTCACTGGAAGTTTGCTGAGTGTCTGGCCACCAGACCGTGAAAGGCACCTCCCAGCAAAGTGAGAAGGACCCGGAAGGACTTGTAACCCAGGTTTCACTGAATGTGGATAAACCATTTTGACCAGGAAACTCTTTGTTATTAGGACATGTTTCAGACAGACAAAAAGGTACAGAGAACAATGTTGCAAACACCATGAATACGTTACCCTCATTAAGAAAAATAACCTGATAGGGAGTCAGTCCATTTTTCTGGCGTAAATAAAATCAAGCCAAGACACACGGTGCCACAGCTCTGCGTGGAACGTCTGCTTGTTGGGCTTCTGTTCACTTTGCTGCTTTTTGTCACTCACAGTCCCTGGATCTGACAAGCCTTTCGGATGTGAGGCGGAAAGCTCTCCGTGTGGGAGAGAGCGCCGGAGGGGACAGGAGCCAGGATATTTTAATTAGCTGTCTCCTCCACACAACCCTCAGGAACAAGCAAAAATTGTCTCTGATTCTAAATCCTGGCATACAAGCCTTTTCAGCATCCAGGATTTTCATTCTGAAAAATGACAGTGTTCAAGTGGCCAAGAATGAATGACTTCACCGGGAAAGGGAGCGAAGGCTGGTGCTTATGCCGACCCTAAATTAAGAACCGGGCATCTACCCTTTCCAGGGAGCTTTCAGGCTTCAGAGTCGTGCTGCCTTCTGTTGGATCTCATGAACCTGGTGGAATGGCAAACAATTGCATGAGCTTCGTCCTCACTGTGGATCCCTTTCAGATTAATTTGGAGCAATCCAGTTTTGAAGGGACCAGTGTGAGGCTGATGTACATCCTTCTGCATCAGCCTTAAGGGTTACTTCTGAGTGTGCTTGGCTCAGCAAAGTGGGAAGGGGGTTCCAGGTAGGGTTTTGTTCTTTAGGGAAATAGTGGCCGAAGTCCTGTATGTCGTAGAGCACTCAGAATATAACATTTGTCTGGGAGCTGGGGTAAATCGACAGGGCTGCTTGCAGCTAGGACCTCTGGGGCCATCTCAGGTCCTGTCCAGCTGCTCCAAGAGTGGAAGGGATGCCAACCCCTGGGCACCCATTCCCCACACAGCTCCCAGTGGGCTGTGGCACTGGGTGGGAAGATCTGCCCCAGGGCTGATCCAGCTAAGGGACAGTGTTAAGCAACGGAGTGATGTGACCAGAGCTTTGTTGCAGCAAGTGGAGTGGAGGTGAGGCTCTTGGTCAAAAGAGCAGGTAGGAGGCCCATGAGACAGCCCAGGTGAGAAGCGATGAGCCTTCAAACTAGGAGGTAGGAAGGAGCTAAAAAGGGGAGAGCTTTGTGACAGGTTGGGTGGCAGCTAGGCAAGTGTCTGGCTGGAGTGACCAGTGGCGATGGGGCCAGCCTGTTAACACGAGGAATGAGGAACGCTGGCTAGGGAGCAGGTTTACAGAAATTTTTATGGTAAATCAAATGTTTTCTTTAGGCTGACATCCTGAGCATTGGGGCTCAGAGATGGTCCTTCTTAAGACAGTCACCATCCAGGATGAATGGCTTATGAAGCAGAGGACCACACAGCTGACCTGGGAGTCTCGGGGAGTCCAGTGGGAGCTTTTCTGCGTAGGCGCATGTCACAGAGGCTGGTCAGGGAGGGTGACCGCTGAGATGAGCCTGCCTTGGCTGAATAGGCTCTACCTCTTCAAAAACCTGAGAGTGCGTGAGCAGGGACGGTGCGGTCTGGGAGCGGAAGGCATGAGTCACTGTGCAGATAAGAAGACAGACCAGCAGCAAGCCAACAGCCTCGGGGTGCAGAGACACCGGGCTTCGTCCTGCTGGGGTGTATTCACAGAGCTGTTCTGAGTTACGGCAACGGATGGAGCTCACATTCTCACCCTGAGGGACCTTTGCAAGGGTCCCTTGATTTTTAGTGCGGTGAGCACAGCAGGGCTTGAGGAAATTTTGGTGTTGTGATATAAGCTCTCTTTGCTTCTTGCACCTGGGTGTGTTCGAGTTTCTTTGATGCAGCTTCTGAGAATCTAGAGAGGGAAGGAAGCAGGAAGAGGCTTCTAATGAGACTGTTGCCTCTGACCTTCCGTGTTGTACTGTAGGGCAAGGAGGCATTGTTCAGACCTTCCAGGAACTGGTTTCTGTAACAGAGCTGGTCCAAGGTAAATGCATTTAATGACTGCTTTTGTTGACTTGGCCGTGACGTGGTGGCTGGTCTGGGGATGCTGAGGGTCCAAACAGTTGAACCCATCAATGTCAGCTGTTCTGGTCACACCTATAGATAAAAGGCCCGAGAACACAGCTCACCCTGCACTCTGGTTGGAGCAGTTCTGTTACATTTCAGCCCCTGGCGTCGCAGCCCAGCTTGTGCCGTAAAAACGGACATAAATGCCTTCTCCACTTCCTCCACAGGGAACTTGGCTTCCTAAGTAATTCCTCAGAGGGGGGCTTTCAGCAGTGAAATCTGGGGCTTTGAGAAATGTTTGCGGTGATGACAAAGTTTCACTTTGGCTCCGAAAATGTAAATACCATTAGTTAAGTTGTCATTTTCACCATGTTTCTGCGTGTAATTGAAAGAATCAGACTCTGAACAGCTCCTTCTGGCTCAGGGGCTTAGGCAGGCAGGAAGGGGAGTGGAAGGCAGAGGGCAGCCAGGCTGATCCCCGGCACGGAGCAGGCCATCTGTGAACCTGGGGTGTGACGTGTTCCTGCTGGCCCCTTGGGCACGTCTGTGAAGAAGGGCATTTGAGAGATCCTCGCCGTGCGGTCGGGGACCTCGCCACTGACTCTCTTAAAGGCAGTGGGACAGAGGGACCCTGTCTTAGGAAACCTGTTTGCCCACTGTATATCCACAGTACATACTGCTCCTGTGCACCCCCAGAATGTAAGGGGGGACTGCTTGATGACACTAAAGAGCATTCCTCTGTTTGATGAGATGGCATTTGGGGATATATCTGTCTTCATAGTCAGAACAGCTCAGCCGTGCAATTTCATTTCCATGGTGGTCCCACACAGCTCTCTTGATACTGTCATTCTTTGAAATGCGTTGGGGAGAATCCTGCCAATGGTCTGTGAATAGGCTAGGCCACCCCACTCAAAAACCCTGGCAGATTAATTTAGACCCTAAACCAGTTGGGGCTTACTTATTGAGATCTTCCCATAGAATTCATGGCATGATGGTCTTACCCTTGTTTTGCTTTGTCATTGGCTCAGGCCTTAGAACAGTTGGGTTGCTTTGGCTAAAGGAGTTAAAGATGGCGGCCAGGGGAGCACCCCAGAGGGACTGGAGTGTCCAGCTGGGCTGGGAGGTGTTGGCATTGCCTGGACTGTCCCTGAGGGTAGAGTGGAGCCATCAGCTTCATCCTTTTGTTTGGGGATGGAGAGAGGGTGGAAAGGCTTATGCCATATTAATTCTGTCTGAAGTTGCTAATTATTTCCTTTGGTTTTACTTTGGAGGGGGGATGTCAAAAAATGATATGCCATACACGTTTTCATTTTATTATCTTAAAAAACTTGGGTAAAGCAATAACCTTTCAAATTTTAGGAATTTTAATTTCATTGGGCTCAAGTGCTGCTAATCTAATTAAATGTTAAAATTTTCATATTTAGTTGATTTCAAGTGAACATATTTGAATGCAATTTTCCAAAACAGCACTTGTTTTTTCCTTGAAATCAGGTCTGTGATTTATTGTGCGTAGGGCTAGTTCATTCAGGCTATTTGCTTTGTGACAGCAAGTGCGTGGCATTTCTTGCCTAAATCATGTATATGCATATTATTTTCTTCACATGACATTTGTTATTTTTAAATCGGTAATGTGTGCGACTTCATTTGTTCATGCCCCGCCAAGCGTACGCACACGACCAGGTTTACAAAGAAAGGAGACACCCAGTCGGGGACAGGGAGAGGCTATGAGGCAAACAGCACTGACGCCGCAGACCCAACCACAGGTCTTTTCCCAGCACCGCCCCACAGGGCTGCATCCGGCAGGAGTCCTGCAGATGTGGCTTTATCTGCGCCGCCTTCAAACAAATGCAAGGAAATAAACTCCAGGTCTCAGATGCCCATCCTCTGAACCGCACGGCCTGGCCCACACTGTGTGCCTTTTATGACACACAGGAACAGGGTCCCCCTGTCTCAAAGCGCCCACTGGGCTCCCTCAAGGCTGTGATCTGTCATCCAGATGTCTAGGCTGTTGGGGGAAGGGGCCAACTTCCAGATGGACCAGTCTTCTTGGCATGAGCTGGCTGCATGTAGGGGGCTGTGTGGCTCTGGGCTGACGGCTTGCGCTTAGAGCCTGGATGTGAGCAGGTGCCCCAGCAGGCCCCCACGGGTCACGGGCTTGGGTGTGTCCATGACGGGGAACAGGTTCCTGCTGGATGTCTGGGGAGCCTGTAGGAGGAGCGTGGTTCCTCGTGCTTTCTGGTAGGAAGAGGGAAGGCCTCCCTCACAAGACCAGAGGTTCACAGTATTTCCAGCCAAAGATCACAGCAGCTGGCTTAGAATGTACAGGGCCAATGACAATTCTTCTACTAGGAGAAACAGATCACAGTGTAGCCTCTTGAGATTTTTCACCAGGAATTAAAACAAATTGTCAGGTCAGCTATTCATTTGTGCCACCTTCCCATCTACCTGTGCCCCCTGCCTTCACCTTTCAGTCTTGTCCCTTTCTGTGACACCTGTCCTCTCCCTAAATGTCAGTGTCCTGTGCTTGTCTCTCACATTCTTCCGATCTCCATTCTGAACTGGCCTGCCCTTCTGGCAGCATCCTATGTTCCAGTTGCTTCCAGGCACTCTCAAAAAATGAAGCTGATGAGGTTTCTGCCCCCTCAGGACTAACTTATTGAAAATGTATTTGAGCTGCTCTGAGGTCTGTACAGTGTCCGTGTTAGGTATGTATCTTCATTTTCTTATCTCGAGTGTTCTGGAGTGTAGCATCTTTGACCAGGAGTCTGGCTGTGATGCGGGCGTCGAAGACACTGCAGGAGATCAGAAGGGAAGCTCCATAGAGGGCAGTTCAGCGATCTGCTGGCCTCGCAATGGAGATGCCAGGTAGACTCCACCCACATCCCAGCCTGGCTCTGACACATGCCCTTGGACCACTTGTTGGTGCTCTCTGTGGTTGTGAAACATTCCTTCTGTTTTTAGGTAGAGTGTCTATAATTTCTGATGTCAGAAGTCATTGAAGAAAGAAGGTGTTGTTCCATGTGTCCTCTCTTGTGTGTCTGGACGCACATCCCCTTCTCATGAAGGGTGGCCAGGGCTACTTCCCAGTCACAGTATGAGTGGATGGGCCAAGGCTTTTCCGTCTGAGGGACCTGGAGGAAATGCCGGGGCCACAGCGTCAGAGTGCATGCACCTCAGTCACGTCAGCTCTGCTGCGGGTCTGAAAGACAATGTAGTTCAAATCCAACCGTCCTCAGATCGAATGATCCGACCTTGATTTGTCAACCCCAGGCAAGATGGTTTATCTGTCGATCCACTTCCAGTGAATTTTAGTTATTGTTTATGCTCCAGGTTGGGGCCTGTGAAAAAGCCCTCTTCCCGACTCTGTAGAAGGAAGGTCTTTGCAAGAGGGGACCAGTTTCACCTGCCCTCCTTCCCTGAGGGGATGGATCACATGGCTACCCACGATGACCTTCTTACCACCAATAAGCACATCCTAAAAAACACAACACCCCCGCTGATGACGATAGAAATTCGCTGCGCCTTTAGGAGTCTTTCAGATAGCATTTTATGTTTCAGATGACCTTTCGCTGGAGAGACAGACATTCTCAAACAAAAATAAAACAAACTGGTTCAAGCTGCTTGTCAAATCACAGAGTGGGAACCTCAGCTTAGTACAAATCGGCCTAATTAAACCTTATTAACACTGGTGCCCCGGGGTGAATTTCCCTCCCTTGCACAAAGGATGGCACCGCCAATTTCCATGTACAACACGGCTGAGTCTGAGGCTTTTATGGGTGATTTTCCAAATGGGGACAGCAAATGTGCCAGGGATGGCCTCATCTGAAGCACAGGGGGAGGCCTAACTGCTTGGTAATTGCGGTTTTAATTTGGGCAAATTAAATGCAAATGAAAACAGAAGCCCCGTCTGCAGTGTTTCTGTAACTGAGCCTCCGGGTGGGGGTGGGGCGGGGGTGTTCCTGGGGACACTGCTGCGAGTCCTCTCCCCATCCCCCAAGTGCCTCTCCGCAGTCTCCTGGTCTCTTGTCCTGAAACCTGGTGGGGGGCGCAGGAGGGCAGATCTCAGCAGAGGGAAAGGCTCCCATCGGGCAATATCTGTGCAGAAGTGTCCATGCTGCCTTTGGATGACAAGCTTTCATTCTAATGGGACCATGAGGACACAGTCTCTGCCTGAAGAGCTGCCATTGCAACACAGGACATGTCACTGTCCACTGCTTCGCAGTTCATCAGCTAAGAGTCCCCCACCAAGGAAACGGTGGGATACGGAGCCCCGCTGTACTGGTGGAGTCCGTGAATGCAGGGGCACTTGCCACGCCCGACACGGGGACCAATGGAAGACCAGTGGCCCTGCCTCTCCTGCACACTGTGTTCGAATTCCAGACTCAAGGCATCCAGCTGCCCCCTCGCCGTGTCCACGGGGAGCTCTAACAGCCCACTCAAACTTCTCGGTCATCCCTGCACTAACTCTTCCTGTCTGCCCTGCCCACTGACCTCTCCCCTCCCGCTGTCTTCTCATTTCAGTAAATGGAGACGCTTGTAATGCCAAGCCTCTTGCAAAAGCTTGCTTGAGGGAAGCTTATTCGGGGGAGGAAACTCGGGGACAATAGTGAGAGGCTGAGAACACCAAATGGGAAGAGGAATCGCATCCAAGGGAGTCTGACTGAACTGCTTCCAGAGGGGTGCTCTGGGGGTCTCAGTCCACAGGCAGTAGTGTTCCCACACAGGCTAATTACTGAAATTCTGCAGCACAACAAAAAGTATTTTTTTTTTTTGCTGATCTGACAATAAATTAAGTATAATTTTGATCCATTCACTCCAGACGGCTTTTGTCGTGTTGGCTGTGGTCATTTTTTTGTTTGACAACCTACTGGAAAAGAGGTCAGTGCCCCCAATTAAATAGTCAGGTATTGCAGGTTTTAAAGATGCTTGCGGCACACAGGTTGAAAACTGCTTCTCTAAGGGGATGTTGATGTTATGCACCTGTTCCAAACCACGGGTCAGAAGTTGACCCTGCTCTGTGAACTTGCTGGATCTTCCTGGCTTCCACAGGTACCTCAATGCTTTGGGGCCAAAGGTAAGAGTCGGAAGTGCAGGCAGCCAGGCTACCCCTTAGGTAGCCCATTGCCACAGCAACTGCTGGAATGAAAAAGAGGGTGAGAGGTTATGAGAAGACACAATACTTGGAAATCATCCTTGACTCCACCTTCTCTTCTCCTCAAACTCCATTCATCAGTAATTTCTGTCCACTGTTAAAATAGACCCCAAATCTGACCATCTCTCACCAGCCCCACAGCCATCGCCTGGTCCCACTGTTAACCGCTGTCCGTCTAGACTGTTCTAACAGTTGCCTGCGGGAGCTCCCATTCTTACTCTTGCTTCCCCGCCCTCCCCCACCACACTGGATAACACAGCAGGCAGCAGCCGGGAGGAACCTTTAAAAACATGTGCCATCACCTGTCCCTCCCTCCTTTAAAACCCAGTGGCTACTCATCTCAGCTGGAATAAATCCCAAATCCTTTCTAAGATCTACAAATGCCTGCCTGTTTGGGCCCTTGCTCCCTTTCTGACCTCGTCTTGCACTGTCCTGCCCCTGTCTTACTCTGCTCCAAACCCTGGTCTACCCTGGCCTCTTGCTGTCTCACAACGTCCAAAAAGGAGGAGGACCAGTCAGTCAGTGCCTCGGTGTTGGGTTGGGAAGTAACTGGTATAAAATTTAAGAACCTGCGAAGGATGCTGATGCTACAGAACTAAGGTAGAGGCCTATTTGGGTCGGGCTAGTGGGGCACGTATGGTTCACAGGCTGGCCCACTGCCATTTTTGTAAATAGTGTCTTATAGGAACACAGCTATGCTCATTCCTTACAAATTGTCTAGAACTACTTTCGTGCTACAAGGACAGAACTGAGTATTTGTGACAGAGACAGTATCGCCCACAGGACTAAAATATTTATTACCTGAACCTTTACGGAAGAAATTTCCCAACCCCTGAGCTAGTGGGCAGAGCCGTGTGCTGGAAACTTGATGATTAGTAGGATTTTAGTCCCTGCCCTATAACTTAGTATCTATGTGAGCAGCCGCTCTACCCTCAGTGACACTCAGTTCATGTACAAGCTCTTCGTCTAAAGAAGGGACTCAACACAAATTGACTAAATAACAACAGAAAAGTAAATTAAAATGTCGTGGGAGTACACTCTGCCCCCTGTCAATGGCACAGGGTTAGAGGGACAGGCAATGAAATGAGAGCTGGGAAAATTCTGAAGCCTGTGGCCTCTCCCAGGGATCACCCAGGCTGAGGCCCAGGTGAGACCTTCTCTGTTTACCCGCAGCTGCACTGTGGGCGTCGGGAGTGGGGGGGAGGCAATGGCTCCACAGGTGGCCTCACCAACTGGGGAAATTGAGGGAGAGCCTACAGAAGCTCTTGAGAATGCTTCTCATGCTTCATAGAGAAGACCTGCAAATAATTCCAAATTATACATGTCGTTGGGAGGAAAATAAAACCGGGGTGGGGTCACGGTGGGAGGGACCACCTGAAGCCCGTTGCCCTCCTGGTAAGACTGTCCTCAGGGTGTGGTCTCTTATGATGTTTTTGTTGCTGTTTAGCTGTGTCCACGCTGTTTCTATACCTAGAACCCGGAACAGTTTGTGTGGTTTGTCTTGTTCTCTTTCTCATCCTCAAAGCACCCTTCCCTGTTTCCAAAAGTATCAGCAGGGCTCCTGCACACAGCGTGGGGTGTGCAGGTAGAGAAAGCTGGCTTCATATTCCAGGTTCCTTGTTAACATGCGGTGTGACCTTGAAAAACTTGCTTCATCTTTCTGAACCCCTGTTCCATCAACTGTAGAATGAAGACAATCCATCCTCATTAAATCATCGTGAGAATTTTAATGAGATCGTACCCCTCCCATCGCCACCCCACTCCCTGCCCTTTATAAAAATAGCTCGCTTACAAATGAGATGTTTTAAAGTCTGAGGCAGCCTATTGTCATTTCCAAGAGATGAATCCTGGCAGGCGGGGTGTCTGATTATTTTTAAGCTCTGCTTACATATATATAGAAGATATGGGGGAGTTTATCCCTCACTTCTTTTAGAACTAGCTCCCACGGGTCTGACGATGTTTAAAACAGAAACGTATTTAAATGCAGACATAGATCGCAGGACGAGAGCCTCCAATGGGGCCAGGTGAAAGACGAAAGCGATTCCACAAGCAGGTGGCCAGGAATCCACCCGTGTCCTGGGTTTCCTCTCCACTGTTTCCTTTCGAAGGCCTGTTCAGAGAGAATCACAGAGAAGCCAAAGTCCCTATCAGAGTCAGCTGGACATTTCGGGTACTGGAATGAATCAGTTTTTGCTTGCTGTGCACTGAGGACGGTACAAAATGTTAGCATCCCCTGGGCCCTGCGGTGTGCACGACTCATTCGATGGAGCCCTCACTCCTTATGGGTAAGAGGGCTACAGGGGTGGTGTGACCTGCCCACATATACGTGGCTAGTGAATGGCAGGGCCAGCAATTCAAATACGCACTTGACTCACGGGATGTCCCAAGCCACCTTGAAGCCCCAAGTGTATGGCTCACAGGAAGTGGGTACTCTACTGAGTTCCAGCATCCCGCTTAGTACTGGAGGACGTAGACAGGTGAGGAGGATTAAGCCACCAGCAGTCATTACCCTGGGAGGGGCCTGTGCTGACTCACCCCTGGGGAGAGAGGAAGGCACCTGTTACCTCTCCCCACACCGGAACAAAGGGGATGAGGGGGCTCCTTATTCCTACCAGGTGCGTGGGAAAGTCCTAGTTCCCTACTCAGTCTTCTCCGGCACCACCCCGGCAGAGGAGTCGGGCGTCTGGCTACCCCTGGTGAGTGTGGACATCCTGCTTCCCAGCTGGCCTGTCTCATGGGGGTGCGGGTGCAGAGTAGGGTAGTTGTCTGAACGTTTCTGTCTGGTGAGGTTGCCCCTTTCTTTGTCCAGGCTGGGGACAGCAGGCATTTCTTGGGGCTCCTTTGTTTCTTCCTGTTGGCAATTGCTAGTTTCTCCAGTTCCTCATTTAATGTGTTTCAGGCAAAAAAAAAAAAAAAAAAAAAAAAAAGCAATCTCAAAGGACTCACCATTGCATCATTCCTTGGGTCCCAAACCCCCTAGCCAGTCTGCCTTTTTCTCTCCGGGCTTCTGAGCTGTCCTCTGTGTTCGTCTTACACGTGATGTCGTCTCTACCTTTTCCTGGTCAGTGTCCTAATGTTTAATCCACCCGGAACCTACTCTAGTGTATGGAGCTGCTGACCCACTATTTGAGCAAATGTCAAATGAATTTATAAAGAATCATTTAAAAAATCCCTTTGCCCGTTGGTTACAATTGCACTGAGTTTTGTATATGTGCTTGACGATTGCCTGTCATTTGTGTAAGTGAGGAAGCTGAGTCTAAGACTATACAGTGAACTTCTACTATCCCCGAGGCCTAACATAATTTGCATTTGAACAGCTTCTTTCTGTTAAAATGTATTTGTATGTGTATTATATCCTATGCTTTTTACCCAATGCTTTACAGGTAGCATTTCATTTAGCTCACTCAGTAACCTTGTGCAATAATATTTTTTTACCAACACAAAACGAACTACCTAGCCTGTGGTCACGTGCTAATTAGCAACCAAGTTTGGATCATAACTTGGGTTCCCTGATTTATACTCGCTTTTTCTTTTGTTAATGTGTTGGGGAGCCTGAGTATTTTCCCCACAGGATGATGGATTGTTTAGAACCTGCCAAAATTAGATAAATAAAGCACCGTTACTGAATATATATCACTAAGAACACGGAAATGCTTCAGTGAGATGAATCTTCAACATCCTCTTTGCAATATATTTGTTACAATGCATTTTTCTTTTAAACTTGTCAGCTCTCTTCCCACGGGAGGAAAGAAAGAGCAACATAAAACCGAAGTCATGGAACCGTAAACAAAGCGGCATTTTAACTAATACCTCAGACAGCTATAAAAGCAACCCCTTTATGGCAGAGTAGTGTGACTGTCCTAAATGGTTTGGGTTCCAACAAACATAAAAATACTGTCCCCGCTTTTGTTGTTGGCCAGTGAAGTCCCCGCTCACCTCTCCTTTAAGAACCACCTTTCCAGAGTAGGCGAGTGCAAGCTGAAGGATAGGTTGGATGAAACAGAAATTAAGTGTTTCTGAAAGAGTGTCCGTCTTTACTTCCACATGTACTCGAGCAGGCGTTTGAAAGTGAGGAATGTGAGCTGATGTCTCGTGACTCATAAAAGGCGTAGAAATCATTTTCAAGGAAGATGCAGCCAAGAGCCAACAACGCAGCCATTGTGTGAGGAGTGGAGAGCGGCGGAGGGCCGTGGGCCTGAGAGGTGGAGCTGGGTGTGGGGAGCGGCCCCGGGCAGGAGGCTCAGGGATGACTGGACAGCTCGCTGGCTCTGCCCGCAGCTGCAGCAGCTCAGCTGGGTCTTCCAGCCCAGCCCGAGAGCACCCAGGCCTGAACCTTTCATCCGGAGGCCAAAGTGATCTTGTGGGAGGGATCAGTTACCCTCTCCTGTGTACCAGTTTACTCCCAAACCGAAATTCCTGCGGATCGCCTCCTAGGAATTGCAGCCAAGGTGGCCGTCCTGGGACTTCCGTCGGTCAAAGTCAAGGTGCGAGCTGGGGAAGGTGTGTCTTGGAGCGCGCTGATGTGGTTTTGGCATGTGATTGGTACCCCTGAGGAGGAGGAAAGCGGTAATGAGGTAGAAATAATATTTGAAGAGATGACGATTTAGATTTTCTAAAGCGGGTAAAAGACACTAACTTACAGATATAAGAAGCACTGTAAACTCTTACCAGGATTTTTCTTTTTTAAGAGCAAACATACCCGGGCACTTCATTAGCAAGTGTCTAAAAACCGAAGACAGGGAAAAGTAAACCCGTTACTTTGAAAGCAACAACTGTGAGACTAACACCTGACGTTTCCATGGAAATAAGAAATCCAGAGGACAACGGATTTTAGCAGCTTAGTGCTTCAGAGCCATTAGTTCTAAAAGACAATAAATGCCGACCTAGAAGTCTACACACAGCGAAAATAGCCCGAGAAATAAAACCAAAATGTATTGCTGAAAATGTGTTTTCAGAAAAACAAAATCTGAGAGAGTTTATTGCCAGAAAACATCCACTAAAGGGAATTTTTAGGCAGAGGAAATGACCCTACTGAGGCGCATGAAAATTCAGACAGGAATGGAGAGTCAATGAAAAGGATGTTTATGTGGGTAACTAAAATTATAGGTAAGTAAATCCTGACTGGATGGAACAAAAATAACAGTGTCTTATCTGACAAACACGGAGAAGGGAAATGGCATAACAAGAATACAGAAAAGATGGGAAAAGAGGTAAATGGAGTCAACGTGTTCCAGGGAACTTTAAAAAGTAAAAAAAATTCTGTCAGACGTACTTAAGAACACGTGCTGTAGTGTCTAGGATGCCCCCGGAAAGTCGTGAGAAGACTGGACAACTACGACACCAACGGCAAGCGGCGTACAGCACAGGAGGAGGGGACTGACCTGCACAATCTATGGGGGTCTGTTTATTCAGGAAAACCCTCGAAGGGACTTTCTGAGTGAGAAATGATAGATCCTTGGTTCAGTTTAGATGGGAGAGAAATGGGAAAATGAAGATATATTTTATTTCTCATTTAAAAAAAATACAGAAGTTTGTGAGGTTTTGCCCTAGAAGTGAATGGTAATCAAATGAGCCCTCACAAGAGGGGTCTGAAAAAATACAGTGAGTGGGCAGTGCCCCAGGTGGGATGAGAACAGAGAGAAGTACTTTGTGGCAGCAGCTGGGGTCTGCGTTGCCTTCAAACCTCCCCTCCTCAATTGTGGAATTCACAAGCGCACGCATGTGACTGGGGGAAAGGCGGAGAACAGCAGGGTTGGGAATCCGACAGGGTGGGGGTGCTGAGAGTTTAGCCAGAGCTCAAATTCCCAGCAGGGGGGTGGGAGTGAGCAAAGCCCTCTGGGAAATTCTCTGAAACCCTTGTGATTTGATTGTGTGTGTGTTGTGGGATGAAGGGGTCCCTGGACTTCCCCTTGTGCTTGGGGCTTAAGCCTTTTTACCTGGAGATTAAAGTCCCCCAGAGAACAGGAGAATTTGGGGGCTGCTGGCTGTGCATGTAATGTGCCCCTGCCCGTTGCAGCCCACGACACATCCTACTATTATCGTTGCAGCCGTTCTCAGAAAATAGTGTTTCGATTCAGTCCCTCCTCCAGCCCTTCCCCTCCTGCACTCTCCACTGAACTGAATGGAAGATGTCAAGTGAGGGATGGTTGTCTAGAATCCTACAGGACACTTAATTATCACAGACAAAAACCACTAAATGAGGAAGCTACATTATCTTTCACCCATAAAGCGGCTGTGATAGAAACTAATCCATGGCGGCTGTTCTGTCTCTCATGCTTCATTATGAAGGGCTCTGCCTGGCTTTCCCCCTCCCCCAGGCCCTATCACCTCTCTCCTTTCATCAGCTGCATCTCAGGTGAGCTCTTCACACCTTTTTCAGCAAAGGAAGCCATGTGGTAGCCAGGACTGGCTCCAGGCAAGCTAACCCACTCTCAGCGCTCCATTAGGGCGCCTCTTGCTTTTTTTTTTAAATGAGTTTTAGTGCAGAATACAAAGCAAGGTGCTAGCTGTGGCCTCTGCCGGCACAGTGGTAAACAATGACTTCTCCCCTCATACAAGTAAGTTAACAAAAGTGTATCAGAAAGCCGCCTGAAGCTGCTAGTATTGTTGCAGTTTCAAAGGCTTTCTATCCATGTGCCCTTCGCCCCACACCCACCCAAAAGGAATTCAAATTCTGGGACTTTCTTGATCCAAGAGATTTTTGAGTGAGGCCACCTCCCTCCCGTATCTTTGTCTCTTTGTGTGTGCTCTCACCCTCCCACTGCAACTGGGTGAAGCATCTCTTCTGCCCGCACCTCTTCATGCTCTTTACTGACTTAGGAACAAGGATCTGAGAGGCTGGGGGCTGGCAGTCTGGGCTAGAGCAGGGGTTTTCCCGCCTATAATGGCACAGGACATGTAGCCTTCAGGAGGTGGGGCTGGGAAGGTGATGAGGTTCAGAAATCAAAGCAGTTGGTCAGAAAAATATCCAGGGACTTCCAGGCGCGATCAAGGGAGGAGGTGGGAAACGCCAACCAGTAACCAAGAGTTAGAGAAAATTACAGATGAATAGCCCTCCCAGTTCCTGCTTTCAGGCCACTTTTCTTCCCCAGCTGTTTCCCCGTGGCATCAACAGTGAAACGCATGCATTGGCCTTTGCAGCCCCAGGTGGGCTTGGCCAAGACCACTTTGTTCCTGCCAACACCCAAGTCCCAAGTGGGGAGGGGACATCCAGGGCCACCCAGGATGGTGGCTGCTCCGGCGTAGGGAGGAGAAGGAGGCGGGAATGCCCAGGCTCCAGGGACTGTGACCTAGGAAAGACCACTTAGTCCATCCAGAGTCAGGCAGTGTGGTTCCTCTTCGAGACCATGTCCTCTAGAACAGTGCTAGGTCTTTGCATTTTTGTATTCTCATTTCCTGCACTGATCGTGACTATGATGTCACAGGGGCTGGAAACTGTGAGTGCAGCACAGGAAGAAAGGAATTAATATGTGAGAGGAACATCTCTCCCCTAATGTGATTTATGCCAGTGTTGCACCTAGGAGATGTCGATCGCATAATGCTTGGCCCTCGAGCCTCGCTAGTCTCTCTGTGCTCGTCTCTGTGCATGCGGGCAGCGGTCAGCACCAGGGCACCCAGGGCAGCTTGTGTGTCTGCTTGAGAAGCAGGGGCCCGGCTGAGGGCAGGGGTCCAGGAGGACCAGTAGCAAGAGGCGCTCAACTGTCTGAGTGACATGAAGGCTGGATGACAGGGTGCAAGCTGGGGAGGGCTGGCAGTGGTGAGTGTCCGGGGCAATGCCATGGATTCTGCCACTCTCAGGCGCCTGACCTTGGGCCAGTCACTTGTTCCTTGCCAGAGAAGCCATCTGCATGTGCCATACAGTGCAAAGCTTAGGTGGGGCCAAGGCTGGGAGGGCCCCTGTTTCAGGTCATGTGCCAACTTCCTCCCCTGGGAAGGACTGGGCTGATTATGTAGATCAGATCTTTTTAAAATTTATTTTATTTGTTAATTTTAGAGAGATAGGAAGGAAGGGAGAGGGAGCAAGTGAGATTTGTTGTTCCATTTACTTATGCATTCATTGGTGGATTCCTGTATGTGCCCTGACTGGGGATCGAACCTACAACCTTAGCATATAGGGATGACATTCTAACCAACCGAGCTCCCCTGCTGGGGCCTGTAGGTCAGCTCTCAACAGGAAAGGGAAGTCAGGTCCTTTCCCAGGCTCTGGCGTGGGAAGTAAAGGGCTGCAGCCCTCAGGCTGTGCACCTGCCGACCCATTGAGGCTTCGGGGTGCCCCTACTGGATGCAGGCTGCCAGTTCACCTGCAGTGCCGCCCCCGTCCTGCCACATCAGACAGCTCTGTGCTGAGTGAAATGACAGGATGCGAGTGGCAAATAAATCAATGCCACGTTTCCTTTATGGCAGGTTGGGAGGCCAGGAGGTCTAACCCTTCCCTATCTTCCATTTGGAGCTAAGATCATTTTCACGCTGAGAAAAAAGAAGGCCCAGAAACAGGTCCAAAAGGGGGCAGAGCTTGGTTTCCCAGGGGAGGCCCCCGGCAGCGCACAGGCTGCTTGGCCAGAGGCCGCGGTCCTGAGCCAGCCCTCTGCTCCGCTCCAGTCCTGCTCACAATGGTTACTCACAGGCCTGTTGCTGTTACGTCCAGATTGCTGAAGAAAGCATCTGTTTTACCTTTCTTCAGTTCTTTTTTTTTCCATGGCCTCATGAATAGGCTTCCGGAGGAGAGCAGCAAAGGGGGGCCCTTTTTGCTGGATGTTACACAGCACCTATGGTTTTTCCAAGCTCATGGCCTGGCTTGCCAAGAATGAATTAAACGTTTCCACAGAAGCATTTGCTTCGCTCCCAAATGGCTCTGTGGAGTGTTTTGCTTCCTCTCGCTAGTTTAAGAGGGACATACTGTCTCCCTTGGTCAGGCGCCTCAGACAAGGGCTTTGGGGAAAGGGAGCAACAGAAAATGTGAGAGGCCCTTCTAGAAATATGGGGGGAGAATGGAAAAGTCTGGGCTGAGAGCAGAGTTGGCCTCAGAGCAGCAGACAAGACAGAAAACAACACTGCCCCACCAGGGCTATGGTGACAGAGATGCGGGGAAGCAGGGATTTCTGGGTCATTGGCCCTAGGGCACCACAAAGTCACTGGTGGTAGTCACAGATGCCGGTTCTGGGACTCGCTCCTGATGCAAGATCCTGGTGGGCCAGCCCCTCCAGGTCCATTGCTCCCGCTGAGGAGGCTTCCTGAAGTTGCTCACTCACAGTGCTCTACCTCCTGGTGGCTTGCTGGCTACTGGTTGCCATGGTGTCCACCAGCAAATGCCTTGACAGGCCTGGGTACCAACAAGACTGAGGATTGCTTTTCTCCTCCCAGTTCTGGGAGACCCAGTGGGTTCTCCTTTCCAATCCAACAGGCCCCACACTGAGGGAGTGGGAAGAACCTCAGTTTTCCCAAGGGTGTCATGCTCTCGTTTGGAACCACAAAGCAGTTCTGTCATGTCCAAATTTTTCTTTGGTTCTTCTTTCCATTCTTTCCTCCCATGGCACCATTACCACAGACGTTCTCAGGCCTGACATTTGGGACTTGAATATTTGACTGCATTTCTTCTCAGGCTTCTCATGCCTCCCGCTCTTCTGTTCCCAGTCGTCTGGCTTTGCATGCCAGGGACTCCAAGAATCCCAGGGCTCAGGGTCTGCGGATCCTCCTCTGACGTCGGACCACCTTGGACCTTGACCTTTCCATGGCCCAGCCCAGCTTTGTCCCAGGCCTTGTTATAGAATCCCCACCTGGCTTCTCTGCACAGCACTCAGGCTGCTCCAGGGGTGGGGGTCGGACTCATCCTGACTCCCTCCAGCTCAGCTGTGGGCCCCTTCTGGGGCTGCATCCGTCTCCCACTCTCCAGGCTTCAGCGTGTCTCTCAGGATCCCACGTTAGCTGCTTCCCTGTCCCTGCGCTTGGGATGTGGGGAAGTGGTGCTTTCCTGCCCCTGGAAAGAAATCCCCTTCCCATTGCATTTCAGCTGGGGTGTTGCCCTTTGCTCCAGGGCACAGACAAGGGATGAAGAGACTAGCAGCCTTGGGCAAGCAGGGGAGCTTTAAAGTAACTGTGCCCTTGGCCTGTAGTTTCCACTGTTTTTCTGGAAAGATAGCTACACTCGCCCCTAGATTTTTGTCATTGACTTTTTCTCCTCAGGGGTGGACCCATTCCTTCAACCAGGAACAACTTATACATTTTCATTCCAAGTTGGGACAATTTTGAGAATGAAAAGGGTGCTGTTGATAATTATTCCAGAACAACAGGAATAAACCAGGACTATTACAGGCAACAGCCATCTTCTTATCCCGACCTTGCCTGTAGCAGCCAATACACAGCAAACTACCCTTGACCAGGGGCTGTGTCTGGCTGGGGTCATTTCTCTTGAATGGGATAGATGGATGTGACAGCCACCCTATGGGTCTGTGTTCAGGGAGATCTGTGTGCAGCTCTTGAGTGGACTGCTTTCAAAATGAATGGACCTAGATGAGTAGTTTCTTCAGCGACTCTTAGTTTTCCCATCTGTATAATGGGTTTGATGGTAACTACTTCATGCATGGCTTTAAAGATTAAATGAGGTAATGTATCTAAAGCATTTGACTTGGGATAGTTCAAAGAATTCTAGTTTCTCTGTTCTTCTTTCTTCCCTAATGAAACCCATAGACATGCCAACTCGGTTCCAGTCCCTCTCCTTTGGAGGGGAGATGATGTGTGATCTACGCAGCATTCTGCCTTAAAACGGATTCCGGTTTAGCATTCCTCCCATCTTCTAGTGCACCAAATAAGAGGCTGAAATTCAATGCAATGAGTGAAGCGAGTTTAATGTATGAGACAGAGAGATTTCACTCGTGATCCAAATAAGCAGGAATGTGAGGTGCATTCAGGGGAAGGTGCCGCTAGATGGGTGATAAGAAGGGAAAAGATCACTCATGTGCAGGGGGCACAATGAAACACTGAGAAGATGGCTAATGGCTCTGGGATGAACCCTGTTAGCTCTGGACCACTGGTTTTAATTCCCCCTTGAAAGCTAATATGCTTGTAGCTGGCTGCGGGGAGGGAGGCCAGACCGGAGCCGGTTAAAAAGCTGTGGAGAGAGCGGTCTCAGCTGGAAGCCCTGTGCCCTTGACCCCGTCTCTCACTCTTTCAATTTCAGTTTTCCCTCCTGCACAATGGGCACAGCCGTAGGTCCTGAGCAGGATTGGCATTACAGTGAAATGAAACACTAAATACTAAGGACCCAGCAGAGACCGAGCAGTGTGTGACTGTCAACTGTAACCTGAAATGGGTTAATAAGGTGACTTTCCTTCTTTAGGAATTCGAATTGAATCCGGAAAACTCCACACCCTTGCATCTCTTCTTGTCACTGCAGCTAGATTTTCTACGAGGTTTAATGACAATGTCTTGTTTTTAGAGCTTTGGGGCCTGGATCACCAACTGGTTTCAAGTGAGGAGTCATGTAGGACACCCGATTAGAAATTCCCAAGACCCTCCCCAGGCCCTTTGAGACCACTGTGGGACTTAATAGTTGTTCCTCCAATAATGGGATACTTACTCAATGTCTTTGGGAAATGCTGGGTAATGAAATGAAATAGAATTCTTCACCACTCAGCTTTTCGGATATTTAAATGAGGCGATATGCAGCTCCAGATGGGGCCACATCCCTTATGTTGTCTTACAGTATGTTTGACCATGGTCCTCACAGTTTTTGTGCAATATTTTTAGAGACCAATGGTCCTTCGCATGCTTTGGCAAACACTCTTCTAATACTTTTTATAGATGTAGAAAAAATGTTTACATTATCACATTAAGTGAGAAAGCAAGCTACTCAATTTTATGCACTGTAAAATCCTGATTATGTTAAAATGTGTTTGAGAGACTGGCAGAAAATATAATATTAACATATTAAGTAAAAGCAGTAATCTCTGGAGGAAAGAGGAAGTATGAGTAGTTTTATGTTGATTTTAGTTACCTGTATTCCCAAATTTTCTTTTTTTTTTACAATAAACACATATTACCTTTCTAATCCCAGTATTTTACTTTTCTTTCTTCTTTTGCTTAAATGGTCTCAGAAGGGATTGTTTCTTTTCCAACCACAATGTTAGATCCACCTGAATGAAATTTGCCTTTTATTGCATCCTGAGAAGGCAGAAAAAGCCTCGGAAGCCCTTAGAAGCCCCGGAAGCCCTTAGAAGCCCTTGAGGAATTGTGAAGGCAGTAAACACAAAGGCTATAAACCAAAGAAAAATCCTGAGTATCTACAGAGAAAAAATAAGAAACCAAGCCTTTCCTGGAAAAGAAAAGAAAAAAAAAAAACCAAAACCTGTGGGTTTTTGTGAGAACTCACCGAGGAAAGGAAGAAGCCAGCCAGTAGCCCACAGCCAGATGCTCCCCAGGAGGTCGGTGAACTCGACCCCCCTTCCTGCCTCACCGGACCCCCACTGAGTCATCTGGACACAACTGCACAAGGGCAATAGAGGGATCTCTTTACACGGAGGCCCCTCAAACCTGTGTCTGGATCCTGAATTAATCTGAGGCCTGACGAGGAGCAGAGGGAGAGCAGAGGCAAGGAGGAAGGGCCCTCTCTGGGTGGGGCTGGGCGAATGGGAGGGAGGTGTGAAGGAGGTGGGAGCCCTGTTATATGCTCCAGAGGTCAACAGTCTGGGTTTGAATCTTGGCTGTCTGCTTACATCTGTGTGGTTTCTGGATGCTTTTCTTAACCTCTCTGTGCATTAGTCTCTATGTAATGGATATATATATGGCTTAGCAGGGAGTCCTTTGTAGCATTATCATTAACAAAGATGTGAATAATACCCGTGAATAGTTATCCAGGGTTTTCTAGATTATAACACATGGGAATACCATCCTCATGCCTGGACTTCAGATTACTACAAAGTAAGTAGCTTGTCGGCCACATATGGCCATATTCAGACAGCACTGAATGAGGGAAGTTTCCTACCAGAAGTTTCCTAACAGGCTCTCTCCCCTCTGGGTCCTATGAGCCTAAGTGCAATTATCAGCTGAGTCGAACTTCTCATAGGTATTATGTGAAGTATCTTTAATTGAGGCTTGTGTTAATTGGGTTTTTCTGCAATGATGCTGTGTAACAAACAACCCCCTACCCCTCACCAAATAGTAGCAAATATTTATTTTTTACCCACAGGCTTATGCCAGCTATGACTCTGGAGTGCTTTGCTGGGCTCAGCTGGGCTTGGCTGCAGGCTGTAGTTTGGATTGAGGCCTGCTCTGTGGGAGTCTGATTCTCATATACATATGTGTATATATATGTATATATACATATGTATACATATATACACGTGTGTGTGCATATATACACGTACATATAGGCATGTAGGATGAATCTGGAAAGCATTATGCTAAGTAAAATAAGCTAGTGAGAGAGAGACAAATACTATATGATTTTACTTACATGTGGAATCTAATGAACAAACTGAAGTAACAAGCAAAAGAGAGCCAGGCTCAGAACAGAATGACAGCTAAGGGTGGGGCGAGGTTAGGGGGTGAAGGGATTGAGCAAAAAGGACAAAGGATTTGTGGGCACCGACAACACTATAGTGATTGAGGGGGGAACTGGGACATAAGAGCCTAAAGAGTAATGGAAAACATACAATAAAAAAGAGAATTTCTCCTTAAAATATTAATACTCAACAAATAAGTGATGGATGAATGAACAAATGACCCTCTGTAAAAGTGCCCACTGTAAAAGCCCATGAATACCAACTGCAGGTGGGAAGCAAATGAATTCTGGCTCCAGCTTTCTCGATTCTACTCCCATATTCAAAATCACTCATCTGCGATGACTTCCTGTTTCCTGCTATCTGCTCTCACTGCTCCTGCCTAACTGTTCTAGTTGTCCCAAAGCTGGAGTTCAAAGTTGGGTATAGTTCCACCCACCAACATTCACATTACCATTTGCTGTCTAAATGGGTCCAATGACCCCACTCGCATCACTGGAATTCTCTTTGTTTCCTTAGGGAACAACTTTTTCTGGGCAACGTCATTTGCTAGGTTTTATCCTTAGGAGCTGGAGAGAGACAGGTCCCAGGCTGGGGTGTGGGGAGAAGTTCACTCCCTGCTCCTAAAATGTGTCCCCCTCAGGGTTCATTCTTTTAGAATCATCAGACACACATAAAGACGCTGCATCTCCAGATGGATGGGTGCTTGAGCCAGCCAGGGGGGAGTCACATCTGTTTTATGCATGCAGACAAGGTGAATTATTGAACTAACAGCCTTCTCAGGTATGGGCTCCGCAGCGTGTGGAATTCCACATAATGCTCACTCAGGCACAAAACGAGGCAGCGCCGAGCTGGGACTCTCCAAGGCCGCCGGAGCAATTTCCCTTTCAAATGGAGGCGAGTGGGCTGGCGACAATTTAGTACCCCACAGGCGCTCAGGACACCTGACACAATCACTTGGGACAGTGCCGAGAGACACAGCCGACTTGCCAGGGACAGTGTACTGCTTCCCGCCCGGGTGTGGGTGTGCTGTCTGTCCCCTGCGGGTCCCTTTGTAAATTCTGTCTGACTCTCTGATTGGTCTGATTATGCGCACAGCACCCACCAGCACCCGCGAGAATAACATCTACCATTTATTTGACTGAGTGTGTTAGGTGCTCTCTGTGCGACAATGGCCTTAGATCCTCCTCGCCACTGCAGGAGGCCAGTCCTGGAGGAATGGAGCCTCGGACAGGGGGCAGCTAGTAGGGAGGGACGTCCCGTCTGCCTGGCCCTGCAGCGAACGTGAGCTCAACATCGCATGCTCTTTGGCACTTGGAACGCTGTCACTGAGGTTGGTTGAGCGAATCAATGGGTGTGTGGATAAACGCTGAGGTAAACGAGTTCGCAGGGGTGTGAAGGCACAATGCCCTTTCTGGGGGTGAAAGGAGGGCTTGTCTGGCTCCTGAAGAAAGAGTCACACTGTTCCGACCTCGACACTGAATGTTGCCTGCCCATCACGGGGTCGTTCCATAGGAGACCTCTTGTCACCAACATCTCTGGCAGCCGTAGCAGGTGTACAGGAAAGACCATGTTGGAACCCTGCCTCCCCCACGTGTAGCTGTGAACTCTGGCATGTGGCTTACCTCCCTGAGCCGGCGTACTCACATGTAAAATGGAGCTCACAGTGCCCATGGCATTGGGGGAGAGTCAGGAGACAACTCAGAGTGTGTAAGATGCTTCTGTCTGTGGCTGGTGCTCACTGAACACTAGTTACGTTCATTTTCCTCCTCCTCTTTCTTTTCCTCACAAGTAAAATGGGAGAGATTGTAGAACCCTTATGCATGGAGGCATTGTCAGGATGCAATACAAAGCATCTTGACCAGTGCCGCATGCGTAGTAAGTATTGTGTCGATGGGTATCAGTTTGTTTTCATGTGGCACATCTTGATGGAGACAAGAGAGGACAAGTCTGTATAAATTTCATTCTCTATTTGGATCTAGACACGACGTACAAGTAGAAGGAAATCAATAGCTCCTGCACCTTAGCTGCCTTGTTCGTTTGGGGCATTTTCCACCCTGTCCTGGCTGCATCTGCCACCCTAGGGCTGATCCCAGGTGCTACAGGTGTCCTCAGTCCAGAGCAGCACTTCACTCATTGAAATGTGTTGTCTGAAACTGAAATACGAGGGACACACAGGAAGAAAAGATGCCTGGTGTCCACAGCGGGCAACATAAGTGACTCCCCAGCTCCATGGGGAAGGCGTATTTGCCTCGGTGTGTTCAGCTTCCCTGTGCATTTCTGGCTGGTCTCTGATGTGGCCCCAGGGACTCACCTCTCCTTTGGCATGGACGTAATGGGAGTGACAGATGGATCTGAAGCCCCTGCTTCCTTTTCTTCCAGGCCGTGTGATTTCAGACAAATGAGTCAGGCTCAGCTTCCTTTCCTGAAAATGTGCTAAACATACGCCTGCCTCAAGGGTCTCCTGGAGATGCCATGGAGCAAACACAGGAAAGCACCAGAAAGTGTGCTGTCGGCCTGGGGCCTGCAGCTCCACGGACAATCAGGTCTGTTCCTCGCTTCTGCCTTGGCTCCTGTCTGGCTTCCTTCCCTCTCATGTGCGTCCGCAATTGCCCAGAAGATGCTCTGAGCAGCCCGCTTCTTCCTTCTGTCTGTGTGGCCTTGTCTCCCTTTGAGGGTCGCTGGCTGAGGGGACAGGTCCCAGGCAGCCACTGAGATTGGAGGCGACGGAAGCCTGGGCTACCTGCGTCCTGCCGCAGCTTTTGGGAGTAAGTCAGAAAGAAGGGCGGGGCGAGTCCTGTTTGCAGTGGCGAGGGCAGAGCTAGAGCGGGCAGGGCCCCAGGAAATTTAAGCACGTCCAGCAGGCCTTGGGCAATGAGCAATTGGGAGGGAAATACTCGGTCAGTGCTGATAAAGTCTACACTTTTATTTCCTGTGCTGTAATGAGTATTATTGGAATGTGGGCACACTCGCTTGTTTGTGTACTGCCTATGGTTGCTTCTGCACTACCTGGAAGAGGTGAGTGGTTGCTACGGAGTCTGGGTGGCTCACAAACCCTAAAATACTGACCCTCTGGTCTTTTACAAGAGAAGTGTGCTGTGGTAGACAAGGAGCAGAAGGGCTATCCTCTCACCCAATAAGTCCGTGATTCTTCCAAATAAACCCTAAATCAAAGGACAAGGAATGTGATGTAAACGAAGCTTCAGCACCACTTCCTCAGTCTCCCTCTGCAACAGCGTTATGGCTCCTAAGCACCTTTATGGCAACAAGATAGAGAACTGTGTGGTGAAACCACTCAGCCCTGTGAAGGAGCTGTTATTACGCACATTCGACAGAGGAACTGGCAGAGATCCCAGCTAAGTAAGACTGAAATCCAGACCTGTCTCCGCACTTCGCTACAACAGTTTGAGAATTTCAAACAGGATGCCCCCCACGCCTGCTGCATACATTTAAATAAAAAGCTCCCTGACTGCTCCGAGGGTCTTCTTTCTGTCTTAGTTTTTGCCTCAGCCGTACTAACTAATGTCAGGTTAATGGAAGGCGTGCTATAGAATGCATCTGGCTCCCAGCCAAGCTATTAAAGAGTTTTAAGAACCTGCATCCAGTCAGGAAATAACAATAATTTTTGGCTTTGTTATAATATAAAGCAAATGATAGTGACTCTGAAAAACTGGTACCAAACTTCCTTGGTAGACATTTTGCTCCTTGCATAGTGTTTTAAACATTGTTTAATACAAAAAAATTCTCCCTGGTTGACAAGTTTGTCTGCATCTCAACCCATTGCATTAGTGTTTGTCTTTTCATCTCCCTAATCTTCTCTTTTTATTGCCACAATGAAATTAAAAAATGCTTTGAATTGACAGGCAGCCATCAAGATAGGCATAGTTGGCTGGAATTATTCATTGTAATAAAAATACAAATTTCCATGATTAGCTGATTCCCTCTAGACTCTGCCTCATCTCTACCATCTCAGCATGCCCCTCTTCCTTGGCCCACTATTCCCTGCTGCTTCATCCTGACCCAAATCCAGCTTCTGGTGTTGCTGCCTGAGTGTCTCCAGGGAAGGATGCTCTGTGCCCACAGCCATCCCCTCGCTTCGTGCTTTCTTGATTTGGCATCTCAGCAGTGATGCAACCCAGCTCTCTGCTGGCACCTGTACTAGAATGGTTCTGAGAAGTTAACCCTGATCACTCAGCTTGGTTCCTATCTGCCTGGCAGTCCTGAGTCACCAGTCTTAGCCTGGGCCCGCAAGATGACCAAAACAAGGAAGAAGAGAAGAGAAAAGCTGTAAAGAGCAAGTTCCTGTGATATGGCTCAACACGGCAGTTTCTGACACATGAGAAGTGCAAAGAAGTACAAAGTCTGTCCAGACGGTATCCAGCCATGTACTATGAAAAATAGAGGCATTTACTGAAGAAGACACAAGATACAAGAAACATTGTACGTAGGGCAATGACACCTCAGTCCCCTTCAAAGTAGGCACCTTGGGACGTCACACAGTTTTCCAAGCATCTCTTCCACTGTTCAAAACACCCTGTAAAATCCTTTGTCAGAATCACCATCAACTGCCCTGACGTATTCTTCCTGAATCTCATGAGTGGTCTGAAATCTCTTCCCTTTCAAAGGTGATTTTAGTTTGGGGAGAAGTCAAAAGTCGCAGATCGCTAAGTCTGGGCTGTAGGGGGGCTGAGTCACCTGGGTGATTTGATGTTTCACCAAAAAGCTCTGCACAAGACATGATGTGTGAGCAAGCGCATTGTTGTGATGAAGCTGCCAATCACCAGTTGCCCATAGCTGCAGCCTTCTCAATCATCTGAATACATTCTGTGGAGGAACATTCAAGCTTCAGGCAAAATTTGATACAGATTCATTGCTCTACTCACTCAGTCATTTTGAATGTGAAGGCCACACAGTACACGTGATCTCTCAATGGCATCTACCGCCCCCACTGACTGGTACAGTGAAGTCGTCATTGTTCACACATGTGCATTCCAGTCCACTCTCCTTGGCTGCCAGGTTACATCAATGTCGAATAAACGGTTCTCATTATATTAACAATGGTTGTGCTTTTTCCAGACAGACCTGGTATTCGTGGGAGGTGAATGGGTTGGGCGTGGTAACTCGATGGATGGGGGATGAAGAAGATGAATGAAACCAAGTGAAGTGTACATTTACTTCATCTGGACTTTGTTAGACTCTGGGTGGGACGAGCCAGCGGATGTTTTAATGGCTGTTCTAGTAGGCTGTTGTGTAGTTCTCTTCAGTCAATTCTAAACAACATGAACTACCATCTGATTGGTCTTCCATAACGGAGGATATTAACCAGTGTTGTTTATTTCATGACCCTCATACTCCAAAGTGTCAAAGCCAATCTGCCCATTGAATCAGTTTGGTTTGTTTCTGCAAACTGAAATGTAGCCTTTTACCATCATCAGCTGTTATCCCGCTTCCAGTTAATCCGAACTTTCACACATCATGGTGGATGACATGTGGTGTGAATCTATTTCACTACCACTTACACATGCTGAGTAACTCAGAGCTGGCTCTCGGCGGGCAGTCAGCTTGGGATCCACTCTAACCTGTGGATGCGGACGTGAGACAAAGGCAAGTGGGAAAGTGTCCGAAACAGCTCCACGTGTTTAAAGTTTCCTTACCTAACAAATGTGTCAGATAAAATGTCTACGTAGAAACCTATTGGGCTCCTTGTGTTTGCTTGTTTCAATGAGCACAGCCTTTTCACTTGGGCCTCAGCTTGCAGCAAGGGGGCCTGTTCCATCACAGGCTGCCACAGGAGTGTAGGGGTGTGTGCGAGAGTGTGTGTGTGGGTGGGTGGGCCTAAGTAAGAGTCAGAGAGCCCATCAGTGGTGCCTGGAAGCACCGGCACCCTGCCTGCATTCCCGCCATGCCGCCATGTCTGCTGACCTGCCCACTCCGCCACATTACCCCGCCTACCGACTGGCTTTTGGGACAATACCTTGCATCCCATCCACAGAGGCTCCTGGTTTATCAGGAAATCCTGGGATGAAGCTATCAGGAGAGCCCTTTCCAGCTGCAGAACTGCTTTTAGGAGGCAGCGGGATTACATTCCTCCGTCAGTAGGGTGGTGGAGGGGACTGTGGGTAGTCAGGAGCAAAGGCGGCAATTTCTCCCTCTGAGCACTTCCTCCAAGCAGATGATTTGAGAGAATGCAATGCCATGACCATGTCAGACTGTAAGGAAAGGAACCTGGAGAAGGCGGGTGAGGCCTCCTCCAAGGAAAGTCATCAAAGGATGGCTCTGTTCTTCTTGCTGCTCCTTCTGAGAGCACAGACACCCCCACCCCAAGGCTGGGTCCCCTCCCCCACATTAGATCCTGTCCACGCCCAGACATGAGTCCTCCCCTTCCACCCCATGGGCAGAACGGGGTCTGTGCCCGCTGCCACTGTTTTCCAGCTGAGGGGCAGTGGGCTGGCTGCAGCAGTCTCAGCCCTGGAAGTGTCCCACTGAAGCTATGACAATTATTTCTTATGGGAAAGTTGCTTATGAGAGGCTACTTTTAGACTGGTCACTCTTTTTCAGAGAGAGAGACTGTGCCCAGCGTTACCAGGGTTGGTAACAGCAACCCTACCACGCTCTGGTGAGGCAGACCACACCTCAAGTGCTGGGCTCAGCTTTGGGAACTGAAGCAAACTGGGAGGGTGAGCAGAGGGGAGAAGGCTCCCAGCAGGGTCATTCAGCCTGCAAGGCAACTTCAGGGAGGGTGCATATTCCTTGTGGTTCCTGAGAGCAGAAGTGTGACCGTGAGCAGAAGTTTATGGACATAGCATCTCCATCGGTGTATTTGGTCTCATTTAGCACTTTCTGATTTGAGTGGACCACCTGGGAGGTAGAAATCTCACTGTTGCTCGGTGTCCAAGCAGAGGCCAGGGCGGAGATGGCAGCAGAGGTGAACGAAGGTCTCGGGGATGATCCAGGTTTTGGGGGACCTGGAACTTATACAATTTTTGGATACCTCTTAAAAACTACAAGAGTATGAACACCCAATTAGCTAGGAAGGTAAATAGTGATCTAGAATAAAAACAGAAATCACAACAGATTACTGAGGCTCTAGAGATTCATGTTTCTTCTCTCCGAACTCCTTTCAGGCAATTTACCAGGGGTGCCTGTCCAGAAATGCTTTCTGGTTGTAGCATGTCTTCCCACCTCCAGGTAGAACCTGCCCTATGGGCCGTGGCGAGGCAGCGCCCAGACTGAGTGCCGGTCTGTGGGCGTGAGCAGATGCTCGGTGGACCGGGCCCTCCCACTCAGAGTGGAGTGGGCTCTCGCAGATGGTTTAGGAATATGGGGGGGAGCTCCCTCTTGCTGAGTCCCTACAATGAGCCTGGAACTGTACTTGTCACGTGCTCCCCATCTATCTCCCCTTCTTCGGGTGGTGCCACCTCATTGTAGAGGACAGTAAAGCTCAAAGATGTGAAAACTCCAAAGCGTTATGCCTGAAGCTGTGTTCTTCTCGCCTGGGGCTGCTCAACCCCTTTCTCGTGGGGAAGTTTCATCCTGGAGGAAGGAGAAGCATCTCTTCTTGAGGACAGAGTGGGCTTGAGGGCAGCCCCAGGACACCCACCGAATGTGGGAGTGACACACGGCATCCACACCGGCCCAGGGCCGTCCATTCACACACACTCCACACACTCCCAGCTCGAGGAAGACGCCTTCAGAAGCAGAGGAAAGAATTCTTTTTCATGGCCAAAGGTCAAGGCTGCATCGATGATAAAATTCCACTGACATCTGAGGGGAAACCAGCTTTCATTCAAAACAATAGTCCATAGTCTTGTTTCTTGGTCGTTGTTTTTTTCCCTTGGAGCTGCTTCAAATTCTTCCTTAAACTCAAGGGAAAATTTCCCTGCCTGCCTGGGCCTCATTTTCTCCACATAGAACACAATAGTCCTCTGTTCTCCTTCAGGTTCCTTATGAAGGTAACTTGGAGGGAGTTTAGCCTTTACTACACCCATCTGGATACAGGCCACATATGGCTTCTAAAAGGCATCAGTATCAGTCCTGCTATTATTAAGAAAGACAACTGCAAATACTACTAACAATAATTGAGTTACAAAAGAATCCAATCTCCCTTTTATGGAAGTAAAATAATGTACTGTTTTCTTATTTATTACAAATATTACAAAGCTAATTTGTGTTTATTATAGAAAACTCGGGCAGGGCAGGAAATCATAAGGAAAATATCACCCGCAATCTCACCTTTTCGTATAATAAGCCATTGATAACATTTTGGAGTAAGTTCTTCCTTCATTTCCCTCTCGTGTGTGTGTGTAAAACTTTCCAGTTTTTGTCATTTTTCTAACTGGTATCGTACTATTCTCCTTTGTAAACTTCCTGTCAGCATAGCAACATATTGTGAACATCTTTTCATGCCGATAAAACCTATTTAGTCACATCTTTCTTTTAAGTGGCTGAATACATTCCGTTAACATATCGCATTATGTAGAAATAATTTTTACTGTTGGAAATGGACAAAAATGCATCATCCCATACAATGAGGCAATGAACATCTTCTCCTTGGTCAGCTGATTATTTTCTTGGGAACCATTCCTGCACGGGGCAGAACGGGGCCAAAGACTGGGTGAGGTTGATGGTTCTTCCTGGAAAGGCCAGCAGGAGGCGGGGCTTGTGCTACGCCTGCCCCAGCACAGGAGCAAGCCGGCGTGCCTGGGCCTTTGCCCGTAATAGGCTTGTTCGTCCTCTTTCAACTTCCCCAACTTGAGACGTCAAAAAATGGGATTTTGCGTTCATTTACATTTCTTATTCAGTGGTGAGCTTAAACGTTTTTCATGTGTTTCTTAGGCATTTGTATTTTGTCTGATATATTACTGATTTACTTCATTTGTTCAATATTTTTCTTTTATTTCATATTCCTTAAGAAAGTAACTTAGCGATACCTTCTTTACCTTGTTTTAGAGTGTGGAGGTTCAGGTTCTCTTAAAGCCTGATTTCCCCAGTGCAGTCTCTCCTCGCTGAAGAAAGGTAGGCCCTAACTTTCATGAGTAAAAACTACTGCACTAAAATGTCTACAAAGATATTTGATTTCTTTAAACCAGCATTTTGTCCCTCAGTTTTTAAATATGGAATCTCTTGTTCTGTCTGTGTGTGTTGACGACCTTGTACTTTTGGTTTTGGTTCAAAAATAAATAGGCTATGTAAATTTATGCTCAATTTGAGCCCAGGAATCTTCCGTAGTTGTATGTGAAGGGCGGAGGGTGGAGCATGGTGTGTGGAAGGTGTCTGTTTATGTCAAACCTGGAGGCTTCTGCAGCCCAGGCATTTATGATAACAGCCCAGGCAATTTGTTGAAACTGACAGAACCTATATTTTGGTACTAGAATAAGAACAGTGCCCATAATTCACCACAGACAATTTAATACAGTTTAAATTAATACCATTTAATTCAATACAGACAATTCTAGTAAAATTGCACAGAACAAATTATAAATGACACATAATAGCTCCTGAGGTGAATTTCTGAGTCTCCACCAAGAATGACAACCCCCACCCCTCCAGGCTCTGCACAGTTCTTCCTGTTCTCCCCCTTCTCTCCCAATCCCTTTGGTCTCCACCTCCCCTCCGACCCCTCGTCAATTGCTTCTTACATCAAGGCCCTTTCTCTTGGTCACTGCATGCTCTCCGCTCCAGAGCTGCTGTCTTACTCTCTGCTCACTGCTTCTGAACAGGAGCAGTTAAGGATGCTTGCTTCCTCTGATGCAGAACACCTGTCCTGGTTATTGGTGGCCATTCCTTCCCGGTCCTGACGCTTTCCGTCTCTCCCAGGACCCTGTCGCCACCCTGTGCCTCAACAGCACTGTCTCCCTGTCCACCCATGCTGTGGCAGTGGAAAGGCTTTCTTAAAAACTGAAATGTAGTTGACATACAATATCATATTAGTTTCAAGTGGACACTATAGTGATTTGACATTTACATGCTTTCCATGATAATATCACAAATCTGTAATTATCTGTCATCATACAAAGTTATTAAATATTGTTGACTATATTCCTGATGCTGCCCATTACATCCCTGTGGCTTATTTATTATGTAACTGGAAGTTTCTGCCCCTTAATCTCCTTCATCCATTTTACCTATCTCCCCACCGCCCTCCCCTAGGGCAGCCATCAGCTTTTTCTTTGAATCTATGAATCTGTTTCTGTTGCATTTTGTTGTTTAGATCCCACATACAAGGGAAGTCATATGGTATTTTTTTTCTGTGTCTGACTTATGTCATCGATCATAATACCCTCTAGGTCTATCCATGTTGTCACAAAGGACAAGATTTCCTTCTTTTTCATGGCTGGGTCATAGTCCACTGTGTATCTGTGCCACAGCTTTATCCATTTGTCTGTCAGTAGACACAGGACAAGAACCGTCTCAGAAGCTTCAGCAAAAAAGTACCTTCCTGGTCAGGATCTGGCTGAAAGTTATTTCCTCCTTCTCACTATTTAAAGAAGCGAACACAAGGTGTCACATCGGTGAGACAGCCATAAACAGTATCTACAGCTGTCTTAACTGAAACAGGCTGCTTAACCATGTAACTCTCAGAATGATACAGGCTATTCATATCTCCAAGGGCCTACAAATCTTATTTACTGAAAATAAAACACAACAAACAAGAAGACTCTTTAAAGCCTCTAATGAGCTGCGTGTATCTAATCACTTGGAAATACTTATCAACCCTCCTCCACCGGAGAATTTCTGTTTCCCTTGGGTAATCCACAAGTTCATTTGTGTGCAGCTGGGGTAAGAGATACAATGGCGTCACCCAAATAGGGGCACAGCACATTTTCTGTTACTTCCCCAAATCATTACTAACATAAGGCATATTATGTCCAGCTCAGTTTTCCTAAAAATACAGGGTCCGGCAGAAGCAGCACCTGCCTGAGTGTGGTTGGCAGGCTAATAATATGGGTGTAACAATTTACAGTTTTAATTTGAACATTTCAGCTAAAATGTCGTATGGTGTGCTTGAGTGTGATGTTGTTATATCACATGCTTATGATTTTGTAACAAAGGACTTAGTAATAAAAAAGGGGTGTCATTTGTGCCAGACCCTGTGTTTGGGGATGTCACAAACACAGAACAGGAAACAACTGCTAGTTGTATCATCAGGCGTCACTATT
The DNA here is from genome assembly GCF_022682495.2 of Desmodus rotundus. Taxonomy (NCBI): domain Eukaryota; kingdom Metazoa; phylum Chordata; class Mammalia; order Chiroptera; family Phyllostomidae; genus Desmodus; species Desmodus rotundus. Next base: position 7,738,408 of record NC_071392.1, on the reverse strand, counting down.
GCCGATACTCTGCCTGCCACCCGCTGACCCACAGAAAACTTTCAGTGTGTCTCTCCTGATGCGACCTGGCTTCCCACCACCTTGCCAGCATCCCTGTCTTCCCTCACAGAGCTTTCTCCTCTCTCCTCTCCATTCCCATACCCCTTTTCTCCTATTAAATATCCAAGGTTCCCATTTCACCATTAGCAAAAGCAATTTAGCTCTTAGTCTGTGGCCAAACCTTGTCTTTTACAGTCAATGGGCCATTCATAAGACCGCCATTTTCCATTGAGATTAAGCTCTCTGAACGCAGAATCGATGACAGTCACCAATACATAAAATGCTCCCTCTCCCCTACACTTAATGCTTAAGGGCCGAGCATTAAGGAACATGGCCCTTAGAGACTGGTCCGCCCAACCCTCCACCTTGGCCACCCCTGCCCACATATACTCCTCTCCCATTCTCGCCCTGTGCCTTCCCCTCTCCTTCAGTTCTACCCACACAGCCAACTTTGCAACCCTTCTCACTTTGCTGGGATTATAATTGACAGACGCAGACACCCAGCCCCTCTGCTTGCTCTTGAACAGCAGGTCCTGGGCCAAGATGTTTAACACCATTCTGCTCAACACGCGTTATCAGCCAGCATCCACTTCCTCTAGCTCCATTTCCTCTTGCTTGTGGAGTTTCTGGAACTGCTGGAGGCCGTCCAAACAGTACACTAACCAGGGCTTCTGCAGGTTTATTTTTCTCTTTCTTCGACCTGCACTATTTAGTAAGTGATTGCTTTGGCACACCGCATGGTTCGCGCAGCCGCACAGAAGCACTTCCCCTCGTTCTTGAGAAAATCCACTGTGATGTCTGAAGACGCGAAGGAAGACTTCGCCAGGGCAGCCGAGAGCTCTTGTCCTGTTCTCCTTCAGAAAACTCATCCGTCAGCTGGTCCAGCCCTCCCACCTGCCTTAGATGTGATCATTTCTCATGAGTATAATTCATGGCCAACATTGAGAGCTTGGCATTGATTCATATCCATTGTCTCCTGTGGCTTTTAAATAAAACATTTTAAGCAAAGAAAAAACAAAAGGGAAGGCCGAGGACAGTGATGAATTCCTGCATCACTCCCAGCTGACACGTCCCCTCCCAGACTAGGACCAGTGCATTAGGAGTAAGGGGATCACTCATATCATGGTATTTTTGTAATAAATTGTGATGTTCACGGGAGTGTGATTGAAGCCTTTTTGTATGAAGGATGCTATTGAAATGAAAAAGTTTTCCCTAGGTTCAGTTAATATTATACTGAGCCTTTGATGGAAAGGCTTGCTGGTAAACCTGACACCAAGCATTCAGATGGGAGGGTGCCGCCTGTGTCCGAGAGGCCTGGACTCTGGTACCACATGGATGCATCTGAACCCAGAGCTCACTCCAGAGAGTGACACACCTACCAAAGATGGGTCTCCAGGCTGTCCAGTGCCGGTTTTCCCTTTGTGGGTCACCCCCAGGTGCACTGACAGAGCTGCTCTCTATATTCTTCAGGAAGAGGAAATCCTCCCACTACCAAAGCATCCCGGGCAGAGGGTTGGAGGTGGGGCACATGCTCTGTGAAGGGGCAAACACATGAGCAGGGAGGAGCGAGTGTGACAAGGACTTCTGAGTGGGCTTCTCCAAGAGTGGCTTGTAGGCCAGCAGCACCCACGTCCCTTGGGAGCTTGTTAGAACTGCAGAGCCCCTTACTGAACCCTAACTGGCATTCCTGATTGGTCTAATCCAGTGGTTCTCAAGTGGGGTTCCTGGAGACCTAAGCATCAGTTTCCAAAGCTGTAGTTTTGGAATTGCAAGCGCTCTGTTCCCTCCCCAGTCCTGCTGACTCAGAAACTTTGGGGGCTGAGCCTTGCACAAGGGCTCACACCATGTCTCTTCTGGGAATGGGTTTAGAAACCCATGCCTCAGCCAATGAATGGCTGTAGAATTGCTTTGGGAATGTGTATGGGATCCCACTGCAGGTGAAAGAGAAGCTTTTTATTTGAGGGAAGTTTTGTCACATATAGATGGAGCCTTTGGAACAACTGGTCTCTCTCCCTGTGGACCATGTGGCTGACAGACTAAAGGGAGCAGACACACGGGTGGGCACTGCGGAGCGGGGAAAACAGGCAGACGGCGTGGGTGCCTGCTTCCCTCCGATTATAATTGTGTAAGCCGTTCCATATCTCCACTCTGCCAGCTCCAGTTGGCGGTTATTTGTAGCTTAAAGCAATCACTGACAGAGCTTCGACACAGTGCAAACACTGCTTTTGCCTAGTTTTGCCAATGGCCTGAACCCTCTTCAAACACAGCTGTGCCATTTACACTAGATCTCATAACCAGCCCGGTCCAGGCACTGACCAGTCGGAGGCGGTGGGAGCTGGAACCCTCCTCCTGTTCCCGTGGTGGGGCTCGGCCTGATCAGACCAGCCTTCCCCCCGACTCCTGTAGCAACAGTACACCTTCGGGGAAGAGCCGGGTTTTTCCATCCTCTGGTGGACCATTTTTGCTTCTTGGAAATCCTGCAGGCTAGCTGGCCATCACCAGCTGGCTGAGAATTTTCTTCTGCTCCAATTTTAGGTCTCTTTTTTACTTCCCTTTTTTTTTCTACACATGAAAAAGGAATAGCAAGTACTAATAGTTCAATAAATCATAAAATGCTTTCTTCAACTCTCTTCATCCCCTCCCTTCTTAAATATTCAAATTTAATAAAATTTTGATAAAAAGTAAAACTTAAGTCCTTGGTTGCGGTGCATACCATCCTGCCATCCCTTCCTGTCTCTCTGAAATCGATTTTAAAAAATAAACATTAATAAAACAAAAATTATTTCTAAAAATGTATTATAACTAAATAAATTAAGGCTTAAAACATTTATGTGACTCTAAGGTAGTAACTTTTTTCAGGACTATTTTAATGTTGAATTGATTTTGTCCAAACTCTTTGAAAATTAGTAATGCCTAGATAATGTCTCCACATGGTGATAGCTCTCTATTAATCAGAATAGTTGATTCAATAGAAAGTCATTGCATGTATCGCAAACCAAATAGTATGGCATTTTGATGTACTCTATAACGACAAAGAGAGTGGTTACGTTAATTTATTAAAATCAAAATCCAGAGCCTTGAACATAATGATCGCGGGTACAATGGCGTATGAAATGAGACATCCGCACTTTAATATAATTTTTGCATTCCTAGCTATCAGTCAGAGCTGGAATGTGAAAGCCTGAAATTTCAATCCGGGTGCCAACTCCTGCTTCTCCTGCCTTCCCGAGTCCTGTGGTTTCCCTGAGGGGAAAGCCACGAGCCAAGACAGCCCGGTGATCAGCAACTAGATCTCTCCCTCTGGGAGCAAATGACACTGAATATATTATTTCTGTTTTCAAAAAGAAATGCCATCGTGGGATTCTGCTTTAATTCAGGTCGAGATGCTCCCCAGGTCGCACCAATAGCTACATCGATGTGCCACGTGTCTGGGCAGAGCTGAGTCAGTTGTGAGGGTAACGTGTTCCCTACCCAAAAGTTTGCTGTATCTCTCATCAGTCACATATTCTAATCCCACTGACGAGGTCTTATCAAAGAGGTAGCTAAGAATATATTGTTTGAGTTTTGATATAAAGTTTAAAAATAATGATAACCTGCTTTTTTAAGGAATCTGGATAGAATCACAGCCTCCAGCTTGTCAGACTGATGTAGATGAAAAGCACATCACATTGAGACCACATGTTTCCCTGATGGTCCACTATGTCATTTAAGAGGTGATTTCAGGGCCAGGTTTCCTATCAGCATTATAGTTGGGATCCAGTAGAAAATAATCAATGAAAACTACAACTTCTCTAGCTCTTTGAGTCTTGTTCTTTGCTCTTAAGTTGACAGTAAGACTGAGGTTGGACTTCATGGTGGGGTTTTCTAGGACCACGTCTTTCTAGAGCAATTGAGAACATGACGTTTACCTCCTCTTGCTCCTTATGCTGCTTGAATTACAGAATCTAAAGCAAGGAGATGACATTTTTAATCTCCGAATCAGGGAAAACATCTTTCTATTTCTTTAATCATTAATTCTCTCTTATCTCTTCAATGTGCTCCCCTAGGCTTCTTCTAGTGTGTGTGCTGTGTCTTTTGGATCTATTCTCTATGTATTTTAAATCCATCCTTCCCCTGCCCCAATTCTGCAAGAGCAAGCCAGCCTTTAACACGAACGGGAGTGATAGGATGTACTAACCATGTGTTTCTCTTATCTCCATTAGAAAGGTTTTAACCAGTTGTCTGTAACATCGGAATGTATGGTAATTGTGTCTGGTCTTGAGTTAGCCCTTTTGTTGATGCAAATTCCTTCAATGGTGATGATTTTCTAACACTTTTTATTTCGTGTGTGGGTGAGTTCAGATTCTCTGTTCAGCACACTCAAAGACGGGCGTAGACATGTGAAAGGATTTTGGGGGAAATGCCCGTGAAGGATAAGGAGAGGGAGCAGGAGACTGTGGCAGATGCCTCCAACCATGAGGTCTGCTGCCTGTGCAGGAGAGAGAAGGAGAGAGAAGTGGGCTCTATAGCAAAGCTTTAAGAAATTTTTGGTGATGTTGATAGTTGAGTCCTTCAGGCAGACTCACCTGTTAGAGGAGTCCCCTGTCATGCAGGAATGAGCTGGCATTAGCGCGCTGCTGGCTGGAATGGCCTAGGAGGAGAGCATGTTAGGTAGGTCTGGAGCAGCAGCACCTGGGACTGTCAGTCAGTGACGCTCCTTTGACAGGAGGTCGTGGCTGCCACCTCACAGCACTTCGCCTTAATCGGTGTGCTTCCTTTGACCTAGTTAGCTTTACCACATTGGATGATTTCTCTTCCTTTGCTTAGCCTTATCAGGCAAGGTGGCGCTTTGTTCCCGCCTGGTAGGTGAGGGAATTTCACTTAGAAGTCATGGAGGATCCTGTTCAAAGAATACAAGTCCAGGCAAAGGGAGAAGAAGGACTTTAGAGAAAACTTTAAATAGATTTGACTGTAGATCTCGTCTATTTAAGCAGTTTCGTCTGTTGGGATAGGAAGAGAGCTACATGCAGGGGCACAGCACAGCGAGGTTCCTGTTGAAGAATTTAGTCAATGTTAACGTGGCCAACGCTAACAACGTTTCCTTTTCTATTTGGCACAAGTGCGGTGGCGGCTGTTGTGTTTTATTAAAAACACTCTCCTCCGGCCAGTGTGGCTCAGTTGGCTGGAGTGTCGTCCTGTAAACTGAAAGGCTGCAGGTTCAATTCCCGGTCAGGGCACACACCTAGGTTATGGGTTTAGTCTCCGGTCATGGGTACAAGAGGCAACCGATGTTTCTCTCTGGCATCAATGTTTCTCTTCCTCTCTCTCTCTCTCCCCCTCCCTCTCTTCTCTCTCTAAAATCAATAATCATTTCCTCAGGTGAGGATTAAAAAAAAAAAGACAGTCTTGAAATAAGCAGGCGGTGAACACTGCTGTCAGCCTCTTCCCACACTAGCCTTGGCACACTTCCCCAGAGACTCTGCTGTCTTTCGTTTCTCACCAACTGTGCAGTAGGAGGCCCCCTTCTGCACCAGCCCCTGCCACTCCGAGGCTGGGAGTATTTGGATGTGTCCTATGGGCAGTATTGTCCACTGCTGTCCACACACACTTCCATCTGTGAAAGTTCTCTCTCGGTTTCACCAGTCCCTTCCTCAAGCCAGTCTTTCCTCCCCCGAATCTTACATTATGTCCCTGGCACTTGGATGGCACTGTTATCAGTTTCAGTTCTCCAACAGATTTTCACTTCCTTTTTTGCAATAAGGATCTACATGGAGTGGAAACACCTTGGAGTTGGCTGGAGTAATGTTCTTTCTCACCAGGTCAAAGGGGAGAATGGCAAACAAAAACTCTGTGTCTATGTTGTGTGCAGGGCGATTAGTGGGGGCTCAGCAGATGTCTTCTGGTAGCAAGTAAACCTCTAGCCTTTGTGGGCACCTCAAGTTCATGCCACCACATGATGTTGCTAAATTGAAGGCAGGGGAAACAGGAAGCTGCAGAACTTGGCCTCAGCACCCCTCTCTCCCCTTTTCTGTGCCCCCTTCTCCCAATAGCATCCTCTTTCCACAACCCCCCCCCACACACACACATGTACTTGTGCTTTCTCTCATCAGAGGAACAATTAAAACTGAGAATAAAGTCGACTCACTAGGGCTTTGTCACTTTTCAAAGAGAAGCTCGAGGCGTTCCAAGGAGCAATCTCTAAATAATAAAACAATAAAATTTCAGATGCTACATCCCTGAGGGGCTCCTCAATCATGCTGCTGTGTTTGGTGCCCTGTCTGTTGATTTGGAAAGCCAGACCCCCTGACGAAGGGCTAGACCACAGAGCCTGAGCTGCTTTGGACCTGGCCCACAGTGTCAGGGTCAATGACTTCCTGTCCCTTGTCGCCAGTCCACCATCTGAGAACGTCACATTCAGTCCCAGCTCGTGTGTAAAGAGCACCCTGCATCTGCTGCCTGCTTTCACTCACCTCTTCCTAGAACATAACAGTTTTTATGTTCTAGGGAGAAGGTGGCCAAACATCTCAGAGAGTAGTTGACTTGAGCAAGTCACACAGCTATGAAGGACTTAAACCAAGAGCTGATCCTAAACCCAGCGTGTAGCATCCTCCCCCACTTTCCCTGTATCTTATATAGAAATTTAAATCCTTCTCTTACCCTTGGAGGGCTTGCTAGTAAAACCAGCTAGCTTCTGAGCTGTGTTTTCTATTGACCAATTTTTCAAAAGAAAATCTCTTAAAGGGCCTCACCTTACCTCTAAAACCAATATTCCGAACAAAGAATATGTGCCTAAAAAGTGCCTGCTACCATTTGGATCAGACGGGGTTCCCAAGTCCCATACCTTTACATCTTCTCTTTCCAGAGGATCCTTTGAATCATAGGAAGCTCTTTACATGCCACTGAATCTAGTGGAGTGGTTCCCAAACATGGAGTCATAGATCAATTGTTACCAGGTTCCCTCCCAAAGGTTCTGACTCAGTGGGGCTGGAGTGGGGTCTCCTCGGTGGTTTCGATGCACAGCCACATCTGGGGACTCTCGGGCTGGTTGAGGAGTATGATCTTGGTGTTGAAGACTGGAATTTGGCCCTGGCATTACTACCCCTCCCTGGGGCCTGGTGTTCTAACTTGTGAGCTGGGAATGAAAAATCCTTGCCTTTACACGCCCTCTGAGGCCAGGTACATCATTTTTAGCACACATGGCAAAAACAGTCTGTACATTTGAGTTTATTTTTGTTTCTCTTCTCTGCAGATCCTGCCAAGACAATGTCGAAAGTGTAGTATATATCAATTCAATATTTAACATCCATCAAGTTTTTCTCCAAGGAGAAAGATGCAATGACACCTTCCTCATAAGGAGCAAAGAACAGTTTCTTTCCTGAGGTCTCCCAGGGCATGTTTCTCAATATCTATTTTGTTGGGCCTCTTCCGACTCTGAAACTTTATGACTCGCCCTTTCAGCTTTCACCCCACTTTTGCCTCATGGAGGAAAAAGCTTCCTTTGCCCACAGGGAGATTCCCTCAGGCTCCTTTGTCTGCGGGGCTTTCTCAGCAAGACCCCGTGATCATCATTTTTCTCTCCATCCATTCAATGCTTAGGCTACTCAAGATTTTCTCAACCCCGATCATGCGTTTTAAGCACCTGGGGAGCCATAAATGCAGCTTCTCAGGTCCATCCTCCTACAATTCTGGTCCAGAAGGACTGAGGTGATGCCTAGAAAGTTGCATTGAGAAGACATTCCAGGGACTTCTGTGCAAATGGTCCAAGGAATACACCTCAGGAAATGCCTCCTGTCCTCCCTTTGAGTCAGTGTGTGTTCATTTTGACTGAGGACACGGGCTTTGTGGCATCTAGAAGGGGCTGGCCTGAGCACGCCCTTTGCACTGTGGAGAAAAGGTCAGCTGAGCACTGTAGAACTTGCTCCTCAACTTGTGGTCAGCAAAGCAACAGCCTCTTCTTACCTGGACGCTTGTCACAAATGCAGAATCTTAGGGCCCACTTTAGACCTTCTGAGTCATGATCTGCACTTTAATAAGACCCCAAGGCAATACATGTGCTCATTAAGGTGTCAGAAACCCATGACAAAACATGGTTTGCAGGGGAGCTGGTTTTGGTTTTAGCAGCTTGACTTGAATGTCTCTTTCTCATGAGTGAAATGAAAGGAATAGAAACTGCAAACATTGTTTGATTTAATCTCCTCTATGATCTTCATAGGAGGATTCCTAGACAGAAAACAGTGACTCATAAATGATATTTTCTTAGCAGTCTTTCTACCTTAGTTAAGTAATAATGTCCAAAATTTATATAAGGAATCTGGTAATTGCTTAAGAAGCCCAGTCATTGTGTGAGTACCGCAGGCAGACGATTTAGATATGCATTACAGAATTGTGCAGGGAGGCACGTGGGAGACCGGAAGACCGAGAAGGGCAGGCCAAGGACACTGTGTGTGTGACTAGAAGAAAAGAAAGATGAGGCTGTGCGAAAGAAGACATGGGGGTGGGTAACAAAGGGTTGGGTTCACCTCCCCAGTGACTCCACAATGATCAGGCCAAGTGGAGCTGGAGGCTGAGAGAGGAGGTCAGGCAGCCGACAATGACAGCTTGCCCGCGGCTTTCGGGAAGGTTGTTGAATGATGGCGTTGTACTGAGAGTGAATCAGAGAGCGTTTTCCACATGATGCCAAGTCTCAGCATGGGTGGGTCACAGTGAGACCTGTGCAAGTAGAGAGCTTTGGAGAGGCTCTGGGCAAGGCATTCCCAGGACAGCAGAGCCAGGCAACAAGAAGGCTTGTTACCGGACTAAGGGGGTCCATTTGCCTGCTCTCATCAGAGCTCAGTAAGAGAGGAACAGGACTTTGCAGCAAAGAAAATAAGGGTTTGTTTTTAGGAAGCAGACCATGCATGGAGACACAGGTGAGCTAATACTCAAAGACCTGGCTCCTCGATGGCTTCCAGGGGGTGGGTTACATAGGAGGGAAATCACTAATCATGGTGACTAAGGGAGTTAGGGCCTTGGTCAGGGTCATGGTCTCACCTGATTGGTTGGTGCTAGGTAGCTGATGAGTGCATCTGGTCCTGATGTCAGCCATGGCAACGCATCATGTGGTTTTGCTGCTTTTCTGGGTCTGGAGCTGAAACACAGCTGAGGCTCAGATGTTGTCTCTAGTTTGATTGAAACTCTGTCTCTGTGGTCAGCAGACCCGAGGCTTTGTTCCTAATGTTAGTAGACACAGATCAGAATCTCATTGTCCTGAGGGCCGAATGCTTACAGAGAAGGCGTGCAAGGGAGAGCGAGGCAGGTGAGTCAGGTGGCTCCTAGGTGGGCAAGGTCTGTTTGAGTCAAAAGGAAAGTAGCAGAAAATGTCAGATTAAATAAAATTTCTACTCAGTTACAGGTTGCCACATGGCCAGCACACCCTCCCAGTGTCCCTTCGGGCCTGGAGGGGAGGCAGTTACTCTACAATTAAAGGTGCAGCCTCTAAAATCAGGAATCTCCACCCTGCCTCTTACCACCTGTGTACTTTGTGCAGATTCCTTAGCCTCTCTGTGCCTCCTTTAACTTTGAGTGTAGAGCTAATGATAGAACCTATGTCATAGAATTAGCACTAGGTTTAAATCAGATAATGCCTATAAAAGGTAGGGTGCTGAATAGGTTGTCAGCATTTTTTTGTTGTTGTTTATTTATAACAACAGTCACTATGTAACATCTACACTATGGACAGTGCATGCAGATTTAAATGCGGAGTCAGCTAGGAATCTTTGTGTCTCTAAAGAACCCTGAGGCCCTTAGTGTTTGTCCTACTTTAAAAAGTCAGTTCTGTTAGTTAAATGTAATATAATTTTATGATTACAGTGCTCATCTTCTAATTTAGACATTTCCAGGAGTGCTCAGACGGGGAATTTATATCCAGTTATTGTCAATAAAACTAATTACCCAATTCATGAAAAATTGCACTGATAAAGCTGCTTCGGCTCTCTTATCCCCATGACTCAGTACCAAGGCAGAGAAGAGAGAGAGCCTCCAGCTCTGTAACTCACACCTCCCACGTGTCTCCATTGAGCAGGAGAAAGCAGCCCGCAGGGAGGTGTTGCAGCCCCCAACCCCTGCCCCCAGCTCCCATCAGGTGACTGTACCTGCCTGCAGTCGCCTGCTGTGCCTGCTGTCCAGATCTAGGCCACGCATTCTATGTGCTTGGTTGAAAAGACACCTGAATCGTTTAATTAAATTCCTCGTGGAAACAGCTAAGGAGCCATATCTTCAGCTGCTGTCAAACACTGACTTCAAGTCTGATAGAGAGTAGAGAATGAATTTATAAGCCATCCAAAATGAACCCAACTAAACATGAGCCATTTCTGTGAGGTGGCTTTAGGAGTTAGGCAACAGGTTGTGATACTAAAGACCTATGTTAAACTTTTTGATAGGGAGGGTTAATTTTGATACTTCCCATTGGGTCTTTTAATAGGATGGATTTTTCACTTTACGGAGGACAGTACATGAAATAGCCAAAGGGTGTTGACACCAGCGTGGTTCTCATCACTGTCATCGTCACTCTCCTCATCCTGACAGTGATGGCCCACAGGTGATGGAGCCCAGCCAAGCTCTGGGGCCCCCAGGTTGGGGGTCCAGGTATGAACTGCAGAGAGCATCGCTTTGTAATTCTAGCCATCGGTGCAATGTTGGGGTCAGTCCGTCACAGGGAGACGGTTGCACTTGGCTGAGCTACGCAAGCGGAACCGTGACAAGATCTACTGGGGGAAGCCTGCCCATTGTTGGAGGCCTGGACCACCAGACTGCTGACTGCAGGGTGGGGGGTATTTTCAGGCAGAGAACACACCCACATAGGAAATAGCATTGCTTGGGGGCCCATGAGCACATTGATATAGGTGGCGTGGGGGGTTTACTCAAACGGGAGTGGGGAGGAACCAAGGAAGAGAAACCGAGAAAAATAGCAGGTGGGGAGTGATCTCCTGAACAGTGCAGGTGGGAACGGGGTTCGTCGGGATCTTGCACCTGCTGGGAGTATTATGTATAAGGGCGCTGGGGTCAGAATCAAATATCTTCCTGGTAAAAATCTGCGGAGTGTATAAGGAATCCTCCAGAGACTTCAGGGATAAAAATGTCTTTACGAGGGTATAAATGTCACAGATTCAAAGCAGCTCCAAAGCTGGTACAATCCATTTCACCTCCCACCCACAATGGCAAAAGCACCGCATTTAATTTTCCCCACGTGATTGCTCTACAAATAGTCGTTCGCGTCTCACCAGCAGGTGGCCTGACGGTCACGCTGGCCTCCCGTGGGAACAGCCGCGTCTTCAGGCCGCTTCATTTCTATTTCCTAGCTTTTTCTTTTTTCATACAGCCTCTCACTGCAGGTTCTCTGAACAATATTTAAAGCCGTGACCTTTTAAATAAAAAGTACTTAAAAGTCTTGTGCGGATTGAAATTCTGAGCATGAGCCAGCTGTTTCTACCTAGACATGCTGTGGGTATGAAAAATTGCTAAAACAATTTAGGAGAGAAGTTTCTATTGCCAATTGGCATCAAGTGACGAATCTTGGTGTTTTTCCATTTTTTACAATTCATACTGTGTCAGAAGAAAAGACCAGAATTCACTCCCGCTGCATGCTGATGCACTTCCTGGAAGATTATTAGCTCGATCAGACACCCTGGCAGAGACGCGACGGGCTCCAACTTACACTCAGAACTTAGAGTGTGGGTTTATTTTTCCTCTGCTCTCTTCCAAGCTATTATCTTACTGGCAGGAAAAAAAAAAAACAATAATGGACCTTACGCTATCAGATAATATTTTGGAACCAGTATCGTTTTCACGCTCATAAAGGCCAGCTTGAAACAATCAGCAGGGTTATCAAAGGAGCCGTGTTTCGTCTTTTACAAGGGACTGGAAATGATCGAAAGTGCTGCCCGAGGAATTTCTGGGCTCGACTTGGGTAATGAATTATGATTTAATCTTTATTCTGATACTGATTATCCTAAACTAACTTCCAGTTTCTAGCAGGGATTTCAAAGAAAACGGGGTATGGTTTACGTGAGATTAGGCCGCTGGCTTCAGTCAAGTAATCCTGTATAATTGCTGGTTACCTCTCCTGAAACACATGGCCCTGGTTAGTGAAGGAGAGCATTTGCCTTTTACAGAGTCTCTGATGCCCGTTACTCTCACCACCGTTATTATAGTGAGGGCTCTCGGGTGTGCGTGTGTGTGGTGTGTGCGCGCACACGCACAGCGAGGCTGGCTGACCTTCCCGGGGCCCTGACATGACATAGCAGGTGAAGATGGGCCTCCTCAGATTCCGTTTAGAAATGGAGCCCTTGAGTCTTTGGGTGGAGGAGATGGCCGCGTCCACCCCATCCGACTGTAGACCCTGCAGACAAGAACTGTGACAGAAGACACGTCCCCCACAGAGTGTGCCTTTGGCCAAGCATGGAAATCACCGTAAGCTCAGAGAGAAGCTGGTTTTGGAGCTCTGTCCAGGGGCAGTGGGGGGAGAGCAAAGACCCTGGGTACCAGACAGAATGATAGTACACATGTTATTCTGTCACTTATGTGAGACTTTGTCCTAGGGGCCTTGTATGACTCTGGACAGGTGACTTAAACTAAGGAGCAGTAGTTACGAGGCCCACGCATGGCCTTTGCTTGGAGGTCTGTAATAAGCTGTAACTCTGGCACCTGGCAGGGCCTTCCTTTGTCTTGGCCAGAGCAAGGTGGACAGATACAGGAAGGACAAAAGGGACTGTGACAAGTTGAAAGTGCAACCCGTGAGGCACCAAGCATGACCAGGGCATTCCAGAAAGTCAGCTCTCATTGCTTGGAGCCCAGGCAGCGCCAGGTGAGCAAATAAGGCTGCATGTAAGGAATTTCATGTACCAGGACGGAACTGGGATGACCCCAATGTGGAAGACGTCAGCGGCACGCACCTTGGCTCGGGAGTGACAGCACCATGAAGGAGTAGATGTCATAAGGCAGTGACACAGAGACACCCTTTCCCTCTGCGGCAGCCACAGAGGAAGGAGCATGTTAACCTAAGCAGGAGGGGGTTGGGCACGTGTGTGTTTGGGTGGGGAGTGGATTGGGGTGTGGAGCTCCAGGAATTCTGGCTGGGAGAGCTCAAGTGAGACTATTGTTGTTGGTAACCCATGTGGCTCTTTTGCCTCAGATTCGTAACAGCTGGGAAACATGGGTCATTTTATTAAATTCATACGGGAAAGCCAGAGGTATGAACAAAGTAAATGCACCCTGTCCCCCACTTTTCCCCCCTTGGTGTTCCCATGAATGAGTACATGAGGCAAAATGCCTTACTGTCTTTCAGGGTCTAGTTCTCAGGCCCAACTGAGACCATCTGTTCAAGGGCAATTCATATAGCAACTGGTAGCTTGACTTTGAACCCCTGTAAAGCCTTGGGCAACGTAAGTGGGAGACCCCGGAGACAATGGCCTCCGTCCAGCCATATTCTAACATTGACCCTGCCCTGGACTTCCATATTACACATTCCTTTTTAATTTTTTTCAGTTACACTTTGCATTCGATATTATTTTATATTGATTTCGGGTGTACAGCACAGTGGTGAGACAATCATATGCCTTACAAAGTGTCCCCCCGATATTTCCGTGACCCGCCTGGCATCGTACCTAACTATTGCAATACTATTGACTATATTACAGAGTCTAATAGGAAAGCACGAACGTGCAGTTGGGAGGGAAGGGAGGTCATTTCTCTTCACATGAAAGCCACGGTCTTCATCCTCACCCTTAATTGCAGTTCAAGTGACTTTTGAAATTTAGCATCTGTGTCTGAAAGTCCATTTTCCTGTCACACTCCATATATTTTATTCTTACCACATCAACTCCTCACTTCCTCTCAATTCTTACTTCATCAGTGAAACATCTCTCCATCCTCCCAATCTCCAAATTGGTAAAAAAAATCTTTCATTTCTCTCCTCAAATTCTTCCTACCCATAAAAACAACCCATAATTTAATATCCTTAAATTATTCTGACAATTGTTAACGTGGGTTAGTCTCTTGCTCTGTGTTGCCACTGCCCCACCATAATGAGAACACGCAGTGATCCACTCCGGACTGGTCTGTTCTTTCTCTGCCCAAATGCCGCTGATACCCATGGGTGTCCCTCTGCTGGTCAGAAATTTCATGTGCGTCCCCACTGCCTGAGCAGTCCAGCTCAGGCTCGTGCCTGGTCACAGCTGGCGGCCCCAAATCATGAAATTACCACCTCTTAGTGAGCAACCTCAACTCGGGCAGAAGTCTACGCAGATCCTGTGCATTTCCACGTCAACACCATTGCTTACCCGATTTCCTAGCTGGCGACTCCCCCTCTTCCTCTTCTTCCTACCAGCCCTGCTATTTTCTACCATCTTGTAAAGTGCATTTTAGTTCTCACCACATTAGTCAAGTGATCCTTAGTAACTCTGGCAGCCACCAACCTTGAATAGCTCTGAGCTACACGTTTTTCCACTCGTGATGGGCATTCAATAAACACTGAAATTAAATTATATTCTGTCACATTAATCTCAGTCTCCTTTATGTAAGAAAGTATTGTCCTTTAAATGATAGTATAAGGTTTTTGAATTTAATAAATAGTTGCCAAATTGAATTGACTGACTCATAGACTGGAATTAATTTTAATTTCTAAATCTGTGCTTGGTCATAGGCTATCAGAAGGGGTCGTTTAAGCACACACACAAAAATTAAGCAAATATTTCTCTTCCCCAGTTATCTGCAAGGAGGGGAAATGAGGTGATCAGCCTACGCTTTTCCCCTTGGGGTACATGATGTTGTCCTAGGAGTCAGGTCACAGTCATTGTCGTCTTTCCAACAGTGTTGTTGAGCACATGCCCTGCTGCACAGCACTGTGGGCAAAGGCAGTGAAAGGAAGGGTTCCTGTTTTCTGATGTCTACATCCTCATCAAGAAAAGGGTAAGCCCTGAGCGGTGTGCCTCCATTGATTGGGCATCATCCAGAGAAGTGAAAGGTCACTGGTTTAATTCCCAGTCAGGGCACATGCCTGGGTTGTGGGTTCAGTCCCCAGTCAGGGCGCACGTGAGACGCAGAAGATTGACGTTTCTCTCTCACATCGATGTTTCTCTCCCTTGTTGTTCCTCTCCCTTCCCCTCTCTCTAAAAAGAAGACCTAAAATCTTTTAAAAAAAGAAAAGAAAAGGCTAATGGAGCAATGCAAGACACTGTGCCAAAGTGGATGCTACTGGTAGCATGCTGGAGGAATTCACGGAAGGGTTATCAGCGGCACAAAAACAATTAGGAGAGGCCTCAGGATAATAGGGGGTTCTAGAAACAAACCTGGAGTAAAAGGGCAGGAATTCGATAGGAGGTGTTAACTCCCCATGAAGATGGAGGCAAGCCAGTATCCCCTGCTATTAAAGGCGGAAGTTGGGTGAGATTATGTCCCAGGCTACTCTCGGGGACCCTAGGTAAGGAAAAAAGAGAGACAGTGACCCTGACAAAATAAAGGGTTGAACGAGTCTGGACAGTGAAGCTGGGGAGGGTTAGGAAAGCTCTATTGGTGATATTTAGCCTTAATGAGGTGGATGGAGGTGCCGGGAGCTCAGGATAACCCAGGCAAACAATGGGATGCAGGTGGGGCTCTGTGCCTTCTCTTGGTCAGGCACAGCTCCTGACGCCCAACCCCCGAGAGTTTAGGGACTGACAGATCTGACTGGGCTTGAACATGGCTTCAAAGTACATAGGTAAATGTACATGTTAAGGGGAAAAGAGAAATTTCACCTGGCTAAATTGTAATGCTCACTTTGAAGACAAGAGGAAAATAAGGTCACACTGGCTACACTCCCAGCGCTCAGTGATGGTCACACTGAGCAGCGCAAGTGCAGATCACGGCCCTCAACGTGGAAGGTCCTATCAGACAAGCTCTGCCCCAGACACCGCTGCAGGCTCATGCCAAGCCCCCGAGTGAGATCTGGGGAGAGGAAACACTTGCCCTCCCCAAGCTATCTTCGGTTTTATGATACTTCAGACATTCCCAGAATATCTCAGAGAAGGTCACTACATTATTTTTAAGTTAATTTGTTCCAATTCAGGACAATAAAAACAAACAGAAAAAGATATCACACTCCACTTCTTTTTTTTTCCTGCAAAGAGCAAAAGTTTTATTGTTTATACCTTCTAAGAAAAGCTATTTTTTTTTAGCAGGTCCAGAAATAAAACGTGTTCCGTTTGTGCAGGCTTGTTCGTCCCACCACCATTTACATTGCCAGCTCGTTTGGAGACAGCAACGCGCTCGGCCGCTTGGTGCTGCTCAGGGGTGGTTTTATTGGCCAGACCCGTTGTCATCTCTCACTCTGGGTCTTCGGCCTTTTCCCTTGAGGCTTTCTGGTGCCTTCTTAGGTTCAAGGTCAGTGGGTGGGTAAACAGTGTAGCCTTATATGGGAGACACAGTCACTTCAGGTTGGCATCTCGAGGGAGAACTTCCCACCTGGCCTTGGATGGTTAAAAAAAATAGTACTCCTTTTTAGGACTAAACTTCCTCTCTTTGTTGTATAACAATTTGGAGAAGAAGGTTTGAAACACAATTAAATAACGATTCTTCAAATCCAAAAGACCTAGAGACAAACCTTCTGGGGGGATGAACCCTGGACCCAGCAGGAGAGGAGGTACCATAGCACCCGAGTAAGGGAGATGACACTTCTGCGGGTTGGAGGAGACGCCAATCAATGCAAAGAGTGGCTCACAGCCTCCAGCCCCCTTGTAGCTGCCGTCTTCCCCTTCGTCCTACCCCGCAGGTGGACCTGGCATTATTTCACAGTGCAGGGGCAAGTGTCGCACACCAGAGAACCCATCTTCCACCACAGGACACGTTACTTTCTAGGGTGTTCCACGTGGCTCATTACAGAACAGAGGGAAGAATGGGTCATATGGCTTAGTTTTCCTCCTTATGCCTCACATCAGTATAGACTGAGCCACAAGGTGCTTTTATCAACCATGTAGCGCTTACATAGAAACAATATCGTGTTCAGTGTGCTAACTGAGGCGCCGAAGGTACTCAGATAAATAAGATGTGGTGAAGAGTTTAGAGACTACTAAAGGAACGTAAAATATCGGGATGAATGTCTCTCCTTTCGCCTCCCTTACTACAACAGACCTTGTTAATTTGTTCTTTATTTATATAAAAATTGACTGAGGGTCTACCATGTACTCAGCCTGAGCCAGGCACTGGAGATACCACAGTGTAAATATCAGATAAGGCCCTGGACCTTGTGAAGTCAGCACTTAGCGTTCTCCTGTTGAACTCAGCCATGACCTCAGAATCCTTCCGAAGACAGTACTCTGGGTGGTATCACTAATTCCTTAGACTAGTAGAGACGAAAACAATGTCTGATCCAGACAGATTCATACACAAGATAGTACAATGCCAAGTAACAGACACTACAGCGGAAGTGCACGCCAAGTTGTAAGGGAACAAAGAGAGGAGGTGAGCCCTGGCCAGGTGGTGCAGTTGGTTGGAGTATTGTCCCATATACCAGAAGTTTGCAGGTTCGATTCCCAGTCAAGGCACAGACCTGGGTTGCAGGTTCAAGTTCCAGTTGGGACATATGTGGAAGGCAACTAATCGATGTCTCTCTCTCACTCTCTCCCTCCCCTCCTTCTAGCCTCTCTCTCTAAAATCAATAAACATATCCTCAGGTGAGGATTAAAAACAAAGAAAAATAGGTGACTTATCTGTGTCCAAGGAAGTCAAGGAAACTCCTGAGAGGTAGTAAGTTTTCAGGGACTTGAAGGAAGCATGAGAGTCCATACAGCAGACGGGGGTGGGGGTGGGTAGCCAGGGCAGGGAGAGCCCTGCAGGCAGACGGAGGAGCAAGAGCACAGCCCAGGCACTGAGAGGAAGGCACCAGTGACATTCAGGGGACGTGATGAGAATCCCCTAGGCCACTGGGGGGAGCACTGAGGAGACCAGATGTCTGGAGAGGGAAGACTGTAGAGGTAGGAACAGTCTCTACTCTGCGAGTCACCTGTTCCATGTTGCGGAGTGGGGACTTGGTCCCTATGATAGGCAGGGCCCAGAGGAGCACTTGAAGTGGCATGCTCAGACCTGAAAGAGAAGCAGTAGACTCTGACGCCTGAGAGAACACGACACTGAGCCAAACAGCCCAGTTTTGGATCTCGTCTCTGCCACGTACCAGCTGTGCGGCGGTGGTGTGTCCCTTAGCTCTTCTGTGCCTCAGCATCTTGCTCTGCCGAGCAGAGATGATGATAAGAGTGCCACCTCACTGGGATGATTGAATGAGGCGACACATGTCAAGTGCTAAGAACACTGAGCACAGAAGCCCTCTGTGTGGGCCGTTTCTATGCTTATCACCCGTTTTTGCAAATTTGAAAACTGAGTCACAGAAAAGCAAATCACTTATGAACTCAGAACTGTAACGTCCCTTCTGGGCAGAGCCTGGATACCTACCCATCACACCAAGCAGCTTTGATCAGGGGTGTTATCAAACATTCATCTCTCCTAATGGAGCCCGGAAGATACATTTTGTTTGTTTAGATGATGAAGAGGAAATTAATTCTTCCTAACACTCTGTCATTTCCATTTCTCCCTTTTATCTTGAGATGCTCCAGCTGCTTCCCGAATTGTGGTCTTCTGCTCTGTTGTTCTTTCACTGTAGCATGTAGCATTTCAGCTTCCCGAAACACAGTGCAATTTATCATCATGCAAAAAATAAATAAATAAGTAAACCTGAGCAGGAACACAAAGCACATTTGTTTTTCCCTCCAGGAAACTTCCCCGTCCTCAAGCACGGGGAGAGAAAACCCAGTGGCACCTTCGGCGTTTACATGCATCGGCAAGTGCATTAATCATACCGCTGTAGGAGACTGGCCCAGCTCTGCTGGAACTCTGCGCTTGCAATTGAGAGAGAAAGCATGTCTTTGAAGATTGGCCAGATCTGTCCAATCGCTGCACCAGTCCAAGCCGTTTAAAGTTTGCAATGCTTCCCACATTTGCAAAAGGAGCACATTGGCTATTAAAATGTCCTCAAGGAGGCAGTTGCCCTAGATCTCCATTTATAATAACCCAAATCCTTTGCTCCACAGAGGAAACTAACACTATCCGGGGTCAGAAGTAGGGAGTCTTAGCACCGCTTTGTGTTAGGATCAGACTGTGTCCCCACACTCCGAAATGATGTGTGTGATTAGAAATAGGGGTCTGTGATGAGCAGTGAGAAAAGGAGTCAGTGTGGATGGGAGAGAAGACAGCAACACTTCTAGCTGTAAAGCTTTGGGGTTTAGTGGTGCATACAGGTCTTAGAACTGCAGGGTTTTGCCTTTTGTGGGAGGAAACAGCTGAGGTTTATTTAAGAAGAACTGATGTAGTGGGGTGTATGTTTGATATATTCCAGGACTTTCTGGAAGAGGAAGTTTATGGGTGGAGTGAAGGCTGTAAAACGTCACAGGTCAGAGAAGGGGTGGGGCTCCAGACCTGTGTGTCGGCGAGGGCTCTCGGTCAGTGTTGCTGTGCCCGGGGTACTTGGAGTGTTCCACGTACCCTGCCCCACGTGCCCTGCCCCACATGCCCTGCCTCACATGCCCCGCCCCACTGCAGTTAGTTCCCTCGGGAGGTGGGGCCTCACACCCTGCAGTTGGTGTGAAGCACACACTCAAGCCAGCTGGCAAGTATCTCAGCGTCGTGTGGGTCTCAAACCTGGAGCTCATTAGGATTTCTGGAGGTATTTTTTCTTTTCTTTATAAATTTAAAATATAGAAACATAACATATACCCCGTAAAGTACACAAATCCTAAATGTATGCCTCCATAAATATTTAAAAGGTCACCTCTCCCATATACCGCCTGGATCAAGACAGAGACCATTCCCGGCACTTAGAAACCTCCCCGGATCCCCTTCCTAGTTAGTGTCCGCTGGGCCCCCAGAGGAAACCGAGTCAGCCTTGCCTCACTATTAGGGCTGTTTTGCCTGCTTCTGAATGTTATCTAAACAAGATCATACCGTATAAACTCTTTGTACCTGGAATATTTTGTCAGTGTGGTGTCTATGAGGGCGACTCATGTCACCACATATGAGAAAAGTGTGCTCTTTCTTATGGCTGTATAATATGTCCAGGGTAATAGATGCATACAAATTTCCCTTATGACATGTTCTTATTTAATTATATCTCATATCTCATTGTCATAGCTATGTCCTTCATTTCTAATAATATCCCTTGCCTTAAAATCTTTGTTGTCTGATCTCAGTAAAGCAATGCCAGCTCCTTTGTGGTTAAAATTTGCATGACGGCTCTGCCTGGTGTGGCCCAGTTCACTGGGCACTGTCCTGCAGAGCAAACGGTTGCCAGTTCGATTCTCGCTCAGGGAACATGCCTGGGAGTGGGTTCTGTCTCTGGATGGGGTTCTATGTATTTTAGTTCACTGAAGAATTTATGCATCTTTTCATCTTTTCTTAAACACCTTCATTGTAGGTATTGTAAAATCCATGTATGACCACTTCAATATTGTGATCACTTATGGTCTGTTTCCATTTTGTATTTTCTTTTCTCTTGCCTTTTAGTCATTTGGTCCAGTTTCCTGGCATGCTTATGAATTCGAATTCATAAGGCCTTATCTATGAAAAACAATATAGCACTTCGGAAGATTTTATCTTCCTCCAGAGAGGATGGTTTTCTGGCAGGCAGATGAATGTAGCCAGATCACCTCATGTAAGCGGCAGTTGCCATGATTTAGGGCTTTGCGAGGCACATGTATTACATTTCCTGCTTGTCCTGACCCCTAGGGAGTAGTTCTTTGGGTCACAGGTCTCAGGTAAAGTCCTGGGACATTTGTAAGAGGTGGGACTAAGATGGGTCTAGAAGACCTAACTCCAATTTAGTCTCCCCAGTATCCTGTGACTCCCCAAGTCTGATTAGCTTTTTAGTCTCTCAACAGATGCTGCTGACTTCCTTCCTTACCCTCTAGCACCACCTGCTCCCCCAACTCCACACACCTCATAGGCATTGGCTGATGCTTCCAGGGCATGTGACATACATGTTGGGCTCACTTTTCTGTGGCTTTCTTCTTTCCAGGATCTTGGTCCCTCAAATCTTTGTCACATTAGTACCCCTGAACTCTTTTTTTTTTCACTTTTCTCCCCAGAAAGATAGCTGAAGTGTTCAGTCCCTTGATTTTTTTTTCAGCCACTATATCCCATAATGTGAATTGGCAAATGCTCAAAGGATAATAAAACAAAAAAATAAAATAAAACATACACCTCAAAGAAAGCAAAATAAAAGAACAGCTGCTTACCTCAATGTACTTCCCATCTTTCTAGGACCTTGTTTCCTGCAGGCTTAGGCTGGTTTATTTGTTCACTGACTTCAATGCATGTAAACACATGTGTGTGCCTTTCTGTAACTTTTGTAGCTTATCTGACAGTGTCTGCCTTTTAAAAACTATCTTAGTTATAGAAAGTTCTAGAAAATGTCAAATATATACAAATTTAGAAAGAATAGTACAGTGAACTCAAGTGTATCCATGACCCAGTTTCAACAATTAAAAGCTCAAAAGCATCTTTATTTTCTCTGTGTCCCCACACAAACGTCCACGTTTATGGCTGTCAAAACTGGGGGTAGGCGGGATGCTAATGCCATCGCGTGAGTGGAGACCAGGGATGCTGCTAGACATCCCAGAGTGCGCAGAATGGTCCCCCACAACAAAGACTTATCCAGCGCCAAATGTCAATGGCTCAGAGGTTGAGAAACCCTGATCCAATGGAACCCCTTTTATCTCGCCTACGAGGGGTTGAAGCCTCACAGATGTGAGGGGTCCTGTTGAAATTCAGTTAGTACCACAATGAAGGCAGTAACTGGACACTGCAGCCTTTCCCACGGCAGCAGCCTACCTCTTTAACGGATGTTCATTCAAAAGAAGCCACTCCCTACACATGGCAGACGACTGCACAGGACACTCTTGTTCACAGCAAGGTGGCAGCGATAGCTTCTTTCCTGGTACATCTGAGGTCATTTCTGCTGATTTGGCTTTTTAGCTGAATAAGACCCACTAAAAGGTGTGTGTGTGCGGGGGGGGGGGTGGTTACTATAAAACTTGGGTAAATTACAACAGCCATGTGAGCAGTAAATACTTTTGGTTTTCTGCAAAATATTAAATGTGAAATACACAGACTTTGAGCGAAGGAAGTTTACTTTGGGGTCATCCTGTTCCACCTCTCATCCATCACCATCATCTAGACGGGCTCTGCTCGGACATTTTCAGGGAGGGGAAGATGAAGGTACTCAGACGCAGGTTTGGAATGGTGATTATTGTAAATGCAAGATATACTGGAAACTGCGACTGTGATTATGGTGGCCATAAGGTAACAATTGAATTCATGTTCATAAATCAATCAGGAAAGAGTCTGTCAAACAAAACAATGTGGGTTTTGTTGAGCAAGTGGTTCTAAGAGGGTCCAGGAGAAGGATGAGGTTGGGCAGTGCTTTGGCGTGACAGGTGATACCATCAAACTCTCCAGGCCCTGAGCGGAGTCCCTGCCTCCCAGAACAAAGGAGCCAGCCCACTCTGTGAACCTAACTTCCTGGATCAGAATTGTTACTCCTGCAGGGAAAATTGTAGGGAGAAATTCAAGATTTAGTCATGAAGGCTGATTTTAACAGCGGAGTTAATCGATGATTACAAGAGGGAGAAGAAAAGCCCAAAAGGTTTCTGGGAAGGAATCGAGCTGATGAGAAGATCTCTGTGATTTTTCCTGCCATCTATTGGGGGAAAGGAAGAAAGAAGGAAAAGTTCTTTACTTGGATCAACATTTTGGATTAAGATATTGGATGGGGACAGTGAATTCTGCTTTTGAAAACTATACTATTCATTTCTTTTTTAAAATTTAACCTTTATTGTATTTTTTTTCTATTACCAATTAGTCCCCTTATACCTGCCTCCTCCCAGCAATCACCACACTGTTTTCCATGTCCATGAGTCCTTTTCCCTTTAATTTCCAAAAGTAGGCTTGTGTTATACAATTGAACTTTTATTTTACTCCAACCCCACAACCTGACCTCTTTGCCACTTGCTCTCAGTCTTCTCCAAATCAATTAATAGTACTGCCATCTACCCGCATGCTCAAGCCATAGATCTAGAGGTTATTTTTGACTCTTGCTGCTTCACATCCTCTCACAACCACCCCAAAACCAAATCATATGATTCTACCTCCTAAAATCATCTCACCTGTAGACACTTGGAACACCTTTAACTGCAATGACCCATGTACAGGCCACTTTGACTTCTTATTTGGAAAATGGTAGCCATTTTTTCTGGTTAACCAACTCTTGACCCCTTCTAATCTGTTCTCTATGCAGCAGGGAGAGATTTTGGTTTCTTTGCTTTAAACAGAAATCAAATCATATCATAAGTCTCTTTCTGGAATATGGCCAAATGTTCCATCAAGAAACAGCTTCAATAATAAATAATAATAATAATAATGCCTTTAATTTATGTACCATTATCAATTGGTGCTAAAATGACACTGTGATGTTGTTTTTTGTTGATTCTTATTCTATGAATGAGGATATGGACATTCTAGCAAGGATAAGTAACTTGCCCAAGATCATGAAATTTGTGAGCACTTGAACCATGTGAATCAAGTCTGTTTGATTTCAAGATTTAACTGGCTGCTCTTACTTCTTGTGTTTGGGAAAGGGCAAATCCTTGCCTCCTATTTGCAAGGAAGTGCTTTCTGTGGTTTCTACAGCTGACTCTTCCCCCAAGCAGAAAAGACAATTCTACTTCTTATATTTTAGTACTTTGAATGGAAGTTGTCTGTTGCAGTAAAATTTTCAGCATTCTTCATTATTTATTATTTAAGGAAAGAATAGAAAAAAACAAGAACACTAATCACACGATTTCCGAGATGAAGCTTATAATGGTTCTTTTCTTACAATGAAACATAACTCATTTTTCTTATACAAATAAAGTTTAACAATGATTATTGTCATAGTAATGAAAAAGTGAATTTTCAAACACTTTCATTGTTTTTCACATAAATTTGGAACATTGTCATCAAGAAAATTTAGTTTTAATGGTATTTTGCATTTCACATTTAATTAAATCTAATACAATGGATTCAATATGTAGTTGGGGAGGGCAAAATGTGGAAAAAAGGAAGCTGAAGTTCATTGACAAGACGTGATTTGGGCCAAAAGACCTGTGTTAACCACCTGCTAAATATGTGAAAGTACGAAAGTCAAGTTCCTGCTCTTTAGAAGTCTCAGTTAAATTTATCTGAAGAATGGAGGCTAATTCCTTCCTCAAAGGTTATCATGGTGACTAACTGGAACAACACATGTCCAAGTGCCTACCTTTGTGCCCAGGCCACAGGAAGATTTCAAAAGCCTTGATTATATCTGAAGTGTAACCGAAGTACCAGCAATGGGGGATAATAGAGACCGGAGGAGGTCATAGTCAATGCGTGCTGTGGGAAAGAGTTCATGAAGTAGGTTATGTTGAACTTGGCATTGGGCGAATGGACAGAATTTCAACAGGTGGAGATTAGTGATAACAAAATTCCGGTAGAGTCAATGGATGCTCTGATTCAGGAATCACTAGTGGCGAGGATTAGTTTGGAGTAAAAGGCTAGCAGAGGGAGAGAAGAGGAACTAATAGGATGATTAGATTGATATATTTCATAAAACACCACCCACGGTGAGATGCACTATTATTTCATGCTCCATTTGGATAGAAAATAATCTCAGCCCACTCCACAGTGACACAAAATATTTATTTTATACAGAAGGCTTTTTTTAGAATGAGTTACATATCATATATTGTTCTCATGCATAAGGAGGACAGAAAATAAAAGCAAAATAAGTTGCATTAAGAATGCCTGAAGCATCATCATGTTCAGCATCCCAAGTCACTTGTGCACTCAGGACAATATCGTCCCCTGTGTCACCAAGAACTCTGATCAAGTGATGTTCGTGAAAGGCTGCTCTGCTATGGCTCTGGGGTTCCCTCCAAGCTGCTCGCTCCAACTGCAAATTCTGCTGTGTGTTCTCAGGTGGTGGCCACGGGACCACCAGAGATTTTAAGACACGGACTGATTTCGGTGCTGGGAAAATGTGCTTTTTAGAAAATCCTTGGAAGTTGGTAGCTGCAAAAGTCCTTGAAAATATATTACACTTCAAGTCTGTGCCTTAATCTGCTGCCAATTGAGACGCGGGAAACACTTTGGAATCAGCTGGGCACTGTGGGTGGTTCGTCTGGCAGCAGATTACAGAGGGGTGGGAGAGGGGGCTGCTCTGAGGCAGGGCAGAGGGCCTGGAAGTCACACAGAGACTTTCCATGGGGATTTCATGCTGCTGAGCCAGTTCATAATGTGTCTCTTATTTGCACATAAAATCTGATCTTTTGAGTTACATTTTATTTTTCAGCAATTGTATGTCTGGGCCCTAGATTAAAACCGGGAAGACTTATAGAAGAAATCTGGGAAGCTCCAGTTATCCAGACTGATGACGAATTGTTCGCACCTTTTGAGTCTTCTCTTTTTTACACCTCTCCCAAGGATATGTTTTTATTGATTTTAGAGAGAGAGGAAGGGGAAGAGAGAGAGAGAGAGAGAAACATCAATTAGTTGCCTTCCAGATGCCCCAACATGGGATGGAACCGGCAAGTTTTTCTTCTACAGGACATTGCTCCAACCAACTGAACCACCGGCAACCCGTGTCACCTTTTGAGACTTCGAGTGCATGCTAGGCCCTGAGCTATTATGCAAAAATGGGTATGACTCAGTCTCTGCCCAGCCCCCACCCTCCCCAGGAACCCACAACCTGAGTTGGAGTCCCCCAGAGGACTGTGTGCAGAGTGACGCGCATGGAGGAAGTGTGAGCCCAGAGGGGACCTCATGGGATGTCTCAGAGCCTGTGATGGCACTAACCGAGCAGCAGAAGCAGGGGCCAGACGGGGTGGGTCTTCCTGCTCTGAATTCAGATCTCTATCAGTGGGAATAATCTCTTTATTCCTCCATTCCTTCCGGGCAGTCTTTGCCTGCTGGTCCTGAAGTCCAGCAGTCCCCACAGAGACAAGCAAGACCCTCACACCCTTTGCACACCCAGGGAGCATCAGGAACACAGGGTGGCCTTGCACACTGGTCCTTCCCCTGTCCTAAGGATGAGCCAAGCCGGGGACAGAGCTCCTGGCCGCACCAACAAGCTGCCTGCTTTGGGAATGTGCATTCCCCTTGTAGCAGGAACACCCCGGCCGGCCTTTTTCTAAGCCCGTGTGTCTCTGCCTTGTGGAAAAAATGTGCCTCTTGTGACATTTACTCTGTGTTAGGAAGTGGATTACATTTGCTGCTGGATCAACATGTGTGACCTGCACCCAGAAATATTTCCAGGGAGGACACGTGGCAATAAATGTAAACTCTGCTCCTTTAAGTCACTATGCCAGTGATTGGCGGGGCGCTCTGCTGGGTCTGTCTGCTTATGGAAAGCGCCGATTGGACATAAGGGTGCTACTCAAGGCTAACGTCCTGTCAATTACTGAGAGTAGTTCTGCAAATATATATGTATATTTATTTTTGGCATCCTATATGTATAGCGAGTGTAAAAAAGCTGAGAATAAAATCTGCCTGAATCCAGCACCCTGCCGAGCGTAGATATTGGTGAGGGAAATGAATCTCTTTGGCGGGTTATTATCCATATGTTTATGATGCCTTAGATCTAATCTTTTATATTTAATGCTGGAGAGGTTTTCTAGCTAGAAGTCCAAATGTGGTAATAAACAAATGGCAAAATGGCTCAGTGAAAAATGAGGGGAGAAGTCTCCTTCTTCCTCACACAGCATTCAGCACGGGCTGGCTCAGCAGGCGCAGGAGGGTCCGATTTGACGTTGGGACTGAGATTCTTACAGACCCCTTACCAGTGGGCTGCATTTTACCTCTCTGTGTTTTCTTTTTCCTGTCTTCCTGTGGGTTACTTGAACCTTTTCTTAGAATTCTATTTTAAGTTATCCATAGTACATTTTAATACATCTCTTCATGTAAAGTTTTACGTGACTTCTCTAGGTGTTACGTTCCACATTATCAACAGTGTACTGAGGTTGATATTTTACTGGTTCCTATAAACCATGGGAGCCTTAGCTCACTTCAAGCTTCTTCTTTCCCTTTCTCATTTATACTGTACTGCCGTGAATGGTTCCCTACATGCTTCGATAATCATATCAAGCGATGCTATAATTTTGGCTTCAGTCATCAAACGCAATGGGCTACCCTTAGCCCTGTGTCCGGCACATAGTTGGTGCTCAGTGATTGTCAGTGTCCCTCCTTCCCCTTTCATTGTGACCCACACAATGTCCCCTGAGCAGCACATGGGGACAATGTGGTCTGGTTCGGGGTGTGCAGATGGGGACCTCCACCTTTATGACTCGATATGCTCTGTAGCAAGTAACTGGCTACTTGAACGATCAAACCCCTCGAATAAGGACCCCCCCTTCCTCCACTGCACATGTCACTGGATCAAGATGGAAAGAAAAAAGGACAGAGCACTGAACGTGGTAGCTGGGGCAGTGTTGGTTAAATTAGAAATCTCTTTTGACCTCGGTTTCCTTATATGGGAAATGTCCATAATAACTTCCACGGGAATTCTGTGAAGCGCAAAACCTAGCACACATATAAGATATTTCAGCAAGCTCCCAGGATACCGTTCCCCACCCAACCCTGATTTCCCTGTTGTTCAATGCTTCTAGGTGCCTGGTGGCACGTGCATCTTCTCCAGACCCACTGAGCAGCTGTGTTTGGGATACAAGGGGGATGCTTTGGCCTGGCCATCCATCGCCCCGCCCATCCACGGCCCCAGACTCACATCACCTGTCATACCTTCTCTTGTTCCTGTCAGGAATGCTTGGGTTTCAGTGTATGCTACTTTAAAACATCCCAGCAGAGCAGAGCAGAGCACAGGGGGAACATCCCACCATTCTGCATGATCTTAGTTTTTTGCACACTTGTTGCTATTCACCCACACACACCCTGATGTGATTTATACATCCTTGCTAAGGGTTAGTGAAGTCTCAGCCCCATTCAGGGCTGGCCGCTGTACACATAGAGCCGTCTAAAAGTTCGCACAGCCAGCAGACATGAAATACAACGTTTGGGTTAGGGGTCTGAGATATTGTTACCAGGGGAGCCGTCTGTTTGAATTTCCTGACTTGACTTAAAAAGCCTAACCACCCTGATGCTTGCTTAAACTTGAATTCAGTTCCATTAAGATGTAACGTTCCCGTTGTCTCACTTACAGGTTAACAGAGTTTTGTACATTTGAGAATATATTTTCTTACAGTCGGAGGCTCTCGGACCTCTGCTTTATTTCACAGCTGTCCACACTATGTTTTTGGACTTGGACTTTTAATTTTTCTGCCTTCTGCCTCTTTGGAACCAATTCAAGTTTTCCTCCAAAGCTGTATGAGGGCTCACTTGGGGGACACAGTCCATATTTCCAAGGAAGAACAAGGACTTTTGAAAAACGAGTGAAATTACATTATGGAAATCTTATGTTCTGGTTCTGTTCTCACTCATTAATCCGCTGTGTGACACCCCAGTGGTGCAGACCATTTACGTGCCTTCACACAGGCTCTGCTTTCTCCAGTTGAATTTGGTTCCTCAGTACATTTCCTCTGCTGTCTAGAGAGGTTTCCTCAGTCCTTGGATTGGACACAAAGTAATTTCATGTTCAACTTCTGCTGTTTCTTTTTTCCCCCTCACTTGGGTCTCCTGAGCTACATGGATCCTGCACAATTTATCTTATGCCTTATTGCAGCTGTTAACCACTTTGCTCCAAAAAATGTTTTCCTCATATTCGATTACTCTGTCACTCAGGCTTCTTCTTGTGCTGACAAATCATTCACTCCCATGTCTCGTTAACATTCTAACGCACTCACAAAGTAGCAGATGCACTCGATGTCGGCGTGGCAGACCTGTGTGGGGGGAAAGAGGGTTATTTGCAAATTTGTCACTTTAATTGAACACTTTGCAAATCTATTCTACATCACTTCATTTCTTTTCATTCTGTTTCAGAAGCAAAGAATGCTATGTTTCTGGGGACTAGTACAATTCTTTTATGTAATGATAGATATTCCAGAAAGAAAAAAAAGTTCATGCATCTCTGTTTTCTTTCTTTTACTTTCTTGACTTGTTTTGGAAGGCTTTGTTGGGCTGCTGACAGCCATATGCCATGAAAATTGTCCGGATTTATTTTTAAATGTATTTAACCGGGAAGCTTTAATCTCTGCCCTTTGAGGAAAATTCCGTATTCCATTAAGGTAAGGGAAACTGTGTCTCCCAGCCACCCTTGACTTACACTCTCCTAGTTCCATTCTGTTGTTTCAGAAACTGGAGGAATTTCACCTTGTTCTTTCTTCATAGAATTTTAGAACTGGAGGGAGTCTAAGAGGATGGCTTGTCCCTCTTCCCAATTTTTCAGATACCAGAGATTAAGGTGGTTTAATGGGCTGTCTGCTATCACAAAGCTGGTCTGAGCAAAACTGAGCCAGAGCTCAGGTTTTCAGGTTCCCAGCCCAGGTCTTTTAACCTCTATGATGTTTAAGAACACTGAGTATTTCTACTTGTTTTTTTCCAAGTTCTGTGAATTTTCCTCTTAGAATATGTATCTTGGCTGTACCTCAGGCTCCAGCAGCCCGAAGTGGTTTAATTCCCCTTTTAGTGACAGAACATTCAGATGTCCTATGGGAGAGGAGTATTCATTCATTCATTCAGTCAGTCATGTCCTGAAACCAGAAAAGCATTGTCCTCATCTTGGTTAGTTCTAACCTGAGTACCATTCCTGGTTCATAGAGTGTTCTTCACAAATACTAGTTGAAGAAATGAATGAATGAAAACCGTCTCCTGTCTTATGACTCTGGGTGAACTGTGAAGCATATGAAAAGGGGGAAAGATTTCCTGCCATCAGAGAAAACGTCATCTGGAAGCCCCGGGGGGAGGTAACAATGTGAAGAACTGTGTTTAATCACCAGGATGAGAGGGCTGTAAAAATTCAGAGATGAGAAACTACCAGAGCTGGTCTATAAAAATACAAGGCATGTTGGTGGAGTAAACAACAATATATGTTGTGAAAAGCAGAGCTATGCCTTCAGTTTGAAGGGCATCTATCTCTTCCTGACAAATATGGGAAGGTAAGAGAAAGGAAACAATCAATTCCTTTCCTCAGAGAACATAGAGAAACACACCTGTAACCTAGGTACGAGAGAGAGCAGAAACCACTTGACTAATTTAACTAAATGTATAAATAATAGATTCATAGTTTTTATTTCTCTTTTATTTTTATTGAATTTTGGGGGGTGACTAGTTAATAAAATACATAGGTTCTAGGTGCACAATTCTATATCATAGTTTTAAATTCAGTTTAAAAATGTAAATAAATCCTTTTATTACGTGGATCTTCAGAGATCGCCTGAATGCACTCTGGAGCCTTTGTGTCGCTGCTGAGAACTTCTACTAAGTGGGACAAAATAGCGCTCCCAATGAATGCATTAGTCCTAAGCCAGATTTTCATGAATCTTTAGAAGTAAATTGGGAGGAGCCAATGTATTTCTTTGCCATTGATTCAAAACATAAGGTAACTACTTAACTCGGTGCATAGTTTAGGGTTCTTGGACACAGATGAAGCGTCTCCGTAGAGAAGACCTCAGCATTGAGGTTTGCCCACCCTTGGGTCTGGGGCTTTAGGTTATTCCTGAAGATGGTAACACATCCCCTCTGCGGACTTTGACTGTATCAACTGCATCTGAAAAATAAACATTCTATCCAAGGCCTACTTCTCGTTTGGAACAAGGAAAGGCACTGGACTGAAAGCCAGGAAGCCTGGGCTTGCATTCTGGCTATGTACCCGGAGCAATGAACTTATACTTCCTGAGGCCTCAGTTTCCCCATGTGCTAAATTAGAACTATATCCTGAGGCTACTTTCTCTCAATACTTTTGTAGGCGTTAAGGCTTTTCAGGTGGCAAGCACCAAAGGAATTCATTGAAAGGAAGAATTGGAATCTATAAAGAAGTCCCATAACCAGGTTTCAGAAAGAAGAGCGAGGAAGGGTGGGGTTTGGAGAGGCAGGAGGCAGCAGCCCGCCCCTTCAGGAGGATTCCATGAGGATGCACATGGCTCCATGTCACACCTTTATGGTTCAGTTTCCCAGGGCCAAGCATGTGACTGGCCAGTACTCATTCCTGAGCCAGGATGGGCCTCCAGCTCTGGCTAGGCTTAGCCCGTGCTCTCTTCCTGGAAGTTGAATTTCAGGAAAAGTAACTGCGATGTGCTCCTGGGGAAGGCAATGCTGCAGATTTTGAGGACCAAGTTCAAGTCTCGTCTCCCAGTGACTCTGACATATTTTTTCTTCCCCTGGATACACACACTTTTTCTAGAAACAGCAATCAGATTTTGCTTTTAGAAAATGTTCTTCCCTGATCTGATACAAGATTTTGGAGATGTTTGGTAATCTATTACTGCCAAAAAGCCACCTCAAAACTTCATGGCTGGCTGAAGACAAAAACCATGGCATGGCCCCTGAGTCTTTGAGTCAGGACTTTGGGCAGGGCTCAGCAGGGATGGCTTTCTCGGCTCCACATGGTGTTAGCTGGGGAGGCTCAACTGTCACTGGGGCATCCACCATAGCCTCACTCCCATGCCTGGCAGCTGCTGCTGGCTGGGAGCTGGGGAGTCCCAAAGTACAAGAGGCTTAGCATCGTCCCTTCCCAGGCCTTTGTACTTCCTCACACAAATTCCCATCTCAGGGCCTGCTTCTTGGGAACTCGGTCCAAGTCCCCGGGCCTCCATGTCCTCACCTGTACCTGAGAGGCGCGGGACTAAATTGTATGTCAAGGCCACTCAGGATGGGATGGGGCAGATGACTGTCTCCTGCTTCCCTCTCTCTTCCTCCCTGAGTTGAGGGGGAGTCTTCCCCAGACCCAGAAATCCATAACACTGATGGGCAGCAGGAAGTTCAAAGTCTCTCGTATCACACACATCAAAATTTACCTCTGGCCATGGAGCCTTGGACCTGCTCCTTAATTTCCCTGAGTCTCGGTTTCTTTCCCAGGAAAATGGGGACATCCCTATCTGTCTCAGAGGATTGTTAGAAGAATGAATTCCAATAAAACACATGAAGCACTAAGAAAAAGGCCTAGTGCATGAAAAGTGCTTGGTAAATATTGTTTCCTTTTTCTTCTTTTGCTCAAAGGCTCCATCCTTCTGGGACATATTACATTCCCTTGGGGCTGGACCAGATCAAAAATCCAAGTACAGTGTCTTTTCTCATGAGGTAGCTTGATGAGTAATAGCACTTAAAGATGTCCTTGGGGAGGACAGTGACTTGGAGTGAGGTGTCAACAGTTGCGATTTGATCCTGCCTCCTGCCTCCTGTCTCCTGCCTCAGGGGTCTGGGAGGGTCCCGAGACCTATGACTTCCACATGTTTAAAAGCATAAAAATTACATTCTCTCTGCTGTTTTATTTTTAAGGCCACAGAACTCAATATAGAAAAACAGATGAGAATGGGATTTTTTTTGCCTTTTTCACAGTCCTTAAAAGAAACACATCCCCCAACCCCACACCTGCTCCCATTTAGGCTTTGCGGGATTAAAATCAAACTCCAAGTTCCAAACTACCCAGACTCCAAGTTAGAACCTCACTGAATGATTTACCTCTTTGCTTTAGAGTCAATAAAAGCTGAAGACTAAACTTTGAAAATGAAAACCACAAATTTGTTCACTTATTTTACAACCAGCCTCTCAGGTTTTATGTCTGCTTACTGATAAGCCCTGTCTGAATTTGTACATCCCTAACGTTTTGCCAATAAAAACATTCTTCCCGCAGGCAGCGAGCCACAGTCACGTGTCAGTGACGGTTCAGACTGCACTGCTCCACGGTGGAATGTGCCAGATCCTGGGAGCCCTCAAGGGTGGCCTTTGAGGGCTGTTTTCCAGAATCTGTCCCTTGGAGACACTGCTGCCTTCCTTGTCTGGCTTGGCTTGCCTGACAACTGAGTTCCCTCCCTTAACTAGAAAGCCACCAACCCTGATGGGTCAATTAATTTTTTAACACTTTTTTTTATTAGAAAGAGAGAGGAAAGGGGAGAGAAAGAAAGAGAGAGACATTGATTGATTTGTTGTTCCACTTATTGATGCATTCATTGGCTGATTCTTATATATGCCCTGACTGAGGATTGAACCCATAACCATGGTGTATTGAGATGACGCTCTAACCAATTGAGCAACCCAGCCAGGGCTCTTCAATTAATTTTACAGTGAGATCGGCCTGGGATTTGCAAAAGGGTTCCAGAATCACTTGTTAAGCACCACCTTTCACACACCTGACAGCAACAAGAACCAACGTGCAAAGCATTTACTTTTCTTTACATGCGTTGCTGAATTGCTCAGCTAGTTAGACAGCGTGCAGCAATGGAGATTTTATATGGACCTAAGGAATCATGAACCACAGAGAATTTACTGATGTGGGCAGGTTTTTCTATATAATTTACGTTCTTATATCCATAATATAAGGAGCCTTCATGCTCGCAACTCTCTGCTCTAATCTAAAGACAATGCCTAGAAAATAAATAAAAGGGGCACAGTGCATATTAATCTTGCTAATAATCAAAAATTACTAATTAAAATAACAACAATATCTGTCTATGAACTTGGCAAATTAAAGTTTTCAGGGAAGACTTTGTGGCAGTGGGCACCCTGATGTACTTCTGACACAGGTATAAATGAGGACAAGCGTTGTGGAGGGCCATTTGGTAGCCTGCACTACAACCTTTAAAAAGAAAACCCTTGACCCAGTTCTACTTCAAATAATTAACCTTAAAGAAAAATCAGATATATGTTCAACAAGCTCTTGGCAAAGGTGTTATTGAAACTGTCATTTTTAACAATAAAAACTGGAAAGAAAAGACCAACACCAAAAAAGTAGTTCAATAAGCTGTGACATATCCATTCAATGAAATTATATCCTGTGAAAAGTGATTTTTCAGAAGCATAGATGAGAAAAATTATTTTTACAAGAAAAATTACCTAAGGGCACAGTATGGTGGCCATTTTGTTTAAACAGAAACACATGTATACATCCCGTGTTTTTTGGACTATAAGACACACCGGACCATAAGATGTACCTAGGTTTTAGAGGAGGAAAATAGGGAAAAAACCCGCTCCACCACCGCCCCCCAGCCCCCAGCGAGCCAGGGTAAGCTACATTCAGACTACAAGATGCACCCCCATTTTCCTCCCAAATTTGGGGGGGTGCATCCTATAGTCCAAAAAATATGGTAAATATTCCTGTGTGAGTATGTGTATATATACATATATATAAACACATATATATACACACATATATATATATACATATGAGGCCTGTCCAGAAAAACTCTAGCCATTGTGAATATAATGAGAACGGTTTGTGCGACATCTTTGTAACCTGGCCTCCAAGGAGAGTGGACTGGAATGCGCACGTGTGAACAATGACGACGTCACTGTACTAGTCAGTGGGGCTGATAGACACTGTTGAGAGATCACGTGTACTGTGTGGCCGACACATTCAAAATGACTGAGCGAGCATAGCAATGAATCTGCATCAAATTTTGCATTAAGCTTGAACATTCCTCCACAAAAACTATTTGGATGATTCAGAAGGCCACAGCTATGGGCAACTGGTGATCGGCAGTTTCATCACAACAACGCACCTGCTCACACATCACGTCTCCTGCAGAGGTTTTTGGCAAAACATCAAATCACCCAGGTGACTCAGCCCCCTACAGCCCAGATTTGGCTCGCTGGACTTCTGGCTTTTCCAAAAACTAAACCACCTTGGAAAGGGAAGAGATTTCAGACCATTGATGAGATTCAGGAAAATATGATGGGCCAGCTGATGGTGATTGGGAGAACTGTGTGAGGTCCCAAGATGCCTACTTTGAAGGGGACTGAGGAGTCATTGTCCTATGTATAATGTTTCTTATATCTTGTATCTTCTTCAATAAATGTCTCTGTTTTTCATAGTGCATGGCTGGACACTTTGTGGACACACCTCATAGTACATACAGATTTGTACATGCATGTATGTGAGTATAATGCATTATCTCCTCCCTAGACCACTGTCACCAAACTGGTTCTCCTGCTTCCACTCTGTGTCACCCCACTTAAAGCAGTGAGAGTGGCCTTCTTAACCAGGTCGTGCCACCGCTTTGCTCTAAATCCTTGTCTTCTGTCTATATTTAGAACAGAGCTAACCTCTTTACTAATTCCTTCAAGGCCACGTGTGGTGAGACTCCTTCCTCTAAGTCTGGCTGCATCTCTGCATCTCTTTATCTCACTAATTCTCTCCGTTCCTTCCATACAGGAGAAATAGATAACATTCCACGTGAAAGGGCTCTGATAATTCAGGTGAAGCTTCAAGCTGTGGGTCCAGAGTTCTCAGGTGTGTCGAGTCAGAGATGAGTAAGAACATTAGACAACTAGGCTGACAACTCACTCAGGTCCTGCCCTCTGCTACCAGCTGCAGGGGGGCTGAGCTGCAGGTGGAGGAAGAATGCTGGAGACTCAACAGCTTATAATCTCTGTTCTCAACTTACATCTCTGGTGTAGCAGGACATCTCTGTGGGTTCTGAAAGTCAGGAATTTAAAACACATGTTTATTATTTGTTTTAGAGAAAGGGGAAGGGCAGGAGAGAGAGAGGGAGAGAAACATCAATCGGCTGTCCCTCACCCCTTGTGCCCACCCCAACCGGGGACCTGGCCCACAACCCTGGCGTGTGCCCCAACCAGGAATCAAACCAGCCACCCTTGGCTTTGCAGGTCAATGCCCAACCAACTGAGCCATGCCAGCCAGGGCTTACAATCAGGTTTTAAATATTTCATAGGCCTGCTCTGCAAATGCGGCCTGGAGAGGACCCATGGCTGTGACCTTCCTGCCATGGGTGGAATCTCATTTGGCTAAGGTTACTTCTGCTTCCACGGTTGCCTGACATTTTCAAGCCAACCATTCAAATGGACAAGTTGCAATTTTTGTTTTGTTTCCTGTTGCTCTTTTATTTCCTATGGGAACTTCTTGTCCAAACAAGACCACTGCGCTGAATATTTGCTAAGTAAGGAAAGTGAAAAGAAAAAAAATTAGGAGATAAAGATCTTTAATTTTCTTTTTTATTGAAAATTTTAGTCATTATTTTCCTTATCATAAAAGTAATGCTTATTTGGTGCAGAAGCCATAGAAAATAGAAAAAAATTGACTTCCTATCATCTTACCAACTAGAGATAAATACACAGGCATACAAAATTCCAGGCACATATTTATATCTATATATAGACACATACAGGTACAAATAAACATACATATTCATACAAACACATACACCATACACGTGTAGATAAATAGAACGATAGATGAATGAAGAGATAGGATCGTGTATACATGCCAAAGTAAAACCCTGTGGGCGCATTAGAGCGACTTCTCATTTACCAGGATGCAAGTCTCCACAGAGGAAGTCCAGCCTGTTCCCATGACTCCACATCACAAGACTGATTTTCATCAGCCTCTCTTCAACTTCCCTACATTTTCCCAGAAGAGTCTTCCGCTGGTCTCCAGCTATGATGACTGAGACACATGAAGGACAAGGACCGACCAGACATTAATAACCGAAGCCAACGTTCACTTTGATCATTAGAAATTTAGCTCTTGATTGAGCCAAACAGACTATGCTCCATGATTTCTCCCCTCTGACAATTTGCTCTTGCTTCACTTTTTGCCTTCCTGACCCATTTTTTGCACGCTGAAATCCTACCTATCTTTCGAAGTCCAGCTCAAGTGCCCCCTCTCTGGTTGCCTTTTCGGGTCTGAATCCTGTGCCTTTCCTTGGTCTTCGAGGACTCGCTGTCGTCTGAATGGTGTCAGTGGTTTCTCCGTCTGCCTGGCCTTCCCCTCCACAGCAAGGTGAGACCACCTCCACTCTGCCTGCCTCGCTGGAGGGAGCTGAGCTGCCATATTGCAGAGTTTAACTCGTTTTTAAATGTATAAGCATTACATGTTGTGTTGTACCCTAAGATGGGAAAGAGCCTTGGGATTCACTCTGCTGGAGCAGGTTGGGGGAGGACTAGCCCCCACTGAAGAAAGAACCAGAGAGCACCAAAATTTTAAAACCCTGACCTGAGGATATGTTTGTTTATTTTAGAGGGAGAGGAAGGGGGGGAAAGAGAGAGAAACATAAATCGGTTGCCCCCTGCATGTGCCCAACCAGGAATCGAACCTGCAACCTTTTGTTGAATGAGATGATGCTCCAACCAATGGAGCCGCCTGGCCAAGGCAACAAGTTTTTTAAAAATATATTGGTAAAAAAAACCCAAGGGAAACATAGCAGAGAGACCACTAACTGGAAACAGATGAAGAAAGAACTTCATTGGCTTCCCAACCTCTCAGTAACTGGGAAAGGAAGACATCATTGCAAGCACCAATTTGCCAGGCACTTGTGGTGTCTCAGCCCTAGTCCTAAGTACGCAACATACGCCACTTTGTATAAATAACCCTTAACCAACCGCGTGAATAATCATTAATCCCATTTTAAAGATGCAGTAACTGAGGCTCAGACAGGACGTTGTCATGGTCACTTAGCTAAAAAGCAGCAAGTTGGGATTTGGACCCAATTTTATGAGCTCCTAGGCCTGTGATCTTAAGCATTTTTGCTGTACTGGCTCCCAATGGAGACACAGGGCAGAAGTCTGGCAGCACTTGCTGGGCAGAGGCAGGGAGGGAGGTCAGCCAACGCAAGAGAGGCTGGGGCCAGTCTGAAGCAGGACGCCCCTCCTTGCTGTTGTGTGTGTGTGTATGTGTGTGTGAGAGCAGAGGACGAGGTGGAAGCTCTGCCCTGACACTTTATCAAAGCGCACACTCAGCTGTTCCCCGTCCAGTGACAATGGCTGTCAGGCATTTGGTCACCTCACAGGAAGAGGAGCCCTGGCCATGAAGACGGGGGAAACCGGAGCGTCACCAGCACAGGGAGGCGCTAGCTCATGCCTGAGCCAAGAGTCATGGACGGTGTGGAGAACTGAGGAAGGAGAGGGGCGTGTCCTGGGCAGCTTCCTGGAGAGGAGATTAGGGGTGATGGGGGCCTCTGGAATTTGCTGCCAAGTTCATAAGAGGTTGAGTTCAAGTAGCTGATTTTGTGGTGTTCTTCCCATTTAAACCGTGCTTCTCAGTCCTTGATATTCAGCCCTCTTTTGCTGATAGGGTCTATGGAAAATCATCATTGAAGCGGGGGGGAAACCCCTTCACTTCTCTGGGGTTTACTTTGGAACATAAGAGAATGAGCGTGCCAGTGTGGCCCCTCCACCCTTCACCACCCTGCACTTCTGGTCACAGTTGGGAGGGCAAACGCTCTTCTTCTTTGACCTGGAGCCCAGCCTCAAATTTTGGTCAGAGGTTTGGGACGTTGTTAAAGGAGAGCCAGTGTGGAGAACCAGGAGGCGACAGATTCGGTTCAGGAAAACTTATGAATGATTCGTTCGCTGTGAAACGAAGGGGATGGGAGAAGACGAATCACAGGGGCAGAGTTGCTGTGCCTAGTAAGTTAGGAGGGGTAGGATGTTTCCTCTGTCCGCTGACACACAGGGATGTGTGGCCCCGGGACATCGATGAAAAGGAAGATGGAGGAATATATCAGCAGAGAGAGAGTAACATAGGTCCCCCAACCGTGAAGAGGGACGGCTGGGGCCTAGGGAGGAAGATGCCCCCCGCAAGGGCCTCTCTCTAATTGTGAAAGCTGGTCATCTGACGTCCTGCTGAAGTTGTTCCTTCATAATGTGTGTTTGATGCAAGTGTGAATTTCAGAAGCCATGAAGTCAAAGGAGCAACAAAATTATTTTATTTTTTTTTCTACAGTAAAAATAATTTTTTCTTGAGCCTCTCTATCTCACCGAGGGCCAGAAACATAATCTAATTCCATTGTGTAATCAGGAGAGAAAACCGGGGTTTTACCATCCTTCCCTCCTCTCTAGGTTTACATCTAAGTTTCAGGAGCCCAGTGGCAACTTGACCCCTCAGGAGAGCAGGAATACGGCCGCCACAGGGGTTGTGTCTGGTGGCAAGCTTGAGAAAGCACCGTTAGTTAGTGACTAATAATAATAGGGATGTGATTTTTCTCCTTAAACAAGAAGAGGGAGGGAGGGCCCATGAGGCTGTCGATGGCCCATGAGGCTGCCAAGGGCCCAAGTGAGTACTTTCTTTCTGTTCAGCTTCATTGGCCTGTGACTTCTGTCCCCGTGCATGTCTCCCAGTGGACACCGCTTTAAGCATCTTGCCTCTCTCTATTCCAGGAAGAAAGAAGTGACAGCATGGATGGACCTAGAGGGTATTATGCTAAGTGAAATAAGCCAGTCAGAGAAGTACAAATACTATGTGATGATCTCACTTATAGTGGAATCTAACACAATAAAGTAACAAATAAAATAGAAAGAGAGGCATAGAAACATGGAACAGACTGACAGCTGTCAGAGGGCTGGGGGAGGGGGGCAGGGTTAGCCAGAGGACATATGTGCATAACCCACGAACACAGATACTAGTGACAGAGGGAAGGGGGAGCTGGGGCTGGAGGGAGGGGGAAAGGAGGGAAAATGGGGACATCTTCAACAGTGTCAACAATAAAAATAAAGAGGAAAAAAGAGCAAAGGTCAAAGGCACATATTAGCTGACTCAGCACCTTTTGGGAAAATTGTCCCAGTGGCCTGAACTGGTTCATATTGTCAGTCGTTCTTAGTTTGGGCAAAGTCGGTGAATGTATTTGTTTTCTTTAAAATTTCCAAACAAAATTGTTTTCCAGTAGTAAAGAAGCAGAAATATGGCGGCTGGCAGGCCACCAGCCATGTCTTACGGCCTCAGCCGTCCACGCCAGCATCCTCTGAGATGTGGCTTCTCCTCGGGTGCCCAGGTAACGGCCTCTGTGTGCAGCAACATTTCCTTCCCTTGAGACCTAGTGGTTCAAGGTTATAATGGGTGCATGAAAGTGTGATGCTGCTGGTCTGAGCATCTAACGAGAGGGCATCTTCCGCATCTGGGCAAGAAGTCCTCAGTTGTGTTCAGGCCAGGCGCTCCCATGCTTACTCCTGGGCGCTGGGTGGGCACTGGAGTAACATCTGCATCTTACTGTCGGCTAGAATAGACCTAGATCCCTTGGAAAATACATCCCTGCTTGCTCCGCTCAGATAACATTTAGTGTTTAATTAACCCCAGGAGCTGAAACAACACTCTGTCAATTCTCTGTGTGCTCTTCTTTTGTTCTGGGATGTGAGTGTCTCTGGTCAAAAAGACAAACATGTTGCTCGTTTTCTCCAGCCATTGAAAAGCAGGTCTCCAGATAATTTAAAGATTCAACCAGGCAAGTCTCCTCTGCCCTCTGTCAAGATCAAAGCCTTTTCTTTTGAAAAGAAATGAACTACATTCTTTCCTAATGATTATCGGCCAACACATTACTCCAAACTTTCCTTAAGCTACTGTGTCTCTTCTTTTGTCAAAGGAACACTTTGGAGTCAATAAGTTTGCATTGTGCTTCCTGAGTTTCTCTCGGGTTAGTGAATTATTTAGGCTTCTTTAGGCAAGTCTGGCTTTTCAGAAGTCTAGCATCTTCTTCTGAAAGCACTGAATTTTTAGCGACTTCAGGGACTTCCCCCTGAGGGACTGGTGTCTGCAGCCTGTGGTCTATGACTCAAGGAAAAACTGTCCAGGGAATGAATTCAAAAGCATCATCACGCTGAGAGAGAAATCAGGGGTGGGGAGCTGTGAAGACTTGGGAGAGTGTAGAGCAGCACCCTGCACCCCTTTTTGGTCACGGACCCCTCAGAGAACTGCATGAGACCTGTGAACCCTCTAACCAGACAGGCGAATGCTCTAGGTCCCCCCACTTTCTGTGTATTCTTTCAGGGGAGTCAAATAACAATCTAACTCAGGCGAAAAGGCCTTGCTCCATCTAGACAATTATTGCCAAGGCAGAAAGTATGGCCACGCCTCTCCCATCCCGAGACGATTTGAGGTGCCTTATGGAAGAAAGATGAGGCTGGGGAGTCTGGGGCCCTGCCTGACTTCAAGGCTTCTAATTTTCAAAGCCAGGGATGTCAGCCCCTCCTTCAGGTCCCATCCAACCTCAGATGTGCAGACTAACCCCGGCACTTGTCTGCTCTGTCGTTTCATTTGGGGTCTGGAGGCAGGTCTGGGCTAGAGCTAGGAACCAGGTCTAGGAAGCAAGCGTTCGCCATGTTCTTAGGAACCAGTCGCTGACATAGCTTCTGTTTTCAGGCTTGAATCTCATCTTTTGTCCTTTTGAAGTTTTAGTGTCCTGTCCCCAGGATGTGAGCGGGTCCTGGGTTTTTTTCTTACAGCTCACCTCCGAGCCTTTCTGTGCGGACGGCCCTGATTACAGGCTGATTATGGTTTAGACGGCTTCCTCACAACTCCAGGACAGTGTCAGCAATGAGCAATGGACTTTTCTTAGGTCCGTTGGAGGTTTTCAGGTTCAAGTTCATCAGGGAAGTAGATGCCCTTCCAACCCCTTCTATCTTTCGATCCTTCCCTTCGTGAAACATTATTTTGTCAGATTCTATTAGAAGAAGGTCATATCTCCTGTCTTCAAGAAGTTTATACTCTAACGGGGCAAGAAGAGGATTATCATGTAATATGGATCATAAGACCAAGACAAGCAGGGAGGTGACTGTAACAGGAGGAAATTCTTGGAGGGAAAAGAAAAGCTGGCTTTGAGCTGCAGGGCCCAGGAAGCTTGGGGTCTGAGCAGCCCGGATGGACAGAGGTGTTCCCCACAGAACAGCTGTTCCCTGCCTTTTCTGTTGTGGGTATTTGAGAATATGATGGAACAGGAGGAAAAGTGGCTCGAAGGTCTTCGAACACGTGACGAAATCAGCGCAGACTTGAACAAGGTCCTGGAGTGCGGCCATAACGTTGGCAGAACCCGGACAAGTCATTGTTCATAATTCATCTTGATTATTTTATCTTCCCTGATATTTAAAATATCGGTGAAGGAAATATGCCTGGGTAAAAATTCAGGTCTCTACTTGCTTTAAAATGATGTAATATTGTGATCTGGTCCATACTCTGCATAGAGCTGTACTTGGGTTGTTTTAAAATGTTACATATTTTCCTACCAGAAGACAAAATAAGCCTTCCACCCCACCCCCAAAATTGTAACATCACTGGAAAATGCAGCATGCACACACTGGGAGGTTGCAGAACCTGATGTTTTACGCACCTGAGGGAGTTTTGCAGAACGACAAAGGCCGACTTTACTGAGCAACTAATATGTCAAGCACATTGCTAAGTGCATGGAATACATACATCACTTACTCTTTGCATTAGTTCAATGGATGAAGCACTATTGTTATTATTCCCATTTTACAGATGAAGAAAGTAAGGCTCGGAGTGGTAAGTTTCTTTCCGAGGGAACCCCCGGCTGGATGTGAATTCAGGCATCTGACTCCACAGCCCATCACAGCTGCAGCTTGTTTTTGCAGCTGAGTGAGATTCCTCATCAGTGGTTTATAATGTTTCCTAGGTCACAGGAACTTTGAAAATCCGATGAATTAGTCTATAACACAGGTGGAAAACACAAGGCCTGTGGGCGGAATCTGGCCCTCCACCTTGTTTTATGTGGCCCGGCCACAGGGTGGCAGCACCGAGCTTAAGGAGTAGTTACATTTACACAGTCCTAAAATTACATAAGCCCTTTGAAGGCAACCACGAGGCTGATGTGGCCCCCGGTGAAAATGAGTTTGACACCCCTGGTCTATAAGCTTTCTCCCAGAAAGCCACACATGCACACACCCACGCACACGCACACAGGCACCTACAAGTGAGCACATACAGATATATTTCTGTTCATTTCAGAATCCCGGAAACTTTTCTGAGTTCTGTTCCATAGACTTCAGGTCAAGTGTTCTTGCTGAAAGCCAAGTATAGCGGGAGAAGGTGGTGGGAGGACTAATTAGGATGGGTCAAGGGCATAGATGGCTCTGTCTAACTTTTCAGAAGAGTAGAGTGTGAACAAGGTGGAGTTGGCAGGGGACGCTGACACAAGGCCACCCATGAGAGCCCGTCAGCCTGGCAAGGTGGCCGACGTGCCCCTGTTCAAGGGACAAGGACATCAGGACTCATTTTGTACACGAAAACAGGATCATCTTCTTCAGTCACTATTTGCCACAGATTTCTTGGCTTGTCCCCAAATACAGCGCCTCCTTCAGGTCTTTCCAAACCAGCCCTAAGAAAGGGTGTTTTATCAGCTTATTCTTCCTTCCACTGAGACTAGGAGCCGTATTCCGCTGTTGAATAACAAATACTGGAAGGGTAAATATTTTCAAATGATGTGTAAAAACCTCAACACCGTTTTGCTTTTTCACTACAAACCCCTTAGAAAAAGAATTTGGGAAGAAACTATGTGACATAACAAAGTGACCTTCTCTCCTCCGTTTTCTCCTCTTCGGGCCCTTTTCTATGATTTTTTTGTTTGAGTCTTTG
The DNA here is from genome assembly GCF_022682495.2 of Desmodus rotundus. Classification (NCBI taxonomy): domain Eukaryota; kingdom Metazoa; phylum Chordata; class Mammalia; order Chiroptera; family Phyllostomidae; genus Desmodus; species Desmodus rotundus. The sequence goes on along the minus strand of NC_071392.1, from coordinate 7,694,853 downwards.
CGAGTGCAAGGTGAGGCCATCGTCCACTAGGGGGAGACTTGCCCACACTTACAGCCCCGAGGTCAGGTGGCCTGGCCTCGCTTGAGATTAAGAATCGCAACTTCGTTACAGCCGCTCCTCTGCCCTATTTCTTTTGCAAAGCAAGGCATTTTAGATTGATGAACAAAACTCTCTACTTAAATATTCAAGTCTTATTTTAGGAAGCCATGAGGACAGGGAGTGATGACTGCTATGCTAATACGGAGTGACTTCTCCCCGTTTCCCAGTGACCTCTGAGATGAGTAGCCAGCAGCCGGTGCCTGGTGAGAGAAGGCGCAGCTGCAGAATCAGGAGCTGGAACGTGGGCGGCGCAGCGGACCAAAATGCACAGCTGGCCCTGCCCCGCCTGCCCGCTACAGCTAAGGCAGCAAGATGCCCCTGAAGCCATTGCTGATGCTATTCAAACATCCTGATTTTCGTTTCTATTTTTCTCTCATGTACTCTGCTGGCTTCCGTGCCTTCCATCATCGCCTCTGCCAACCTGAGCCTCAGGCCTCCACGAGGCCCTTGGCAGTGGCCAGCCCCTGTGATTGGTTCTCAGCGCTAAAAGGAACTACTGACTCTGACCTTGTCTGAAGGTTACTCCCTAGTTCCTTATTTTCTGAGCCACGTGCATTCCAGTTGCGTCGGAAATCGCATCGCTTCTACCAAGACTGGCAATACACACACCACACACACACACACACACACATTGTTCAGTTTTATTTTTCGAACTTCAGAAATTGTTTGAATTGGAAGCGTTTTCTTTGTTGCACTAGAAGACGGGGGCGTGAATGTCACAGAACGTACGTCCATTTGTGCTCCCTTCGTTCAGGCTTGCAGCGGGCTCATGCACTCAGGGAACAGCAGGGAGCCACGCTATACATTTCCATTTCCTTTTATTACCCTGAAAATACAGCATCTGCTTCAGGAAAGGGAAGACGATCCCGACAGGCCCGTATCCTCCAGATCGGAGACGTTCTGAATTTAGTATCTACCCCAAAGCGCTAAACTGTAATTTTTTGCAGTTGCGTTAAACTCAAAACAAGTTGTAAGCATTTTTGTCTTCTGAGAGGAGAATAGGGCAAGGGTGTCAAACTCATTTTCACAGGGGTCCACATCAGCCTCATGGTCATCTTCAAAGGGCCGAATGTAATTTTAGGACTGTGTAAATGTAACTACTCCTTAACTAGGGGAAAGGAGCTCAGTGCTGCCCCCGCATAGAAACAAGGTGCCTGGCCAGATAAAACAAGGTGGAGGGTAGGATTTGGCTCCTGAGCCTTGTGTTTGCCACCTGTGCAACAGCGGAAATAAACCCTGTCTGTTTGCTGCCAGCTGCCATGGCAGAGATGCGGGGAGCGAGGCCAGGAGGAGGGAGGCTATGGAAGGGAGAGTGGAACGTGGGTAAGTGTGTGGAGGTGCCGAGGCCAGCCCTGCGCTGAGTTTGGGTGGAGGGTCTCAAGAGGAAACTGTTGTCCACGGGATGGATTTGGGCAGGTGTGCACCAAAGGGAAATGGCGTGGAGATATTGGAAGAGGCCAATGGCGGAGTCTCTGAAAACCTTCCCGTAGCCATTGAGTCTGAGACGTAAACTTCTCCACCTCCTCAAACCATCAGTAAACCTGCGCGGCCTGAAGGAATTCTGTTGATAATGTTTCTTCGTGGAAACCAAGAAAAAGTGTCTATGTTTCGTTTTCCTGTGTGTTCGCTCAACAGGTGTCTGTCACACACCTGTGAAGCAGGGTTCTTTCCAGGTGCTGCCGCCTCACAGCTGAACAGCGCAGTAGAGGGTTCCTACTCACTGCTCTCTTTTAACGTGTAATTTTAATCCAGATTTTTTGCATTTCTAAATAATAAAACAAAAGCTTACCAGAATTTTAAGATAGCAGACTAAACCAGCATTTTAAAAAATGACAAAAAAGCAATGCTTAATTATATGAATACATTTCTTTTTTGGGGTTTTACCCAGTTATTACGCTATCTTGTTTGTATTTTATTTTTCAACCACAGTTGACATTCAACACTATTTTGTGTTAATTTCAGATGTACAGCATAGTGGCCCATCGTGTATTTGACACAGTGCCCTCCCCCTGTCCTGGTATTTCCAGGACCCACTACACACAGTTACTACAGTGCCATTGGCCAGATGCCCCATGCTGTGCTCCACATCCCTTTGCCTTTGCATGGGGAAGAGAGGCTACAGACAAAGAGCAACAGTAAACACCCCATTATCTGGGGCTAACACAATGGAGTCACCCGGGAGGGGGAGATGTGTGTCAATATCCAATCGGGAAAACAGAAACCCCTGCAGGATATTTACACAAAGGAACCTGAGTACAGGACGTGTATCCTGAAGTTAGTGGAAGCACTGGAGGAGTAAAGGGAAGGTTCTGGCCGTGGGAGGCAAGCAGGAGGTTGGAAGGTTGGGGGAAGGGCGAAGGTATGTCTTCCGCTGTAAGCGGTAAGTGGTGGATGGGGACCCAGCAGCCGGCAGCCGGCAGCTCCACAGGCAGCAGTCCTGGTTCCAGCTCAGGTTTCGAAGTTCCAAACCGCAGCGGCAGCAGAGGCCGGGAAGCTTCGCCGCTCCAATCGGATGGATGGTTTGGAACAGCAGCTTCTTGTTTGCAATCTGCATACCTCCACCCAGAGGCCCGGGGCTTGCTGGAATTCAGTTCAAAGGGCAGTTGAGCTCCATACCCAGGTTTCTTCCCCTCTTCCACAGGGTCACGCGGACAAAAAGGGGAGAGCTGGGGGGAAGCCTAACGGTGGCCTTGGAAACTCAGAGACTCAAAGTAACCACTAGGATGGTCCGAACATAAAAACTCCCGACTGAAAGCAGGTCACGGTGGCGGTCACATTGTAGGCCGGCAGCTTCCCTGAGAAAGGTCAGTCTTTACTGTAAGTGAGCCTGTAGGGCTTTTTGCATCCGAGATAAAATGCCTTTGAAAGGGCAGAGTGATCTTCTTTTCCAGACCCCTCAGGGCATAATCTCCCATGAGAACACCAGACGGCAGACCTCTCTGTCCTCGTGTCTCCCCTGCATACCATCTCTGTGCTGTAAAGGCTCACCATCCTGTACCCCACCTCTGGAAAAGTGCATCTCTTCCACTTTTTCTCCAACCCTGGAAGTTTCCCCACTTGGCTTTCTCCTGCCCCCTTAATCTACCACCAATGGATTTCTTGTAACACCCCCCGCCTCTTACATTCTTCCTTTGATTCTAATGTATAGCATAAGCTGCAAATCAGCTACTCTCTGGAGCATTTTCTGCATCCGCTGAGATTTTTCTTCCTGGCAATTGTCATCGTTTTGGCTCAAATATTCCTTTAAGATTTATTCTTAGGCTGGATGTTCTTTCCAACAGCCAGATGATAATCCCAGCCTCCCCAGCACACCCACCCCGTAGGAGAAGGAAAGACTTGTCTGTAAAGAGGACCAGGACTGAGCAGAAAGTTGCCGGGGCCCAGTTCTGGAGGAGGGGAGGATGGTTGGCTGGAGGAGTGTGAAGTGGGGAAGAGTCATGCGCACTGGCAGCAAGACCCACTGTGCGATTGAGGATGCGAGGGTGGCCAAACATCAAAGGCAGAGTGAGGACGAAAAAGCCTCCAGAGGAGGATGTCAGACATTTAACAGGGTGTGGAGTGATTGCTCCTAGAGATCTTACTGGGCAGGGTGATATTTCACATCTGGGTCCATTCATTTCTCAAAGGGAACATCTTATAGCCGTTTCTAATTACAACTTTGTCTTCCCAGTGTTTTCACCTTTGCCTCCCCTTTTTCAGTTACGTCTTTTCCTCTCTTACATAATTCTCATGTTCTGGTCAAATTGACCCAAAAGAAGAACTCAACACATCGACAGAATAACTTCACAATGCCCCTAGATTAGTGTTTGATTGAACACCTGGGCAATACAGGTGAGCCGAGTCGACATAAAACTTAACCACAGCAGGCCTACGACTAGCTGTGTGGCTACTACCATAATGAAGACACAGAACAGTCCCATCGTGCCAGAGAATTCCCTCCTGCCTCTTCTTGAGGTCAGTCTTCCCTGCCACCGCCCACCCTCCCAACACTGTCAACTCCTGATGTGTTTTCTGTCCCTACAGGTGTGTCTATTCCAGGATATCATTCAAATGGAATCACACAACATGTGACCTTTAAACCTGGCTTCGTTTGCTCATGCATGTGAAGCTTATGAGAGTCACCCATGTTGTTTCTTTTTATGGTTGAGAATATTCCCTTGTGCGGAAGTTCTGTTAATGGAAGAGCTATGATCTCCTACAGTTCTCTAACTCAGGCACATTACATAAGTTTGAAAATTTATTGGCGTGTACATTGAATAAAAAAGACAAGAGAGCTTTCCTAGACATAACCCAATGAGAAATCAGTTGTGAAGCACAATCCCTCTTCCCCACACAGGTATTTGCCCTTGGAAAACAAGAATGATTTCATGGGCCATATAGAGTCACAGCCAAGGGGGATTTGAAAAGCATTAGTCATCATAATCTTCTTTCGGCCATATGGCACAGCAAAGCCTTTCAGGACAGACTCAGCTGACTCTGCTTGTTATAATGGTTAAAGGCGAAACCACACACACACACACACACACACACACACACACGATCAGGGAAGGGTTGGATTCCTGAACTAGCCATGAAGATGCTGAAAGGCATAACACTCACAATCAGATGTGATCATATGGGCAGAAATGACACACCTTCATGTTTTGGCATAGGTGTCAAGCACTCTGCGGAAAACGGAAGTGTGCCTGCGATAGTCTAGTGAGGTCCAGCTGGGCCAGCCCCGCTGTATCTGACGGACCCTCAGTCTGCTATGACTAAACCCCTCCCTGTCTACGGCATTCTTCTTTAGGGAGGTGGTGGAATCCGGAGCCAGACTGAGTGTCCTGTGAGCTGAGCACCAACGTGGAACCGCTGTCGATCTGCTGAGTGTTGGGCTGGGGTCCTCCTTGCTCAGTCAACGCAGATCCATCTGGCAGTTTCCAGGTGCCCCTGTCGGTGCTCAGCACTGGGGACCCAAGAATAAGCAGGGCTGTCCTGGTCCCCGTTCTCATGGAGCAGGTGTTCTGTTGGGAAAATGCGTTCAGTCAAGTAACAGAGCAAAGAACTGAAAAACCATAAACTGTGACATGTGCAAAGAAGAAAACAAATAAGGAGCGGGGGTTCAGAATATTCTAGATAGGTAGTGAGGAAGTCCTCTCTGAGACTTTTGAAGTGAGACAGCCAGAGGATGGGTTTGGGGAAGTCACCCATGGAAAGAACAACACGTGTGGAGGCCCCAGGGGGATGCAGCATGATGGGAGTTACCAGAAGGCAGGGGAGAGAGGGACCAGCACAGGGTCTGAGGTTGTGCAGGGTCACTAGCAGTTCACGGGCCGTGAAAAGGAGTTTGGGTTTCCTTCAGTGAAGGAGGAAGCCACTGGAGGGTTCAGAACCCAGGGGTCACATAATCTGATGTTTGTTTTAAAAGGATTAGTTTTGCTGCTTTGGAATAGTGTTTGCAGTTGCGAAAGTCCAGGAGAGAGACGAAAGGGATAATGGAGATAAGAAGACAGAGCTGCAATGTCAGAGGTACAGACAGGCCCCATTAATGCACGGACTGGATGGGCCGAGTGGACCAATGTGCAGATTTCTGGCTTGAACGAGGTGGTAAAAGGTTTTGACATTTAATTAAGTGGGAAAGATCGGTTCTGTAGCAGTCCCTGGAGCCCGGCAAAACTGAGCTCCTACCCAAATATATTTAGCAACCACTAATATTTAAAGTTATGGGAATTGATAAGATTGACTGTGAAGAATGTGGAGGAAAAGCAACACTTTCTCCAGGGAGAGAAGAAGCAGGATCCCAAGCAGCCTCAGGCCAGTGAGGCCAGAGAGGAGTGAGGAGGGGTGGGGGCAGGAGCCCAGGAGCCCTGCACAGGCATGAAGGCAGTGTCAGTGAGTTGAGTTCTGTGTAAGGAGCGAAGAAAATTGGGAAAGTAACCGGGCACCAGCTTCAGCAACATGCAAGGAGTTGCTGGCCTTGACAAGTTTTGATGGAAGGGCAGGGGGTGGCATTTCAGGCAGAATGACAGGTAGGGAAGTGGGGATGTTGTGTCTACAGACAGCTTGACAGGAGCCATAGATGTCCTCTGAGGGCGGAAGGAGCTGGGAGGAAGAAGACAGGGTTTGTTGAGATGGCAGATACTTAAGGATAATTACATGTGAAAAGAATGATTCCTTGCAGACAGAAATGATGGTGCAGGAGGAGGCACAGGGGACTTGGAACGTGGGCCTTCTGTCCACTGGGACGGGAAGAAGGATGGAGAAAATGGAGGCAGGTGCATTTGGTGTGGCCCCGGTAAGATGAGCTAAGAGGCCATTCGCTGAGAAAGGGTCCCAGGGGACCTAGAACACCTCAGGAGTGAGGAGAGTTAAGAAATCATTGTTTTAGGGAATCGAAAGACTGGAGAAGTGTAGTGTTTGATCAGAATGTCTGAGGGCTCAGGTGAGGTAAGGGTCAGGAATTTGCAGTGAAAACAGTCAGCTGGGCGGGAAGATTTCATGCAGCTGTTTCTAATTTTGCTCAGCTGTTACGGCACAGGCTTGGAAAAGGAGGAGGTGGAGCTCACACTGGGTTGGTACTGCAGAGGATAATCAAGAAAAAGGTGGGGTGAAGGAGGGGGTTAAGGTTAAAATGGTGTGCCACGGATTCTAGGATGGAAACGTGGGAAATAAAGCCAAGGGGTGGTTGAGAGATAGTGAGATACTGATGGCATTCGCATCCTACCTGGATGATATATCATCACCCCGGGGAGCAAAATTACAGCTGAAGGTTTGGGGTTAAGAGGGTCCATGCCGTTCTAGGAGAGCGGGACCACTTCCTATCACAAGCTGTTGTGAGCTGCCTCTTTCCCGCTGGTGAGTCAAACCCCTGGAGGAGAACAGGGCCCTATGTTTGCATTTGGGGCAGCAAGAAAGGGGAGGCCGGGGGAGAACACCCCACTGCATAGCCGTGGTGGGACCCGAAAGGATGGAGCAGAGGGAGGGGGCAGCTTCCTGAAAGAAGGGAAAAATGCCCAGGGCCTGAGAAGGAGTTGGGTGGAAAATTCTGAATGAGGGACCTCGAGACCCTGTGATCCAAGGTTTGATTTTGTTAGTCTTACCTATGACCTAAACGAGCAATCTAGTTACATTTTAAAAAACTCCAGTCACCTCCTCCATGGTAGCTAATGAGTGGTGTTCGTTTTCTTACTAGGAAGGCAGCATGACATACGGAAAAGAATATGAAATTTAGGGGCAGATGCAACTGACCTTGATTCCTGACTCTGCCACTAGTCGGCCTTATATTCTTAGGCAATTGTTCGACTTCTCCGAATCCCATTTCCGCCATCTGTAAAGCAAGGGCAATAATTATGTTTATCTATGTAGTTGTTTTCAGGCATAAATTAATTGAGGTAAGGAAACAATTCGACTTGGAAAACTGCAAAGCTATATTCAATGTCACTGTAGTAGGAGTGAAGCCTAGCCCACCGACACAGACGTGTAAGAAAAACTGGGCTTCGTGACTTTCCTTGAGATTATTTTAACTGTGAGTCTGAGGGCCCACCCACCTCCCACAGGGCTGAATTCAGCTCCAGACACGGTTCCGCTGCCCTCTCCCCCCACTCTGACCGTTAGTCAACAGGCCTGGCGTTCTCTTTGTTTTCCTTTTATTTTTTCTTTATTTTTTTAATTTTCAATTACAGTTGGCATCCAATATTATTTTATATTAGTTTCAGGTGTACAGCAGAGTGGTGGACAATTATGTCAGCTGCAAAGTGAGTTCCCCCTGATAATTCTGGTACCCACCTGGCACCACGCAGAGTTATTACAGTATTACGACTGTACTCCCTACGCTGTACTTTACATCCCTGTGACCGTTTTGTAAACACCAATCTGTACTTCTCAGTCCCTTCACCTTTTCACCCAGCCGGCCAATCCCCCTCCCTCTGGCAACCGTCAGTCTGTTCTCTGCACCCATCAGTTTCTTTCTGTTTTGTTTGCTTATTTTTTTTTCTTTAGATTCCACATATGAGTGGAATCATATGATATTTGTCTTTCTCTCTCAGACTTAACTTCACTTGGGATTGTCTGTAACACCACAGCATGGTTTTGGAGCCACAGACCCCACTGGTTACTATGGAGACGCCAGGCCCAGCATCTTCGGGGTGCACTTGGGGAGGTGCAGCCTCCCCAGGGGAACTACGCCATCATCCCTGCAGAGCACCTCCTGCAAGGGGCAAAGTCCAGGCCTACTTGAGGGACTGGAGGACCTCTTCTCCCCAGCACTGGGCACTTCTTTTTCCTTGTCCTCAAAAACTGTCCGTCGCTAGGTGACCCTTCTGGGGCACTTCATGTTGCCTTCTTCAAGGACTTGGGCATTTACAAGCTCAGGAAAAACCATCCCTTGAGAGTCTTTGCTCTTAGCTCTCCCCAGTTCCTAAGATAAGGAAGCCCCAAAGGACCTGCATACCTCTGTGAAAAGGATGAGGAGGAGGGAAGCGAGAGACAGGGCACCAAAGCTACTGATAAATTATTTTCTGCGATGGTTACTCTTTTCACGGACTCTTTGGTGGTCTTGGATAGAGTGCTTTGTAAAGGGACTGGTATATGTGAACATTTCAGTTCTTTAAAGGCAGGGGCTGTGTAATTCCTGAGCACTGAGCACCCATATTGGCCCATTGGCTAAGGCAGATGCTGCCTGCTCTCCTTTGGGGAAAAACACCAAGTGAGTGGGCACCAAGTTGGGGATCAATACATAGTAACTGAACACAGAAATGGCCACTGAAAGCCAACTTCTCCCAAGAATGGCTGGGGAGCAGTGAAGCCAGTTTTCCGTTGAGGGCCAGGTTGTCGTGTTCAGCTAAGGAAATGAGCATCCATCGGGCTAATGGTTGAAGTCGGTCCTCCTTGACTCGACAGGGCTCCGTTTGGCTGAGAGCACGGTTTTCTCACCGCCCACGTTCCTGAGTCCTACACAGCAGCAATGAGGACTTCATTTAAAACACTGGCCTTGTGAGTTCAGAGCAGTGACAAATTGAGTGTCACTATCGGATGTGCGCAATAAATCAACACAAAGGCTCTCGGGAGATGCCAGGCACCAGCAGCAAAAGCTTCTTCCAGAATCACTGTACGATAATGAAAGTTCTTGCTCATTATTCAAAGATAGAAACAAGAAACCTTGAGAAAGTATCTGGTTTTATTCCCTGCCTCCATGCAGCCTGAGCCCAGCACTCCCTTAACAATGCTTACCCCAAGCTTCTGAACAAAAGAAGCACGTTGAGGTACACCCCACCTTTGCCTCTGAGCCTTGCCTGTCAACTCCTGTAGTTGTCTGATTCCTGTATTTGTAGTGCAGAGTTTTGTGAAATATTTGGGTTATAGTTGTGTCGAAATGGCAGATAGAACCACTACGGCAGATGAATATAGAGGAGACCAATTTTGTACCATTTGGAGTTTTGGAAAAAAAATGGCCCATTCCTTTTTGTTACACTGTGAGGCAGATGGGCAGACAGACAAATGTAAAATACGAAACGGTGGAGGAGTACAGTCTTGTGTAATCACAGTCCCTGCTTACTTGTCTGTATTCCTCCTTATGCTCTAAGTTTCTTAAGGATGAAAGTTTTGTTTCTTTTACTATTATATTCCCAGCGCTTAGCACAGCTCCTGGTATAAATATGCAGGGAATATTTGTTAACCAAATGACTGGTTTATTAAAAATTAAATGTAAGACCCTCATGGCCAGTGTGGCTCAGCTGCTTGGAGCAACGTTCCGAGCAGCCAAAAAAGGCAAGGATCTGATCCCCTGTCAGGGCACATACCTAGGCTGCAGGTTTGGTCCCAAGATGAGGCACAATACAAGAGACAACCGATCAATGTTTCTGTTTCTCTCTCTCTCCTTCTCCCCTAAAATCAATAAACATATCCTCAGGTAAGGATTCAAAAAATTCAATATAAGACATTATATATTAAAATTTTTCCTTAGAATTCAGTGAAACTTTAAAAGGAGCTCAGAGAAGGAAAGATACCAGAGACAAATATATTTTGCCTCTATGGGCTTGTGGACAAATCGGCTGGTTGGTACCCTCTGCTCTCCTTTCCTCTGGCTGCTTCTCTGGGCGCTGCATCAGGCTGTCCCAAGACCATCTGCTCTACCTAGAATATTTCTCAGGTCCTCATCCCCGCCTGACCATAGCTCGAGGTCTCTTGTCCTGAATGCCATTTCTCTCCATTATGCCATCTCTATAAGGGACACTGAGGAATGTTGATGTCTCATTTCTGAGTGATGTTTGCATTTTCCCAGAATCCTCAGATGCTGTACGTTTTCCCCCAACAGAATGGGTGCCTCTAATGGTGCTGCACCAGGGAGCTAAGGGTTACTTTGAGACGTACAATCTTTTCTCCCTGTATTTGCAAGCCTCCTCAATTTCATCCCAGGAAGCCACTTAAATATATAAGCTCCATTTTCATGTTCATCTGAAGGAGACATATTAGGTAATCACCAATTCCAATCAAAGCATTCATTCTCTGTAATCCTAGCTGTTCTGTTGTTTTTAGCTAAACAGCAAGATAGCTTCTAGAAGTCATTTAAGCCTGTCGAAGGAGAACGTTCTAAACTAGATGAAAGAGGATCTCTCGGACATATTAATTTCTAAAGCCTTCTGAAGCCGTGTTACTCAATCCCAGTTGTAGTTCTAACAGCCTCAGGTTACAAGGATGGTGACTAATGAGTTATAGAGGAAGGTAATTAACTTCCTACGCTCCCCAAGCGTGCTTGCTTGGCGCTAACCTCACTGACACTCACGTAGAGGAGACTGTAAATTCTGATTACATGGTTAGAAAAACTGCCCACGTTGTTTCTAATTCCAGATTCTTTTCAGACTGGGGGTGTGGCTGTAGCAGGCTGTGGAAACCTTGAAGTGGATCAGGAAAGGAAGTGGGGCGTGACAGAAGGCTTTTTGCTGTTAACCAGCGGTGGTGCTGGGGTCACATCTTTGTAACTCTCATCTGGCGCGTGTTTCCTTCCGGGTAAAGTGAGGGGGTGAGACTCGTGAGTTCCCTCCCACACCTGATGTTCAGCGGTCCAAGCTTTCTCATCCAAAGGCTCGTGAAATATTGTAGGATGTTCTGTGGCTCATAAGGGTTAAAAAACATTTAAAATCAAAATCAAACCCGAGCAAACTTTTTGACCCCGACAACTTCTTTTTATGTCTGCGTCACTAAGAAAAAATGCCCAAGTTTCCTTTTGCAGCTGAAAAACTGACATATTGAACAAGGTCAATGGGTGGATTAGAGTCAAACACAATTAAATTTTTATCTCCCACCATTCTTTAAACATTATCCCCATGGTGGTAATCTTCCGCCCCTGGTAATCTTTTCCCTGCAGGCTCATGCTTTGCCTTCCACGCTTAGGAAACTGTTCAACATTTGTGTTAAGTAGTAAACACTCTCAAATCAGAACATGTGAAGACCAGTTCCTTACAATCACCAAAATGCCAAAAACCAGTCTGTACAACACCACCTTTCCTCTACCAACCTGGGCCTGCTTCTCGGAACAGGGGGCGCGGTGCTGCTGACTTCTAACACTTGCGTAGTTACCCTCAGGTGCGGTCCTTGTGGGGCAGGCGGACCTAGGAGGGCAAGAAGAGAACAATTACCTCGCAGTTCCGTGTCTTTGGGCTTCATGATCCCCAGTTGGTGAACGCTGTTTCCTGTTTCTCCCCAAAAGTGCTTTTGGGGACCCCTTAGACGTTTTCTGTTGGGACCATCTCTTGCAGTCCCCTTAATTGAAGCAGAAACATACTTAATCTGAGTTGGAAACCGAGACTCCTTTCTCAGCCCCTAGTCACCTGGTATTATGTCCCCCACTCCCCCTCTCCCAGCTTCTCTCTGCTGAGGCCTCCTTACCCTCCCGCTGACCACACTGGACAGGACCCTGGACGATCCCATTCTGGCTGAACGTCCACCCCTTCCCTCTCTCACTGTGGAGAAGAGACTCCTATTCCCCTGGTCCCTGCAAACCCTGGGAGACCAGTCTAATCTCCACAAGTAATTATTTAGGCCTTCTCTCTTCCTCAAGATTTCTGGGGCTGGCTCAGTCTACATTCCAAGGTTGGCTTTACTTTCTCAGCTGAAAACCAGGGACCAGTCTTCTGTGCCTTCTAATGTCGGGACAGAATTTTCTGAATGGACACCTTGGAGACCACCCACTTCCGACACCAAGGATTACTGCCTCGCCGGCCTCTAGGCAGGTGGCCTATTCTTGCTGTCTGACATCCTACCTGCTCCCAGAAGGAGGAAGGTGAGGGAGCAGAGCAAGGCAACAGATTTCTCCAGAAAAAAAACTGATCTTGTCACTGAACTCCTCCCCAAAGCTTCTCTTGCTGCTTTATATACCTTTGATCTAGTGGCATTTTCTAAAATTTTAGGGATTCCTATTAACTATAATTCTGCACTTGACAGCAATGGACGGCTTTGTCTTTTTGTCACCGCGATCTGGTATTTATCGTATTGGCGCTTCAGCTGAAACGAAGCACAGGGTGAGTATCACTCTGACAACCGGGAGAGTTACGTTAAGCCCGGGGAGGATGAGGTACTGGGAAAAAAAGTATTTGAAGAAATAATGAAACATATTTTAGTTGTCCTAACATAAATATATTTTATCTTTGAGTTTATAAAACCATACTTCTTTTAAAAATTTATATAGATATACATATATATATTTATTTATATTTCTAGAGAGGGGAAGTGGGGGAGGTAGAGAGGGAGAGAAACATTGATTGGTTGTGTCTCATATGCGCCCCAATCAGGACTGAACCCACAACCCAGGCACATGCCCTGATCGGGAATCAAACCAGTGACCTTTTGCTTTGCGAGGGGGATGCCCAACCCACTGAGCCACACTGATCAGGCCTCCTTACTTCTTCTTTTATAGCTGTAATCTAATCATACAAACACATTTGCAATCTATTATTTTTTTAAATTTATTCCTCACCGGTATTTCAGTAACCATACTTGGAATTGTAATGTGCATATATTATTCTGAATATTGATGTCCATTCCTGCAGCAAAGCCTCGGTGAAAGCCTATTCTGTGGCCAATGTGGGTGTAGGTGCTGGGCTTGCAAGAGTTAAAAGAACCGAGCAAACACTCTGTTTAGGGGAGCACATTATTATGCAGAGTGGGGCAAAAGTAGGTTTACGGTTGTTTGTATGGAAAATAATACAATAATTAATAAATAATACAAAAATTAACTCTGTGTTTTACATAGTCACCACTGTAGACCTGCTTTTGCCCCACCCCACATTAATGCAATACTGTGTTTGCCACAGAGTTACCCAAAAGAGGTGGGAGTAGAGAATAAGAAATGTCTGTGTTTTTTAGAGGAGATCAAGAAGGAAAAACAAGAGAATATTGATGAGTGTGGGAGTTTGCTTGGCACCTAAGTGGGAAAAGGGCCCCTCCCCGCCATCCCATCCCTACCTGGCTCAGTGGATAGAACAGCTTCAGCAAAGGTATGGGGTTTATTTTGGTCTTGTAAAGGTGTGAATGTTTTCTTTTTCCCAAACTGTTATTGAATTGTTCTAAAATTACTCACTAAATTGTCCTTTCTCCTCAAGTACAGAGTTATACTGAAAAGCTACCTTTATCATATAATGTTTGCTCTGTTGTTTGGTCTCCGTGGGGTGAGTGTATTCCTGCCATTTCAAAGATTTATCATCTTCTGGAGGGTCAGGACCACGCTTCTTACATCATTACTGCTTTCCAATTGTTCTAAACACCTAAGAAGCTAATTTACTCTTACAGCTTCTTTGAAAGCAATTCTCTGTCCCAAATTGTCCTAATTCTAACATCTTCAAGGAACCAATTCTCTTTTGATATTTTAAAATGTCAGAATTTTTTTTGATATTTAAAATACTTTCAGAAAAAAACTGCTTCAAATTTTTAGCGGAATTAATCATCAGTTTCATTACATTCTCTCTGCCTTTGTCTCCAGGTAAAAATCTTCCACTAAAGGATGGAAGCTAAATCCTACAGACTGTTTGAAAATGTTTTGTTGTTCGTATTGCTGGTGTTTTGTTTCCTCACACAAGCCTGAATGCATGTACTGTGACAATCTCCTGAGTGATTTCAAAATACCGGTTTCTTTAAAAGCACGGGGTGCAGTCTGAGCCCCCCAAACTGTGGAATTTTATCTATTGAGCAACACCACCGGATAACTGCTTACTTCTCTACTCTGCTCTCCATATGGAGGCATTCTTATAAGCATTGGAAGACAGACCCCTTATTTTATTCTTGGTGTTAGGTTTACGTACGTTTAGTTCCCCACATTTCTTTTCTTGATCCTAAAGCTCATAAGAAAATATACACAAAAATAACACAAACATAGTAGAGAACCCATTCGGAACAAAGTTCAGGTTCAAAGGACCTGATGAACACGTGGGATGCAAGTCATTGACTTGCATGAGGACGCTAGGCAAACTGGGTGGCGGTGAGCATAACCTAGGGGTGGCCCCGGTAGCCTGGAGCCTTTCCTTGAATGCGGATGGCAGACAGGATAACAGTTTCAACCAGTGTGTAAAATACGGGCCCAAGCAATACTGCTACAATGACAGAATGGCTTTGGAACTTCAGCCTGGCTGCTCTGTAGTGGTTCTAGAAATAGCAGCCGTGGTATAGACACAAGTGTTCCTGTGAGGCTTACACAGCGCTATCCTTCAGTGACCTTGGGCACAACTTACATGGATGTGGAGCAATGGAAAAAAGAACACGGCATACGCTACATGATGGCAGAGAGCACCCCAGAAACTCAGGGAGACCAACAGGTACCCCCTAGTTTAACTGGATGATACCCAAAGGGTGCTCAGTGTCCTGGGAATCCTTGTAAGTTAATATCCAGGACAAAGGAGCAATGAAAGCTCCTATCAGAGCTACTGTGGAAGAAGGTAGCCATGTTCATACTCAGAGGTTGATGGGATCTGACAGAAGATGAGTTCCGTGGAAACGTCATGTGAAAAACTCACCATGTACAAATGTGAGCTGGACTACACTGGATGCTCTTCTCAGGTGCTGCGCTTCTAAACGATTCTGGAATTTTCCTAATACCAACAAAAACAAACAAATCAACTGGTGGGCACCTGCCAGCACCAGCCAGTAGGAAACCCCTGGATTTGGAGTCAGAAGGCATTATTTCTGATACAAGCTCTTTCACTGATTTGAGATGAACATCTTACCTCTCTGACCTCATATTCTGTTTTTTTTTCTTTCACAAAATAAAGAAGTTACAAAATGTGCCACAAAATTTTGAAAATTATATGTTAGTCTCACTATAACCATGAACGGGACATTCTTCAATGAAACACTAACAAATGGAACCTGGCCATGCAGGGTGCTGTGGTCTGAATGTCTGCGTTTCCCCTGTATTCATGTGTTGAAGTCTTCACCCCCAGAGATGATGGTTTAGGGAGGTGGAACCCAGGAGGTGCTTCAGTCACGAGCAGGGAGCTCTCCTGTCTGGGATTAGTGTCCTCATAAGAGACTCCACAGACCAACCTAGCTCTGTCCACCGTGCAAGGACACAGTGAGAAGGCGCCATCTATGAATCGGAAAGGAGGACCTCACTAGACACCTAATCTGCCAGAACCTGGATCTTGAACTTTCTAGCCTCTGGAAGAGTGAGACATAAATTTCTGTTGTTTATAAGCTACCCAGTCTCTGGTATTGTGTCATAGCAGCCTCAACAGACTGACACAGAGGGTCTGTAAACATGGAAGAAAGGCCCTGGCTGGGGTGGCTCAGTGGACTGAGTATCATGCCAGCCTGTGAACCAAAGGTTTGCTGGTTTGATTCCCAGTCAGAGCACATGGCTGAGTTACGGCCCAGGTGCCCAGTAGGGGGCACGCAAGAGGCAACCACACATTTATGTTTCCCTCTCTTTCTCCTTCCCTTCCCTTCTCTCTAAAAATAAATAAATACAATCTTTAAAAAAATAAGCATGGGAGAAAGGTTCAAGGGTAGAAATTCTGTTAATATAATTCATTACATATATAATTTAAAAGAGAAAACCACAGGCTCATCTTCATAAATTTCAAATTTGACACTATTCAACACCCTTTCTGATGAACAAAACAAAACAAAAAAATAATCTAGTTCTCCTTATCTGGATAAGAGCCAGCAACCAACACAAATATCAGTGAGGGA